>NC_059074.1:159173397-160423397 GCF_020497125.1 Mauremys mutica | reverse complement strand
TACCCTTACGTTCTGGTGTGTCTGTACTCTACTTGCTCAAGCTGTGCCTTGTCTTCTATACTGCTATTTATACCTGTGTTAGCAGAGTCTGTACTCTACTTCCCATCACAAGTGTAGACATAGCCATAGAAGGTTCAGCTCCATGTCTATGCTATTGCTCTGTTAGGATCTGGTAACTTCTGCAGTAGAAAACCGGGAGGCCCATTAGAGGGCTACTAAACTATTCAAAGGGATACTACCCAATTCCTACGCACTACATACTCCTTTCTCCTCAGTGTAAAAGGACATTTTAAAATTACCCATATATTACTGTCAAAACTGTGATCACTAAATACGTGCCATGCTACAAATTCAGTTTGAGAAGTGGTTTATGGTTTCACTGGATATCATCTTGAAGGTGTCGCAACAATATTTAGAAAAGTATCTGCATTTTCTAGTGTAGCTGTATCAACATCTCCCTATTCTGTCATGTTAGCATCATGTAGTAGATACGGGAATGTGAAACTCATGGGAGCTAGCAGGAGTCACTGTGACTGGATTGTGGGTTTGGTATATTTGACAAGCATCACTGATGTAGAATATCACAGATTCCAAGGCCAGAAGGTACCAGTGTGATCATCTAGTCTGACCTCCTGTATAACACAGGCCATAGAACTTCCCCAAAATAATTCCTAGAGAACATCGTTTAGAAAAACATCCAGTCTTGATTAGAAATTGTCTGGGATGGAGACAGCTGTGTACAAAGTGTCATTAAATATACAGAATAAAATGAAACAACAAAAAACAAAATGTCTGGTCTCTTACAGCTGTGGTAATTGTAGGTGCTGTAATTGAAGATTTGTGAAACACTCCAATGCTATGGTAATGGTGGGCCATGAGAGATTGGGAGACAGCCAGACATAATCAGGTGTATTTTAAAGTATTTAAGGTATACACATTTGTGTATACAGTATGTACAAACGGAGTATGTATTTTAAAGGTATCACTCGCCACCACCCTTCTTCTGTGATCTATCTTAAGGCATAATCAAAAACAACCAACCAAATCAAAAAAGCTGGATCTAATCATAGGTGTGTGTAGCACCACCCAGGCCATTTTACTTCCATGTTTTATGCCACTTGCCCTCCTTTATGCTGGGTTTTTTGGTTGTTGTTTTGTGGTGAGAAGCTTGGTACTCTGAGGGCTGGATCCTGCAAAGATTTAAGTGCATGGGAGAAACTTTACACACTTGAGTCCAAGTTACTGGTGCAAAAGTTTGCAGGATCAGGCCCTTAGCCCCGCCCCCTCTTGTCCTGCAAAAGCTCCATCTGGGTAGATGACCATACCTGAGCAGAAGAGGAATAATCATCACAGTCCAGGTCCTGTCAGTTTGACTCATGCTGCGTAGTACCTTACTCTGCCACTAGTTCCAATGAAATCCACAGGACTACTGAAGGAACTAAGTACTGCTCAGCATTACCAAAGGTGGCAGAATCTGGCTCTGAACATGATGCAGAAATGTTTGAGGCAAAGATACCAACACATTTCTAATCAGCCCTATCACTATGTGACTCACTTCCTCTCTCTCACACACACACTCAGCCACCTTCTACCCCACACCGAAGCGAAGAAGGAGTAATTCATTAGCAAATTAAAAATGATTAAAAAGAGCCAAAGGATGAAAAAAGTGCTGCTGAAACCTTGGTGAAAACTGTACCTCTCTGATAAGGAATTAAGGCAAAATATATTTCAGACACACCTTCAGGAAATGGATAATGCGAGCATTTTAAAGGTAGCCCTGATTTCACTTTCTGTCCTAAATCATGTTTTTGCAGAAAGACCTAGAATATGTATCTCTAGATGTAGTGCCACTACATTTCTAATTGATCCCTCATATATAGATTGTCTTGAAATACTGCACTCTCTCAGTGAGCGGTGATGATGTTGCTATTTTATTCTATAGGTCATCTGCTATACAGATAGCTGGCACTTCCAGCACCTTCTATGTTTATTCTATTTATAGAGCGCACACTTTATACTTACACTTACATCTGTCATTGGCATATCTATGGCCAATATCTTATTTATGCTACTGTACTTTGACACATGGTCGGACCTGTTTTTCAGCCGCAGTTTGATGCTACATTGAAGGTCATGTCTTTTGTAGCATTTCAACAAGCACTCTCTTGATATCGGCAGCAAAGAATCCTGTGGCACCTTATAGACTAACAGACGTTTTGCAGCATGAGCTTTCGTGGGTGAATACCCACTTCTTCGGATGCAAACTTGATCCTTCTCTTGATATCGGCTCTGAACATTGATCCCACAAAACTCCAGAACTTCATATTCAAATACTAGCATGCTGTCTTATCTTGCCAGCAGTAAATGGGTTTATCAGAATCAGAAAGACAGAACCTGCTCCAGAACTGGTAGTCTCCTTAGGTACAGCAAAGACTGGCAGAAGAGACAGAATAAAACAGTGTCTTAATAGCAAACTTGGAGTGGTCATGAATAGCCTCTGAATTGGCATTAGTAATGCATGGCTCAGGGAATATTAAGATGGCAAGATTTCCTCAGACTAGATGTTCTGATGTACAGTCATTACTTTACAAATAACATAGGGAAGATTATGCAGGATTAGTTAGTTTTAAGTAGGTAGCATCTCTCATTTCTACGTGTGCTTCCACAGAAAATACAGCAATTACAGAAGTATTTACAAAGAGACGTAGGGAGCACAGTGATATTCTAGCTGCGAGTCTAAGACTATAGGGCCAGATTTTTGCTCCCTTTACTCATGAGTAATAAATCAACAAGATTATTTGCGGCCTGAGATAATTGCTCCACAATGTAAGGAGGGGGGGGGCACAATCTGGCTCACCATTTTTGGCCTGTATAATTTGGAGAGGATTTGAGTTTTTCTCCTTTTCCTTTTTTGTTTGTGTGTGTGTGTCAGATAGAGCTGGTCTCAAGCTGACACTTCATACAATTGAACAGGAGACTCCCCCGCTCACCTCAACCCAGGAAGTAAATTCCTTCCTGGCTGATTTGAGATAGACCCGTGCCCCTATTGGTTATTCTTTCATGCATAAGACAAAAGGTCTGGGTCTGCCATGAGACCTTTCTGCCCCCAACCCGGACAATGTCACACAGACACCACAATGATAGGCACCTTAGTAAAAAAAAAAAGAAATGTGCTGGGCTATTGCTCAGAGTCCCTTTCATGCTTGGATTTGAATCCCCTTGGGCTGGACCCCCTGCACTTACACACCTTTTCCTTAGTTCCGAGGCCAATAGAACCGAAAGGCAATGCAATATCCTATCGCTGGGATGCTGATGTTAGTTAAGGTAGATTTTATGCTCTTTGTGGGGAAGAGAAGCTCTGCAAACTTACAAATAAATGAAAGAGTTTGTGTCAGTTTGCTGTGAAGAGCTGGCATCCAATAACACTCTTCATTTTATTCAGGTGCCTTCCTTTTACCTTTAGCCTTTAAATGTTTTTCAATTTCTTTTTTAGTTTAGCTCTTCTCAAAAGCTAAATATGTACTCAGGGTGTGATACAACCAGATTTTCTTGGACAAAAGGAGAAAAACAGGACTCTCCCAAGTTCAAGTGCTCTTTTACACACTGCCGCCCATGGCCACATCTTTCACTGCTGCTTCACAAAGGCTATAAAAATGCCTGCGGAAAGAACTATCTCTAGATATTAACAAAAATCAAACAAATAGTTATAGTTAGGTATGTGGTTACTACCTTCCTCTGAAGAGACCGTTCAAGGAAAAACCTGATACCACTTCAAAATCAGTACTTCTGTTACTAACACCATGTTAGCTTTTTAAAATGTTTGAGGGTTTGATGAACCCCAATTCTGTAATGAGCTCCATGCAGGCACAGGTGTCTACCTGTGCAAAGCTCAGTGCAGGACAGGAACTTTGCCACCATTGTTTCTTGTGGCACTTTCACTCAGCACAGATGGCGGAGGTCGCGTGATCAGTTTGACTTTAGACTTATCATTTGTTTCATGCCGTTGTACCCACACCTTTAAATGCTTCAGGTTCAACATGTATTTCAGTGCTGTCCTGATGAGGAATGGACTTAAACAGATGCTAAAAGAGCTTTCCTGAATTAGAGGCCTAAGCATGGTCCTGCTCCCTGTTTTGCCATTGACTTCATTGGGGCAGAGTTAAAATCTGGCCAACTCTTGTGATTTGTATCGCAAGTCTCAGAGTTTTTGGTGCTTCATTAACGATCTGGAGGATGGTGTGGACTGCACCCTTAGCAAGTTTGCAGATGACACTAAACTGGGAGGAGTGGTTGATACGCTGGAGGGTAGGGCTAGGTTACAGAGGGACCAAGACAAATTAGAGGATTGGGCCAAAAGAAATATGATGAGGTTCAACAAGGACAAGTGCAGAGTCCTGCACTTAGGACGGAGGAATCCCATGCACTGCTACAGACTAGGGACCAAATGGCTGGGCAGCAGTTCTGCAGAAAAGGACCTAGGGGTTACGGTGGACGAAAAGCTGAATATGAGTCAACAGTGTGCCCTTGTTGCCAAGAAGGCTAATGGCATTTTGGGTTGTATAAGTAGGGGCATTTACAGCAGATCGAGGAATGTGATCATTCCCCTCTACTCAGCACTGGTGAGGCCTCATTTGGAGTACTGTGTCCAGTTTTGGGCCCCACACTACAAGAAGGATGTGGATAAATTGGAGAGAGTCCAGCGGAGGGCAACAAAAATGATTAGGGGGCTGGAGCACATGACTTATGAGGAGAGGCTGAGGGAACTGGGATTGTTTAGTCTGCAGAAGAGAAGAATGAGGGGGGATTTGATAGCTGCTTTCAACTACCTGAAAGGGGGTTCCAAAGAGGATGGATCTAGACTGTTCTCAGTGGTAGAAGATGACAGAACAAGGAGTAATGGTCTCAAGTTGCAGAGGGGGAGGTTTAGGTTGGATATTAGGAAAAACTTTTTCACTAGTAGGGTGGTGAAGAACTGGAATGGGTTACCTAGGGAGGTAGTGGAATCTCCTTCCTTAGAGGTTTTTAAGGTCAGGCTTGACAAAGCCCTGGCTGGGATGATTTAGTTGGATTTCGTCCAGCTTTGAGCAGGGGGTTGGACTAGATGACCTCCTGAGGTCCCTTCCAACCCTGAGATTCTATGATTCTATGCTTTTCCTAGAGCCCAGGCATATGATTAGGTGAGAAACTCAGCTTTCATCTTTAAAAGAAGCAAGTTTCTAGCCCTCATGGTTGCAGAGAATAGCTTGAAAACATGAACCTGAGTGCACCCTAAAGGCTCAGAACCCAGAAGGCACATAGAAAGAAATCCCCAATTAATTATTTGATTTAAATCTCGTGGTATTTAAGCCAATTTTATGATTTGGGGGCAGGAACTGACTCAATTTTTCACTGCTCGGGATTGGTAATACTGGGATTAGGTCCTCAGGCTCTGATCCTGCAAACAGTCACCTGATTGAGCCCCATTGACTTCAATTGGGCTACTGACAAGAACAAAGATTTGCAGAATCAGGCCTTTACACTGTGTATTATTTGAGGCAGGGTCCATGCCTTCTATTCATCTGCTAAGAAAAGTCAAATGGAATTTAAGCGAAGTTGATAACCCTCCTATAGGTTTTTTGATCCATTCTATAGAATTTAGACTCCTACAAACAGACCATCTTATATCTTTGCTATAGAATTTTTTTGTTTGATTCATTTCTATAGAACTCTTTAGTAGGGGCATATGGTAATTAAGAGTGCATTTATGATAGCAATATAAATAATTTTATTGCATGCACATTTCCACTGCTTGCTATCTGGGGATCACTGGATCATGCAGAAGCTGTGTGAGCCGCCTCTTCCAGTTTCCATTGTTTCCTGTTGGTGGACTATAGCCCCCAGATGACATGACATGGAAACAATCATGCCTGGGAGCTAGTACGTGTTGCTGCTGTATTTGTAGTGAATTTAACAGCTGCAGGATTACGTGAAGTTCATCATGTAAATCATCCTGTGTAAAAATAAGGGTGTTTCCTCTAGTTTTAGGAAACAATGTAGCTGAGTTTATCTGTGACAATTGTTTGGATTGCCGAGGGGGTTTCTTGTGTCAGGTCTGTGGGTGGAAGTGTGGGCTGAGAAGGGGATTATAATATACTGTTTCCTCTATTCCAGACTTCAGTCCAATCTTAGCATGTACATGCCTGTTGTGCACATGTAGAAAAACCTAAATACCTTCCCACTTACTATTGAGTAGTATGCATTTTACTTAGCAGCCTCACTTCACTGTCTAGGTTCAGCTTCTCAGCAACTCTGATTTAATGAAGTAATTTAATTAGATCGAGTGAGTGACAGGTGTCTGGTGGAAGCATCTAGCATTCCTATAACCGCCCACCCCTACATATTCAAACTCAGCAATATCCACACACACCCAATTAATCACAAACCAAATCCTCCCCTCTCCACCCACTCATAGCTCACCCCCACATTCAGATGTTTCAACCCACCCTGTCATGGAAAGCCGGGGAGAATGGACACGCCTTTCTGCATTCTCTGAAGGTAAAAATATCCAGTCTCTGACAGACCAGGAAGAAGGATAAGTTCCAGAGCAGAGGACTCCTTAGTGAAAACTCATGCCACTCCATCCCTCCCCTATGAATCAGTGAGCGATTTGCCCAAGTGCCTCAGTGGACTGCAACAGCTACAGTATTAGAAAGAGGTGGTTTCTCAGGTAGGCAAGACTCTGACCATCTCAGGCCTTTCAGGTGTAAGGCCTGGTCTACACTAGGAAATTAGGTCAGTTTAACTAGATCAGTCGAGGTGTGAAAAATCCACACCCCTGAACAGCATTGTTAAACTGACATAAGTCCCCACGTAGACAGGGCTAGGACAATGGAAGAATTCTTCTGTCAACCTAGGTACCGCCTTTCAGGGAGGTGGATCACTTACACTGATGGAAGAATCCCTCCCAACAGTGTAGGTAGTGTCTACACTGAAGTGTTACAGCTGTGCCACTGTAGCATTTTAAGTGTAGACAAGCCCTAAACTAACACCTCTCCATTTCTCCCCTCTTCTATGGGAAGCACTGCATCATGCTGATCATGGTGACATGACGTACCGGAGATGGTATACAGCATTACTACTTCAGAGTAACACTTTTAGGCTAAACTACAAATTTACTTGTCTGACCCTTATTTCATTGTAGATATGGGCAAACTCAGCTTGGCTGATTTAAAGTCAAGGCTTCCCTTTAGGTGGACAACTTTTTAAAAAAATGCAGTCATTCTTGGGAAAAAACAAAAACTAGTTTTATATCTCAAGGTTCCTTTCTATGATATATAGAAAAAGTTTGAAATCTTTGTAATCTAAATACATATATATTCTACTAGGTAAATATGTCCGAAATTAGCTTCCTAAATAATCACCTTTAAAAGTAACCATATCTGACATGAGGAAGTGGCTGGAAAGTAGATGGACTTTACTGTACAAGTACATACATCAGGTGCTTGGCCAGCTTTGCATCCAAAGGAACAATATGGCATAAAGTAGTTTAGAATTAAAAAGGAGTGTTTCGTTTCAGACCTTATGTCAAAGGGTTAACTGAGCTCCCACTTTCCTCAAAAGGACTGGTTACATCTTTACTCTTTCAGGGTAATTAGATCTATACAGATATAGTTAGCAATTTTTCTCCTTTTCTTAGGGTAAGTGCAAAACAAAGTGTCCCATTTGCTCAAGGTAATAGAGGATAAGTACACTTGGTAGAATTTGCTCTTTATTTTTATTTATTTTTTACAATTTTAATGGATAATAATGAGGTTTATTTTTAAGTATTTTTAAATATTTCTATCATTTACATTTTCACAGTTGTAGGAAATTGGAGGGGGGTTAGACAATTAGTTAATGATAGTAGACATTGAGATTCAAAAAGTTAAAGCCTTAAAACCATTATAACACAAAGTATCTACATCACACATCAAAATATACAAAGTAAATATCCTTAAATCAACAATCCTACCTGTTTTTACTATTCATTTGCTAATCCATTTGTAACAACCCCAATTCAGAAGTCTAAATCACTGTTTTCAGACAGCATTTTTCTTACTTTGCTTATCTGTAAGTTTATATTGTTATTGATGGAAATATTTTTTCGTCGGATTGTGTGTGTATGCTGAAATAGACATTTACTAATAAAAATCTAATCCTTCCAAGCTTCAATATAGGGGTCTGTACCTGGAGGGATGGCAGCAAGATTTGAATGAGCAACAGGAACCTCTATTTTAAACATATGGTCCATGATTTCCTTCAAGCCATTTTTTCCTCTACAGTGAGACCTTAATCTCACTGTGAGACTTGGAAGCTCTAGTTTCCATGTCTGGCAGCTAGGATACTCTCTCTGAGGTGAGGCATCCTCCATTCCCTTACCTCAGAGAAGGAATTTTACCAACTTGCTGCAATCTATGTGCTTACAGATCATACGATCACACTGCATATTCTGGGGTTAACATAAGAGAATGATCATTATGGATAATATTGAAATAATTCAGATCTATACACTTTACTGGGGGATATTACTGGGGGATAAACAACACTATGTATATGGATATTAATATACACCTCTACCCTGCTATAATGCGACCCGATATAACACAGGTTCACGTATAGCGCGGTAGCAGCGGGGCTCCGGTGGTGCTTTAAAGGGTCCGGGGTTCCAGCTGCTGCGGGGAGCCCCAGGCTCTTTAAATCCCGCTGGAGCCCTGCCACCCCTACCCCGGGGCTGTGGCAGCGGGGCTTGCCAGTGATTTAAAGGGCCCAGACTCCCCGCAGTGGCCAGAGCCCGGAGCTCTTTAAATCACCGCCAGAGCCCTGCCGCCCCGACCCCTATATAATGGGGTTTCAGCTATAACGCAGTAGGGATTTTTGGCTCCCCACAACCACATTATAGCGGGGTAGCGGTGTACTTCCTGAAGGCAATCACATCTGAAACACAGTTAACACAAATTACCACATAATAGATTGTCCTTTGGGTATCAGATCATCTGGCACACCCAATAACATCCAGGAATAGGGTGCGTTATGCAAAGCAGTTGCAATCTTACCTGTATTTTGTTATCAAAATTGTATGCTGACACTGCAGCTGCTGTTTCTAAAAAGTGGTGAAGGAAATCCTATAATATACCCTGCTATTAAATTACAACTCATATGGCAAGTAGCAAATAGCTGCTTAAAGACCCCAATGACAGATTGCTGAGGTATAAATAGATGCAGGACCCACATAACTGGACAAACTTGTAGATGCAGAGCAGGCCTCTGAATTAATGAAATTTATGAAGTTCTTATCTGTGATTGAGCAGATAGATACTGAATGTTTGGCATCTCTAAGATGGTGAGCAGAAGCTTGGCTCCAAGGAGTTTATAGGGAAAGCATGCAGGCTAATAGAACAAGCCCAGTGAAGAAATATTCCTAATTAAGCAGCAGGCAAATAGAGCTGAATATATACAGAGAGGAGACAAAATATTGTTTCAATGTCAAACATCTCCAATGAATTTACTGTGCATAGCTCTGCATGGTGCATTGCCATTATTCATCCACACAGGGACCGAGAGCTGAGGAATGTAGTATTTGTGAGAGCAACATGACCAGAAAATGAAGCGGTTCAGTGTTTTCACTGCACTATGGCGTGTGGTAGCGTGTTGTGTGAAGAAGTGCTTCCTTTGTTAGTTCTCAACCAGCTGCCCATTAATGTCATTGGGGTGACCCCTGACTCTTGTGTTATGTGAAGGGGTAAATAACGCTTTCTCCACACCACTCATGACTTTATAGACCTCTATCATCTCCGCCCTCCCCCACCACTCCCTTTGCTGAGTTGAACAGTTCCAGTCTTTTTAATCTCTCCCCCTAATCATTTTGTTGCCCTTCTGTGTACTTTTTCCAATTCTAGTATATATATATTTTTAAACTGGGTGACCAGAACTGCATGTAATATTCAAGGTGTGAACACAGCATGGATTTATATACTGGCCTTATGATACTTTGTCTTATTATCTACCCCTTTCCTAATGATTGACTAAAATTCTGTTTTAACTACCACTGCATCTAGAGCAGATGTTTCATGGGGACTAACCAGGATGATTCCAAGATCTCTTTCTTGAGTGGTAACAGCTAATTTAGACCCCATCATTTTGTATGTATAGTTGGGATTATGTTTTCCAATGTGCATTTACTTTGCATTTATCAACATGGAATTTCATCTGCCATTTTCTTCTCTAGTCACCCAATTTGGAAGGATCTCTTTGTAACTCTTCACAGTCTCCTTTGGACTTAACTATCCTCAGCAATATTGTATGTTGTAGAAACATTGCCACCTCAGTTTACCCCCTTTTCCAGATGATTTAGGAATATGTTGAACCGTACACAGTAGAGATCTCAGTAGAGATCCTTGGGAGGCACATTTACCTCTCTCCATTGTGAAAATAAGCCATTTATTCCTACCTTTTTGCCAGTTACTGATCCATGAGAGGATCTTCCCTCTTATCGCATGACCCTTTACTTTGCTAAACAGCCTTTACTGTGTGACCTTGTCAAAGCTTTCTGAAAGACCAAATGGAGTATCCTCGTCCCCATATTTGTTGACCCCCCTCAGATAATTCGAATAGCTTGGTGAGGCATGGTTTTCCTATATAAGAGCTGTGTAGACTCTTCCCCAACATATTGTGTTCCTCTAGGTGTCTGATAACTCTGTTCTATATTGCAGTTTCAACCAGCCTGTAATTGCTAGGATTGCCTCTGGAGCCTTTTTTTTAAAAAATCAGTGTTCATTAGCTATCTACCAGTCATCTGGTACAGAGGCTCATTTAAGTGGTAGGTTACAAACCACAGTTAGTAGTTCTGAAATTTCATATTTAAGTTCCTTCAGAACTCTTGGGTGAATACCATCTGGTCCTGGTGGCCTATTACTGTTCAACATATCACTTTGTTCCAACACCTCCTCTACTGACACCTCAATCTGGGACAGTTACTCAGATTTGTCACCTAAAAATAATGGCTCAGGTTTGGGAATCTCCCTCAAATCCTCCAAAAGAACTGGAAACAAAATTTTGTTTTTCTTGTACAAAAACTTAGATGCTAGAGCACAAATCTGCAGGTAGGGGTGGATCCTGTAGCAAATTCTGTGCCTACAGAATACACAAAGGCATGCATATTGTATATACTTGTATTGAATCATAGAATCATAGACTTTAAGGTCAGAAGGGACCATCATCTAGTCTGACTTCCTGCACAACACAAGCCACAGAATCTCACCCACCCACTCCTGTATCACACCTATGTCTGAGCCATTGAAGTCCTCAAATAATGGTTTAAAGACTTCAAGGTGCAGAGAATCTTCCAGCAATTGACCCATGCCCAATGCTGCAGAGGAAAGCGAAAACCCCCCCAGGGCCTCTGCCAATCTGCCCCGGAGGAAAATTCCTTCCCAACCCCAAATATGGCGATCAGCTAAACCCTGAGCATGTGGGCAAGACTCACCAGCCAGACACCCAGGAAAGAATTCTCTGTAGTAACTCAGATCCCATCCTATCTAACATCTCATCACAGGCCATTGGGCTCATTTATTGCTAATAGTCAAAGACCAATTAATTGCCAAAATTAGGCTATCACATCATACCATTCCCTCCATAAATTTATCAAGCTTAGTCTTGAAGCCATATATGTCTTTTGCCCCCACTGATCCCCTTGGAAGGCTGTTCCAGAACTTCACTCTTCTGATGGTTAGAAACCTTTGTCTAATTTCAAGACTAAACTTCCTGATGGCGAGTTTATATCCATTTGTTCTTGTGTACACATTGGTACTGAGCTTAAATAATTCCTCTCCCTCCCTGGTATTTATCCCTCTGATATATTTATAGAGAGCAATCATATCTCCCCTCAGCCTTCTTTTGGTTAGGCTAAACAAGCCAAGCTCTTTGAGTCTCCTTTCATAAGACAAGTTTTCCTTTCCCTGGATCATCCTAGTAGCCCTTCTCTGTACTTGTTCCAGTTTGAATTCATCCTTCTTAAACATGGGAGACCAGAACTGCACACAGTGTTCCAGATGAGGTCTCACCAGTGTAATTGTGCCTGATATACTACAGCAGTGACAGGGGCCACATAGGAGACAAAACTAGAAAAGATCCCATACCCAACGTTATGCATGAGAAATGGTCAGGGCTTTTTGACACTAGATTTTCACAGCAGATCAGTACCTAGTTGATTAGCACTGTGTGTTTTTAAGCAATTGTGAGATAGGCCCCAATTCAGGAAAGCATCCATCTTCAGGAAAGAATATAAGCATGAGCTTCAGTCCCTTTGAAGTCAACCAGATTTAAACACGTGCTTAAAGTTAACCCACATGCTTTCCTGAATCAGAGCCAAAATGAGGAGATGCACTGACTTCAAACAAACAAACAAAAACTAACAGACAGTGAAATCATGAGCATGACAAAATCTTTTCTCTACCCCTCAGATATGGGAGCTGACCAGAGCTCATTTGAAAATTTCAAACATTTTCAAATTTCGGTGAAAAAAAAAAAGCCAAGAAAACGTTCATAAAATTTCTTTTCCATTTTTCTACCAGCTTTAGAGGTAAATAAGTCACCCTGGGCAACATAGAGAACATGCAGACCTTGTGGTGGTAATGTAGAATGATTGAACTCATCTTTCGCGATTCAAAAAAAAAAGTCATACCTTTAAATGAAGCAAATTGATTTGACTGTAAAAGTATGAAGATGGCAATATGCCCCCAAAGATGACAGCTAATCACAGCAAAGCAATAAAGATCAAGAAGACTTCAGCAAGATGAGCCACTGACAGTGAGATTGATGGGCCGTGTCCTTTTGGCCAAGTCACCACAGGAAATTGTTGAAATTTAATGCCGACAGAAGAATTCCGCATAGTCAGCTGATTCCTGCAGCTAGTTTATTGGAGATTCTGATCAGCACAATCTCACTTGCTCCGTGAGGCTATTGTGACCATCTGATCAGAAATAACAGTATGAACAGATTTGCTGGAAGTGCAGAATATTAAAGATTAGCCCCTGTTTTAGTTTATTTTTACACAAAACAAAAAGTGTTGCCTTTTCAGGGCACTAGATGCCTTTGCCATATACTAAAAACACATCAAAAAGCATGCTCAGCAGTGTTCCTCAAACCGGGGAGGAGAAAAAACCCTAATCTGCCCACAGATCCTAGCCCTCATTATTTATTAACAATAATAATAAATGTTTATATGAAGGTAGTAACCAGAAGTCCCAGTTAAGACTGGGGCTCCATTGCACTGGGTGCAGTGCAAACATAGAAGAGAGACAATCCCTGCCCTGAAAGATTTACAATCCAACGAGCACAGATCTCCATACCAGAAGCCTGGCGAAGGAGATGGGCTTTTTTTTAGCATGCCTTGAAGGTCAGATTTTCCAGACTTTGGGAAGTAACCCTTAGGGAGAATGCCCTGCCAGGAGTCCTCTGTGTCCTAAAACTCAGGAGACCAGTTGACATGCCTCTCCTGATCAGAACTGGTCTCTCAAATAAGTACCGTTTAGCCTTTTATAGGTCGGGGTAACATTTTCAAATACTGAACAAGTTGAAATATTGGGATTTCCCAGCAGACAGAAAAATTTTACCCTAAATTTAACACATTCCACTCAGCCTGGAAATGAACAGTCAGCTAATGCAGATCATGGACCACTAGACAGAGCCATGCACTCACAGATGAACTCCACTTAGCAAACTGGCTGCTACATTCTGCACCAGCACTGACTGAAGATGTAATAAATCTCAAAGGTGATAAAGGCTTATGTACCAACAGCAAGGTCCACATGCAACCTCCTGGCCAGACATTGGTGAACATAAGTTGTGTTGTCACTACTGCTATCTGATGCCCTAAGAGCAGCTGGATCTCAAACAGCATCCTCTGATTGCAAACTCATGTCAGAAATAGGGATGCAAGTCCTTAATTAAAGTAGCAGATGTAACTCTCCCCATATCATAGGATTTGCTAAGTTAGATTAGACCATTGCTTTGTGTAATGATTGTGGTATGCACCATGCCTCTACCCTGCTTTAGATAAAATCAGATTTTTATTGCAAAGTATAAATTTACAGTTGAAAGGATTTCAGAAGAAAGTGGCACTCAAATAACTCACAGAAGCAATTGCATTTAGGTAAGCCACCCATTAGCAATTAGTTCAGTTGTCCATCTAGGCTGGTATCCTAGGCTGATCGGGGGAAGGTGCAAGAAACCCGACATAACACAGTGATGGAACAATCTGCCTACAGAGGAATTTTCTTCCTAACCTGAGGCCTTTAGTGGCTAGTTTGTGTCCTGATACATGAGGGTTTATATTCCTTACACATTATTATCTTATATGACTGTGGATGGTCTCATTATATGCACGAAGGCACAATACTTTTTTGGACTGTACTAAACTCTTAGTCTAAATGCTATCTTGTGGCAGTGAGTGCCATAGGTTAAATGGACATTGCCTAAAAATCTAATTTTAGTATTTAGCAAAATACTAAATAAGGTACAAACACACAATCTTACATTTGTGTGTTTCATTCTGTTTCCATTTCCCTATTTCATTCTCTTTCTCCTTTTATCTCCCACTTCATTCTCTCTTTTCATCTGTAAACATTGTCTTTCTATGCCTCTTACCTTTTATCATTTCCTCTCTTTCTCTATACCGTCCTTCATCTGTTTACTCCATGTCTTTGTCTGTTCCTCTGTTACCCCATTGCTTCCCCTCTGAACCCCTCACTCTTCACCTTACCTGAATATCTGTCTCCCCCCCCCCAACCCTTTCCTGAGCCCTTAGGGTCTCCTCTAGGCACCCCCTAACCCCCAACATCTCACTAGCACTTTCCCTCCAACTCTTTCCTCCTAACCCCTTATAGCTCTTTCTAAATAAGACCACTGCCTATCATCATCCTGCTGCCTCATCATGTTCCCGGGCCAAAGTTCCCAGGAGCACAGGGGAGACTCATTGGCCTGCTCCCATTTTCTCCATTCTTAGAGTGGGGTTTCTCTGGGGTGTCTTGCAAGGCCAACCATCTTGGGTGTTCTACATCCCAACCCCTGACTGCAGCCTGTGTTTGGCAGAGGTATAGGTCATCTAGTATAGGCCATGATATTTTTGTTGAGTATTTTGAGTTACACACCATTTTTGGCTATGGCCAGCAGGTTACATCAAAGTAGAAACAGCAGACCTTGGCATCACAAGCCAGTCAGAACACATGGGAAGAGTCATACTGCAGACTAATTTGGCAGACTGGCTCAGGAGCTGAATGCATTAATCCAATTACTTTACTTGGTTTCTGAAGCCGACACAACCAATTTTCACAAGAGCTTAAAACACTCGCTGCAGAAATGACAGGCTAAACTTACAGTGTTAATGGCATGCCTAAAAATACACCAGCAGGAATTTAGAGTGTATATGGCATAATCATTAGGCCCTCTTACTTCCCATGATGATACTTCTCTGAAGAACTTTCAGGAGCTTTGATTTTTCAGCTACATACCCAGGCAGTCCTGGCTATTAACAAAATGATGTAAAAAGTGATACCTGAAAAAAAAAAATCTTTACATGTGAAAAATGTGCTTGGTTTAATGAAAAAAATGTCTGCATCCAGCAGTTTAAACTCACACTTTCTTTCCCACTCTGTGACAAAATTGCCAGAGACCTGGAACTGCGAGCCCATCCAGAATTATGCCATGTAATAACTTTTAGAAACTTTATCATCAATCCGAGGAAGAGGTTCATACTCTGATTTTTCTGTTAGCCAGCAGTTTTGTCAGGTGACTGCAGAATAGTTGCTGCAGTTTGCTATCATTTTCCTCCTTCCACCTTGGAGAAGGGCAGCTTTTGGAAGCTCCTTGCAGAATCAGAGGGCAAAGACATTTAATCCTTTGACTGTACATTAAGATTAGAAGGATGCCTTTTGGCCTGTGATCTGAATGAGAGGCAGTGTTTTCTAGTGACTAGGCTACTGGACTTAAAGTTAGAAGACATGGATTCTATTTCTATTTAACCTGCTGTGTGACCTTGGGCAAACCACCTCGCCGTCTGTTCCTCAGTTTCCCCATCTGTCAAATTGGGATAACGATCCTTCCCTTCCTTTCTACAGCACTTTCAGCTCTCCAGAAGAAAAGTAGGTCTTACAAAGCATTCAAGTATTAAATGGGAATTAACATGCTGATAACTGGATCTCATTCCAGAAACATGAGCTATTTGCAAATATTTTTTCATCACTGTTTGTCCAGTTACTTTAGAAACATGTCTTCATGAAGATGCAGGAAGGGGGTTAAACAAAATTATTGTTTTGCAGTTAATTATTATTTGAAGAACCAGAAATTTCAGTTTTCAGCAGTGGGCTTTACTAACATAGCAGTGAACGCTTCACTACATGAACTCTGGTGAGCAGTCCACAGCGGGTTCACAAGTTTGTTGTCATTCAACCCTGAGGCAATGCAGGTTTGAAACTTGGTGCCTTTGTGACAGAAAATGTCAGAGTATGTCCACGTATGGAAGCCAACTAAAAATAACAAAATAATGCTGGTGCTGAGGTGACTGTGTCAAGCTCTTGTTCTCTGTAACTGATAAAGTTTGCAGATGATACTCATATATTGGGGAAGTGATAAACAGTGAAGAGAACAGGTGACAGATACAGAGCAATCTGGATCACTAGGTAAGCTGTGTGCAAGCAAACAATATACGTTTTAATATGGCTGAATGTAATTATATATCTAGGATCAAAGAATGTAGGTCATACAATATGAGAAACTTTATCCTGAATAATTAGCTGAACACAAGCTCCCAGTGCAACTCAGTGTCAAAGGGGCTAGTGTGATCCTTGGATGCATAAAGAGGGGAAACTCGAGTAAAAGTAGAAATGTTACTTTACCTCTATATTTGGGACTGGTGTAACTGCCAATGTAATAGTGTGTCCAGTTCTGATCCCCACAATTCAAGCAGGACGTTGATAAATTAGAGAAGGTTCAGAGAAAAGCCATGAGAATGATCAGAGAACGACAACATGTGTCATAGTGATAGACTCAATGAGCTCAATCTGTTAAATTTAACAAAGAGAAGGTGAAGAGGTGATTTGATCACCCGCCTGGGGAACAGAAATTTGACAATTAAAGGCTCTTCAGTTTAGCAGACAAGATCCCATGTCTGGAAGCTGAAGCTAGATAAATTCAGACAAGAAATAAGGCTTTTTAACAGTGAGGGTAATTAGCCACTGGAACAACTTAGCTAAGGCAGCAATGGATTCTCCATCACTGGAAAATTTTAAATCAAGATTGGATGTATTACTAAAAGCTATGCTCGTGGTCAATCACAGCTATTGGAGCTTGTCATGGGTACTCTGCTCACCATGGGGGCACTTCCTGGTGACTGTGTCTGAAAAATAGCTCCACCTCGTCTGACACCCCTTCCCTTCTCCCCTTTGCACTAAAGTCCCTCTCATGCTCTAGAAGTTGCAGGGCCTCCTCTCTGAAAATTTTCAGTTCCTTTTATTGCAATGTTAGGAATCTGGGTGGGAAGCAAGAGGAATTGGAAATGCTCATTGAGGAGAAGAAACTGGATAACTGACATTATTGAAACCTGGTGGAATGATTCACATGACTGGAATGTTAAAATCACTGGTTATAACCATTTTCAGTTGTCAATGGGGACTCATCATTAATTGTAAATGTTTCTAGTGGGGTTCCTCAGAGATCAGAACTAAACAATGCTATTCAACATTTTTATGATCTAGAAGTAACTATGAAATCACTGCTGATAAAATTTGTGGCTGACGCAAAGATTGGCTGAGTGCTATATAATGGCGAGGACAGGGCAGTCATACATAGTGATCTGGATCATTTGATAACCTGCAAATGCAAAGTTATACATTTAGGAGCAAGGACTGCAAGCGATATCTACAGAATGTTGGCCATATCTTCTATACTGGAAAGCAGTGACTCTGAAATGGATTTAGGGGTAGAAAATTGGAATTTCTATCCCACCTGAAATTCTGAAATTTAAAAAGAATTGTTCCATTTAGGAAGAAAAAGTATAAATGTACAGTTTTCCCACAGAAGGCAAATCTGAAAAAAAAATCATTTTGAAAGAATTTGAAATGTGGTGTTTAGCAAATTCCACAATGAAATTTTCCCTGGGAGGCCAAATTCTGAGGCTCCCCAGGCTTCCAAGCTGCCCCAGAGCTTCAGCCTCTGGAAACCCTGGGGTCCTTGACTCCAAAGCAGCCCACCAGGCAATCTGTGTTTTGGCACCAGGTCCATCAAAGTCAATACATTTCCATGAAATATTTTGGTTTTGATGAACTGGCATTGTCTGACTAAAACTGACCAGCTGCATTTAGGGGTTGTAGTGGACAAGCAGCTGAACATGAGTTCTCAGTGTGATTCCTTGGCAAAAAGGGCTAATGTGATCCTTACAGATATAAACAAGGGAGTAATGGGTAGAAGCCGGAAGATGAATTTACCTCTGTACACGGTATTGGTAAGACTGTTACTTGAATACTCCATACAGTTCTGGGGTCTACATTTTTAAAAGGATGCTGAAAAATTAGAGAGGCTTCCAAGTGACATAGGCCCAGATTTTTAAAGGTATTTAGGTGTTGCTGTGCTCAGCGTTGCAATGCCTAAGCCCCATTGTGAATCCGGACCCAAGTCTCATTTTCAAAAGAGACTTAGGACCAGATTTTTAATGGGAAATAGGTGCCTGAATACTCCAAGAAATCTGGCTTTTGGGCTCCTAAGTCAGTTAGGTGTTAGCAGAAAACATTTTTGAAAATGTTACTATATGTCCTCCAGTATTTCACTAGCATAGACCAGATGGACAGTCAGAAAAAATATCCACCCAGATTCCAGACATGCTGTTGAAAGGTCAGGATTAACACTGAAACCCAGAGGAGTAAAGTTCTTTATCCTCTTCCCTAGCCATCCCTATATCATCCAGGGCACCTTTCTATGCTACCTTTTGTCAGTGTGTCAGCTGAAGTTCTGATTAAACGTCGTGGCTCAGACACAGACACTGGGCTAAAATGTATACAGAGGTGCTTCTCCAAAATTAACCTTCAGAGTAAAGATGTCCAAAAACTGTGCTATCCAAGCACATTATGGTGTATTATATAGCATCATATGATTCATGCTGCAGCTGGCAAAAGCAAATAAAGCTGAAGCCAAACAAGACATGCCCCCTTCTTTGACTGCAAACTTATTTTGAAAGTAGCCTTTAAAAGACGAGGACTTTTTGGAGACCAGTAACTCCCCGCGAGAATGGAGAGGATATGTTCAGTAAACCATTTGCTTGAATGCAGGCCTAATCTCAGGAAATATATTTATCAGCCCCTGGTGACTCAGGTCACCTAGAGAAACTTCTGCTGATCTTCGGCCCCAGCCAGAAATGATGACGTTAATCAAATGTTGGCAGCAAAATTTCCTTCCTCCTTGTCCGTAGCCAAGTTATGATTTATGCCATCAACAGCTCCTTTGATCCAAAAGGAATGTACTATTTGCCAGAGCCATGACTAGCTCCCCTGCCTGAGCCTGCCAAGCTCAGCTATGACATCCTAGCCTAGACGCTACATATAAAAGAGACTTTTTTAAATTGAGGGAGCCAAGCGAAGCTGACACCATGTTTACTGACTACCTGTGTTGTGTCACCAGGAGCTTAAAGTAAGCCTATGATAACCAGAATTGCCCTCTGCCAACTTCTCCAATTTTGACTAGATGAATATTTAACTCACCCACTCAGTTTGGCTCACCCTGCTCCAGAATGCTCAGGCTTTGCATTAAGTTAACAAAGAGGGAATAATTTCTGTCTTTCAGTGGGAATTAGTACATCTAGTGGTTAGACTAGTGGATTTGAAACAGAACTCCTGAATTCTGTTCCTGCCTCCGTCACTCTCTTTGAATGTCGCAGCATATGTTATTTAACCTCTCTTTGTCTCCATTTATTTCTCTATCAAATGCCACTAAAGGTTGTCATAAGGCTCAATTAATTAGTGTTTAGCAAGCTCGTTGAATTCCACACACAAAAGTTGGTTATAATCAGTGCAAATTTTGCTATATTATTATTAACAAGTGAAGAGATCCCTACTAGATTTAGGGGGTGAACAAATTCCACAATTAGTTTTTGAACGAGTTCCCTCTCTTTCTGTGCATGGAATGCCCACACATAAATCCCCATATTCTCATATCTTCCTTAGTCAAAATTATTCAAGTTCCATTGTTTTATCCTATGGACCAGATCCTCGCTGGTGTAATATGACTATGCTGATTTATACCAGCTGAGACTCTGACCCAATGGCTTGCTCTCTGAAATACAAAATTCAAAAATTCATACCTACTTGCGGTTGGTGAAATAAATCGTGGTATTTTTTCTGTTTCTTGGTTGAATGTGCATAGTCTTTATAATCAAGTTTCTGGTGTTAATGCACATGAAAGATTTTTAAAACTGCCTTTTCTTATGTTCTCTGGGCAGACACGTCTGTTTACCTGTGGTAAAGATTCCTTGATATTGTCATAGAATTATGTCATTTTCATTTCAGGCTAAGTAGTTAGGCCCAGATCCTTAAAGGTATTTAGACACCTAACTCCCATTGATTTCAAAGGGATTTAGGTGCCTAAATTCCTTTGAGGATCTGGGACTTAGATTATAAATTCCTCTGGACAGAGACATGGGATTTGGCCCTGCAAGCTGTGGGTGAGAGGTCTGCCTGCAAGGAGCAACTTGTAGGATGGGGGCTATAATTCTTTATTCATTTCTACATGTGTAGTGCTGTATAAAAGAGTCCTTGGGCAGTGCAGATGGAAAGGGACAGAATGCATGTGGTTCAACAGTTTGATGATCTCTTTTCACCGTGCATCAGTTCAAGATTGTCCATCATGGCTTATTTAGTTTTTATAAAGTTATTGATTGCCTCTATTCTTGGCAGCTGTTTCAATTGCTTGAGTTTCTTCTCTTTCTTCTTAATGTGTTGTATGTTGGTCAGGCTGTTGCTCAATATATTTTGAGAGTGATTTGCCATGCAATATCCGAAAGAGGGGGAAATCTTCAGATCCTGAAAGATGGGTGTACCTTTTTTTTTTTAAAAAAATGCCATTGAAGATTTAACTCAAGAAGTCTTTGTGTTGGATGGATAAGTCTCTGACTAACACAGCACAGTAGCCAGAGCCTGACAAACATAAGATAACATGTTGTTCACAGAAGAAATCCCATGACTGGACAGAAAACACTCATCTATACTGACAGTGGCATTTTCTACTTAGAGAAATGGAAAAATGCAGTATCCTCATCTTGAAAAGCCTGAGATTCCATAAGACTGATTTTTCACTTCATGTAGGTCACTTTGTTTTTACAATAATGCTATTTTTGTGCTCTTAAAGAGAGATCAGGGGGGTAAATTCATCTCAAATTGACTTCAGTGGAGCTACACTGTATTTACAACTGTGTAACCAGGAGCAGAACTTGGCCCAGAGTCAGGGCCACCCAGAGGATTCAGGGAGCCTGGGGCAAAGCAATTTCGGGGGTCCCTTCCATTAAAAAAGTTGCAATATTATAGAATACTATATTCTCATGGGGGCCCCTGTGGGGCCCGGGGCCTGGGGCAAATTGCCCCACTTGCCCCCACTCACCCCTCCGGGTGGCCCTGCCCAGAGTTTTCCTGAAACTCTTCTTGACAAAAATTCACAAATTATCTCTGCTAGTAGGCAACCATTTAATTCTGGTTATGTGCCACATACTGACACATTTTACAGTAGCTGATATTTAAAGTAAACCAAACACAATTTCTTATTGAGTAGTCATTGCAGCAGCTAGCAATTAACAGAGTCTATGATCCTGTTCCCTCTTTGAAGTCAATGGAAAGCCCTCCCCCTGCATCACCCTATTGACTTCAGTGGGCTTTAATCAAGCCCTTAGCACTGTAAATAGAGGAACTATTTTCCCATGCTATCTGGTGCTAACTTACAGAGAAAGCAATATAATAAACATATAGGCACCAAATATTTGGATGTATTGAATAGGGCAATGTAATTTTCCTTATTCCATGACCAATAATAATCTATAGCATTTTTCATCCATAGATTTCAAAGTACATTGCAAAGGAAGATAAGTATCATATTCCTCAGTTTACAGATGAGGAAAACTTCCACAAACAGATGAAGTGACTTTCAAGACCTCACAGCAGATCAGTGGCAGAGATGGGATTAGAACCAGCTCTCCTGATGCCAGACGAGAGTTTTTCCTATTAAACCACACTGTCAGAGTATCTGGTCTATTGAACTATCATCATCCCCCACTCCTTCTTGGGCAAAGAAGTTCAGAAAGAAGAACCAGCTCAAAAAACCTCAGACTGAACTGAATTCAAATTGTTCTGGAGAGTTGGAGGGGGGGGGGGAAGCCAGTAAGATTCTAAATGAAGATAGACTGAGGCTAAATCCATATATTAAAAAACCTCTGACCTCTGGGATGAACCCCAGATCTGTATTTGAATTTTGCATATGGCCTCTATCATTATAAATGAGCCGAAACAAAACTCCCAGATCTAGATCATCTCAAACAATGAGGCATTCAAAATCCTGCTGATTCAGGTAAGAATTCAATGGCTCCAGTCCATCTCTAACTTGAAAATATTTGAGGTGGTAAAAAAAAAAAATCTCCACAGAAAATTTGAATGAAAATAAATTTGTTTTGTAATGATTTTTATGGAAAATTTTGTCTTTACCAAAAAACTTTCTAATTGGAAATTTTCAGTCTAAGTGTAATGGTTCAACATTCCCAAATCTAAACATTTCAGTTTGTGGAACCACTTTGAAATAGTTTGTTTTAACTCATTTTGACAAAGTGTCATGAGTGTTGTAGTTGGGTGCCTCATGACTCCATTTTTCTCTGTGGCCTGGCTACATTTCCCATGAGACAGCAAAATTTCCCCTCTTGCTGAGCTGCTATAGTGCATTATGGGAGCCCCATGGCTGCAATGCATAACAGGAGATGTAATTTAAAATCCTGCTCTTCAATCCATCCCCATGTTCCCAACAGATAAAAAAAGATGTGCCTTGAAGGTCAACAAATCAGAGATCTGAATGATCCAGGGATGGGAGTGGGGACAGGTCCACAGTTCAGAGGCCCTGAAGATGCCATGAACCCACTCTCTCTAATTTTAACCAGAGCCTGTAAGCTTGAGGAACTGTTGGGCATCACGTAATCAGAGAGGCAAGAAAAGATAGCCAGAACCAAAATCATGTAAGGCATTGCTTTGGAGGTCAAACTAACACCTTAAACTTCACCCAGAAATCAATCAGAAGTCAGTGCAGATTTCAGGTCTGTGTATATCCTTCTCTCTTCACAGATTTCCTCTCTAGCTATAAGGAAAATCTGCTTGATATCCGACCCCTTCGGTGACTAGGGATGTTTCTCTGTAGCTGAAAGGACACTCTATTTGATATTCTGCCCTTTCAGCATCTAAGATGTGCCAAGACCAAATAACACTATATGATCCCTCTCACTTTCAGATAAACACGTGTAATTCCCACTGGTATTAATGGGAGTTATGCAAGCATTTGAAGTGGAAAATTGGACTTCATGGCCCAGAGTCGCTGTTGTGTTAGGACCAATTTTTGCTGCTCTGCTAATGCAAAACTGCCTTATAGTAAGCATAGCCAGACATCACTCCACTGCAGAGGGAATCTCTGGTGGTGTAGAGCTTGTGTATAATGTTTTGGGTATGTGGCATAGGAGACATGGCTGGAGGAAAAAGGGCATAGCCAGAGCTTCTCTCGCTACTGTAATGGCCCTCTGAGGCCACTGGCAGTGGTGTAAATTAGAGCATCTTTGGACTGGCCTGACTCACAGCTGGACCAGGATAAGGGAAGCATAAAGGTGACAAGGTAACATTTGCATCCCCCCACTCCCCGCCTCACCAATCTGCTGCAGTTAAGGGTCCCATCTACTTAAATGAGGGAACCTACCAGTCAAGACAAAACTAAGTGGTGGATTTGTAGTACACTAATGCAGTAAGGTGGAAGAACTAGTCAAATAATATTCAGTAGAACACTGAATAATCTTACAGATGGAGAGCTGCTACAATTTCTTGTATCTGATTTCACTGAGTTCTAATGAAACAATATTAAAAGTGATAGATTGCTTGTCACTATTGTTCATAATACATTAAAAAATCCCTTTTGTTAATAATTAAGAGTGAGAATTTAAGCACAGAAAAATAAAGAAAAACATAAATAAAATGCTACTCTTGACGTGACACTGTAAGAAGATGCTATTTTTAAATAACAGATCACCACCCAGTGTCTATTTAGAATCAGATCTTCTTTAAAAAAATGTATATGTTTTTACTGCTTTCTATTCCTGTTAGTCCTGCAGAGCAATCACAACGACGAGTGAGTTAGAATTCCTTTCTCCCTGAGCATCAACAAAACTCTTTATGCAAACCTCCAAGTACTGCAGTATATGAGAACACACAAGACACAATCTGTAAACGTAAATGACAGTGGATAGCTAATTGTACAAAACAATGAAAATACATTTCAGCTCAGGTCTTACAGAAATAAAAATGCAGTGCACTAAACTACCTGAACTTTGCATTCAAAAGTGCCTTCAGAAATCATATCTTGAGCTGCCAGATAAATGTTGTTTCGGTTTTATTCATGTACATTGGTGTGACATCCTGTGGCAGGTTAGGTTAATCTCAAGTGCTTGCTTTTACCTATAATTATCCCAGGAAATGCTACAATTGACTGTTTTAATTATAGGAAAATTTGTCTCCCCCGAGAATTTGGACTAGGTTTTATCTATGTACACACAGAAAAACACTATATCTTATAGTACTAATCCACACACCTCATAATTTAAACAGAAATGAACAGCACTCTCCCATTTCCCAGCCAGAATTTATACTGAGATTTCCTATTGCTAAAACTTTATTAATTTCACACATGTTACAAAACATTACACACCTATACATGTAGGTATTTATTTTCTATACTCCATATTGTGATACTTTTACACATATATACAGAATGTATAAACACATGCACCTATAGATGAGAGCAAACATTTATTGATACATTATATTTTAATGTACATTAAATTATTCTGGTGCCATCAACCATCTTTTGCTGTGTAGTTTAATTTCAAGATATTCCGTTGTGCAGCTGATTGTTTACATCACATTATCTCAGTGGATTTAAAATGTAAATTCTTTTGAACACATCCCTAGAATCTCTTGTGCATCCCACACTCCCTGGGAGATACACTGACTTGTGTCTTTTTCTATCTGTCCCTTGAACTCTCCAGCCACAAAGGTATTCAGTCTTTAGATTTATCCTAGAATTCATCTAAAAAATTTTCACAACTGTCTCCAGGTTCATTTAGTTGTCATAAAGAGAGGTTTACTTTTAAATTGGGAAGCAGTGACTCTGAAAAAAATTTGGGGGGTCATGATACACAAGCAGTTGAACATGAACTCCCAGTGTGATGCCTTGGCCAGAAAGGCTAATGTGCTTCTTGGCAGGAACAGAGAGGTTATTTTACCTCTGTACTTGGCACTGGCATGACTGCAGGTGGAATACCGTGTCCACTTTTGGCCCTCACAATTCAAGAAGGATGTTTAAAAATTGGAGAAGGTTCAGAGAAGAGCCAAACATTAAAGGATTAGAAAACATGCCTTACAGTGATAGATTCAAAGAGAGGTATCTATTTGGTTTAACAAAGAGAAGGTTAAGGGGTGATTTGATTACAGTCTGTAAGTACCTAGTTGGAACAAATATTTAATAATGGGCTCTTCAATCTGTCAGAAAAAGGTTTAACACTCTCCAGTGACCGGAAGTTGAAGCTAGACAAGTTCAGACTGGAAATAAGGTGTACATTTTTAACAGTGACAGTAATTAACTATTGGAACAATTTACCAAGTGTTGTGGTGGATTCTCCATCACTGACAATTTTTAAATCCAGATTGGATGTTTTTCTAAAAGCTCTGTCTAGGAATTATTTTGGCGAAGTTCTATGCCCCGTGTTATACAGGAGCTCAGGTTAGATGATCACAGGGGTCCCTTGTGGCCTTAGAATCTATAAATAAGGGGGAAAAATAGTATTTGGGGAATTGGTTGAGTCTGTCTGAGGCTTGTGATGGCTTAATGGGTGAAAACACACACATTCCAGATCAACAGAGTCATAGAGGGATCTGGTAAGTTTCCATTTCATGAAGCAATAGTTATGTTTCTAAGTACCCCATTGGCAATATCCCTGAGGCATACCTGCATAAGAAAAGAAAAATCTATTGGTTGTTAAACCTTTCCCCAAGATCACATTAGCCTCAGGAATCTCAGTGATCTTATTTGGTAGTTTCTGACTTTCAGGCTTTCTAACTACTCTTAAGCCTTTCATTCCCCCTCCCCTGGGAATGTTGTTTCTTTCACGGGTTCCTGCATGTGTGTGTGTGGGGGGAGGGGATTTATATAAACACACACACACACACCCCTCTACCTCGATATAACACTGTCCTTGGGAGCCAAACAATCTTACCACGTTATAGGTGAAACCGTGTTATATCGAACTTGCTTTGATCCACCAGAGTGCGCAGCCCTGCTCCCCTGGAGCACTGCTTTACCGCGTTATATCCAAATTCATGTTATATTGGGTGGTGTTATATCAAGGTAGCGGTGTATACATACATACATACATACATACATACACACACATATATATATATATATATATATACACACACACATAACACAACATATTTTTAGGACCTAATGTTAACTTCAGATAAGTATAAAGTTACTGAGAGTTGGGCATGCACCCCAAAAACACTACCATGTAATGGAACAGTTGTTTCATGCAAGAGTCTGGTATTGTTCCCCTCAAAAAGCCTTTTTAAAATAGCAATTACTGTGGCTACCTGTAATTCCAAACCAAGCAGAACATTCAACACGCCACCGAAAAGCCAGAAAAGAGTAGTGGTGGAATATTAACATGCACTCAGCATTGGCTTAACTTGAAGTCAATGAGAATTTTATCATTGACTGCAGTGTAGCAGCACAGTTAGGCCCAAACTGAGTGCTTTTGAAAAATCCTCCCCAAACAACTATGGACATGAATGAAATAGCTAAGGTTAGACTTACTGAGCACAGTCCCAAAAGGAGACAACAGTAGGGCTTGGGAAGAGAGGGGGTAGTAGGAGGACTACAGTGAGAGTAGGTAAAGCTGTGGTTAGGGTAACAATGGCCTTGGGTGAGGTGAGGCACGTTGGGAAGAAAAGTAGTGTGGGATTTCAGTGATGGGGAGGGGAGGCGAGGCAGCAGGGTCTGAGGCAGAAAGTTGGCAGTAGAATAGAGAGATTTAGGAGGAACTAGTGGTCCACTCAGGTTTAGCGGAAGCAGGGGCTATAGGGGATTTGAGGGCAGCCAAGGGGAGTTGAGTGAAGTAGGGACTAAGAGAAGCAAAGTATTAGTAGGAGCTAGCAAAGGCCAAGAGCGTATATGGCTCAGTGAGTGAAGTTCCACTTCTCAGCTCCTATGTGCCTCATGGAGCAGAGCTGTGGAGGAGGCTGGTTGCTTGACCCAGGAACCAGTAAGAGCAGAGCATCGCCTTTTCTAGTGCGGGCCATTACAAGCTAACTCTTTGCTCGGTCAGGATCCTCATAGAGAATCACAGATAGCTGCTTTTTTGGAGGATGGGGGTTAAGTGTTTATTTCAGAATCACTCTGCTAGCCCTGTCCTTGAAAACAGCATCTTGTAGGAGCCAGCATCCCCATTCACTTACGTTTACGGTGGTTTTGGTGATAGATAATTTGGCTGCACTGAGAGGAAACATTTCCAGAGCATGTCTAAAAGGGGTGTTTAAGCTTTCGAATCTTAATAGGCACAGATTCCAGTTTCCTATGTTTTTCAGCAGGCTAATTGCCAATGAGCCTTAACCCTAAACACCTGAAAGCATGACACAATTTAGTTTTTTGACTAACAAGTGTGGGTCAGAATCCACCTTATAATTACAATCAGGACCCCATTATGTCTCTGGAGAAGCTATCATCTGTCCATTATTTTTTATATTCAAGTCCTCCTCCATAAGCGTCATCCTGGAAATGAGCATCTACACTCTGACACTGCTTCAGTTCCAAGGGCTCGGCTATCACAACTGACAGCAGTGGGTCACTGAAATATTGCTACGGTGGCCCCCCTCAGGGCATGGAACTTGTTCTGGTTGGAACATCTGCCTCAGGTTGTCCATCCTCACTTTAGAGTAGCAATTTCTTATGTTAAGTTTCGTCAGGTCCTGTATAGGCCAGCAATTTCCACTGAATACTTACTATTTTCCCATACACTATATACAGGCTTTCACATGCAATATAATTGCGTCACTGAAAAAGAGGTTACTACAGCATTTTCTATAAGCCAGTGATGGCACTAAGTTGCTACCAGAAACAAGTGTCCTGATTGGGAATTGCCCTCTCACAGAATGGAGGTAAAAAGTTAACCAGGATGTTAGCATTACATGGACTTCTGCCCTATCTCTACTAGAATAAAGAACATAAACTTACTTTTGCAGGCAGGCTTGGGAAAGTAATGTTGCCACTTCCAGGATCTTCAGTCTGAAATTCTTAGCTGCTGGGGAGCCATAAAGCATCTGGGAAGGGGAGAATGAGAAAACTAGAATGAGGTCAGTGGGTAACATTCTTGAAAGAAGGATGTTGGGCCAGAGCCACAAAGGACTTACTCATGCAAACTTAGGAACCCTGCAATCCACAAAACATCTGCTCAGCTGCTGCCTAAGGCTATAGGCGCATATACCCACTCTGTGTCAAAATGGTTGCTGTAAAAGTCCCCTACATGCCCAACTTTCTGCCTCTGGATATACGCACTGCTGCCTCAGGCATGTGTCTGGATGCCTATCTCATGCCTAAGCCCCAGTGAGTCTCACACCAGGAGAAGATAGGTGTTCCTCTGCCTAGCTTTCTCACAAAGCAGGATCCAGTAGGTATGTGCTAAGCATCTTCATACCTCACAAAATGGGTGTGGGTGTGGGAAAGAATAAGGCCTCTCTTATCATCTTTAGTCCAACTGGTAGAGTAGTCATCTGGGATGTGGGAGACCCAGGTTCAATTCTCTCCTGTGTCTGAGGAGAAGACATTTGAAAAGGGCTCTCTTGCCTCCCAGGTACATGCCCCAACCCCTAGACTATAAAGTCATTCTTGCTCTGTCTTTGGCTTAATTAATATGTAATTATTTAATTTAAGCAGAATGGCTCCAATAAGAGATTAAGAGACACCCACATCAGAATAGCCCATCATCTGGTGGTTAGGGTGTGCTCTTGAGAGCTGCACATCCCTTGTTCATATCCCTTTTCCTTATCAGGCCAAGGGGGGAATGAAAGCAAGATATCTCATATCCCAGGTGAGTACTCTCCCAGTGGGCTAAAGGTTATGCCACCTCTTTCTTTTGACTCCCTACTATTTTGTATGGTGTTAGGCCTAAAATATTCTCACAAGAAATGGCTAAGGCACCTAAGCTGCCTGACTCCAGAAGTGGGGTTTCTGGTTGTGGATCACAAGCAGAGATAGGCACCAAACTCCCTGAGATGGGAGGGGCTTAGTGCACACCCCCTCTCATCAGTGTCTCCCCTTGGCTAATTTAGGGCCATTTAGTGTGCTAGAATTCTCAGGTGCCCCTCTGTCTTTCCATTCATTATATAGGAAGCCGAGGCAGCTAACTTAGACTTTGTGGAAGCCAGTAATTTTCAAGGGGTTGCACTGCCTAACTCCCTTTGTGGATCCAGGCTGTTGTGTTTTTGATCTTAGGTTCAGCTTGTTGTTCTTATGGCCCAATTGGGCCCATTTTCATAGAATCATAGAACTGGAAGGGACCTCAAGAGGTCATCTAGTCCAGTCCCCTGAACTCAAGGCAGGACTAAGTATTATCTAGACCATCCCTGACAGGTGTTTGTCCAACCTGCTCTTAAAAATCCTCAATGATGGAGATTCCACAACCTCCCTAGACAATTTATTCCAGTGCTTAACCACTCTGACAATTAGGAAGTTTTTCCTAATGTCCAGGCTAAACTGTCCTTGCTTCCATTTAAGCCCATTGCTTCTTGTCCTATCCTCAGAGGCTAAGAAGAACATTTTTTCTCCCTCCTCCTTGTAACAACCTTTTATATACTTGAAAACTGTTATGTTCCCTCTCAGTCTTCTCTTCTCCAGACTAAACAAACCCATTTGTTTTTCAATCTTCCCTCACGGGTCATGTTTTCTAGACCTCTAATCATTTTTGTTGCTCTTCCCTGGACTTTCTCCAATTTGTCTATATCTTTTCTGAAATGTGGTGCCCAGATCTGGACATAATACTCCAGCTGAGGCCTAATCAACACAGAGTAGAGTATAAGAATTACTTCTTGTGTCTTGCTTACAATACTCCTGCTAATACATCCCAGATTGATCTTTGCTTTTTTTGCAACAGTGTTATACTGTTGACTCATATTTAGCTTGTGATCCACTATGACCCCTAGACCCCTGTCTGCAGTACTCCTTCGTAGGCGGTCATTTCCCATTTTGTATGTGTGCAACTGATTGTTCCTTCCTCAGTGGAGTACTTTGCATTTGTCCTTATTGAATTTCATCCTATTTACTTCAGACCATTTCTCCAGAATTTTAATCCTATCCTCCAAAGCACTCGTAACCCCTCCCAGCTTGGTATCATCCGCAAACTTTATAAGTGTACTCTCTATACCATTATCTAAATCATTGATGAAGATATTGAACAAAACCGGACCTAGAACCAATCCCTGCGGGACCCCACTCATGCCCTTCCAGCATGACTGTGAACCACTGATAACTACTCTCTGGAAATGATTTTTCCAACCAGTTATGCACCCACCTTATAGTAGCTCCATCTAGGTTGTATTTCCCTGGTTTATTTATGAGAAGGTCATGCGAGACAGTACCAAAAGCCTTACTAACGTCAAGATTTACCACATCTACCGCTTTCTCCCTATCCACAAGACTTGTTACCTGTCAAAGAAAGTTATCAGGTTGGTTTGACACAATTTGTTCTTGATAAATCCATGCTGACTGTTACTTATCATTTCATTATCTTCTCGGAGTTTTGGATGCAGATGAACATCCCTGGGAAATACAATTCCTCTCAGATAGAGGTGCTGCGTTCTAGGGTTGAATAGAAAAAGCCTGGGTTTGTGAAACAACATGTAGTTGTAGTCTCAAAGTTCTGAGGGGTATGGCTTTGCTGCCTCTTGGGTAAAAGAGCGGGAGCTCTTTACTTCCCTCACAACTGTATGACATAGGGTTCACAGGGGGGTCTCCAAAGTGAACATTCTCCGCTGTGTGAGAACAGTGAGTAAGATCTGCATCTTTGGGACAAAGATTGGTTTTTAATGTGAGAACCAATCTGGCTGGGCCACAAAGCAGGACCAGACCCAGGCAAGTATCTATTAGATGGGAGAGATTCTAGCATGAAGTTGCATCAGGGGCCAAATTGCCTCTTTTTATAGCTTTATAGTGACTTCTAGATAGAGACGCTTACAGAACATAATCAGCTCTCACAGCTTGGTCTGCCTCAAGCCAATAGATAAGGTTTTTCAAAGTCAACTAGTGATTTTGAAAACCCAATTTGAGGCACCTTCAGAGGGTGGGTGCTTAGCACTTTCTGAAATTGGGCTCCTTTAAGGGATGTAAGCTAGAGATAACCAACTCACTAGTCCCTTTTGTACATCTTGGGCAATGCGCTTATGTGAAATATCTGTAAGACAGCCAAAGTACTAGCCATGGAGAACAGTACTAATTCTAACAGTTGCTGCCAGGTTTGATTAATTCTAGCTGTACTATAAATCACACTACATTTTTTATGTTTTATTTGTGATATTTTAATCTTATTACAACTAAATTCAATAAAACTTGATTTGATGGTGATGTGGTAGTTTATGACAAACCATCAGTCACTGGCAACTTAGTTTTATTTGACATCTAGTATTTTATTAATATTAATCCATGTTTAATTTTAGTTTTATTCCAAGTTCATGTCATGTTTGAATGTTTATCAATACATGCACAATACTGCTAAGCACTACCAGCTTATAATGCTGACAGGCTGACAAACATGGAGAAGACAGGAATTGCAGCTCTATGTAAATAACTAAATCCCTCCTTGTCATATAGCTAGTGATGTATATGGGTGGATGAACATAAACTCCACTGTCCATAATTTTTATCTATTGAAATTAGTCCTGGAAGTGGGCATGGCAGAAGCAGAAAGAAGAGATGACCCTGCTGAGCTCAATTCCACTTTAGCATTGGGAAGAGTCTTGAGAAGTACAATAAAGAATAAGGGAGATAATGCTGGTGAGATACTAAAACTACTACTACACTATTATTTTATCACTAACATTTTTCCTCCAAATAGGATTGATTGGAAGAGTCAAACTAAGAGGCGCTCACCTCTGTTGCAAAGTGTCCTTTGCATGCTAGACATAACTGGAAGAATTGAGCTATAACACAGCTGTTCTAAGAAACTTAGGGAACACAGAACCCTCAGTGTGAATACAGATCAGGGCCTCCCAATTCTTTGGACTATTTGGATTTTAAATAAGGGTTGTCTAAAAAGTTACTATGGGGATATCAGATTACAATGGTCAAGCATCCATGGGGACAGTGGGTTTTTGTTAACCTTCAGTGTTAACTCTTCCTATTATTGTGAAACAAGATTTCACCAAGCTGGGGCTTCTTTTTCTCCCCACTTCCTTCACTGTAAGTAACAATGGTATTAGCACATTGTTTTATGCAGCAGGAATTATTAGAGGTCTTAGGGACAAAAGCCACCTCAGCCTATGCTCCAAGTTTCAATGACTAAGAAGCTTGACTTACTGATATGGAGCCAGGTACGGCATGATATTGCCTAGAGACCCACTGCTTGTGACACTTGTTCTACCCAAAGTATCTTTCCTCACAGTCCTTTCCTCGCAGATTTTAAACCATTGTAAAACACTATGCAACTCTGAACAGAGCAGGACTTTCTATTATATAAGGCAGTGCCAATACCCACTGCAGTCAATGGAAAGGCGTCCATAGAATTTGATTGGCATTGGATCAAGTTTGTTTGTTTCTTTAACACTATTAATTTATACAATAAATGGCCACAGAGAGATGGTAATTGAGCTGGCGAAGCTTTTTCTCCAGTTTGACAGTGGCACTAAATTATTCCTAAAAGACAAAATGATAGCTCAGTCTCCATACCCATTCAATTCTGCTCCCTGACAGACTAGCAACAACTGAGTCATTGAATTAGAACCAGTGGCGGATTAATGATTTTGCTGCCCCTAGGCCCTGAAATAATTGTCGCCCCGCCCACCCCGTCCCCGCCCTGACTCCACCCTTTCCCCGCCCCCATTCCAACCCCTTCCCCAAAGTCCCACCCCAACTCTGCCCCCTCCCTATCCCTATTGGATCCCTTCCCCAAATCCCTGCCCAGCCCCACCTCTTCCCCCCTCCCTCCCTTTCCCACAAAACAGCTGTTTTGGGGCACAAGCTGTGGGAGGGAGGGGAGAGAAACAGGACACTGTGGCATGCTCGTAGAGGAGGCGATCTGGAGCAGGGGCTCTTCTCCGTGGGTGCTCAAATTTGCCGCCTTAGGCCTAGGCCTTGTCGCCGCTGATTAGAACTATGGAGCTTGATCCTTCACACTTTAACTCCCATTGACTTAGTTGAAGGTAGTTTTTCCTTAAGTAGAGATTGTAGGATCAAGTCCATGGCAGTGTTTTATTGATATTGAAATCTAGCCCCAAAGAACTAAGACACAAACTCATTTTACACAGGCCACTGAACAACTGTCAGATGTCAACAACATTTGAACACTGCATATCTGGACTCGATTTGAACCAGTGACCTACGCAAGTGAGCTAGATTTATCATATTACCTTTCCACAGAGCCATCTAGTCACCAGAAGCCTCAGCATTCATTTGAAATCTTGATAGCCATATTAGTGCTTAAATAGAAGAAGTCACAAGAACATCTTGCTTCAGGAATTAACTTCAGGTCAAAGTGACGTGGAGGCAAGGAACTAGATTTACTTCTTTCTGTCAGAGAAGTTAATGGAAATTTTCAATTAATAACTTCAAATACCTATGTTAGTACCAGGATTTTTATGTAGTAAATATATGAAATCTGGTCACAATTTATTAAGTGTATTAATAAAATAATTATACTTCATTATATGGTCCCTCTCTCTCACCTGGAATCAAGGACATTCACTTTAAAGGATTATTGAATGAGCTTGAAATAAAATTGGCCAACCAGCAAGCTGGGTAGCTAATGTCCTATTTAACAATATAAGTTATGAGCCATGTTATTCAAAAATGGCCACAAATTTTGGGTGCCTCTGTTTTGAGGGTTTGTATAGAGACAAATTCATTTTAAACCTACTCATCCTTTTTCGGTTTGAGAGCCAGACTGGAATGTGAACATCTTTGGATTCACAGTCCACAGAGGCTAGCCTCCTGGAGGAAAGTTAGACTTGTGGTTAAAGAACCAGCCTAGGACTCAAAACATCTACCTCTACCATCAACTTTATTTGTGATCTGGAGCAAGTCACGTAGGCTGTACTCACTTATGCACATGCCTAACTTTACAATGTATCTTCTAACTTTTATCATTACATGAGAACTAAAAACTTATTTGACAGATCTGGTCAGGCTTTTGGGTTGACTAGCTGGTATCCCCCCCAGGCACTCAGTAGTTCTGGACCCACATTGCTTATGGAAGGAAGGGTGATTTGTTGCCTGTTTCTATGTTATTTTAATAAGACTCCTTAACTAAAATAAAAGGAAGAAAACATCACTAAAGTTAAGCTAAAGTTAATAATATTAAACTAATCTAATAATAAAACAGTCTGACAAAATCAAATCAACTCTCAAGTTAGTCTCAATATTGGATTAGAGTTAATTCATCAAATTAATATAAATGTAATTAATCCTGATATAAATTCTAAGAAGGTGGCTCTCCATTTCACTATAAATCTTTGCTAAAATCAATCACATTTATAATTTGAATTTCGTTAAGTAACTTAATACTGAAACCAAAATTATCTAATGTCTGAACCACAATTTTATAAATCTCACTTCTTAGATTTCAATTCTTATCCAGTGGCTAACCCATTTCCCCCCGCCAACAGAGCTACTATAATACAAACATTAACAGAACTCTTAATAAGCAGAAGTTTAGTAACTTTTGTTCACCAGAAATTTCTCAAGTGTCTCAAGAATTTTAAAGACTTTGAGTGTCGTTAGGAGACACTCCTAAAACCCCTTGTTCAAACCTCAATTTTTTTTTTCTTTCTGGTGATTTCCCCATGTGGAGTTTATGAATGCTCTCCGACAGGTGCACACCATAGGTGGTGTGTGGCTTGGGCTAGATGTGGCTCAACTCCTTCCTCTCCCCCAATCTATCTGCATTTTCTGAGCTTTTCTGCTGGCCACAACCATGCCCTACTCAGCAGATGAAGCTCAGTAACCAGTGGCACCAAGGCCAAGGAAGGGGCTGGGGTGTCACTGGGGGAGGATTGTGCCTGCATGCAGATGCACATATCATGTAATGCTGTTGTGGGCTTCTCTGAATTCATGAGTGGCAAGAGCCAAGTCCAGCCCCATGTGACAGGAACTGCCTCTGCAAGGTGAGATGGGGGCAGGCTGACTCTCCGTCCCCTCCTCCCACCCCAGGACCTCCTCTCCACACTGAGCCAGGATAACGACAGTCAACAAGCAAGACAGGAACTGCAACCAGAGGGTGAGTGCAGGGTGGCCTCGTCCTCTAGCCTCAATCAGTTATCCTTTAAAGTGAGTAGTGACTGTGCTCAAGTCCATAGCCCAGCCCTTAGAATTATTTAGCATAATTATTTTATTGGTACACTTACATCAGTTATTACCTTCGTTGTGTCCAGTTTTCATATTTTTACTACATTCTAATCCTGGTGACAACAGAGGGGCTGGGAGTTTCAATAAGAGTTCCTGAGGTAGTAAAATTAAGCATGCATGCAAGTGTTCCAGTTCCCCTTCTGTAAAGCAGGGCTAATCCTTTCTTTTTTCTACCCATTGTCTGCCATGTGTATTTAGATTAATAACTCTTCAGGCTGGGAATTTTCTCTTCCTGTGTGTGTGTGTACAGTTGCTAGTACAACAGGACCCCTGTCTCAGTGGAGTCTCCAGGTACTACTGTCATCAAATAAGTAATAATAATTTAGGAATAAAAGAGAAGAGAGAACAATCCAATTCAAAAATATGGTGAAAAATGGAGCAGAGAGCCAGTCAGGATAGACCTACAATACAGATAGGAAAAGAGGAAAAAAAAATCTTGGGAATATCAGGTATTGTGCTGTCTACTCCCACTGTTTTGCCTTCCCAGTAACTCCTCAGTCCCCTGCAGCCTGCCTTCTGCCACAATCCATGACCACACTTCTACTGAACAGGATTATACGGCCTCCTTTGGTGTGTTGTTTTCTGTCAAGAATTGAGGGATGTAAGTATTATAAAACCAGGTCTCCAGCCTCATTTTACACTAAGCACTGTGCAAACAAAGTTCTTTCCCCGAGACAGGTAGCTCCTTGCATTCCTGTGACCTAGCTTAATTCAGCTGTCCTTTTGCCACTACAATCTTAAAGCCAATTTGAATATATTCTAGTGTAGAATTGATCCAGGAACGATGGGGTTTTTTTTATAAGTTATCACAAACACACATACAAGCCCATTAAATTTTGATCAGCTTCATTTTAAATGTTCCCTTTAAAAAGGAAGGAATAGACGGTAGGTTGTTTTTAAAATCAAATTTAGCCAGGTGACAGTGCTATATGAATGCTACTAGCTTTCCAATGAGAGTAAGACTGAGATGGATGAATGAAAGTTCAATGACTGCTGTTCATTTGAAAGAAGTAATTCATTAATGTGTGTTTCTCATACATATATGAATGACTTCTTTCAAATGAACAATAGTCACTGAACCTTTGTCCATTCATCTCATATATACCATAAATATTCAAATACATGCAGACCGGTGCACAGATAGTCAAATTCAGCCTTTGCATATAGGACATCACTTCCACTGACTGCCAGGGGAATTGCATCAGTTTATGCCAAGGCTAAATTAGTTCCAGAAAAGAAGAAAGGCAAGTACCCATCCATCAAAGGCTGAGTAGTATAATCAGTAATTCGTTCTCTGCTTCTTCCAGGACAGGACATAGGAGATCCTGTTTGGCGACGCTATGTATTATAGGCTGTTTTAGTTAGCTTGGGAACAAGAAAGCCAATAAAAAAAAGTACAGGGTCTGTCTGTCAACAAGGACCATACTAGATCCTGGATACTATTCTTGATTCCCTGATTGCACAGGGTAGCACATAAAATGTTAATAACCTCTTCCAAGGCTTTATTGAAGAGGCATGAACAGTCTTTTTCTCCCCTTGAGGTGGAGTAGAAGATCAGAGATAGAAAAATGGTGAATTGTCAAATAAAGAATGTGTGTCTGAGTTGTAAGGATACTAAAAATCTCTCATAGCAGACTTTGCTTGCGCCTTGGTCAGCTAGCCATATATGACAAGCTTTACTAGGCTTGGTTTCATCACACCTATGGACCAGTTTTCTGTTTGTTATACAACTCCAGCTAATTTTCAGATACTATATTGCAGATCTGCACCAGCACTTACAGTTTGCGCCCTTTCACCACACACATTCCAACCTTCACTCACCTCCTCCTTCCTTTCATAATATTCTTGACTATATTTTCCCTTTAAGCATCAGGATTCCTTTCCTTAAGCCACTCATCACCATCTCTGACCATCTCTCTGCTGTGCTTTGATATCCGACTTACCCCAAATAAATCCAGTAATTTATATGCAACAAAGGCATCAGGATCACAGAGTCCTGTTCTTGTGAAGTTAAAAGGAAACTAACTTACTCTGAAAAAGATGTGCTTTCTAAGTGTTGTAAACTATAAAAGGCATGAGGTACTCTGGGCTTCGGACAAGTGTTTGTTAGCAACACAAATAGTCTCTCTTAGTAAGTTCTGGAACAATGGTATATTTCTGGAATATTGTTCTTAGTACAGTTATGGATTAATGGGCTTGCTCAATTAAAAGATGCGCCAAACCAAACTTAATAAAATAATAATGGGCCAGATCATGGCATCAATTTTGGAGCCAACATCCCCATTCCTCTAGCCCAGTGATAACACTCAACAATTAATGCACTTTGACATTGCACTGTGATGTATGCAAACATTCATTTGTTTGCACATTGTATCCAGCAAGGTCCATGATCCAAGTGCATTGCAAACATGCATTAGCTCGCAGATATAATTATTATTTGTGTATTCTGCTAGCACACTCAGCGTTAGGTGCTGTTCACACCCATTGCAGTAAGATGCAGTCCCTGTCCCAAAGAGTTGACAGTATAAGTACAATAAGAGCATTTTCTCCTTATATTGTGCCTCCCATGCGAGGATCCCAGCACACTTTACCAGCGTTAATACATTCAGCACACTGAGCCCTTGGGCAGCGGACAGCTTCCTAGCCTGATTTTACAGATGGGGAAATTGAGGCAAAGGGGTTAAGGCCTCAGTTGTGAGCCTGTGAAGGGAAGCCTAGAGGCAAAGGAGCCCCCCTTACATAGGCTCTCTGCAATGCCAGGCCCTGCATGGGGGCAGCAGCCACTGCAGGACTGCCACTCTTCCTCCTGTGTTGATAGGCAGAGCTTTGGGTCTGCTCCCACAATACACTGGCCAGCAAAACGGAGCAGGCACAAAGGGGGAACTAGTCTGCACCAGGAAAAGGGCTGGAGCAGTTTACTTCCCCGGGGGAGGGAGTATGTACCTGTGCTGCCACAGAGAAGTGCTCTGAGGATCACAGTTTTGTCCCAGCCCTGCTCCCGGGACCATGCAGCTATGCACTGTTTACCTGGACTGGATTGCAAGGTTTCAATCCAACACTAAATGACTTGCCCAAAGACACATTAGGATTAACTCGTAAAGGCGGGATTAGGATTTAGAAATCCTTTTTCTCAGACCAGTCTTAACCCATTAGAGTGCATCGCCTGTCAAGCCTTCTCTGAAGTCTAGAAGCAAATCTCAACTGAATGTTTGTGATGTTTGGAAATGTTCCATTATTCTTTCAGTTTGGATGCCTCTGCAAGCCATGGTCCCAGCAGGGATCAGAAAAATAAGTGCTGATATAGTGAGCAAGAGATTGTACTCATAGGATAGAGCATTTTGTTAGAAGTTCTCCCTAGAAAGTTGGTTCTATCTAGACTTCCATCTCAGCTCTGCAGACTCAAGAGTCAGTGAGTACTTTGGATAAACTTCAGGGTGCTTATCTAAGTCAATCCTTTGGAAGGCCCTTTATCCAAAAAATAAATACATCAGAGTATTGTCAATAAACAGACCCTAATCTAGTGTTATAATCTTTGGGTCTGATTTTGAGAACATCTCAACCTAGATTCCCTTTGTGCTCCCACAATTTTAATGGCACAAATATACATGGCCACAAGGGATATTTATTAGACATGTAACAGTCAGAGTTTCAGGTGGAATGAGGTCACTAGACATCTGCATTTATCACTTGTACCCACACAATTAAAGACTACTTCTAAAATTAGACCCTTAAAAAAAAAATCTATCTTCTCTGCACTTCCACACAGTGGTGTTGGCATGAGACCACCTTGGGCTGGAGCCTGTTTTCCTGTATGATTTCTGAAGGGAATGAATTTACCGATTCACTTGAGGAGCATCAGCCACCCTCCAGTTCACAGGGGCTCTGTTTTATTTATTAGTGACAATGAATTCCTTTCATAACTCTCAGCACTATATTAAATTATTCATGTATCCCCCAAATACAAAAGGCTCCTGCTCTTGAATATTTGATGTGGCTGATAGTTGTACCTCTAACATGTTTAGTGTACGACTGCTTGTTCCTTGGGAATCCAAGCAGGGACACTTTGATTCCTCTGTTACTTGCCAATACCAAAAGGTGTTACCACATGCCTTCCCTGTACCATCAATAGATTAAACAGGGATGCCAGATTCACTCCAGCTCTGTGCTTGTCACATGATGGAGGGGCGAGGTGTCACACAGCCCTTCTAAATTCCACAGACAGAGAGATGGGCAAATAACTAATTTTTCGGTTCACTGGCAGTTCAGGGGCGAGGAGTGGGGGAACAGTTCAATTTGACAATCCGCGTCTTTTACAGCAAAATTGAAAGTCAACAAAAATTCATTTTGTTTGACCCAAGATGAAATGTTTTATTTCCAGACATTAACCCTTTTTAAAATAAGAGTAAAAGGAAATGAAGAGCTACATACACAAAACTGCAGGTGGTGCTAGTCGTCATCATCAATCATCGCCATCATCATCATCATGTTCCTATTACGCCTCTGGCATTTCGGGCAGTGATGAAGCTCCTCTACTCCTGTTTCTGGCAAGTTTTTCAATGGTTCCCCAGTTGTACCCCAGGTTTTTCAACTCAGCTTCCACAGCTCTTTACCACATTGTTTTCGGGTGGCTTCATTTTTGCTTGCCTTCAAGCAGGGCTGGTGCAACCATTTAGGCGACCGTGGCACTAGGATTTGGGGGCGGGGATGGTGGCAGCATTTTCTTCGGCAGCGACTACGGCGGCCAGATCTTCGGCCACCCCGGTCGCCGCCGGCATTTAGGCAGAGGGAGCTGGGGCAGGGGGGCACGGGGAAGGCTGCCTGCAGCAAGTAAGGGGGAGGGGAGGAAGTGGCACACAGAGAACTCCCCGCCCCAGCTCACCCCTGCCCCACCTCCTCCCCGAGCACGCTGTGGCTGCTTCATTTCTCCCGCCTCTGAGGCTTGCGGTGCCTAAGCTGATTGGTGCCGCAAGCCTGGGAGGTGGGAGAAGTGAAGAAGCGACGGCGTGCTCAGAGAAGAGGCGGGGCAGGGGTGAGCTGCTTCACTTCTCCCGCCTCCCAAGGCTTGCGGCACCAATCAGCTTAGGCGCTGCAAGCCTGGGAGGCAGGAGAAGTGAAGCGGCGATGGTGTGCTCAGGGAGGAGGCAGAGCAGGGGTGAGCTGGGGCGGGGGGGTGCCTCAGGGCAGGGGCTCAGGGACGGGAGATGGCGCAAGGTGGAAGTTTTTGCCTAGGGCGCGAAACATCCTTGCACCGGCCCTACCTTCAAGTGTCCATCTTATTGTTACTCTGGTGATGGAATCAGTTTCTATCTGAAGCACATGACCAATCCATCTCCAACGCCTCCTAGCAATGATGGTGCTCAGATCCTCTTGGTTGCACTGTGTCAATGGATCTTGGTTTGAGATTGTTCTAGGCCAAAAGATACGGAGGATTTTTCTCAGGTAGGTTGTATGGAATGAAGACAGTTTGGACATGTCATACTTTCTCATTCCCAAAGTATGCAGTGCTGATAAAACTCGAGTTTGGTTTTGGTGTTGTATTTTGATGATTTTCAGACTGTATTTATGCTCCTGAAGGTGTTCCTGGCTTTACTGATTTTGTTCTGGATGTCCTGGCTTGTTCCACCCTCCTGGGTGATGGTGCTGCCCAAGTATGTAAATGTTTCTACATTGGTGAGAACATAATCCTCTATCCGTACTGTGATGGTGAGGCAATATTAAAGGTCATGATTTCTGTCTTATTGTGGTTGATTTTCAGTCTAATTTGTTGGCTGAATGTGTTGAGTCAAGTTGTTTTTTCTTGTATATGGTTTTGGGTATGTGATGGGAGAGTGACATCATCTGTGAAGTCCAGGTCTTCAAGGGATGAGAAGAGAGTCCATTTAATGCCTCTTGACAGGTCTTCTGTTGTATGCCGCATTACTCAGTCAATGGCAATGTTGAAGAGGATTGCCCACATGACACACCCCTGACATCCTCCTGCTTTGACTTCAAAACTGAGCTCACTGTGATCAACACTGCATGTAGAGTTCAAATAGAAGCTTTTGATGATGTTGATTATATGGAAAGGATTTCCATATGCCCACAGAGTACACCATAGGCTGATCTCGTGAATGCTATCAAAAGCCTTCTCAAAGTCTATGAAATTTATGTAGAGTTGCCGTTGCCATTCTAAGCACTGTTCTATTATGTTTTGTAGAGTGAAGAGCTGGTCTGTGCATCCACGCCCTTTCTGAAAACTAGCTTGCTCTTTTCTAAGAACGCTATCAACTGCCTTTGATATATGCTGGACTATGATCTTACACAATACTTTGCTTGGCACAGATAAAAGTGTGATACACACCAGTTATTACAATCACTGAGAGTTCCTTTCTTTGGAATCTATAACCCCATTGGTCCACTCATCTGGCACTTTTTCCCCTTTCCCAGATTGATGTAAATAGAGAGGCCAGGATAAATGAATGCAGAATTGTTCAAGGTAAATCCTAAATGAGCAGCAAGTTGTTATCCTTGCCAGGAGCTTTCCCATTTTTTAAGGATTTGATGGCTTGAATGATCTCTTCCTTAGTTGGGGTGTCTGTTGATATCAAGATCTTCTTCTGCCTCCTAGATGTTTGCTTCCTCTTTAGGTGGCTTCCTGTTCAGCAATTATTTGAAATGCTCTGTCCAGCACATATCTTGTTCTTTTTCAGTTGTTAGTAGGGGTCCTTGTTTGTTCCTGATGAGAGTGTTTGTTGGTGCCTGCTATTTACCACTGATAAGCCGCGTCATTTTGTAGATGGTTCCTTGTTCACCATGAGCAGCTGCATCCTCTGCTTGTGTTGCCAGATAATCAATATAATGCCGTTTGTCTGCTCTCACAGGACGTTTGAGCTCCTGGTGTGCCTTGCTATACTGCTCGTGGTATTTCTCCTTTAGCTTCTGGGATTTTGTGTCTAAAACTTTTTTTCTTCCGGGCTCGTCTGGTTTCTATGGCATTCCATGTGCTGGGTGTAATCCACTTCTTCCTTCTCTTCTGCCTGTAGCCTAGACAGGCTTCACTGCTCTCTTTATAAATTGTTGTTACTTTGTCCCACTTCCTGTTGTTCTCCTCATCTGCATTCCCCTCCTCTTCATCCAGGTCTGCAAGTGCTTAAAACCTGTTCTTTACCTGCAGAACGGAGGCTTTCCGTATTTCAGGGGACTTTAGCTTGTCAATATCATAACATCTATGTCCCTTCTCAATTTTAGCTTGATGGAAGTTGTCACAAGGTGGTGGTCGTTGCCAACATCTCCATCCCTTCTCACTTTCACATCTGTCAGTGAGCGTCGCCATTGATCATATCATCAATCTAGTTCTTATCTCTGCTATTTGGAGAACACTATGTCAGCTTGTGAATTTTACAATGTTCAAATAGGGTTCCGTCGATGACTAGGTCATTCATATAACAGAAATCAACAAGCTTCTCTCTGTTTTCATTCATAGTGCCACACCTATGTCTTCCCATTGCTCTGTCGTTGTTTGTGTTGTTCTTACTGACGTTGGCATGCAAGTCTCCCATGACAATACTTAGGTTATAGCATGATACTCTCTCTAACTCTGCCTGTAGTTTAAGGTAGAATTTGTCCTTTACTTCTTCATCACTCATTTGTCAGAGCAGAACACTGAATCAGGGTGATATTATGTTTCCCTTTCCGTCTGGCTCTCATAAGTCTGCTGCTGATGGATTTCCATTCAAACAGGGAATGCTCCACTCCCTTCTTCAAAAGGATGGCAACACCCTCATGGTGTTGTCCATCATCCCGTCCAGAAAACAGCAAAGTTTCTCCTGAGGCTGTTGTTAATCTTCCTGACCCCGTCCATCTGCTCTTGCTGACACCCGGGATGTGTAAGCTGTCTCATCTCATCTCTGCTCTGACCTGAGCTAGCTTCCCTGCTTCGTACATTGTCTGTACATTCCAAAAAACAAGTTTGGTTTTAGTCTTGGTGATGAGCAGGTCAGTCTTCATGCCAGTGGCTTCATTTTAACTTTCACCTCTGGCAGTCATATGGGTCATTGACTCCTGAAGACCATCACACACAGTAATGGTCAGTTTCTCCGTCACTGTTTGAGTAACCTATTTTGTTTTTTTTACAGGGCAGGGTTGTTAGCCCTGTGCCTAACCCCCAATCTGGAGAATCAGGGTGTCTGTTTTGTCCCACCCTAACAGGCCAATCTGGCATGGTTGAACCTACCAGGAACAAAGCCTCCACCAACACAGACTCTGGGGATCATTAGAGCACGCAAGCTGTCCTGCCACGATAAGGCACAGACACCAGAGGACAGTGCTCCCCTCATATTTGAAAGCTTGATGGTTAGGGCCCTCACCTGAGATGTGGGAGATGCAGGTTCAAGCCTCTGCTTTGGAACAAGGATTTGAAGCCAGGTCTCTCCCTTCCCCAGTGAGAGCCCTAATCACCAGGCTTTACGGTACTCCCCGGCTCTCCTGTTGAATTATTGTACGCAAAGTGGAACAGTTTCAACAGTCATGGGAGAAGGGACTCAAACTGGGGTCTTCCACAGCCGAGGAGAGTGGCCTAGCCACCAGGCTATAGAGTCAATTTTGCACACACAGGTGCACGCACAGAGACTATTCAAGCAGCCCAAAACTGCAATTGGAGAGAAAATCTAGCTCAGGTCCAGGCTAGAATAGGCCCAATGCTGACAGACTTTTTGGGGAATTTAGCTGCTAAAATCTAAGTCTCTACTGAGCCTGTGAGAATTAGTATTTCAGAGTCTTATAATTTGGCTAAATTTGGATGGATTATCACAAGGATGATAATCTTTCAAGTCTTTCCTCCAAAACACGGAGGGCACCAGATTTTTTTTTTTAAACATGGAGCATAACAATAGATTTTACCCTAGCCTTGTTCTCAGAAATGGTTGAACCATCTTGACTGAAATTTTTCAGAACAATTCAGCCTCACACAACTGGCATGGAAAATTTCAGACCAAAAATAGTTATAATTAGGCAAAGTTATAAGCAACTGAAAATAGGGAAATGTCAGGCAGCCTTAATGGTAGGCAGTACTACCAGCCCACCCATAAAAATGAAAACATCCTCAGTTTCCTCGCTTTAGCTCGAAGAGCTAGTATTGTTTGCTGGAAGGCTAACCACTCCCCCTTTTGGCTGCATGGAGTCTTTGGTGGCTTCAAACCCTGTCCATCTCCTGGCTTCTGCTCAGGGAAGGCCCACCAGGCTCAGCTAGCTTTCAGTCCTCAAGAGTGCAGCATAATATTAGGGCTTGGTCTCTCCAGGGTGGAGTAGGGTGACCAGATGTCCCAATTTTATAGGGACAGTCCTGATATTTGGGGCTTTTTCTTATATAGGCTCCTATTATACACACACTCCTGATTTTTCACACTTGCTGTCTGGTCAGCCGGTAGTGGTGCTTGGTCAGTCTCAGGCCTTCTGAAAGGAAAAGACAAATTTGCTGTATCTTCTCCTGCTTCAGAGAACAACCTTGCAGGTTGCTTTTCCTCTGGCTTCTCTAACCTGACTGCCAGCCACGTACCAGCTCTTGAGGGCCTGGCTTGTGTCACCCAGGTATGCCAGTCGAGTTCCGTATCCAGACCCCATAGGCTGTCTCTCTTGTTCAAGCACAGGTTTGCAGCCAGTCTCAGTTGCAGTTCCAGTTTGTGTTGCTCTCCGTGGGAGCGGCTTCTTTGAAACCCACAAACTGGCAAGAGAGCTACACTACTATCATTTTTCAGCAAGATGGCCACTTCTGGCTCTAGGTTCAGAAATGCCAATGGCCATTAAACAGTAGTTGCACAAGGCCTTTATAGCATCTTACCTTTATATAGCACCTTTCTTGCCAAAGTATGAAAAGTATATATAGTAGGGCTGTCTATTTAATTGCAGTTAACTCATGTGATTAACTCACTTTCAGGTGACATTGTAAACAAGACGGGGGCAGCATTATCTCCTGCAAATGTAAAAAAACGTGTTTGTCTGAGCAATTGGCTGAACAAGAAGTAGGACTGAGTGGACTTATAAAGCTAAAAAAATTACATTGTTTTATTTTTGAATGCAGTATTTTTGTACATAATTCTATATATGTAAGTTCAACTTTCATGATAAAGAGATTGTATTATGGTACTTGTATTAGGTGAATTTAAAAATACTAGTTGTTTTGTCTTTTTACAGTGCAAACACTTGTAATCAAAAATAAATATAAACTGTACACTTTGTATTTGTGTTGTAATTGAAATCAATATATTTGAAAATGTAGAAAACACCCAAAAATATTTAAATAAATGATATTCTATTATTGACAGCCCCAATATATAGGAAGCAATTCAACCACCTCTGGAGTAGAACATAGCAGCTGTTTAACAACGCATACCAACATAATCACTGTGTAAGATAGGACGTGAAGGAGAATACCATATCCAATTGAAATAGCAAGAAGAATTTTAAGTAGGTAGAATGCAATCAATCTGTGTCTGTGTGCTGTATGCCTAGAGTTCTGCTGAAAATGTTCAGTAGCCTTGAAGTGGCATACAAGTGGCTAAGAAGAGGAAAACACTTACAAATATTCACTTCTCGATTTGATGAGGTTCCAGAGGTCCCTTAACCTGATTTTCCCATACTAGACCTTTTCAGTGCTACATTGCAATAATGATTCCTGGATTTCCATGTATAAAATTTGTGATTTTCATCTTAGTAACATTAAGACAAAGATGGTAAGAAAAGGAAGCTGATATTTTATTCCAGTGATTTATGTGATTGAGGATCTGGGCTAGATATGGTAACCCTAGCCAGCCCTGTGAAGGGGCATTCAGCTCAGGATGGGGTACTTTTGTATGTTTGCAGGGGCAGAGGGTTAAATCTTTTTATGTTAAACAAAGTGGATCTTTTCAAATGGGGGTGGGGGTAAACCAGGAAGGGGAGGAACCCTAGCTGGGGCAAAGGACTGTGATAAATTGGGCCCAGAGCACACAAAACTGCTGGGGCTGGCTGAGGGTGCACAGCTGTTTAGCCATGCTGTGGCTTTTGCTGTCTGACCCTTCTGTATTCGAGGTGAACAGGAGCTGTGTACATAATATGAAGAAAATAGATAAGGAAAAAATATTCCACGTCCTCAGGAGGAATTTGGGGGGAGGGATAGCTCAGTGGTTTGAGCATTGGCCTGCTAAACCCAGGGTTGTGAGCTCAATCCTTGAAGGGGCCACTTAGGGACCTACAGCAAAATCAGTACTTGGTCCTGCTAGTGAAGTCAGGGGGCTGGACTCAATGACCCCTCAGAGTTCCTTCCAGTTCTAGGAGATAGGTATATCTCTTTAAATAAATAAAAAATTAACCCACTCCAGGCTACAATCTGTAGGTTATTTGTATCCAAACTCTTATTTAGCTATTCAGAAGTCAGGATAGTGGTATCATTTATCTATTCTTTCCCTTCCAGAGTTATCCTTATATTTGATCAACTATCCTCTTTCAACTAACTCAGAATATACAGTAATATTATATCTCCTCTGGGAATTGATAATAGCATTATATGGACGTAGGCACATCATTTGGGCTCTGTGCCTCAGTTTCCTCATCTTTACTAGAGGGCTAATATCTCCTACTTTTTTAATTGCTTCAAGACCTTTGTGCAAAGAGCCCTAAGCACTAAAGGATTCTTAAAACATTGGGTAATGTTTTCAAAAAGGGCCTGACTTAGGCAATGAAGTCCTATTGATTAAGGTTAGGTGGTGTGATGCTCAGCATCACAAGGCCTAACTTTTAGGTGCCTAGAAAAAAAAAATCACTGATTCACAAAGCCCAAGTTAGGAGACTGAGCCCTTATACAATGAATGGGGAGAGGAGCTTTAGAGTGATTCACAAAAACCAGCATGCTAGAGGAGAAAGCTGCCTAGGCTAGTCAATGGGAGTTACTGACCAGAGGTGGTGCATGGTGAACCCTGCCCCTGTCTCAGATACAGGAGCCTAAGTCTGGGATTCATGGAAAGGCTTGGGGATTCTCAGCTGCAAAACCTTCTTTTGGCATTAGGCGCCTGCACCATTCTAATAAAAGCCCAGGAGGAGGGCTGCCACTAGTGGCAGCAGACTTCTCTCATTAACTTTTCTCCCTGTGATTAGGGCACTCACCTAGGATGTGGGAGTCCCCCATCTTCCTGAGGGGTAGAAGGGATTTGACTAAGTATCTACCATCTCTGAGGTGAGTACCCTACCCACCCCAGAATAGAGTCATTCCCATTCTTGTGGCATGGGCTTGCTGTCTCTCACCCAGTCCCCCTGCTTCGATGACTAATTATTTATTCAGAGTACAACAGGAGAGACTATGGGATATTCTCAGGCAGGGCTCTCTCACTCTAATGGTTAGAGTGGTCACCTAAAAGGTGGCAGATCCCTGTTCAAATCTCTTCTTCCCCTCAGGTGTGTGTATGTGGGGGGGGGCGGTTCCTCTCAGGTAAGTATCCTAACCTTGGGGCTAAAAAAAGTTATGTGGGGATCTTCTCCCCGCTGGTCTGTGTGAACTTGCATGGAGGATCCTGCAGTGGTAGGTGCCCTCTGAGCATGCCTACCAGATCAGGTCCCACACATGACTTAGGCAGCCCAACACTTATCTTCTTCTGGTTCATGAATCACACTCCTTAGGCAGGAGCCAGGTGTCCAGGGGCCTAGAGTGAGGCTGCAGTGCACATGCTTAGAAGCAGGAACTTGGGCACATAAAGAACTTTTATTGCAAAAGAAAACCATAAGTGCCGAGTGCGTTTAGGTACCCACAGGGTTCAGCAGGAGTTTTGTGAATCACAGGGGTCCCCAGACAGGAACTTAGGCACCTCATCCCTTTTGTGCATCCAGGCCTTAGTCTCTGATAAATAGGACTTAGGTTCCTAAGTCACTGTGGGGGGGAAGGGTTGAGACTGTCACCTGTTAACTGTACTAATTATTCCCTTCATAGAAACGGTTACTTCACAAAAGTGTTGTACAGCGCCTCCCTTCTCTCCCCCCCTGCCAGGAGCACCTCAAGCCAACAAAATCATCATTTCTCAGAATTTGCCCCCTCTAACATTTTGCATAGTTTCACAAAACAGCACTGAGGGACTCAGTCTAGTTCCTAGTGGACAGGTGTCCACATCCTCACAACCTGACTAGCCAAAGGCTGAATGATTAGAAAGACTGAACTACTCACTCACCCCTAGAGGTGAGGCAGTGTGACAGCCAGCTAGCTTTCCCACAGCCACTACTACGCCCGGTCTGTGACACCGTGCCAAAGAGCACACAGTGCTGTTGCTCGCTAATGCAGTGTAAAGTTCACCAGAATTATGCACCCTGCTGCACTGATGTATTTTTTATGAAGGGACACATAACCCTTCATAAACCTCTCTGGGTTCTGTGTTGGCTCAGCCATATAAAGCCAGCTCAGTGGAGCGGAAATCCCTTTGGGCCCGCTATAGGAGCTTGTCTTTTCCAAATACGTCGAAAACACAACTCCAAGGCTGAATGCAGGATTGCTGAGATCAGGGCTATTCTGGTGCAGACAAGTTATGTACTGCTGATAGGAGAGGATTAATGAGCCAGGCTGCTCGTCCATTGCAATTAGAAACAACACAAACTATTTTGGTGCTATTTCTATGCAGAGAACTTGAACTGCTTATCAGACCCTACCCACTTGTCGATCTCTGTGTAATCAAGGTTATGTTAAATATAGAATGACAAACCAGTGGCAACATCATATGTGCTGCGCTTGTTTTAGGGCTAAAGATGAAAAAGACTACTTGGTAACATTCGTACAGCAGTAAAAGAGGGATTAGCAAGGAGGTACTAAGAGGATTTTGTTGTCACTTAATTGAAGCTAAAATTGCTCTGGCATTTTAGCTGCATAGAAGGCAGCAGGATGCAATTCAGGCCTTAATTCACCATGGCCATCAAGCTGAAGGGCCTCACTTTATGGGTCTTTATTAGATCATCAGTATATTAGTCAGTAATCAGCTGCAGGAAAAAGCTGGAGGTATAATATAATGATTAAAGAACTGGGAGTGAGGACTGCTGGGTTCTTTTCCTCGTTCTGCCACTGATTTACGGTGTGACATTGACTAAGTCACTCAGTTTACTGCTCTGTAAAATGGGGAGAATACAACTTACTTACCTCATGTCCTCTTGGTAAGATTTAATTTATAAAGTACTTAAAGATAGATGAAAGTTGGCATATAAAATTGCAAAGTATGATTACTCTTAAAGCAACCTAGCTCTATCTTAGTTGTTTTTATAAAGGTGCCTACGTAAGACAGGGTGGACTATTAAGTACCAATTAGTCTGGATTCCTGGGCCTGTATATTCATAAAATGAAACCTAAGTTAACCTGCAACATGCAACTAAAGCAGAAACAAACTACAGGGCCCTGCCATTTCAACCTGTCAGGTGATGTGTCATGTTTGGTATTCCACTTGAGTCTTTGACCTTAATCGACTGCTGTAGGATACCTAGTGTGTGTAATTTCCCATGTCAAAATGTCAAGTGGTGGGGGAAAAGACTAAATCACACAAAAAAGTGAAGCCCAAAAGGGGTTTATGGGTCACACTCTCACAGGCTTATCAATTAAACTTTATTCAGAGCAGCACAATTCCATGGGCTGCTCTGGCCATTGTGAATGGAGCTCCAGGTAGCAAACTAATTCTACTGCTTAAAAGAAGAGCTGGGATGACTGGGAACAAACACTGGGAAATCCAGTCATACTATTCAACCCCACCTCATCATCCACCACCAGAAATTTAAAGGCTAGAAAAATAAAAGGGTGAATGATTTGATCCCCAAGAGTGGGAGATTTCCCAATTGGGAGAGAAATGAGTTGGGACAGACAGGATACGATAACCTATTCCAATTCTTGAACAGCAATATTAGATGACTAAGTGCAACTTCAATCTTTCAGAGCTACCTTGGAGAACACCAAACAGCTGTCTGGTTGAGAACTTAACACAGTCTCTTTTCATTCAAGCATTTTTCCCCCCCCAACTACTATACACATACTGTATTTTAAACTTCTCCCCAAATACATTTGCAACCCAAAAAGATCCCAATTCAGAAGTTCCTGTATTTTAAGGAAACCGCTGCCTGTCCTAGAAACAGTTGTTACGGTAAAACCCTACAAAGGGATGTTGTTTATTTAAATTCACTACTTCTGTTTTGCATTAGTTTAACTCCACATTGAATTCCTGAGTGACAGATAGTCTTTTTAGCTAGGAGTATTTCATCCATTACAAATAGGACTTAAGAAATTCATGATCTCAATCTCTTCCCCACATCAGAATCTTACATTATATATAGAAACTTTTGTCCCTAAACATGAAACTTACTTAAACAAGATTAATTTCTCCCAGCAATGAAATGCATCCAATGCTGGGGCATAATAAAGCAACTATTTAATCATACATGCATCATACAAACACTAAATAATTTAGGACAATCGAAAATATCACCTAAAGTTAAGTCTGCCGGGGGGGGGGGAGGAGTTGGCAGAGCAGAATGCAATTAACCAAATTAGAATTTAGCCATAACTTGGAGAGAACACTCCAGCTCTTGCTGAAAAATTCATGGCATCTTTAAAGACCAAAAGTAGTCAGAAGCCCAGTTTATTACTCATGCAAACTACTGCATCTCAAGCAGCTCAGTGCAATCTAACAGGCAGGAAAATTGGTTCCACAAAGACTGAGAGGACAACATCAACTGTTGAGTCACCAATGTGACTTCTGACAGCACCCTGCTTTTTCCTTGGAGGTCTCTCATTCAAGCCCTGACTCTACTTTTCTGACATCTCACAAGCACCCCCACCCTAGATAGCATGATACTAGAAAGACATTTGAGCTAGCCCATCGATTGCTTTGAACACACTGTGAGGGTAAGACTAATGTTCCCTGCTTCTGTTATAACTAAAAGACAGCACCAAGCCTGCCAGTCAGGGAGTCTGGCTCTGCCCTCTCTGGACATTCGCCAGTGACTGTGCTTCCAATGCTGAACAATGCACTCCTACCTGTACTTGAATAATGTGCATGACTTGCTAAGAACACAAAGGGAAAAAAACATTTTTGAAAATCAAGTTCAATACATTTGGTTTCTTCCAGTTTAGGGAGGGATGGGACAAGACAGGGAGGGGAAAAAAAAAGAAAGAAAGAGTGGCTGATCTAGCTGAAAAAAAACGATTGCACCCAGTGGGGACAAACATTATGCGTCAACGTGAGCATCAGACCACCATTAGAGGCAGCCCACACAGCTCAGTGAAAAGCCATTTCCCATCAGTGCCAGCCCTGTACTGCAAAGTATGTTCAGCAGTAAAGGGAAAGGGCTCTGATTATTACCTGCTGGGATCATGCTGCGCACACATCACTTGAAACTTGTTTATTAGTGACTTCCCCCTGGATGCCTAAAGTAGTAGAAACCACAGCATCAGCAGCAACTCCACCACAGACAGACATCTCACAGGAAGGAAGCTACCTGTTAAACAGCTAATGGCTACCTCATGCTCTTTCCTGGATTCCTGCCTTAGCTCAATAATCAAGAAAAGGGAGGTTTTTACTTCTCATGACGCTGGAGTCCTTTTCTTGTATTACCAGGAATATTTCCTTATATTTGTAGCAGATAAGACTTACTCCAAAGCATTTACAGGGTGTTTCTTTGATACCCACCCTCCCTCTCCCCACAAATATCTTAGCTTAACCTGATTACCCAAGAGTATTTTTGACAGTCCCCTCCTATGTCTATCTGGTTGTCGGCACAACCACCTTTGAGTGATGCACTACGGATCTTCTCCATCACACTTCCTGCAGTTGTTTCATGCTAAAATATTTCTAGTCCATATCTGTCACATTAATATAAAGGAAACATTTAACCATAATTTCTCCTTTTTTTTTTTTTTTAAACCAGTCATGTCAGCACTCACTGCCATGTCAGAGACCAACTGAAAACCATCTACTATATTTACGGAAGATTCAGCTCTATTTCTGGTGTGACCAAAAAAGGTGACGTGTGGGCTAATTAGTGCTATAGGATAACACATCTGTCTTTCACCTTGGAAAGTCCAAGTTCAAATATGAGATAGATCACTACTGAAATGAGTTACGTCATCTCGACATGAGTAGATATTTATGTCTAGTTCTTTAAATTATTCTACAGTTATTCAGCATATTTGTCATTCACTAATTAAAATTAATAGTCTGCATTTACATAGATCTCATGGGACTTCAAATTGCAAAAATTTTTCTTTTAAAAAATGAAGTGGCATTTAGTGCTAAAAACTTGATATGTCAAAAGAAGAGAAAGTTTGAAGGTCCCATTTCCAATATACAGGTCTTGAGATGAGTGCTCTCGGGAACATGAAACACTAAAGGTCTAACTGACACCTCAAGCAGAAAGAGACAATAGAAACAAGTTAGACATTTGGTTAGAAGTTCAAGTAGCAGAGCAGATGAGAAACATTTTGCCAGTTGCTAATTAGTTTAGCTCACCTTGAATACAAATATGAAACTAATAGGACAGGGGAGGGGATTTTTTGGTTCCACTTGAGTCATTCAAAACACACAAAATGCTAAATGAATGGCTGTTACACGGCTGAAAAGTAAGTTTTCTGGGGATTTGCACCATAGACTATTACATGTGCTGCTTTCTTTTAACTACAGCTAGGAGCAGGACAGAAGGATGGTCAGTCTTATGGTTCAGACATTGGACTAGAACTCAGGAGATCAGCATTTAATTCCCAGCTCTGCCGTGATCTTCCTGTATGACCTGAAACAAGTCCCTTAAGGCCAGATTTTCACAGGTATTTAGACACCTAAAATTCAGATAGGCACCTAGTGGGATTTTCAGAAGCATGCTGAAGTAGCTTTGAAAATCTGGGCCCTAGTCTCCCCTGATCTCACTTCCTTCTTCCTAATTAAGATTGCAAACACATCAGGTCAGGAACTCTTACTAGCTGTAGGTACAGCACCTAGGACAGTGACATGTAGTATGTGTGTTGGTGGGAGGGGAGGCTAGCTGGGGACCCCAGACACTACAGCAATACAAATAGATAAAGAATCCAAGACCAACCTTCTTGTTCTCCCATCCAGACGGTTGGAATCTTTTGACACTAGAGAGCATCCCCTGTGCAACTAAGTGAACCTGTGTTGGTCCTTCAAGATTCCACCCACTGCAGGGCTTGAGTTGTCATTTCCCCACTGTGTTTACTCCTAATACTCTCCTCTCCCAATTTCCCCCCTCTGAGCCTCATCTGGGCATGTAGTAACACATGCTAATCACTGTAGACAAGCTGCTACACAGAGAAAACATACTGGGAAAGAGAATAGTTTGACTTGGATGACATCACCTACCCAGGTCCAAGCTGAGACCACCAAACTCAGTTCACTTGTGACCAAGTGCAGTTCCTATCTTATGTCTCCAAGTGGAGATGTTAGTGAAAGCCAGGCAAGTTTTAACCTTCTAGTCATTACTGGGCTTTCTACCACCATAACTGCAGTGCTGAAAGCATTTAAAAGTTCCTTTCTTCAACAGTCACTACGAGCATACCGAGAAACACAAGCCAGTCCCGAACTAAATATATCTGGGTGCAACAATGGCAGGAGAAATCAATCAGCTATCCCCAGAAAAATCTGAAATACACGTTGTAAAATGATGCATTTACTCTATCAACAATATTCTGGACTGCAGAGGGAATTTTTTTTTTTTAAAAGAAACAATTGGCTTTTTGAAAAGCACAGACACATGATATAAACTTGAATCTTGTCTAAAACAGCAGAGATTGGTTAGCATTAAACTTGATAGAAGCTTGGGGAAGGTTATACCAAACTAGCAGACCCTTGTCTTACCTGTAGAGATTTGAATTAAGTTATTCAGAATTCGAAGCCAGAAATCTACAGTGGAAGTAAATAGCAATTTGAATCTTTCCCGTGTAAGCAGGGAAGGATGAGTAACTATAATAGCCATAATACATACAGGCCACCATGTATGGTATATTCACATGCTGGATGTGTTAATCTATTTGGGTTTTCACTCACCTGTTACATGGGCTGATTTTGAGCTGGCTTTCAACTCTGCTGTTATTTTACAAGATGTCTCAAATTTCTGGCTCATGGCGAACTGCAGGCACAAGCAGACTTTTACACCAACTGATTTGTGCCTGCAAATATGTAGTATGACAGCTGCTGTTTGCACCTGGGCTCAAAAATGCATCCATTAAAAAAAAAGAAAACATCACTGAAAGTCAGGCCCAAGTACAATAAACCTGTGCAAGAGATCTTCCTTAGTAAGGAATCTCCTTTCCTCAATAGCACCCAAATGCAAATACATTGTTTCACTTTCAGTAGAGTGCTCTTTGTTAAACAACTACATTTTGTTGGTCCCAAGAGTGGTCACTGCTGACGGGTTTCACTGCACATGCAACATTCATTAAGAAGGATGAAGTGGAAAGACGACTAACGATGTTTATCGAAAGGAAAAAAAAATCAGTTCTAGTAGAAAAATAATTTAATAAAGGGATAAGTTTCAAGAAAATATTTGTATAGTAACAACATTTTTTAAGCAAGAAGTCCACAAAAATATACATGTGTAATGTGTTTATACATAAGTTTTGCTGACATGCCCTGTTTTTAGTTCAGTCCGTGTAGATTTTGATTTGCGAGGCACCATCACTGCTATCAGACTTTCTGGGATATTTCAATTTTCACCAAAAAAAAATGATTAGAAAAACTGTCTGACTCTTTTCAGGTTAATACAAATACACTTTGGGTTGGCAACAGTCTACAAGGAGACCAAGTTACGCTGGCGGAAAAAAAAACACAAACAAACCATGACTTTTTAAACAGGGATAACCATCTACTGAAAAAAATCAGTGCTAAACACTGAACCTGCAATACACACCGCACTTTTACACTGTGACGTGGCCAGGAAGTGAGAGGGTCGGTGCGGATGGGGTAATAAAGGCAGCGAAGTGGGAAGTAAACCCCAACATAGATTTTTAAATTGTGAAATGAGATCCCATTCCCTCTTAACAGAGGACAGTACACTGTTCAGAAGGGCGGAACATAGAAGATAATAAAACTAAGCATGGTGGGTGAGGAGGGAAGAAATGAGTGGGAAGAGTTGATCCTGCAGTTTCCCAAATGAGTGCTTTGCTACCAAGCTGCAGAGACAGCAGCTCCTCCACAAAAAGCCTTCACTGATTGTTCTAGTTCATCTCGCCCACCCAGCAATTGGATGAATTCTAAAAAGGGGGGGAGGAGAATAAAAGGGGAAGCCTAGGGATATCTTTTCATCAAATGCAGTTCTGTACTGAAAAAAACCCAGCCCTTATAAAGCAAATGAAAAACATAATTACTAAAGAAATAAGACACACACTTTCCAAAAGAATTTTTCATTTTTATAATCAAATTTTTTTTTTTTTTACACATAGGACAGAAACACACCAATATTTTGTGCGAAAAATATCTTAAATAAATTTTGCTTGTTCTTAATTTTTTACATTCTGATATACATATGTAACAAGGTTTATGGCACTGTAACCAGAATCAAAGGAAACAAATAAAAAGGAAAAATATAATTGCTTTTGTTTATTCCTTCTAAACCAAGCCGGCTGCTGTCACACTTTAAAAATTATTTTTTTATTATTATTGGGCAGTCAGCTGTAATCAGTTTGCACACTCAAAATAAACCCCAAATTATTATTATTGCACAAGAAGCCAGTGAAGGCATATGGCATAGAATGGTCAAAGTCCCTTGCTGTTAAAACCTCTTTACACCCAAAAATAGAAAAATAGAACCAGAACATGAAACACACCAAATAAATGTTTTTTTTTCTTTAGTTTCTATCAGGAGTGTGAAAAGTGCCTTGCAGACGTTCTAAGCTGCTCTGATTTCTTTTGCACCGGTGAGCATTTTGCTTTATCTTTAGCAAAGCCTTTGCAGAATCAAGGCCCATATGCTTCCGAAAGAGTCTTTTCTGCTTTGTTTTGGCTGTTTGCGTGTTGTTTTAAACATCGTTTTCTTCGGTCTATGAACCTGCACAGACTACTTAGCCATAAACTCTACCAGTGGCTAAAAAAATAATAATAAAATAAACAAAGAAGCACAGGGGGTTTTTTCCCCCCCCGTTGTGTTGCTTTTAAAAAATTACTCACTTTGTTTGGAAGCCTCCCTGCTTTGTCAGTTTCTAGGAAGGGAATTTCAGTGGCATTCCATCAAACGTAGTGAAGTTCTTGGATTTGTTTTAAAAACATTTCCTTACCCAAAAAAGGAGGGTTTTGTCACCGAGTTTGCGAGGAGAAAAAAAAATAAAAACAAAAGCACAACCCTTCCCCTCCCCCGCATATCAAGTGAAGAATATGATAAACCCTTCATTATAGGCTACTTCTTAGCTTCACTATCACACTACAGTCTCCACCCCAATCAGCTTTGGTGTGAGAATTCGTGGTGTAACGCCATTATTTAGATCTTCTTCAAACTCCAGTAACTGCCCCATAAAGTTAAGATTAGGAGAAATGATTGGTCGTTTGCCTTTGACAAACTTATAGGCATCCGTCATGGTCATCCGCGTGTGCTTCATTAAGTAAGCGATGACGATGGTGGCAGAGCGCGACACACCGGCCTGGCAGTGAATAAGGAGGCCTTTTCCACACTGGTGAGCTTCCTCTGGAAACAGAAACAAAAGACAGAGGTAACACTTGGTGGTGGAAAGAAGGGCAGGGGTCGATTTTGTTTTTAAATTAAAATCAGATAATCTCAATGCAATTTACAATTAATTGGAAGGAAAATGTCAGTGAAAACCTCCTCACTTAAGTTCCATACACAGCAAGATAATTTAAAAAAAATTAAAATGAAAAATCAATTGGACTGTTAAAATATATATATATATATATCCTTTACCTGAGCCAAAATGCAGCAGAAAGAGTTTCAGATTTAGTTAAGTCCATTTCTTAACTCAATTGCTCTTACATGGGCACAATATTGCAATGGTTGTGTTGCAGGCACTGACGGGGAATACTTATTTAGGAAGTAGCATGATCTTTAGTCAAGGCACAGGACTAGCAAGCAGGAGAGTTGAGTTCTACTCCCTTTCAAGCATAAATGTTCTATAACAACTTTGGGCATGTGACTTATCCCCATTTAAATGAGGAGGAAATGCAGCCCAGGGGTTAATACCACCTCCCATAAGGGTGTTATAAAGCTCACAGTCACAACTCATTGTAAGATACTTGGAAACATTCTATTCTTGGAAAGATTTCTACTGATCTGTACTTTGGATGAACTTTAGCCTCACATTCTTTCACAACGTCTTTGCAAAAGCAGCAAGTATAATATCCATATTGGAAAAGAGTAAGCTGTAAAGAAGTTAAATAATTTGCCCAGGGTACTCAGCAAGTCTGGCAGAGTTGGGAAAAGAACCCAGAAAGTCTGACTCCAATTCTTTCCTGAATATGAAAAAAGGAAAGTGTGGTATGCTCCAACTTCCCCTCTGCTCCCAGCCCAGTTTTAATCACCTTTAGCGGTGTGAAGAAAGGTGGTTATGACAAATCCTATACCCAATCTGAGCACAACTAACCATTAACTTGTGTCCTTTGATGTAAGCACAGCAACAGTGTGGGCAGGGTATCTCCAGGAATTGTACCTCAGCAGTATTTTCTTTTTCTTTTTTGGGGGGGATGGGGGGGATTACAACACCAACACCACCAACACCCCCAAAATCAAACAAACAAAAAAAACTCCACACATTTTTGGAATGACAAATCCCTAGGGCAAAAGCAAGGGAACCTTAAAGAATGCTCCTAACTCTAGGCAAGTTGTATTTTGCACAAACATTCACAAACCACATTCCATGCTCTTCACATGGGTTAGAGCAAAAGGAAACAACAGCTAACAAGTGTGGATAAAGGAACACATTAGATCAAAAACAGGACTATTCTGACAGTATAAATTAGGCTAAATTCCCCAGGATATTTTTGCCAGTTAGCATTTGGAGAAGTAAAAACTGGAGTTTTATAACTACATGAACTTTTGGCGCCTCTTTCCAGCAAGATTCTGCCTTCAGTCTTCAAAACCCCAGATTGCATTTGAAAAGATCTGGAAACATCTTAAACTGTGTGTTTTAAAATAAATCCATTTAAATTTCCTCCAGGGCTAGGAGGAGGGGAAAAAAATAAATTAAAAAAAGCTTTGACTGGTTACTTAACAGCAAATGTAGCCAACTGATAAGATATAGTTGTTTATTAAATACACAGGCAGGCCCTCAAGCTGCAGTTATTAAAAAGGAAAGTAAAATGGATTTAGGAAACACACGCTTTCTAGCGTGGTGACAGGTTTCAGAGTGGTAGCCGTGTTAGTCTGTATCAGCAAAAAGAATGAGGAGTCCTTCTGGCATCTTAGAGACCAACAAATGTATTTGGGCACAAGCTTTCGTGGGCTAAAACCCACCTCATCAGATGCATGGAGTGGAAAATACAGTAGGATTATATATATTATATACAGAGAGAGAGAGCGCGAGAGAGAACGAGAACGAACATGAAAAGATGGGGGTTGCCATACCGACTCTAATGAGCCTAATTGCCACTTGTAGGTCTAATCGAATGGCCAGGGAGATTGAAGTGTTCTCCGACTGGTTTTTTAATGTTATAATTCTCGATGTCTGATTTGTGTCCATTTATTCTTTTGCGTAGAGACTGTCCAGTTTGGCCAATATACATGGCAGAGGAGAATTGCTGGCACATCATGGCATGTATCACATTGGTAGATGTGCAGTTGAACAAGCCCGATGGTGTGGCTGATGTGATTAGGTCCTACGATGGTGTCCCTTGAATAGATATGTGGACAGAGTTGGCAACAGGGTTTGTTGCAGGGTTTGGTTCCTGGGTTGGTGTTTTCGTTGTGTGGTGTATAGTTGCTGGTGAGTATTTGCTTCAGGTTGGGGGGGTGGGGGGACGACTATCTGTAAGCAACACTTCAACCTCCCTGGACACTCAATAACAGACCTAAAAGTGGCAATTCAACAACAAAAAATCTTCAAAAACAGACTCCAACGAGAAACTGCAGAACTGAAATTAATTTGCAAACTGGACACCATCAAATTAGGCCTGAATAAAGACTGGAAGTGGATGGGTTATTACACAAACTAAAAACTATTTCCTCATGCTAATTTTCCCCCTACTGTTACTCACACCTTCTTGTCAACTGTTTGAAATGGGCCATCCTGATTACCACTACAAAAGTTTCCCCCCTACCTCCTGCTGATAATAGCCCACTTTAACAGATTTGTCTCAGAGTTGGTATGGCAACCTCCATCTTTTCATGTTCTCTGTAATATATATATCTTATTACTGTATTTTCCACTCCATGCATCTGATGAAGTGGGTTTTAGCCCACAAAAGCTTATGCCCAAATACATTTGTTAGTCTCCAAGGTGCCACAAGTACTCCTCGTTCTTTTTACACTTTCTAGCCTGGCCTGTGAGAGGCCTTCTTGTAGTTTTCTCTGCACTTGGATCAGGTAATAGACCATGCAATGTTTATGAATGGTTTCAGTAGGATCTAATCCTGCAGTTGTTATGAATGCTGAATATAGAACCTTTTCTTCTCAAGAATGATTGTGAAATTTAGTAATGTCTTAACATAAGCCAGGCTTGACTGCATCTTCCTGTTCTTATGAATTAGAAATTTAGGGTTTGCCTGATTTCATGACCCAGCTTCTCTCTTTTACTCAACAATATCAATCAAGACTTCCTCCCTTCCTTGTATCAAGTATCAGAGGGGTAGCCGTGTTAGTCTGGTTCTGTAGAAGCAGCAAAGAATCCTGTGGCACCTTATAGACTAACAGACGTTTTGCAGCATGAGCTTTCGTGGGTGAATACCCACTTCTTCGGATGCAAGAATACCCACTTGCATCCGAAGAAGTGGGTATTCACCCACGAAAGCTCATGCTGCAAAACGTCTGTTAGTCTATAAGGTGCCACAGGATTCTTTGCTGCTCCCTTCCTTGTGGTCACCTCCTCACCTTCTCCAGAGAGGCCATTTTAGCTTTTCCACTCCTGCTGTAATCCAGGTTTAGTTAAGCTAATTTAGTACAAACTAGAGCATATAGGAGCGTAATTGCTTACATATGACCAATTACAGATTATTGCTGTGCAGGCAAGTACACAAGGAGACAGCTACACTTCAATATCCTCAATCACTACACTACTGCTACCCCTGGTGGAGCCGAGCGTGAGACAGCAACTGTAGGAAGCATTTGGCAAATAAACCAGTGAAATGTGGTAGAACAGCATCCTGAGCACTTCTAGGGAGAGATCTCATGAAACTTTTAATAAGAGCCAAGATGTTAACCTTAGCATCTCCCAGCTGAATTCCAGCAGAGTTATAATTACCTTCTGTCTACTTATTTATATTAATAGTCACAATGATGCAACCATTACTTTAGCCTCTGAAGATAGGACAAGAAGCAACGGGCTTAAATTGCAGCAAGGGAGGTTTAGATTGGACATTAGGAAAAACTTCCTAACTGTCAGGGTGGTTAAGCACTGGAATAAGTTGCCTAGAGAGGTTGTGGAATCTCCATCATTGGAAATTTTTAAGAGCAGATTAGACCAACACCTGTCAGGGATGGTCTAGATAATACTTAGTCCTGCCTGGAGTGCAGGCGACTGGACTAGATGACCTTTCGAGGTCCCTTCCAGTTCTATGATTCTATGACACTCTGGTGCATTGACACAATTAATCAAAATTAAAAAAAAAAAAAAAACACAGCTGGACTGGGCAGAGTCTAAGACATTCTCCACACACTCTCCAAGCTGAGACTACCCTTAGCACTGCCATGAAGGAAAGCAACATTAGGTAGTTTCAGTAGAATGTGCTATTCGAAGGGCTTGTCTACATGGCCCCGCAGCAGACACTTCAGAGTACGAGTTGCAGCATGCACTCCAGTGTTGCGTTGTAATGGTCCCGTGTAGGCCCTGCTTGTGAGAATTAAAAGGTACCTAGTTTGTGTTAACATAATCCTGTTTCAAACAATACGTTGACTCAAACTTGGTATCTTTTAGTTCGCACAAGCAGGGTCTACAGAGGCCGTTACAACGCAACACACATGCCCATAGTCCACACTGCAGGCCGTGCAGACAAGCCTTTAGTTTCCTGCATTAGACCCCACTCCTGCAATCGGATCCAATAGTTCCAACCCTGGCACAGTCCTAATGGAGCCAACAGGGACCTGGATGTCAGAGGTGCTGAGCACCCAACTATAATTCAAGTCAATAGAAACTATGGATATTCAGCCCTTCTGAAACTCGCAAGCACAGGGGGATGAGCTAGCAAATCCAACCGTGGGACTGGGAACGTCAGGCAGAACACAATGCTGCTGCGTGCTCCTAAAGGATAGGTCTTCAATCACTGCATATTGAGCCCAGGTGACGGACACGTGGATTAGCCTAGCCTGGGTGCAAATATCCACACTGAAAAGCCCTACCGCAGTCACTGTATGCTCACTGGTGCTACACTCCCTCCCGTGTCACACCTGAGCTTCTGGAGGCATCTCTCATGGTTCTTTGTGCTGCAGTAAGCAGAGTCATTCTAGGATTCTTTACTAGTGAATTGCAGGTGAACATGTCGGTCCTGGGCACATGTGAAGGAATTGTGAGAAGGGACTGGAAGAGTATCAGTCTGGAAGGGACTGAGCCTGTATCCTGACTGCAAAATGGGTGGGCCTTTGGGTGCATTTACATTGAAGCTGGGAGCATGCTTCTCAGCTCCATTAGATGGACATGACCTAGCTCTACTCGAGCTAGCACAGTATAAATAGTAGTGTAGCCCGAGGTAACCTGGGCTATCTGCCGGGAGTAAAAACCTGCCCTGATGTACTCAAGCGGATAGCTACACTGTTATTTTTAGCATGCTAACTCAAGCAGAGCAAGCAAGTCTCTGTCTACCCGAGCTAAGCAGCATACTCACAGCAGCATGTGCAGACGTACTGTTTCTGAAAGGGGCACCTGGGCTCTAACCCATACCCACAGCCTACAAGAATGCTGTGAAGCTGAATGAGCATTGGTAAAGCACATTGAGCAAGTCTACCAAGATATGAAGGTTGAGGACAGTGACTTTAAGGGAAAATGGGAAAGGAAAAAGATATTTTATCACTGAGACACAAGAGACCATGAGCAAGATTTTTAAAGGGACAGACCAGAGAAGCGGTAAATATTTGCCTTTAACCAAAAAAATATGGGCTGTTCATCTTAAATGAGTGCACCTAGCAAGCATGCTTTAATGAAGACTGTATAAGAGTATTAATTTTTCAAGGTTTAGGCAGCAATAAAAAAATAGAAGAAAAACGTTAATTACTTTGAACAGACGACTTCAAGATCGTCATATAGTTAAAGTAATTAACTGCTAAAAAATACCATTCATTCCTACCATGTGTGGGCCTCAAACTAACAAACTTACCATGGTAGGGCTCCAAAACAAAGTGTAGTATTTTCAATCATTATTAAGTGGAGGGGACAGGGCACTAAGTAGAGAGAAAACGGAGCTGCTCTGTCTACCCTCCAGGTCAGCACTGAGTCAGGTTGGCATGACAGTTTATTTGGAAAGCGTACACCAGCACTGCAATGTTGCCACCTCTTAAGACTGCATCACCACAACTCTTGATATGCTTAATGCCTCTGCTCCTGGAGTTACATGATTAGGAAAAGCAGCAAAGAGTCCTGTGGCACCTTATAGGCTCACAGACGTTTTGGAGCATGAGCTTTTGTGGGTGAATACCCACTTCGTCGGATGCATTCACCCACGAAAAACTCATGCTCCAAAACATCTGTTAGCCTATAAGGTGCCACAGGACTCTTTGCTGCTTTTACAGATCCAGACTAACACGGCTACCCCTCTGATACATGATTAGGAAAGACTCTCAGATTTTTAAGAAGGGGGTAATTTTTTAGCCCTTTTGGTTATTGAGAAAAAGCTGGAAAATGTGACCACGCTAAAGACCCAGAAACCAAAAGGCAAATACTTTATTTTAAAAAAGTGTCATGAGTTTTGGAGGCACGGCTCATTAATTTTGAACACTTGGGGTTTGGCAATATTGCCACTGTGTATGGAGAAATAGGACTTGAAGTCTGACTTTAATAAGGGGTGCCACAATTCTGAAGTCAATGGGCTCTGCATTTCTCACAACAGATCCGGTCTTAACAAGCTTTCTGAGCTGTCAGCGTAGCACTAAGTTCATTCAAGGTTTTCAAACAGGTATCATGGGTTATTGCCAGGCAAGGATAGTTACCAATAAATTCAAAAGCCTCTTCGAAGTACTGCCTGAGATTCTGCTTGTTGCTGTCAGTGGCAGGGAGCCGCTTGTAGTTGAACAAGCCTTTCTCATAATGGTAGAGGGGGAGGTGGGTGGTCACGTTGATTACGTATCCGATGTTCATCCTCTGCATCTTCTCCAAGTCCTGAGCATCGTGCTCATTTCCAAGGAAGAGGAATGGCAAGATGGGGGTCAGCTCAGCATTCTCTATGTCTGGAGTGGTGGGGATGGACTGAGGTAGTGTGGCCGGCACTGCAGATGCACCTCCTCCGCCTTCTGGGCATTCCTGAAGTTGGAGGGAGTTATCACAGAGGTTTTCATGGTTCTGTTTAAAACTGCTGAGTCCACCTGAGAGAGAGCAAAAAAAAAAAAAAAGAGTGAGGGCAGAGATTTCTGAGGAATATACTGCTCACATGAAGAAATGTATATATGTGAGTAGTTCTGTCAACTCTGCACTATGCCTGAGGGTTTGCCTCCTCAGAGCAGGTTTTCAGAACAGTGGTAAAAGTGCCTGATCTCCCCATCAATGCCTGCGCTTACATTTTTGCTACCATGAGGGCAGCTGTACCATTGGTAACAGCTGCTGCAATACATCCCAAATATGATTTTTTTTTTTAGTATAGGCAAGATATAACTTATTCCCTGGTAATAGTCAAACATGTATCCATGCAACACATCAGTATACAGTTGCACCCCATATGGCTGGAACTTCTGATTTTGTGGGGTGAGAAAAAGTAGTTATCTGAACAAAGCTGTACAACATTTTTAATCACTTTGCTTTGCTTTAAATTGCAGGGTGGGAGGGTTAAACATTTAAACTGTAATCTACAAAGAAGTCTTAACTTCATCTGTTCAAAACCTTCACTGATCTGTTCAGCAGAAATGCCCAGTACCACATTCATTTTCAAAATGCCAACAAATAGAGGAGGACCAAAATTCATTAATATTTCATACCGGGTAAGAGAGTAATGACATTTTGTTTAAGAGTAACAAAGATACCCACTTCGTCAGACGTATTCACCCATGAAATCTTATGCTCCAATACATCTGTTAGTCTTTAAGGTGCCACAGGACTCTGTTGCTTTTTACAGATCAAGACTAACACGGCTACCCCTCTGATTTTTTAAGAGTATTCCTTATAAAACTATCGCAGTCAAGGAGCTCACTTAACATGTGACAAACAGCAGCCCCACTTTTTCTGCCTTGACTAGCTGCAAATATGCAACATCATCTATTATTTTTAGGACATTAGTAAGGGTGAGGAAGTGGATTGGGGGGAAAACCAGTTTAAATTGCACTTCTCCTGTGTATCCTATAATAATGTGGGATTTTAAAGCACCGTTTTGTTTACAAGTAGGTGGCACCACAAAACATTAGACGAAAAGCAGAATAGTTTTAAAATTCTTTCTACACCTCATTCTACAATGACATCAGCTCCAGGCTCCCCACCTGCCTGGTTTCCATAGCAATTACACAAAGGCATACAATGACATCAGCTGGCATGACATCAGCTCTTTGAGTGCAAATAATACTAGAAGAACTACTTTGTTTAAGACCTTTGTTACAACTGTGTTCTTGGGAATCAATGATGTAATGGTAACAGGTGGCTTGGGACCGCCTTTCCTAACTGGAGGTGGGGGGCGGGGTGGGGAGAGACGTATACAGAAGGGATATCATTGCAAGATTATTTATTTAAATGGTTTACTGAGGCCATATGGAGTACCATACAGCCAATATTTTGAAACGATCAAAATGTTTGGATTCAAATGCACTTAATTAAATCTAAGCAAAAAAAGAAAAAAAAATTGAGAGAAAAATAAAAAGGTTACCAGAAAGAGCTGCACTGACCAAAAGAAATGCTTAAGTCATCATATTGCTAATTTTATTATGCTTAAAAATAAGAAAGTATTTGTCTGCTTAATACACATAAAATACTTTGGTAATTCACTGCTAGGGGAAGATTTTAAAATATGGAAACCTAAACATGCTGTCACATTGACAGGCTTTGTTCTTCATTTGCTGATAAGTTACTTATTTTGTCTAGGAGCCCCAACAGTGTTACCAAACTGTAAGACACCTCTCCTACCCTTAAACCCCTGCCCCAAATCACACATTATCTTCAGGGGGATTAAACACTTCTCTCTAACAGTTCCAGGACAAAGCAAACCTCATCTATAAGATCTCTGCTCAGGAGACAGAGAGAGAGCAAGTGCTGTAAGGAGCTGTGGCTCAAACACATTTTTTGCTGTTCTCATAAAGGAACATGGATTTTTAAAAGTAAAAGCTAAAGATGGACCAGAAACATTCTCTAAATGACGTTTAATTTCAGAAGAGATTGGGAGTGAGGGTTAAGCAAGAAGGTTAAGTGTTTGAATTCAAATACCTGGATCCAAACTCACTCCTAAGGTTTTGTTTAAGACCTTTGTTACAACTGATAAGGTCCAAAATCCTCAGTCCACACAAGAGACCAGCTCTTTTTGGCTCAAGATGGTAGTGTCTTATGAGCAGGACCCTACCAAATTCATTCCATTTTGGTCAATTTCAGCTATAAGATTTTTTTAAGTAGTCAATTTCATGTTTTCAGATGTTTACATCTGAAATTTCACAATACTGAAATTGTGGGGGTCCTGACCCAAAGAGAGGGCTGTGGGGGTGTCACAGGATTGTCACCCTCACTTCTGTGCTGCAGAGCTTCCTGTAGCCAGGGGAGGTTCCCAGAGATGGGTCTGAGCTCCCCCCACAAGAGCAGCTGTGCAGAGGAAGAGGCAGTCCCATCCCTCCCCAGCCCAGCTGGGACTAGCAACTTGAGCCCAGTGCATGGTAGGAGCTCCCTACTGGTGCACCCTCAGCTCTGCCCCTGCCCTGCCCCTTCCCTCCCTCACAAATAAGCTAGATTTTACAGGGGAGATCCAATTTCACAGTCCATGATGCGTCTTCCATGGCCATGAATTTGGTACGGCCGTACTCCTGTGATAGCTCTCAAGATGTCAGCTCCATCAAACTGTAACCCCACCCTGACACAGTCTTTAACGTAGCCTAAAACCAAATGTGAATTCTGTCTCCTCAGGTCCTCTGCACAGTACGGACAAGTGAGTGACTACATTCTAAATCTTGTTTTACATTGCAGTAGCAACCAAAATGTGCTAGGCACTCTCCAAACACTGTCTCTGCCCCAAAGAACATACATTCTCAGCAATGCTGCCAGATGCTCCACACCTTTGCATGTGACATTCCCTATCCCCAGCCACCACTTAATTGCAATGGAAGTGGGGTGGGAATAAGAAGCTGTAGGCTGAGCCTAGCCTCTTCATCTCTTAGAAGAAGGGGTGTTTGTGGGGGTGGAGGAGGTTAGGGTAATGGCAGAGCAGGCAGGTGAGACCTGGGTGAGGGCTGAGAAAAAGAGGACTGGAGAGTCCAGAGCAGCCTCCCCTATTCTGCCTTTTTCCCCCCTGCCACCCTACCCATCCTGTCGCCCACTCTCTGTTCCCTCCTTCTTGGCTCCTTGCCTCCCTTGGTGGAGGGAGACACCACGCCACCCAACTGCAGCAGCCACCCCCTCCTCCTCAGAACTTCTTGCCAGTTTGAAACTAGCAGGTGGAAGTGGAGAGTGAGACAACCTGAGTGACATTCCTCTGCAACAGCAGCACCTGATGGCTAGGAGCAGAAACTGCAGGGCAACCCCCAAACAAACATTCCAACAAAGCTGCCAGGCAGTGGGATAGGGCTGCTGGATAGACCAATAGCATCCAAGAACCATGAAGATTATTCTCTCTTCCAGGAAAGAGAAACATAACAAAAACAAAATGACAGTAGCCACCTCGCTGATTAGGTGCACGTTACCTTCTTGGCTGGCTTGTTTTTGGTGGCATTTAAAAAAAAAAAGAAATTATCCAAGCACAATAGCTATCCAAAGCAATTTTCAGAGTGCACGTTCCCCAAGCATACACAGCACGGAATGCAGTGTGCACATTAATAGAAGTTTTTAAAATATGCACACTTGGAGACAGGAACAAAGAGACAGTAGACAATAATGCAAATACTTAGGAACCATGCAATGAGGTGAATTGGGGGGGGGGGAAGAGGAGGAAATTTTATAAGTTATGAGATTAGTTAGGCTCTCTTTACTAGAGACATTAGCTTTGCAGTCCTCACATCAGACAAGACAAAGCACCCTAACAAGCATTTCAGGGAGAAGCTGTTCAAGAGAAGGCTCCCCTTCAGAAAAGTAAAGGTAACAATAGATTTTTCTATAAAATGAATTTACAATCTCTTACTATGTTTTTTTTTTTACAGCACTTAACACAATGGGGCCTTGATCCCAGTTGGTTATTCGGCACTACATGTAATTTAAAGATGTACTTTGTGAATACATCTGAGTGCAATTTATTCCATTCGTTTGGTGGAAAAATAAAATATATATCACAAATGAATTTCCTGATGTCCAAAGTCAAGATGGGGGTCTCCATCTGCATGTGTGTGTAAGTATAACCACTAGAGCTTTCAGTGGATTAGTATTCTTTCAGAGGATGGCTGTTATCCCAGAATTTAAAGTCTATGCTCTGTGTGAAAAAAACACCACAACACCAAGAAAAGAAAAGGTCAATACTGACCTACAGCAGGTCTGTCTAGAGTGGATGTTCCAAACTTTGTGGTGACAAGGACTTCATCATGTCACTCCTATCAGGGAAAGAACCTCAGGAAAACCGGATGGTGGGAGGGAGGGACATTCCAAAGGCTCAGGTTTTTTTAGCTGTAGGAGGATCTATGGGTGACACTAATGTGTTCTGTTACACTGTACTTCCAAAGCTTCCCAGATCATAGCGCAAGAATTAGAAGTGCCCTGAAGAGGGACGTGAAGGTTGACAAGAATCACAAAAAGAAATGCATCATTATACAAAAAGTAAGCAGGACATTAAAAGAAGTTAAAACAGCCAATAGCAGCATTATACAACATACACAAGTCCAGATGAGCAATCCTCAAGTCTAAGAAGGAAAACGGAAAAAAAAAAAAAGTTTTTTTGGCATGGGACTCCATTTCTGAGGCACCACTGAAGAGATAACTATGAAAATCTAGAGATGGTACCCTTACTCACACTGAGTAGTACCTTGTTCCATGAGACGTCCAATTGATGTCCGTGAAATATTCTGGTAGGAAACACATATACAGCTATAATAGCAACTATGGCCCATTTTGATAAGAATGTAGATCTCCTAGGCTGAGTATTATGTAGCTGCAAATACCATGTTGCAGATTGTATCCACTTACCTGCCTGTGATGAAAAGTATAACCTCACCCTGTTACAATCAGATGCAGCCGCTTCATCACAAGCATTTATGCAGAGATTGTACAAGCAGTTTCGTACACTTTTCACCCTAAAGTAGCCAATGACCAGATCTTCAAGGGTCTGAGCACACCCAAATCTAACTGAACTCAATAGATTCTGTGGGTGCACAGGACATCATGAAAGAAATATCTGGGTTTTCCAGAAGACTGGAACCAAGAAAGCGATACTCTTAATGACAGGCAAGCTGGCCTGTCATCTATAAAGCAAGATAATTCAGAAGCCAGAGTATTCTTGTAGTCACCGATGCAAGCAGCCAGAGATTTGTGCCATTATGACTACATCTGAAATACTCCCCCCACTGTATGACAAGTTCCACTGTCCTGCTTTGCCAGACCTGCTAGTAAATAGTGACAGAGCTCAGACCGTGTCCTGAGAGGTCAAAACTTGTGGTATGACTTGTGCTGTTCAGCTTCATACCCTCCAGCTACCAATGACAATTTGTTCCATTCTGAATATGGAAGATCTGTTCATAAGTGTTTAGCTTACTTTATTCTAATCATAAAAAAGCTCTCATTGCTACATTGTAATCTCTGGAGAACAGCTGCATACCAGTTTCAACTTATCGAAACCATTGTGGATCACTTGGTTGGCAGAAAAAACAGGTATATATAGATCAATGGAGACTTGAGCCATAGCAGTTTTTAAACAAGAAAAAAGTAGACTAGCTTGAGTTGTAACGATGTTACAGACATTCATTGGGTCTATTCTGTAATCACCCTGGGGTGATTATTATATCGTATGCAGCAGATGCACAAAATGGTATCTATCAGAGATATGATCATCAACTTTTAGCAGGAGCTATGAAACCTTCATTGGCAAAATCATCTGCAAGATCAAGAATTAAGAGTAACTTCATTCTATGAAAAAAAAATCACTAAACAGTCTATCTTAAAGAGCAAGCTACCACCATGCAGCACCTGTACTCTCTACAGAAAAACTAAAGAATATTTGTTGCTGACCTACTGTTGATGCATATCTTTAAGTTCTAATTTTAACAGGCACTGTATGTTCCTGTTGTGTCAAAAATATGTTCCTGTTTTGCAACGCATCACACAGACCGTAGATGTGATGTCCATATTTAGACAGAACATGTGACCCTCTAGTGACAAACAGACCTTTTACATACATCTTTCAAAGCTACTCTAGATTATAACAAGACAACAAAACTTTATTAGATAAAAGCGAAGGCTACAGGAAAATATTGGCTAAGACCATATTCTGGCTATATCTTCTTTTCAGATTTGCTCCAACCTAAGTATTCCACTCTATTCTGCTCTGCTGTAATCGTTCATTTAAAGTAATTCACTAAAGACCTTTTTTTTTAAATCATTAAAGGCAGCCCACTTAAGCACACACACCAAATCTGGACTATAACCCCAAATTCTGTAATATCTAACATTAAATAAGAGTGTTGAGCAGGTAACATTTTGGGCATGCCAGTAGCAATAATGTGGCTGTATTGCAACATGCACGAAGTGTTAAGAGGACACTTTGGATTTGTGCAAGTACAGGCTGCTCCTTTAAACCTGTGACCTCATTTATTTGCATTACTGCAGAAAAGCCAGAAGCAACAGCTGATGACAGTCTCATGTATTTTTCCACTACGACGACCATTAAACTGCATCTGTGTTATTAATGAACAGATGATTTTATGTCAAGTTGATTCAAAGTGCAGGATGATTCAAGGGAAAGTCAATCTGACCCCCACCCCCATACACACAGAGGGATATGTATTGCAGTTTAATTTTAGTCTGTCCACACTATAACTAAAACTACACAAGCATTAACAACGTCCCAGACCTATTGGAAAGTCTTTACCCTCTTCCATTCCAAGAGCTATACTAGCAAAATCATGCTTCCAGGTCATCTCCAACAGTTCTAGGACTGGTTTCAGAGTAGCAGCCATGTTAGTCTGTATACAAATGTTTTCCCCCCCCTTCCTGCTGCTAATAGCTCATCTGAATTAATTAGCCTCTTAGAGCGGATATGGCTACTTCCACCTTTTCGTGTTCTGTATGTATATACATCTCCTTACTATATGTTACATTCTATGCATCTGAATAAGTGGGCTGTAGCCCACAAAAGCTTATGCTCAAATAAATTTGTTAGTCTCTAAGGTGCCACAAGTACTCTAGTTTTAGGACTGTTTTCATAATTATCTGTATGCCCGGGGAATCAAAGTCATTCTGTGGGGAAGGCTGAATTCTGGTTTTAATTATGGTTTGTGGTCTGGGACACAAGTTTAGGACTGGACTTCACAAAGGACTGGCCCCAGTGCCACTGAGATTTGCATATCAAAGATGCAATGTCTCTACGTAATAACAAATAATAAATAGGGAATTAAAAGTTAGACAAGCGCCCTGTTGTGTCACAGAGCATCACTCAAAGAAAAAAAAGAAAAAAAACACACCACATGCTCATCTTATGACCACAGCTATCCCTGACCTTTGTTCCTCTTCCTTCCCATCTTGATTTCCTTCTCTTTGGCATAGTCCACATGCAGGAAGTGCTTTGATTTAACTAAATTGGCTCATCTCCGTTGTGTGGGCATCCTTAACATTGGTTTAAGAACAGCTAAAATTGATTCAGCTTAATTGGGTAAGAAACCAAAATAAGTTCAATTGATTTTAGCCACTTAAACTGATTTATGGATATCTACTCAAGGGAGTAGAACCAATTTCTTCCTGCATGTAGACCAGTCTTTTTTTCCTCTCTCATCCATTCATCTTTCTGCATTTCCCTCCCCTGTAACAATTCTCAGTTCTCTTCCTCGCCCCCACCCCACCTCCAATCTGGACCTTTCCTCCAAATCCCTTCAGCAATTAAGTAGTTAAATATTGACATTTAAATAACTGACACTTCCAGTAAGATGAATGGAGGCTGGGGGAGTTTAGGCCTCTCCAAGCCTTTTTTCCCAGACTGTTTGCAGACAGACAAAAACACTGCTGCAGATAACCCTCTGCACATGAATCAAGTGTATTCTTTACAGGCCCAGGGGCAGAAATTGGAAGGGAATTTTTTTTAAATTGAAACCTTAGATTCTACAGAATCTGATGTGTCCATATCTAGCATGATAGAGTCAGATTGGCCAGATCCATCCCACAAGGCTAGAGTTTGACACCACTGCCAGGGAAGTGGTTACAAACATGCTAGCAACACCTGAGCTGCAATGCAGCCCCTTTCCACTGGGCTGCTGGTACAAAAGCAGACCCAATACCAGCATCAGCAGCCACTAGACAATGACCCCAGCCTAAGGGGTTCTACAATGTCATACAGCTAGAGAGCAATCCCTATCTCTGTTGCTGGTAAGGGGGAAATGGGGTGAGGGTTTATTTACACCCTAGTGATCTTTAAGTCCTCCTGCTTCTGGCAGTGGCATTATTTACTCACCCCCCAACAGCACTTGGCAATCCTTGATCTCAGTTGAGGATCTGGCCACCATGTTCAATATTGTTTACCACAGTTTCAGCCATAGTGGGAACACAGCTCTACTGTCATGGACACCCACCCTTTTCAGTCAGAGGGTCAAACACTTCACAGTGGGGCCACAATCAATACTTTGGGGCTTATTCTCTGTCCTGTTCCACTCCCTTCACAGACCTCAGGATGGTGCAAAGAGAGTGGATACTGCCCTCAATTCCTCCATCAGGCACATAGCTAGCAGTCAGCCTCCCTGCCTTGCTCCCCTACCACAGCCCCTTGCGCAAGGAGCATGTTGAGAACAGGGAAGGAGAGCACTGGGGCAGAGAATCGGACACATGTAACTGGTTGTTCTCAGGTTCTCCTCCTACGGAGGATGCTGTCCTAGGGAGTGATGCTGGGAAGGCAGCCATCCTTTGTTAGTTACTCCACTAGGTTCCAGCAAAGCCAAGCAAACACCTATCCCGCTGTGTCTGAGGCTCTTGCAGCCACGCATGTAAACAGGCGATGGACCAGGCGGAGCTACTGTCTCCACCCTCCTGGGTAATACAGCAGGCAGCCACCCTGGGAGGTGCTGAGCAGCTGTAGCAAGGATGGGACAGCAGCTCCTGGGAGTGCTTCTGGCTTACATCAAAGCTGCTCCTGAGGCTTCAGGGGAAGCAGTAGGTAGCTCTGCCTCCCACAGTTATCCCATACTGACAAGGCTGAGTCAAAACACTTCAGATTATACCATCAATACAAGTTTTTTGTTTTACCACAAAACTTCCTTGAGGGTCACAGTTTAGGTCATGGCTTGGACACCACTGCCCCAGGAAGTCAGTCTCCAAAAGCGGTACTGCTATTAATATAACTATCTGGTCCTGTGGGGAGCAAGCGATAAGAGAAGAAAAAGGAGCAATTCTCCTCAGCTAAAGAAAGAGGGATCAGTTCTGGTTTCACTTACACAGGTCACTCCTTTACTTTCCATGGAGTTACACCAGGTTTTGCCCAAGAAAGATAAACTGGGCCCAATCTGACAGAGTGTACAGGTGGGGGGAACCCACCACATTGCACGTTGATAAGAACACAGATACAAGACTTCTGCTAATTTTAAGCATTACTATTTACCCTGTTAAAGAAGGGGGAAGAAAATCCATTGCTGTAAAAAGTGCTCTTAAAGAGTTAAATGGTTTACCTCAGTTTCACAATACAAGTAGACTTTGCTGTATCACATTTTTCCTCTGAAATCTATCCAGTCTTTGAAGCAGAATTAAAAAAAATTATATATATATCTGCATGAGTGACTTACATCTTTCTATTTATGTTGGTTACTAACAGATTAGATGAGTCTTACTCTCTAGTGCTGCAAGCACTTTTCTCACCTGCCAGGGTCTGCCTGCAGCACCTTTCAACAGATGACAGCAGGTTTTTTGCTTCCTCCACACACGCAGGACTAAGAGAGTAAGCTTAAAAAATAAATGTAAAACTAAACAGGCTACAAAAACTTCCACCTTGATACACCCAATCTAATAGAGTCTCTCCCTCTCATCAAGCTACCAAGGTGAAAGCTTCACAACACTAAAAAAAAACCCAAATCAAACAAAAACAAAACAAAAAAGTCTTACAAAACCAAAAAGCTCTGCACATTCCAGAGAACCTGTAAGGTGAGGTTTTTCCCCATATGTGAACTACCTAGAGAGGATGGTTTAATAAACAAACCCTGGCCCTAAAGGAGGTTAAATGTTTGCAAGCATATCCTTGACAAGGTTGCTTTGAAGTCCTTTTTGGTTTCTAAAGAGGGACCAAGGGTAAAATTCTCACACCTGTATTAAAACACAGCTTAGATTATTTCTAACACTTCTAACTCCTGCCAACTCCTCACTGCCAGACCTCCAGTTCACAGGACATTCTCTCTCTGACCTACTATAATCTCCTCTCCAGGCTCTTTGATGCTGTCTACACTTAGCAAGACCAGATAGCAAGTGTGAAAAATAGGAGCCCATATAAAAAAAAAAGCCCCAAATATTGGGACTGTCCCTATAAAATTGGGACATCTGGTCACCCTATCTCCACTAGATAGATTTTGTACTATTTTGCCAGCAATGGCGCAGCTAGTAGACAAAGCCCCATAACCTTCCTTCAACCACCCAATATTCAGCTCCTAAAACAAGTTTCACTTCCCATCTCTCGGCATGACATCACTCATGTCTCAAGTCCTTTTCTCTGGCATCATGCCTTGACACGGAGGTCAGGTTCTTCATTCTTACTTCTAAGGCTCTGCACAGCTCTTCCCCTGCCTGTATTTTATCACCCTCCACCTCAATCCCTTTTCTTCAACCACTCTCTGTCTCATCTCCTCATTCGTGGCTTTTCCTATACTGCTCCCTACACCTGAAACTACATCCCTCTGCCCACCAACCTTCCTTCAGATCCCTCTTCTTCCCACCATTAACTTCCACTCTTGTACTATCTATTCCTTTTGCTCTCCCTGGATAGGTAATATCAGACCATGCAAGTCACTCCTTAGGGGATAAGGGTTCATGCTGCTTTGTTTTAACCTGCAGAGCTGGTGGGTAGATTTACCAGCCAGGAGAGCCCAAATGTTTGAGTTTAGTTCTACACCCCTTTCCTCAGGACAGGCATATTGATGAAACCAAAGATGCAAAAGAGACTCAAAATACTTGGCAAACTGAGACCTTTCCCACCTTTTGACAGTGGTAAAGAGTAAGGACATATCCTCCCCCATATAGTATCTTCCAGGATACCATGCCCCCACACTGGGGCTTCCCCCTCCTTAGGTCTCCTATCTGCTGGTCCTGACTAAGAATCAGGAAGCCTTGTATCTAGTGTCCTGTAGGACACAAGCTTGCTCCTAGTCACATGCCCTGCAATATAGCAATTAGTTTTGAAGCCCCCGCACCTGCCCCAGGGCTGTAATGGGCACACCAGGTTGCATGCATGAGCTCTAAAACCCGGTGACATCTTACACTTTCATACCCCACCCCTTGTCTAATTTTCACTAGAAAGCCTTCATGAATTCTATCTTCTTTATGATGCTCTATAATATATTCAGTGTCTAATTTGTGACTTTATTTTTCCCAAACCCTAAGTTTTGGACCTAGACTACCTGCCAGCATGCTCTTACATTTGTCTTCTTGAGCATCTAACAATCTGAACTTAAAAAGGGCTGATTAAGGTGCTCATCCTATTCCAAAACAGGATGGCCAAAGAGAATATCTGGGTATGTTGTAAGAGACATAAAAACCAACAACTTTGTATTGGCACCCTATACCCTCACCCACTGCCTCCAACAATACTAGTAGAGACTATTACACTCTTGGCGCATCTGCCAATTCCAAGAAGATTACACTGACTTAAAAATTGGAAAATCCCAACATGCTGCTGGAGAATGGAGTTTGCTTACATGAGAATGTCCTAAGAAAAATTATTCCCAAGAACATATTACATGGCACTTTCTTCTAAATTTGTTCATTCTATGTTGTTCTTAGGGGAAGAGAAGGCAGTGTTCTTTATTTCTAAATGCTATAACAAAACAAACCGCACCCCCCACCCCCACCCCAAGACACAGCATTATGATGCTTGTAGAAAGAAATGTAAGTGAAGACTACCTTAGAACACCATCCCTGGATTCTGGACATTTACAGCAAAAACTCAAAATTAGGCTCATTACAACTTCTCAGAGCAAAAGTACACTTTCCATGGGGATTTAAACTTACATTAAGTCCAATTAAATAGTTACTGGAAATGTCAGAGTAAATCCTAAAGGAAATACTCCCACTGGAAATTGCATTAACACAAAGATAATCCAGAAAGAATTTTCTCTTCTCTTTAGCACACAGTTTAACACCCAAAAATAAATAAAATAAAGACAACAAAACCTTTATCTAAGCTTCAGCCTTGAAAGGAGACTGGGTGAAATAGGACTGAGGGGAAAAAGTTGTACGACAAAAACTCCCCCCATTTGGGGTTTTATTGCTGATTTTCTCCTATATCTAGCCATCATATTTATACCTAAAGCAATAATGCCCATTTGCCCTTCAATGCAGCCTTCACATTGACACAATCAGCAGCTGGTGTGATCATGTGGTGGATTATGTGCACATTAAAACAATGCAAAAGGGTACTGGCTCAGCATATATGAAGAGGGAAGGGGTGAAGTTTAAAAAAAAGTAAGTCACCATTGTTATTCTGGAAGGGTTAGATTAAATATTTCTGCTTAAACAGTGGGTTTAGAGAAAGCCACTGTTTCCACAACTCATCTATCCACTTATTCACTTTTTGTCCTTAAGAAAATGTTTCCCTTAAAAGCATACTTTGTCATAAGCTCTATAGGAGATACTGCAACTTGTTTTTTCAGAGGACAAGGGTAACCACCTCTCATCCAAAATGCTGTTGCAAAGGGAGCTACAATTCCATCAGCCCCACATACAGCTGGCATGAGATTGAGTCATTACACATTGATAACCCATACCAGCACTTCCCTAGTAACCCATTCATTACTTAAACAAAACAAAACACACACCCTAAGTGAAGTGAAAAAAAAATTCTGGTAGTAAAGAAAATCTTCATAATGTGATTTTGTGCAGCATTATCTTACAGAGTCAGCAGTCACCCCGGAGCAATGGTTCAGAGGCATGAGCTGTCCCTTCAAAGTATTGTTAATGCTGGACCCTGATGATGGCTATTTACATCTCAACAAAAACTAAACTATATTCGTTTATAGGGCACAGGTATGCAGAGAACTTAATGAAGGAAAGTAGTCAAAGAGAAGAGTCTTGTACAGAATTCTCAGAGCAGGTAGTTCAGCTGTTGCTTCTCTCTTATGGGAGAGATGTCCCTAGCCCAGGTCCAGCTCCTGCAGAGAGTTCTGCCTGCAGCACTCACAAGCTTCTCTGTACTGACCCCCCAGTTTCATTGTACCAGTGGATATAAATGTTGTGGGAGCTCAGTGAGGGAGGCAGGCAAGACCCCTCAGGCAGCCCAATGCCAATCCTACCCCGGAAGGTACTGAACAATCACACTACAAAAAACTTGCATTTGATAGGAAGTCACAGCAGGGAGACTGGAGCATCATAGTGACAGGCTTCATGCTGGCCTGTTACTAAGCAGATGGGTTAGTCTTTTGTACCAGTTAGGGCAATAACAAGCCATTTTGTTCAGAGGACAATTGCCATGGTGCAAGGCAGTGCATAGGTCAGCCTGCAGCACTCTCAAGAAGACACCCAATCCCCTGGGGTAGGGCTACAGCTCTGGGTTGCCCATAGGCAACCCAGACAAGACAACACTTGTAGCTCCCTGAACTGCCTAACTTATGCCAATAGCCACACTGGCCTTAACCAGCCCAGAACTGAAAGAACATGAAAAAGGTGTTAGTCCACATTGTCACACCTTTCCTCCCCTCATCCCCTGGATGTGAGTTTTCTGACCAGAACTTTTTCAGAGCATGTGGTATGTATCATCCCTATACATCAAAAAAATAGCAGTAATCCACCCTGGAGCTCATAAATGCATCAATCACCATGGCCAGATCTGTGGCCGACAGGATGGGGTGCTCTCTTTTGACCAGCTCCAGACGGAAAGTAGGAGTGCTTTGCCACTACAGCTACTAGGCCACCCTAGATCACTGAGCAACTTAAAAGGACCCAAGGTTGTGGACCAACTTCATCCGAGTTCTGCATTCATTCCCACCTCCCCGACTGTGTCTCCTAGAGTAATCAAAAAGGAACAAGGAAAATAATTCTAACAGACCCTAGATCTCCACATGCATTGGGGAACATTGGCTCCATGAATAAAGTTGTAAATGAGTCCCTCTAACAGAATTTGTACACAGAGTGTCTCTAAGATAATTCCCTCTAATAGTTAAGGAGTCTAAAAAACCATTAGCTAAAGAAAGATTGAACACTGGGCAAAGCCTTCTCTTCCCCAAAACTTGACATCCAAGAGCCATTAGGTAGCAACAACAAACGAGTAGCACCATGCTCCTGTATGGAGAGGTTTTCCACACAATTCTGATGGAAACTTCAAGTGGATTGCAATGATACAGTTCAACTGATTACTCATGACTGCTGCTGAAGGAAGAGCTTTTCTGTGGAAAGGTGATGCTACTCTTCCTGTGAAGCTGGTTCCCTGGGCCTTAATCATAAAGGTGATATACACATAGGAGAGAGAGAGGAGAAAGATGGGAAAGAGAAATGCAAAGTAATAGGAGAAAGATAACAGTGAGAGAAGGCACGATCCCTCAGATTGCTTTAAATACATCCACTGTCATAGACTTGCAGTAGAAACAGAACCCTGAACACAAGCCTTGGCAAGTAAGTGCAGAAGGAAATGAATCTACATTATCCAGTGATTAGAGCATGAGACTGGGAACAAGGAAACCCAAAATTCTAATGTCTACCACTGACTCACTGAGTGGCCTTGGTCAAGTCACTTAAATTCAGCCTAGCTCTCAATTTCTGTTTGTAACTAGGTCATAATGCCTCACAAGTGTATTGTGAGGAATAATGCTTGCAGAGATGCAATACTCTACATGGCAATTTTAAAATAAAATGAGCTATTTGGAATTTAAATGTATATGTATATATTCTGCTAGTGATGCAATTATGAAAAACTGAAAGTTAAATAAATCAAATATGTTTAATCTTAAAAGTGCCAGCGAATACTAATAACTTTAGAGCACAGGAAACACTTGCAATATCTTTGCAGAGACCGAAACCAAGAGTGCCCTATTATTTCAGAGGAGATAGAAGCTGCCGTGGTCTCAGAACAGGTCAATTGCTTAACAATAGCTTTTGTTTTATAACATTATTGGCCAGTCACTTATGTAAGAGCCAGTTTCAGGCTTTAGCACAGTAAACTGACAAAACCATCACATTCAACTAATGTGACAGACGCTTGCAAGTTACACCCAATCCTCTGATTTTCTGGATTTCCCAAGGCATTTTTACAAATAATAATTCATGTGCATAATTCTTGCAAAGGCAAGGAATGACATGTTTCCTTTTATAACAGACATCTTTAGAGTCATTTCTTCTCCCTTTCGGTGAATCAGAAGGGGGCTAACTCAAATATTCTAAAGATTTTCAAAAGCTTTACTGTAGTAATACAGATTTGAAAGAAATGTGTTGAGATCACTCAAAATTTTATTTCCTTCTTGGATCCCAACCAGTCTACTATTATTAGCACTAAAAGTGTTTTACATCTTCAAAGTGCTCACTAATAGTAACTGGGACAGAGGTTGCCATTTACCCACAGTTACTGAACAGTGGTAGCTCAGAGGTAGTTTTGCCAACTCATAATTAAATCATAGTTTCACTTTATTTCCTGTTTTTCCTTAAGGCCTGGTTCCTAAAGACAGACAACTATATGGAAAGCTCAGCTTTTACGTTTTTTAAATAAAGTTTCTACCCTTCGCTATTGCAGACAGAAAAAATGGTGTGGGAAGAAATCACAGTACATAAGAACCCAACATTTATTTATAATGTTTGATTTGGGGGAGAGGCAAAGGGGAGGCTGACTCGTGATTTTTCAAAGCTTAGGATTGGCAAGGCTGCAGATGACATAGTACGAAAGCATAGGAAAATTATTGTTGATAATTCTGGGTCAATTACATAGAATGGTAACCACGCTAGGCAAAGTATTAGCTCTGTTTTATAAAATCAGGAGTTGGAGAGATTAAAAAGAAAATTCAGACAGATTAAAATGACTTGCCCAAGGCCTCCCAGCAAGTCCATTATGTAGGTTTAATCACACAGGGGTAGTTATCATTGCAGTGACTTGACAGTTATCAGGGGTGGCTCTAGCTTTTTTGCTGCCCCAAGTACGGCAGGCAGGCTGCCTTCGGTGGCTTGCCTGCGGGAGGTCCCCGGTCCTGCGGCTTCGGTGGCGCACCTGCAGGAGGTCTGCGGGTCCCGCGGCTTCGGCATACCCACCGCCGAATTGCCGCTGGACTGGCAGACCTCCCACAGGCACGGTGCCGAAGGCTGCCTGTCTGCCGCCCTCACGGGGACCGGCAGGCCGCCCCCCCGCGGCTTGCCGCCCCAGACACACACTTGGGAGTGCTGGTGCCTGGCACCACCGCTGACAGTTATAGCCATTGTCCCAGATAGTACACCCATAATCTATGTACATATACACCCTACACATGCAGCTCTCCTGTCTTCTCCACAGAAGAGGACGCCACCTCCACTATGCTATCCCTCCCACACCCCAAATCCCACAGAGGACATTCTACCGGCCCAGGATCTGCAACAGGGTGGAAAGATTTGTTCTCCCTAGAGCACAATAGAGCTTAGGGGTGGGGTGTTCGAAATCAATGCTGAAACTTTCCCTCCCAGACAGATTTTTCCAGGTTTGGTGTTGCCTTGAAGGTGAATTTTAATTTGAGCAAAAATAATTCCCAGTACAAAAATTTAAAAACAAAACAAAAACAGCTCTAATGATGAAGCATCTTGCGGAGAAAGTTTTAACGTGGCAGAGAAGTGCCCCTCACTGACTGTTCTGGAATTTTCCACGGGCAAAAGTGGCCAAGCTGCAAGGGTTTGAAAGTTAGCATTGTACACATGCACATTATTTTTAAGTGCCAACAGTGTCATAAGCAGAGGCAGGGTACAACTGCATAATGCATGGCCAATCTAGTGGTCTACCTGTATTTATTTATTTATTTTACAGGCGGTGGGGGGGAGGGTAGGAGCAGAAGGCCTGGTAACCTGGCCTGATCCCATGGACAATTGTGTCCACAATAATATTGGGACTTGTGGGGCTAGCCACATGAGTAAAGCTATTGCACGCACATTCATAGGATCAGGACTTTAGTGGACAGTGAGTGAGACACAGGTCTGCAAGAGATATATGAGTTGCATTAAGCCAAACAGAAATTCAGGGATATGGAAGGAACTATTCTCTCTTCTTCAGTATTCCCTCCAGCAGTGTTGCCAACTCTTGCAATTTTAATCGTGAGATTTGCAATATTTGGCATTTTTCTTAGAGCCCAGATGCTGGCACCCTGGGACTAACCAAGAAGCTCAGCTTTCATTTAAAAAAAAAAAAAAAAAAAAAAAAAAAAAAAAAGGTTTTCTAGCCCTTATGGTTGCAGACAAAAGCTTGAAAACATCACTGAGTGCACCCTAAAGGCTCGGAAACAAGGCAGCAAATAAAAATAACTCCAAGTGTTTTTTGGTTTTTTTAATCTTATGGTATTTAAGCCAAAAACGCATGATTTTTTGGCGCCTGCAAACACATTCTAGAAGATTCTATGTGGGGGAGATCAGTAACAAAGTTAAGAGACTGGTATAGTTGCACAGTTCAAGCTGCATGCTTAATCTTAGCTCTGCCCTCTTGTGCATATATATGGAAAAGATTGTTGTAAAGAGGACAATGATCAATTGTTCTCCATGTCCACTGAGGGTAGGACAAGAAGTAATGGGCTTAGTTTGTAGCAAGGGAGATTTAGATATTGCAGAGGGGGGCGGGGGTGTTGGGAAATCTAATTACAAGAGTAATTAAGCACTGGAACAAGTTACCTCTGACAATTGTGGAATCTTGATGGATTTTAAGATCAGGCTACATAGAACACTTGTCAGATAATCTGGGTATACTACTACCACCACCACCTCAGCATGGGAGTGATGAACTAGATGACCTATTGAGGTCCCCTTACAGCCCTACATTTCTAGGATTCTATATGCATTATCACAATTTTTATATTATATGATTGCATATTTCCTTAAATACAAGGCCATGCATTTTTTTCCCCTGCACCTGGTAAACTGCAACTGAAATAAAGAACTTTCCTGAGGTTGTCTGCATAAACAGAGTGGCAGTAGGAAGTGCTACATTTCTGTACCTAAAAATTGTGACAAAGTTGAATGCTTCACTATATTACTGAGAAAGAGCGTGTGATCATGAGAATAAAAACCGTGTAGGGTGTACACACACCCACACAGTTAAGGTTGCATGTGTGGTCCTACTTTGGGCGTTTCTTGGCTTTTGAGTCCTAAAATATGCAACCTTAACATTCTCTTACTTATTCCATCAAACAAACATGTTAAGAAGTCACAGCTTGAAGCCCAGCAGTTGATCCCCCACAGCACATTTCAGATTTATTATAAACCCACATTAATCTTAAGAACCTTCGAGTATTAAGCACAGTAACAACGTCAGCTGCTACTCTGAAGGAAAAAACCCACCTGTGTGTGCAAACTTAAAAGGCATTATGCAGACATATTTGCATTAAGCAGTGTCCAGGTTACCACTCAAGCCTAGAACATAAATGCGGTTTTGGTATTTTGTTTGTACAGCAGGTTCGCTTTGTACATCCACATGACAACTAACAGGAACACTCAGGCTGGAAGTCTCAGTGGTGACCAATGAGCCAACAGGTGAAGAGATTGATCTGCCTTGCAGCCTTAAGGAAGGTTTCTCCAAGCAAGGGTTGGGGTTCATTTTTGGGTCAGCGTGTCAAAGCTACAAGCAGCAACAGCGCAAGGTGACTCATGTTCACTGCTTAAAGAGAGGCTTGTTTTTTTCCTCTACCTCAGGGTAACTAACACACATGAACTATCCCCAAGGTAAAAAACCATGAGGACAAGGCCCTGGAATAGGGCTGCTTATCTCATGGTAAAACTGAACAGCCCTATACTCCTTCCAGGGGCTGACCTTGACAAATTTACTTGAAGTAAAATTGAAGTGCTTTAACTACATTGTGGTTTTACCTCAGAACAGTTCATGCAGGTTAGTTACCCCAAGTTAAGAAAAAAAAAACACCTTTTTGAGCAGTGAAGACAAGGTCAGTGCTGTACCTGGTTCTGTAGTTAAGCAGGGACTGCTGCCAGGGCTGTCAATCCAGTGCCTATCAACAGCATTAAACTTACACTGAAGGGGGATCTTAAATATACAATATTACCCAAGAACAATGGAACTTTAGTAGCAGGTACTGAATGTCCTGTAACAAACAGGGTAAAGAGAATGAAAGGCAGTATTAGTAAATTTAGCCACTCAAAACCTAACTCTAATCTTTTGCAGATCTATGCACTGCTAATCCCCTTCACCCAAATGCCAGCTCTTATCTAGTGCTAAACCTGCCATTCACATTGCAGGTGATGTCACACCGAGCATTACAGAGATGGAGCCAGCCTCCAAAAAGGGATGGTAAATCCAGATTGTTCCTCCCCAATATTGCAGGGGTGGTTCTTTAAAATAGTTTGCTTTTTAATATTCTTATTGTGGATCCCCAGGGTATAAGAATATTGAAAACCTTTGAAAGAGAAAAATGCAACATTGGAAGAAAAACAGGACTTCTTACCCCTACACAGAGGTAGTCTCCTGCTTTCTTCAAGGCTGAGTGTGACATAACCAGCACAGTGCATGCTGGGACACCACACAATAGGTACCATTTATTTTGGAGGCAAGGACAGCACTTCATGTAGCTGCAAAGAGAAAGAGTAGTTTTCAGTTTCTTATGCAGCAATGTCCACTCAATGTAGTATAAGGGATTGAGAATGCTAAATTTTCCAAGAATACTTATGCCTCAGTTTACCTTGTATAAACCCATGTACAAAGCTGGAGTGGAGAGAGAGAATGTAGACAAAGCCTTAGTCTTGTCAACCTCGGGAGTGGGGGGGGGGGGGAGGAGAGAAAAAAAAGCAGTAGTTTTAACATGTTAGCTAGTATATATGAAAATCTTAGGGTGAAATCCTGGCCCTAGTGAAGTTGACACTGGGAGCTGACGATCTCAGTGGAGCCAGAATTTCACAAGGCAAGAGAGTTATTTTTAATCACACTAGGATTTTCACATATTAGTTAACATTTAAAAATGCAACTTTTTCCTAGTGTAGTTATGGTCTTATTCAGTGGGGGTACCCAGAAATCTTCCAGGGGGATACCTCAATTCATCTAGATATTTGCCTACTTTTACAACAGGCTACCTAAAAAGCACTAGTGAAATCAGTACAAACTAAAATTTCATACAGACTATGACTTACTTTTACTGTTCTATATAGTATACACTGAAATGCAAGTACAATATTTATAAAAAAAATCAATTGGAATACAATTACATGGTAAACATGAGAAAGTTCACAATTTTTCAGTAATAGTGTGTTTTGCCACTTTTGTATGTTTAGGTCTAATTTTGTAAGCAAGTAGTTTTTAAGTGAGGTGAAACTTGGGGGCATGGAAGAAAAATCAGACTCCTGAAAGAGGAACAGTAGTCGGGAAAGGTTGAGAGCCACTGGTCTAATTGACTTCAGTGCATTGAGATCCCTGGCAGAAATACATGCTAAGTATTCATATATTCTATTGGCCAGTAGTTTTGGTCAGTCAGTCACTGAGAGCTGAATTTGATCCATAATTACATATCTGCATATTTAGAGCAACTCTGACATCAACAAAACATAACCATGCTTATTTCTGAAGAAAAAACTAACAACATCAGGTACAGAGAAGAAAGCAGATAACTATTTCTCAGTGAGCTTAGTGTGTGACATTAGATGGACGTTTATTTAAAGTCTACAAAGCTCTGTATTCTTTAGGAATTATTTTAACTTTCTTGATACCTGTTTAAATTAGGAGTCTGGAAATTATTCTTAGATCATGACAATAAGCAACAAGTGGCTTGGTGGCAGGTTTTACACTCATCACTATAACAAGACCTAAAACACTTCATTTATTCCCCCGTTAGATGAACAGTGCAAAGGTAGAACACCAGAACAGAAATAAGCTCCTCACACCAAGAGGAAAACAAAAGGAGTTACAAGGGGCTCTAACTGAGCTTTAGCCACACTTCTCTGGGTTCATATAACCCCATTATGCACAGTACTGTGAAAAGCAGCAAGACTTGCTTTAGACACAAGCCCCCTTCAGCAGGATTGCCAATCCCATGCATTCAAAATCTCAAATCAGCCTGCCTCCTCTTAAAAAAAGGAAAGGAAAGGAAAAGAAAAAAGTGATTGGCTTGCAAAATCATGTTTTGGGGTTTTTTGGGTTGTTTTAAATGGTCTCCCTCCACCCCGCAACATATCTTCTGGTGTGCCTTGACCATTCGTTTCCTGCTCCAGATTTTTTCCTGCAATCCCAGAGGGGGGAAAAAAACCAACATTATTCATAATTAAAGTGGAGATATTTATGTAATTACCTGACTCCAAGAGCTGGGGATTTAAGGGGAAAAACAAAAACATAAAAAGGAAACACCAAGTAGCACAAGACTTGTGATAAAATTGCAAGGGTTGGCAATATTGCTTCAACTGTGGATTAGTCACTAACAGAAGAATCCCCCCTGTAAGGCACTAAGGTGCCTCCACACCCTTGTTAAGTCCTGGAAGTGCTGCTGTTAACCTCAGTGGGGCCAGGATTTCACCCCATGTCTCTCCCTCCCACACGGTTCCATGGGCCAATGAGGTGAGGGACCAAGCCATCATGGCTCCCAAGTCTGCTTCCACTGAATGCAGTGACTATTTTTCCATCAGCTTCAAGGAGAGCAGAAGTAGGCCCAAATCACTGACTTTTTCCACCCACTGACTTCGGGGGAGATTGAAAAATAAATAAATACCTCCTACCCCGCTCCAGAACAATGAAAGGCAAAGCAAATTGTGTAAGTGCAGCTAGTCATTTAGTGGAACTGGTGAAAGACACCACTGTGATCAGTTCTGTATGTGGGACACTAAGGGGAAAAAGATATGATGATATGCAAAGAAATACAGCCACTAAAGAAAGTGCCTTTAGTTTCTGATAACTACTTGATACTAGCATCTACTGTTAAAGGGAGGAAAAAAGGGGAAGTTTGGAGGATGGGGTAGGGGGAGACAGCTATTTGACATACTGTATGCAACCAAACCAAACCTTTGGATTTGGTCAGGATACAATAAAAAGCAGTTTACGTTTATACACAATTTGACAATAATGCTCAAAATATAATCTGATATATACAAGTTCTTATGTTTGTTATTCAAAAGGCATAGCAGCATTTCAAACTTGGCTTTTGAAGTGCTTAAATCAAATGCAAATCTTACCTTAATTTTTAAAGAAAAAAGTGTACCCCGTAACTAAAGGAAGTGGAAAAGAAATAATGCAGAGAAGGCAGGTGGGAGTAGGAGGAAGGTGAGTGGGGGAGGAACATTAGAGAGATTAAAATCCCTTTATAAAAACAAAGGCAAAGACCAATCACATTCAACACTGCCCAGCCGTGTCGTCTTGTTGCAGCCTCAGTACAACATGTGGTCCTGTTAACATTAAAAATAAGTTATTAAGCAACCTGGCTAAACTTTAAATTTCTCCATTGGCATGTATACAATTTCAAAAGTGTATTTTATCACTAGATCAGTCTGGTCTTAGAAAAGCACACAATATTTCCTTCACTGCTTTAAAAAAAATAAAAATAAAAAAATAAAAAAAGTCAGACATCTAGAACAAAATACATCTTGGACTGAGGCCACCAACCTGAAGAACTGTAAATTAAAGCAGTAATTTAATCCCCGAGGCCAAGGGCCCTGAGGTTCTCTGATCAGTTTCTCCTCAATGTGACACTGCAACACTAAAATGGCAACAAGGCTGCTTGGTTGACAGGCAGCACCATACATGGAGAACGTGGCACCAGATCAGGGGGACATAAATTTGGACGGCAAGGTTAGCAACCACTGTTTACAAACATAAAACAGAGGATCAGATGGGCCAGCAATAAATTATGGCTGGATTGCGGTGAGCAAGAGAAATCTAAAATAAAAAGCAAAGAGGCTTTATATCCTTGCTTCAATTTTAGTTCAATCCCTAAACACACACACACACACACACAATGACAACTGGAACTAAACAACAAGCACTTCTACTGCCACTTTCCAGGCATGGAAGCCTAAGCAGAGCCTTATTAATTACTCCATAATAATCCCATCTCCAAGAGGCCCCTATTCAGACCCCATTTCAAATTAGGCGATGGGGTGGGGAGGGGGGGGGTTAAAAATGAATGACACCTGTTTACAATGGGAGAGCTCTTGGCCCTCCTCGGCCTGATGTGCTTTCCCAAGCTAGTTCCATTCCCTTGTTAACACATAGGTTTTTCTTCCCTTGTCCTCTACCTCAGTTTCAGCCCGTTGGCAGAAATAGTACAAAGGGAACATCTGATTGGGGGGGGAGGTGGGAGGGAGAGGAGAGGAAGAGATCCAAACTCTATTAAAAGACTCTTCTGAGCCAACCACTAAATGCTTCTCACCAATTTTAAAATGGTCTGCTTCAGAGCGGGACCAAAGTAGTGTGTGCCGGGTGATTTTGCAAGCATTCTATGAAATCCCAGCAGAACACCCAGCAGGTAGCATCGGTAGAGGAGGGTATAAAAACCAGGTTTCAAGCATGACACCCGTGTGGACTTGCTCGCTACTGTTACAATGTCTAACATTTCACAGATACCAAGTATCTATGCAGATAAACCATCGCTACCACACTGTCTATCAGGATCCTAATGCAAAGTCATTTACCCATAGCTTTCTTACAAAGAAATATAAAAATTTTCTTTGCTGAAAAAGGTATGAGTGTCAAGACAAGGAGCAGGGAAGGAAAGCTTTGTTAAGACAGAACTATGGCCAATAGTAGCATTAAATTTAAAAGGAAGCTCCACTGCACAAGGTGAGTGTCTGTACCTTTTGCATACATAAGAATCATGATGGCCTAATGATTTCAGTGAAAGTCTATTGGGAACCAGTTACAATTGTCAAAATCAAATCAGTGTCACTGTGAGTTGCAGTTAATGCACAAGAAAGCCAAAACATGATTTTAAGGTTTAAACAAAATCACGAAGGCTGCCACAAAACCTTCAGCTCAGCTCCATTCTTTAACCCATCTACTTCCACAGAGTCCTCTAGCAACTCTCAGAACAGCAAGTTTAGCTGCCGTATTCTTTGGGTTAGAATTGCAAGGCTAGAAGAAATGACTTCTGAGGAAGATTAAGGGAGTTCAATACGTACAGTTTGGCTAAACAATGGGCTAATGGGAGAAGGAAGGACCAGACAACTGTCAACCAAGTATTTGAAGGGCCTAAATACCACAGCAGGGGAAAGCAATTTGGCTGACAACAGAACTAACAGAATGAACTGAAGAAAAAAGGTAAATATCTTTAGACAGGATTAGACTGTGGAAAGCTTTTCAAAGGGGTGGAAGATATCACTTGAAACACTGAAAATTAGACTGGACAAAGAATTAAAACGGGAGTTCTTCAAAAAAAGATTTTTCCTGCAGACCACTTCAGAGCAGAGCAATTGCTTTATGCCCCCCCCGCAACCTTCCTTGCCCTGCACAGAGTGAAATATTTTGAGATCCAAATGATCAGCCACCAGAACAAATAGGACACCATGGTAGTCCACAGACTGATCCAAGAACTCACATTAGTTAGGTTAATGCTCTTCCTCTTCTTTTACCCCACCCCCTGTTGCCCATCTCCAACTTCTATGAGCTAAGTTTTATGAAGACTAAAATAACAGACAGCAAGACTACTAGACATCCAAGGTCCCCAAAAATCAATTTGATCTAAAACAGTTGGGTAGAATATTGCATCTTCTTGGGTCTTTGCCCTTTACTGTAAATATTTCTAGTCCAAACCTTTAGAGTTAAGAAAAATTAAAATTCTGCACAGAAATTAGGAATCTAGGAAGTCTGTTTCCTCCCTCTCTTCACCCCCAGACAGCAATATTCATTTTAAAAAAATACCTAAACACCAAGCTCTATCAGCTCCATGTTGTATATACAAGATACATGCTAAGATCTTCCTCCCCTCTCTTAATCATAGACTCATAAATGAAGAGCTGGAGGGACTTTCGGAGGTCATCTAGTACAGCCTCCTGTGGGACCAAGTATACCTAGACCATCCCTGACAGGTGTTTGTTTAACAACCTGTTTTTAAAAACTTCCAGTTATGGGGATTTCACAACCTTCCTTGGAAGCCTATTCCAGAGCTTAACTACCCTAACAGGTAGAATGTTTTTCCAAATATCTAACCTAAATCTCCCTTGCTGCAGATTGAGCCCATTACTTCTTGCCCTACCTCCAGTAGGTATGGAAAACAATTGACCATCCTTTCTGTAACAGCTCTTAACAGTATTCAAATGTGTTCAGGTTCCCTGAGTCCTCTTATCTCAAGACTAAACATGCCCAGGTTTGGGTTTTTTTTTTTATATTTTTTTTTTTAAAAAACCTTTCCTCATAGGTCAGGTTGTCTAAACCTTTTATTATTTTTGTTGCTCTCCTCTGGTCTCTCTCCAGTTTGTCTACATCTTTCTCAAGTGTGGTGCCCAGAACTGGACACAGCACTCCAGCTGAAGCCTCACCAGTGCCACGTAGAGCAGAACAATTACCTCCCATGTCTTACATAGGACACTCATGTTAAAAAACCCAGAATGATATTAGCCTTTTTAGGAGCTGCATAACATTGTTGCCTCATTTGGTTTCTGATCCATTGTATCCTCTAGATACTTTTCAGCAGTACTACTGCCTAGCCACTTACTCCCCACTTTTTGTAGCTGTGCATTTGATTTTTCTTTCCTAAGTGTAGTACTTTGCACTTGTCTTGTCTGAAATCAACATTCTGAAATTCAGTAAAGCTCTCCAATTTGTCAAGGTTGATTTGAATTCTAATCCTGTTCTCCAAACTGCTTGCAACCCCTCCCAGTTTGATGTCACCTGTAAATTTTAGAAGAATGCTCTCCAGATCCATTATCCAAGTCACTAATGAAAACGTTGACTAGTACCAGACCCAGGACAGACCCCTGCGGGATCCCACCAGATACATTTCCCTCTCCCTCACAAAGTTTGATAGTGAACCATTGAGAACTATTCTGAGGATGATCCTTCAACAGTTGTACACCCACCTCACAGTAATTTTATTGGATATTCCTTTTGCTATTGATGACTCTCTCTATATATCTATTTATCGAGAGATAGAGGATTCCCAAATAGATTAAGTGTACATCTTTCAACCAAACAAAAAAAAACAAAACAAAAAAAACAGGACATTTATGGAAAAAAGACAAAAGAAACCAGAAGATTGTTTTGGGGGTAGCGGGTAAAAGTACCTTTCAGAACTAGAGGTTCCTTGCCTTCTCGCTTGAGTGACTCCAGCACTACGTGGAGTGGCTGGGAAGGCATTACTCGGCTTGGCTCATTGGTATTCTCATCATAAACTATAATTTCTTTGGAAAAGATCCTCTTGAAGGAGTCCTTGCCTTCCCGGCAGGAGATCAAGTCCAAGACAGTGATCTTGCCCTGCTGGAGCCTTCTCCTGCTGATCTTGTCAGAACAGTTAATGTGAACAGCCCCTTGAATATGACTCTTATTGTACTCCATGAATGGCCTGCAGTCAATGATGACAGGCCCTTGGTTCTGTTGGTGGCTCTTGTTGCATTTGGTCATCTTTTTAGCCAGGTCATTAGGGTAGATTATTTTTATGCTAGCTAGTTGCTTGGTTGTGCCTGAGGCCGGGCTCCCCACTCCACCTGATGGACTCACTGTGCCCGTGTTCTCATTGTTGTTGACCATTTGGTTAGCAGGGCAGGTGGTAGAGGTTCCTACGTTGGTAGTGCTGCTGGTGCTTCCTTGAGTTTGGGCCTGATTGTCCTTGTCGTAAGTTGCCACAGTGCAGCAACTGGCGCTGCTGCATCCACAACTCAGGGAGCGTGCAGAGCCGTTGGATGAGGGCATATACGTGAGATTAGCAGCCTTTAGGGACACAACAGCTGTGCCAAGGAGACTTGTGTGATTCTCACTGGCAGAAGAAGCAGATTCAAGGTAGCTAGAGTCTAAACAAAGGCTGAGATCCTGAGGTCTTACTGGCCTTGAAAGTGCCACTACTACCCTGTCGTCTAAAGGAGATGGAGGCATGAGGAGGCTGAGAATTGGCAAGTCAAGAAGAACTCAAGATCTGTCTGCAAAGGGAAAAAGAAAAAGGATCACATGAAATATACAGGGCCAGAGATTTCTAAAAGCTGTTTCTGATACTCATCACTGACTAAGAGTGATCAGTTCAGTGCAGTTTATGAAGGAACCTCTCCCAATTCTGCAGCAAAAGCTTCAACTCTTAGCCTGTACGCAAAGAGAATGAAGAATATGCAATTGGCCTACCATGCAACTAGTCGAGAGGAGACATTCATTTACATGCAGATGCTGAGTTACTCTGAAACCTTGAGGCTGCAAAGCATACAACTGATAGAGATAATAAAAAGGCATGTTCTCTCATTTCCTCTGCTCACAGCAAGGGACAGAACTACTGGCGTGGCTCGACAACTCATAGGAATGCACAGCAGCTAAATATGTCAGAGGCAGATGTGCAACTTTTTCTAGCAAGACTGAATAAAACTAGCCTTGGAATAAACCCTTGAGAAAGCCATTTGAAAGCTTGAACCCATACAAAAACAAAGGCATAACAAAAAACAGAAGATACCAGGGATCATTATGTAACTGAAAGGCACAAGCCTGCATTCCATTTCCCCTTTTCAGATCCTAGTACAATTCTAATAAAAATATATCAGCCTGGAAACTCTAACACCTCAAGCAATCTTAGAGGGAGAAGCACCCTCACCCCACAGAACAGTTTTAAAGACTCCAGGAATAAGGGTCCCCCTCGGCCCCGAGGTCATGATCTTTACAAGCTTTAGTGTCTCGTCTATTGAGGGAAATCACATAAAGTTATTTCCCCACACACACGCCAAAAAATATCCACCAACTTTCAGAGCATCTGGTACCCCGCTCCTCAAAATATATTCCATCAACCAGCTAACAAATTAAATAAAATCTAACAAAATAAAAGCAACTGAGCACTTCTAATATTGGTTTCCTCCCATTCCAGCATTATACTGTCCATGTCTACAATACCTATAACATCCCTTTTTTATATCAGCGAGTGGTATTCTCTGGCCCACCTTGGGATAACAAGTCCCTTCAATTCCTTCTTTTCTCTAAAAATCTCTCTGCAGGATGAATTTGAAAACATCTTTACAATGGGGAAAATATTTAACATCTACAGATGAAAGCACTAACAAGACAGAAAATGAAATCTCAGGGTAGAGACTGATCATCAACCTTTAAAAAACGACCCTGGTAGATTGTCTAGCCTGTCCCTTCTCTCCCCCCTCCCTCCATTTTTTTTTAAAGAGCCTGACAGTCAAACACAATGGAAAACTAAAAAGCTATCTCCTCCAGGTAGTAAAGGGGGGAGGGGGGAGCAGCACAATTAAAAATAAAAGGCAGCGAATTTTATTTCAAAATATACACAAAATCAGTAAGATTACAAAAAATAATTCATAGGATTTGATCCTAGGTACATTGTTTTCCCATGGATATATGCAGTTTTGGAAGATCTGCATCTCTGCAGCAGAGGGTCATATATTTCCAGCAAATCCATGAAGTCAGAGAACAGAGCTAAGGCACCCTGTTTAGCACCACTAACCACCACCCTCTTCCCCCAGGACCATACAAAAATGAAGTGTGTGTCTGGGGTGGGGAGATAAAGCCAAGGGAGAAGATGCAAGGAGATCCCTCCGAGCACTCCAGTCTCTCAGTCACCCCCACCCCCTCCCCAAACACACTGCAGCAATCCCAAACAAGAAAAGCCTCTTCCCCCATCCCACCAACACTCACTAGAAAGAGCAGCGGTCAGTAATCAGAAGCAGTACAAGCCCAACACTGTTGGCCGAGCTTTCTAAGCAACCCTTCAAAAGTAGCATTTCATACAGATAAAACTATGCCCTTCTCTCATACTATGTATATTATAGGTGCTGCACCTATGTGCAACTACATAAACGCTGCCCGCCCCTGTCATCATCATGAGAGCCTTCCACTTACTTCAAAAATAAGTATTCCCCTTCAGCATCCGGCGCCCGTCTGTGCCTACGGAGTTACACGTTAAACCCCCATTCACTCGGCTTCATTGATCTCCCGCTGCAACAGAGTTACTTTCTCTTTTGCTACACTGTAAATGTAAGGTTCGAAAGGGGCGGAGCGGGAGGGGACGGACGGCGCCCGCGCCCAATGGGGGCTCTCCCCTCCGAGTGGGCGGGCTCCCAGCGCCGGGGTGCCAACGGCTGGAGGGGAGGCAGTGGGAGGAGCCGGGGGCTGGGCTCCCAGCCGCTTGGGGATGGTTTATCCGACGTAGCTTTGAGTCCGCTGTGGTAGAACACAGGAGGGGCCAGGGGGTGATGTCATTGGCTGCCAATCAGAAGCTTGGACGAGCCGGCCCGAGCCGGAGAGGAGCAGCTGCTCCGTATTTACATGTCAACTGACCCAGCGGGCATGTGCTTAACCCGTTCCTAGGCGGGGTTGTCAATGGGGCGCGCGCTCGCGCCTTCCCCTCTCCCCCGTCCGTCTCCTGCCCTCGCTCACTCCCCGGCTCTGGAGTCCTTCTCCCCGCCCCCCTCCGCACCGACTCGCCTTCTGTGAATGAAACCCCCGCGCCCAGCCGCTCCGGCCTCAGACGAGCAGCCCCGGGCGCCGCGAGATGGATTTGTGCATGTTAATCCCACCCCTCCCCGGCAAGGGGTTGACAACGCAGGCGGCACTTGGCAAAAGGACTTGGGGGGAGCCCGATCCAGGAGCTGCTCCCCCGGGGCTCCCCGGGCGCAGGCGGGAGGCTGCGAAGGGCAGGCGTGGAGCGGAGGCTGATAAGCCCCGGGCAGCGGAGAACGAACTCCAAGGTGCGGCGGAGTCACCATCCATGTTCGCAGGGGCTGCTCTGCCGGCTGCCTTCTGCCCTCCGCCGCTTCCCTGGCTGCAGCCCTGCCCAGGGTCACCCAGCCGGGGAGGGAGCCCCCGGCCCCGGGAAGGGTGAAGGCATCATTTCCCCCAGCACGCGCCTCCTGGGATGCAAGAGGCATTTGCAAAAAAAAAAAAAAATCACACTCGATTTTTTTTTAAATCTCCCTCATTCTAATTGTCACAGCGCGAATCAGCCCTGCCCTTTAAGGCTGGAAGCTGCCTTTTAAAGAAAGCTGTTGGCTTCCGCTGCCAAACGGCTGCATGTTGGGGAGAGACAATCCCAGCTCAGTACCAGGCTTCAGCGCGGAATCAGCATCTCTCTGTCAGTACGCTTAGGATTTGCAGGGTCTCACAGAGTAGTCTATCAACACACCAAACCCCATCTCTTCCCCCCTCCCCCCGCCTCTGTTTCAGAGGCAGTGACCTTGGGTATTAACCAAGACACAGAGTGTCTTTGCTATTATTGTTTTGTTAAAAGGATAATAGGGATTGAAGCGATCACGGAGTGCAGCCGTGCTGCCTTCTACTGTAGCAGCCTTCGAGCAGAGGTTCAGAACAGTAAACTAGCGTGCCTGGGAAGAGACTGTAACATAAGGAGAGAGGACTTCCTATTTAGTACATCTTTGTAAAATGCTGTGTCAAATAGCATCTTATTTCAAACCTTGTCTTTGTCAATTACTTTTAAAAAGCTATGATTTCATGTGCCTTGCTTTTGCCAGTTTTCCTCTCGTTGGTTATATAAGTCCCATTATTGATATGGAGTTTGATACAGACATAATGGGACTGTCACAGCTGTTGTGATTTTGAGTCAGTCTGATCCAAAACTATTTTACAAACATTACACATATATAAGGAATCACTTCACCTACCACTGGAAAGCAGCCACTGCTAGAGCAAAAGCATGGTATATGTTTAACAGCGCTCAGCAACACTACACAATAGTTTTAAATGCTGTTTCTAATTGAAGATACAGGAGGGATTCAGGTAGCTAGAACGAAATTAGCAGGACTGAAATTTGACTAGGACACCAGAGAGAATTCCCCATAGCCGAGAATTCTAGCATTGAGAGAATCAGCAATGCTTGCAACACACCCCATTGCCTCACACACAAAATATTTGCCACAGCATACAAACAGAACCAGGCAGCACTAGACACTTTGGTGCCCGAGGCCACTGTCAGCCAGCTGTGTGGGAATGCTTAAGGGAGCACTTGGACAGGAGCTACTCCTAAAAATTAGGTGCCTTAAAGGCTGCCTATGTAGACTAAACAACTAATGTCAGCCCCACTTGCTGTGACTGAACTTATTTAGGAAACATTAAACCCCATAATTCAATCACCAGTACAGCTCCACCCATGGAAGTTATAGTTTAGACAAGACTCAGGTCCCTTTTATCATGTGTCATCTTACTTTACACTAAGTAGTTTTAGGCAACAGGGTGGTGAAAATGCCTAAATTATCTTTGAAATACAGTCACCACTACTGCTACCACCATTGGAGCTAATTGGTGGGGAATAAGTCTGAATTTTCCTGCTTTGGATATAGCCAGCAAATAAAGTACATGCTTATAAACTATGCATGTTTCATTTCTGTACCTAGAAACTGCACAACCATTCTATTTACAAGTGTTAGGAGTATATTTTTTCATCTGTATAAAATGTTCTAGGGATAATGTATATGGTCCAGATTATATTTAGACTCAGATTTAAAGGCCAGAAGAGATGACTGGGATCATAGTCACTCAAGCACTTATGTATAGGGCTGTAAGGAAGACAAGAAAACAAGAATTCCATTTCCAAAAATGAAGATTTTATCATTTGTTTCCAGCCCAATGCAGCACAAAACCAGGACCTTTCAGTTTTGGGAACCCCCACTCACAAAGAGAGATTGCACTCCAGAATAGTCAGTACCCTAGTGGTTAGAACAAGGGTCAAGTTCCTGTTTTGAATCAGGAAGAGCAGTGACTTGAAACTGGCTACACTTGCAAGTTACAGCACAATAAAGGAGCCCCAGGCACACTAGCTCACTCCCCATCCACCCTGGCAAGGCATGTAGAGTGCTCTGATTCCACAGCTACAGCGCTGCTTGTCCTCCACCTCAGCAAGTGGACTAACGTTTTCTGTGCCCCTGCTGGATGAGGTGTTACATTACTGAGCTCTGACCAGCCTCTGGAAACATCCCATAATCCCCTTAAGTCAAGTGGCCACTCTTGTAATTGTTTTGAACTCATATGCCCTTTCAAAGCTCCATTTCTTACAGCTGGCTGCTTATCTGCTCCAGGACAAAGGAACCATTACTGAGGAATGCTGCTTGCTTTGAGTGAGTGAGAGAGATGCGGGGCAGGGGAGACAGAGGTCTGCTGCTGTCTGAACTTACAAGACAGCATACTGACACACGCTCAGCTGCCCAAAAATCCACTCACTCTCCCTCCACATACACACAACACACTCCCCGTCACGCTCCACCCCACCCCCCTGCATTTGAAAAGCACGTTGCAGCCACTTGCATGCTGGGATAGCTATCACAATGCACTGCTCTTTGTGGCCTTGCAAGAGCTGCTAATGTGGCCACCCCAGTGCGCTTCCAGCTGAGAGTGTAAACACTCAGCAGCATTTTCCCTGCTGTGGTCTCCAAAGGCTGGTTTAACTCCCAACGCTCTACAACTGCACTTGTAGCCATGCCGGGTCTCTGACATCCAAGGTGAATGCCCTAATTTTTTTTTTTTATATTGGAACCCATTCATCAGCTGCTTAAACTCTTCATTAGTCATGTCACCGAATTGATTCATTCCCATTCTGTAGCTATGTTTTCCCATTGTGTGATCCAGATTATGTAGTTCAATCATTTTCAAGTTTTTCTCCCATACCATTCTCCTCCAGCCTTCTTCCCTCTCATGGTAGGTCTTAGTGTGCCATGACTTCCACAGGTTCCAGTGGTTATCCAAAACAGGATCTATTCTTGGAGCAGCAAATGATATTCCCAAGCACAGGGAAAATATGCCCAGATATATATTCATGTTGGAAAGTCTGAGCGGGACCCTGCCAAGTTCTCCCAGCCTGGGCCTAATTACTGGACTATTGCCTATTCCAAGCTCTCTGTGTGTGCATCTCTCTCTCTCTCTCTCTCTCTCATATACTGAACTTGAGAAAGTTTAGTGAAAAATTATATAGTTCACAGAAAAGTTTTGATTTCTACCAATCAGCATTTTCCAATGAAAAACTATTTACTTAAGCTCCCACTCAGCTCTACTTATAATTTTACACATAGAAAATGAGGCAATACAGTGGGTGAGGTCAATGCTGTTAACTGAGAGACAGATATCCACACTACTATGCATTGCAATAGTGCAGAGAGTGGATAAGATACACTGCACATTGGAAAAGGTACTATGGGACCATTTAATGCCCCACAAGTTGTCAGAGAATTGGTTGTGTATCTCACGCAACAAACAGCACATTTATCAACCCAGGACTCCCAAACTTCATTCCAGGGCACTGTGTCAGTACTGACCAGGAGAGGAAGGTCATCTGCTGAGGCTCCAGCACCAAAAAGAATCGACATTCAATTAAAAAAATAATTCCTGGGGTACAGTGATGACTAACCTCTGGAATTTCCATTTTTAGATAAGTTTCCTAATAATCCTGTTCCCTCAAAAATGCTCGTGTGCTAGTGAGAGCAGCATCAAGTGAAAAACACAATAGCTTCTGTGAATGGAAGCCATAATTCACTCAGAGTGCAGCACAAGGTCCCAATGGAGCACAAAGCCGAACATGGCAAGTCTGTTAAGTCTCTGCATGCTGTACTTCCTATTAACTATGAGGCCAGCTGCAACCTGCTCTGTGTTATGCAAATTAGGATCCACCCCCAGACTCCTGGTAGGTAACCAGTGCAATACTCAGACTGGCAAACTTTGGGTTCTTCTGGTCTAAAATAAAATATCCTAGGAAAAGGAAAGCAAAGTAGGGATGGGGGGTGGGAAGGAAAAGAGAGACACAAAGTTTCAGAGACAAATTACCAGGGGAAAGCAGATGAAAGGGAATCAGACTTTCTGGAAATATATTTAGACACAGAAAATTACATAAAATATTTAGTTCCTTTCCTTTTTCCAAAATGAAAATTGGCTTCTGAGCTGCAGGGGCCCACTAATCAGCCTGTGGGCAGGCATTCAGCAGTGATACAAGATTTAAAAATTCTTTTCCCCCATCTTGATCTTTGTGAAATCCTCTTAGTATTTGTTGGATCACTGACAGTATCTCATAATGCTCTCAGTGCAATCCAAGCAATCTGGTGAGGTGACAGAATGATGTCACTTAAGGTATCTTCATTGATCAAAGAAGTATCTGTAGAATTTAATCTAGAAATTTGAATATAACTCCCTTTGAGTTTCCTGGGTTTGGGGCAGGACAGGGGTTATGTGAATTTGAAATACTGAATCCAAATTAAAGCACCAGGGCTTTGGTTGAAACCAAAGCTGGAAAGGGCCCACTTTCCAGATCCATTTCCAAGATGGTGGAAACTTTACGAGACAGTAAAATCAAATGTCTGCATTTTAGAGCCAAAATCTCAATGGACGGGTTGCAAGACTTTGATAGCATTGAACACAAACCCCTTGATTCTGCCAATAAACCCAAACCTGGTCTAAACCGAATCAAGATCCAGATCTAGGCACCACCTCCTCGGCCCATCTCTGCAGAAAATCTTCTCTCCTGAATGCCTATCAAGTTAGTGGATTCTGTCACAGCTCTGGCCAAGCTCCCCTGCTAGGAACTCACCAGGCTGCTGAGTTTGGATCCCAACACTGGACTTGTGTGCTTTTCGCTTGCAGAGTCTGAGCAGAGCCAAGGCATAGTCTATGGGTTTGGGTCTCTAGGCAGACTCTTGGTGTACAATCCTCCATCTATCCCTCCCTTCTCAGAGTAGGACCTTACAGTCCAGCTGCCTAGGCCCTGAGATTGTGCTGGCTCCTCCAGACTCCCCAATACCTTAAGCACACCACTCCCAGAGCTCCAACCTTGTGGGAACTCTGGTATAGTTTGTCCCTTCAGATTTGGGGTATCCTCAGAATAGCTCACCTATTGCTCCCTTCTGGGCATACCAAGGGTTCCTTCAAAACAGCCCACTTCTCTTGTTATAATTAAGCTGCGCTCATTGGGTATGGGTCTTCAGAATGGCTAAGGCCTGGTCTACACTACGCGTTTAAACCGGTTTTAGGAGCATTAAACCGATTTAACGCCACACCCGTCCACACTAAGAGGCTCTTTATATCGGTATAAAGGGCTCTTTAAACCGGTTTCTGTACTCCTCCCTAACGAGAGGAGTAGCGCTAATATCGGCATTACCATATCGGATTAGGGTTAGTGTGGCCGCAGATCGACGGTATTGGCCTCCGGGCGGTATCCCACAGTGCACCACTGACCGCTCTGGACAGCAATCTGAACTCGGATGCAGTGGCCAGGTAGACAGGAAAAGCCCCGCGAACTTTTGAATATTTCCTGTTTGCCCAGCGTGGAGCTCCGATCAGCACGTGTGGCGATGCAGTTAAAAATCAAAATAAAGAAAGAGCTCCCGCATGGACGATGCGGACGTGATCGCTGTAAGGGCAGGCAAATCTGTTCTATCAGCGCTCCGGTACAGAAGACGAATTAAAAAACATTTTTAAAAAATCTCCAGACAGACGCCATAGCAGGGACTCAGCGCACTGCTGCGTGACAAGCATAACGGAAAGCCAAGGAATCAAATGGACGCTCATGGACTGGAGGACTCAAGCTATCCCACAGTTCCTGCAGTCTCTCTGAAAAGCATTTGCATTCTTGGCTGAGCGCCAAATGCTTCTAGGGTCAAACACAGTGTCCGCGGTGGGTCAGGGCATAGCTCGGCAATTTACGCACCCCCCCCCCAGAAGTGAAAGGGAAAACAATCCTCTCTTGACTCTTTTACATGTCACCCTATCTTTACTGAATGCTGCAGATAGACGCGATGCTGCAGCACTGAACACCAACATCCTTGCTCCCCCCCCGCCATGGGTGGCTGATGGTGCAAAACGACTGGTACCCGTCCTCATCATCAGCCTATTGGCACATGGGGCAGTGCAAAAGGGCTGGTAACCATGCTGACTAGCATCCATCAGGTCGATCAAGGGCGCCTGGCCCTAATTTTTCCTGGTAGATGGTACAGTATGGCTGATAACCATCACCATCATAGCAACAGGGGGCTGAGCTCCATCAGCCCCCACCCTTCATGTGTAAAAAAAAGATTCAATTGCCCCTGAACTAGCAGAGGGATGCTGGGCTCCTCTCCTCCACACTCCTTACTGTCCTGTCTGGACTCTCATAGCAGCTGGAGGCTGCCTTCCACTCATTTCTCACTAATAAGTCAGTGTGTCTTATTCCTGCATTCTTTATTACTTCATCACACAAGTGGGGGGACAATGCTACGGTAGCCCAGGAAGGCTTGGGGAAGAACGGAATCAACAGGTGGGGTTGTTGCAGGAGCATCTCCTGTGAATAGCATACAGCTCATAATTTCTGCAGGATCTGACACAGAGCAGCTGTGCTCTCTGATACAGTGGTTCTCTAGTACACTTGCCCATATTCTAGGCAGGACTGATTCTATTTTTAGATACCAAAAAGGAGGGATTGACTCAGGGAGTCATTCCCAATTTTGGCTTTTGCGCCCCTGGCTAAGAGCAGCCAGGGGCACTTATGACAGCAGCAAATGGTGCAAAACGACTGGTAGCCATGATCATCTTTTTACCAATTTCTGGATTGGTAGATGGTGCAGTATGGCTGGTAACCATCTCTGCTGTCATGCAAAAGCAAAAGCATGCTGCTGTGTAGCGCTGCTGAATCGCCTCTGTCAGCGGCATCTAGTACACATACGGTGACAGTCACAAAAGGCAAAACAGGCTCCATGATTGCCATGCTATGGCATCTGCCAGGGCAATCCAGGGAAAAAAGGCGCGAAATGCTTGTCTGCCGTTGCTTTCTCAGAGGAAGGAGTGACTGACGACATTTACCCAGAACCACCCGCAACAATGATTTTTGCCCCATCAGGCTCTGGGATCTCAACCCGGAAATTCCAAGGGGCGGGGGAGGCTGCGGGAACTATGGGATAGCTATGGAATAGCTACCCACAGTGCAACGCTCCAGAAGTCGATGCTAGCCTCGGACCGTGGACGCACACCACCGATTTAATGTGTTTAGTGTGGCCGCGCGCACTCGATTTTATACAATCTGTTTTACAAAACCGGTTTATGCAAATTTGGAATAGTCCCGTAGTGTAGACGTACCCTAAGGAATATCTTGTGCTTGCCAGGGGTTCCCTATTTTAGAAACTCCCTAGAACAGCTTGAATTTGTTACCCGCAGAGGACATGGATACAGTCTTCCAACAAATGATTGACACAAGCAGTATTCTTTCCAAAACAAAGCACCCTTTTTTGGTGCAAATAACAATCCCTGATACAATAATGTCATCACAGGTCACTGACAACTACCAGTAACAATCATTAAGTGTTACATACATAGATTCCCTGTACAATTAACATAATGCGCAGACACATCTTTATTAATCCACACACAAGCTAACACTAACACTATACTACAGTCATAACTGACAGGCTTATTCTGTCTCCTGATTTCTGCTGCTGCTGCTTCTTCGGGCTTTCTTCTACCACCTGCTTTGGTCTGCTCTGCTCTGCTCTGCTCCACAGCTCAACTTCACCATGGCTCCCCCCAGTCAGGTCACTATCTGCTTGCTCCTCCTTTGCTACCCGTCCATTCCCAATAGTCTCTCTCGTCCTCTAACTCTCTCTCTGTTGTTCACAGGCATACTGCCTTTTATACTGTTTTTCAATTCTATTTTTAGATATGACACCATCATCTCTTTACTGCACATGCTCGCATATGCTCAGTACCAACATTCCAAACATTACCTCATTCTTGAATGGATGCCAACATTCCACGCATGCTCACTGCCGTTGTTTACCTCAGAGTTATGATTACCTCATCTGTACTTTCCCCTGCTTTGGTAATTTAGCTGATTTCACCCCTACTTTGAAGTGCTATGTGACCTACAGCTTCCATCTAGTGGTGGACTGACTCTAGTTAATCAAAATGGAGGCCAGGAATACAAAATGGAGTCTGGGAATTTCTCTGGTATCACAGGAACTTGTGATAGTTGAAGCAAATAGACACCGATTTTGCTTTGGAATTCTACCACTCTTCGCTTTCACAACAGAAGAGAGATACAGATCTAGGCAAAACAATGAGACAACTCTACACCATTGCCTACCTCCATTTCTTCACTACACTTAAGTATTCACTGGGAGCTGATCAAAGCATTCTAACGAGTGCAAGGTCTTTCCTCTCCAGCTTTCCTCCTGCACATGGCGTTTCCTCCAGAACATGGAGTCTCTCCATCTTACTCCTGCAGTTAGTGTGCTTCAGGTTCTGGCTGGTCTGGCAGTCAGAAAGGTTCCCCCTCACTCCAGAAACCTGTTCTCCTTCTGGGAAATTCCATTCCTTCTCCTTGGAGATCTGGTTTTCCTATCTTTAGCCACCCCATTGTTCTGTTCATGCATGGCCTTTTCATTTGTTGATAGCCCTTAACGCCTGTCACAAGGAATATGCAATAAGAATATAGTAAAAATAATCATAAGGGCTTAAACACAGAGAATTCATAACATCAACCAGAATTACTCAATTGCACATAGACAGATTCCCCAAACAGTCACAGAGCCATTCAACACAAACCTGTGCTCAGCTCAACTCAATCTCAGGTTTTTGTTTGCAGCTCTGCAGCAGCAACTCCAGACCACTGAGGGTGGGGTAAGGGAAGCCAGTGGATATATCATAGATACAAGAACTTGGCTTCCCAAAGACTTTTCCCCTTGAACTGTCAACTTTCCACTGAGAGCAATTGCTTCTATGTTCTGGCGAACATTTTGATTAAGTGAGCCAGGAAACAGAACAGCTTCATTCTTAAATCAGAAAACACAACAATCCTATTTGGAGGTAGAATACTTACTGATGGCTTATGAGTTATAGGTTATTTGCAATACTGAATACAAATAAAAAGATTTTTACAGATGTGAAATTATTGATTATTAATGCCTTTTCCAAACAAGAGGCTAGAATAGAGTGGAGAGGGAGTGGTGGTGTTCTCCCAAATTTTGGGCACAAACATGGCTTGATCCCCTTGAAAATGCCAAAGTGAGACTCCTCTCAGATTTCCCTAATATGATCTTCCTTCTTTGTTCTTGCTTCTTCTGGTCAGCAGTGTAGAGCTAATGTTAATGTTGCTGAGGCAAAGCTAGTCAGTTTACACTTCCCTGAAAGCTATTATTTCAGGTTGTCTGCAGACTCTGGAAGACAGCACTGCATTGCTTTATACCTTCATATTTTAAATGTTGTCCTCTCAACCATAAGGGTTCTAACATATATATAATTGTGGGCATCCTCCTGAAAAATGACTGATTCACTGAACTGCTTTGCTGTGAGGTGGTCAAATCTGACATTTATCCAAAACAAACACTCATTAAAAAATAAATGTTTTGGATGCTGATTTAATAGGGCATTTGTCTTACACTTTCTTGCCAGACTATTCTACATTAACTTAAACTGAGCAAAATGATTCACTATGAATTAATTTTTGATGAACTTACCTTGTGGAAAAGTTCTATAGAATTAAATAGAAAATAAGTTTTCTATAGATTATTTTGACCCACCCAATAATATTTAATTCAGGAATGTATCTCTGCTGAGTATTCTTGCCAGACAAAGAGGGTATAAATGTACAACAATGTTTTATAACATGTACAGCTTTCTGTTGAATTTAGCTTTGTATTTTTTTCCTTTTTCTCATGTAATTGTTATTGCTTTCTGTCCTTGTACAATAGAAAATCAAAAGAATATCCCTTGTATTCAGTCAAATTACGTAGCCTTAAGAGGACTTACTACAGAACCTTATTTACTTCATCTTCATTACATTTTGTTGGATTCTTCCATAAGGCTAGCCCTTTCTTCCTGGTCACAGAATATGCATGACACAATTGGGATTTCCTCACATGTATTTAATGAATATCTTTTTTGATTTTTTTACATCTGGTTTCACTTCTATTCAAAATTCAACCTGTGTTGCTTAACTGTGATATGACAAATAGGTCATAGTATTGTTTCTGTGTCATGACTGGATAAGTGTGCTACTGGGATATAAGCATTGCTGGCATAAGTACCTGCACGTGTTTATTTAAATTTCTGTTTCCACAGGTAGTTGTGAGCATAATTTTGAAGTCTGTTTTTGGCAAAAAAAAATTACTATTAAAATGTGGTTGTTCAGATGTTTGCCGGAAAGCAATAAGAGAAGGGTGGAGAATGAGGCCCAAATGAATTTTTTTTTTTTAAAGTGAAACATTCACAAAATTTTTGCATTTCACACCACATTAACTGTACAAAATATTTAATCCATTAAAGTTAACATGTAATTAAACAGTTAAACACCGATACATGTTTTTAGTAATAATCAGTTTACACAGTAATAACCATGTCAAACTCACCAGTAGATACCATTTTAAAGTGGCCCCTAAGAAAAGTACCTCGTTGTTGAAGGGTTTGTTCTGTGTGTCTCATTCTAACCTTCTGCTGAACGATAGGTGACTTTGTCCCTTGTTTGGAATGAAACACAGAAATTTTATCTAAAATACTGCCCTGGCTGTTTATATTTTTAGTACCAGTCTGTCAATGGCTATGTGCAGTACCTGACCTGTGTGTAAATAAAGATTAAAGTCTACAGAGCTGGCAGTCCTTAGCTTTCAAAACTACTGCTAAGGAATGTGTAAAGGAAGATTAGCAGCCTAATTGGGCCTGGACTGGCAAACAGTATGAAAAGTACTTTCCACCATGATAACAACAGTAGTAAGCGCTCTGCTCAGTAATGTTTGCAAGGTCAGGTCCTTAGGTTTCAATGTCTGAAACTTATATGTTTGCCTCAATGATCGTTGTTTATATTACAATAGAACTTGAAGGCCACAGACAAGATTAGGCCTCCATTGTGCTAGGTGATGTATAGACATAGTAAGACACAGCTCCTGCCTGAGAGAGCTCACAATCTAAACAGACCAGAGGAGAAAGGAAGCATTGTCCCCTTTTTACAGATGGTCAACTGCGGCAGGAGAGCTTGGCTTTGAGTGAGACCAATACACAGGAAGTTGTAGCAGAGCTGAGAATTGAATTCCAATCTCCTGTGCCTTAACCACAAGACCTTCCTTCCTCTTAAGGAGTCTTCTGCCTTTCTGAGACCATTAACATTTATATGGTTTATATGGTACACCTACACCTGGAAATGAAGGGGTTCCAGTGTAGGGATCTGCATGGAGCAGATAATGCCTTTAGGTAGCACCTTTCTTTCAAGGGAATCAAAGCACTTCACAAAGCAAGTAATTATCCCAGTTGTATAGTCCAGGAAAGCAAGGCACAGAAGTTGATTGACAAGTCCATAGCAGAGCAGGCAATAGGAGAGTGGGAAGTCAGAAGACAGATTCCAATCATCAGTCCAAAATTATGTTTAAATTTTGCAGTCAGTTCCCTGTACCAGGTCAGGAAGTGGGTGGATTAAATAATAGGCACCTCTGTGTGTGTGTGAAAGTCACCCCCTGCAGAAAGCCAAGCACCTTTTAAATTTGCCTGGAGTTGAGAGGACAATGTTTTTTAACTCCATCTGCTAGTGATGAAGCTCTCATAGGTTCAAGAGCCAGCTATAGTCCCACCAAACTTATGAAGGAAATAGTGTTCAGTGAGGTCAAATGAATAAAACTAATCCGAGAAACCTCTTGATCTACACATTACAGTTAGACTTTTGCAAAAGTAGAATACCATTCTTAAAAAAAAAAAAAGCCTCTTGTCCTCAAGACATCTTGCTCCTTTATCCCCAAACCTCCTCCTTACATTGTCCCCTAGCAGGAGAGCAAATGTGACAAGTTGACCCAGAAGTTGGAGTTTATAATAGTATCTAAAACTGAGTTTACAATGAAAGGCTAGTCCCAGCCCATATGTGACGCATGACCAGAAAGGGTTAAGCAGCTTGTCAGCTACCCAACCCAGAGTCAACCTTTAGAGACATGTTAGATAGGCTAGAACTTTGAAATGCAAACCTATATTGTTAGAAATTAAAAGTGATACTAATTGTTTGGTTTACTTATATCTTCTTTAACGTTTAGCCATGTAAAAAGACAGTTCCTGTCCGTCACTATAGCTATTGATTCAGAGATCAAAAGGACATCTTAACATTTAAATATACTGTAAACATAGGATATCACTGTATTCATCTCTCTTTGAAATGTATAGCAAATCATGTGAATGGCCGAAATACAGGCAATTGCCTTATGTTAATCTGTGTGGATAATTACTGGTGATGCTTAGGAAACGGGTCCACTTCAAAGTCCCCATGAGTGTCTATTGTTTGCCGAAGGACTCTGAGCTGATACAAGAGGGCCTGAAACTATAAAACCTTTGGGTCCCAATCCTTTTCTATCTCAGATCTGCTTGAGGCTTTGTGCAGGGGAAGCCTAAGCAATAAGGACTGAGATCCCAGTCCTGACTGAACCACCCTGAATATAAACATTGGACTATAACCTATGAACTATTTCTGAAAGAACTCTTTGCAACTACAAAGCTCACAATCTCTTCTATGAATCTGAATCTCAAGAATTGTACTCATGTCTGTATGTATACTGATCTTTTAACCAATGCTCTCTATCTTTTCTTTTTTAATAAATTTTAGTTTTGTTAATAAGAATCGGCTGTAAGCATGTATTTGGGCAAGATCTGGAATATTCATTAACCTGGGAGGTAATATGTCCGATGCGATTCTTTGGGATTGGTAGAACTTTTTTATATGATGAATAAGATTTTCAGTAATCCTCATCATATTTGAGTTGGGTGTCTGGATGGAGGCCTGAGGCTGGGTTACTTCAAGAGAACTGGATGTTGGCTTTTGGGTAACCAGTGAGATATTATAGAAGCTGTATTGTGCTGGCTTGGTAAATCTAAGTACTGGAATATCCACCAGCTTTGGGGGTTGTCTGCCCTATTCTTTGCAGTTCACCCTAATTGAGTGACCTCAGTTGGCTCCCCTGGGACCCCAGTCACACCATACAATGGAGAGGGTTCTGTCTGCCTTTTAGAAACCAATCAATACTAACAAAAGGATGGTCTTAGCTCTCTGCAGCTGACCCAATTCACCTCCATGTGGTGTTAACTTCAAAGCCTGAACTGGGGAACTTTTCAGTGGTATGGAAGATACTTCATACCCATTCTGTCCTATTGTATTATGGTCCGTTTTCATGTCAGAATAAACTCTCTAAATACTATGGTGAATGGCACAATTTAAATCTCATGGGTGCACAGATAAAGGATTTGTCTACATGCCTGCTTGCACCAGTTTATCTATAAGTTAACTACAGTTTTAAACCTATTTTGTTAACCTGAGGCAACTGTGTGTTGACACTTCCCACGTTAAATCTCTGTATTGGTTTAATACTGGCTTATAGCAGTGGAGCTTGCCGCAGTATAAGCCAATTAAAAAAAAATAAAGATCCACAAGAATGTCCATGTAGGGGTTTGCACTCGTTTAACTAAGCTCGTTTTTAAAGTTATTTAAGTTAAATTAGAGAAACGTCTGTTTTTAAACAAGGACAAACTTTCTTAACCAATAACCACAGATGCAAGGAGGTAGGGTTTTTTTCTTTCAGCCGCTAGAAATTTCTTCTTTTAAGCAACTGTTGTGGAGGATGGGCACATGTCTATTTTTACCCACTTCTGCAAACTTGTCTGTAGAGCCTGGAGGGAGAAAAGGGCGTTCAATCAGAAGGCCTTAACTTTACCTCCGGAGACTCAGCAGATACTAGCCAGCAATAGCCAGCACAAAGGGGCCACAGAGCAAAAATGTTTTGGACCCAAGGTCCTCACTTCAGAGAGCATTACAATCAAAGCTGTAAATGTAACAAGCAACAGCAAAGAGACCACGAGAGCCAGGAAAGGAGGGGATACAGTGGAAAGCCAGAAGAAAGAGGAAAGTGCTCTTCAAAGAGCTTTATAACTCAAGTTCTAGTCATTTCTATTGTCTCCATTCTGTTTTATTAGTGAGGGGGGTGAGTGCTCTCTCTCACTTTTCAGTGTAGCTTGAACAGAAGCAGATTGTGCTGTAATGGAGAATAGAAACAGAACACAAGTAGAAAGGAACAAGTCCAGTTAGAGTTATCTTCATGTCGCCACTTAACACTTTGGTTTCATAAAGACTATATTTTCCCAGGCTTCAGAGCTGAATCGCTATAGCAACTCTAAGAAAATAAGTGAATGTATAATTACGGCTACCACTAATAAACATGAACTGAAAAAGCAATGCACAGTAACTGATAGCTGTATGGGCCAAATTACACTCTCAGTTACACCCATGCAACCCTATTGATTTCCATGAGAACAAAATCTGGCCATGTGTGTGTTGGTACAAAGTCTCCTTCCCAGAGGCAGATAATCCAATTGTCTTGACCTCGCCGTTGGCGCTCTGTGAACTACAAATAAATGTGTGTGAGAGGTGAGGGTCCAGAAAACCCCCAGAAACTTCCAGAAAACAACTACCCCACCCAAGCCTTGGTAGGGAAAAAGTGAAAATTTTGGGAAAAATTGAAAAGGCTAAACAGTAAAATAATTTTTGAGTAATGTTTAAAATGATGTTATTATTGCTGCACTTCAGTCCTACAAAATGCTTACCAAGTATTTCTGATGAAGTTATTTTATTTCAAAACTTATACAATAACTCCTCACTTAAAGTCGTCCCGGTTAATGTTGTTTTGTTGTTACATTGCTGATCAATTACGGAACATGCTCGTTTAAAGTTGTGCAGTGCTCCCTTCTAACATCATTTGGCAGCCGCCTGCTTTGTCTACTGCTTGCAGGAAGAGCAGCCCATTGCAGCTAGCTGGTGGGGGCTTGGAACCAGGGTGGACCGGCAGCCCCCCATCAGCTCCCCCTATCAGCTCCCCGCTTCCTTAAGTTCCCTGTGCTGCAGGCTAGCAATTGCAGCTGTCCCTCCCACCACTGCCATGAGCTGCTCCTGCCCTCTGCCTTGTAGCTGCTCCCCAAGACTCCTGCTTGCTGTGCCAGGGGGAGGGAAGGAAGAGGGGGGCTGATGTCAGGGTGTCCCCCTCCCCCTGCTCCTGCACCACACTTACCCCATCTTCCATAGAGCAGGGGGGACACACCAGGGCTCAGGACGGAGGGAACTTGCAGCAGCTGGTCTCAGCAAGCTGATCTAATTAACAAGGCAGTGTACTTAAAGGGGAAATGCGCATATCTCTCTCACACATATACCCCCTGCCTCCATTCCTGCTGCCTTGTAGAGTGAGAGAGTTAACCCTTGATAGCTCAGCCAATTGCTAGTTCATCATTTAGCAGTAAGGGAAATATCCCACCCTCTGACTCCTCCACCTCAACCAAGCTTCACAATCATCATCACTGTGTACCAGTATTAAATTGTTTGTTTAAAACTTATACTGCATGTGTGCAATTTCCCTGGAACCTAACCCCCTCATTTACATTCATTCTTATGGGGAAATTGGATTCGCTTAACATCATTTCGCTTAAAGTCGCATTTTTCAGGAACATAACTACGTTAAGTGAGGAGTTACTGTAGTATGAGGCAATTACAATTTCAATGTACTGTAGGTCTATGTACCATGTATCTATCTAATCCCCTGGGACATATTATTTCAGCCCCCACTGTCACCTTTACTAGAGAACAGAAGCAAGTACACGGGCCCTTCCTTGTGTATTGCTGCCTGCCTGCCTCGGTTACATCTATCCTGGAAGTGGAGTTTGATGTGGAGACAATGTGATCATGAGGAAGAAGTAGCTGCTGCTCTGAAGTTGCTCTCCTCCTGACTGGTCCTGGTGAGCAGCCCACTCATTCCAAAGACATCTTTCCTTAGTGACATGAGAGACTGACACCCTCTATCCTTCAGGGGAACAAACAGCCTGCTGCTTGCTTGTGTGGAGTCACTGGGGCAGATAGCAATGGGCCTTGCAGAAGAATCTTTAGGGGCTGGAATTGATCCTGCCTGAGTCCTGACCCCCAAAATCCACAGGAGGAACCAATCACACCCAGCATGGAGGCGCTCTTATTATTTTTTTCTTCTCCACCAGCAAAAATGGTGCAACCATCTTCTAACATATTGCAGCGTTTCCTCACTGAAAGTCATTCAGACAAAAAAGGAACCACATTGTGCAAATACTGACAAATGAAATACACATTTCCAAATATTACCAGGATGACCAAACACATCCTTGTCCTGCAGCTATTAAAAAATCCTTCATGAGTGGAAATGAAAGTCAAGAAAAAGAGCATGAGGTAGATGGCACTGACAATGATTGCAGTTGCAACAATCATTCCTGATCCAGAATTCCTTCTGCTTCTGTGATGTTACCATCTGGAAGTGTTGAATACTCAAGTTGAGTACCTCAACCACCAGGAAAACAACAGGCCTCTCAACCAACTGTATCCAACAGATTCCCAATAATGACTTCATCTGTAGACAAGTTGACTTTGAACATCAACAAAAAATTGACCAGACTCTCACACAAGCGATATACACTTCTGGTACTCCATTATCAGTCACAGAAAACAAGTACCGGCAGGCAGCATTTAAACTATTAAGACCATCGTACCAGTTACACAGCAGCCATTCTTTGAACAAGCCTCTTTTACAGTCAGAATATGAATATGTAATGCAAGCTGTGCAATAAAAGAAAAATCAATGAAGTACTTTTTCTGGCAGTACTTACAGATGGGTGGACAAATGTGGGGAAGGAATCAAACTTTGTGATAACATCTCAACCAGTGTTTACAAGAGCATTGAAATAGGAGAGAGCAGATATCCTGCAAAGTAAAGTAGTAGTAAAATATATGAAGTACAAGAGAAGACTGGAAGTGGGAAAGTACTTGCTCTGCTATCAATGCCAGTAATATGAAAGCAACATGGGACAGCATAATGGACGAATATCCACATATTATTGCAAAAGGATGGGCTTCTCATGGCCTAAATCTGCTTCCTAATGATTTAATGATGTTGGGCAAACTGAAAAAGATCTATAAAAGAGCAAAAAGTTCTAAAAGATTTGAAAACTACCCATATTGTAGCTGCTGTCTTTAAGAAGCATCAGGAAGACAAGCATGGGAAAAATAAAATGATAACACTGAAACTTACTGGCAAAACAAGATGGGGAAGTATGATGTCGTCATTTTAAAGTTTATTAAAAAACAAAGCAGCTCTTCAGGAAACAGTGATAACTGAAGATCTTATTAGATACTGTAGAACGTATACAACACACTATACTTGAAGAGGATATTTTCTGTGTTCACCTGCAGAACTCCATGAAGATTCTATACCCAATTGCTTCTGCAATCAATGTATCTGAATCAGTCAAAGGACTTTTGTCAGACATTCCTCAACTTATGGCCAAGATAAACTCAACTATTTTTGAGAATCTAAGTGCATCTCTACCCACAAGTCTGGAAGAAGTAAAAGCAAAGGACTTTATTCACAGATGGGAAGAATTTTGCTGCAGACAAATACATGGTGCTGTAAATGTCTTTGATCCAAGGTTCAAAAGTAGAAATGTTAGTGATGACACCATTGGCACAGCATTTGACTGGATTACTTAAAAAGCAATCGTTTAGGATTAGCTCTTGGAAAAGTACTTTCAAATGTTGCAGAGCACTGAACCTCTTCAGGTATTTGGTCCAGGAGTGCAATCTGGCAATCTGCCAAGCATATTGCTCCTACAACATGTGGCAAGGCCTTTGTACAACTCTGACTCCTCTTCCTTCTTGTCTGCTTCAGATTGCTCCATTTTCTGCAGCATCTGAAAGAAACTGGTCAATGTTTGGAAAGATATACACAAAATCAACAAACAGGCTAATATGTGAAACATGTTTCAATTCATGCAACTCTTCATGTAATGAAGTACATGAAGATCATAATGAAAGTTCAGAATCAGACATTGTGGATCGTTCAGACAGAAATTCTGATTAGAGAAACCGGAAGGAAAAGCTTGAGCTATGCTAGCATTTCCAAAATTATATTAGTAACTAAACTGTTTGTTACACTATACACTTCGATATAACGCTGTCCTTGGGAGCCAAAAAATCTTACCGCATTATAGGTGAAACCGTGTTATATTTAACTTGCTTTGATCCACCGGAGTGTGGAGCCCGCCCCCCACCCCGAGCACTGCTTTACTGCGTTATATCCAAATTCGTGTTATATCGGGTGGTGTTATATCGAAGTAGCAGTGTACTTGTTTTTAGGATGGCTAGTTTTGATTATGACACTTACTCTATATATGATAATAATGCACTATTAAAGAGTCTAATGTTTACTATAAAGTATGGATATATACCATTGTTGGTCCTTAATACTGTACTGTGTTAATTACATTGTAATAAATATATAGAGATGTTCATTTTCTGATGTTTTCTCTAAAAACATGAGGTTATAATGCAGATACAGAAGAACATCAGGTCTCAATTTACATACTATTTTTGAGCCCTACAGATATAACCTTATTTTTTGTTTACAAGTCAATAATATGATACTTTCTATTTTCAACATTTTAATCCCCCCCTCCATTTTAGAAATATGTCAACAGGTAGAAAAATACATGTAAGTGCAGATCCATCTCTAATACTAGGTATATTTGTCATTATTCAAAAGTAAAGAATTTATACTTATTTCATAAATCTATCTTACAAAGCTTTCTATGTGCTAACTACATTATACAGAATACATTTCTCAGTCTTAAATAAGTAAATAAAGTTTAGTTTTGATAAGCAAGTAACTACTGCAAATACTCCAATTCAATTTTTCCCAAAATTTCCATTCCCTCCACAAAAAAATCTGGGGAAAAACTTGTTTTTTCCCATGCAGTCAAAATTTCTAGAAATTTTACATCTCTAGTGTGTAGTGGGTGGGCGTTTGCTATTCTTGCATCAATCATAGTGTGCATTCTGAGACCCTCGAACAAAAAAATGCTATAGAACTGCAAAGCATTTGTAAGCCTAATAAGCAAGATTGTGTCCTGCTCCTATATTTCTGGGCATGGAAATAAGACCCCACTTCTTCCCTCCACATAACCACATGGGGCCTGCTCCAATCAGAGTTTGGGTGATAAGTGGGGGAGGGGAGAAAGAGGGCTACAGAACCTTTGGTCCACCCTTCCCACCAGGCAAAAGGTGATGGGATGGAGCAGAAAGGCAGAGCTACTGGATAATCCCCTTATGCACAGGCTAGGTAAAAGGTTGGAAACTGCAGCCAAGAAGAAAGGTATTGATTACTTTCTTCCTCCACCGCAGGAGCAAAAGGGGAACAGGGCAGGAGTGTGACTCTTAGGGCTTGCCTACATTTGAAAGTTACCAAAGTAGCTATTCTGGAATAATATATTTCTGTACAAGCCATGTGACTTATTCTGGAATAAGAGTGATTTTATTAAGCTAGATCAGAAAAGGCACTATTACTCCAGAAGATGGGACAATCCATTTGGGGCTTACACTGAAATAACTAGTCCAGAATAACTAATTCAATAATCTTCCAAGTGTAGAAAACCCCCCAGTTGCAATACGTTGCTGTTATTTCTCTTGGGGTGGTGCATCTGTACACTCTCCCCTACTCAGGACTGATCTTAAAGGCTCAGCTCAGCCCTAATTAAGCCTCTCAAATTCCCTCTGCACTTCTCGATTCAACAGACCAATACAGGCAAGAAGATGGTGAAAACGTATGCAGTATAGGGCAAAGAACCTCTGTTACCTGTCAGCAATACTGAGATCTTGCATTTGCAAGTGTTTCAGAGAGACCTGACCAGAGTATCATAAAAACCACTCGATGTTTCTCTTAACGATTACCCTAACAAATTTGTGTTTATGGCATATTTTTTACATTATAAGCCACTGTTAACATTCAGTTCCCATTTCCACCCCACCCCAGTGTCCTTCTGTACTCTACAGAGATGTCAGCAACTCTCCATCATTTAAGCTAGAGGAAACATCAGTGAACCTAGAGCTTTAATAGTCCAAAGGATATAAGATCTTGTGAAGCTGGGAACACTTTTTATAAATTCAGCTGGATTAGCCTGAAACATTCTTTTCTTTCATCCAGAACAAGAAAGCAGCCTGAAGGAAATAGGCCTGAATCTCTTCTCATTTACACCTGTTTAACAATGGTAACTCCACTGACTTTAGTGCAATTACTCCCATTGGAGTAACAGGAATTCACACCAGCATAAGAGTTCAGAATTAGACCCCTTGTGGTCCAGAAACTCATTTGTTTAAACATCCCTTTAAATAATTCCTCTTCCTCTGCAATGGTTACACTGCTCCCAGCGATAGACAACTTCTTCCTCTTAGAAAAACTTGGTTATGTCACCCTAAATTTGGAAATCAGAAGTTAACTGAATATCAGGCCCTGACTCTTACCGAGATCAACTCTATTTCTGTCACTTCAACTGCAATAAGCAGTTAACCTTGTTCTACTTATAACTACATTGGTGCAAGTCACAGCTTTCTATAGCACAAATCATTGTGTGTGACAAATACAAATCCCACTCTTTATGTTGACCAATTTTGGCTGCTTCAGGCAGGTATTATTGCACACGCATGTGCTACATGACTGGGGAAGAGTTATCAGGAGCGGGGTGGCTCTAGCAAGGAACAGTCACATAGCATGTGTGTGCACATACGTTTCTAGGTAACATGTTGTCAACATTGAGGGTCTCCCCCACCCTCTTTGTTACTTTATCTTCTTCAGAATTTTTGTTCTTCTTTATTGAACATTAACTGTCTCTAGATCGTGATCAAGTTATCCAGTATAACTTGTCTAAAGCAGCCAAAATTGGTCAACACAAAAAGAGTAGAATTTGTGTTTATCACACAAAATGATTTGGTCCCAACACTATGATTAAGTTGGTCAGTGACTGATTTGGTCTGGGTCATAGGATGAACATCTCTCTCCCCTCCCACTCACTAGGGATGGGATCAACCAGCACTCAAACAAGAACAAGCAAACTCACCATCTTCCCTTGCATGCATGAAACAGCCCAACCAAACAGCACCCTTCCCTTTAGCAGGTTGTAATAATAATCTAAATAGAGACCCTTTCCTTCTTTAGAATAAGAGTTTCACCTTTCAAGGAGGTAGTAATTTAATCACATTCTTCTTTCATCTCATCTTCCCCTCACCCCAACAAACCACTACTCATTTCTTTCTTATATACACCAGCTGAGTTTGACAGAGCGTGTAGCACACATACAGCTTAACTATTCCTGTCTAGTGCGGTACTACTCATCTGTGGAGCTAAGTTTTCTTTAGTAAACACAAGGCCAAACTACCCAGGATGCAGATAGGTTACCCTGTAGCATTCAAGGTATTAAAGCAGGGGTGGCCAAACTACAGCCCATGAGCCCTCGAGCTCCCACTGGTGAGCAGGGTCTGGGGCCAAAAAGTTTGCCCACCCCTGTATTGTGTAGATCACACACTACGTTCTTTCTCTGAGAGGTAATGTTAGTTTACTAAAATGAGCTGACAACAATGCTGAGCTTCTAGAAACTATGTTGCTCAAAAAGGAACAACATGTTCTCTTATAATGGTTCAGATGTTGCCTGGATTACTTAGGGAGATGCCTACATTAAAGTCCCAGAGAGAGCAAGGAAGGGCAACTGAGGTTCAAAAATGTTAGGCTAACCTATTGGGAGTAAGGTTGCTTAATTCTCATACATGTGCACTCCTGTGTATTTCCAGACCTTAAAACAGAAGTACACAAATATCTCATCACTGTTTATGGTATCTGAAGATCTTAAGCTTGAGAAGGCCATAGTGATGAGCATAGTATACGCGACAAGGTAAAATATAGTGCTGTTGGAATTTTCAACTGTGGTGGCTCCTTTCTGAGAGATAGGCTAATGAGGCCAACATTTGGGGGCGTATGCCAATCCTTCTCACCATTACTTCCATTAAACTCATTTGCTTCATTTGCTTGTCACTTATGCTACTCAGTGGTAACTTCAGTGAAACAGACACTACAGTAAAGCTAATCTAGGTGAGAAGAGAATCAGGGTCAACAGTTATACTTATGTGAGCAGAGTGAGCAGGGTTTGGTAACCCCTCTGATTATAATATACTTATTCTTGAGACATCTCAGCTGAGTTTTACATAATTCCCCACCCATTGATCATGCTGGTGGTTTTCACTGTACAAGCAGAGACTTTCCCTGTTTTAATCGTGTATTAGTAAAAAGCTAGCTTAAGTTCTACAGTTAACATGGACACCACATTAATTGCTTCTTATTACTTCTGCTCTCTCAAGGTAATAATTCTATGGTTGACTGTAGAAGCCTGAGCAGAGGGACTCACAGCTGATCTCAGGAACGTTGATTGGAAGCTACTATCTTAACTCATTGGTTCAGGAAGGAGTAACAGATACCACATCCAGAGTCTGTTCAGGCTCTTTCTTCAGGGAACTATTTATTGGTTACACCAATAATTTTCAGCAACCCCCAAAAAATGCAGCTCAACATAAATCCAATAGCTACCTCTCCCCTGACCCAGAGGCTTCTTTGAGAGAGCTTCCCTGCTTCTAGCAGCTCTTCCTCTGTCCTACAGACCATCTGCCCAGGATGCCCCTGCTCCAGGGCTGGCCATAAAAATCAACCCACTTCCTCTAGGTCTCACCTACCTGAGCTCTTTTAGCCCTTATAGGAATCAGGTGCTCTTTGGGTACTGATCCCTTCTCAGCTGGTTCAGATCATCCCCTCTACCAGGCTCAAAATCCTGGTCTTAAAGGGACTGTGCATCAGAACAGGGCTGGCTGGCCTTCTGGACCTGCAAGGGGCAGACTGCCTATTACAGAGAAGTGGTATCAGGAAGACATTTAAATACATGTCTCCGATGTGACGGAGAGACTGCCGAGACTCATCCAGCCCTCGGATCGCTACCCCTTCCTGCTTCTCCACGTGGGCACCAATGATACTGCCAAGAATGACCTTGAGCGTATCACTGCAGACTACGTGGCTCTGGGAAGAAGGATAAAGGAGTTTGAGGCGCAAGTGGTGTTCTCGTCTATCCTCCCTGTGGCAGGAAAAGGCCAGGGTAGAGACCGTCGAATCGTGGAAATCAACGAATGGCTACGCAGATGGTGTCGGAGAGAAGGGTTTGGATTCTTTGACAATGGGATGGTCTTCCAAGAAGAAGGATTGCTAGGCAGAGACGGGCTCCACCTCACGAAGAGAGGGAAGAGCATCTTTGCAAGCAGGCTGGCTAACCTAGTGAGGAGGGCTTTAAACTAGGTTCACCGGGGGAAGGAGACCAAAGCCCCGAGGTAAGTGGGGAAGTGGGATACCGGGAGGAAGCACAAGCAGGAGATTACAAGAGGGGAGGACTCCTGTCTCAGACCAAAAAAGCGGGACAATCAGCGGGTAATCTTAAATGCCTATACACTAATGCAAGAAGCCTGGGGAACAAGCAGGGAGAACTAGAAGTCCTGGCACAGTCAGGGAATTATGATGTAATTGGAATAACAGAGACTTGGTGGGATAACTCACATGATTGGAGTACTGTCATGGATGGATATAAACTGTTCAGGAAGGACAGGCAGGGCAGAAAAGGTGGGGGAGTTGCGTTGTACGTAAGAGAGCAGTATGACTGCTCAGAGCTCCAGTATGAAACTGCAGAAAAACCTGAGTGTCTCTGGATTAAATTTAGAAGTATGAACAACAAGGGTAATGTCGTGGTGGGAGTCTGCTACAGACCACCGGACCAGGGGGATGAGGTGGACGAGGCTTTCTTCCAGCAACTAACAGAAGTTGCTAGATCACAGGCCCTGGTTCTCATGGGTGACTTTAATCACCCCGATATCTGCTGGGAGAGCAATACAGCAGTGCACAGACAATCTAGGAAGTTTCTGGAAAGTGTAGGGGACAATTTCCTGGTGCAAGTGCTGGAGGAACCAACTAGGGGAAAAGCTCTTCTTGACCTGCTGCTCACAAACAGGGAAGAAATAGTAGAGGAAGCAATAGTGGATGGGAACCTGGGGAGCAGTGACCATGAGATGGTCGAGTTCAGGATCCTGACACAAGGAAAAAGGGAAAGCAGTAGAACAGAGACCCTGGACTTCAGAAAAGCAGACTTTGACTCCCTCAGGGAACTGATGGGCAAGGTCCCTTGGGAGAATAACATGATGGGGAAAGGAGTCGAGGAAAGCTGGCTGTATTTCAAAGAAATCTTATTGAGGTTGCAGGAACAAACCATCCCGATGTGTAGGAAGAGAAGTAAATATGGCAGGCGACCAGCTTGGCTTAACAGTGAAATCCTTGCTCGTCTTAAACACAAAAGAACAGCTTACAAGAAGTGGAAGATTGGACAAATAACCAGGGAGGAGTATAAAAGTATTGTTCAGGCATGCAGGTGTGAAATCAGGAAGGCCAAATCACACTTGGAGTTGCAGCTAGCCGGAGATGTTAGGAGTAACAAGAAGGGTTTCTTTAGGTATGTTAGCAACAGGAAGAAAGTCAAGGAAAGTGTGGGCCCCTTGCTGAATGAGGGAGGGAACCTAGTGACAGAGGATGTGGAGAAAGCTAGTGTACTCAATGCTTTTTTTGCCTCTGTCTTCACAGACAAGGTCAGCTCCCAGACAGCTGCACTGTGCAGCACGGTATGGGGAGGAGGTGACCAGCTCTCTGTGGAGAAAGAAGTAGTTCGGGGCTATTTAGGAAAGCTGGACGAGCACAAGTCCATGGGGCCGGATGCGCTGCATCCGAGGGTGCTAAAGGAGTTGGCCGATGAGATTGCAGAGCCATTGGCCATTATCTTTGAAAAATCATGGCGATCGGGGAGGTCCCGGATGACTGGAAAAAAGCTAATGTAGTGCCCATCTTTAAAAAAGGGAAGAAGGAAGATCCAGGGAACTACAGGCCAGTCAGTCTCACCTCAGTCCCTGGAAAAATCATGGAACAGGTCCTCAAGGAATCAATCCTGAACCACTTAAAGGAGGGGAAAGTGATCAGGAACAGTCAGCATGGATTCACCAAGGGCAAGTCATGCCTGACTAACCTAATTGCCTTCTATGACGAGATAACCGGCTCTGTGGATGAGGGGAAAGCAGTGGATGTACTATTTCTGGATTTTAGCAAAGCTTTTGATACAGTCTCCCACAGTATTCTTGCCAGCAAGTTAAAGAAGTCTGGGCTGGATGAATGGACGGTAAGGTGGATAGAAAACTGGCTAGATGGTCGGGCTCAACGGGTAGTGATCAATGGTTCCATGTCTAGATGGCACCCGGTATCAAGTGGAGTGCCCCAAGGGTCGGTGCTGGGGCCGGTTTTGTTCAATATCTTCATTAACGATCTGGAGGATGGTGTGGACTGCACCCTTAGCAAGTTTGCAGATGACACTAAACTGGGAGGAGTGGTTGATACGCTGGAGGGTAGGGATAGGATACAGAGGGACCTAGACAAATTAGAGGATTGGGCCAAAAGAAATATGATGAGGTTCAACAAGGACAAGTGCAGAGTCCTGCACTTAGGACGGAAGAATCCCATGCACTGCTACAGACTAGGGACCGAATGGCTGGGTAGCAGTTCTGCAGAAAAGGACCTAGGGGTTACGGTGGACGAAAAGCTGAATATGAGTCAACAGTGTGCCCTTGTTGCCAAGAAGGCTAATGGCATTTTGGGTTGTATAAGTAGGGGCATTTCCAGCAGATCAAGGGATGTGATCATCCCCCTCTACTCAGCACTGGTGAGGCCTCATTTGGAGTACTGTGTCCAGTTTTGGGCCCCACACTACAAGAAGGATGTGGATAAATTGGAGAGAGTCCAGCGGAGGGCAACAAAAATGATTAGGGGGCTGGAGCACATGACTTATGAGGAGAGGCTGAGGGAACTGGGATTGTTTAGTCTGCAGAAGAGAAGAATGAGGGGGGATTTGATAGCTGCTTTCAACTACCTGAAAGGGGGTTCCAAAGAGGATGGATCTAGACTGTTCTCAGTGGTAGAAGATGACAGAACAAGGAGTAATGGTCTCAAGTTGCAGAGGGGGAGGTTTAGGTTGGATATTAGGAAAAACTTTTTCACTAGTAGGGTGGTGAAGAACTGGAATGGGTTACCTAGGGAGGTAGTGGAATCTCCTTCCTTAGAGGTTTTTAAGGTCAGGCTTGACAAAGCCCTGGCTGGGATGATTTAGTTGGGTTTGGTCCTACTTTGAGCAGGGGGTTGGACTAGATGACCTCCTGAGGTCCCTTCCAACCCTGAGATTCTATGATTCTATGAGAATCAATCTCTATGCACCATAACTCTGATTCTCCACTCTGTTTGCCTGGTTTTTCAATTGAGTTCAATATTCTAGGATAATCTTCATCCTAGAATATTAAGGGAATTGGCGAGTGAAATTGCAAGCCCGTTAGCGATGATTTTTAATAAATCTCTAAACTCGGGGGTTGTACCGTTTGACTGGAGATTAGCTAATATAGTTCCTATATTCAAGAAGGGGAAAAAAAGTGACCCGGGTAACTACAGGCCTGTTAGTTTAACATCTGTAGTATGCAAAGTCATGGAAAAAAATTTAAAGGAGAGAGTGGTTACGGAGCATGAGGCCGATGGCAACTGGGACAAATTACAGCATGGATTTACGAAAGGTAGATCGTGCCAAACCAACCTGATCTCCTTCTTTGAGAAAGTAACAGATTTTTTAGACAAGGGAAATGCGGTGGATCCAATATATCTTGATTTCAGTAAGGCGTTTGATACGGTACCGCATGAGGAATTACTGGTTAAATTGGAAAAGATGGGGATCGTAATGAAAATCCAGAGGTGGATAAGGAGCTGGTTAAAGGGGAGACTGCAGAGGGTCGTATTGAAGGGGGAACTGTCGGGTTGGAGGGGGGTTACCAGTGGAGTTCCTCAAGGTTCGGTTTTGGGTCCGATTTTATTCAATCTATTTATCGCTGACCTGGGAACCAAGAGTAGGAGTGGGCTGATAAAGTTTGCGGATGACACCAAGTTGGGAGGTATTGCAAATTCGGAAAAGGATCAGGATATCCTCCAGGGAGATTTGGATGACCTTGTAAACTGGAGTATTAGTAACAGGATGAAATTCAATAGTGAGAAGTGTAAGGTTATGCATTTAGGGATGACTAACAAGAACTTTAGTTATAAGCTGGGGGCGCACCAGTTGGAAGTAACGGAGGAGGAGAAGGACCTAGGAGTCCTGGTTGATCGTAGGATGACTATGAGTAGGCAATGTGATGTGGCCGTTAAAAAAGCTAATGCGGTCTTGGGATGCATTAGGCGAGGTATTTCTAGTAGGGATAAGGAGGTGATAGTCCCGTTATATAAGGCATTGGTAAGACCTCATTTGGAGTATTGTGTGCAGTTTTGGTCTCCCATGTTTAAGAAGGATGAATTCAAACTGGAACGGGTATAAAGAAGGGCCACTAGAATGATCCGAGGAATGGAAAGCCTGTCGTATGAAAGGAGACTTGAGGAGCTCGGTTTGTTTTCCTTAACCAAAAGAAGGATAAGAGGAGATATGATTGCACTCTTTAAATATATCAGAGGGATAAATACCAGGGAAGGAGAGGAATTATTTCAGCTCAGTGCTAATGTGGACACGAGGACAAACGGATATAAATTGTCAGTGAGGAAATTTAGGCTTGAAATTAGACGAAGGTTTCTAACCATCAGAGAGTGCAATTCTGGAACAGCCTACCGAAGGAAACAGTGGGGGCGAAGGACCTCCATGACTTTAAGATTAAGCTAGATAAGTTTATGGAGGAGATGGTATGATAGGATAACGGGCTTAGTCAATAGGTCAATTAAGTGCCACACTGGTAATTAGTACAATGGGTCAATGAGAGGATATTGTTAGCCTTTTTCCAGAGGGTATGGCTGGAGAGTCTTGCCCGCATGCTCGGGGTTCAGCTGACCGCCATATTTGGGGTCGGGAAGGAATTTTCCTCCAGGGTAGATTGGCAGTGGCCCTGGAGGTTTTTCGCCTTCCTCCGAAGCATGGGGCAGGGGTCGCTTGCTTAAGGAGTGGGTGGATCGGCTTATGTGGCCTGCATCTTGCAGGAGGTCAGACTAGATGATCATAATGGTCCCTTCTGATCTTGAATTCTATGATTCTATGATTCTATATACATGAAATGTTCATTTCAGGGACTCAGGGCCCTGAAATCCATTGTTTTCTTTCATTTTTAATGATCATTGCAAGGAACAGAACTGTAGCTCCCATACAAAGTATCTCTGCTGGTGGCTTTGGTTAGCTACCATCATTGCTTCCTCAGTTCAGAGGCAAACCACACTGGTGGGAAACTGAAGATCCGGGTTCTAGTTGCAGTTCTACTTTCTTTCCGCAAAGCTGGATATGAACTGGGGTGTGCGTCCTGGGTATTCAGGGATGTGAGTGGTGGCATTCTAAGTATCAAGGACTATATACCATTTCGTCAGGGGTTGGTGAAAACTCAGCCTGGGAAAGGAATGTATTCCCCTGTCATTCCCATCCCAAATCATAGCAACTTTCCTTCCTACAGATGGCAGTCTCTGGAGGTTGTCCATCGTCCTCCAAGCACTGGCCCGAGGGAGTTGCTGCAGATCAAATTGTGGCACTCCTTCTCAATGGCTGAGTCAATGCTGCCAAACCCTGTGGGCCTAATTCCCCCGTATGGGAACACTGACACTAGACAACCAGGCTCACCGTTTCCTCTTCACAGAAAAGTAATTTCAGAATGGTCTTGTATAGCACTGTACATCTTCAAAGCACCTTAAAAAGATTAACCAGTCAGTCCTTCATACACTCTCATGATGTGCGTATACAGCGGGGAACGGAGACGCAGCAACCCAGTTCAGGTAGCATCTCACTCCACAAGTGGTCCCAGGGGTTTTAATAGGGCCACTTCGGGAGCACCTAGTCACCTTGAGTAAGGGTATCAGAATCTGGCCTAGAGCATACTGGTGATTTACACAAGGCCATATAGCAAAGTCAGTGGTAGAGCTAGGATTACAACCCAGGGCTTCCCACTTCCTAGCCCCAACCTCAGACCAGTAATGTCCACACTAGAAAACGTTAGACCCATCATTCAGTACTCATGTAGTTCCACCAGTAGAAACAAAACTCTAAGACAGATCGAAAATGACAGTATAAATATAGGACTTGGTCATATTTGCCACCATGTTAGCAAACCCTGCTCTGAGCAGTGGTGAATTATGCATTCCAAATTTTGATGGTATATGGCCAACTAATGCTGCTTCCCTTTCTCCTCTTAAAAAAAGCTATTAATTACTAAGACCTAATAATAAAGATACCGTAAACTTGCTGGGTCTTTTTATCTTGTTAATAAAGCCATGACTCAGCCTTAAACTATTGCAAGAGCCAGTATAAGTAACTAACTTAACAGAGAAGAAAGGCTCCTATAGAAAATCAAGTAAAACAATCAGTTATAAACCATGACAGATCCTTGTGCAGATGCTTCTGACACTTGTGCCAATCATTCCTGCTGCAGGAGGAAAATCAGGCGAATATACAAAACCTATAGTAGATTTTCTATGTATGGCATGTAAATTTGCTGAATAAAATATTACTTCCAAATAAGATAAATCTAATCTGGCCATTTACAAAACAAAAAAGAATGACTTCCCCATAGGACACCTTATTGCCCAGTGTTGCTATGATTAAAGGGTCACTATCAGCATCACAAGGGCCTTCTCTCAGCTCTTTTTCTTGTCTTTCATTCAGAATCGTAGGCCTCTTTTCTCTAGCCAGTGACTGAATTATTATACAGGGGTTTCGGCCAAATGAGGATAAAATTAACAAGGGATTTTTTTTTAAATGAAGTGAAAGCTTCTCTCTTTACAAACTCTAATTAACGAATGCTCACAACACTCCTGTGGGGCAGGCAAATACTGTCTGGTCACCATTCTCCAGATGGGGAAACTGAGGCAAAGAGGTTAAACTACATTGCAAAGGCAACTTAGTGAGTCAGAGGCTGGATTAGAGCTCCTGGATGCCTCGTGCTCAGACCTATGCTCATTATGCTAGACCTTGGTCCATCTCTGCACTTATATGATAATTTAAAACAGGAAAATAATTTTCATTGCCAGCAAAAACTCAGGATGTTGCTCTTCTCTGTATTCTCCTCCTTCCTCTTTTCATGGGCATGGAAGAGCCTATGTGCAGGGGAACAAATGTAGCTACCTTGTGTGTTGGGAAGCAAGACCCAGGGAGCTGATGCAGCAGGTTCACTCTCCTTGGCAGCAGAAGATACAAACTGAAAGGATCAGATGTATTTGATGGGTGCACTTATTCCTCTGTGTACTGTGCTAGCCAAAATTTGTCTTTGCCCTACAAGTAGCCACCCAACCCAGTGATTCTTGTGTTTGGGAAGCACCACTGAAAACCAACAGCTAAACTCAGGAGGTTGTTTGATTGTATCAGAGTTCTTTGCAATTTAAGCTAAATACGAGTATTACAATAGGAATATTCATTCACGCTAATGGCTATCACATTCCTAAAGTGCCAGTACATGTACATACATGCTCATGAAGATGTATCTCTATATCTTTACTGCCTGCTGTGCAGAACAGTCTCTTTAGAAATAAGCATTCCAAGAGAACTTTTTCCCATTATATTATTAAAGATGTGCATCCTTGCCCAGATTCACAGCAGTAAATTACTACCCCATGTATATTAACAGCAGTGCTGCCCATGTGTAGTTAGCACACTCAAGTCAATTGGACTGTAGTATTAGAATCATCGTAATGGTGCACATCATACATATCCACGCAACCCATGGACTTTAGTAGGTTTTCAGTAAGCCCAGTGTGAACAATAAAAGGATTTAAACTTCCAGTGTGCATTATTTTTAAACATCTAAAGTTCCTAGTTCAAACTATGCCTGAACAACCCACAAAGTTTCAGAGTTTAATTGCAAAAAAAAGTTTAAAAGCATTTCCAACCAGTGCACAGAATTGCTTAAACAGGTAAACCTGATTGCTGCAGAAAGTGTTATTATGAACCCTGTTCTCAGCCCCTTCTACAGCTCCCGATGCCATTTACCCCTGACAAAAATTTCCAGTGGGGAGCAGAGGAGTGTGGGGAAAGTGGGTAAGAATCAGACCCTGGTACTCTTAAGCCCTGATCCATAAACCCTCACCATGACTCCAGCCTCCAAGGACACAGCCCTGGGAAGCTAGCAGGAGCTAAGGTGGACAGTTTCTGTCCTGCTGTTCTATTTCAGGCTTCAGCATTTGAGGTATGCACATATAAGGTGCCGGAGTCAAAATTTGGCTTAATATTTCAGTATTGATTTTGACTGTCACCACTTAAAATGGCTGAAAAGATTTAACCTAAACTTGGTTTAATATAGCAATATGAATGACGTGAGAAATATTTAACCTCCCTGTGATTTATAGCAGCGGTAACCTATATAGAGATAATATAGGGTATATGTTCAGTCAGCATGAGCTTGGGTTCCTGGCAGCTGAACTCAGTTTGAGACCGCAAAATAAGCTGTGGACCCAAATTTGAATAATTTCCCGCCTTGCTACCTACCTGCAATGTACCTGTACAGATTTACACCTGCCATTGGACTGTGCATGCAGAAATGGAAGAGCAGATTTTGTGGACATAAACTGTGCCAGTGAGACAGTGAAGCCACTTCATTAAAAATATACCCACTCATATCTGATATTGCTGAGATGACAACTTGGATGTCAATTTTTAGCTCAAAACCAATTTTAATAGCTGAACTATAAACACTCAAACAACAGGGTAACAGAAATGCTCATAAACCCTTATCTGTAGCAGCTCTGCCAGCTGTTGCTGTGATTTTGTTACTCGTTTTTAACACTTTTTTTTTTCAAACAGTTTTTGCTTGATGCCTGGCTCTCTGCAGAACAAGCCGCACAAGGATTTTGAAATTTGCTGCAAAATCATTTTGAATCCATGGGAGCTTCAATGATGAATCACTAAAGCTTTACCTCCCCGGGGAAAAACCTAATCCCAGTGCACAGCTCAGGTAACCCTTCTGTTCTATTCTGGTCTTTAGAACTGTGCCTATTTCAGTGCCTGAGGCTATATGCTGGGGAGATTGATGAGGCCAAGAGGGAAGGCACTGTCCTCCTCCAGGCTATGCTTTGTGCCTCCCCCAGCCTTTTTGCAGGAGGCAATGGCCAGTCCATCCCTCCAGCCAATGGAGTAAGCTGGCAACAGCCAACTAATTCAAGACTGTAAGTGTTTTCTGTCATCTGTGGTCCAGATTTGCTGACTCACCATTTTGTCTGAGGTAGGAAATCTGCCTTGAAATCGGATCTAGCTCAGCCCAGGAGCCAACTCAAACCAGGTTTTGAAGATGAGCTTTCTCCCTGACTTAGTTACTCCTGCAGGGGTTCTCCCCAAGGAAGGGTACAACAGCAGGGTTCAAGACCCCTGTCTGGAGATAGATCACAAAAGGAAATGGGCCTTTTAAGCAGTGTAAGAGGCCTCAGAGTAGCTGCCAATGTAAGTTACGCCCACTTTAAAGCCCCTTTATTCTGCTAGTGCAGCATAAAGGGGCCTTAGTGTAAATGAGAATCTGGCCCTAGATGCAATAAACATGTAAGTGCTGGAACCTGCATCAAAAACATGCAAATGATAAAAGGTTCAATATACGGCACCAAAAAAAAAATATGGTTGTCAGGTCACAGATGAAATCACTCTGCCACCTATGTTGGGAACCCCTCTCCCCTTCTTGTTCATTAAATGACATACCTCTCCGGACCTACACCCCATTCTTGAAAATGAGAGAGGGCCTGGAACAATCCCATTCCCACAGTTTGGGAGTGTTTGGGGAGGGATGGGGTGGGGTGGGGCTGGGTGGGGAGGGGGTCAGCCTGTAACTAAAGATAGGAGATGGACTCAGGCCTGGTCCACTACTGCTTTACTCTGTAACCAGCATAAAATAAATCAGGTTAAAATTGGAGTAAGGCAGCCATGAGTCAAACCCTCACATTTCACAGCCAAATACAAACTTCAGCAAACTTAGGGTCCCATCTCTACTTAAGACGCAGCCTTCTTGAGAGTGTTCTGTCAGTGACCACCCACCAGTGATAGGACATATGGGTGGGCTTTTCAAAAACACCTCAGCAAAAACATTTCCACTAGCTTCAGTGAGATCAGTTAGGCCAACACTGAGTGCTTTTGAAAATCCGGCCCTATCTCTTAATGAAATCTGCACTGCTTGAACTTTCAGCTTAGGCGTCATGTATGTTTGACTAAACTGCCTGTGACTAGAATAGATTGTAAGCTCCATGGGCATTAGTGACTGCCCTCAGTATAAAGCACAGAGCACACACACAGTGTTCACTAAATACTAATAAAAACATTGCTCCATTAGGTTATAGCAGTATGCAAATAGCACTGTGTATGTAACACGATGGACACGGAAATAACAGGCATCCCTTCATCTGTTCCATTTTTCATCCCTGGTTTTTGTTGTTTTTTCAAAACTTAGACATATTTCATTTGTAGTGTTTATCAAAGATTGCATTGTACTATAAGATTATATATCCTTAAAAAATATATAGAAGCAAAGCTTAGAAGCACTGCCGAGTGAGCTTACAGATATCTCATTCACGACTCTTACATTTCTTTGGCAAACCTTGACTAAATGAAACTTTAATTTGCTATCAGAGTTTCTGAGCTTTCCCTCATCTTACTGAATGTGACCTACTGCAGCGTGGAGTAACTACGCCAAGGCCTAGGATTTAGAATCTCAGCAATGGCTTTCCAAAGCAAATTTGAGATCAGTGCAACTTGGAAAAGATTAGAAATAGACTGAAACTGCAAAGGTTTGGGGAAGTTTGGATGCAGGTTGTTTGTTCAGCCTAGACAAAGATCTAGTCGCAACATTCAGATCTAGCTAGGGATTTAGGACACTTCCAAAGTTCAAGGGTGTTCACATCCCAGGTTTTGATTCAGCTTTATTTTGATTTGCCCATGTTGGTTGTTATGTTTCCTGAGGTTTGTATGTAAGTAGAAGGCTACAGACAGAGAGATGGCAAACACCGCTTTACTTGTGGAACCCTGACATATATACACACACACACACAAAATGTTGCGTCTTTTGACCTTTGCATGAAAATAATAATATTAAGAAACCAACAGGCATGGTGGGATCCAAATAACCATGTTTACTAAATATATACACAACAACATGCAAGGCCTAATATACAATATATAGACTAATTATATATATATAATACACATACATATACATATATACACACATATACAGATATATATATATATACACACACATATATATATACACACACACACACACACACACACATACTGCTGCTCTGGCTGTTTTCTAAAATCCTGTATGGCATACATAGTAATTGCTGTACTAGCTAAGACAAGTGGTCCACCTATTCCCATCTCCTGTCTCTGACAGTGGCCCATTCCAGATAATTCAGAGATAAGTGCAAAGAACCATGTAAATGGTAATCATGAAATATCCACCCCAGTTAAAAATTGGCATATGCCCCAAAACATGAGAGTTTCTATCCTTTCTGTTTGTTGTTTCTTTCTAATGTAATAACTGAATGGTCTCATTAGCCATATAAATGTCCAATCCATTTTTAATGCTATAGTGATTCCTCCTGATAGTGAGTTCCACACATTAATGAAGTATTTTGTAAAACAGTGTTTCCTTTTATTGGTTTTAAATGTCTGCCTTTCAATTTCTGTGAATGACCCCTGTTCTAGTACCATAAGAAGGGGTAAATATAACCTCATGATTTACCTTCTCTAAACCATTCATTATTTTGTATATCACTGTCATGCCTCTCATATTTCTCTCCCCTCTAAACAAAACAGTGCTACTCTTCCTCTTCAATCTTTCTTACAATGGAAATCTTTTCATGCCTCCTAAAGTTTTAATTGCCCATCAGTCATTCAGAAATGCCAACAAGAAGAGCCAGTTTCTGGTTCTGAATCCCTGAGATTCCATCTTACAAGGACAAAGTCAAACAATTTGTAACTATTCACAACATCAGTATCAGAGGGGTAGCCGTGTTAGTCTGGTTCTGTAGAAGCAGCAAAGAATCCTGTGGCACCTTATAGACTAACAGACGTTTTGCAGCATGAGCTTTCGTGGGTGAATACCCACTTCTTCGGATGCAAGTGCACAACATCAGTGACTACAGTAGTCCAGTCATGGTAATCAGCCTGCCCCTTCTAATACAGTAAACACTTTACAGGAAGTGTCGTCTACTAGTAGGTGAAGAAAATGTGATTCCCCGACCCATGAGCTTTATACACTTGCAAATCTAGACTGACACAAAGTTGTAATGGCAATATAACGGTGATGCAGCATATAAAAGAAGAAGGTATTCTCTGAGCCAATACCATCTGACAAGGGCGCAACTGAGGTTATTCATACGTATTTCTTTGTGCACAAGAATTGTGTGTAAAGAATTCTAGTGCATGAATTCCCATTGTGTATGGCATAATGCACCATCCATAGATACCAGCTTGCTTCATTTCAAGAGGAGTTGAGTACATGTGTAACAGACTATGGCCACATAGACACACAGACACCACAGTCATCAGTGAGGATCAAACTCCAGGCTCTTCAGTACCAGGAGCATAGACTTCTTCCACCTGAACTACAGAAGAGTTCCTTTAGCTGTATAATAATAGTAAGTTGATAGTTCTTGGAACCAGCTACTAGCAGGAAGATGAGATCACCTGCTCTGTGCAGCTGTATTACACATGTATCCAGGGGCAGGATTTGACCCCTACTAAGAATTTGGGTCCCTGTTCATGTTACCAAGTCAGCTAGTTTACTTTCTTTTTCCCACATTGATGTTATACACTGAATTTCACACACTTTTTATTTTTTTGCAATCATGTAACATACATTATGGACTCAAACAGCACCTCTGTCAAACAGATATTGTAAGGTGGTTAGAGCAGGGGACAGAAAGCCGGGACTCCTGGGTTCTATTCCATGATCTACCACTGATTTACTGTGCAACTTTGGTGAGCTACAAAGAGGGGACTACAATGAACCAACCCCATTGCAGGACATCATGTGCCCTTATACACTAAGGCCTGGTCTACACTAGGACTTTAATTCGAATTTAGCAGCGTTAATTCAAACTAACCGCTCAACCGTCCACACCAGGAAGCCATTTAATTCGAACTAGAGGGCTCTTTAGTTCGAATTCAGTACTCCACCCCGACAGGTGGAGTAACGCTAAATTCGACATGGCTAGCTCGAATTAGGCTAGGGCCTTGTCTACACTACAAGACTATTTCGAATCAACTTAGTTCGAATTTGTGGATTCGACCTTATGAAGTCGAATTTGTGTATCCATACTAAATACACTTATTCGAATTTCTGAGTCCACATTCACGGGGCCAGCGTCGACTTTGGAAGCGGTGCACTGTGGGAAGCTATCCCACAGTTCCCGCAGTCCCCGCTGCCCATTGGAATGCTGGGTAGAGCTCGCAATGCCTGCTGGGGGAAAAATGTGTCGAGGGTGGTTTTGGGTAACTGTCATCATTCAACCGTCACTCACAAACGCCCTCCCTCCCTGAAAGCGCCGGCGGGAAATCTGTTCGCGCACTTTTCTGGTCGGTTACAGCGCGGACGCCACAGCACTGCGAGCATGGAGCCCGCTGCGATCATCGCTGCACTTATGGCCGTTGTCAACTCCTCGCACCTTATCGTCCACCTCTGCAACAGTCAGCTGCTGAGAAATCGGGCGAGGAGGCTCCGGCAGCGCGGTGAGGAGAGTGGCGCAGACCTCTCAGAAAGCAGGGTACGCCGGGCAGTGGAGATCATGGTGGCAATGGGTCAAGTTCATGCTGTGGAACGGAGACTCTGGGCCCGGGAAACAAGCACGGACTGGTGGGACCGCATAGTGCTGCAGGTCTGGGATGACACAGAGTGGCTGCGAAACTTCAGGATGCGTAAGGGCACTTTCCTTGAACTGTGTGACTTGCTGTCCCCTGCCCTGAAGCGCCAGGACACCCGGATGCGAGCAGCCCTGAGTGTGCAGAAGCGAGTGGCCATAGCCCTCTGGAAACTTGCCATGCCAGACAGCTACCGGTCAGTAGCGAACCACTTTGGCGTGGGCAAATCTACCGTGGGGGTTGCTGTGATGCAAGTAGCCCACGCAATCGTTGAGCAACTGCTCTCAAAGGTGGTGACCCTGGGAAACGTCCAGGTTGTCATAGACGGCTTCGCCGCGATGGGATTCCCAAACTGCGGTGGGGCTATAGATGGGACTCACATCCCTATCCTGGCACCGGCCCACCAGGCCAGCGATTACATTAACCAAAAGGGCTACTTTTCCATGGTGCTGCAAGGACTGGTGGACCATAGGGGACGTTTTACCAACATCAACGTCGGGTGGGCGGGCAAGGTTCATGACGCGCGTGTGTTCAGGAGCTCTGGTCTCTTTAGACTCCTCCAGGCAGGTACTTTCTTCCCGGACCACAAAATAACGGTTGGGGATGTGCAGATGCCTACACTGATCCTCGGGGACCCAGCCTACCCGCTAATGCCCTGGCTCATGAAGCCCTATACAGGCGCCCTGGACAGAGAGAAGGAACTCTTCAACTACCGGCTGAGCAAGTGCAGAATGGTGGTGGAGTGTGCTTTCGGACGTCTCAAGGGGAGATGGCGGAGCTTACTCACTCGCTCGGACATCAGCGAAAAGAATATCCCCGTAGTTATTGCTGCATGCTGTGTGCTGCACAATCTGTGTGAGAGCAAGGGCGAGGCCTTTTTGTCCGGATGGGAGGTTGAGGCAAATCGCCTGGCTGCAGTTTATGCTCAGCCAGACACCCATGCCGAGAGAATATCCCAGCGGGAAGCGCTCTGTATCCGGGAGGCTTTGAAAGCAAGTTTCCTCGGAGAGCAGGGTAACCTATGACTCTCCACTTGCTTTCAAGAGAAACTGACCCTGGGCCTGTGTCAGTTTGTGTCGATTTGGATCTGCGGCTACATGCCGCGTTCTCCAAGTTTCCCCCACTTCCAAAGCACGTTTTTAAGCAAATTAATTGTTACACTCATTATTAATAAATCTTTGTTTTACTTTGCATTTCTGTTCTGGTGTTGAGACATGGACGCATACTGTGCTGGGCACGGTGTGCACAGACGTACAGACCGCTTCCTCCATAGAGGACTGACATCCTCCTGCTCCTACATAGGTCTCTGGGGTGGGGGACGGATGACAGTGGTTCTGCATGAAGGGGAGGGTTTGCAGGAAGGGGCGAGTGGTGCCTTCTTTGCATAGGGGTTTGGATGACGGCAGTGGGCTGCGGGTTTCTGCGTGGGAAGGGGAGATGGGTGTGGGAGAAGGGTGACTATCTGTCCGTGGATGAGGGCTCTTGTTGGGGCTCAGGGCAGCGGATAGGCTCGTGGATCCGTTGCAAGTGCATCGTAAGGGCAGCCTGCCTTCACAGTAATGGCGTGGCAGGCGCTAGGACCCTGGACAAGCATACACATTACGAAATGATCAGGGGCAGCATACACAACACAGAATGACCCTGGTGCCTACTGACTGCAGTGTGTGTGTGCCCCGCAGTTGATCCTTTCCCCAAGTCTGTACCCTGGTACTGTAGGCTATACCGTGCAAGTATGAAACCCCTGTCCACCCCATACACCGAAAAATCCTCTGACAGGAAAGACATGACGGAAACAGTGATTAACAGCAAACATCTTTTATTAATCTAATAAACAGTGGGGGGATGAACCTTGGATTTGGGACTGGCTGAGCCTATAAGGGAAGCACTTCTACAAATTTCTAACGTGAGAAGTGCGGGGTACACGGCCGCTCTGCTCTGGTTCAGTGACAGTTCTCACGGCCTCTACCACCCCTCCGTCTTGTACTTTTGGGTGAGGGGGGGCCAGGACTTCTTGGCTGGGGAGGGCGATTGCAGAGACACTGCAGGGGGGCCCTGTCCTCCAGCCTGCGGTCCTGCAGGACATCAACAAGGCGACGAAGCGTGTCCGTTTGTTCCTTCATGAGACCAAGCAGCGTTTGGGTGGTCTGCTGGTCTTCCTGCCGCCACCTATCCTCACGTTCCATGAGTGTGCGATGCTGCTCACATAGGGTCTCCCTCCAGTGTTTCTGCTCTGCAGCCTCTGCTCGGGAGCAGGCCATCAGTTCAGCGAACATGTCGTCCCTAGTCTTCTTCTTTCGCCGTCTAATCATTGCCAGTCTCTGCGAGGGGGATGCCGGGGCAGTCCGGGAAGGATCCGAAGCTGTGTGATGGGGAAAGTTAGTGATTTCCTTGTACAGATACATTTTGGCGAACAGTGAACACCGTCTAGTCAATTTCTATGAAGAAGACCGTACCGGACAACAAGTGTCACGTGGTCTCCAGAGAAGCACAACATTTTGGCCTACGCTCTGATTGGCTGCGCCATTGCACAGGAGAGCGGAGAAGTCGGGAGAGATAGCAGAATCCCTCTAGCAGAGAGTCCTGGTAAGCCTTACAGTACATTATGCTTATCAGTTAACGGATAGCTGTGCCGTCGTGCTAAAGGCAATCTGGAAATCAGATACTATGACCCTTTTGCAGCCACTCCCGACACTGCAGGGGAAAGATCAATGTATGCTTTTCCTGTGTGGCCTACAGCACGTGGCTGCTAAGCGCGGGGCTTTGTTATGCAAAGTATAAGTAAACCATTAAGAACAGTAACTATTCGCTAATTGCCCTAATTAGATGCAGCACTTCAGTAACGAGATTACCCTGAGGCGTGTCTCTCGAGTGCAGAAAGAAAGGATGTTAAGGGAAGCACTTCACCGACCGGGACCCTACGCGGCCATGCTGGTAGAGGCGATGGTTCCCCTGTATCTGAGGATGTCCTGGCGTGGAAGAGTGAGCTTCACCGGAGGACCAAATAAGGCACCTCTTCCTCGAAACCTCCTGCGGAGGGTATTTGAGGAACTGTTTGAAGCATTTGTGGAATTGTCCATGGAGGACTATTGTTCCATCCCAATCTGTGTAGACCTACTGTTCGTTTAGTTTCCCTTTAAAAACTTTTAGATATAGTATTTATAGATAGAATTTATATTTTTGGTATACATGTTTTCGAGCAAATAAATATTTTCTTGTTTATACGACTTACCGCCTGATCCTTCCCCTGACTCTGAGTCCGGGTTCACGGCCGGTGAGGGTTGGTAGGGGATCTCTGTGAGGGTGAGGAACAGATCCTGGCTGTCAGGGAAAGCGGCATTGTGTTCGCTGTCGCCTGCGCCTTCCTCCACGGACCCTTCGTCGTCTTGTCCATTGGCGAACATCGAGTAGGAACTGTCCTGGCTCACTATGCCATCCACTGAGTCCACGGTCACTGGTGGGACAGTGGTGGCAGACCCACCGAGAATGGCATGCAGTGCCTCGTAGAAGCGGCATGTCTGGGGCTGTGCTCCGGAGCGTCCGTTTGCCGCTCTGACTTTTTGATAGCCTTGCCTCAGGTCCTTGACTTTCACGCGGCACTGCATCGCATCCCGGCTGTATCCTTTCTGTGTCATGGCTTGGGAGACCTTCTCGAAGGTCTTTGCATTACGCTTGTTGGAGCGCAGCTCCGACAGCACAGACTCCTCGCCCCACACAGCGATCAGATCCTGGACTTCCTGGTCTGTCCATGCTGGGGATCTCTTTCTATTCTTGCATTGGGCTGACTCCTCTGCTGGAGAGCTCTGCATCGTTGCAGGTGCCGCGGAGCTCGCCCCGATGTCAAAGCAAGAAATGAGATTCTAACTGTCCAGACAGGAAAAGGATTTCAAATTTTCCCGGGTCATTTCCTGTGTGGCTGCTCAGAACATCCAAGCTCGGACTGCTGTCCAGAGCGTCAACAGAGTGGTGCACTGTGGGATAGCTCCCGGAGCTACTAAGTTCGATTTGCATCCACACCTAGCCTAATTCGAGCTAGCAAGTGCGAATTTAGCGTTACTCCACCTGTCGGGGTGGAGTACCAAATTCGAACTAAGGAGCCCCCTAGTTCGAATTAAATGGCTTCCTGGTGTGGACGGTTGAGCGATTAGTTCGAATTAACGCTGCTAAATTCAATTTAAGATCCTAGTGTAGACCAGGCCTAGGTGTGGATGCAAATCGAACTTAGTAGCTCCGGGAGCTATCCCACAGTGCACCACTCTGTTGACGCTCTGGACAGCAGTCGGAGCTTGGATTCTCTGACCAGCCACACAGGAAATGACCCGGGAAAATTTGAATTCATTTTCCTGTCTGGGCACTTTGAATCTGATGTCCTGGCTGGACATCGGGGCGAGCTCCACAGCACCTGCAATGATGCAGAGCTCTCCAGCAGAGGAGTCCGGCCAATCCAAGAATAGAAAGAGGTCCCCAGCATGGACAGACTGGGAAGTCCTGGATCTGATCAGTGTGTGGGGCGAGGAGTCTGTGCTGTCGGAGCTGCGCTCCAGCAAGCAGAATGCAAAGACCTTCGAGAAGGTCTCCAAAGCAATGATAGAGAAAGGATACAGCCGGGATGCAATGCAGTGCCGCATGAAAATCAAGGACCTGAGACAAGGCTACCAAAAAGTCAGAGCGGCAAACGGACGCTCCGGAGCCCTGCCCCAGACATGCCGCTTCTACGAGGCACTGCATGCCATTGTAGGTGAGTCTGCCACCACTGCCCCACCAGTGACCGTGGACTCAGTGGATGGCATAGTGAACCTGGACAGTTCCTCCTCGATGTTCGCTGATGGGGAAGATGAGGAAGGGTCTGTGGAGGACGGCGCAGGCGACAGCGAACACAATACCGCTTTCCCTGACAGCCAGAATCTCTTCATCACCCTCACAGAGATCCCCTACCAACCCTCCCCGGCCGTTAACCTGGACTCTGAATCAGGGGAAGGATCAGGCGGTAAGTGCTAGAAACATGTAAACATTTATTTTTTATAAAACAGGTATAAAAAAATAGAAATACTATATATAAAATTTTCAATGAAAAACTATATGAAAAGTAGGTCCACACATATAGGGATTGAACAATAATCCTCCAGGGACAATTCAAGAAAGGTCTCATTTAGGTCCTCGAAAAGCCTCCGCAGGAGGTTCCTGGGGAGAGGTGCCTTGTTGGGTGCTCCGTGGAAGCACACTCTTCCGCGCCAGGACATCCTTATGTAGATGGGAATCATCGCCTCCACAAGCATGGCCGCATATGGTCCTGGTCTCTGCAGGGCTTCCCTTAGCATCTGCTCTTTGTGACTCCGAGGGACCCGCATCAGGGTGATCTCGTTCATGAAATGCTGCATCTAATTAGGGCAATTAGTGTATTGTTACTGTTGTGAATGGTTGACTTTTACTTTGCATAACAATGACCCTCGCTTAACAGCCACGTGTTGTAGGCCACATAGGAAAAGCATACATTGATCTTTCCCGTGCACTGGTGGGAGTGGCTAGAAAAGGGTCAGAGTATATGATTTCCAGATTGCCTTTAGCGGGAGGGCACAGCTATCCATTAACTGATAAGCAGAATGTACTGTAAGGCTTACCAGGACTGTCTGCTAGACGGATTCAGCTGTCTCTCCCCACTTGTCCGCTCTCCTGTGCAATGCCGCAGCCAATGAGAGCGTATTCCGAAATCTCGAACTTGTCCTGAGATCTCGTGAGACTTGTTGCCCTGTATGGTCTTGTTCAGAGAAACTGACTAGACTGTGTTCACTGTTCGCAAACATGTATCTGTTCAAGGAAATCAGTTACTTTTCCCATCACACAGCTTCGGCTCTTTCCCGGACTGCCCCGGCATCCCCCTCGCAGAGGCTGGCGCAGATTAGGCGGCGAAAGAAAAAGACTAGGGACGAGATGTTCGCGGAACTGATGGCCTGCTCCAGAGCCGAGGCGGCAGAGCAGAGACAGTGGAGGGAGACCCTATGTCAACAGCATCGCACACACATCGAACGGGAGGATAGATGGCGGCAGGAAGACCAGCAGGCGACTCAAACGCTGCTTGGGCTAATGAGGGAGCAAACGGACACGCTCCGGCGCCTTGTTGATGTTCTGCAGGACCGCAGGCAGGAGGACAGAGCCCCCCTGCAGTGTATCTGCAACCGCCCTCCCCCGCCAAGAAGTCCTGCCCCCCCCACCCAAAAGTACAAGACGGAGGGGCGGTAGGGGCCGTGAGAACTGTCACTGCACCACTGCATAGCGCTAATGTACCACACACCTCTCACGCTATACATTTGTAGAAGTGCTTCCCTTACAGGCTCACCCAGTCCCAAATCCAAGTTTCATCCCCCCACTGTGTATTAGATTATTAAAAGCTGTTTGCTGTTATTCACTGTTTCGGTCACGTCTTTCGTGTCAGAGGATTTTTTTGTATATGGGTGGGGGGAGGGGATTTATAATTGCACGGTATAGCCTACATTACCAGGGTACAGACTTGGGGGCATGATCAACTGCAGGGCACACACACACTGCAGTCAGTAGGCACCAGGGTCACTCTGTGTGGTGTATGCTGCCCCGGGTCATTCTGTGATGTGTATGCTTGTCCAGGGTCCTAGCGCCTGCCACCCCCTTAATGTTAAGGCACGCTGCCCTTACCATGCACTTCCACCATAGCAATGAGCCTCTCCGCTGCCCTGAGCCCCAACAAGAGCCCTCACCCCTTCCTACGCCCAAACCCGCAGCCCACTGCCGTCATCCAAACCCCTATCCAAAGAAGGCACCACTCGCCCCTTCCTGCAAACCCACCCCTTCCTGCAATCCCTCCCCTTCATGCACAACCACTTGCAACCGTCCCCCACCCCAGAGACCTATGTAGGAGCAGGAGGATGTCATTCCTCTATGGAACAAGCGGTCTGTACATCAGTGCACACCGTGCCCAGCACAGTATGCGTCCATGTTTCAACACCTGAACAGAAATGCAAAGTAAAACAAAGATTTATTAATAATGAGTGTAACAATTAATTTGCTTTAAAATGTGCTTTGGAAGTGGGGGAAACTTGGAGAACGGGGTATGTAACCGCAGATCGAAATCGACACATACAGACACAGGCCCAGGGTCAGTTTCTCTTGAAAGCAAGTGGAGAGTCATAGGTTACCCTGCTCTCCGAGGAAACTTGCTTTCAAAGCCTCCCGGATACACAGCGCTTCCCGCTGGGATATTCTCTCGGCACGGGTGTCTGGCTGAGCGTAAACTGCAGCCAGGCGATTTGCCTCAACCTCCCATCCGGACAAAAAGGTCTCGCCCTTGCTCTCACAGAGATTGTGTAGCACACAGCAAGCAGCAATAACTACGGGGATATTCTTTTCGCTGATGTCCGAGCGAGTCAGTAAGCTCCGCCATCTCCCCTTGAGACGTCCGAAAGCACACTCCACCACCATTCTGCACTTGCTCAGCCGGTAGTTGAAGAGTTCCTTCTCTCTGTCCAAGGCGCCTGTATAGGGCTTCATGAGCCAGGGCATTAGCGGGTAGGCTGGGTCCCCGAGGATCAGTGTAGGCATCTGCACATCCCCAACCGTTATTTTGTGGTCCGGGAAGAAAGTACCTGCCTGGAGGCGTTTAAACAGACCAGAGTTCCTGAACACACGCACGTCATGAACCTTGCCCGCCCACCCAACGAAGATGTTGGTAAAACGTCCCCTATGGTCTACCAGTGCTTGCAGCACCGTTGAAAAGTAGCCCTTTCGGTTAATGTACTCGCTGGCCTGGTGGGCTGGTGCCAGGATAGGGATGTGAGTCCCATCTATAGCCCCACCGCAGTTTGGGAATCCCATCGCGGCGAAGCCATCTATGATGTCCTGGTCGTTTCCGAGAGTCACTACCTTTGAGAGAAGTTGCTCAACGATTGCGTGGGCTACTTCAATCACAGCAACCCCCACGGTAGATTTGCCCACGCCAAAGTGGTTCGCTACTGACCGGTAGCTGTCTGGCGTTGCAAGTTTCCAGAGGGCTATGGCCACTCGCTTCTGCACACTCAGGGCTGCTCGCATCCGGGTGTCCTGGCGCTTCAGGGCAGGGGACAGCAAGTCAGAGAGTTCAAGGAAAGTGCCCTTACGCATCCTGAAGTTTCGCAGCCACTGTGATTCATCCCAGACCTGCAGCACTGTGCAGTCCGTGCTTGTTTCCCGGGCCCAGAATTGCCGTTCCACACCATGAACTTGACCCATTTTATTATCTGCTATTGCCACCATGATCTTTATTATCTGCTATTGCCACCATGATCTCCACTGCGCGGCGTACCCTGCTTTGTGACAGGTCTGCGCCACTCTGTGAATTCCTGTCCTCACCGTGCTGCCGGAGCCTCCTCACCTGATTTCTCAGCAGCTGACTGTGGAAGAGGTGGACGATAAGGTGCGAGGAGTTAACAACGGCCATAAGTGCAGCGATGATCGCAGCAGGCTCCATGCTCGCAGTGCTGTGGCGTCCGCGCTGTAACAGACCAGAGAAGGGCGCGAACAGATTTCCCGCCGGAGCTTTCAGGGAGGGAGGGCGTGATTGACGGTTCAATGACAACAGTTACCCAAAAGCACCCTCGACACATTTTTCCCCCAGGAGGCATTGGGAGCTCTACCCAGCATTCCAATGGGCAGCGGGGACTGCGGGAACTGTGGGATAGCTTCCCACAGTGCACAGCTTCAAAAGTCGATGCCAGCCCCGTTACTGTGGACTCAGAAATTCGAATTAGTGTATTTACTGTGGATACACAAATTCGACTTAAGTAGATTCGAAATAGTCTTGTAGTGTAGACAAGGCCTAAGAACACTGAGAAGGGATTGTGCCTAAACTCCACCAGGGGCAGATGTGGATAAGAGACCCTGGGGGGTGCCAGTGGCTAAATCCCCCAGTCTAACCCTATGCACTTGGTCAATATGGCAAAATATATAAATATATTTGATTATACAAAGCTTTTTACTCCCAACGCTGTTGGTGCATTATCTTCCAGTAGATCATCAAATCCAGCTCAGTACAGCTGCATTTGAAATGATCAACGCTAGCAAATCTGCTTGCAAGTTGATTTTAGAGTAAAAGGAGACATCTCCTTATATAGCCAAATATTCAGTCCTACCAGATTTCAAAAGCAAGGGAGTTTTTTTTGTAAGCAAAAATTAAAAAAAAGAAAAACTTACTTATCAACATAAACTACTAATGAACCAATGAGACTCATCCAACAAATGGCACAAATTACATCATAAACTAGACAGTACAGTTAATCCATCTTAAACAATTAATGTGCTACCAGTTTTGACTGGGAATCTGGAAAAGATACATCAAGGAAACTGCGGGGCAGATTCTCAGCTGGTGTAAATCAGCATAGTTCTGTTGACATCAATGGAGCAATGTCAATTTACACCAGCTGAGAACTGCGTAAGGACACTCATTTAGCACAATGGGGTCGAGGTCCGTAAGTGGGGCTTCTAGGCACTGTGGAAATACAAAGAACTAATAACAACAAAGAATAGCAGATAATAACATGGTCAGATTCCGACGGTCAGTTTGCAGCTAAGTATTTAAAGTACTCCCTGTTTCTGGATGGGCAAGAAGTACCACAAGGATAACCTTTCATGTGGTGTTCTGGTCCTATCATCTATTGTTCTATGGTACAACTCTACACAGCCTCTACATTCTTCTTCTTTAAATTCCTCCTTAAAACTCCCTGCTGCGGTGAGGCATACCAAACATCTGACAAATCGCTAGGCAGCTCTGCTGTGAATTATATCAGTCCTAATCATCTCACTGTTACCTTGTGCTCCGCCATTTATTGTGTCTCTCATCATATGCTTAGCCTGTAAACTCTTTGGAGGCAGAGGCCATATTTTCATTAAATGTGTGTACAGTGCTTTGCACAAGGAGGCCCCATCCCTGAGTGGAGCTTCCAGGCATGGACAGAATACAAATAAGAAACAATTTTCTAGGTGGTCTTTTCCTAATACTCTCATGACAGGCATTAGGGTTGGCTTTGAAAACAGCTGAAGGGCTCTCGGATTGGCATCACGTTGCATATACCCAGTGGTGAGCTGGAGCAGGTTCCCACAGGTTCTCAAGAACCGGTTGCTAAAATTAAACCTCCGTGGAGAACCGGTTGTTAAAGGGCCAGAGGGTGGGCAAAGAACTCTGGTCTGTGGGCCGGACCATCCTATTGCTCCCAGGATTCCCAGCTGGGGAGGCTGAGGCTCCCCCGGCCCTTCCCCCACTTCTCCCCAGCTGCAGCGTGGCCAGCTGCCGGCACCAGCTGAGCTCTGGAGTCATCCTGCTGCCACTTTTTGAATGGTCCAGCAAGGTGGGTGGGGGGCTGCTGCAAGCTCCAGGGCTGGCCAGAGGAGAGGGGAGGGGGCAGGTGGGGCAATTGGCCCAGGCCCTGCAGAGGCCTCCGGCCCCACGATGATCTCTCCCTGGCCTCTCCCCCGCTCTCCCCACCCTTAAATCAGAACTTTTTATAGGGAACCGGTTGTTAAGATTTTGGCAGCTCATCACTGCATACCCAGGAGTACAGTGACTGGAGAGCAGTCCCCCCAAGTGAAGTTAGACACACGTGAGTGACTGTTGAGGAGGGGAAGTGGTGGGGGTCTTGGACACAACACCTTTCACACTTCGCTTAAAAAAGGAAAGTTGTCACTGTGGCTCAAAATTTGATTTACCTTCTCTGAGCCAGATCCTCAGCAGGTGTAAATGGGCATAGCTTTGCTGAAGTCAGTGGCACTTGCACCCATTTACACCACACACTGTAGTTCTAGTCCTGGATTTCTTATACCCCCTCTAATTCTCTGTTTATAAATGCAAGTTGTTTCTGCACAGGTGCTTCGGTATTCCTGCCAATGCCAGCATCCAGTACTCATGAGCACGGACACCATAAGAAAGTAGAGGAGATAAGAGCTAGAAAAAGAGTAAAGGAAAGAGATTTTTTTTGTTTTCACAATACCTTAGCTGTGTCTTTGTAAGATTGTTTGTCCCTGCCCTGGTACCGAGAGCACTGAAAATTGGGGTGCCACAATAACTCAGGAGACACACTGATCATATGATAAGAGCCATTAAAATAGAAACTAAAATCCACAAAAAAAGACTTTCACCTTGGATCCATCCCATTCGAAAACTCCCCAGTAACTGTAGATGAGTCCCACGGATGGAAATTCCCCACTCGCAGCAGTTGAATCCTCTTTGTCTACGGAGCTAAACCAAAGATATGTGCATTACTCTTGTATGTCTGGGCTGCAAGGCCAATCTTGCATGAACAACATTTGAAAGGGAGAAGAGGCAGGGGATATTTTTGGCAACTAAGATAAGGACAAGTGCTGGCTGAATGAGATAGGAAAGAATTAGACATACCCTTGATTGGCATGTATTGTTCTACTAGAATAAACTCAGATTAAAAAAGAAAGAATTAGGTTAATTGGGCCCAATTCTCTGCCCCTCTTCCAGGCCTCTTGTACCGTTTGAGCTGTGCGGAGGGGATGTAATCTGGCCACAGCTACCATGTTAAGCATTCCTCTGGCAGAGAATTCTCAACTTGCATAAAACTGGCGGAGTTGGCACCTATGCCCAATGCTCAATCCCAATCCCACATAAGGGACATATTAGAGAGAGGGTGGGCATGATGGGGCAGTCAAGGGGTGGAATGAAGCTCCCTATGGCAAGCCTGAGATGGCTTATCATCTTTTAGGAACTATTGCCAGCTGTCATAATTTAGTGCAGCTCCTAGTCTACTCTAATATTATAGCAGGGCTGAGACCAGGGCAGCTTAAAAATAAGGAAGCTAGTTTCAGCTCCCTGACAAATGCCCTAGCTCCTGTGCCAAGTAGATCCTGACACAAGAGAGAATCTGGCCCAATAAATAGAGGGATTGCCTTTAATGAAATCAATATGGGCAACAACATTAAACATTTTCTAGGCATAGATACACAGCTGCTACCATTAAGAACTAATGCATTAGCACTTAGCAATGGGAAATCCTATCTCCTGTCAGTACAAAGGATTAAATTTAGTCTCCAGTATAGTAATCAGCATCATGGTGTTAACCAACATTCCACTGTGGTATAATCTTAAAGCTCTTTCAGATATAAAAGCTGAGAGCCTAGCATGCCTAGAGGCTACAGAGACAGCTTCTCGGGAAACTTTTCTTTGCACTACTTAATGGGATGCAAGGAGAAAAGATTTTCATTTAGGGTGATCGGAGTCACAATTTGCTTGCCAAAGCTAGAAGAGGAGTGACAATCTTCTGCTCACCTAGAATTGTACGTGGGGAGAAGCAGAGTGAGAAGCATCAACTAGCTGCCAGGTGGGGCTGAAGAGGCTACCAGAGTGCATGTCACTTTCTGATTTAACAATGTTTCACAACCTCTGGATTATACAATGCTAAAGTAAAACTAGATGTACCTCAAATTCCCCTCTTGTTTTCTTGACTCCTTTGTGTCTTCATCATTACTGCCACACCTAGTGCTCCAACTGGTCCTCCATGAAAAAAAGAACTGACCCAAATATTTGCTTAAGACCAGAACCAAACCTTTTCTGCAGTTCTCAGATGTCCAGGACCAAAATCAGTTTTGCCACAGTACCACAGGAAAGGTTCTTCTCCTGGTATTTCCATCATGAATAGAAACAGGCAGTACCTAAGATATCAAAGCAGGTGTTATTCAGCTGAGATCTCCAGTCTGATTTTCAGTTTCAAGGGTAGATTGGAAACCCTGGGGTGAAGTACAGAAGAGCTGATGGAGATTCTCCTTTAGTTCAAGCAGCTGGGATTTGTTCTTTTGGAGTAGGAGTATCTGAGTTCCAATCTTGCTGTCTCCTGATGTGCAACACAGAGACAACGGTGAAGTTCCTAGATGAGCACAGATTTGCCACCCTGCCTTGCACTTCCTATCTAAGGCTCTCAACACTTTATAAGCTCCAGTGAGTTAAGCCTTGCTACACTCCCATGAGGTAGGGAAGTAGTAATAGCCCCATTTTCCAGATGAGAAAACTTAGGCACAGAGAAGTCAAGCAACTTCCTGTTTCATACAGATATGCCAATAGAGAACTGGGACTGGAACCCAGAAGGCCTCACTCCTAGCCCTTTGCCTTACCAGCATGGCCATCATTCTCCTCCTTTTCCAAGCCTTCTGCAGACCTGGGCATGAATCTAAGGGAAAAAAAGACCCAACATGAAAAGGAGCTTGTGGTCCCTTGTGAGCACCTTAGCGTCACCACCTGGGACGAGGTGGAGGGGGCCAGAATTTGGCAGACAGATTCTTTAAAGATACATCACTATTGGCTAGATGCTGCTTTCTCTCATGTGGAGTAAGGCTTTACTCCTGGAATAGCCCCATTTCTTTCAAAGGGACTACTCAGGGAGTAAGATATGACTTAACAGGTGCAATGGTGGCAGAATGTAGGACTAACTAGGTAAAGTGCCCACAGGTCATTCAGGCAGCAATTAGGTTACATATTAAAAAAAAAAAGATCACAAATAAGGGTTTAAAGGCAGTCTGTGGAGTGTCACACCACACAAACACCTGCTACTTCACTCTGTGGCTAGTTCTGCCTCTGAATATACTTAGGGGGCCTGACTTGCCACCCTGTAATAACAGGTTCATACCATTGTAACTACACTGATTTCCACAGAATTACACCCAGGCCCCAGAGTGTTCTGTACACATCTCCCACTGCCTGCTGAGGAAGGGTAGGGCCAGTTCAAACAGAGCTGCCCAGCTGCCAAGGCGCCTAGGTTGTAGGGATCCCATTCCACTTTGGCCAGAAAGCCTCAGTGTGATTTTACTGCTCCTACTTTATGAGCTGCTTTTTGCTGACTGAGTTCTAATAAGCTAATTCATCTCTGTTGTAAACCCACTGCCACACCAGGGGTGAATTTGGCCCATTTTTGGGATTATTTGGGGGAAGTTCTGTGGCCTGTGATATACAAGAGGTCAGACAAATGATCACAATGGTCTCTTCTGGCCTTAGAATCTATGAAACTTATACGACCCCTAGGGAAACAAATTGTCTCCCCCTTTGTCCTGACCTTAGCTGGGGTTCACAGTGTAGGATTATTCCTACTTCACAACCTCCTCCTGTTTAAAAGAAACTTCCATCTGCTAACTCCCACCACACACACACACACTTCTGGACATATTCCCAACTCTCCTCCAGACCCCTGTTGCCATGGAACAGGTGTTTGGAGCATGCGCTCCTTGCAACTGGCATGTATGTGAATGAAATCATACAGAGCCCCAGATTGGCTTGAATGGGCCCTGGGAGAGGATCTTAAAGGGATGGTGTCTTCAGAGGTGCTCCTATTGTGATTCAGTCATGATAGTCTCCTCCTAATCTCTAGTGTATATTTGCCCAAGGCCCAAAGCCCATGTCTTAAACTTAGTGTGTGATTGACAGTCTCTGCTAAGGACAGACTCAAGATTAAGATAGCAGAAGACTTCAAAGGTCGGGGTTGAGATATACTGGCAGGGTCAAACAGGTTTACCACATATGCATAACATACAATGTAACACTTTGCTGATGACCTGATGGACTATGCAAAACAATCTCCCAATGAAAAAAAAGTTTTCAGAGGGGTCTGGAATGTCTGTTACAATCTTTCAAAGGGTTCTTAGATTAATTATCTGACTATAGGGATCTTCATCTCCTCATCTTGCTTCTCTGTTAGAGGCATTAGTTACACAGGCAAAAACTGGCAGTTGATCCTGAACAGCATCACACTCGATTTGGAAACACAAATGACAACTCCTTTGATCCTTCTGAGCTAATTAAGCCTGGACTGTACTGGGAAAGTAAAGTAATTTTGTGGGAAATTATATCATTTCCTAGCATCCCAAGGAAGATGTCCTCCAAACTCACCCCTGCAGGCAAGAAAGAAACAGCCTCCCTTTCTAATGTGCAGTTGCTTTTAATACAAGTGATGGAAAAGTCCCAAAAGCTTTAAAGGTTTGGTCCAAGTAAGTGCCTAAAGAGCTAGATAGGTGTCTTGAGGCACAGCCCTGAGTAAGAGGGGCTGGAAAAGCTGCACTGTCCTGTCTATACCTCACAGTCACACAAGTCTCTCCTTGCTTTCCCATTGCTATGCAAGACAGGGTTGCTTCTGGCCTATTCCAGTGGCAAATTATGAAAACGCTGTATGATCTCAGCATTGGATCGATGTAAAGGGGGAGTCACAGACAAGCTCGTGCCCATTCCCTGCACCTGCTCATCAGACCCAAGATCCAGGTGGTTGGCTCCTGGAAATGGGGGTTGGTTTCATATCTCCCTTGCTCCTCTGTTTGAGTGTGCAGTCCAGGGCACAATCTAGTAAAAAACAGGTGAAAATTAGAGCACTGGAGCTCATCGGAATTGTTTTTTCAGCTATAAATGACTTTTCCATCCAAATGAGTTTTTGTATGGAAAGTTTTCATATGGGTCTAAATTTTGACAAAACAAAGAAACAAAAATTGAACATTTTAACCAAAAATTCTTCGGCTTTTTTAAACATTTCAGTTTTCAAAGACTGAAGAATTTTACTGAAAACTAAACTGTTTTCAATAAAAAAAATTCAAAAACTGAAATTATTTGATTTTCCTGAGCCTGCTAAATTACACCAAAAGTCTTGCAAAAAACAGGTTTTCTTGCAAGATTTCTGATACTTCATGATGCCTGAAGTACTATGAGAATAAGTTTTCAGTGCCACAAACATTGAGCTTCTGGTCTTTGTTGTGTTTGAATGGCAAAGACCAATATTTTCAAATCACTGGCCTGATTTTCAATATATTCTATACTTATCCGATCCTTAACGTTTCGGTTTGAGATTTGAGGGAGATCTGAGGCATTTCTTATTTTATCCAGCCTGATTCTCCCTGTCCTGATTAATATGGTAACAGGACTTTGTTTGGGACCATTACTTCAGTTATTTTAAGTAGCTAATAAATAACTATAGGCCCATTTTCTTTAAGGCTGCCCTAGGACATGGCAGTTCCTTTCTCCCTTACCTAGCCAGACTTTGTTGAGTGAGTCTGTCAACCCATAAATATAACAGGCAGTTGTGACACGTTCAGGTGTGAGAAATAAAGCCATGGGAGACAAAGTGAGAAACATGATAAGTAAGAGAGATGGGGTGAAATCCTAGTCCTCTTTGACGTCAATGGAAAAACACTGACATCAAAGGGGACCAAGATTTCAACCTACATTTCTGTTTTATCGAATTTTCTTCTGGAATTGTCTGCCCAAAACCTTTGGCATTGTCAGGAAAGCAGATTACAGCTCAGTTTACTCCAACCTGGTTTCTAAGAGGGTTCCAATTGGTAGTTTAGACTGTATCTTAAATTGTGCTAAAAGCCTTGGTGTGACCACCCTGGGTATTGCACTACACTGCACCAGCTTTGCTACAATTACAAGTGCATCATGTGACACTTGGGTTTGCCCAGTTAAGGAGCATGGGAAGGTCATGTGTATCATACAGGTGGGAACCATATTATTATAACAGGGCCAGGGAACAATAAGGATATAATGGGGACTCCTGCTTTTGGGCTCTTAAACTGGAATTTTATCCTGTGCCTCAGTTAAGTTCCACCTAAACCTGAGTTGGAAGGATAGAAGAGGTACACATGTGTTTGTTATATTCATGCATACAAACAGAGTTAGATTAAAACAAACACTCTTGCTGGAAGATTGCAACATAACACTACTTTATTCCTTCGAATTCAGAACGATAATACACAGGAACCGAAAAAACAGAGAGAGACACAGCAGGCTGCTCCCTAAAACAGAAAAGCACAACTCATGCCACTTTATACTAGGCTCGGTCTCCTACAGAGCCCCTCCATTAGCCTGCAAGAAGGACCAGGAAACCCCTTAGAATTTGGAGTGACAGCTTATAATTCTTACAGTTTTCAATACCCCACAGCCTGTGCTGGCCCTCTGCAAAGGGGTGAATTTCCTCCAGAGTGAGTAAATGTTAACATAGAGATAAAGCAGCTAACCTAATTTAGATGTCTAGTTTTGCAGGCTCACTGAAAATAGTCATACTCCCACAGCCCTTAAAAGAGGATAGTTTCATAAAAGCAGATCATCAGTTTAATCTGTCCTTGAGAATATTGTCTGAAGATGATAATCTGCCCTATGCAGCAATGCAGACTGGTTAAGCAGACAGTCTCTTCTGTGAGACATGTAAAAATGGGATTTGCAAATTGACTTAAAGGGACTAGCGGGATGTAATTTGCCTTCCGTATTGGGGAGCACTAGAAGGTAATTAATAACCACGTACATTTAACCATTACATTTCCGTTGTCTTAGTAGCTCGTGGGTAAGGAAAAAGTATTTCTTAGCGTGAGGAACCATCAGAACAATATATTTAAAACAACCTCAGGCACTGAAGATGTTTTTGTTAGTGAGTAGTAGTAATTTTTTCTTCCTCGTGTGTCTGTTCCGTTCCATGTGTGATAAAGTAGCTCAAACACCTTGCAAGACACAGCGCTCTCTCTCCTTACTGTTTTAACAGAGAATGAAGTCCAGTCAATTTAAATACTGCAGATTATTTTTTAAATTATTATTAGGGTAGTCAGGAATCACATCCACTCCAGTGCTTTCTCCTTTGCCATGGCAGAGGCAGTTAATTAAAGGGCACTGATGAGAAGACAAACAATACCTTTCCACCCAGGCTATCGGTCCTCTGCTGCCCGCAGTAATCAGATCAAAATCATGCTGCACGAACAGTTAGGCCTTGAAGGCCTGCCTGACTTTGCACTGCAGTGGTTGCAGACCCAAGGGGTGGAGGGTGAACTGCATTGACCTCTAAGCCATGTTCTCTGACATCACCATTAGGATCTGTTCAAAGGAGTGTCAAAGGGAGAGAGAGGGAGAGAGAGAGAGAGAGAACGGACACAGAACCTGGGAGAAAATAAAGCATACAAATCCGAGTAAGAGAGAATTTGGCAAGAACAGAAGGCAGCCCTAGTTATAGACCCTAAACAGAATACAATGGATTTTCACAGAGACAGGCTAAGGAGATGATGTTTGAATCTGGAGGCTCAGTCAGGGCCAGGATCTGGGTTCCAGGCAGAATCAGAGCTAGGGTTCAGATTTGAGGCCCAGTCCGGGCTAGGACATATACAGCAGATGCACTGGGCTGTACTGGCTAGCTTAACTGGGGGAGTGGCACCACTAACCTATTTCCTCCCCAGCACTCCCTTTTTTCTGGGGGTAGCTAGTGCAACATGAGGGCTTTCACAGAGCAGTCCTGGTCTTTGGAGAGCAAAGACACTGCAACTGTGGCTGGCACTGTGGGGTAAGCGCTGTGGGGTAAAGTAGAGGGGAGGGTCAAAGGTGGGGGTGGAGACACTCTTTGCAGCATGTTCCCAGTCCCACAGCCTACCCCTATTTGCATGCTCACATAAATCCAATACAATCTGAGTTTGGGTTTCTTTTGATTTGCCTTCTGCTTTGAGCCTTTAGGGTATACATTTTCAAGCTTTTCTCTATAACCATGAGGGTTAGAAAGTTACATATTTTAAAATAAAAGTTGAGATTTTTCTTATGTTCATATGACTCCAGCTCCTGGAGCTTTAAGAAAAACTCCAAATATTGTGAGACGTGATGCAAATCACAAGAGTCGGCAACTCTACGCTGGGTAGTTGTAACCTGAGGCATTTTCTTGTTGCAGCCTGCTGCATGAAATTGCCAAATTTTGTTCAGTTGTGTCCCATTAATGGAAACAAGCCCAAAGAATTAGGCAAAGGGTACATTTTAAAAAGAACCTAATTAAATGAAACACATTACATGTTTTTGGTTTAGAAATCATGCTGGAGTATCCACTTCCAGCCCTGGTTAATACCAGGAAAGGCAGTGCAAAAGGGTACGCACTAGAGTTGGTCAGAAAATGGATTTTCCATTCCACAGGAAATTCTGATATTTTGAAATAATTTCCAAATCAGAACACAAAAAGCTGAAAAATTCAAAATTTCCCACCAAAACAAATTCTACAAAATTTCAATTCAGAATAATCATGTTTCATTTCACTAAGGTACAATCATTTAGCTTCAATAAAGTAAAACAATTTTATTTAGATTAATTTTATTATAATATAACATCTAATACTAAATATTTTATTTTAAAACTAATATTTTAATATAAAGTTGAAAGAAAGTGAATTGAAATGCTAGTCAGCATAAAGCATTTTCACCATATTGAAACAAAATGATTCATCTTGATTTTTTCCCATTGAAAATTTCATTGAAATTGACATGTTCCTACAAAACATTTCAGTTTTGAGATAACTGCATTTTCTGATGGAAAACTGTTCTGTTAGAAAAATTTTGACCAACTGCAGTGTATACATTTGAAGAGAGAACACATAAAAGTGATCTGAACTTTCTCAAATCACAAAAAAGATCCAAGTTCTCTTAGTATTGATCAAAAGTTTGGGTTAGTTCCTACAACCAATCCAGCAAAATCTCTAATTCGACATACCCTTCTGTAACATCATTTCTCCTCATATACTTGGATTGTGGGCTTTTTCTGTAGGTTTTTTATGTGTAGGATGCATAGCCTAATGTGGCCCCAAGCCCTGATCAGGGCTTCTAGAGCCTACTCCAATATAAACAATCACTTTAAACATGCTATAATCACACAGGGATGCACTGCTTGTCATGTGTTGCTTTGTTTAATACAGCTGTTACCCAGCCAACTGGAGAATGAACAACTTGAAATGTTAACAAACCTACATCCTTGAAGTACATCCTGTATACAACAGGACTCCTGAAACACATCAAAGATTTCAGTTTCAAGTGTGCAGACAGCTTCAAAGTTGGAGAATACAGAAGTTAGAAACCAGACATTATTTCCTTATTATTCAACCAGTGACAATTCACTTAAAAATAAGTCTGATCTCAAGGGAGTCACAACCACAGAACCCAGAAGATTAACAAAAATAGGGAGAAAATACCTTCCTCACAGTGTCATACATTTCTTTCCTAACAGTAGCGATGGCTCGAAAGATCCAGAAGCTTAGCTCTATACACGTAGAAGTTCAGATGCTTCTGAGGTTGAGCTGAACCTCCCTTCTGGGGAAATTGGAATGGAAATCTATTAGTAACCGGGAGTGAAGCAAGATTTTACATATTTTCTCATATTTTCACCCTTAGACCTTCATTACCTAATTGGGTGCATAGAGCCCTGCCACACTTATACCCCACTCACTAGTCCTAGTACCACTGACAATGTTGTTGGCCAGATCACAGAGGAAGCCAGGAGCTGCAGAGAACCCCACAAAAAGTGGCTCAGTCAGATGGTATTTTGCCATGAATAAAGCCTGAAGAGAGATTAAAGCCATTAACAGACACAAAGTAAATGTATAACATAAGGCATAAAGTATTCTGCTTGATATTTCCCCCATCGTATCAAGCAAGGGCAAAGGGACTACAAATTGTTGATTGTGTTTACACAATATCCAGGCTGTGACTGGCTTTTTAATTACTATTTACTTTGAATTACACATTGTCTAGTGCAGGTCTTACAACTAGGTAAAACCAGTTATGATAACTTACAAATCAGTTAACCTCCATGCTTCAGTCAACAGGAATCTTTAATTAAGGCTTTAGGCAACCCAGCTTCTGATAAACACACACATATCCGGCAGCAACTTCAAGTATTTGGATTGTAAAATTGTCCTTATGATTTGACACTAGGTATCATCTCCCCTTCTTTATGTTGTCTTCCTAAGCATTTTATATGTGTCTGGCAATGTCTTAATGTGGAATGACAAAAAATATGCTTTATTGCTCAGTAGGAGATACAAGAGGCGCTATTGTCACATTGTCTGGAGTGGCTCATAACTGTGAGTGCCTACCTCAGGGCAGATTGTCAGAAACAGGGTAGATACCCCAAACTGGTGGTGTGTTCTATAATTAGATAATTAGATTTCACCAAGCCAATTACAAAAGTGAACTCCTGGATCCTATCCCAGTCCAATCATGGAGTCATAGACAGCCCCCTTAGACTCTCCAGCCTATCTTGCAACCCAGACAAACTGAACTTTTTAATAAAAAGTTACTTAAAACTAAAATCACACCACATCAGGTTCCTCCCAGCCTCAAGAGACCAGTAACTTACCCCAGTTAAAAGGTACTCCAGATCTTTCACCAAAGACAATGCTGGCAGGTAGATCTATAGTAAATTAACTAAAGATTTATTAGCTAAGAAAAAGAATGAGACTTACTGAGAGGTTAAAGCAGGTAAAATATATGCACAGGTGAATCACAGTTTGTAACTCTAAATAGTGACAGCGATGTGATAAACTCCCAGTTTCCCAAAAGTTTTTCAGAGTACCCAAATCAAAGGTACTCCAGATCTTTCACCAAAGACAATGCTGGCAGGCAGATCTATTTCTGCTGAATTTACAGTACTTATTAGACAGCAATTTCTAAAGATCCAGTGCTAATTGTGTATGTAACGTATCATAACTGTCCTATTTAATCCAGCTCTTCAGATTTCAGGAGATACTGTCTGAATATTAACTAAGGGCATTGATTATTAGGCAACATATTTGTGGAGGAAAAACAGCTAAACAGTTGATACTTATCCAGGAGTGAGGTGATAAATGTTATTAAATGTGTTAATAAACTGTTGGCATTTTGAGTAACATAGTAACTATTTATTAAATATGGCTGGCATGTGAAGTTGAGTCTACTAAAACACTTAGTTCAAATTATCATTGAATATTTACATACAGTTGTGACCTCTCTTTAATAGCAAAGCATTACCCTAATAAAACCATCTATTTCTATAATGCACTGATAAAATATAAACCAAACAAAGCTCATTTTCTAATTTAACTGACAGAAACATGGATTACATCTAAATGGGAGACAGTGTGGTCCAGTGAATTGACACTGGCTTGGGAATCGGGTGAGCTGGTTTCTATTACCAGTTCTGCCACTGACCTGCTGTTTGGCCTTGGACGAGTAGCTCTGGGACAGATTTACAAAGGTATTTAGGTGCCTAAAGATGCAGATAGGTATCTAGTGAACAGTTTAGGTGCCTAACCCCCATTGAAATAATGAAGCAACTGCTTTGCTTAGGAACTTCTGAAAATTCCACTAGGCTTCTATGTACATTTTTAGGTGACAAATACCTTTGTAAACCTGGCCCTTCATCTCTCCTTGCTTCAGTTTCCTCACCTGTAAAATGGGCATAATGATACTTTCTTTGCAAAGTGCTTTGAGATCTATAGGTGAAAATGAGTATATAAAAGCATTATTGTATGCTGGAAAGACGGTGTTCTATCAAAACTCTAGCTTGTGCACAGCTTTTAAAGCTCAAATAATCTTGTGGACAAAAACAAAGCGACTGTAAGGAAATGTGTATAAGCATGTAGCAAATCTGAATGGCTTTCTAACTGTGATAGCTCTGGTCTAGGCCAAAGACTAAATGGATAATATTAAAATGCAACGAATATCACCTCATTAAGAGTCATCCAGCACTAAGTATTCTACTTTATAGAGCCAGGCATTAGACCCATTGTTTTGGAAGTTTCTTTAAGGATTAGGGTCTGATCCAAAGCCCATTAAAATAAATGGGAATCTTTCCATTGACCCAGCAGGCTTTGCATCACTTGATGCTGCACTTCTCACTATACCCAGAAATAGTGTCAACTCTTGTGTCACTACCAGGCCATTGCTAATAAAAGCTTCAGACACAAGCGCATTTCCGTGCTTCTTGCTCTTATCTGTATCATAACACAATTAATATAGTTAAGGATCCAGTATATAAGGGAGGAGGCCATTTACAGTGGTCACCATTAGAAAGTCAAGATTTACTCACAAAGTAATATCTGAGACATCAGTTTCCTCCAATAACAAGTGTGGACTATTTAACTATAGGACTTATGCCGTTGTTTTATGTGTACTGCACTTTAAAATCTCTAATGACTGCTGTTTTCAGACAGGCAGTCATTTTGCATCCACTTCAGTGTAGATCGTCACCTTCTTGTAGAGTTTACTCTTGTTATTTCTTGTTTGGCTGTTCTCTGAAGTAAAAATAAATGGCCCTATAATTGAAACCACCCATTTGTTCTTTGTGTACAGAAAACATAATACAGCAGGAAATAACTGTCATATCAGATACCACTGTATGGTAACTGTGGTTAAATGATGGCTTTTTAATGCTGACCTCCTTATAAAGGTTTGGCAAAGCCACAAAATGTGCAACTCCCCCCCCCCTTTTTTTTTGGAGTCCAACCAAAATGGCAGTTTTCCCAAGCCGATCAGTCCATTCAGAGACAGGGTATGCAGAAAGCATTTAGCACTGCAAAAAGAATATGACAATCTATTTATAATGATAGTGAATGCTAGGCTGAAAGGAAAATTGCAGCTGTTGTGTATGGATTATAAATGACTGATTGTTTCTAACAACATTTATTGACACATCAGAAGGAAGTACAAGCACAGATGTAGGACTGACTCTTTTCTCATTGTATATGTGTAATCCCTGGTTGAAGGAAATGGGGCACCACAAAACTAAGTTCCGTCTAATGTTTTCTCCTTTGATGTGCATATATAAACTTCATTTTAATAGGAGTCACTGTGTGAGAGAAAGTTGGCATTAAAATCTATGGACAGACACCAGTTGGATCAGGCCCTGTGTGAGCATCAAGGGGAGAATCATCTCCTAAATTCTGGCTAATAACCTACTTCCTTCTATTCCCGCCAGGGGCGGTGCTAGAAATTTTGCCGCCCCAAGCACGGCAGGCAGGCTGCCTTCCGAGATTTGCCTGTGGACGGTCCGCTGGTCCCGCGGCTTCTGCGGACCTCCCGCAGGCGTGCTGGGGCCTGGAGCCGCCCCTGATTCCCGCAGTAGTTTCAGTAGGTTCTTCACTTGCTCGCAAACACTGGCATTCAGTGTTGCTATGGCCTGCTCAATAAAATTGCCATAGAGGGAGCTGCTTTTCCATGGTAAAATGATTAATGTTAAACGATTCCTTGATACTGTGTATAGCATATTACACAAGTGCAAAAGTTAAAAGAACATTAAAGCTGCAGAGTCAAGCACATGCAAGTTAGCAAATGGCAGAATTACCAGACCTGCAAGACCTTTAGCCCCATTGTGCATTATGTACCATTTTAATTATATGATCATATACTATTTCTCCACAGTCAGTGCCTTGTATAGATGGTGACCACTGAATGAGCACCTATTCAATGTCTTTATATAGCTTCACTGTTCAGAATGAGGCTCCAGGCCTTTTTTACTGCACATTATTCAAAGGCTGCTCTGAAGGCTGAATTATTTATTTGCTCATGGGCTTTTCTATGGTGCTCCTCACTATATTATCCAAAATGATTCGCAAACATTAATTAATGTATCTTCACAATTCCCATGAGGTGGTATTATCCATGTTTTACAGAAGGGGAACTGAGGCACAGAGAGATTAAGGTAAAAAGTGTTCACTAGTTCAGAGGGCCTGATTTGAAAGGGACTTGATTTTTCAGAGTATTTAGCATTAGATAGCATTTCATATGCTCAAAACTCCGATCTGATTGATTTCACTGGCAGCTGTGACTGCTCACCATTTCTGCAAATCAGACCCAGAACACGAGGAATGCACAATTAGTGACTAGAGCGGAGTGAAAAGACATAAAAAGATAATTACGATTGCAAAATCAAGCACTAAAAATTTAGGAAATGCCAAGTCTAAGGTGGTCTATGCAACCTCAGTTTGGCCCCCTTTTGCATATGTGTTATGATACAGTCATTAATTACATGATTTCAAACTCTATTTTCCATGGGACCCCTGCCTCATTCAGTGCACAGGCCTATTTGATCCACAGGTGTGTGATGGATCCATCTAGTAAACCAAAGGGGCTTCCCTCTTCAGAGGGGAAGATCCAAAAAAGCCACAAGGATCAACTGATTCCAGGGGACAAAAAAATGAAAAAACAGGGATGAGAATGAAGGTCAAAGAGCTAAAACAAGCGATCCCTAAGGAGACACTGAGCAGAGAACCCTGGACAGCACCATCCGCTCCCCAATCGAGTCAGAGGAACCAGTGGACACTGCCCACAGGAATTCTGCCCAAATATGTGAAACAACAAGGGATGAGAAATAGGCCCCACAGTTGCAGATACCTCCTATTGAGCTTCCTCCTCCTGGTTTGGTGGATGACCATTTTGGCCAACGCCAGTAGGAGGTTCACGAGTAGGTCTCGTGACTTTGTGAGGCCATAGTTAGGGTGTGCAAGGATGAACCAGTGAGAGGAGAAGTGCAGCCACAACCTCAGTCAGAGGTTCTGGAGAAGCCAGAAGAGAGATCGCAGGCTGACACACTCTGTATAGATGTGTGCAAGGGTCTCCATCTCACCACAGAAAGGGTCAAGTGTCAGGGGATTCCATGAATCATGCTAGATACATGCCTGTCCTCATGGCTCCATGGAATAACTGCAACTAATATTTTCAATGGGCTGGGGAATCAAAGTGGAGTACAGACTGGCCCTGTGGGGCTTCCCGCCCTTGGCAAGTAGCAGCAGGTGTCAGGGCAGGACACAAGGGCAAGGAATCAGATGGTATGGAGCACTTCCGTGTACAGATGTGCTTGGGGTGTGATTTGAAGATGGACTGACCAGCTGGTGTTCAGCCTACTCAAGCTGTGTGTTGGGAGTGGGTGGTGTGGCTTGTGGAGCAGGGGTCCAAAGATGAGCTCTGGAAGGCCAGAGATGAGGGGTAGGCAGGTGTGCCCTCCTGCAGGACCAACTTGAGATTTGGATGGTGTGTAGTGGGACAAAGTTCCTCCTCTACCTTGGTGGGTCCTGCACTTATTGGCGGATTTTGCTAGCCTCAGAGATCTTCCTGTGTTGGATCAGGAGTTGGGAGGTTTTGGGGGGAACCCGGGCCTGCCCTCCACTCCGGGTTCCAGCCCAGGGCCCTGTGGATTGCAGCTGTCTATAGTGCCTCCTGGTACAGCTGCATGACAGCTACAACTCCCTAGGCTACTTCCCCATGGCCTCCTCCATACACCTTCTTTATCCTCACCACAGGACTTTCCTCCTTGTGTCTGATAACGCTTGTACTCCTCAGTCCTCCAGCAGCACACCCTGTCACTCTCAGCTCCTTGCACCTCTCGCTCTCAGCTCCTCACACACACACCACAAACTGAAGTGAGCTCCCTTTTAAACCCAGGTGCCCTGATTAGCCTGCCTTAATTGATTCTAGCAGCTTCTTGATTGGCTGCAGGTGTTCTAATCAGCCTGTCTGCCTTAATTGTTTCCAGAAGTTCCTGATTGTTCTGGAACCTTCCCTGTTACCTTATCCAGGGAAAGGGGACCTACTTAACCTGAGGCTAATATATCTGCCTTCTATTACTCTCCTGTAGCCATCTGGCCTGACCCTGTCACAGTAGTAAATGAGGCAGGAGCTTACAGGAAGAGAAAGGAAGAACAGATTCATCAACTAGAGAGGAATCTGCTTCAGTCCCTGTCCACAGGACTCACTTAAGTGTCTAAAACAAGGTCAAAACAAAAGCAAATAGACAATATATTGGCTACTACCCACCCAAGACTCTCCTAGCTTCTGCCAGCCAGAAGATGAGTGAACACACCCTTCCCCTTTAGTATTCCTTCCTAGCTACTATAACGAGACCCACACTAGGGCTTCCCTAACCCTGGGTCTCCTGTCTATTGCCCCACCTGAGAGTCAGGAAGCCTTGTGTCTGGCTTCCTGTAGGTTACTTGCTTGCTCGTAGTCATGTGCCCTATGTGACAGACTGAGGCTATGTCTGTATCAAATGGTGAGCTCCATGTTGTTTGGCAATCCCATTTTCTCTGAGAAGCAAGCACAAAACAGTTTAGGGCCATCAACTCTGATTGTCTCTCAGTTACCAAACTTCTCTATCCAGAAACCTGGCTGGGGGCAGGGCTGGAGATTCTCAGCCTGTGACACCCTAAGCTAGGAACTGTGACCAGTCACTACCCAGACCCAGGAGACCTGGAAGCATGTGGGATCCAGCAGTTGGCTCCACTCACAAAAGACTGGTGTCCATCCAGAGAGAGGAATGGGGCCAGGTTGCAATACCCTTTAACTACATCTCCCAATTTTAAAGGGCCCAAAGGCCATAGCAGACACCCTGATACATGTCCAGGCACTCCAAGGCCCAGTGGCCTCTGACAGGCCTTGCCTATCCTGAGAAAACACATTGAATTAGAAAGTGTTAACTAACACACTTGTCTACATGATGTTAAACATTATTTTGCCTTTAGTAGGGAAAGGACAGTCATGTTTAAATCCAATTAGCTAGTTGTGGTTAACTCTAGTGGGGGACAGACCTATATTTATGTCCATTCTTTCCTAACTGGGGCCTCATTCTCCATATGTCTGTATCTTGTGTAGTCATTTGTAGCTCTGCAAAATCAGAGCAGAGTAGATGTAAAACACTCAAATCAGAATAGTGGCATTGTACACCCACGCTGCATGGGTGTGAATAAGTACACATGGTTCAAAACAGGGGAGAGTCAGGTCCCCAGACGAAATCTTTCCAGCCTGCCGCAAAGCAACATCATAACAGAAGTTGTTTAATTCTTAATTCTCTTGGTTATACAAACTTCAGAAACTATACACTGAAAAAAGACCCAAAACCCCTGTAATAACCCTCACCTGCTTTGCAGCTCCAGTCAGCACAGGACCATTTCTGAGCTCGGTTATGAAATAGGTCTGATGCACACTGATAACATTTTACAGTTTGTGGTTAGTCTGTCAAGCTGTTCTCATCTAGCACAGTACGTTTTCTATATGAACCATTTCCTCAATACTTCTGCTTCAATTTAGGAAAAACCCCGATTTTTACTGCAGGGGAAGTACTGTTCCAAAACATTTACATATTGTATTCATAACATTTCACTAGGGGCTCAGTAGTGGCTTTGGCACAAGACCTGAGTGAAGGGCAGCACATACTTACACTGCTCCAGGAGCAGACCAGGAACCAGATAACAAGTCACAGTGTGGTCCCTGGTACCTCCCCCTGCTCTGGGGTGGGAAATAATCTGCACAAACCCTATGTCTAGCATAGTTTACTTGGTCCTCCATAATGGCTTGTCTGGGCTGGCTGGCATGGAGATGTGTGGTGTTAAGGTTCCACCAATTCTTTATCCATGGTTCCCTGCCCACCAGCACAGTCGTTGCTCTCTTCCCGCACCCACACCCAACAGCTATCCACTACATGAGCACACAGTGTATGGGACTAAGGTGCATGTGCACATAAGGCAGGTTAAAATCTTGATGTAGAGAGCTAGAGTAATAATATTCTGCACTTATACTGGAACTTGCATCTGAGAATTCATAGAACTGGAGGGCCGGAAAGGACCTAAAGAGGTCATCTGGTCCATCCCTTCACTCTGAGGCATGGACAAGAATATCAAAGCACTTTAAAAATATTTACACATCACACAACTCCTGTGAGATGGGGATCATGACGGCCTGTCTTACAGCTGGGAAAATTCAGGAAATCAGATCTTTATGGGTACGTCCACACTGCGATAAAAGACCTGGGGCACAGCTGCAGCTGGCCCAGGCCAGATGACTCAAGCTCACAGGGCTCGTGGTGGAGGGCTATAAAATTATTGTGTTGACATTCAGGCTTGGGCTGGAGCCTAGGCTCTGGGACCCTCCCGTCTTGTGAGCTCTCAGAGCCTGGGCTTTAGCCCAAGCCTGAACATTTACACTTCAATTTTATAGCCCCACTGCCCGAGCCCTGCGAGCCCAAGTCAGCTGGCCTAGGCCAGCTGTGGTTTTTTACTGAAGTGTAGCCATACCCTAAGTGACTTGCCCAAGGACACTCTGTTAGCCTGAGGCAGCGCAGGGAATAGGATCCAGGAGTCATAGAAAATATGGTGTGGCTTTTTGTTTTGCTTTTAGAAAGATCCTATGTATCGTTCAAAAACTTTGTTTAAAAAAAAAATCAAACATTCTAAAAAGTTTCAAAACCAAAAACATTCTTGTGATACCCCCTGAAAACCGCAATTCAGCTCCACAACTGGGCACATCTTTACAATCCGTATGGTACTCCACTGCAGCCCATCATCCACCAATGCTCATCAGAAACATACGAATGGGCCAAATAAACAGTGTGGTGCTAACAAGAACTCATGTTGATCTTCCCATCTGAACAATGGAACAAAACAGTATAAAAGCTTATTAACCATAAGTACACCCACTGTAAAGTGCCTTTACTCTTTTAGAGTGATGTAAAGAGGCCTAAGTGCTAATGAAAACCTGATCCAACAGGCTTACAGGAACTAAATAAAATATCTGTCACAAGTAAGGACCTTCCGGCAACCACAATTCAACACCACAAGCTAAAATAATACTACAGTCCCTTCACCACACACACACTGATCAGTTGAGATAGGAGATCATTCACGGAAGCCGTTAAGCAATTACTCAGTGACCAGAAGCCCTCAAATACACTACTGCTTTAAGCACTGGTGAGATGATGAAAGTTGGTTTTGGTTGCTGTGACTATAGCCCTTCAATGATCTACACTCCTCACACAATCATGAACGTTTTCTGAAGATGCTCCCCACCCCCGTCTTCCTACAGCTAGCCAGCGGTTCTCAACCCGTGGCCCACATGCGGCCCAATCAGCACACAGCTGCTAAAGGCCAGCCCGCACGGTGGGGTCTGGTTCCCAGCTGTCCGGTGTGGTGGGGTCTGGGCTGCTCCACCGGCACAGCGGGGTCGGGATGCTGGCTGGCACCGCATATCGGGGGTCTGGGGTCAAGGCTCCAGGCCGACCCCCCGGGGTCAACGTGTCCAGGGTCCAGGGCTGCTGCCCAGCCCCACAGTGCCCGGGGCTGCCATCTACAATGATAAATAAGTTGAAAACCACTGAGCTAGTCCAACAGGGAGAAAAAGGCTTTTGCCCACCTCTTCATACTGAACTACTCGTTTGCCCTAGGAAATCCTTCTGTGTACTCCATGCTCTTCAGGTCACCAGGCTTTCTGGCCTCAGTGTGTAATACTGCTGAGGGGTACAGCATGTACCATCTCACTGACATGCAAGAGCTTCACCTGCCCAATTCTCCCCAACTGCCCACTGAGAGAAAGGCAGACAATTAGGATCAAGTTTTCCATTGGCGTGAAGTGGTGCAGTTTAATTAGATTCAATGGAACTGTGTCTCTTTACACCAGCAGAGAATTTGTCCCTTGGATTCAAATCCTTGAACCCAGCTACAGATTAAACTAGTGGAGGGTGCCATGAATAATGTTACTATTCTATTGCAGTGCATCAGGAGTTAAACCCAAGTCAACAGGATTGACTTCATACTGGAGGCTAGGTCACTGTTTTACTAAGATGGAGGATGCTAGCACTAAGATGAAGGTGATATCATTTTAGAAAGCTGAACTTGGGAGCTGCATCATTTTTGGTAGCTGGATGCTGTCCATATATATCTATATCTACACACACACCTCTGCAAGTCTAGCTGTTTTATTAGTCACATTTCAAGAATTTAGTTACAAGGACCATTGTAGAGCAGAGACATGGAAAAACTGAGCTTTTGTGGTATTGCACGTTAGACTAAGAACCCACTTCCCTTCCTGCAATTGCAAAGCAAGAAAGTGTAGGCTGTTAGTTTATCAGTCAGTGTATCAGTGAATTCACAACAAGTACATGGTTTCAATTTTAAAAATTTAGGGTTCATGGCCCAAATTCTTCTCTCATTTACACTGATGTAAATCTGAAGCAGCTACTACAACTTCAGTGGAGTTACTCTGGATTTACACTGGTGGAAAGGAGAGTAAATAGCACCATGTCTTTTTGTTATTTAAAAAGAAGCCAGAATTTTTTCTCCAGAAAAATTCTCATTGATTTTAGTGTAACAACGATTTAGCCCTAAACCAGATGGGCAACCTTGGGTTTCTGGGAGAAATGCCACCATGCCGCCATGGATGGAATCTGACGATGGGTTCTGAGCTTAGTCTTCAGCTGTCTAGGCTGAGAGGGCTTGGATCTCTGAAGAGGCAGCAGTCTAAATGCATAAAGAAGAACCATTCAGAGACAAATGAACCCTTCTGGCAGGCACTCCAAACACTAGTGATGGGTTCCAAAGAAAGTGTTCCAACAGGAAGGTTGAAGTGATCCTGTCTTGCTTGGCTTGGTCATTTCAATAGCTAACCTTTTTCTAACAACAGGGCATGTTTTTTCCACCACATTAATAAGTATCTGTAGAAGTGCTACCTCTCGAAATGGAGCTTTCATGTGATAAGTAAAAAGACCTAGCATTACAGTGTCCAGACATACCCACCTCTCACTACTATCCATTTCCTCCTTATTCAGATGTGTCAAAGACAAATGTGGTACTCTTGAGTGCTTTCCCCATGCATGCTAATCTCATTGATCTGTGGTCACCCTCATCTTTCTGACTAGCTGTCTGTCTGGAATTTCCATTGTGAGCAGCTTCCCCTTGTCTTCCCTTTTAGTCTTTTGTGGATGGAATCATAGCCCAGCTAAAGGCAGCAGAGCACACTCTTTGCTTCCATAGGAGATATAACAGAAATAGGGATTATGGTAAGGCCACCAGCAACACTTCCTATGGAGAAAAAATATCAGTGAAGAAAGACAGCATCCTTCCCAGAAGATAAGTCTCCTAATGACTCCTAGCTTAAGGAGAAGTATATAAAAGTTTCTCAGGGTATCAATATCAATAAGTGGTAGACATTTGGAATAGAGAATTTACATATAAAGTAGGCTAGAAATATGGTATTGTAATAACACTTTGTACTTTTATTGGATTTCCCACTTAAGGATCTCAAAGTGCTTTATATACAACCAATGAATGAACAGAATACACCCTTTTAAGGTGGGTGAGCATTATTATATCCATTTTACCAATGGAGACTGACTCACAGAGTGGTGAGGTAAGTTACATGGTAACACCAAATCAGTAGTAGTATTAAGAGTAGAACCCAGGAGTCATGGATCTCAGTCCCCTACTTTGAGTACTAGACTGGTCCTTTCTTAGGATACTAATAACAAGGGTATACTCTTTTTGGTAAATTGAAAAGTTTAATTAATTTGTTTTCATGAAATGAGACAATAACTTAAGAAACTACCCCAGGATATAATACTATGATCAGCATTCATCCTACCTAAGGTTTCAGAGTAGCAGCCATGTTAGCCTGTATCAGCAAAAAGAACAGGAGTACTTGTGGCACCTTAGAGACTATCAAATTTATTTGAGCATAAGCTTTCGTGGGCTACAGCTCACTTCATCGGATGCATAGAATGGAACATACAGTAAGATGATATTTATATACACAGAGAACATGAAAAGGTGGAAGTACCCATACCAACTGTAAGAGGCTAGTAATTAAGAGAAGCTATTATCAGCAGGGGAGAAAAACTTTTGAAGTGATAATCAAGATGACCCATTTTGGATAGTTGACATGAAGGTGTGAGGATATTTTAACATGGGGAAATAGATTCAATTAGTGTAATGACCGAGCCATTCCCAGTTTCTGTACAAACCTAAGTTAATGGTATCTAATTTGCATATTAATTCAAGTTCAGCAGCTTCTGGTTGGAGTCTGTTTTTCAAGCTTTTCTGTTGCAAAATTGCCACCTTAATGTCCGTCACTGAGTGATTAGAGAGGTTGAAGTGTTCTCCTACTGGTCTTTGAAAGTTATGATTCCTGATGTCAGATTTGTGTCCGTTTATTCTTGCGTAGAGACTGTCCGGTTTGGCCAATGTACATGGCAGAGGGGCATTGCTGGCACATGATGGCATATCCTGCCTAAATCATCTATAGTTTTCCAGTGCTAGGGAAAATGGAAAATTTCAGCATTCTCAAATGAGACTCTCAGTGATGTATCTCTGATATTCAGTAAGGGTGGGATATTCCATTACCAACCTTTTCCCAAGGGTTTCTTGCATAAGAATTCAATCACTTTCTAAAGACTACAATTCAGGAAGGGTATTTCTTCATCCATTTGTGGGCTGCTTTAAAGTATCATTGTAGTAAGAATTTGTTTCTAACTACAGGCAAGAATACCACTGAAACACCATAAGTATTCAAATTAGCAAGCTGTGAAGTCACAACAAGGGGAGGGGGAAGGTTCTTCATAAATAAACAGAAAGAGCTAGGGGATGAGAATGGAACAAACACACTTCAAATGTTTCTAGGTGATGTTTATGCCAATTGCCATAAAGAGGCTCTTGTCTCCTAGCTGCTGATGGCTACAATGGAAAATCTGAATAGGAACACCATTCCATAGTCCAGGGATCCCCAACACGGTGCTTGCGGGGGCATCTAAATGCGCCCACGTCCTGGCTGGCAGTCGCGACGTCATCCAGAGCCGTCGCCGCCGAAATGCCGCCGAATTTTGGCAGCATTTCAGCGGATGCTTGACTGCCACCATGGTACTTTGTCTGGCGCCCGCCAGACAAAACAGGCTGGGGACCACTGCCATAGTCAATGTGTACATTTGGTGGCATACTAGAGGGATGTCTGATTAATACCCACTACAGTTAAGCTTGCAAACACTTCAGTTATGACCCCTCATAACAAGGTCTCCTTGCCTAATCCCCAGGTCCTCAGCCAGTGCAGACACTGGCTCAGCTCCACTCCTTCTGTGACCCTAAGATATGCCTACAACCAGCATCCCACATTAAAATCTCCCCTCTGGGGTCTGGTTTATTAATATTATTAAATAAAAGTGGTTCACCCCTTTCACTTATGTGTCCAGGTTCTCCAAGTCCTTTGTGGCCCCTTTCCAGGATTTCACTGCATCTCAATAGCATGTCCTCCTAGTTCCCTTCCACAGCAAGTACCAGTGTCCCAACCTTAAATGCTGCTTTTCTCCAGGCAACTGTTCTTGTGTGTCAGGAAGCAGCCAACTCTTTCCCAATCCTTTGTCTCCCTGTGAGTGAGCAACAGACCCTGTCTTTTATTTCAGGCCTTGCCACGTGATCAAGTCATATGACCCTCTGGACTGCATCCCTTCTCAGTGTCACAGGATTATATCCCCTAGATCTCATGTGCTTAAAGGTCTGAGGCCTTGTAACAGCAGGGCTGGCCATGCCCACACATACACAACCAGCACTCCGTTACATCCTTCTTTGTACAGCCTCATCCTTTTATCACAAAGGAACTTTTGGGGCTGAATGTTTTTCATGTTTAGTTTTTCCCCACAGGTGAATTTCTGGGGAAAGCAGAAGCAAAACCTTTCAGCCATCATTGAGCTGGGTGAGGGTGAATACAATTTTTTCCAAAACCATTTTTTTTTCAAATTTTCAACAAGTACAGCTAATTACAGTCTGATCATAGCCCAGTGAAGTCCCTGGGCGCTGATAGGTGCGCCACAGTTGTGAAAGTCAGGCCATTTTTAAACACTTAAATAAGGACCTTGGGGCCCGATTCAAAAGTCCAGTGAAGTCAACACTTCTATGAGCTTTAGATCATGCCTTTAGCAGCTTACCTTTAGGCACACTTTAAAAAAATTATGGCTTATGATGATTGGTACAATATAGATTGGTAGATTAGATAGGTCTCAAACTATGCAGAGAGAATAAAGAGTAAATTCAAAAAAGGAATTTACAAGCTCCACCAGCATGACTAGCTCACATACTATATGGTAATTTCTATTCTTTTCGTTGTGAAAGGTAAATCTGAACCTACTATTTCATGTTATAAATGTGCACTACAAATTGTAGCATGCCGGATATACAATATGGAATATTGTCAGATCAGCTTCAGTTCTGGAATTCCCTGACTAGTGAGAAATTGATCTCGCAATATTTAAGCAAGATGCTATGTAATCTGTGGCAGTTCTGGGGCAAGGTCTCTGGGTTCTGCAATGTACACTGCAGGACACTGGTCCAGGACACTGGAAAGTTCACAGCAGCTTCAGTTAAACATAGTTTTTCAATTAATATAGAAACCAGAATAGCTGTTTCAATTCAATTTATTTTATGCTGCCCCCACATTTCTAGTTGTCAGCATGCTACAGATTTTAGTACAAGGCATGTCTGCATTGTAAAAGTGGTCAAGGGAAAAGCTGGAGCAAACTCCCACAAGCCACAAATCCAATTCCTGTTTTGTGTCTAACTACTCTGCAGTCTGATCCCTGAAGGATTAAGGAATATTGCAGCTAGATAGATAGTTCTAGAGTTAATGACTATAACATTATTTGTGCTTGAGAAAGAATGAGACCAAAGCAAAAATGTTTGCACATGAGTGCAAATACCAGGAATTGAATTTTGGCATAATAGGCCAGATCCAAAGCCCATGGAGTAGTTTTGTGTTAGAAGTGAAAGTGAGTTTGTGAAATGCAGACTCTGAGTGCAATTGGGTGAGATGATGTTTGGGTAGCGAGATATATGAGCTGAGGTTGGAGTGGATGTAAATGCTGGCTAAGCTGGTGATTTCCTAGATTTGTAATGACTGTGTTGGTGGGTTTGCACTTGAGCAACCTTAACTCTAAGTTAACTGTGTGTTCTTTGGTTTGTGATATACTTATATTCGGGTGGGAGAATTAGTGAAGGGAAAATGTGGCATTCTCCCCTCCAACCTACACTGAACCCTCACCCACAAGTCAGACCAAACCTTTTCTGAACTGAAAAAGTTCAACATTTTCCATTATCTTTCATCTTCATGAGCCTGTGCTTTGCCTGATTCTCTCAGGCAGAATTGTCAAAATATGATAAGAAAAGCTGCTGTTGCAAAACTAGTATGGGGGATCCAATAGGACATTGGGTGGTTAGGATAAGCATCTCTGCTTTGGACTGCTTCTCCACAGTCACAACTTGGTAAGTTTCACCCATCACTAATAGAGCTACCTGTAGTTAGTCTACTACTTAAATTCTCATTGAAATAGGATTTTTTTTAAATAGAATCATTTTTCTGCCACTCAGGGTAACTGCTTTGCAGTTTATTTAAATCTCACAGCAATTTTGATCTCCCCCACTGAGATTTATCTAAAGGGGGCTGGTGTATAATCTCATGCATGACTGAATGTCTATCAGCAAATATTGTGATTCAACATGTTTTTGAAAGATATGGTGCAGAATTAAAAATACTCAGAGGATTTTACTGTGCTCTAGACAAAAGGATGTCCCATTAGAGCACTGGATTTTCTTCATAATGGAAAGTAAATGCATATGGTGAGGTGAAACAAGACACAAGACCCAGGCCCTTGCAACATATTACAGTGGCCTGGCAACATTCTGTGATAATGCAGAATGAATGAATGAATGATCAACTCTGGAAGAGCAATGGAGTAGTGTAAAGCATCTTAACTGGTTACATCCTGAAAGAATCAACTATGCAATTAAAGCAACATCTCATTAGGAGCCAGGGAGGCACCAATAGACAAAAGGGGAGACTATACAGTTAGAAGGTAAATAGTTGACCATTGAGCCTACATTCAATAACAGGTTAAAATAATAGAACTGATTTGGAAGCAGCTAGTGGTAGATGAGAAAATCTTGATCAACAATGGGCATTTTTATAGAGTATCATGTCAGAAAACACTGATCACTCTGCTACAATCCAGAGCTTGACAAAAAAGGAATTCAGGAATCATAGTTCATAGAAACAAGGCCTATTTCTCCCTATAATTTCCCACCATTGCAAGCACCAGAGCAGCTCCACCGTTGGGAGCACTATTGCAGACTGGTCCCTGGCATTTTAATCACGCTGAGTAAATTCAGACAACAGTTAAAATGCTGGTGACCACCTATTTACTCAACATTGTTACCATCACTGGAGATACACCACTGGTAGCAATGGTGGGAAATGCTAGGGGGAAAAGTTAATGTAAACAATGCCAAAAGGAGTTCAACCAGGGGCCGTCTGCCCTTGCTTGTTGTTCCCTCATCCTTAATGAACTATTTTGGTTTGGGAGAGACTGCTTGATTCCTGCTGATCCCTGTTGGGTGTGGTGAGGATCAAGGTTGGATACAGCCCAAAGTGAGGAGCAGTGTTGAGCAGGGGTCAATACTGGGCCCAATTACATATTCATATTTTAAAATATACTTGTACGTACTTCTCATTAGTCCAATATGTTATACTATTTATAACATCAATGGACATTTTAAAATATGATCTTGAAGGAGAGACATGTTGTCCATTGACCAAATTTCTAGAGAGTTTAGAGAAATAGGCAAACAATATCAATGATACAAGATTTAATTTAGAAAGATGTCAGGTATGGTATTTAGAGGAAATTGGATTTACTTTGCAGAAGTACAGTCAGAGGATGCTGACTGGCAGGCAGAGAGGGATATCAACAAACTGGAACAATGAAATTGCTATGAGCTCCACCCACTGAAATCTAGGATCATTTACCATTACATTATTGTACGAGAGCTTTAGGTCCAGCCTCATACCATGATGACAGTCTGCTTTAATTGCTTGTTACTCACTTCTCACGCTGGTTAAATATTGCAATCATTCTTGTACTAGATTTCTCTGTCACTACCACAGAGTGGATCATGGAATATGGGTGACCAGGCTAGTGTTAGCATCTGGATCTGCTTCTTACTACATAGATGTGTGCACTAGGATGTAGTGTAACTCCTCTGACTTCAGGGACGTTACCCATGATTCACATTGGTGTGAGTGTGGAATCAGCCCCAACAAAATGATTAGACAGAGTAGTTCTTTTCCTGCTAATTTACTCTCATTGGAGACTGTTGCTCCTTTAATTAGCACATGTTGACATCCCACAGGGCTTGATTCTTAGTTTTATGCTTTTCAGCACATTTCTTTTACCTGCTCTTCTAATAATAGTTCACAATGCAGTTCAAGTGACTAATACCTAATTCTTGATTCAATCCAGGTCGTACTTCTTCATTTGTTTGCGGGTCAATCTTGGCTGTCTAGCCATTGCCAGAAATGGAATTCAGACAAAAACTGAGCCATGGTTGATTGAGCACAGAATTTATTTTCTAGCTCCCTGCTAATATTACATATTGTTCAATTATCATCTATTAGTCATATCAAAGACCTAGGTGTCAATGATCATGACCTTTATGTGACCTTAAAAGAAACATATTCATGGTGTGGCTAGATACGCTTCTTACATCTTGAAACCTCTGCTTTCTTTCTATAAGTTAGTTCATCCTTTTCTTATAACCAGAACTGATCTACAGTTTTTTGTTGGTTGAGTTACCAGACAGTGCTTTGTTCAGTTAAAGCTCAACCACAATGCTTTTCTATGGATTATTAGACACACAAATGTTTCTTCCACACATTTGGCTGGTAGTCCAGTCTATCCATCTAGATGCCTATCGCTTTTAAATCCTCAGGGGCTGATCCCCTGTGTATTGGACTGAGTTGCTGTAGCCATAAATGTACTGCACTGCAATCAGAGTGGTTGCACAAAAAGGTGTCAGCTGTTATTTCGAGCCCACAGGAAACGCAGCTGCACAGTCTCACATTTGGAGAATGATCTCCCAGCAGACATGTTCTATTGGTCACCATTAGGTCTATACCTAGACCCTATGTTTTCGCATTGAGTCTTCCCTGAGCACACTCAACTAGTTTGTTTTTAAATATTTCAGATGGAGCATCTGTATTTCTGCAAAGTGCTTAGAGGCCCTTCTTATGAAGGCTGTCCTGTAAATATGCAGATTGATTGATTGACCTTTTTGCGAGGCTGTTATTAGCACTCATTGGCAAGTTACCAAGAGACATAGAACAATACCAGTCTCCCCAGAGAATGAATCACCTTCCTTGTGTCCTTAGCCTCAGTCTGTTTATGAATCCCAAGGTCGTAGTGGCTAAATCTCCCTCACTGGTTGCTGTCTAACTTTTCCTTGGTGATTACTGTGGAGGCTGACCAGCAAAAGTGATGGGCTGTTTTTACCTCATGTGTCATAAGGTTACACAAAAGGATGCAAGTGATAAACATGGGGTGTGTTTTCAGTGTTAACATACACACATTACTTAAAAACATCTCCTGTATGCACAACGTTGGGAAGTAAATGAGAATGAGAGCACTCAGCGTCATGCAGGACCAGGCTTTTGGTCATGTGTAAAATTTTCAAAAGTACCTAAGACACTTAGGAGCCTAAGTTCCATTGACTTTCAAAAGGAATTAGACTCATAAGTCATTTAGGTGCTTTTGAAAATGTTTCCTGATACTCATACTTATCATATGCTTATATTTTATCACATACTTTTATATCATTCTAGTCTCTATTAAATTTAACAAACACGTTCCTGGTGAGTATCACATCTTGGTAGAAGACTATCTCCTGGACTGTCTCCTTCCCATTCATGATCACATAACTTGATTCATTGAGTTTAAGGCCCGAAGGAACTATTAGATCATCCTGTATATCATAGGCTGTTAATTTTCATCCAGTTACCTCTGGATTGAGTCCAGGAACTTGTGTTTGATTAAAGCATAATCTGTGTTTGGCTGAAGTATATTTTCCAGAAAGGTATCTAGTCTTGATTTGAAGACATCAAGAAGTGGAGAATCCACCAATTACCTTAGTTGTCTGTTTCATTGTTAATCACCCTCACTGTTAAAATAATTGTGGCTAATTTCTCATTTGAATTTGTCTGGCTTCTGCTTCCAGCCATTGGTTCTCATAATGCCTTTCTCTGCTAGATTAAAGAGCCCTTTAGTACCCATTATTCTCTCCCCATGAAGGTAATTAGACACTAAATCCAAGTCACCTTTTCTTTTTTTTTTTGGATAAGCAAGACAGATTGAGGTCTTTCAGGCTATGTCTACATTGCAAACTAAAAGGTGTGTCCCCCAGCTTGTGTAGACAGACTCATGCTAGCTCTCGTCTGACTAAGCATGCTAAAAATAGTGTAGCTGCAGAAGCACAGGCAGTGGTGGGACTGTGCTAGCTACCACCAAGTACAAACCCACCTGGATAAATACTTGGGGTTACCAACATGTGTTGTCATTGCAGCTGCCTGGACTACTGGGTTACACTGCTATTTTTAGTATGCTAACTCAGATGAGAGCTAGCACAAGTATGTCTGCACACACTGGGAAATACCCCACTAATTCACAGTATAGATGTAGTCTAAATGTCTCATTGTAAAACATTTAGTCAGCACCCAAATGTTTTGTGATTCTTTTTTACACTCTCTCCAGTTTTTCAACATCATCTTTAAAATGTGGACACCAGAACTTTATACACAGTATTCCATTATCGGTCTGATCTATGCCATAAACAGAGGTAAAAATCACCTTCCCACTTCTACTCACTACTCCCCTGTTGATACATCCAAGGATCACAATAACCCTTTTTACCATAGCATTGGACTAGACACTCCTGTTCAGTTGCTTGTCCACTATGCCCCCTAAATTCTTCCAGAGTCACTGTTTTCCAGGATGCAGTCCCACATTCTGTATGCATGGCCTGCATTCCCTGTTCCTAGATGTATACATTTGCATTTGGCTGTATTAAAATGCATTGTGTTTGAATAGGGCTAGCTTAAAACAATACATTGTTTGCATCAGATATTTTCAATTCATCAAAATCGAAACCTTTTGCAGAGATGGTTAGATTTCAATGAAGTTCCAATGGAATCCAGGCATCATGGGGAAAAAAAGAGAACATGGTAAGAGGTTGCAAACTCTCCGAGCCACCAAGCATCTGGGTGTGAGGGTTTTTTCACAGACACAGACACAGACACACACCTTTAACAGGCATGCAAAGAGTGGGGCAAAGCCATGAAAACCAGGTCAATCAGCATTTCTTCTAGTGGAAAGATAGTCCATAAGGAAGAGTCACTGATTTCAAAATCTTCAACTTCTTTTTGTTACTGGACTCTCATTGTTCCCCTTTCTTAGCATGTACCATCTTGCTTCATTTGTCCAACAGCAATAGCTCACTCTTGAATTATGTATATCAAAATTATTACGGACGGTTGTCCTTAATGTTCCTGTATTTCCTTCTGACAAGCCTAATATGAACAAGCTCTGTTAAGTGGTATCCGTTCAGGATGTGATTATCCACCCTATGGTTAATTAACGTGGCGATGAAAGCCAGTTTGGAAAGGAAGGATGATCTTGTGGTGAAGCAACTAGAATGGGACTCAGGAGATCTGCATTCAAGTCCCAACTCCATCACAGATCTCCTGTGTGACACTGGGCAAGTCACTTTGGCCCAGACCCACAAAGTTACTTAAGTGCCTAAATGCCAGACCCAGGCACTTAAATCTCGGGTTTAGGTGTCAAAATCCGACTTTTGGTTCCAGTGCGATCTGACAAACCCTGTAGGTGCTTAAGCTCACTTGGCACCTAAGTTTTCATGGTGAAGGTTCCCTAGGTGGATCCCACCCTTAGTCGCTCTATCCCTTACTTCCTACTAAACTAGGGATGATAATGTTCCTCTCTCTTGTCTATTTAGCTTGTCAGCTTTTTGAGCTAGACTGTCTGTTATTGTGTGTTTGTACATGGTGACCTTGATTTCAGCTAAGGCTTCTAAGCACTACCATAATGAATACACATGGTAAATAAATAAGAACAACAACAAATACCGCACTAGAGCCTGATCCAAATTTCATTGCAGCTAATGGAAAGCACTCTACCAATTTTAGTGGGCTTTGAATCAGGACGAATGTATATAATAAATATTTTACAAAATATATATAAGACTGACCAAAAGCATACAGTACCATAGCTGATCATCTTCGTCGTAAGAAATGGATTTAGCAGAGAAAACACAGAGAGCAATGGATGTTATTTTCTGATTTGTACACCAGGACTGACATGAGATTTATATGGTATATACCTTTGTGCTGGCTCAGGGGGAGGGTTCACCTAGAGAGAAGAGCCAGTATCGGGGGTAGGGGGGAAGAGAAGGACTCTGATTCTAATAGGATTCTTATATCAAATACATCATCAGTGAAGCAAGTTCTGTCTTCTTTAAAAGGCCCAACAAAATTCAACCCAGTTTCAATGACTGAGCTTTCTTGTAACACAAACATTTAGCTTTACAATGTATTCTAAAAGTGCTCTTACTGATTAGTGAACATCTTCAGCTCAGGAGCAGAGAGCAACATACCCCAAGGAGTATGAAGTATTCATTGTCAACAGTTTATTTGACAAATTTATACTTTTTTTCTCCCTGTTTGCAAAGTGACTGTGACCAGGAAATCATGGTCATGTTTTAAGGACTGGTACAATCATGTTCATGTGATAACAGAACTTGAGCCCTCAATCAAAAATAACCCCCTCATCCAAACCCACTTCTTTTAATTTGGTACCCCACCTCTCTACCGAGTTTCCGTTGACATATTGTTTAATTTGGGGTGACATGAGGAGATTCCCGAATTGACTTTCATCATCACTGTGTGGAACTTCAGGAAAGAGAAATAAAAGATTCCAGAAAGCTATAATGCATGCCATTTATCTCTTAAACACCTTATTGATTTATGTCTGCAAAATTTATCTTTGGCTCTGAGCTGTTGAACTTTATTTGTATTGATTGTGCAATAACTGACACGGTAGTTTCATGTGGTAGATGATAGCTATTCAGCTGCCCAAGATGAAATCATGAGAGAATGCATAAAGCAGACATGAAAGTCACTAGACCAGTATGGCAGCAATACAGTTTGGAGGTAGGTATGTTTCAGCCAGGCATAACATCAATGAAATAACAAGGTGTGACCAAGCACACAATAAAACTCCTATTAAGACTAAGGTGGACAATTCTAGGAAGGGCAGATCCTGAAAATAAACTCTTTTAAACTGTCCTTTTCAGTCATCATGCAAATCTTTAGAAAATGTTAATTAGAAGTGACAATCCTTACCACTCTTCATTCTGATGTATTTTAAGGATAGGATTTTCAAAAACACTCGGTCTAATTCTTCTCCTGTTGAAGTACATAAGGGTTTTCATCACTGATTTCACCAGGAGCAGCGTTAGGCTAAGACTGAGTGCTTTTGAAAACCCCATCCTTAAAATACACGTAACACACACAGTCAAATAATATGACACACATAGGCCTTCCTTCATTTACCGTATAGAAATTCTATAGACAGGTGGGACCACATCAGTCACGCAAAATTAGTGTATGGTACATGAAAGCAGTATAAACAAACAGCAAAATAAAAGCAGCAAAGAGACCTGTGGCACCTTATAGACTAACAGACGTATTGGAGCATGAGCTTTCGTGGGTGAATACCCACTTTGTCAGATGCATGTATTCACCCACGAAAGCTCATGCTCCAATACGTCTGTTAGTCTATAAGGTGCCACAGGACTCTTTGCTGCTTTTACAGATCCAGACTAACACGGCTACCCCTCTGATACTTGAGCAAAATAAAAGACATCTGAGCCTGAGTCCGAAGCATGGTTTCACACTATTATTTCCAAGTAATGTGGCTATATTGTCCTCAGCAGTGTCATACGAGTGGTCATGTATATGTAAGGTCAATATCAGAATCACTTTTCAGGTCGTTTGTGAGCTACCCTCTCACACGATTCCCTTATTGTCACCCTTATCATCTTCAATTAAAACTGCATGCAAACGTACATTCCCTCCCCACAGTATAAGGCACGCATAATGGAAAGCACAGTGGGATAAAATTGAGATGGGTCTGGTTTATAAAATTCAGATCTGAGCCCAGATCCAAATTAAAACATTCCCAAAGTGCAAGGGGAAGGTTGGATTCTGGTGTGAGCCCATCTCTACTGCAAAGGCATTTCAGGGTGAAAATAAAAATGACAGCATCATAAGAGCAATAATTGAGGGAGCTAAAAATGAAGATACATAGACAAGGGAGTGCAAATCTGACCAAAGAGGAGACTTGATCTGAGATGGAGAGTCAGTGGAGTGAAGAGATGCAGGAAGGGTGGGGTGGAGAGGAGAAGGCTGGGGCTGAATAATCGTGGTGCTATGGGAAGGGACAGACAGGGAAGCAAAGAGGGGAAGAGAGAGAGGCAAAATACCTGGACTAGGCCGGAGAATATCCATGGATCATAGGAATGCCCACATTGGATCAGGCCAATGGTCCATCTAATCTAATACCCTGTGTTTGACAGCAGCCAATACTGAACACCTCAGAGCAGGGCAAGGAATGTGTTAAGCCCTGGACAATAGCAGGCTGACGGGAAAAAACTTTCCTCCGAACACCAGGAAGTTTGATCTATCTAGGTACTTACACTGCCCTCATCCTCATAGTGCCTCACAACACCCCTGCAAGGTTGGGAAGGACTATCTTCGTTTTACACATGGAAACTGAGGTACAGTGTTGATAAGTGACTTGTGTAATGTCATACAGGAAGTCTATAGCTGAGCAATGAATTGATCTGAAGCTTCCTGTGTCTTCATCCAGTGCCCCAGCCACTAGCCATTACCACGCTAGTGATTGGTTTATATTCTGAAGCATGAAGGCCGATACCCCTTATACATTTTTATCTCAGCCTAGCGTAAGTGCACCATCTGATCACTAAAAATAACATGCTGGCAATGTTTTCCTGAAACACCCCTTTCTGTTAGCAGAGGTTGGACCTGCTGAGGGAAGGTTAAGGGCTTTCTGCTGACTCACCAAGGCAGATGACTCCTCACCCCACACAGAAATGACAGAAGAGGGAAGGGCATTTTAGGAAGAGATGATCTAGGGTGTGGACTGAGCAATCCTAAGAGAACACGAAAGAGGAACCCAAGAGCAGCCAAGCCTGGGGAGAAGCTTTGAGCTGAACTTGAAGTTATGTTATTGTTTATATTGAAAAGAAAAGCCCAGGAAGGGGGGTGAGTTTGACTTTGCACATTGTGTGGACTTTCACACACACACACTCCCTCTCCCCGCACACGACACAAAAATTTGCAGAAGTAATGCTGTTAAATTCATGTGATTTTCCCTGTTGATTTTTTTTGCGCAGAATATAAACTGCTTAGAAAATGACTCCACTTTAAAAACAAAAGTCACTGGTGACATTGTTAGCAATATGGCAGAAAATAAAATAAGCAGACGCTCCTCTTACTAGCTTGCCCAACGTGGCCCTAGTTCTTGCACTGCGTCCCCCGCTCTTCCTGCCATAGGCAGTGCTACAGTACCTGTTCTTGGCCTGTGTATTTGAGATGGTGTTTTTACTCAAACACTGTGTCAGTGAGGTTATAATAGTAGTGGGTACTTTAAGTTAGGAACATGATGTGACTGACAATCCTGTCATTCTGACAGCCCATCAGCAAATGTGGGACATGAAAAATGCCATGTCTGAAACCTTCCTAAGTGAGCTGCTGCTCACCCTGATACAGCTTCCCCTCCAGCAGCCTCCAACACTTTACAATAATAATTCTAGTCATACTCCTAAGAAGAGCATTTCACTGTGCCACTACCTGCCTCGTCAAGTCTGTACTCTCTCTCCCTGCCTCACTAGGCACGGCAGCCATCAGGTGAGTGGCTGGAGCTACCTTTTGGCCCGGATGAAGTTTTCTGTAGAATTAGGGCCAACTCCATTTGAACTCCTTGGGACATCATTCATGGCAGAAATTCACCCTTTTCTCCCTTTGGGGCTCTTATTAGGAAGAGTTCTAGAAGCCATATGGTTTGTGTGAGGTTACACTGCTCACTGATCACAGGAATGCTCAGCAGCAGTCCTGCTTCTGGAAGGACTGGACATTGGCATCTATTCTGTATCCTCTTCTGCGTACCTGGCAGAGTAACAGCCCCCTTTCTACCTGGGATAAAGAATGGAGACCTGAAAGGAAAGCTTTCAAGCACTAATTGACACTCATGTTGGCAGTTGCCATAGAAAAGCCAAAAGGCTGAAATGAGCCAGGGAGACGTGACAACTTTCTAACACCACAGGTGGTCCTTCCAGGTCAGGACTGAGGCACGTTACTGAGGTAGTACACCTCTACCCCGATATAACACTGTCCTCAGGAGCCAAAAAATCTTACTGCATTATAGGTGAAACCGCGTTATATCGAACTTGCTTTGATCCGCCAGAGTGCGCAGCCCCGCCCCCATGGAGCGCTGCTTTACTGCGTTATATCCAAATTCGTGTTATATTGGGTCGCGTTATATCAGGGTAGAGAGGTATATGGAAGCTTATCTCACTATCCATGGTTGTTCATTTGGTCTGCTAACAAGTTAACGGAGAGAGACGAGAGAGACAGAGGGAGAGCCTGAAATCAGAGAGAGAGGAAGAGAAGTTATTGTATACAAGACCCTGATGAGATTTCTAAAGCTGAAAAGCTGATCACTCGGGTGCAGCACTAAGATAGACAATTTTAAATGAGAAAAATGTTGGATTTCTTTTGGAGTCTGAGTCATTTCCATGGAAGAAAAGCAAATGGGCTGAGGGGGGACGTTAGAGATGGCATGTGAATTTCACTCTGAATTACAATGCTGATCCTTCAGCAGCTCCTGGCTTCTTACCCTGGTTCAGCTTTGGATACCCCAAGTGGTTAGTTTTTCCAAATTTGCTCCCTCAGATTCACAATTTTACCATGTTTACCTGGAATGCTGAAGTCTGCCATTAAATGACCCTTTTCCCGTACATATTTTTGCTCGTTTTGCCAGCAACAAGAAATTTTCTACTCAGCTCTGCTATAATATAATACAGTGTCTGTGTGGCAAGGACAAGAGTGTGCAATAAAACAAAAGGAAGGAAAGGGGGTCAAGAAGGAATCTGCAAAGGAATGGAATTATCTGACCACTCCGAGAAAATGAGCTTTTCCATCAGTTTAAAAAAAAAAAAAGGCTGGCAGGTGTCAGACAGGACAAATGGTAAATAATTTGCACTTGTTGTACATAGCACCTTTCCGGCAATGATCTCAGAGCAATGTGTAAACATGAATTAAGTCTCACAATATGGCCATCAGAGGCGCTACACAGTATTAGACTCATTGTACTCATGAAAGAATATGGGCCAGATCATCAACTGACACAAACCAGCATAACGCCATTCACTTAAGTCTATGGAGCTACACCAGTTTAAGCCAGGTGAGGAGCTGGCCCTACGTGACTTACCCATTGTCATACAGTGATATAATAGCAGAGGCACAAAATGCAGGAGCCCTTGTTACCTTACACCACTATCCCCTTAAACCAGTTTCTCTGTTAGTAATAATTAACAACATTAGAGAACATCCTGCCAGGGAAATAGACATGATGATCTAATAGGGCTTTTCCATCTCTGATTTATGTGAACATCACCGATAATGAAACTGACAAAACAAAGGGTCTGGAATGAGTCATCATGATGCACTGTTATTATCCCAGCAGGGTGAAGGGGCAAGCCTGTGCTATGCAGTCTGTTAGACAAAGTGCTCATTAACAAAATGCGATACATTTCTTGGTGCTAAGATTTAATGTTCTTTTCTAACATATTTCTATTTTCAGTGTAAAATAGGAATATTTAAACAGATGTGCAACTTGTAAGCTATACCGGCAAAGCATGAGGCTTCCAACCCCTAAGTGAAGCATTGAAGATTACAGAGTGATCACAGCAGCTATAAATACTAGCTTACTTCACTCACCATGTCTGTGCTCATAAGCTAAAAAGAATCTAAGGAGTGGGAAATCAGTCATTTTAGTTTTGAAACTATTTTGGGATGCTAGACGTTGCAAATATTTTTGCTTTTATATTTTCCCACAGTAATGTATATTTGTCTGACCTCCCTCCTCCCCTCAACACCCAGAGAGGAGTAAGTATGCCACAGGGATTTATGGCAAGATTCAGATCCGTTACACCAAAGGAATAATTCCAAAGTAATTCCACTGAAGTCAACCGAGATCATAATCTGGGGCATTTAATGCTTCATGACAATCTGGGACTAACACAAAGAGCAAAGATCCTAAGCCTAGATTCACAAAGGGACTTAGGCGGTGTGATGCCACCTAAGATAGCCACTGGGAGATATCAATGTGTCCTAACTCTGCCCCTGTGGTGGAGGCAGGAGCCTAAATCCAGGCTGCACCTAGATCTGCTGGCATGATGGGAACCCCTCTCCTGGAGTCAGGCATCTAAGTGGTTTCTTGTGAGAATGAGTTAGGTGCTTACCTCGCTCCACACAAAATAGAAGGAGGAGATGGGGTGCCCACCTTATAACTTTTATCCCAGTGATTAGAGCAGTCATCTGAGATGTGGGAGACCTGAGTTCAATATCCCCCTCTGCCAGAAGAGGAGAAAGGATGGGGTCTCTCCCACCTCTCAGAAAAGTGTGCTAAACACAGAGTTACTGGATAGTCTTATTGGGGTAGGGGGGATTGGACACTCCCTTAAATCCCTCCTGTTGAAGCTGTTCCACTTTGGATAAATAATGAAAGGATGATTGAAGCATGAAGATTAGATTCTGGGTTGCCACCTCCCAGGTGGGTGCCCTACCCACCACACTGCAGAGCCATATTCTCTCTCTCTCACCCCGTGACTTTCATTATTTATCCACAGAGGCACAGCTTCAACAGGAGAGACTGAGGGAGCCCCACATCAGAATATTCCATAGCTCCATGGTTAGAGCACTCTCCTGAGAGGAGGGAGACCCTTGTTCAAATGGTGTCTCCCCTTCTGGCAAAGGGGGAATTGAACCTGGGGGTCCCACATCCCAGGTGAGCGCTCTAACCACTGGGAAAAAAGTTAGAAGGTTGTCGTCACCACCACCTCCTCCCTCTTCAGCAGTCAGATTTTAAATGGTCCCCAATCCAGTAGGCAGCATCTGAGCACGCCTACCCAATCAGGCCCCACACACGGGTTAGATGGTAAACAACGTTCATGAAACACTCTGGAACTTGGGCAAGAGACAGGCATTCAGATGCCTAGAATGAGGCAGCAGAGTGCATGCTCAGAGACAGACAGGTGCCCAGAGAAATTTTACCCTGAAAATTTAGGCGCCTACAGGGTTCAGCAGAAATTTTGTGGATCACAGTCAAGCCTAAAGCTGGAATTTAGGCTTTGAAATCCAAGATTTCAGCACCTAACTATGGGGTTTAGGTACTTATGTAACAGGGTGAATCTAGCCCTTAGTACCTCTATGGCACCATGACTTGCCTTGTCATGGTGACTTTGTCAGATGACCACATCTATTTGGCTATACCCTTCCTAACAGCCTGTGCAATGAGTCATGGAATGGCTTCGCCAGGACAACACAATAGAGGATAAAAAAAATGGGGGGGAGAGATTTTCTTCCTGCTAGCAGACCCTAATTAGAATTTCAGACAGGCATCAAGTTAGGTCAGCACAGAATAAATGAACAGTTGTGAGGTAAATTGTATTCCCATAGAGCCCGTTCCTGCAAACCCTTACTGATATGTAGTCTGCAACCTAATAAAACTAGCCCCTTTGGGCCAAACCTTCACGGACTACAACAGAGCTCACCAATCTCTACCAGCTGATTACTTGGACCACTAACTTTATTGGGACCTCTTGCAAGAACAAAGGTTTGCAGGATTGGTTTAGTCAATTTGTTGCTCTGTTAGTATATCCAGAGTTGCTCAAATTCACATTCGCAGACCTTGCACCATGTTTAATTAAAAGACATTAGCACACAGCAGTTAGTGGACCAGTGATACTTAATCCAATATGGTTTAGAGGAGAGATTTTGTTGTGTTATAATAAAGTACCTGTGAGGAGTTAGTCAGCCAGAAGCAGGGCTGGCTGAATATTCATGGCACCTCTCTTTTGTACAATGAGATGAGCTCTCTTTTTGTTGAACCCACTCTTTAGGGTTCTTACACCCTCAGATCTGCTAAGGTCACACTTCAGTATTGCTGCAGGCTTATAAGGGCAATGTGCTAGTTTTCCTACTGCCCAACCCTCTGAGGGCTCTTCAAGCTGCTTGCAATTTCCTGTTTAGTGGAACTTATCTGGATTGTAAGTTTTCCTTAGGGAGAAGCATTTTTTCCCCTTCTCATTCCCCTTCATCATGGCTGTGCTACCTCTGCCCTCTTTTCATTTTCACTCAGCATCAGACCTCCAGTGGGCACAACTTTGTACTTGCAGTTTTCACCAAAAAAAATGAACTTGTAAAAATGCCTTTGAAACTAGTGTAAAATTCATTATGAAGCAACACATCGGGCCGCAGCTCAAGGATTTCAGCGGTGAACATGGAAATTGTAACTGACATGTGAGTTCCAGGAATCTTAGAAGGCCTCTTTGGGGATTACTGGCTTTAAAAACATGTTTCTGCTTAGTCTCAATCAGAGAGGAAATTTTGAGTCAAGGATTATTAATTTCTTTCAGAATCTAGTGGCTTGCTGCCTATGCCTTCTCAGCACAAATCCAACAACCTACACCATTTTGAAAAACCTGACTAGTTCTACCCTGACAATTCAATCCTTAATCACTGATTTGCTGTATATGGAGCAGCTGGGCTGTTTAAAAAACTCATCCTCCCCCTCTTCTGTTTCCCTCATGCAAAACCCCAATTAGAACCACCAGTTTTGTGTTGTATTTAAATTGGCACTAGACTGTCACAAACAGGATAAAGATTTTCCTCCTCCTCAACACACATACACACACCTTTCCACATTACAGCTTCCTGGATCTTATCTCCAGCTGGTGGAAAGAGATCATGGGCTGCATGCCAGATGCTCTCACGTATATCTGTGCCAGCCAGTGGGACAGGGTGTTTGCACAGTAGGTGAATACTGTACCCTAAAAACAATTGTCACAAATTACTGCCCCCAGAGCTTCAGGGAGACTAAGGGGGTCTGTGAGGTGGTCCCCTGGGGGCAATGGACATATATAGTGCCCCTTGCCAAGGGTTGTGGCTAAAGGCATAATCTGGCCCTTGATGATCAACATTGCATATTACTTAGCATTTAAGGTATTATTGTACAGCCCCCAGCAGTGTGCTAGGTACCTCACAGAGTGGAGAATGAGACATGCTCCCTGCCTCAAAACGCTTACAATAATTTCAAGAAAGCAAAGGGGCAAACAGAAGAATTGGATGAGGATGCTGAAGGAAAAAGAGGGGTCCCAGGAATAAGAGAATAAGGTTACCCAGCTGTGTGCCCCGCAGGATTCTACTACACCAGTGCATGCACACACTTTATGCTAGTTATAATAAAGAAAGTGGAATATTAAGAAAGTGCCTGACATACATTAACTACTTATGTGTTGATTGCTGGTGGTGTGCTCCAACCTGTACAAAATTCCTCATAAACATACCTGCAAGGTACCGTTATTCTTATTTTACAAATAAGGAAACAGTCTCAGAGATTCAGTGCGATCCCTAAGGCAAGAGAGGGAGTCTGCGTCAGAGCTCAGACTGAAATTCAGGAGTTCAAGTTTCCCATTCGTGCGCTGTACACTAGACCGAGCTCCTTCTCTCTGCATTTGCTTCTTTTAACACTTCTTCGCTATCAATTGATACACAGATTTTTAAGAGCTTTCTTTTTGAGGCTGCTGCTTCTGAAAAACAAAGCATGAAAGATGCAGCATAAATAATAGAAAACTTCGCTTCTCCTGAAACACAGGGACAGAGTCTCTGTTCCTCGGGTTCTATGCTGAGCACAGGATAGGGAGAGGGAGGCAGAAAAGGGCTAGAAGCCACCTACACCTCTCCCCAACTCTGGCCCTGGCTGCGGTTTTCTCTGGTGAAATATACATTGTGCCAGTTTGTAACAGCCCTCTATGGGCCATTACACCAGCACATCATAGCATGACATGTAATGCCCCCCTTCCATACCAGAGCTGCAAAGGAGACTTGCATAGAACTGTGATATCAGCTATAAGCTAGGTGGGGGATCTGATTATGAGGTATTCTGAAGGGGCCATTTCCAACCCCTATAATGACAGCATAAAGAGACCCCACGGTGGGGTAGAGGCTCATATATTTGTATGTACAAATGTAACTTCTTACTTATGGTTCTGCTTTTATTTTTAAAAGGCTCCTCTATGGTTTGGTTGAGCATACTGGAAACTCTAACCCAATTCCCCCTGCACAACTGGTTGCATCTCCATTCCTGGTTAGATCATTCTTTAAAAGCTCATTCCTGCACTTTGGTCTCCTTACTCTGCCTGCCTGCCAAAAATGCAGTCTAACTTCCCTGTTTGGCAGTGGCTTTGTGCGTGATGTTGTGTGATGTCATTTTTAAACCACCCTGCAGTGTGCTTCAGTATTTGAACTATCTGGCCCCAATTCAGGGTTTACAACCACATCAGGCCATGAGAAATATCATCTCAAGGAATGAGGTTCCCATTAGCACAACAATAAAATAAAAACATTCTCATTCAAGGAAGGAGCTGCGCCAGGAGACCCATCCCAGAACTACCTGTTGAATTCCCTAATCTAAATTGGCAGGACATCAAGTCCCAAAAGGAGAAAAATAACCTATAATGTTCTTCAGTAACATAGTTGGAATACAAACAATTCTCCTTTGCCCAGTGGTTTTCAAGCAAAGCGCCATTGTTATTTATACTACTAAGACATCTGGTGTATGGACTGCTTCTTGCTCTGTGTTTGTAAGCCACCTAACATTATGGGGTCCTGGTCAGTGACTGGGGTGCCTAGCAGCTATTGCAATATAAATAAAATACTGACAGCACTATTATTTCCATGCAGTTAGCTGATTCAGGAAGAGATTTCCAAAAGTTCCTAAGGGATTTAGATGCACAAGTTCCTTTAAAGGGACTCGTGGCCCTGGATCTCGGTAGGCATATTTGAAAATCTCCCCTTCTACTTTTCAGAGCTCAGCATTCCCTCGTTGAAATTATTTCTGGCTTTGCCGGTTGGTGAGCCCTAGGATTCTCTTTACGAATCATGTCTCAGATGGCCAAATGTAAGCGTTTGTCAAACAAAAAATAGCTGTGAGTTCCCTTGTAAAAGGTCTTGTCCTTATCTGTATCAGCCCTCATAGCAGTGGAGAGAGAAGATTCACTTGTAATGAAAATAAAGCAGGTTCTTCACTGAGGCTGCTGGACACCGACAGACCTTGTAGTTCTCTCTGGCTCCCATTTTAACTGAATTGCTTAGTGTCACCACAGAAGGAGCCTGATTCTGTTTTAACTTGCACTGATGTTACACTGTGGTAGCTCTATGATCTCCAGTGGAGTTACTCCTGATCTACACAACTATAAGGGAGGTCAGACTCAAGTCGAAGACTGGACTAAGCAAGCATAGGAAGGACTAATGTACAGTGCCCTGCTGCTGAAGGATTGCAGAAAGAAAACATCAGGTTGTTAATGAATCATAGATGCCAAGAAAGAAAAGAGGACGGTCTGAGCAACGGTCTGCAGCTGTATAGTGGGATTACATCTGATATAATAGCAATGTGCTGCTGCATTGTAGAGGACACTAATAATATTTGATGCAAGGAGAGAGTCTCATCTCACTGGTGTATATCAGATTAACTCCATGGAAGTCAATGGTATTAAATTGGTGTAAAACAAAAGTTGAGAGCAGAACCAGGCCTATTGACCCTTGACAAATGCTTAATTTTGCTATACCTTAGTTATTAATATACCATAGAACTATAGTTCATTAGTTATTGCAATACTACAGCGCATTCAACCATATTTTCTGGGCGCTTTGGGATTTATCAATTATTTGCACAGATTCGTTTCTAAAACATGGCCAGTTTGTTTATACCACTATATAAAAGGGCCATAGAGTTGCAGGTGACTTATGTCTTCAGGTGAATTCTTTTAGGGTGACATTTTCTAATCTGTCCTTTAAAGATACACAGACAAATCAGGTAGTCAGACGTCTGGCTACCCATCGTGTGTATGCAAATTCTGTTTGTTTGCAAATACTGGGCATAAACTTGATGATTACCTGTTCTGTTCATTCCCTCTGGGACACCTGGCACTGCCACTGTCGGAAGACAGGATACTGAGCTAGATGGACCTTTGGTCTGACCCAGTAGGGCCATTCTTATGTATACTTCAATCCTGAGTTGAGGCCACTTTGAAAATCTAGTTCTAATTAGCACAGCTTTTCTCAAAATATTTTTGGGTAAATGTTTTATTTATGGTATCAGTTTGAGACATTCTAGCACAAAGATTAATGGGCACTTGGCTCTCTGCTTGTTTTTCCCCCATGGTATGTGACATTTTGGAGGGCAGCCTTGTACATTACAGAATATGGGCTTGAGCCAAAGCCAGCTGAAGCCAATGGAAAGATTCCTATTAACTTCAGCAGGCTTTGGATCATATCCCATGAGTTTTCCATTTTTTGTGACAAAACTAAATGTAAACTGAGGGGATTGTGCGTGTTTTCTTTTGCCAGATCTATATTGTAAAATCAGGCCTCTGAAAAAAAAATCACAGGGCCAGGGTATGGGGTGATTCTATAGCTTTTCGTTAGGGAATTAATGCAGTCCAGGAAGTATGAGGTTTTGAGAACATACCAAACTGTATTTTCAGCCTGTGAACCTGATTCTAGTTCACAAACCTTTTCATCCCAGTACTTTAAACCTTGATTTTCCTGAAATGTGATTCAATTTTTAAACATGATAAAATATAATTAATAGTAAAACACAACCAGCATCCCATATACTCAACTACACTCAAATACCCCCTCCCCCCATTTTGTCTAGCTATACACAGAAGCCCGTGCAATGCGGCCCTGACCCAATTGACTTCAATGAGATTTGGATCAAGGCCTGTATTACGGATGGAAGGACTCCTCCCAGCTCAGGGCCGAGATCCATCGTCACATAGATCCTAACTTAATCAGTCACATGGGAGAGCAAATCCCCCTGATGATTCAACCTATCCCTCATGTATTTTATTTCAGTGTGTAGAGGAAGGATGATTGTATGGTGAAGGTGCTGGATTGGGATTCAGGGTACTACTGATTTCTGTTCCTGGCATTGCCATAGACTTTGTGTGTGACATTATCTGGGCTTCAGTGCCACCTCTGTGAAATAGTGGGTTGTGTGTGTGGGGGGGAGGGAAATACTACTTCCTTTCACATATCCTTTACCCTATCTAGATTGTAAATTCTTTGGGGGTAGGGATCCTGATCTCCATTGAGACTGCTAAGCACTACTGTATTACAAAATTATTTCAATATCTATATTAGCAGAGCATTGGTTAATTTCATGTAGACATTTCAGGAAGCCACACAGTGAGCAAATTAAACCAGCTAATCCACCTGGCATCAAACATTGTCAGCTCTAATCATTTAAGATGATGGGAAGGTTTGCTGCTGGCTTGGCTACAGCAAGGCAGGTGATATGTCCTTTACTTGCTCTTTTATGATAAAATATAGCACCAGTCACATGGGTGTCAAACCTTGAGAGAGAGACAAACACACACATACACATCCCTCCAAGGCCAGGTTAATCTTTCATTCTTCACGCCTGCTGGGAACTGTCAGCTTCAGCACTGCCTTACTAGGGAACTCAGTCGAGTGTGGAGATTACATGGAGATATTTTACACGTGCATATGAATTGATATTTACCTCAGTTTTGTCTCCTTTTCTTTATTGTGATTCACATGCCATGCTAATTAATTGAACAGCACATGACAAATATGTTGTTATTAATGGCATCTGGGGTGTCAGTCAGTTTTGCTGCAGCTTGACTGGGGAATTGTGAGGGATGATAGTATTCTCTGAGCTATATGCTACTGCTAATGAGGGATACAGAATGCAGCCAAGACCATAAAGCAAGGCACAGATACCTCACCCTGAGTGGTCAAACAAAACAAAACAAAAAAACCCACTCAAGCACAGAGGTGAAAAAAACGTGTCTTATGCACAGCTAGAGACAGCAGGTAACTTCAAATCCCCACTCTCCTGTTTCAGGCATGCCAGACCTTTAATAGAGTGAAAGCTCATCTGATGTTGCATGTTTCACCTAGACAGCAGGAAGTGTCCCTCCCACACCATACCTAACCCACTCAAAGGTATCGTTATTCATTAAAATCAAACATAACATTGTAGGCTGGATGGCTCAGGAGACCGGGAATTGGGCTAGAGAGTCTTTCACTTCTACATTGCTAGCTTGACTCTACCCCAGGTCATTAATGACTGAAAGTCCAGGCTCTTTGGTGGACCGTGTGAAATGACAGTCCCTGGGGACCTATGGATATCACAGTGTCACAGAAACCATGTCACAAATCGCTCCTTTGGTCTGCAGGCTCAGCTGAGAGACCAACGTCTGGATGGGTGAGGGAGACCGAACTGTCCTCTCACCCCTATAGGTGGTCACTGTTGCTCAGTGCCAATGAATGCTCGTGGAACACTGTGAGGAAGCTTGTACTGCTGTATTCATTCCCTGTTCAACAGACTTTTGGCAAAAACGTGGGTTTTTTATGTCATCTTTTTTATTCCTACAGGGGAAAAAATTGCTGCTGGACAGTGCATGTGACAAATGTCTTTGTTACAATTAGGTGGATGGGATTCTTAAAACATAAGAACTGGGTAATGCACTCTTGCAGTAAAAGTCTGCATTTTTCATCATTGTCATCAGTTTATTTATGTAGTGTAATGGATGTAGAAAACATCCTTCTGCACCGTACAATCCACAGCACAGCCAAGCTGAAAGTCATAGCAGATAACTGCAGTGTAAGCCTGTATAAAGAAAGAAGTTTTGACCTAAAGACCTTCAGGGATTTCATATCCTCAAGGGCTTTTGGGATCACAAGATGTTCCCAAAGCTCAGGTGCTTGCCTAGTACATTAAGGTCAAAAAGGGAGCCTCTGCCAAGGATATTTAAGTCTAAAAGTGCAGCTATGTTTCACCTCTTGGTATAACCTGGGAGAGATTGTTATATTCTGGTCACTAACAAAGCAAAAATTAAATCTCTCTCTTGTGAATTTCAATTGCTGCTTCAAGAATTGGACAAGTATGGGGGAATGAAATCTTTCTGGTTCAGTGACCTGGGAGAACAAGCATACAGTACTTCTCACTTCTAGAACACCATTTGTGATCCCCAAATGCTTTTCAAATGTAAAGTGAAGTGGAAACGAGATAGAAATTGTTTCATCTGCCACTGAAATGCTGCCATCCCTGTGGTGAAACACTGCAACCATTCAACAGCTCATGATCATACCTAACATAGTGGGACAAGAAACAAAGAATCCAGCAAACTGCAGCAGGTTTTTTCACATAGGCAAAAAATTGGAGTTGGAATTTGGCCAGGTGATCTCCCATGCTTATATTACTGGGATTTTTAATGACCACAGGTTGGTAAAGATTACTATGGTGCTAACTGCTCAGTGAACTCTACCGCAAACATACTCAAATACAACTTTAGTCAGAGTTCAAGATGAGTGCATGAACCAGGAATGATTCATTCAAATATTTGTGTGCTCTCAGATTTTCCAAAGAAGCTTATAAGTAATCTATTTTTATTTCTCTGGATCCCCATACATATTTTCAGCCTGATGGTTATGGTACACTTCAAACACAAGCTTGGTTTGATGGGATAGGTTGCATGAGCAAAACCACCTGGTATTTTTTATATATCTAAGCCTACCTGATGTGATCAAGTATTTCAGCCTAGTTCAACTTAATCCACTTCCCACTACTCGGAGGTAGCCTCCAGGACCAGCACCAAGAGGAGGAAGGAGATGATATTCCTCCCACCCCCATAAAACAGAGGTGTCATGCAACAATTGTAAGGAATCACAAGAAGAGTTGCTTTATTTTTCAAACACTGAAGAAGGAACTCCTTTAGAATTAGGAAGTAGGATTATCCCTAAAGATACTCTCTCTGCTTGATGTAGAGCTTCTCCTACAACCATCTCCATCCCACCTGACTTCCTTTTACAGATCTAAAGATACCATACACAGACCTTCACGCCATCCACCTGCACATCTGCCCAGTGCCATGCCTAGCTTCTTGGGTCAAGTGCTGGGCTCCGGCAGGCCCAGCAATACCAAGAGCCAAAGCGGACATTTTCACCCTCTGCCCCCTCCAATCATCTTCAAGGGGCCCCAAATATTGTCAGAGAAGCCAAACTTACTTCACAGCAAAATACTGACACAGTAGCCAAATTTTACTTCTTTTAAACTCCTAAAATCCAAGATTTTCTTGGCTTCTACCTAGACCCTGGATTCCTGGAAGGTTGTTTCTTAAATAGCACTATCCAGGAGACCCAAAATACCCACTTGTCCCCACCAAGTAATGGGAACTGGAACCAGCCCTGGGCTCAGGACTTACCCATCAGAGAGAAAGACAAGGAAGGAGAAGATAATCTAGGGTATGTCTTCACTGCAGAGTTATCTCAAGCTTTTACCCAAGTCAACCATTCTCCCATTCCCACACACACCCTCTTACCTTAGCTCAGGGTGCTTTCAACCCATCCTTCAGCTGGGGGTGTGCATTAGAGCTCAGCTTGTGCTTTCATTCGGGGTGCTAACCCACCCACCTTGCAGTGAGGACGCAGGCTAAATCTCTTGAGTGGTGATAGTCTTCTAGTGCTTTGCTCAGTTCCCCCCATATGCCCAGCAGGACAGACAAGTTCTTCCACAATTCACTGGGAAAGATTCAGAGCAGCTCCTCTGACTGCAGGGCACAGAACCATGGGATATACCCTGGGAAGTCCTAACGACACACACGGGGCAGTGCAGCACCAATGAGGATACAGTAACTTCGACATAACTTTGCATTGTAGCTGCATGTACCCAGACTGGGCAAACCCACATGCTTAGACCTGGATGCCAATCACCCTGACTGACCCTGCTAGCATACGCCGGCCAGCAACCATCATTACACCCGACTCATGGAGCCTTTTGTAATCTATGGCCATTTTTGTGAGGTTTGGTCTTGAGCTAGGGAGCCACAAACACAGACACAAAGAGAGCAGCAGTGGAGTCAGTGCACTACACATTTACCATCTACGGTCGGCACATGAAAGTTAGTGGGTGCAGGAAGTGGAGGTGACATGAAGTTAATTTCTCAAGCACACAAATGGAATTTTTGTTGCTGCTGTTACATGACTCAGCATTTTCATATGTCAATAATTGACAACAGTTAAAATGAGACAGAAACCAAATGCATGTGGGAGAGGGAGATGCAGGTCTCTAACGATGGGGGACAAAGGAGAAGTAGGCTGAGAAGCTGATACACTCTACACAGCACAAGAGAATCAGAATGAGTGTAAATGACATCCGGCTATGCAGTGTAAATTCATAATATGCTCTAGGGAAATCTCTGCGCCTGCCCGCAGAGGGTAAGTCCGAGGAGGCTTGAATTCTCACATGCAGCTAAATCCTAAACCCACTGAAGTCAATGGCAAAACTCCCATGGACTGCAATGGAATTAGGATTTGACTCATTTTTTTACATGTCTGTAAGATTGAGCAGGTTTTGTCTGCTGCGTCTCTGTGCTATCCTGTAACATGGGAACAAGCCCTTGGAGCACCAGGGAGAAATACCCTTTTTTGTTTATGAATTTTGAACCCTGATTTGGGGCCAAGGGGGTGGCAAGTAGATTCACAGATCCCATCAATTGTCCCAATACATTATGGGAATTCCATGCATCCAAAACCATCAATAACTTCCTGAGCATTACCAGGCTTCATACCCTGGTGTAACAGCACCTTTTCCACAACATCACACACCTGCATAACAATGGCCCAACGGTTGATCTCCCCGTGCCAAATTGGTTTGCTACAGACAAGCTGCATTTGGGGGTGGCCAACTTCCAGATAGCTATTGCAATGCACTTGTCCACCGGTATGGGGCATCATATGCTGGTACGCTGCTGTAGCTCCAGGGTTAGTTCAGCACGTATCTCCAGAAAAGTTGCCATCTCCATCCTGAAATTCTCTCACCACTGCTGGTTGTCTCAGACCTGCAACACGATCCTTTCCCATCAATCCGCTCTAGTTTCCCAAGCCCAGAAATGATTCTGTATGATATGAAGCTGCTCCAGGAACCAGTCCTCTATCATCAGTTGCTTGGTATCTTCCTCTCCTTCCTCATCCCAATACCACTACTGCTGAAGACTCTCCCAATGCTGGAGCAGCAGCTGCTGCCACATCATCAGCTCAGTGGTGCGGCTGGTGAAGTCCAAAGCCAGTTTCATCTGAGTGAGTGCTGAAATATAGCCCAAGCAGCCTCTGCAATATTCCAGGTTGCCAACAGAGTGGTGCTGAGCATTGTTGGGTCCATGTTGGCTGTCAGCAATTCAAAAATGGCCCTAGTCTGCCCATAAGGAAAGCATGAGGCTGAGACAGATGAATCACTGTATTTTTAAAAAACGTGAACTAGCCTGGTTTCCAGTGTGTCCCACAACGCACAGCAAGAAAAATCCCAGAATGCACACTGCTCAGCTGCAAAGCAAAGGAGCATGGGTTACCCTCCAAGAATGCCATGCCCTCAGTTCACAGCAAAACACTGCCATGTGTACACAGGGATGCACTCTGACAGAGGCACATGGTCCTGTGTGCATGCTGCCACTGCAGCTTGTGTAATGTGCAGCAAAAAGTGGTGATTAACCCTTCCCCTGTGTGTAGACAAGCCCTTCTTGTCTGTGTAGACAGATTCTGTGACTGAATTTTAACATGAAAGTTGCATAATGTATAACCAAAAAAGAACTAGATAAGTTCATGGAGGATCGGTCCATCAATGGCTATTAGCCAGGATGGGTAGGGATGGTGTCCCTAGCTACTGTTTGCCAGAAGCTGGGGATGAGCAACAGGGGATGGATCACTTGATGATTACCTGTTCTGTTCATTCCCTCTGAGGCACCTGGCATTGGTCACTGTCAGAAGACAGGATACTGAGCTAGATGGACCTTTGGTCTGACCCAGTTTGGCTAATTCTTATGTTCATTCACAGTATATGGAGTAATGCATAAGGTAAGATAAAAGGTAATCAGATCTCATGCTTTGGGGCATAAGCTGATCTCCAGAGCAGCCAGGGTGGCATCTTCCTCTTTCCCCATGTGCAGTGTTGCACAAGTTCTCTAAACTCATTTTATGGACTTTTTTTTACCCCTTCATCTAAAGCATTCGGAGTGCTCAGATCCAGTATGGCACATCCACGCTTCCAAAACAGCAAAGGGTGAAGTGGGACATGCGTTACACTGGACAGCACATCCCTAATTCCTGCATTGAAATGATAGAAGCAATAGGTCTTTATAATATGGTAATATATTTTTTTACGACTGACATCAATGGGTGATCTTCCTAAGTAAGGACTTCTGGATTGGGCCCATTGGGCTTAATTGATGTACATTCTGAAACTGTTGAGAACAGTACCAATAAGCTATGTGGGTGAATGGTCTATTTTACTCTAACAAATCTGGATTTACCTGGGCCCAGCGGGGCATCAAATGCTTCATTCACATGCTAAACTTCTTTTTAACTGATCTGTCCATAAATTATAGCATTTTCATAATTATAATCGGCAGCTCTCCCTGATAACTGTGGACATAATTTGAAGACCATTGACATTTTAATATCTATTGCTCTTGAATCAGTATTAGGCACGCTGAGACGATTTCTTGGTGTTAAACTTTAAAACACAGGTGTGTCACAGGGAATGTTTTATAATGCTATGCTTAACATACAGACCTTTGTTACAAATTACTACAATGTGTGATCATTTTTCAACAATCACATGTATCGTATTGTTTTCTGCCCCAAATCTCCCTTCCACAGGCAGTAACAAAAAATACTGGTTGAACATTAAACAGGAAAACAATCTTTAAAAAGTTAAAGTGTGCTTAATTCAGTTTGTAAACTTGAACACTCCGAGTTAAAAAGGTTCAGAACAAAAACAAGTTTCCAAGTGTCAGAATTTCCCCATGAAATAGAAGTTCCATTTCCCAACCAACTCTAGTTATAACCTGATTACAAAAAGACTGCCATGTGGCAGCTTAGTCTGCTTGCAAGGGCAACACATGACTCATTTCCAACTATTAGCCATGTTGTCCACAGTCTTAATTCCCTAGATGATTCCAAACTCTGTTCACACTTACCTGGTGAGACAAGACCTTAATGTGCTCTTGTTTCTTTAAGCAGATGTGGCCAGGAGAGGAATTACACACACTGGGGTTCACTCTGGTACTTTCTTTTTTGAATAAAGGGGTGGAATTACACACAGGATGCATTTTTCCTCATACCCAAATCATTTGGAGATAGGGTTCATAGGCAAACAAACATGCAAGGGTCACATCCTGTAACTACAGCTGGCTGCAGTGATGTCAACTGAAGAATGAATGCGGTTTTCCGAATGAAGGAACTATGTACATTTAAGACAATGTCACACCAGAGCAAAGGCCCGTATGTCTTTTTGAACCCTGATCAAGCTGGGAGTCTGTCCCCACATTGGGGAGGAAAACCCAAGTTTCCATTGGTCTGAAGCCCCTTTGAACAACATTAATCTGAGCAAGGATCTCAATTTGGGACAAGCCACAGCTTTGTTTAGGAACCTGAATATTGAATAATGAATCATAGAATCATAGAACTAAAGATCAGAAGGGACCATTATGATCATCTAGTCTGACCTCCCGCAAGATGCAGGCCACAAAAGCTGACCCACCCACTCCTGAAATAATTCTCTCCCTTGACTCAGCTGTTGAAGTCCCCAAATCCTGATTTAAAGACTTCAAGTAGCAGATAATCCTCCAGCAAGCGACCCCTGCCCCATGCTGCGGAGGAAGGCGAAAAACCTCCAGGGCCACCGCCAATCTATCCTGGAGGAAAATTCCTTCCCGACCCCAAATATGGTGATCAGCTGAACCCCGAGCATGCGGGCAAGACTCTCCAGCCAAACACTCAGGAAAAAGACTTTCAATATCCCAACATTGACCCTCGGTACTAATTACCAGTGGTCGCACGTTATTGACCTATTGACTAAATCACGTTCTCCTATCAAACCATTCCCTCCATAAACTTATCAAGCTTAATCTTAAAGCCAGAGAGGTCCTTCGCCCCCACTGTTTCCCTCGGTAGGCTGTTCCAGAATTTCACTCCCCTGATGGTTAGAAACCTTCATCTAATTTCAAGCCTAAACTTCCCAACTGCCAATTTATAACCATTTGTTCTCGTGTCCACATTAGTACTGAGCTGAAATAATTCTTCTCCCTCCCTGGTATTTATCCCTCTGATATATTTAAAGAGAGCAATCATATCTCCTCTCAACCTTCTTTTGGTTAAGGAAAACAAACCGAGCTCCTCAAGTCTCCTTTCATATGACAGGCTTTCCATTCCTCGGATCATTCTAGTGGCCCTTCTTTGTACCCGTTCCAGTTTGAATTCATCCTTCTTAAACATGGGAGACCAAAACTGCACACAGTACTCCAAATGAGGTCTCACCAACGCCTTGTATAACGGGACTAGCACCTCCTTATCTCTACTAGAAATACCTCGCCTAATGCATCCCAAAACCGCATTAGCTTTTTTAACGGCCACATCACATTGCCGACTCATAGTCATCCTGCGATCAACCAGGACTCCGAGGTCCTTCTCCTCTTCCGTTACTTCCAACTGGTGCGTTCCCAGCTTATAACTAAAATTCCTGTTAGTCATTCCTAAATGCATAACCTTACACTTCTCACTATTGAATTTCATCCTATTACTAATACTCCAGTTTACAAGGTCATCCAAATCTCCCTGGAGGATATCCCAATCCTTCTCCGAATTGGCAATACCTCCCAACTTCGTGTCATCCGCAAACTTTATCAGCCCACTCCTACTTTTGGTTCCGAGGTCAGTGATAAATAGATTGAATAAGATCGGACCCAAAACTGAACCTTGAGGAACTCCACTGGTAACCTCCCTCCAACCCGACAGATCACCTTTCAATACGACCCGCTGCAGTCTCCCCTTTAACCAGTTCCTTATCCACCTCTGGATTTTCATTTCGATCCCCATCTTTTCCAATTTAACCAGTAATTCTTCATGCGGTACCGTATCAAACGCCTTACTGAAATCAAGATATATTAGATCCACCGCATTTCCCTTGTCTAAAAAATCTGTTACTTTCTCAAAGAAGGAGATCAGGTTGGTTTGGCACGATCTACCTTTCGTAAAACCATGTTGTAATTTGTCCCAATTGCCATTGACCTCAAGGTCCGTAACTACTCTCTCCTTTAATATTTTTTCCATGACTTTACATACTACAGATGTTAAACTAACAGGCCTGTAGTTACCCGGGTCACTTTTTTTCCCCTTCTTGAAAATAGGAACTATATTAGCTAATCTCCAGTCAAACGGTACAACCCCCGAGTTTAGAGATTCGTTAAAAATTATCGCTAACGGGCTTGCAATTTCACTCGCCAATTCCTTTAATATTCTAGGATGAAGATTATCCGGGCCACCTGGTTTACTACCGTTAAGCTGTTCAAGTTTGGCTTCTACCTCGGATACTGTAATTTCCAACTCCGCACCTTCATTCCCATCAGTCACTCTGCCACTATTCCTAAGCCCTTCATTAGCCTCATTAAAGACCGAGGCAAAATATTCGTTTAGATATTGTGCCATGCCTAGCTTATCCTTAATCTCCACTCCGTTTACAGTTTTAAGCGGTCCCACTTCTTCTTTCTTGGTTTTCTTCCTATTTATATGGCTAAAAAACCTTTTACTATTGGTTTTAATTCCCTTCGCAAGGTCCATCTCTACCCGGCTTTTGGCCTTTCTCACTGCATCCCTACACCCTCTAACCTCAATAAGGTAGGTTTCTTTGCTGAACCCTCCCATCTTCCACTCCTTGTACGCTTTCTGTTTTTTCTTAATCACCCCTCTGAGACGCTTGCTCATCCAGCTCGGTCTAAAACTGCTATCTAAGGACCATTTTCCCTTTCTCGGGATACAGGCCTCTGACAGCTCCTGCAACTTCAACCTGAAATAATCCCAGGCGTCTTCCGCCTTTAGATCCCTAAATATGTTAGTCCAATCCACTTCCCTAACTAGTCGCCTTAATTTAGTAAAGTTAGCCCTTTTGAAATCGTAAACCTTAGTCTCAGATGCAATTTTGTTTATCCTTCCATTTATTTTGAACCGAATTAGCTCATGATCACTCGAGCCAAGGTTGTCCCCTACAACCATTTCCTCAACAAGGTCCTCACTACTCACCAAAACCAAATCTAAAATGGCATCCCCCCTCGTCGGTTCAGCTACTACTTGATGAAGGAATTCATCAACTATCACGTCTAGGAAAAGCTGAGCCCTATTATTATTACTAGCATTTGTTCCCCAATCTATATCCGGGAAGTTATTGTCTCCCATGATCATACAGTTCCTATTAGTATTTACCTCCTTAAAAACATTAAAGAGTTCTCTATCCATCTCCAGGCTAGATCCCAGCGGTCTATAGCACACCCCAATCACTATCCCAGGGGAGGCTCTAGTAGTTTTCTTCCCTAATGTGACCATTGCCCAAACAGACTCCGTATTATCCATTTCATTACTAGTTATTTCATTACAGTTTACCTCATTATTGACATACAATGCTACTCCCCCACCTTTACATTTGTTTCGGTCTTTCCTAAACAGCACATACCCTTCCATACCTGTACTCCAGTCATGACTACCGTTCCACCATGTTTCGGTTATTCCTACGATATCCAGTTTCAATTCTAGGACCAGGAGCTCCAATTCCTCCATTTTGTTACCTAGGCTTCTCGCATTGGTGAACAAACATCCTAATTTTTGCTGTTTGGCTTCTCTCACCTTTGGTACCCAATTTGGTAGGGACACAGTACCACCAGTATGACCTATTGGTCTAGTATCCATCCCCCCCCTCTTCCTTACGTCCAAACCCCTCCCTCTGGCTATATCCGTTCTTATCCTGTTGTCCTCCCTCTCAATGTTTAAATTTGGCGTGGAGAGTGCCCGGATATCTCCCAATGCATGGAGACAAAATAACCTTTTGAACCATTAATATTTGACATAATTAGGCTTGGCAACATTTGATTTGATTTTTTTTATAATTTCAACAGATATCAATGTTTAAGCATTGCCATTTTTAATTAATTTTAACTTTCACATTTACAGGAAATTATAGGAGAGAGCAGACTATTTAAATGACAGGAGATGTTGGGATTCCAAAAGTTAAAGTTTTATATCCATTAAAACACATACTGTCAACATCACAAGTGAAACATCCTTAGATCAAACGACGTTCTCAAGCAGCATTCTTCTTACTTTGCCTATCTGTAAATTTCTACTATTAGCAATGGAAATTTTTCTTCATTGGTTTGTGTGTGCGCACAGTGAAATTGACCTTTACTGATGTTAACTGATTAAAATCTAATCTTTCAAGACTGGATATAATGCAAAGGGAACATTAGTCCTTCAGCTGCATATTACCCAGAGCTATGATCCCATCAGAGCACATAGGATTAACAAAATCAGGCCTGGTCAATGCTTGGATAGGAGACCTCCCCCTCCCAAAAAAGAGAGCCAGGTTGACGCAGAAAGTGGTGTTAGTAATTCAGTAGGTGCCAGTTTTCCCTCTTAATCTGTAAATGAACCAATTGTGCAGCAGATTGTTAGGGGTCACTGTCATGTTGGAAATATAAGATATAGAATGTCAAGGTCCTACTCACTTCTGTACATTAGAGACCCCAGAGAGAGCAGTTTTTGCAAGAGCAGAGGTGTTAGACTCTGACCTGATGCTGACATGGATCATTTTAATCTCTTTCTACACCATGGTCCTCTAGCATTTTTGATTGGTTAGTCTCCCTCACTTCCTAACAAACCATCATGCAGCATAACTGCATGCTGTCCTTTCATCTAACAGCGGTTACATCTCACTTCAGAAATGGCCACATCTTGACTGAAGTGATTCCCCATCTTGGGCTTGACCACTGTAAATCTAGTGACCATTTGGGGTCACAGAGCAGCATAAAGGGGCTGGATCCCAAGCAGTTCTCCCCAGAGAGGAACCCCCACCAGAACAGCTCTCTGCCACGCTCCTGTGCAGACCTCAACACAGGAGCATGCTGGGAACATGGCTGGAGCACTCTTCTGACAATTCTAGGCCAGGGGGACGGCCCCTATTCAGCCATTTAAGACCACTGTGACAGAGCAGTCTTGGGACTGCAGAGGGGCTGGTCAGGGCCCAGAGTTTGGGAGGTGCAATAGTGGTTTAAAGACACCTTTGCTTCGGTCCCCTTCTGAACTGCATTTCTCAGAAGGCACAGCTGAGAATTGGCACCAATGAGCTTTCTTTTGGCTTAGGAATTTATTGGAGAGGTTGTCTGGTGGAATTCTGATAGCCATCTAATGAGGCTGTGAATGCGTTGTTTATTTTTTTTTATTGAAAATCCCAAAGGACTTGCCCTCTAAACTGACCCTGGAAAATGCTTGCACAAAACATGAGACATAATAATTTTCATATTTCTGGTAAATCTGTGGTGGAATGTCCAATGTTCAGAGGATAGTAGCAAAAATACTGCAGAGACAGCATTTCTCTGCTCCACTCTTTGTGGTTTCCAGCAAGGCACTACATTTTTCTATATCTTAATATTTAAAATCTGTAGCCTTTGAACTTTACTTATTGTATATAAATCAGCATTCCTGAAACATTCTGAGAGACAATCCATCCCTCTGATCAAAATATTGACCTGAACATTTTACTGACTCAAATATCCTGCAATTCTCCCAGGTTTGTCCTCCACAGCATAAATCCTCTGTCTAGAGACTAGTGCAAGGGATGACTGGGAAGCAGAATCCCTGAGTGGTATTTTCCAGATTTACCAACAGCCCACAGGCCATCCTCTCATCCAGAAATCTCAGCTCACACACCAGCATCCAAGAGGCATCCAAATATAAAGAATAAAGCAAAGAGCAAATTCTCCTATCTTAGCGTATCTCCTAGTTTCTCTCCAGTGACCACTACATAACAAAGCAGATTGGAAAAAAAAGCTAAAACTAAACACTTGCTTATACAACAACAACAAAGAACTTGTGAGACTGTGTAACACCACCATCTGGTGATGCCTGCCATAGCAATATTAATCATGGTGGCTCATAACATTTCCTGACGATCCATATGCAGAAGGTGTGATATGCTTTGCTGCGGCACCATCCAGCCCCCAGTTTGCATAGTGGCCCTTCAGTAGGAGCTCTGTGTGGGGCAGAGGAACAGCTTGTTCTCTGTGACATGACCCCTGCTCTGTGCCTGGATTGCCATATAGAACTACAGCTGTTTTAGCTCCATCCAAGGTTCCTCTACTGAGCAGCCTCAAGGTGACTCAGTCAATGGCAGTGCACCTCCTACAGGAGCCGCCATGCCAAGGAGAGGGATACAAGCATTCCTGTATCTGGCTCCTGGCTCTGCAGGGAAAGGCATTGCAGTCTGCATGGAGCTTTGATCTACGCTTCCCCAGACCATCTCACCAGAGGACAGGGTGCAGGAGAACTCTGCAAGGGGAAACTGCATTGAATTTTCCTCCCTATGTTTCCCATTTTTGTGGCCTTTCCCATGTGGGGACAAGGGGTATGTGCACACCCAAGGACTAGAGTAAGCAGGGATGAAAATGCAGAATATGTCCAATATATCAACTCCTAAGCAATCTCTAAATTCCAGCTTTGATGTAACATTTAGCTCTAGCCTTTCTAGCTAGAAAACCCATGTCATCCTGTGCAGTGGAAAGAGTGTTCATTGTATAGTCTCCACACAGTATACCTTATCACCTCCTGAGATCTGACAGGGCCAAATTAACCTGTAAAACTCCTAGCTCTCCATTAGCCAAGGAACTGCAATATAGTGAAGAGCTTTCCGTTAACTTTATTCCTGAATAAGGGAAGTTTCTTGACACCAGCTATAGTAAGGCTGTATTAAATCAATTACAATCCAAACCGATGCTGCCTAAAAGTGACTTCTAATTAGAATGCAGAAACATTGTTAAAGTGTTCCAGATAGATCAATTAAATAGCTAAATTGAGAAGGAATAGTTTCCCAAAGGACTAATTTTCATCCTCCTTGGAAATTAAAACCTACAGAAGTTAAAATTTCTCTGCAGAAATATGAAGTGATCAGATTAAAATACCACTTGCCAATGCTATGTTTTTGTCATCATGAAGTTTTTTTTCTTTTTAGATTTTATTTTTCCCCAGCTGTCACCCTCCAGATATGTTAGAAGTACAAAGTACAGCTTTTTTTCACATCTGAATACCCACTTTTGAATGATCCATGAAGAAACAGACACAATGACAGGAAAATATTAATTACATCATTGTTGTATGACTTGTATTTATTGTGGAGGGTCAGAGAGAGTGGAAATCTACTTGATCATTTGAGGAACTGAGAACCAGTCTGAGATAAGTGGCAGACAGAAAAATGATAAACTTGGATTAGGATCAGCCTGAGAATGCTAGAAATTTTACAAACATCTTTGGGAAATGTGAACAGATAAAGTATGCTTGATTTATCTATGTACTTACCAAAAACTGCACTGGTCTCTGTAGCACATAGATGTATTTGCATTCAATTCAAATCTAGCAAATGCAAAAGTATGAGTGTCTCCCGTGATTGGGAGAGTCAGTAAAATTAAAATTTAATGCACCATTCCCTGCATACACAATGCTTGCCTGTCCATGATCATTGATTAACTAAAGCCTGATTAAACCAGATCATCCTTATATCATGCTACAAAGATCACCAGAGTTAAGTTCTGGTGGACCGGCATAGGGGATCAGTCTTGGAAAATCTATTTCCAGGAAGCTACAGAAACAGTATCCAAGCAGGACTTGACTGTTCTCTCCCACCATTCTTCTCAATAATGGAGGCTGCTGCAGGTCAAACCAGCCCCCAGCATAAGTTAGAGCAGTCTCAGGGCTGCTCTAACTTGCACTGGCAGATATTGTGTGAGGGCCAAGGCATGGGTGACCTGGTCTTGGGATTAGCTTCAGGAATGAGGTAAGGGTCCAGGTCCCAGGAGCCAATTACAGGAACCAGGCCAGGTCAGGATACCAGGAGATCAGAATTAGAAGTCAGGTTAAAACCAGGCAAGCAGTTCATTGCAGGGCAGAACCCACTTATACAAACAACTTCCTGTTTCTTCCTCTGGCTTAAATAAGGGCTGCAGCCCAGTCAGGAGCCTTGGAGTTCTCCCAGAGTGTAGGGGTGAGGCTTGTGCCCCTGTTGGGCTTCATGGACGCTGATCCCAGCTGCTGTTTGTGAACTGCCAGATGGAGGATGGGAGCATGACGACTCCCAGGCCCGCCCTCTCCATACCTGGGTTCAAGACCTGTGGGGCCTGACATATTAGCTCTCAAGGAGTCACTCTGAAAGCCAGGCTTGCTGGAATGCATTGCACTCCAGCCCCATCTTCTTCCACCCAGCTCACTCCACGCCCGTTGTGGACGGATATTAGGAACAACAGATGTAGAGCTAGTTTAACCCTTAACAAGTTGAGGATTCCCCTAGCTGGGAAAACCCAGAATTGCTTCCGTAAGGCAGTTTTAAGTCCCCTTTGCACCACTGGAGCTGTGCAAAGAGGATTTATGAGGGATCAAGAATCTAGCCCAATGTCTGATAACTGCAGCTGAAAACCCTTTTCAAAGGGACATAGATCATATCAATTTATGTCTACCTCTAACAACAGAGCTATGGTACAATCCATGTTACAACTGCTTTAGAAACATGTGTTAATGGACATGGGAGTTGTTTATAGCCTCATATGCAGCAACTAGCACCGCTGTTGGGGGGAAAACCCAAAACAAGAGAGAAGCCTTGTTACAACTATGCTAAATATCAACCACCTTGCTGGAAAACACAGTAGCTTTCCAACATGACTACAGTTAGCCTAGTTCAAACATCGGTGTTGTCAGGATCTTCTTTCATTCTTAAAGGTAAAGTGGTGCGTGGTGCAGCGTTCCAAAAATTCCCACCCAGGCAAAAACTGTACATTGCAACTGAAAATAATGCTTGGCTCCTTAAATCCCTTTCCAGTAGCTTCCATCCCCTTTACAGGGTATTCTGCAATAATGGCACTAACTCTTGGAAACTGCCATGTTTTGGATAATTACTGCCAAAGGGACAAAGCATGGTTTAATGGCTAAAGCAAAAGATAGACTCAAGAGACCTGCTTTCCTTTCCCAGCTTTACTACTGACTGACTGTGTGACATTGGACAAGCCACTGTGGCCGCTTGGTGCCTCGGTTTTCCCAGCTGTATAATAAGGGCAATGTAAGTCATTCTTTCTTACCTAACAGGGGCACTGGTTGGCTGGAAAAACTTCAGATAAAACAAATGTCCTGTCCAAAATTAAAGATTTTCCCCAATGAAATGTTTTCACAGAACAATTTAGTTTGTCAATCAGCTCCAGTAATGCTTTGAAGACTGTGCTTTGGCCCCACAGTGACTGGGTGCATTAAAGAGTGAAAGACAGACACAAGCATTTTCTAAAAACAAGTGTCTTACTTAGAAAATATCATTTGTAAGGTCATCTAGGAGACTGTGTAATATCAGTACTGTACAAAGATCAGAGCTGGTGTACAATTCTGTGTCATCTTAACCCCCAAATGTTAAAGCAGAATGGAAACTAGTTTCCAATCACTCATGCTGGGCTGCAGGAAACACCCACATTAATTTTATATAATGCTGTTTGTAGTAGAATCAGCAACCATTATAGCAGCTGCCAAGTTCATAGCTTGCTTTTTAACCTCAGCTGCACTCAACACTGCAAAGCCTAACCAAGTTAGGAGGCAAAGTGTCATTTTCAAAAGGGATTTAGGCACTTAGGAGCCAAAATCCCATTGACTGTCAATGGGATTTTGGCTAAATGCCTAAATCCCATATGAAAATGAGACTCAGGCATTGCAACATTGGGTGCAGAAATGCTGAAAAATCTGGGCCCAAGTCCTCAGATGGTGCAAATTGGCTGGCTGATTTACATCAACTGAAGATCTGGCTCCAAATCCCTAGATTAGTCAAACACTATAGGCCAGATTCAGCCCTGGTGCAACTCTGCTGGGTGCAAAGGACCAGGGATGAGTCTGGCTGTGTACAGCATTCAGAGATCAGGGTGATTAATGCCTAGACAGACAGGACAGTTTTCCATGCTTGTATGTTTCTGATTCTGAAACTTACTTCACACAATCTTAACCAAGAAAATGTCTTTGAAATAGACTCCTTAAGCCTACAACTGTGCGTGCACATGTGTGTGTGTGGGGGGGGGGGGGGGATTGGGGTGTTTTTTTGTTAAAAGTGTCACATATGGATTACCACACTGTATTATAGGACCGCAAGCGTAACTGCTGTGCCTCACCCCTCACGCCAGGTGTGGTTTGGGCTGCAGGGGAGGTTGTGGATTCCGCAGCTTCTGTGGTGCACATCCTCAGGAAATCATCCCTGTGCAACAGATAATAATGATGTCAACGAGTGTGCTGTTCTGCCTTCTCTTTTAAATCCATATATAGCTCTCTGGTGTCTGCCAGCTGTGACAGCTGCTTGCTGTGTAGCATTCTGTTTTGGGCCAGGGGCTATCTTTGTAGTAAGTTTTGTACAGTAGCTGACATAGCAAAGCCCTGATCGGAGACCCAATGCGCTACCACAATAAATCTGTAATATAACTAACACAGGAATAGAGCTGGCATATTTTGAAGTGCCATGAAACACTCACTAAAACCATCTTTATGGACTTTGGTCTATTTTTGAAAAGCGATTGATGAAGAGGTAAGCCGTAAAGTAGAATATGAAGGCAAGAGGCAGTCTAGTCCCAGATCCTGTATGAAAATTAGATTTAGTGCCACCACCCAGCTGTTCCCTGTTCCTTTCTTCCCCCAGTTAGGGGTAGCTGGAAAACTGGAACTCTGTTTCATGAAAAATGTCAAGGTTTTGACATGTTTCCATTCTACATGCTAATGAAAAATGAGATCTTTTGAATTTTCTTGAGAAAACAAGAGAAAAATAGCCAATAACTCAGACTATGACTCTACACAGCACACATCTTTCAGAAGAGTGTACCACGTAGCGTATGTGTAGCTACACATCACAGCAAAAAGCAGGCTGCATTGTCTAGCTACACGTCAGTGATAGGCTCTGGCAGTAGGGAGGCAGCAGGATGCTACACTGCTAAAAATAAAAGTTTAGGTGAGGGAGGATTCAGGCATGTCCTTACCCTACTCACTGCCTCACTGTTTACACCCGGACTGGGAGAATGTGTAGGGTATGTACTCTATACACCATCGGAAGGAGCAGGCATTGTAGATGTACACTGTGGGTCAAGTCAGGTACATCAGGCAAAACAAGGACTTGAAACTAGGTCTCCCACATCCCAGGTGAGTGTCCTAATCATTAGGCTTTTGGCTTGCACATGGACATGCCCAGAAATTACATCCTGGGCCCGAGAAACCTTCCCAACAAACATTTAGTGAAAAAACAGACATTTCCACCCCGCCCCCAAAGAACTGTTTCAACTGCTTGCCATTTTCAGTTTTCAGAGCCCACTGGTGAATGGCCCTGCTGAACGTGATGACCCTTTTGAAGGGAAAAGAGAGCTTAGATGGGCAGCAACATTGCAAACCAAGAAGAGCATTGTGGGATGGAACGTGCTGGGGAGAGGACTACGCTGTTTCTACAACTATTCTGGTGCCCTTCTCACCAAACTGCTAGAACAAACACCCCCAGCTAACCATGTCCGAAGAGGAGAGTGTGGTGAAGTGGGGGGTGCAGAAGGGAACGTTGAGTGGTAGTGTTGTATGCTTGGATGGAGTACTATGGTAAAGGAAGCACTAAAAGGCGTGAGTTGAGATTGCAGCAGGTGGTCTACAGCGTGTTGTGGTAGAGATACAATATGTGCCTGAGGGTCAAGAAGAGAGTAGGCATTGTTACACCACCTCGCTTTTCACTTCCTTGCTTCTGTGGCAGGTGTGCTGTGTTGCATAACTTTAACTGTGGCATACAGAGCTGAGCAAAAAATTTGGGGCAAATATTAAATTCACCAAAAATACATTTTGGGGGACACTGAAATTATTCACCAATTTGGGTCACATGCAGCAAATAGTTTTGGCTGGGGAAAAAAGGGAAAAAAATTAGGAAGTGTCAAAACATTCCATCGACCTGTTCTAAACCAATTGTTTTAATATTTTTTTTTAATCAACATTTTCAGAACCTGCCCAAATTTTGTTTGGGTAAAATGAAACATTGTGAATGTCATTTTGAGTAAATATTTGAAATGTTACATTCAACCCAAAGAACATTTTCAGTTTTTCATTTCAGCAAGAAAAAAAAATCAGTGTTGGTGTGAAATAAACTAAGATTTTGTCCCGGGTTGGCCAAAGTGAATAATCAACTATTCACTCAGCTCCAGTTGTGGAGCAACTTCAATTGTTTCAGAACAAAGTTTTATATATTAAAATATATAGGTTTTGGGTAGAGAGCAATTCTACTGGTGGAAGTTACACACACTTCTAACATGATGAAATTCTGATGGATGCAAATTCCTCATGCTGCACAGCATGTAGCCACAGGACTAATACAATTTATCCCATGTAGCACTGAAAATTCCGGGCAGGAGAAATTCTGGACTCACCAGACTTCACTAAATGCTTGAAATAAGAAATGACAGTCTTATTACTGTGGGCTTCTGTGTGGTGCTCATCATTTTAATATTTAAACACTTCACATATATGAATAGATTCCCTTTAACACCACACACAGATAGGTGGGGATTGCATTATTATCTCCCATTCACACTTGGGGAACTGAGTCACAGAGAGAAGAGATTTGCCCAGTGTCAGACAGGAAGCCTGTGAAAGTGCCAGGAATATAACTCAGATCTCCTGAGTCCCAGTCTAGTACCTTAGGCGTAGGACCAGCTTTCTTCCAACCAGAATCTCCCTGATATAGGCAAGTGCTTTGAAAAGATGGGAGACAGGATTAGGGAGGTAAATGGGCCAGTAAGCCAAGAAACAGAATGCCTGAACTAGCTAAGGTAAGAGGGAACACCCAGGGAACACTGGACAAAATAAGCCTGGAATGTAAGATGAGGTAAAAGGTAAATCATACATGCACAGAGCATGCTGTACAGGGATTGGTCCCTACAAAGCAACCAAGCCAATCCTGAAACGTGTAATGCAATGTATAGTAAATGCCATGTAATGTGTAAATGTCTATAAAGTAAGAGGTTTGCTGTGTAACTTTGGGTGCCTGGTACACCCTATACCTAGGGCCCTACCAAATTCATGGTCCATTTTGATCAATTTCATGGCCAGAGGATTTTTAAATTGGTCAATTTCATGTTTTCAGCTGTTTAAATCTGAAATTTCAAGATGTTGCAACCGTGGGGGGTCCCAACCCAAAAGGTACCCGAAAGAGGGTCTGATCTCCTCACACTCCTCCCCAGAGCTGCTATGCAAGGGAAGGACAAGTCCTGTCCCTCCCCAGCCCAGCAGGGACTCGCAGCTAGGAGCCCGCTGGCTGGGGCGCTTCCAGAAGCAGGGGGAGATTGAACCCACATCCACTAGCCTCCTCCAGCTGCAGGAACCCCTAGGGCTGGAGCTTCCTGCAGCAGGGGGAGGCACTCAGAGGTGGGTCTGCTCTCCCCCTGAGAGTGAGCGCGACCATGCAGGGGAAGGACAAGTCCTCTCCCTTCCCAGCCCAGCAGGGACTTGCAGATAGGAGCCCCCTGGCTGGGGCACTTCCAGCAGCAAGGGGGAGATCAGATTTTATGGGGAAGTGCTTATTTCATGGTCCATGACACATTTTTCATGGCCCTGAAATTGGTAGGGCCCTACCTATACCCACCTCCATGCTCGAGTGTGATCAACTCTGTGTAGCTTTGTTGTATGCCAAATAAAGGAACCTGAGTAACAAGACTGGAGTTGAACAGAGTTCTTCAGGAATTGAGTGGAAGAGCTCTTGTGGGACCCCCCAATATACCATACCAATTTTCTTGTGGTATTTCAGCACTTCTGCTTCCAGCCCAGCTGGAACCAAGAAGTACCGATATACTAACATACAACAAGGTGGGGACAACTAAGCTTAGTTTCTTGTTCCTCAAGTCAAACTGCTTCATTCACCCTAATGAGCATGATCAAACTTGAGTCAGACTGCAAGCAAATGAAAAGCCAGCCCAGCTACAGCCATTAGCGTCATCGCTACCACTCTATCAAGGTTCTGTGAAGAACGGGCTTTCCTGGCAGAATTGTCCTAGCTGAGACATCCATTTCTTCCCACTGCTATTAAAAAACAGTGAGGGCAAGGAGACCAGTTTGGCTGATGCAGTGAGACACTTTGTTTGCACAGCCCTCATACAGAGGGATAGCTGTCTGCATGACTATGTTTGATTAGGTGTTCTTAACATCATCTTAAACAGCCGGTCTGAGACTCCCCACCAGGAACATTAGTAAGCACAACAGGGATTATGCAATGCAAGTGCTGAATAATGGAGCAGCAATTGGAACAGAAATAACTGCCTCTCGTCAATAACTTGCAACGCTCCATTATAATTGTCTGTAATTTCATCATAACCTTTCCCAAACAGGAGTAATGATATTGTAAACCAGGGAGTTACATCTTTGGTACACAGTTAACAGCAGTTCCCAGCAGGAGCATGTCAGCACTGGCATTGAGGATACCCTTTCACAGCCAGAGTCTAAGAAATTAAGTCCCCTTTCAGTGTGGCACAGTCACCATTTGGTATCAGTGACCAAATTTGTTCCAATTACCATTCACTGAGTAATATCTCTAAGCACCCAGCCCTACGAACACAGCCTGGGGTTGGAAAAGTAAACCCTGTTCTTTGACTTTCTTCTCCACAGTAATAAATATCCACTTGAGTTAATACAGATTTTCATGAGTAAATCCAGTTACCAGCACTGCACTCTCCTGCATGCTCCCCCCCACCTCCACGTTCTAGGACTGCCCTCCTGGCTGGACTTCTTGCGCCTCCGCACAACTTTTTGTCTGGACACTCCAGATGCATTTAAACATAGAACATCCCAAGGCAACAAAGCGTTGCCTTCGCCAGCAGCCTGCCTTGGGAAGTGATAGACCTACAAATTAAGAGTGAAGTGAGTCTGCATTGCAGAAGATAAATACTCTGACAAGGTGTACTGAGCAATATCAAAGCACATAGCTCTACTTTAAAAAAAAGCCATCTTAAAACAAGGGTAAGGGAAGTAGAAGTGAGTCAAGAAAAACCACCAGGGCACTGGAAGTAATGATCCCAGTGCCGGGCAGAGAGAGAAAATCCTATAGCACAACAGAGATGAGCGTTGTGCCTTAGCATCTCTGTATGTCACAAATACAAGCAACTAAAAATCCACTGATAATATTAAGAAAAACCATAACCTGGCCGCGCCCCTGCCCATTGAAGTTTTCTAAAAATGGTGGGAAAGTCGTTTTGGCCAACTCAAATGTGTTCAGGATGCATGTCTGTTGGAGATGCACAAGTGTGCCTTATTTTCAATTGGGAGAAGTTGGACTTTCTGCCCTGCCAAATTTATGTGACCCATTATATCAGTAACTCATCAATTAAGAGTCAGACGCTTGCTGACACTCCTAGATATTCCATATATTCTCAAGAGTTTTCTGGGGGGGCTGTTGTAGTTAAGTCATTCTTCAATCCCTCACCTCGTTCACTATACAAACCTTATTTCTGCATCAAATACAGTTAAGACTGGATCATAATGTGTATGCACGAGGGACTAAATTGAGATTGTGTAACCCCTTAGTTAGTGTATTTTACATGTACCACTTTGTGCTGGATCGACACAGGATATCAGTCTGCTACAGCCCCTGATGACAGAGCCTACTATAGTGACTCACATTTTTAGCTTTGGAGGTTCTCAATTTAGAATCATAGAATCATAGAATTCAAGATCAGAAGGGACCATTATGATCATCTAGTCTGACCTCCTGCAAGATGCAGGCCACATAAGCCGATCCACCCACTCCTTTAGCAAGCGACCCCTGCCCCATGCTTCGGAGGAAGGCGAAAAATTTAGTGTCTGGTGTTAAATGAAATGACAGTCATCACAGCTGCACAAGGAAACTAATTTCTGAATGCTTGACTTTACAACCTTTACATTCTTTTGATGTATTTTTTCAAATAGATATAATTTTATAATTTGGAGGAGGATTGACTATAACTATGAATTGACAGCTTTGAATAGATTTATACATTCAAAGGCCAGAAGAGACCACTGTGACCATCAAGTCTGGCTGTATAACACCATAGAACTTCCCCCAAAATAATTCCTAGATCAGATCTTTTAGAAAAAACATCTTGATTTAAAAATTGTCAGTGATGGAGAATCCATCACCATCCTTGGTGAGTTGTTCCAAATGTTAATTACCCTCATTGTCAAAACTGTACACCTTATTTCCAGTCTGAATTAGTCTAGCTTAACTTCTAGCCACTGGATCATGTTATACCATTCTCTGCTAGACTGAAGAGCCCACTATTAAATATTTGTTCCCTATGAAGTTACTTCTAGACTATAATCAAGTTACCCTTTAACCTTCTCTTTGTTAAGCCAAATAGACTGAGCTCCTTGTGTTTCTCACTATAAGACATGTTTTCTAATCCTTTAATCATTCTCGTGGCTCTTCTCTGAACCCTCTCTAATTTATCAACATCCTTCTTGAATTGTGGACACCAGAACTGGACACGCTATTCCAGCAGCAATTGCACCAGTGCCTGTTTATGTCGCCAAGGATTGAATTAGTCCTTTTGGCCAAAGCATTACACTGGGAGCTCATATTCATAGGATTATCCACCATGACTCCCAAATCTTTTTCAGGTCATTGCTTCCCATGATAGAGTCCTCTTCCCCTCCCCCCATCATGTAAGTATGATCTACATTATTTGTTCCTAAATATATACATTTAGCCATATTAAAGTTCATATTGTTTGTTTGAGCCCAGCTTACTAAGCTCTCCAGATCCTCTAAATCAGTGACCTGTCCTCTTCATTAATTTACCACTTCTCCACTTTTTAGGTCCTCTGCAAACTGTCAGTGATAATTTTATGTTTTCTTTCAGGTCATTAATAAAAATATTAAATAGTGTAGGGCCAAAAACAATCTCTGCAGGACCCCATTAGAACACAGCCCTTCAGTGATGATTCCCCATTTCCAATTACATTTTGAGACCTACCAGTTAGCCAGCTTTTAATCCTTAACATGTGCCGTGTTAATTTTATAATCTTTCTAGTTCATTAATCAAAATATCATGCCATACCAAGCAGGGCCGCCCGGGGGGGGGGCAAAGGGGGCAATTTGCCCCGGGCCCCGGGCTCCGCAGGGGCCCCCAAGAGAACAGCTGAGGCTCCCGCCTCCGCCCCTCTCCTGGAGCCTCAGCGCATCAAGCGCCGAGTCTCCGGTGGGGCCCCTGAGCCCCGCCCCGCTCAGAGCCGCGTGGGGAGGGGGCGGGGCTGGGAGCTCCGGGCTGAGCTCAGCTCCCTCCGCTCCGCGGGGAGCTCCCAGCCCCGCCCCCTCACCACGCGGCTCTGAGCAGGACGGAGCTCAGGCCCCGCCGGCAACACGCTGCGGCTGTTCCGGCGAGGCGCTGAGACTCCAGGTGAGGAGGGAGCCGGGGGTAAGAGGCTGGGGCCGGGGGGAAGCGGGACCCGCCACCGAAGCGCAGCCCGGTCTTCGGCGGCGGGGGGCCCCTTCCGTTCCGGGACCCGCCGCCGAAGTGCCCCGAAGACCCGCGGCGGGCCCCCCCCCCGCCAAATTACCGCCGAAGACCAGACTGCACTTCAGCGGCGGGTCCCGCTTCAGCGGTAATTCGGCGGCGGGGGGCTCCCGCCGCGGGTCTTCGGGGCACTTCGGCGGTGGGTCCCGGAACGGAAGGGACCCCCGCCGCCGAAGACCCCGGGCCCCCGGAATCCTCTGGGCGGCCCTGATACCAAGTCAAATGCCTTTCAGAAGTCCATTACATCAATGCTATTACATTTATCAAATAAAGATATTAAGTTAGTTTGACAGGATCTATTTTCCATAAACCCATGTTGATTGGCATTAATTATATTACTCTGCTTTAATTCTTTATTAAATCAAGTGGATCCTAGACCATTAGGAGAGGAAGGTCATGATGTGTTACCCAAAGGATATTTTCCCTAGGTTTACAATATGGTCTTGGGTTTGATTTATGACTATGACTATAGTGTCAGGAAGTATTGTCGCCCTCCCTGCAGGTAAAATATGGGAAAGCAAATCATTTAATTTATAGTTTTATTAGTATACAGTGCCATTTTATTAATGTACAGAGTTCAAATCAATTAGTAAAGCTCACTAATAAAAGGAACTTATTTATATTACATATATATGTTTTATTGGAAATGGAGCTGAGAGAGAAAGAAAATATATACATACAACAAGCCATGTACATTCATTTATTATTTCCTTTGCAGTTTTGGTTTGCTTACTAGCACATACGGTGTGAAACAACATGACAGAAGTGACTACCAGTAAGTGATACTGTCTAGTTCTCTTGTGACTTATCCTTCCCCTTCACCTCTCCCTCCCCCACCCCTGCCTCGCATGGAACATGCCTGCATAACACTGACAGACCCCAGTCATCAGTGGGTGGGATCAAACCTGGAGCCTCTGGAGCTTAGTACATGAGCCTCTACCACATGAGCTAAAAGCCAACTGCCTATTAGCTAAGGCAAAAGCAACTCCTTGGAGGAAAGAGAGAAAATACAGGGCTGGCTCCCTGAAAAGTAGGTGTAATGCTGTACAACTGAAATATGACCAAGGGCATCATTGATATCGCCACTGTTAAACAATTGCAACAAACCTTGTACAAAGTGAGGTGTCAATGGAAATGTTATGACTTGCTAAACATGATTATCCTGTTTATATTCATGCACAGTTTTGCATCTGAAGTTATGAATGTTGGCTATATACCTGTATCACCTGTATATACCTAATCCCTCAAGCCTATTTTAATTCATTTTCCATGGTCACTATTCCTTTCCCAAAAAGACTGAAACTTCTATGTACTTTTCGCTTCTACAGTATTTGCTTTCAGTGCTGTTGGCACTTTACTGGCAATTCCCCACTGTCATAGATCCCACACATGCTACCATCATATATTGTCAAAGCCCCTTTGGACAAAAGGGCCCGCTGGACCAGAAAGAGGGCCCTGAATCAGTTCCACCACAGCCTTTTTAAGCCAAAAATCCTGTCTTTGCTTTTTTAGGCTATGTCTACACTACAACACCACAGCTACACTGCTACAGTATAGGTATTTACTACAGAGATGGGAGGGGTTTTTCCATTGATGTAGATAATCCACCTCTGAGAGGCAGCAGCTCTCAGAAGAATGGAGGGTAGGGGTTCTATAAATCTATCAGCAACAGGCTCAGAGAGGGTGGCCCATTCATATCAATGAGTGAGTGGGGCAGGGGCCCAGTTAGGAGGATGGAGAGACTCGGTGGACCTAGGGAAGCCTGACTGAAGCAGGGGCAGGAGTCCCATGGTAAGGGGAATGAGGGGTCCAGCTCAGCGTGCAGCTCGGTTCACATAATTAAAGTACTGTGGAACCCTCCAGTAAGCTGCTGCTTGTGATATGTGTACGCAGCAGCATAGGGCAGGAGACAGCAAGGAGCAACTTCTTACATGTTAATTGTTCTCTGGTGCCATCTAATGGCTTAATGGGATCAGGAGGGAGAGCTGGAGGGGCTACTTGTTGCAGAAATTGGTGGGGAAGCGGGTGGCTAAGGAGAGAGAGACAGCAGCCGTCTCTCACATGCATAAAGTTACTGTAACAACCATGTAATAAAACTATTAAGGTTCTGGGACCCAGACCATGGATGAGATTTCTCTCACTGGCCCTGTTAGCAACTACACACTGAAAACCTTTCAAAGCATCATCATTATCCCCATTCCACTATAACAAAATGTACAGGAGTGGTAGCAGCACAAATGAATCACATAGCAACCATGTGGCCTAGTGGAAAGACCACAGGACTGGGACTATTCTTGGCTCTGTCACTGACTTGATGGGTGACCTTGTGCAAGTAATTTCACCTCTGTGTGTCAGTTTCCCACCTGTAACATGGGGATAATTTAAAGATTTTTAAGATCTAATTAAAAGCATGAGATAAATGCTATGTCTTTTGATTATTACCTAGCCGCAGTAGCCTGTCAGTTGCAAACCTAGGTGCGAACAACAACTGCCTCAACAACCATTAACCCCTACCAACAATCATTTCTCTTTCTATTTAAAGAAAAGTAAAAATTAAGGTCTTGTCTACACTGAAAACTCACATTGGCATAGCTATGTCTCTCAGGACCATGAAAAATCCACACCCTTGAGAGAGATAGCTATGCTGACCTAATCCATGGTTTAGACAGTGCTAGGGTGATGGAAGAATTCTTCTATAAACCTAGCTACCCCTTCTCAGGGATATGGATTAATTGCAGATATGGGAGAACCTTTCCCATCACCATAGTGAGTAGCTGCACTGAAGTGCTACTGCACTGCAGCTGCACCGCTGTAGTGGTTTAAGTGTAGACATGCCTTAAATGACAAAAAGCTTTGTTAATGTAGCGTTAAGGTTGCCCAGTGATAGCTCATGACCAATGAGTTTTGCTCAACTCAATGTTCTCAAACTTCTGAAAAACAGGAAATACAGAGTTAAGGTTAATGCACAGGCAAGCTTAACTCTAGCCTCTCTGAACGATGCCTAAATACACCCATAAAACATACACACACATGCACACACATGCACGCACGCGCACGCACGCGCACGCACGCACACGCACAGCCTTTTCACTGTAATGGGCAGGCACCACATAAACTTGCCCTACACTCAATTACAGAGCTTGCTCCCCCAACAGAATATCATTTGGTGTCCTTTTACAACCCTCTGCACTTGCACACAGGTCACCACCTAAACCTATACTTTCTCCTACCCATCATGAAATCCACAAACTGCTCTCATATCTTGCCTCACTACTGACAATACCCATGGCAAGAAGATGCAAGTGCTCTGCTATTGACACAGCCTACACAAGTCTGCATTTAAATGATGCAGACCGGAACCTCAAGGTACACATGCACCTCTTTCCTTTGATAATACACAAAGGGACGCAGACCCAGATCTCCTCATAATCGCAATCACAGCTCTTCCAAGCTGCTCCAATTTATTCCTCCCCCAGTCAGTACAGTTACATCTAGCAAAGGGAATGCAGCTGGAGTGCATGCAGATAATTCCCAGTGGCTATAGTCAGCTCTGGGGTGGGGGTGGAGGGGCAGAGAGGAAGAGTTAAGGTTGCAGAGGCATTTACCTTAACTCCATATTTCCTGGTTTGCAGATGTTTGAGTTTTGCTGATCCCAACACTCTGGAAGGGCATGAGCTATTGCTGAGCAACCAGGGGCGGCTCTAGCAATTTCACCGCCCCAAGCACAGCGGCACGCCGTGGGGGGCGCTCTGGCGATTGCCGGTCCCGCGGCTCCGGTGGACCTCCCGCAGACGTGCCTGCGGAGGGTCCGCTGGTCCTGCGGCTCCGGTGGAGCATCCGCAGGCATGCCTGCGGGAGGTCCACCAGAGCCGCGGGACCAGCGGACCCTCCGCAGGCACGCCTGCGGGAGGTCCACTGGAGCCACGGGACCAGCGGACCCTCCGCAGGCACGCCTGCGGGAGGTCCACCGGAGCCGCCTGCCGCCCTCCCAGTGACAGGCAGAGCGCCCCCCGTGGCATGCTGCCCCAAGCACGCACTTGGTGCGCTGGGGTCTGGAGCCGGCCCTGTGAGCAACTCTAACTTTGCATTATCAAAGGAGTTTTTTACCATTTAATTATTGATGTTTCTATTGGGTAATCTTAATTAATGCCATGACTTATTTCAGTCACCACATTCACTGCCACCATCTAAGATTTGGATTATATGTGATTTCTGGGGAATGTGGAGTATGCTGAGAATTTTCCTTGCGGAGGAAAACCCACACTAACTGAGGGATATTCAAACAACAAGAAAAAGATCCTAAAATCTAAGAGTAGAGCCCAACACACACAGCCTTCCCCAAACCTACTATATTTAATATCCACAGAGGTGCTCCTTAGAGCAGCTGCACAAAGGGTGCAGGATCCTTGCTTCCCAAAAGGTCCCTGCTTATTGTTGCTGCTACCACCATTGTTCAAAGCCACTTGTAGGCTTCTCGTGATCATGTCACTCTTCTGCTCTGCAACTCTTCCTCTAAAAAATGTCCCTGAAAAAGCTAATATTCCTCCAGGCCAATCAGTCATTCTTTAAAAGACAATTACTTATTTCAATGGAATTGTTACAAGAGGCACAGACAGTGTTCCTTTGAGTTCAATAAAATAAGTGATTCTTTCTCTAACTAAAAGAGCCTTATTATCAAACTAGTTTCAAAAAGCCAAAGCTTATCTGGGCCTATGTTAATTGGCTCCTTGTTTAGGTCTTTCCCAGACTCTACAGTATATGACAATTTTGATGTATTCTCTGATTTGTCCTTTGTCTATAGAGTGAGAAAAAACTAGAATTCAAATAACCCCATTTTCAGAGTAAAATCTATTAATGCTTTGTCCACATTTCTGATAGGTGAAAATGCAACAAAGTTTCAAGCTGTTAAATGACTTATCATTCAAGCTGTTAAATGACTACTTCTAGCTTCAATAATAATGATAAAAAGAATTTATTTCTTCACAGGGGTCTAGCATGCTAGTGTTCATTTTTCGAAGAGGGATGAGGGATGTATATTTGTAGAAATTGACAGTAAGTAAAATGTCTATTGGAAATTTCACCTAGTATATTACATGTTTGTATGTACCAGTAACCGAAATGGACTGCATAAATCTTTGGCAAATTCTGAGTTGAAGTTTCTTGAATAATGAATAATATATATTTATTATTCATAATGAATATTTCATTAATTAGAATAGCAGCAAAGAGTCCTGTGACACCTTATAGACTAACAGACGTATAGGAGCATGAGCTTTCGTGGGTGAATACCCACTTCGTCGGATGCAAGCCATGCAAGTATTCACCCACGAAAGCTCATGCTCCTATACGTCTGTTAGTCTATAAGGTGCCACAGGACTCTTTGCTGCTTTTACAGATCCAGACTAACATGGCTACCCCTCTAATACTTGATTAATTAGAATGATTCTCATGTTTGAATACTGAATAATGACAGGACAATATGGATAGTGAGTCCCTTACTGAGATCTGGTAGTGGAAACTATTTTGTCATCTTGAGATCGGTTACAGTGCATCTAATGGAGTAGTGATTAGAGATGTAAGCTCAGGACTCATGGGTTCTATTTCCTTTTGACTCTGTCTTTGACTCACAACACAACTTTAGGCAAGTCACAACCTCACTGCACCTCAGTTTCCACATGTGAAAAATGGGGTAAAAATACCTGCCTCACTAGGTTGTATAATGAGGCTTCATTAAATGTTTGTAAAGCCATTACTGAAAAAGTACTATATCAGTGCAGGTACTAATGTTGTTGTCCTCCAGAGATACATGCCAGCCATAGAAAACAAGTACAGCTATTTCTTGCCTTTTATACAGAAGGTGAGAAGAAATCACATCCCCCTAAAGATCCTGACAAAAATAGCAAATCAGATTCAGAATAAGCAGGGCATGTATCCTACTCACCTGGCAGAATGGCCTATTGCAAACACCAAGTAATGACAAGTATGATCCCGACTCGGCTATCAGCTCCTACAACAGAGTTTCATGCCAGAATACCAGCAAAGAGACTATTGGGTGGGGAGGGCAGGGGGACCCACTGCTGGGGAAATACCTTAGTTTATTCTGAGTGCCAACAACAATCTTCAGCCTTTTGGGCTGCTTACTCAGACAATGCTCACCTCAGAAACCAAGAGTTATACCCTTGTAGAAGAGGAACAAGTGGTTTCTCTGTAGAACAGAAGTCACCTTCTTCCTCACTGGACTGCTCCTACTAGTTGATCTAGGGTGACCAGACAGCAAATGTGAAAAATCAGGACGGGGTGGGGGGTAATATGAGCCTATATAAGAAAAAGATCCCAAAATCGGGACTGTCCCTATAAAATGGGGACATATGGTCACCCTATTTGAGTCTAGCTGCTCCAGCCATTTGAGCACTAACATTACTATTCCTCTGGGTCCTAGTTTCTTCCCCCACAGCTAGCAAAGAAAGATTTGAAAAGCACAGATGGCAGTTACTTAGTTCCTATTGGCTTTCAGTGGTGGCTAACTGCCACTTGTGCCTTAAAAAAAAAGGCAGGGAAGATTTTCAAAGGGAAACTATCAGGGGAGCCATGACCATCAGTGTCTGAAAAGGTCTGTCTCTACCACTACAGTTCCTATCTTGCAGACTCCCAGCCCCTTCATGTTTCCTTCCTTTATTGATCAGTCTTTCTTGTTTTAAGATTTTATTAGTATTTGTCCCTTTCCACCAAGAACCTAAAATACAAATGAAAAACAACCCCATAAAATCTTGGCAAAAGATAGAGACGTCAACTACAGTTCAATGTGCAGGGCTCATCTGCACACAAGGTGACTTTGGACTATTTTAAAAGAAGGATTCTTTACATTTCCTTTTAACGTAGTTAAAACAGTAATATTGAGAAATTAAAACAGCATCTGCTGGACACAGGGCCGGCGCTTCCACTAGGCGACCCTAGGCAGTCGCCTAGGGCGGCAGGATTTGCAGGGCGGCATTATTGGGAGCCCTTCCCAATCCCACAGAAAAATCCCAGTTAACATTTTTGGTTTTTTGGACCAGGTTTAGTACTGAATGCCCTCAGTTCACTTATGTCAATGGTTATGGGTGACATTCAGCACTTCCAGAAGTTGCTCAGCAATTAACAGGATCAAGCTCCACATCAGCAAGTTATTGCAGATGTTAATGGAAAAGGCTGAAAGCAAAGACAAATATGCAATACGGTATGTTCAGAGCCTCTCAGAATTGGGCTCATCTACAGTACTCCAGTAGAACTTCGCTAATCTCTGCTTGACTAACCTTCTTACAGTCTAGCTTGCACTAAGAATAACTCTCCACTGTACCATTCCAGCAAAGATTTAAAGAGCAAATGCTGTAGAGAGGTCTCGTGGCTACGATTTCATTATTTTTGCCAGAAATACTGCAGTAGATTTGTTAGCATATCTTGGAGTATTATCATAAACAATTAAAACTAAAGTACAATGGGCAAAATACTGTATTCACAAAACTTGCTAGAGTGAATTAATGAGGATAGCATTTGTAGTATTGTAACACCCGGAGCCTCCTTATGGAATCAGGGGCCCCACCGGTCTGGGTGCTGTACAAACACCTAGTCAAAGATGACATCCCTGCCTCAGTTTATAATCTGAATAGGTGAAATAGAAAAGGAGTGTGTAGGGGAAACTGAGGCACAGAGGTGAAGGAACTTGCCCAAGGTCACACAGCAGGTTGCTGGGAAGAGAACTTCTATCGCCTGAGTCACAAGCCGGCTGCTCCTCCACTAGATCATGCTGCTTCCTGAATGTGCATCTATGTGAAATACTGTATAACGCAGAACACTATTACTGAATTACACTAAAACTATGTTACATGTGTGGAACTTTTAAGCTTTTCAACCATACAGAGAATGAGATCCTCCTGAATGAACAATCCTGTGAATATGGCAGGAAATGAAATACCGATAAAGGTGCTAAGTGTTAACCAAGTACATTAAGGACCACAGTGTGCTACCTTGACGCAAAGTGAGTAGCACTTGACTCCACAAACAGACCAATTGACCACAATGGAACTATCTTGGTGCTCAGTAGTATTTTACAGGAGTAAGGACATCAGACTCTGGCCCTAATCCTGTATGTGAAGAGGGTGCTAGGGCTATCAAAGCTCTTTACAAACAATTTACTAAAGCCTTATAACGCTCCTGTAAAATGGGTATAACATTTACCTTCTAGACCTCACAGATCAATAAGTTGGGGTTCAAAGAGGTTAATGACCTCACTTTTGGAGCTGTTGGTGCTCAGCACATCTGAAAATTAGATCACAGATGACTTGCAAGATCACACAACAAATCAATAGCAGAGTAGGAAATAGAACATAGTTAATCCCCATGCTCTGGGACTTAATCATTGAACTAATCTCCTTTTCTGTGCAATTCCTTGATGGTAAGGTGTTAAAGAAAATAAATAATTAACACACGCACAACTACAGCAGTAAATTTGTAGCTTCCTAAAGTGGTTGAAATTGCATTGCTTGGGCCATTTAAAACTAAGAAAGTCCTAGAAATCAGACTGTGAGGATCAGCTGTGGTTGGCAAAGGGGATGGAGCAGATAACCAAATCATTCTTTGTCTCTAATTTCTGTGACTCCAAATCACACCTGCAGAAATGTTACGCCTGCCCAGTGCATACAGACATAATTAAACAGCTTTGGAAAGGAAGCGTTTCCCGTGATAAACCAATTCTCCCCTAGTATTTAAACAATGTGGAAAATTGACAACAAATTGACTCTGACAGGATTAAAGATCCCTAGAGTGAGTGATTTCATGGAATCTCAAGAGTCACCTGCTGCCTCTGTAACATTCTCCCAGCACTCCTGCCTCTGTCATCGCTCCTGCTGAGATGAATTGCCTGGCGCTTGCTTTCTCATGTGAAGCAGCAGGAAACCAACTTGGCAAAATGAATAATTATTGTATAAGGCTAGAAGGACACGCGGTGCAAACGCCTGCTCCAGAGCATAGTTCAGCAGCATAATGGTTGATAATGCTAATGCTCAGTCGTAGCCTGTGAAATGATGGACAGCGTTGTCATGCAGGAGCGGAGCTATACAGTGTAACAAAAAAAGGTTACTATAAAGAAAAGGGATACCTGCAGAGTTGTGCTTTATTATACTTGCGTTGCTGAAAGACCTGATATTTATCTATCTTTTAGTATGTCAGGGTACCAGTGACCTGTAGGCAACATTGTGTAAATAATACAGTCTGGCAATGTGCCCAAGGGATATCTAATGGCCTACCACAGAAATAGCTCCCAACTGCTGGTATTCATAGTGGTGCTTCAGGCTATCTGTGACTGGTTCTCCAAGATCTTCCTACTAGAGGCTCTCTTTTGGCTCCCTGGCACGCTACTGATTCCCACCTCCTAACCAGTCATGCGTTCTCCAACCAGCAATAGAGCTTGGGCTGCACCAAACTACATAAGATTGAAGTATACACTAGCCCATTCTCTATAGCAGGTTAGAGCTCACATAGTGAGACAGGAACTGGTAGAGTGTTGCAAATGAGATGAGACTCAAGATTAACATCTCCAGTGTAATGGTAGCCCCTGGAGTCACCCTAACTCCAGGTCAGGTGATTGGAACCAGGAAATCTCTTTCAGAGTAGGCACCATGTGCCCAGAAATTTGATGGTGTCATCATCAACCAGGTGGAGAGCCAATAACCCGCTGTCAAAATAAGTCAGTGAGCACTCATCAAAGATATGTGACATAGCCTAAAGTTGACCACAGCTGCATTGCTGGTCATTAGAAAAACCCAGTTTAAAGAGAGTGGCCACACAGTTGCCTTGTCCTTTTGAAACCAGTTCAGAGATGACTACAGGTGCCATGGCAGATCAAAACCTGGTGTATGGATGGTTGGTTAGGTGATGAGAGTGTGATTAACAACTGGCATCGCTGATCACTCGTTGCACGAAGCAGATTCCACTGTCATGTCCTGTGGTGGTCTAAATGACCATCCAGGGCATCTGGGAGATAGGTGAGTTGGTGAGTGGTTGAAGAGGTCTGTGTACAAAGGCAAGTCACGGTTCTCACGGATCTTGACTAGCAGCATGACATAAGATCACATCAAAAATTAATTTTGCCAAGTTGGTTTCCTTCACATGAGAAAGCAAGCGCCAGGCAATTCATCTCAGCAGGAGCGATGACAAAGGCAGGAGATAATTTATATAATTTAGACTGGTTCTATACTTGGTCCATAAAAAACAAACCATCAATTTCAGGGTCACCCCCCATGCAAAAATCCCCCAAATTTTCAACAAAAACTGGCAAAAATTAAAAAAATTAAAAACATCTCAACTAGCTCTACACAGCATATCCAATGATTGCTCAGTAGCTGGTGGGATCAAACCCATAGTCTCTATCATTCCATACATCCAAGAAGAAATAATTTCCCTTGAACCCAGTTCACTTGAATTCACTGAACTTCACCAGTGTTTATACACTTCAAATTAGCTGCACTGAGCCACAGTATTTGGATCTGGTTTCCAAACACCCCCAGTGAGGAGGGATGCTCCGTTTTGGAGGTTCAGCGTTGGGCCATTTCTTCTTCAAATACTTGAAGCCAGTTACTCAGCCCACCTCATTCCTCCCTTAGTCATGCTGTCACCAAGCAAATATTTAGTGCTTTTAATCTACTTCATCATCAGTCCTCACAAGTTGGAAATAGATACTGTACCGACTCCACTAACTACCTTGTGGAGCAACACACCATACCTTGGTGGAATGTCATTCCTGTTGCTTTCTTGACATCATATTTTAGTGCTGCAAATGCTGGTTCTGAAATGTCAGACTTCCTAGTAATGGTGTTATAAATAAGGAGACATATACCCTAGGGCAAAGGCAGGTATTAGTTGTCTTCATATCTTTGCTGGCAGGATAATTGGATGCAAGTTAAGACTGACGCTACCTGAATTTTTTATCTTCCACTGCTACGGCAGGTTGTGATTAGTTTGTCTCTCTCCATCCTTTCTTCTTGGAGTTTTCACTCCATCTATCTTCCTGCCATCACCCCTTTTCTACTGATATCTGATATAAAGAGTCACAAAGGATGGCCACAGTCACCGTTACTGCAAGATAAGTGGACAATCTATTTTGGATACTATAAGAATCCTGCCCTTTGTTCAAAAACTCTGACCTAAGCTTGATAGAGGGTGAGAGAAGTTCAGTTCACTTTTCACCTTTGCTTCTGAGTTTGGCTTGCCTCTGCAATACCTGCTGCCAGGACAGCATCAAAAGCAAAAGTGCCACAAAGCTTCTTTAGTGGTATTCCCTCCCTGCTCAGCCAGAAGCAGGAAGCAACAGAAATCTTCCCTGCTTCCTTGACGTTTCCAGCTCACATGCAGGCCTAAGAGGGTTACAAAATTCAGATTAAGCATCTAAACATAGAATCATAGAACCATAGAGTCAGAAGGGACCACAAGAGTCACCTAGTCTAACCCCCTGCCAAGATGCAGGATTTGTTGTGTCTAAACCATCCAAGACAGATGGCTGTTCAGCCTCCTTTTGAAGGAGTGAGGAAGCTTCCAAAACCTCCCTAGGCAGTCTGTTCCATTGCCCTACTGTTCTTACAGTTGGAAAGTTTTCCCTGAGATTTAATCTAAATCTGCTGTGTTGTAGTTTGAACCCGTTGCCTCTTGTCCTGCCTTTGTCACAAGAGAGAGAACAAATTTTCTCCATCTTTTTATAGCAGACTTTGAAGTATTTGAAGACCGCGCTCATGTCACTCCTTAATCTCCTCTTTTCCAAACTAATCATACCCAGTTCCTTCAGCCTTTGCTCAGATGGCTTGCATTCCATCCTTTGATCATATTTGTCACTTGTCTCTGGATCCTTTCCAGTTGCTCTATATCCTTTCTATACAACTGTAATCAAAATTGGACACAGTACTCAAGCTCAGGCCTAACCAGCGCTGAGCAGAGTGGTACTGTCACGTCCTGTGACTTGCGTGCTATGCTTCTGTTAATGCAACCCAAAATTGCATTTGCTTTTTTTGCAACAGCATCGCATTGTTGACTTATGTTGAGATTGTGATCCACCACAACTCCCAGATCTTCTCAGCAGTGCTGCTGCCATGCCAGTTATCCCCCATTCTGTATTTGCGCATTTGGTTTTTCTCCCCTAAGTGTAGCACCTTACATTTGTTTTGTTGAATTTTATTTTGTTGTCCATAGCCCAGTTCTCCAATTTATCAAGATCCCCTGAATTTTAGCTCTATTCCCCAAAGTGTTTGCAACCGCCCTAGCTTTGTGTCATCTACAAATTTGATCAGTATGTGCTGTCTTCCTACATCCAAGTAATTAATAAAGATGTTAAACACTGGACCCAGAACAGATCCCTGTGGAACCCCACTTTAGGCCTCCCTCTAATCTGACATTCCATTAATAGTTACTTTTTATTTGTGGTTGTTTAACCAATGATGTATCCACCTAATGGTAGTTCTACCGAGCCTGCATTTCTCCTTCTTATTTAGGAGAATGTCATATGGGACTGTGTAAAAAGCCAGAATATAGTCTAGGTATAGGGACAAAGTCCAGGTATATTGTGTCCACCGCATTCCCCCCTATCCACCAAACCAGTTACCTTCTCAAAGGAGGAAATCACACTAGTTTCACACGATTTGTTCTTGGTAAATCCATGATGGCCGCAAGTGATCACCCTTTCATCCTCCAGGTATTTGAAAATTGAATGTTTTAGACATCGCTCTAGTAGGTTTCCAGGAATCAAGGTCAGGCTGACTAGTCTATAGTTCCCCAGCTCCTCCTTTTTAAAGACGGGCACTAGGCTAACCCTTCTCCAGTACTTCTGGGACCTCTCCTGTCATCCATCCGAGTGCTTATCCAAGTTGAACTCAAACACTGAGGCTTTGGTGGTTTGCCCAGCATTGATTCCCTCCACTGGTCCATATTCATGCAATACTGACTAAGGGCTTGTCTACACTTAATACGCCGCACTGCTGCAGCTGTTCCACTGTAGCACTTCACTGAAGATACTTCCTGCTCTGATGGGAGAAGTCCTCTAGTCTGGGTAGGTACTCTACCTCCCTGAGAGGCAGTAGCTAAGTTGCCGGGATAATTCTGTCAACCTAGCATAGTCTACATCAGGGGTTCGGCCGGTTTAACTGTGCTGCTGAGGGTGAGGATTTTTCACACCCTGAGTAATATAGTTACAACTAACTTAATTTCCTAGTATACACCAGGCCTAAATCTTAGCATCACCACTTAGGGCTTGGCTATATGAACTTTTAAGTTTGCAGTCCGCTGGGGTGTAAATCTACCCTGCTCTAACTTGTTGCACTCTGTCCATGTGGACCCTGATGACGTGCATTGACAGTTTGTTAATGCTTTTTGATCTAGTCAGCTTTGAAGTGGGACTAGATCAAAGCACTCTAACAAACTATTAATGTGCATCAGCCAAGTCCATAGAGTCTGTGGCAGACTAGTGCAGGATAGATTCACACCCCAGCCTGTTGCTCACTAAATGTTTGGGTAGACAAACGCTTAGAGATATGGGGTCAAATTCCAAGGGGTGATGTTATTAATCCATGTTTAGTAGAGAGTGTGTAACAGCCAACCAAGAACGGGGCCCCATTGTGCTCGGCCCTGTACACACACAGAGTAGTAGATGGTCCCTGCCCTGAAGAGCTTGCAATCAAAGTAGACAAGACAAGCACAGGGTGCGGGAAGAGGTAGAACACACAAGCAGAGTCAATAATGGGATGGCAGCAAACAGCATGGGAGGATGTCATTTATTTCAGTGGGTTCAGTTAGGGGAGATGTTGAAAGAAAAGAGAATGGAGAGGGGACATTGAAAGGAAGAGAGGTGACGGGGACAGATCTAGAAATGAAATTGAGGTGAGGCGTCTGGGGAAAGAAGAGAATTGGAGAAAATAGCCAATCAGCACAGGGCTGGGAAATTCCAGCCAAAGACAGTAGAAAGTTCTCTGAATATCTGAAGGTCCCTGCTTTGGCTGCTACTGGCTGGAATGTCCAGTTGGCTAGATAATGCAAGGTACATGTCAGTAAGGGGGTGTAAGGTGGTCTCGGTTCTCTCTAGCTAGTTCTAAGACACCCTTTTCTATACCATCTGAGCATCAATGGTGTAATGTACAAGACAAGGGGTGTAAAAGGAAAGAATTGTAGCAAGGGTGTAACAACTAACTAGGATTTGTAAGGTGTTACTTTAATTTATACCTCTGGGCCCCTCAGCATGCAAGTTACACTAACTTGTACCCCCTTATCTCCCTTACTGATGTGTGGCTTGCGTCACCTTGCGCATCACCTCTGAATTTTGTCCGCTGTAGGAGAAATAAGAAATTTAAAGCTAGAGCTGAGCAGCCGCCAAGTTCAGGAACTAGCTTGCCTGTACGAGCCAGATAACAAGCTAAGCCATTGGAGCATAGCAGCAGCAAACAGCTTTACACAGGTGCTGACTTTGTACTACAGGGCTGTATATGCAGCAGAACTAGTGACATTTGCCTCCTCAGTCAGTTTTGGTATCATTGTTTAGGGAAGTTTGTCAGTGAAAAAAAAAATCCAGCCACATGTGCAGGTTTCTCCCCCAAAACAAAACTAGGGGCACCTCAGTGGAAGCAGATTTTGTTCTGAAACTGACAAGAATAGTAGGGTTCAGAGGTTTATGCAAATGTCAAAGAGTGTGAAGCAAACTCCCGCTATTTCATGTTGTTCAGAATGCATCTTGAATTATCTCTGAAGCACGAAGGGCTGTCAGCAGGGAGAGGAGATTGAGGCTGGATTAGCATCAGTCCACTGAGTCCCGTTTAGAGGAGGAGAGGCGGCTGCTATACTCTGTGACCTGTATTTTCAATGTCCTTTTATTTATTAACAAGCTACCAAAAATAAAAACTCAGCTGGGTTTGCTGCAGAGCAGCAACATGGGCCCTTTGAAGTCAGCCTGCCTTCTGGATTCACCGCTGCCGCACAGAACACTAACACAACACAGCTTCACCTACCCTCCACTGATAGGGCATCTCATGGGGCAAGCAGAGGAACAGAGGGTGGAATGGCCCATTATTAGATTTTGGGAGGAGACTTTCCAGGAAAGGAATTTGCCCAGGTTTTCATAGCCAATTCTTAGCCCACATAGAGGATGGATTTACTGGTTTAAGCATCACTTGTGAATTAACAGTGCTGCCTGGAACCACATTTTAGACTCCCACCAGGGTTAACTCAATCTTTCAACCTGAGTAGTTGAGTTGACTTCAGTGCAGTTTACTGTGTGAGCTCCAAAATGAAGCCCTCATCTCCATTGTATCCAAGTGCCTATAGAAGAACTTGGAAGTGAGTCCTCTCTTCTGCTGTGCATAGATATTAAAGATCATTTGGAAATTTTTTATAAGGTCAGTGTCCTTGGACATAATAGATTCAGTGTTTGGCTCAGCTGAAGAGAGAAGGAAAAGGGAAAGAGAAGCTCTGAGCCAGTGTGTGGGTCCTTTGACTTACGGGCTCCATGTGGCCACTCTAAATTGTGTAGACTGCAGTGACACCTGCAGGGCCACAGCTGAGCCAGGATGTGGCCCAATAAACCAAAATGGGGGGTTTCCAATAAGCCCTTGCAGGTTTTGGCACATGAGCTTCAATGATGTTCTCTAATTGCAGCTTGTATAGTCACACACACCCCTGCACAAAGCGGGAGAAACATATTACCATTCTCCCTTTGAAAAGTATTTTTCCACCCACTTTGCACCCACTAGCGTTAACAACTCCACAAGGTAGTCATTTAGGACTTCCCAGTTGTCACTAGCTCTAACCTCTCGAATTCATGCTAACCGCAGGAATACAGCTCCTCAGCCCCTGTGCCCCGTACACATGCTCCCACTCCACCGCCACTTGAGCCTAAATAGAGCCAGTGTTAGCTGTAGTAGACTTGAGTAATTCTCATTCTGCCCCACAGAGGGAGTGGCACACACGCATACTGGCAGGTTATTAAAGTTGCCCATTTTGACCTGAGCAGCTAGTCAAAATTTGGGGCCCTGTGGCTTTTGCAGTTGGGAGTAGAATTTAATGGTGGTCAGATATTTCTTTGATGCCGTTTTGTTTATTTACAAAGTCCTGCCTTTCTGAATATAGAAGAAATCAAACAACAGGAAAAAGCTTCATTTGCTTACAGCACCAAGCACATTCTTTTCAGCCTGCACCTTGACCCAAAAACATCTCCCCAGGTTTTTTCCAGGGTTGCCAACGTGCTTACAGCTGCTCCTTTCAGGCTCTCTCTCTCTGTTGTCTTTCCTCTCCTCCTCCCCCACAAATACTCAGCAAAAGCTCATGTGTGAACCCGCATAGTCCTTGTCTTAGTCTGGTTTTACACAGCTTTGTTAATTGAAGAGTGAGTTCACACCTATCAATCTCAATCCCATAATAATGTTATGATCTAGGTGAAACCTTATAATATTCTCACTCTCTTCAATTTTCCACACTGGTGAGCTCACATGGCATCTTGCTTTCCCTCCATAGCAGTGTCTGACTCTGGATCCAAGGAGGGAAATGACAGCACAAGACACAAATTAGGGGCTTTTTCTAAAAAAAAAAAAAAAAAAGTGACTGATGCAACACATAATAAGAATGATAAAGATATCTCACAATCCAGTTTCCTCCAGTCAGATGTTTTTTTGCACCATGAGAAAATTGTTGCAGTTGTCCTGTGACCCAGTTAATGTAATATTAGGGCATGAGAGGACATCTCAGAACAAACTGTTCTGCCCTGACTTCCCCAAGAGACCAATTAATACTGTGTGCTTTTCTTTTGGCTGAAATGATTCAGTAATTTAAAACGGTTTTCATCAGCTTCTGAACTTCCCTTTTCTACCTACCAGCGATGTGAAGTTTGTGGACCTCTGATCCCAGCAAACCCAGGCCAATAGGCCGATGACCCCTCATCCTCATTTTCTTTAATGAAAATGTGTCCCTGTGCACGTTGCTAACTGGTGCAAAGAATGTGTGGAAATGAGGAAAGGCTGGTGACTGGTATGAGTGACCTTCAAAAGCATTAGCCAGAGATGTGTGACTGCCAGTGAATAACTATTCATTTATTATGCTTGATGAACAGTAAATCATTCTAAGTAACTTATTTTTCCATTCATTCATTCATTTCATTCCTGGAGAATGATTAGCAGCAAATAGCTACGAGAAACCTCTGCGGTGGAGCTGGGCACAATGTTCACAATGAGATTCAAACTTGTGAGAGTGACTTGTGGTCAGATTACCAGAGTTGGTTGGGTTTGGTGAAGCTCTGTGCCTCTGTCTGTCCATGTCCCTGTGTCTGTCTGGTAAACAAAAGAACCCCTATTTTATGAACAAGCTGGGGGATGGAGTTCATAAAATTGAATGTCTCAAAACTACAGTAGGTACAGAGCATGTGCTGCAGCCTGGTGCACTGCATTAGTTTCTTCCTGGCCTCCAAACCACAGTAAAGCAATTTCCAGGACACTGAAGACATCAGAATATGAAGGGAGGTTTCCTTGTTCTTCACTGACGTTACTTTTGAGACTTCTCCCCAAGTTAGGAAAAATGGTTCATGTAACTAGTCATTCTTAGGAATGGTGTTTGGGTGTTCATTCAAATTCCTACTGTTCTATTTGGCCATTTTCACACCCCTTATTATCTGAATACATCTGCACACATAGATTTTTGTTCATAAACGTTGCTCACAGAACGGACATTCTCCAAAGACCTGAATCCACAGGAAAACGAGGGTATCCGTGCATGAACAGGAGTTTTTCCGTGATCCCCTCAGAGAGGAGAAAAATGCCATGTGAATTAGATGACTCATCATACTGCATGGATAGTGAAGAGCGGAAGTGAACAATTCAACCAAATCATATGCTGAAATTGGCCCTGGAAACTGTCCCCTGAATAATTGCAAATAGATTTGCAAAAGTCAAACTCTAGTTATGAATGATTCACATACATAAAATAGTTACAATGAATGAAGCTAACTCTGTTTATTACAAATTCCAAACATACTCCAGGTTCACCAAAAGTTTGGGCTCAGTTTATGGCTCTAATGTAAAGCCTGATGAAACACATTTTAAAGAGGAACTATGGCCTGGAATAGGACATTAGACATGGGGTCTAGCCCTGGTTCTGCCACTGAACTGCTATGTGACCTCTCCCATCAGCTTAACTCCACCTCCATGAGAGGCAGTAGCTATGTCTCCCACCAACATAGCGCTGTCTACATGGGGGATTTAGGTCGATATAACTACATAGCTCAGGGGTGTGGATTTTTCACACCGCTGAGTCACACTGTTATACCAAAGTAAATGTGTGGCATAGACCTGGCCTATATGTTTATACGATTCCTAGCACAACAGGGCTTCAATTTCAGTTGGGGCCTTTAGGCACTATTGATATTCAGATAAAATGAACAAGCCTCACTTCATGTGTGGGCTTAATCGCATTCCAAAGTAAAAAACAGGTCATGTGCAGGGGACAAATAGAAATCAATGGGACTATTCTGCTCAAAATGACAACGCTATATTTCACAGCTCTGGCCTCCAGGTGCAAAAATTAAGAATTTTGGTTAAGTATCATTTGACTTAAGTACTGAAGAATCAATTTGTTTTAATAAAATAATCAACTGTTATTTAACATGGAAAGAAAAGCTGCAGAAGATTTAGAGAGTACCACAGACGTGCAACCACCTTTAAAAGCAGCAGCTTTCTCTGAACTATGGGTGTAACTAAAACTCTGGTTGAAACAATAAATTTTGCCTGTCCACCGCCACTTCTAGCCAATACGAAAATGGTTATCACACACGGACTACAAATGAGCTGTGTGCAGACACTGTACAAAGCACACAAATAATTATGTTTGGTTTTGACTTTTGCAGTGGAGTCCACAGCTCTCCCCCAACCCAATACGTATCCTGGTATTCCAGCCCTCCAAAATGCCATCCACCAAAATAAGTTCACCATTCAAAGAAGTCGCTACACCTGTCAGATCCCTTATGGCCAGGAAGGACTTCTTACAACAGCAGATGCTTCTTAATTTACACCCTGTCTCTCTGCGACCACTCCATCTCTTTCTTTCTGGAGTCTGTTTCTCCACAGTTATCCTCCCACAGCCCTAATTTTTATGACCAATTTCACACAGAGAAACTGAAATCCCACAGTGTATAGTAAATGGTAATCAAGCTTTAAAAATAACCATAACCCTAGCCCAGGGAACTCTACCTTTACAAACCTAACCCTAGAGAGAGGAGCCCTACACTTTGTAACCCTAACCTGAGACTGGCACCAGACATAACCCTAGCCTGGGGAGCCCTATCTGCCATAACCCAAACCTGGAGAGCCCTATAGGCCCCAGGCCTTAACCTAGCACAGAAAGTGCTACCATTTGTAATCCTAACCCAAGCCTGGGGAGTGATACAGACCCCAGGTCTTATCCTTGCCAAGAGAGCCAAATCCTTTGTAAACCTAATGCTAGCATAGCTCCCTCAGCCTGCAGCCTCAGGCATAACCCTAGCTTGAGGGCCCCTGCCCTTTATAAACCTAAAGGTAACCCTAGCTTAGGGAGCCCTAATTGCCCAAAGCAGAACCATACCGCAGGGAGTCCTACCCTTTGTAACACTAAGCCTAGAATGAGAAGCCCTACTGGCACCAGACATAACCCTAGCCTGGGGAGCCCTAGGTTTTAACTAGAGGCAAACCTCGAGGAGCCCTACTGGCCCAGCTTGCCCCAAATCTGCAGAGCCCTACCCTGTGTAACACCAACAATAGGCCAGGGATCACTATCCTTGGAAACCATAACCATAAGACAAGCCCTACCAGCACCAGACCTAGCCATAACTTTACAAATGGTAGGGCTTCCTGGGTTAACCTTGTCAGGGGAAACCTTACCATTTATAAAAATGGTGCCTTAGCCTGGGGAGCCATATCTCCTCAAGACCTAAACCAAGCCTAGGCAACCCGACCCTTGGTAACCTTAACCCTAGATCAGGGAGCTCTACTTGTTATAACCCTAACCCAGGGAGCCCAACAAGCGTTAGGCCTAAGCAAAACCCAGGAAGCTCTACCCTTTGTATCTCTGCCCCAGGCCTAACCCCACCAGGGGAGCACTGTCTTTTGAAACCCTAACCCTCGCACAGGAACCTTACCCTTTACAAAACTAACCCTAACCCAGGGAGCCCTAGCTGCCACAACCCTATTCTTAGGCTAAGGATACATACGCTACATAACCCTAACCATACAATATGGAGCCCTGTAACCCTCACCCCAGCGGCCCTGTTCTTTACCCTAACCCGAGGAGTCCTACCCTTTATAACCCTAAATCTAGTCCAAGGAGCCTTACCCTTTACAACCCTAACCCTAACCTTTTCCATCCCATCCTAAACCTACACCAGAAAGCCTTCCCTTTATAATCCAAATCTTAGCCACGGGAGCCCTACCATGTATAGCCCTAATGCTATTCTGAGGAACACAACCCTTTATAATAAAAAAGTAAGAAGAGCCTTATTGGGTCAGACCATCTATCCCAGAAGCCAGTGCCCAATGCTTCAGAGGGAAAGAACAGAACAGGGCTATTTACTGAGTGAGCCATCCCTTGTCATCCAGTCCCAGCTTCTAGCAGAGGTTTAATGATCCCCAGAGCATGGGGCTGCATCCTGACCATCTTGGCTAATAGCCGTCAATGAACCTAATTCTTTTTTGAACCCAATTATACTTTTGGCCTTCACAATATCCCCTGGCAACAAGTTCCATAGGTTGTGTGTTGTGTGAATAAGTAATTCCTTATGTTTCTTATAACCTGATGCCGATTGATTTCATTGGGTGAGCCCTGGTTTGGTGTGTTATGTGAAGGGGCTAACACTTCCTTATTCACTTTCTCCACACCATTCATGATTTTGTAGTGCTGTCATATTCCTGCTCAGTCATCTCTTTTCCAAGCTGAACAGCCCTACTCTTATTCTCTACTCATACAAAAACTGTTCCATACCCCTAATCATTTTTGTTACCTTTCTATTTTTTTACAGTTCTAATATATCTTTGAGATGGAGCAACCAGAGCTGCATGCAGTATTCAGACGTAGGTGTGGGTGTACCATGGATTTATATATAGTGGCATTATTATATTTTCTGTCTTATTATCTCTTCCCTAATGGTTCCTAACATTGTTGGCTTTTCTGACTGCCGCTGCACATTGAGCAGATGTTTTCAAGGAACTATCCACAATGACTCCAAGATCTCTTTGAGTAGTAACAGCTAATTTACTAGTGGTTGGAATTATGAATTGTGTAGTTGGAATTATGTTTCCAGTGGGTTTTACTTTGCATTTATCAACATGAAACTTCATCTGCCATTTTATTCCCCAGTCACCAAGTTTTGAGAGACCTCTAACTCTTTGCTGTCTGCTTTGGACTTAACTATCTTGAGTTATTTTAATCTGCAAATTTTGCCACCTCACTGTTTACCCCTTTTCCCAGATCATTTATGATCTATGTTGAACAGCACTGGTCCCAGTTAGGGTGACCAGATAGAAAGGGTGAAAAATCAGGATGGGGACAGGGGGTAATAGGCACCTGTCATAAACAGATAGTTAAGGGTTAATACCTCTTTTACCTGTAAAGGGTTAAGAAGCTCAGTAAACCTGGCTGACACCTGACCAGAGGACCAATAAAGGGACAAGATACTTTCAAATCTTGGCGGGGGGAAGTCTTTGTTTGTGCTCTTTGTTTTGGGGGTGTTCGCTCTTGGGACTAAGAGGGACCAGACATCAATCCAGGCTCTCCAAATCTTTCTGAATCAGTCTCTCATGTTTCAAACTTGTAAGTAATAGCCAGGCAAGGCGTGTTAGTCTTATTTTTGTTTTCTCAACTTGTAAATGTTCCTTTTTGCTGAGAGGATTTTACCTCTGTTTGCTATAACTTTGAACCTAAGGCTAGAGGGGGATTCCTCTGGGCTATATAAATCTGATTACCCTGTAAAGTATTTTCCATCCTGATTTTACAGAGATAATTTTTACCTTTCTTTCTTTAATTAAAAGCTTTCTTTTTAAGAACCTGATTAATTTTTTCCTTGTGTTAAGATCCAAGGGGATTGGATCTGGACTCATCAGGAATTGGTGGGGGAAGGGAGGAGGGATGGTTAAATTCTCCTTGTGTTAAGATCTAAGGGGTTGGATCAGTGTTCACCAAAAACTTGGTGAAAAAGCCTCTCAAGGCTGCCCAGGGAGGGGAAGGTTTTGGGAGGACAGAAAGTGACCCAGACACTGAAATTTCTGGATGGTGGCAGTGTTACCAGATCTAAGCTAGTAATTAAGCTTAGAAGTAAGTGTCCATGCAGGTCCCCACATCTGTACCCTAAAGTTCAGAGTGGGGGAGGAACCTTGACAGCACCTATATAAGAAAAAGCCCCAAATGTCCAGACTGTCCCTATAAAATCAGGATATCTGGTCACCCTAGTCACAGTACAGCTCCTTGGTGGACCCTACTATTTACTTCTCTCCACTATGAAAAGTGACCAGTCATTCATTCATTCATTCATTCAGTTTTCTATCTTTTAATCAGTTACTGATCCATGAGAGGATCTTTCCTCTTAGTCCAGGACTGTTTACTTTGCTGAAGTAACTTGCCCAACTCTTTCTGAAAGTCCAGTACACTATGAGCACTGATCACCCTTGTCCATATGTTGGTTGATGCCCTCAAAGAACTCAGCTTAGTGAGGCATGATTTCAATGCTTAATTTGTGCCAGGGCAGAGCCCTGACACCTGTAGGCTTGGCAGTTCATAGTCCTGGAATCTCTGGGCTTGCTGCATCAGTTATGAATGTCAAAAATTGCTTGCGCCCCAGCACCTCTCATTACAAATTAAGCACTGCATGATTTCCCTTTACAAAAAGCATGTTGATTCTTCCCCCACATATCATGGTCACCTATGTGTCTGATAATTCTGTGCTTTACCACAGTTTTAACCAATTTGCCTGCTACTGAAGTTTGGCAATTGCAGGCTGGTAAACATATCATCTTAAATTTGACATGGAGAGCCCTAACTTTTATAACCCTAGCCAGATGAGCCCTAAATATTTCTAATTCCAACCCTCGCCTGGGGAGCCCTACCATTTATAACCCTCACATTGGGCCAGGAATCCCTAACCTTTATAACCCTGACCTGAGGAACCCTACCCTTTATAATCCCAAACCTAGATTGGGGAGCTGTACCCTTTGGAACTCTATCCCTCCACGGGGAGCCCAATCTGCCCCAGCCCTAACCCTAGCACAGGGAGTCCTACCTTTCGTAACCCTAACCATAGCTCTGAAAGCTGTATCCAACCCAGGCCTACACCTAACGTGGAGAACCTTCCCCTTTAGAACCCAGATCTTGGCCATGGTAGCCCCACCCTTTATAGCCCTAATCCTAGTCCCAGGAGCCCTACCATTTAGAACCCTAACACTAGCCCATGGAGCCCTATCCTTTAAAGACCTAAATTTTGCAGAGATCCCTACTACTAACCCTAAACCTAGCCCGGGGAGCCCTACCGTTTGAAACCATAACCCAAGCCCAGGGAGCCAAACCCTTTATAGCCCATTCCTTGGTCTGGTGAACTCGGTCCCTTTTATAACTAACCATAGGCTGGGGAGCTCTACCCTCTGAAACCCTAACCTTATGAGCCCAATATGCTCAAGGCCTACCATAGCCTAGAGACCCCTAATTTTAACCCTAGCCCAGGGAGACCTACCCTTCAGAACCCCCGGGACCCCAATCCAACCCAAGCCTAATCCTGGCCTGGGGATCCCTCATGTTTAAAATGCTAACACTAGCCCAGGAAGCCCTCCCCTTTGAAACACTAATCCTATCCCTCCCAGGACTGACCACAGCCTGGGGATCCTGACCCTTTAGATAACTAAACTTGCCCCAGGGATCTGACAGTATATACTATACTATGCTTATCAGCAGGGCCGGCTCCAGGCACCAGCTTAGCAAGCAGGTGCTTGGGGCGGCCACTCCGGAGAGGGGCGGCAAGTCCAGGTATTCGGCAGCAATTCAGCGGAGGGTCCCTCGCTCCCGCTTGGAGCAAAGGACCTCCTGCTGAATTGCCGCAGATCGTGACTTTTTTTTTTTTTTGGCTGCTTGGGGTGGCAAAACCCTTGGAGCCGGCCCTGATTATCAGGGTGAATAAGGGGGTAACAACGTGGCCATTTGGTTATTCAGATCAGCCTGCTCGTGTCTAGCCGCCACTGCCTTCTAAGTGGGAGGGGTTAGTTTGTTTATTTCATGCAATTCCCATGAGCACAAGTTCTTAGCAAAGATTTACATGTCAGATGACAAACTAAATTCCTCCCTCCCCCCCCGCAACACTCACAGTTCAGCATAAGCGGGGAAGCAACACAAGGAAACTCACAACTACTACATAAAACCTTGGATACTAAAACTTAAAGAAATAGGACTCGACACACAGAACAACTAGCACATGATTTGTTGATTACACATCATATGACAACCCCTCTGCTAGTAAAACAATGCTCAACACAGTAACACGACTTTAACTCAATTATATGTCGTATAATAAACATTCTGTTCCATACACATGTGTTAGGTTATTCAAAGCCAACAATGTATAGTAATATAATAGAAGTAGATCATAATGAGACCTCAACAGCTTAACATTTGTTGAGCTGAAAATTAAAAAGACATATACTTCTACCCCGATATAACACGACCTGATATAACACAAATTCAGATATAACGTGGTAAAGCAGTGCTCCAGGGGGGCAGGGCTGCGCACTCCAGCGGATCACAGCAAGTTCAATATAATGCGATTTCACCTATAACGCGGTAAGATTTTTTGGCTCCGTAGGACAGTGTTCTGTCGGGCTAGAGGTGTATATGTCGTTATGCTGGCCAAGGGCTCTTTATTTGTCTAGTCTGGAGCAGAGGACTGGCTGAAAGTGAGCCTGAGCCCTTCCTACTTTATAAGCTTGTAGGTCTTATAGGTCTTGGTTCTTCCCCAGCACACTTCTCTCTGGTTATGGAGAACAGTGCTGAGCACAGGTAGAGCTGTCACATGACTAACTTGTTCCCACCTGACTTTTCATCTCACTCATAGTTTCAACAACCATGGAGGGGACTAATTTTTCAGTTTATAAAAGAATCCAGTTAAAACCTGGCAAAATGCTAATTGGGATTGCATGGATCCTGAGATTAAGGAGAGACAGCCATTACTTGCTCTAGGGCTCGGTATTATATTAGCTGCTTGTCAAAACTACATAATAGACGGCTTGGCAGACAATGTACCAGGAGTTCAAAGAGCAAATATTTTTCTTTACCTTCCCCACTTATGAAATGCTCAGTAATAAGGAAATTTGTTGGATTGGAAGGTCCATACCACTCTTCTTTTAGACGTAACTAGCCAGAATCACCAAAGGATTTCTAGGACCACATAATCCTTTTAAAAAAATACAGTGTTTGATTGAATAGTCTTGAAATAGTTTATCATCTCCCCCGCCAAAAACCAAAAAATCTACTCCTCACCCTCCAAGCTATTACAATTAGTACTGCAAAAATTAACTCAAAGTATGAAAATTTCTTTGAAATATCCATTGGATTGTCTAGTGATATGCAGAAACCTGTTTAGCCATAGAAATTACATTTGGAAAGTACAGCAACATAAAGTACAATAGCTACTTTTGGAAGATTGGTTTAAATCTCAGTACTTTTTAGTATATGAGGAACAGTATCCATTTTTGCATGTTTATCAGAAGTGAACCTCAGAACCACACCTGTTCGAAATTTTCCAGCTACAAGGTTTCCCATCCCCCACCCTCAATCAAAACTTAGATTTTTCAAACAAGTTTTTCAGGAAGTTTCATTTTTAATAAATTTTGATTTTCTAAAAAATAGAAAACCCTCCCCTGCTGTTTCAGAAATTTTGTTTGGAAGGCATGGGGTTTCTCCCCACTTTCTTACTGTTTTATAAATGGAAAATAACTTCCCACATTTTTTAAATTCTCATGAGGAAAAATGTTTTCTGATAGCAACATTTCAAAAAGGGATTTTTACTGTGCAAGATTTTTGGGGAAAAAAAAACAACCTTGGTTTTCCAACTAGCTGTACTTGGAACCTTTTAAATTTCACCCATTATCCTGATAGCGTTGGTCTGGAGAGTTACTCAACAACTTCCATTGGCTACAACTCCCATTCAGCCTGATAGCTGCAAGATTGAGGACAATGAGACTTTCTATTGACTTCAGTTGAAGTAGAAGGATTGAATATACTGACTCCCAACTCCCACAGATTTCAATTGAAATTGCAGGTACTCAGAACCTCAGTGCACCAGGCCTTTAGTGATGTCTACGATATACACTACAGAATTACTTCAGTATAAGTATGTGAATACTTCAAGGGTGTGAATAATAGTTATACCGACCTAGGCGCGGTTGTAGACAGCGCTGTCGGCAGGAGAGCTTCTCGCAAAAGTGGAGTTTATCCAACAGGAGAGCTCTCTTCAGTCGGCTTAGAGCATCTTCACCAAAAGCGTGACAGCAGCGCAGCTGCATGGGTGCACCTTTGTAGTGTAGACTTCAGTTAATCCACCCCCCTATTCTTGTACGCTTATGTTATCTAGACACCACCGAAAGCTCCTTCACTGGAGAAAACAGACTGGAAGTTTCATGTGTAGCTTTCTCATAAGGTTTCTAGTACTACCATTTTTCTCATGTTGCTCCTATGCTCCAGGAGTTGGGGGAGATAAAAAAAAAATCAGGTATACAGACAAGCAGACATTGTAAAGAATAAAATTCAGCTATACTTTAGAACCTCCCAAAAAAAGATTCAGGTTCACTTTGAGTGGAGCACTTGGGAAAGTTCAAGATAGTTCTTGTCATAGTCACGCTACTTCAGCAATCCCTGCTAATTTATACAAGCCACAAAGTTCAGATGTGGATCCAAACTTCTCCAAGGTTGATGATGAGCCAGTAGGAGTTTTGGTTCTGCCTATTGTAGAAATAGAGGGCCACCTTTGATGCTCAAGTCCTGATCCTGTCTGGATCTGAATCCAAGGATCTTGGGTTTCTATTTGAACAGATTTAGACAATGTGCTAAAATTCACAGCTAGCCAACAGCAAAACACAATACTGCACAGGCAGCATATGATAAATCGTAGAGAAGGAGAAAAACATTTTGTCTCTAAGTGCTATTGACTCGGAGGTGAAGCAGTGTTCAAAATGATAGCCCAGATTGTAATGATTGGATCAGTCTCTGTCCTTGTTATTGCCATTAACAACATATGATCATTCATATAGCTCCATATTTTTTGTAACAGTGGCTCACTGTTTCCCAACTTAATATGAAATCTGATTAGACTGTTTCAAACATACAAAAGAAAGAAACACTGACATCAGTCGCGATGCTCTGAGGGATAAGGCAGATCAGATACAGAATGAGTTAGAGGAGAAAGTCACTTAAATGTGCGTGTCACCAAATCTTCCATTACCCAAAAGAAAATTAACCTTGTAGCTAGAAGGAAAGTGCAAGAGTAAATTCCCACCAATATCTTCAAACCACCAGCCCACTGACCATCTGAAACAACTACGGCAGCATATTATCTTCACAACCCAGTGAAAAACACTTGAAATGGACTGGCTTTACCAGGAGTTTATGTATTAAATTGTGAATGAATGCTACAGCAGAGATTTGCTGGCATCAAAGAACAGTCTGCAATAAGCTTCTGTGAACTGAACTAATACTGATTATATAAGAATACAATTCACCTTTAGAACATTAAGGTAATTAGGAAAAGCTCAGCAAAACAGCTAGGGGGAAATCACCCAAACAACTCTATCATGTGGCACCCTTGGTGGGGGGAGATAAGCTACTCTGAAAATATGCGTGTTTTCTACTGATCTCTAGGAAAAATCATTCTGCTTTTGCAAATTACATTTGTAGTCAAACATTAGATTTTCAAACGGCATTATGTTTTCAGCACAACAGCGGTAAAAGGGAAATGCAGACACTGTCCTGAATGCTTAACAATACACTGCTGTAGTGCCTGCTTTTATTAAAATCTCATTTCGCTGGGATAGTTCCTTTGAGAGAGAGATGGTGAATAATGCTAAGGAATCACTGAACCAACACCACATAATTATATCACCCCTATTAAATATTCCTGTTTGTGCATTCATGATGTTTTCATGCATTTGACGCATAAAATTTGAGGGTTATAGTAGGCAAAAAGAACCTCGGATGCACTCAAGTTTAAATCAAACACCAGGCATATTAAATGCAGTGAAGGTTCCATAGCCTCTCTCCAACCAAAGCATTACTGCCAAAACTTTATTTTACATCACAGGTTTCAGAACAGCTGCAGGATATCACAAAATGCCTGCGAGCATGAAATTCAGGGCAGTGGCTAGCTCATGGCATAAAGGACAGTTACAGGCTGATGTTAGTTGCATTAGTATCCTAGGAAAATAAGATCTCCCCATCCCCAAAAGAAGTAATGCTAAAAATTTTGAAAGTCATCTGTCTTTGAAACATACTGGCATATTTAGTGACGTGAGTATAATGGAAGTTAAAGGCCAGATTCTGATATTGTTAATGATATGGAACATAATGCTTCACTCCATGAGTGGTTCCATCAAAACCAAACGGGACTACTGTCAGAGTCAGGAGCAGTAATGGGATCATAAATTGGTCCCTAAATCCAAGAACCTCAGTTGTGAGTGCTTTTTCCTCCCCTTCCCATTTCTTTCTCCTGCTCTCTGCAGTCTTCCCTTTCATTTTACATCAAAGGCATTCTCTTTTTTCCTCATTTTCTATCATCTTCTTTGCCCTCTGAAAATACCCTCCATGGGGCCTATGACACACATTGCCCTCTGCTGGGTGGACTCATGACTGCTAAATGGTGCTCAGTAACATTGGCCAGGTCCTTACAGTGCAAGGAGAGAACTACACTCCAGCAACCTTGGTGAAAATTTGGTTCCAGAACCAATCCAAACACTGAGACTGGCCCTATCACTTTAATGGGCCAAACCAAAACCCCAGTTTTAACAGTCTGCCCTGAGGTGAACATGGCTACCAGTCTTTGCAGGCCACAGAGATTTAAAGGGGCCATACACAGAAAGAAGGACATAACAGTTATGTAGTTAAATATGCCACAGATCCAGACTTTTTAGCTCAAGCTCAGTCATAATAATGTAATATGCTAGCACTTTAAACTGTGAACTTGGTTTCAAGATCAAGGACACATAACCCTAGCTTTCATAATGCCATCCTTGTAATCTGAGAAGCTTACACTAGCAGATAACGAATGAGGGGACATGCTAACTGAGCAGGTCTATAGCGAAGAGCTTCATGCTTCTCAACACCAATAAAGGCTATGGCTAGTTAGAAATGCACTCACTGTAGTAATTGACTTTGCATAGTGCACATGGACTAAGAACAGATTTAAAGCTTCATGTTCCTAGATTTTACAGAGTAAGGCCACGTTTCAAGTTAATTTCAGTTCCTTTTGAGGAAAGGGGATAAAGGCAAATTTGGAGCCCCTTGCACGGTGAAGGAGGAAGCAGAAAGGGAAGGAGAGGAAATGTCTTTTCCCACAGCCTATGGAGTGGCTACAGAGGCATTCCTTGGAGGCTACTGCAACCCAACGGCTGAAGTAGCATCCACAGAAGTCTTCCCCCACCACTCTGCAGAGGTGAAGATCTGTGAGGCAACAGATCCTCCCACCCCTCCTCTTCCCCTTGGCCTGCCCTAGCACAGCCTGGAAGTGACATCCTTCCCTGCCACTCCCCACCCCCACTCCCCAGTCCTCCATGTCATTCCTGGGGCACATGCCTCACCTCCTTCCAGCATGCAATGGAACCACCCCACTTCTGCTGCCTTTCCGGACACCTGGGCAAAGGTAGGATCTATCCCTTAGCTAGTTTATAGGCATTTCATCAGGGCTCATAGCACCAGTTCATTAGTATAGTGATGCTCTATAGAAGAGAGATAATTTATTACTCAGACATGCTGCAGCTAAAATCGTGGACCAAAGATTAGGTGGAAATTTAGAGTCCTGGTCCCATTTCTAGTGTTATAACCATCATAATTATTACATGGCTTGTGGAAATATTTGTTGGTCACAGGTACTGTAAAAAGTAGGAACTTTGTGTACACATTGCAGCTAGCCACTGAATTATTCCAGACTGACAGGTTCTGCTTCCAGAAAGGAGAACTACCTCTATGCTTCCAGGGCAATCATTCAGGTTCCTGGCAGCAAATTAAGGTGATACACATGGGACTCTCTGCGTTTGAACTAAGGGCAAATGAATCAGCTTCCTTTGTTATTGGGTGGATTCATAAGATTATTTATTTCATAATATGTTGCATAAACCCTGGAGATGGGGCCAATATGGGATAAAATACCCTCTTTTATTAACTGTTGGAAAATTCAAGTTCTGATCCAGCACCAGCTCTGAAATTGGCAAAGAATTATTTGACTTGTACAAGTACCTTTAAGCAGAGGATCTCAATTCACTTTGCAAGTATTAATAATTTATCCCTGCTACATCCCTATGAGACAGGGAAATATTATCCCTATCTTATAAATGGGGTAACTGAGGCAGGGGGAGATTAAGTGACTTGCCCAAAGTCAAACTGGAGGCAGCTGAAAGAACTAGGACTATATCCAGGTCTCCTGGCTTCCACCACATGACTAAGTCCAGGAATCAGGACTGGCAATATAATTGCCTTTAATGCGTCCATTGAAATTTTTAATTAAACACAATTTAAAAAAAAAAGAAGAAGCATTTTTGTGAAAAATTCCATATAAAAAAAGGCTAAATTTAGAGGAAAATATAAGTGCTAGAAAAATTTGAACCATCAGCCCTAGCAATAATACTGGCCCACCTACTAGGCAGTGGCTGGGTTTGTACAATGCTTTATATAGGTCAGATGCTCTTTTTGATACTAGAATATTATCCTGGCATAGTGTAGCAGGCATGCTTTCTTCTGCATCATAACCCCTGGGAGATAGCAAAGCTCCCAGAGCATCCCTCAGAGCAACAAGCCACACCACAGGCTTGGGTGGGAATGAGTGAATGGGGCACTGGCCTCGGACTTGGGAGAACTAGATTATTTTCCTAGCTCAGCCCATCCATGCTGGAACTAGGGGTGCTGCCACAACCCCTAGCTTGAAGTGGTTTCCTTCATATACAGGGTTTCCAGTTTGGTTCAATGGTTCTCAACACCCCCACTATACAAATTGTTCCAGCACCTCTGGCTCAGCTACTGACCTGCTGCATAACTTGGGTAAACCATCATCTCTACACCTCTGTTTTCCCTCTCCTTTTGTGTGTCTTCTCTGAAACCATCAGTCCTTTGGGACAGGGACTGTCTTAGGCCTTGTCTACAGAGAAAAGATTTTTCAATATAAACTGAGGTGTAAATTTAAACCAATATAATTACACTGGTATAATCCCCTGTGTAGACACTTACACTGGTGCAACTTTTTTAGCAGTATAATTATACTGCTAAAGCTTTCCCATATGGGCAAGAGCGCACTATGTCTTTATATGGAGACAACACAATCAGGCTCTGAACTCAGTTGAGACTTTTAAGTGCAAACACAAATAGCAATAATGGCAGTCTGGCACGTAAATAGTGGCTTGATTTTGGCATAGTCATGTGACTACAATTGTTGAAGTCCATAGGTAGAACCTGTTACGTTGCATTCCATAATGTTTTATGGAAATATGCTTATGAGTGTAAATATAATGTAATTGGACTATGCTTTCCAGGTCTCATGTAAGGTATCATTACAAAGCTTATAATCTACCAAGTCTGTTCATCCTATTTGTATGTATATCATTCTTGTAGGTAAGACTAGGAATATGAAGTATAACTCTGAGGTCCTATTGTAATTATGCAAAGTGTGGGCCATTAATGGTGGCTTAGAATCTTGATGGCTCCCATCAACTAGGACAATTGGTTGTTTATTTACCTGCAAGCCTTTCTGTGTACCTGACCTGGGTAATGAAGAATGAGGTCTCACCGGATATGTGACCAGGTCACATGATACTGGAATCTATCTTCAGCCTGGTGCTTTTCCATTTAGAAGGAGGGGTGGGGACCCAGAGAGACAAAAGATCCCTGCCTTGTGTCAAAGATATAAAAAGGGGGTGGAACAGAACAAAGGGGGCTGCAGTCATGAGAACACCCCTGCTTTCCACCTAAGATGTCTGCTGGAACTAAACAAATATTGTACCGGGGAAAGGACTGTGCCCAAACTAGGAAGGAGTCTAGTCTGTGAAAGAAGCTTATTGGAATATCTGTAAGGGTGAGATATTACCTATATCAGTTTCTTAATGTATTAGGCTTAGACTTGCATGTTTTTGCTTTATTTTGCATACTTTGTTCTGTCTTATTACTTGAAATCACTTAAATCCTACTTTTTATACTTAATATAATCACTTTTGTTTATTAATTAACACAGGGTAAGTGATTAATACCTGGGGGAGCAAACAGCTGTGCATATCTCTCTATCAGTGTTATAGAGGGCAGACAATTTATGAGTTTACCCTATATAAGCTTTATAAGAGTAAAACAGATTTATTTGGGGGTTTGGATCCCATTGGGAGCTGGGTGTCTGGAGGCAGGGAACCTGCAGAGCTGTTTTCACTTAAAGCCTGCAGCTTCGGGGGAGTGGCCTGGGCCCTGGGTCTGTGTTGCAGCACCCTGGGAGCATGTCTGGCTCAACTAGGCAGGGTTCTGGAGTCTCAGGCTGGCAGAGAAAATGAGCTCTGAGGTAACTTCAGTACATCAGATGACAGTCCCAAGGGTCTCTCTGTGACCGAACCCGTTACAGGGCCCTATCAAATTTATGGACATGAAAAATGCATCATGGACTGTGAAATCTAGTTTTGTGTGCGCTTTTACCCAATATGATACAGATTTCACAAGTGTTTCCCAAACTGGTGGTCCTGACCCAAAAGGGAGTTGCAGGGGAGTCACAAGGTTATTTTAGGGAGTTGCAGTATTGCAACCTTACTTCTGTGCTGCTTTCAGAGCAGGGCGGCCAGAGACTGGTGGCTGTTGGCCAGGTGCCCAACTCTGAAGGCAGCACCCCAGCAGAAATAAGGGGTGGCAATACCATACCATACCACCCTTACTTCTGCGCTGCTGCCTTCAGAGCTGGGCAGCCAGAGTGTGGCAGCTGCTGACCAAGGGCCCAGCTCTCAAGGCAGCAGCACAGAAGTAAGGGTGTCAATACCATACCAGCCCATCCTTACTTCGGTGCTGCTGCTGCTGGTGGTGGCTCTGACTTCAGAGCTGGGCTCCCGGCCAGCAGCCTCTGCTCTCTAGCTGCCCAGCTCTGAAGGCAGCAGCACCACCAGCAGCAGTGCAGAAGTAAGGGTAGCAGTACCATGACACCCCCACACACACACACAAAAATTCCTTTTTGGGTCAGGACTCCTACAATTACAACACTGAAATTTCAGATTTAAATAGCTGAACTCATGAAATTTACGATTTTTAAAATCCTATGACTGTGAAATTGACCAAAATGGACCGTGAATTTGGTAGGGCCCTACTAATAAATGTGTCTGGGATTTTCAAAGTGAGTCCTACCCATTTAACGTCTGATATTTGAGTGCCCAACTCTCTTTAGATTACCTCTATAGTTCATTGGGAAGTCACCTGCTGTTCAGAAGTCCCTGATTATCTCAAGCAACATCTGCATACTAAGAGACCTTCAGACTTATTTTTCACCTCCCTTTTTAAAATCCTTTCATTTTATTGATCGAAATGTTTAAACTGTCCTTGTTAATACTCCAACTAGGCCAAGTTTATTCCCGGTTCAACTCCACTGGAATTATGTCAGGAATGAATTTGCTTCATTGTTTCCAATTACTTATTTGATTACTCAGACATTTCCTATAGTGCATTCCTTACTCTGAGGTAAAAATCACATCTTGCTCCCTCTCCCCACTATACACATTACTCTGTTATTCACTTCACTTCTTTTATTAAAGTGATTTTGCTGCCGCTCATCTATTTTATGACTCCATTACACTGCTATTTGACCTGACCTGATGTAGCAAAGGAAAATGCCTGTGAAGCATCTTATAGAGAATATCGTGGTACAATTAATGTCTGTACAGTGTTATGCTTATGTATCAGTAATTCATTTATGAGCCCTTCGCACTATTTCTCTGCATGTCCTTCACAGTAATTTCCACTTACCCATCATAATGGTGCTGGCCGATGGCTCTAGTTTTAAAGGACTGCCAGCATTTCCATGGTTTCCAGGTTGTAATAGGTGGGCCACTTCCATACCCTTCAGCTGTGCCTATTCTGCTGTCTATAGTCCAAAAATGCACTGGTTTCCCTATGCCTACTGTCTAGCCTGTACCAAGCTCTCTAATTCCCACTAACAAGTAAAAACTGTGGGTTTTTTATCAGAGGGGTAGCCGTGTTAGTCTGGATCTGTAAAAGCAGCAAAGAATCCTGTGGCACCTTATAGACTAACAGACATTTTGGAGCATGAGCTTTCATGGGTGAATACCCACTTCGTCGGATGCAAGATGTGGTTTTTTTTGTTTGTCTTAAATCTTCCAGTATCTAGGACTGAAATCACTTATTTAACTGTGTAACCCATAGAATTGTCTACGCCCAAGTATCTAGCTGGCCCTACTTCCATTGCACGTAGGCTTTCAGTAGATTACAGTTGTAGCCGTGGATGGGATGGGATGGGATGGAATGGGATGGAAGGAACACAGTTAGTTTGATCGAGCTGGGGGGGGGAAAGAACAAGTGAGCATAAAATCTCCACAGTTTGACACAGCGAAGGACACTCTTTGCTTGGGGATATTGATGTTGAGCATATTGATTCTGAAGCAATTAACACACAATTCTCTGATTTATTTACCCTTTTTTCCAATTTATGTTCAGGCAATGACACTCTTAAATCGGGGGCTACATTTGTTTTGTATGGAGGAGTGGAGAAGCATTTCAAAGAGGATAAATGTTAACCCCTTTCTGTTTATCATGTAGGCAGGGTTGCTTAGTTAACAAATATACAATAGACCAGCTCAACTTTTTGCAGCAAGAAGAACTGGATTTTAAAGGCAATAAGATGTTGCACCTAAAGTATGAAATTCAGCCTTGACCAGAGAGCCCATCCAGGGGCTCCTATTCAGTACATGAGGATGAATTTCATTCTTAGAATTCAAATGGTTCTTAAATAGTCTTCGGCTGACTTCTCAAGGGGAATTTCACCCTGTGAGGATAAACAAGGCCTCATCTTGTTTAGAGACTGTTTTCTGACAGAACTACACTGTAAAACTGTACTTAGTGTCGGTCAGTGTGCAACGTTTCTCAGGATATTGGACCTGATCCAAAGCCCATTGGAGTCAAAGGGATTTTGTTTGATCAGGCCCACAAAGAGCAGTTACATCCTTTTGGCCAGAATTGCCTTTATTTTCTATTAATAGACAAGCAGAACAAGACTACGGTCGCTCTTAGCAAGCACTCTGTGCGCAGCATCTCTATAGCAGGCCGCATCTGAAAACAAAATGGCAGCACCACCATCTGCAGGAAAGGAGACCTGTCATCAGTGGAAGGTTCAGTACACAGACAGCAAATTATGACAGATGAAGCTGCATACTTAGACTACATTAATATGGCTCTTTTTCCTGGCTATGGCTCTGGGAAGAAAGCAGGAGGCCTAAAGCCAGCACCTTCCTGCTCTAGTAACTTACTGTCCACAATCTACCTGTAGTAAATAGAACTTACAATTTGATTTTGGTTCCAGGGACACTACTCCCAACATGCTCTTCCCAGGTAGGCTCAGATGCAAGTTTCTCCCAGCCCTTGGTGTCAGTCTGCAACAGAACATGAACAGACAAACTACAATAGACTCCTCTTATCCTTGGACTCTTCTTCACCTCGGAGCCAAAGACAGAGCAAGAGCATTCTAGCGTATGGAAAAAATAAAAGGATGGGAGAGGAGGGTGGAGGACTGGAGCAATAAATCCCCAGTATCTACTCCATTCCCTGCTTAAATACTGAAAGGATTTAATTAAATTAAGACTTGCCAACTAAGCATAGGATACAAAATGGGCACTCAAATGCTGATTCATAGTGATAGCTCTCTAACGGAAAGCTAGAGTGATCTTCTATAATAAAAAGAATAAATTCTAACTGAAGGATATAAGTATTTAAAATGTTTTTATTCAATGCCAGTCACTCTTATCTCCAGAAATTGTGAATGGTGTTAATGGCAGCTATCAATTGACATTTTCTGAAGATTGTCTAGCAGAAGTTTAGGTGAACACTTATGAATTAACCAAAGCAATTGTTGATGGAGCTCTTCGTACAACAGTGAAAGCCTCCTGCCTTGCCCAAACAAATGACTTAGCATGTCAGTCATTGTGCCTCTGTGTTGGAAGGAAAAGGGAGGTATATTAATTTGATGCTCTTTCCGGGGAGAAGTAGTATTTGATTACAGAGACTTAGACACTAAGTACTCAGAATGAAAGCCTTCATCATACATATAAAGTCATTGTGTCGGGAAAAAATACAGCAGCGCGGATTATATGTTCTTTTTAAAAAAGATGGCACCGTATTTCATTTCACTTAGCACCCCCTAGAGAAGTTCCCTCTGGGTTTTCAAAAGCTGTTAGTGTCTGTTTCTGTCTCATTGATAAAGAAATAGAAACTGTTCCTGATGGAGCAAGCCAGCCTCATATTATCAGGGTCACCTTTCCCATCTTGTTTCTTGAAAATACAGAGCAATGGAAGTGAAAACTAATGTCTAGCTCTAGTTGTGGAAGTGCTGTGCAAGCTTTCCACATGTATGTGATGCTACTACTCAATACACTTAGTTTTTAATCTGCACTATACCTTTGAGTCTAACTAGCGTGAGTAGAGACTGCTATCCATGGCGATCTGTGTAGGGGGTGGCTTTGTGATTAATGTAGATTGTGGACTAGGATGAGAGCACCAAACTCATTTTTCATTTGGAATTCGTTATTCCCTGTGACCACTGCTAGGATTCAATCCCAGGGCCTTGCAGGTAGGAAGGTCCAGTAGTGCACAAATCTCCAGGTCCACACTAGGTGTGTAGCTTCTGAGAACACACACACTTTCACCCATCCATTCAATCATACCTTAACCCTCTCTCTCTTTCCCCACTAGAACAAGGGATGGTAATGGTGGAGACCTGAACATTGTGGGGGCCAAGTACCCTATTATTTCTCCTTGCTATAACTTACTTACCATTCACTGAACTCTTGTATGCCTTGGGCCATGAATAATCTGTAGCAAGTGACAGTGAATGCTAGCAGGGAAACTTTCTTGAGGACTGAACCTATTGGTCCAACTCTTTCCATTCCACACAGTAAGAGAAGGTCCAGACTCCCTCTGACAATCCTGCCATGCCACCTAGAAGTAGAGTTCCTGGGTACAGGACTGCAGTCCTTAAGATTTTGAATGGGTCATCAAGGTAGGGGGACATGAAAGACACGAGTAACAGAGAGAGAGAGAGAGAGAGAGAGAGAGAGAGAGAGAGAGAGGGCGAAGGGTTCTGCTTGAAGTGGCAGAAGTCACTGGCTGGAGAGAGTCGGGGTGGGCAAGGATAATGAGGGAGATGGGGCAGACTTGGAACATTGAGCTAATCCACAGAATGGAACCTCTGTACCTTCTAAAGTTCACCCATTGCTACGGTCTGTTTCTGCAAAATGCCAAGCACCTTCATTGCTGGGTGCCCTCAACTCTTGGCACAATCAACAGGCACTGAGATCTGGCAAGATGGGCTCAGAGTCTAGGCTTTAAATGAAAATGTCTATTTTGACCCCTTGTGACATAGCAAGGTACAATCCAGACTAAGGAGTAGCTGTGTCACCTTTGCCCTGTAACCTGGGGTGCCCTTTACCATGTTGCTGTAGCCTCCAGCCTGAACTGCTTCCCAAAATCCCCCCAGCATGTAAGTCACTCCCAGCTCTGTGTGGTGTGCTGCTGCCAGCCATGCCTTGGCTCTTACCAAACTTTAAAAGTACCACAGTGTGACCCCAACACACTCCCAGTCCCGGATTCCCCCCTAGAAATGTACTGCCCAGCCCTCTCCTAGACAGTACGACTATAGTGAGTCTGTTATTCCTTTAAGGGAATAAAACACACACAACTTGCTACCTCAAATGGAGTAATCCAGACACTTCAATTTGAACATACCGGATTAAATAGAATAAAACAAGCTTATTAACCAGAAAGACTTTAAGCAAGTACAAGTAGTGAGGCTAAAAAGTCAGAAACGGTTACAAGAAAAATGAAGACAACATGCTTACTGAGGCCTAATTTAGCAAACCACATGAGTAGGGCCCTACCAAATTAATGGTCCATTTCGGTCAATTTCACAGTCATAGGATTTTAAAAATAGCAAATTTCATGAGTTCAGCTATTTAAATCTGAAATGTCACCATGTTGTAATTGTAGGGGTTCTGACCCAAAAAGGAGTTGGGGGGTCACAAGGTTATTGTAGGGGGGTTTGTGGTACTGTTACCCTCACTTCTGCGCTGCTGCAGGTGGCGGCACTGCCTTCAGAGCTGGGTGGCCAAAGATCAGCAGCTGCTGGCCAGGAGCCCAGCTCTGAAGGCAGAGCTGCTACCAGGTTCAGCGCAGAAGTAAGGGTGGCATGATATGGTATTGCCACCCTTATTTCTGTGCTGTTGCTGGCAGGGCACTGCCTTCAGAGCTGGGCACTCAGCCAACAGCCACCACTCACTGGCCACCCAGGCAGTGCAGAAGTAAGGGTGGCAATGCCAGGACCCCCACCTCCAAATAACCCCCTGCAGCTCCCTTTTGTGTCAGGACCCCTAATTTAAGACACTCTGGTCTCCCCCATGAAATTGGTATAGTGCAAGGTAAAAGTACACAAAAGATCAGATTTCACAGGGGAAGACCAGTGTCATGGCCTGTGACACTTTTTCATGGCTATGAATTTGCTAGGGCCTAAGGTGACCAGAGAGCAAGTGTGAAAAATTGAGACGAGGGGTTGGGGATAATAGGAGCCTATATAAGAAAAAGAACCAAAAATTGGGACTGTCCTATAAAATCAGGACATCTGGTCACCCTAATTGGGCCCTACTTATTAGATATATATACGCGGGAGGGATGTCAGCATTCTAGTCTGACCCAGTATGCCCCCTTGTGGGCAGGCAGAGTGTTGCCAATGAGCCCTTTGTTGGTTTTCCCCTCCCCAGGGTATCAAGTCCAAACATCTAGTTAAGTAACAAGAAGCACCTCCTTAGAAAGTCCCGTTTATTAATAGAAAAGCTAATGCAGAACATCAATACTCTCATCCCAGCTTCCCAGCAGGTTGACTAGGTCATTCTTAGTCCACATGCCCCACCTGAATCCAGTGTTCACCTCTACCCAGACCGTTCCTCCAGGGTTCTCTTTGTTCCCATCTCTGCCCCCGATGTTAGGCCTCTTACCCCTACAGAAGTAACGTCCTTCTCCAGAGTCCGGGGCCCAGGGAGGTCTGTCCATTGCAACTCCTCTCCAGGGACAGCAGGTGATCCTGACCAGGCTGGGGTTCTGGCTAGTGACTGGGGGACCCCTGGCTGAGACTAGGTCCTCTTGAATGCCTGCTGGCTGCAGGCCTCTGCCTAGGAGGCTTCCCTCTGCAGGAGTTCCTCTTACATGCTTCCTGTCATGGCAGGTTCCCTAGAGAGCTCACAGTCTAGGCTCCCTGTCAGTTCTGGCTCAGTCTTCTCCTGAAGGCTAAGCTCCCCTCCACAGGAGCCTCCTATCTCCCTTTGTAGTTCCCTGTAACTGAGCTTGGGTACCTTTATAAGGTTCAGGTGCTTGTTTATTAATTAACCACTTGGCGCCATCACTCCCTCCCAGATGGGGCCTTCATAAGCAGTTACAGGGAGACTGGGCCCTATCTCTCCATGAAGAGCAGCTGCCCCATGACAAGGGGGAGGTGCTTCTAAACCTAGAAAAAACTGTCTACAAGGTTGCTGAACATTTAGTGAGAAGAGACTCCAGTAATATTTCCATCACTTCCTGCTTCTGCCCAAGCTGAAAATGCCATAGGAGCAGGAGTCGAGTGCTGCTTTGGTGCTAGAAACAGGAAGGGTAGTGAAAAGTAAGAGTGGGGAAATACAAGCTGGGAACTGCTTAGAGATTCAGACAAGTGCTGTGAATGTGAATTACTTAAAGGTTTGGATGACAAATGCTGCAGAAAGTAAACCCTAAGGGCTCAGACCCTTAGGTGGTATTTAGGCTCCTAACCCCCACTTATTTTAGCTGGAGCTAAGTGCCTAAATACCATTGAGCATCTGGGCCTATAAGCTAGATTGTTACTTGTTGCACACGAGGAACAAGAATTCCTTTTGCACTCCTATGTAGGCTACCCTTACTGGCTATCTGTGGGCAAAGAATGGGGGAAGCCTTGGCTTCTCCTTCCCCCTCCTTTCTGGATGGCCAATACAGCTGAGCTGGCATAAAGGGCAGAAATTTACTACTGCCTAGGCCAGCAGTCAAAAGAAGCAGGGGAGGAATTTTGACTGAGGAAAAGTGCCTTCCCCCGTTACTCCTGGAATGGTACAACTTCTGTATCAGCCTTGCGCAAGGCTATGGGAAGGTGTAATCTAGTACTAAGTGTTGTTACTTAATTATATACAATTTTTTCTATTCTATTTCCCTCTCCCAGAGTTCTTCGGGATTTGGGGGGAAAATTAACACAAATCCTGATGTCCTGGTGAAACACTGGAGCTTAAGCCACCACCATCCATCATTTTGCAGGTTACTACAGTAAACTGGAACTGTCTGGCTGCGTAGTTGATATTTCCATCCCAGAAAAAAAAATCTAGTTACAGAATATTTCACATTTTGTTACAGCATAAACTGTGCCTCCTCTGGTCTAAGCCAGGGGCATATTACAGAACAGCTAGTTCCATTTGTCTACCCCATTCTTCATTCCCCTTTAACTTCAGGAGTACAATCAGAAATACTTGCTGTCAGATTTGCTTCCTCCACTCTTCATGAACAAACTTACAGAGACAAAGGTCTGACCTATTTGAGAAGTGTCTCATGAGTCAGTTCTCTTTATTAGCAGTAAGTTTCATTTTGAATCGCTCCCACAATTTCCATTATCATAGATGAAAGGATGTTAAAATTGCCTTATTTCCCAAACTCATGCAAAAGCCCTTGCTTTTACACTATCAGAAATAGACTTTTTTCAAAGTCTGCAGCTGAAGGGTCTGTCTGACAATACATGAGTGGGCACAGTGTGGTGGACTGAAGTACACAGCAGGGAAATGGAGAATTTCACTCCTCATGCCTTAAGAAAAACCTAGAGCACTGTGTACCAGGATAGCCCCAGCTGATGATAAAGGTGCACCAGAGGCACGGTCATGCCATCAGGGTCAGCCATGAGCCAGTCCAAAACACTTAGCTATGTTTGAAAGCAGAAGAATGGGGTGTCTTTGATAAGATCCTTAGTGGTTTTGTTTTGCTTGTAAGTGATAAGACAGTAATCCGCCTGTCAAAGTTACACACAGTTCAAAGGAACCCTGGAGAAGACCAAGGTCATATCAGCATAAAGGTCAATTCAGACGAAAAAATATTCTCAATAGAGCAGAGGACAGCTTTTCACTCTAGGGGTTCAGTTTCTTTTGTTCACCCAAACTTTCTAGGATTCTTTTGTCCAAACACTAACCAAACCTGAAGCAACTGAGTTTTCAAAATACATGCTGATATCACTAAAGAATAGAAGACAGCTTGGAAATCTCAAGGTTTTTCCAAAAACAACTGGGTCTGGAGCTGTGTCCTGGTCAGAGACATAAAAGACAAACAGAGCTCTCTGCAAGCAGGTTCAAAGTGATTCACAGACATTAATCATTCAGGAAAAAAAAGTTGTTTGCAGTGTTGCATGTATCCTGGGAACAAAATGGCTACAACTATACATACAAAGTAAAGGGATTTAAACTAGCTTGTTTCCTCTCAAGAAAGATCTTGGTGTCATCATGGATAGCTCTCTGAAGATATCTGCTCAACATGCAGCAGCAGTCAAAAAAGCGAACAATGTTAGGAATCATTAGGAAAGGGATAGATATATTTTCTCTTGTCACTATATAAATCCATGGATCATGAAAATGGACCCATCTTGTTCATAGAGTTTACTGGAACCTTGATAACTGAATTAAGGAATCACAGATGTTCCCTTCACTCACTATTCCTTTATATATGGAGGATCCACTAGCTGCAAGCTAGCTAGTGAAGTAGAGTTGCTTTCTGCTATTTTCTATGTTAGGTGCTACAATAATACCTGTATGACCTAATCATGGACCAGGATCTCATCATGGCAGGCACTGAAGATATTTGTATGTTCTCTGTTACCATAGGAATGGAAGCCCAGGTTCAAAAAGGGGTTTAAGTGCTTAAGTGTCAGATAAGCACAATTTCAATCCATACCCCCTTCCCAACTTGGCTGGCACCTAACCCTGTAGACACCTATATTTTTTGCTGTAAAAGTTCCATAGGTGCCTAAATTTCTGGCTCTGGACATGCACACAATGCCAAAGTCCAGGTGTGAGTGGGAGACTGGTGGGAGGAAAAAGAAGACTTAATGGCATTGGTGTGACAGCCAAATCATAAGCAATTTTGGTATCCTGATGTGTGAAGTTCTCAACAAAACCTCAGTGTGTGGCATGAAGTAATAGGCTCCCTCTTCAGCCATTTCACTATCTATCTCGTGCCATTCTGGCATACAGATGCATTGCACTGATCATAAGTTAACATGGCAATAGAGAGACAAGTGTGGCCAGGGTTTTAATGCTATTGGTTGGGCTTAGTTTTTTCATAGCCAGCAACATACACAATGTGAAGACATCAGCAGCATCTCCCTTAGTTGCATACACAGCTATATTAAAAGAACATTACTGAGGTTGCAAAGTTGAGCACTCAAAATGCCAGCAATAAGATTGTCCTTGCAATGTTAAAATGTAGTACTCCTTGTGCACGTGTGTTAGATACAGTCTTGCCTTGCATCCCATAAGATGTCTGGCAGAGCTAGAAGTAGAACCCAGTTCCCCTGGATACCAGTCCAGTCAGGGCCAGCTTTAAGAAGTGGGGGACCCAATTCGAACAGTTTTGACGGGGCTCCGGCAGGGATTACTATTAAAAAAAAAACAACACATGGGGCTTGTACTCAACGGGCGCTGCTCCGAGTCTTTGGCGGCACTTCGGCAGCAGATTCTTCACTCGCTCCAGGTCTTTGGTGCCTGAAGGACATGGTGCTGAAGTAACGCCAAAGACCCAGAGAAAGCGAAAAACCCGTCGCCAAAGTGCCGCCGAAGACCCAGAGCGCCGACAGTTGAGTAAAAATTAAAAAGGCGCCTCTAGCCAGGCAAGAGATTCTTACTGGGCTCGGGGCCTTCTTAGGCGAGGGGACCAATTCGGGGAAATTGGTAGAATTGGCCTAAAGCCGGCCCTGCCCTTCGGAATCCTAAAACTAGGGTGGGAAGCCCTACCCATAGGAACTCTAACTCTAGCTCCAAGTGCCCTACCCATAGGAACCCTAACCCTAGGGCAGGAAGCCCTACCCATAGGAACCGTAACACTAGCTCCAAGTGCACTACCCATAGGAACCCTAACTCTAGGCCGGGGCACCCTACCCATACGATCCCTAACCCTAGCTCCTAGTTCCTTACCCATAGAAACCCTAACCCTAGAGTGGGAAGCCCTACCCATAGGAACCCTAACTCTAGGGTGGGAAGCCAGACCCATATTAACCCTAACCCTAGCTCCAAGTGCCCTACCCATAGAAACCCTAACCCTAGGATGGGGTGACCTACCCATAGGAAGCCTAACCCTAGCTCCAAGTGCCATACCATTAGGAACTCTAACCCTAGCTCCAAGTGCCCTACCCTTAGGAACCCTAACCATAGGGGTGGAAAGCCCGACCCTTAGGAACCCTAACCCTAGATCTAAATACCCTAACCTTAGGAACCCTAACGCTAGGGCGGGAGGCCCTACCCATAGGAACCTTAAACCCTAGCTCCAAGTGCCTTACACTTAGGAACCCTAACCCTAGGTTGGGAATCCACACCCACGGGAACTCTAATCCTAGGGAGGAGTGCCCTACCCATAGGAACCCTAACCCTAGTACAAAGTGTCCTACCCATAGGATCCCTAACCTTAGCTCCAAGTAAACTACCCGTAGGAACCCTAACCCTAGTTCCAAGTGCCCTACCCATAGGAACCCTAACCCTAGCTCCAACTGCCCTACCCTTAGGAACCCTAACCCTAAGGTGGGGAGCCCTACCCATAGGAACCCTAACGCTAGCTCCAAGTACCCTACCCATGCAAACCCTAACCCTAGGGTGGAAAGCCGTGCCCATATAAACCGTAATGCTAGCTCCATGTGCCCTACCCATAGGAACCCTAAACCTAGGGCGGGGCGCTCTACCCATACGATCCCTAACCCTAGCACCAAGTGCCCTACCCATAGGAACCTTAACCCTAGGGCGGGGTGTCCTACACATAGGAACCCTAACCCTAGCTCCTAGTTCCCTACCCACAGGAACCCTAACCCTAGCTCCAAGTGCCCTGCCCATAGGTACGCTAACAATAGTGCAGGAAGCGCTACCCATAGGAACCCTAACCCTAGCTCCAATAGCCCTACACTTAGGAACCTTAACCCTAGGTTGGGAATCCCCAACCATAGGAAACCTTACCCTAGGGTGGAGTGCCCTACCCATAGGAACCCTAACCCTACCTCCCAGGGCCCTACCCATACAAACCCTAACCCTAGCTCCAAGTAACCTACCCGTTGGAACCCTAACCCTAGCTCCAAGTGCCCTGCCCATAGGAACGCTAACCTTAGGGGGGGTGCCCTTCCCATAGGAAGCCTTACCCTAGGACAGGAGGCCCTACCCATAGGAACTCGAACCCTAGGGTGAGAAGTCCTACCTATAGAAACCCTAACCCTAGTTCCAAGTGTCCTATCCATAGGAACCCTAACCCTAGCTCCAAGTGCCCTACTCATAGGAACCCTAACCGTAGCTCCAAGTGACCTACCCATAGGAACCCTAACCATAGCTACAAGTGCCCTACCCTTAGAACCCTAACCCTAGGGCGGGAAGCCCTACCCATAGGAACCCTAAACCTAGCTCCAACTGCTCTACCCATAGGAACCCTAATCCTAGCTCCAAGTGCCCTACCCATAGGTTCCCTAAACCTAGCAACAAGTGCCCTACCCATAGGAACCGTAACCCTAGGGCTGTGTGCCCTACGCATAGGAACCCTAACCCAAGCTCCTAGTTCCCTACCCTTAAGAACTCTAATCCTAGGGCGGGAAGCCCTACCCATAGGAACCCTGACTCTAGCTCCAAGTGCCCTACCCATAGGAACCCTAACCCTAGGGCAGGAAGCCCTACCCATAGGAATCCTAACCCTAGCTCCAAGTGCCCAACCTTAGGAACCCTAACCGTATGGCGGAAAGCCCTACCCATAGGAACTCTAACTCTAGCTCCAAGTGCCCTACCCTTAGGAAGGCTAAGCCTAGCTCCAAGTGCCCTACCCATAGGAACGCTAACCCTAGCTCCAAGTGCCCTACCCATAGGAACCTTAACTCTAGGGCGGGAAGCCCTACCCATAGGAACCGTAACCCTAGCTCCCAGTGCCCTACCATAGGAACCCTAATCCTATCTTCAAGTGCCCTACCCATAGGGACCCCAACCTTAGCTACAAGTGCCCTACCCATAGGAACCCTAACCCTAGCTCCAAGTGCACTAACCATAAGAACCTTAACCCAAGCTCCAACTGCCCTACCCATAGGAATCCTAACCCTAGCTCCAAGTGCCCTACCCATAGGAACCCTAACCCTAGCGCGGGGCGCCCTACCCATACGATCCCTAACCCTAGCACCAAGTGCCCTACCCATAGGAACCTTAACCCTAGGGCTGTGTGTCCTACGCATAGGAACCCTAACCCAAGCTCCTAGTTCCCTACCCTTAAGAACTCTAATCCTAGGGCGGGAATCCCTAGCCAGCGGAACCCTAACCCTAGCTCCAAGTGCCATACACTTAGGAACTCTAACCCTAGATCCAAGTGCCCTACCCAGAGGAACTCTAAACCTAGGGCGGGAAGCCCTACCCATTGGAACCCTAACCTTAGGGAGGGAAGCCCTACCCATAGGAACGCTAACCCTAGATCCAAGTGCACTACCCAGAGGAACCCTAACCCTAGCTCCATGTGCCCTACCCATAGGAACCCTGACTATAGCTCCAAGTGCCCTACCCATAGGAAATTTAACCCTAGGGCGGGAAACCCTACCGATAGGAACCCTAACCCTAGCTCCAAGTGCCATACACATAGGATCCCTCACCCTAGGGTGGGAATTCCTACACATACGAACCCTAACCCTAGGGCAGGAAGCCCTACCCATAGGAACCCTTACCCTAGCTCCAAGTGTCCTACCCATAGGATCCCTCACCCTAGGGTGGGAATTCCTACACATACGAACCCTAACCCTAGGGCGGGAAGCCCTACCCATAGGAACCTTAACCCTAGCTCCAAGTGCCCTACCCATAGGGACCCCAACCTTAGCTCCAAGTGCCCTACCCATAGGAACCTTAACCCTAGCTCCAACTGCCATACCCATAGGAACCCTAACCCTAGGGCGGGAAGCCCTACCTATAGTTACCCTAACCCTATCTACAAGTGTCCTAACTATAGAACCCTAAAAGTAGCTCCAAGTGCCCTACCCATAGGAACCCTAACCCTAGCTCCAAGTGCCCTACCCATAGGAACCCTAACCCTATCTACAATGCCCTGCCATAGGAACCCTAACCCTATCTACAAGTATCCTACCTATACAACCCTAACCCTAGCTCCAAGTGCCCTACCCATAGGAACCCTATCCCTACGGCGGGAAACCCTACCCATATGAACCCTAACCATAGCTCCAAGTGCCCTACCCATAGAAACCCTAACCCTAGGGCAGAATTCACTACGCATAGGTACCCTAACCCGAGCTCCAAGTACCCTACCCATAGGAACCCTAACCCTAGGGTGGGAAGCCCTACCCATAGGAACTCTAACCCTATCTACAAGTGCCCTACCCATAGGAACCATAACCCTAGCTCCAAGTGCCCTACCCATAGGAACCCTTTCCCTACGGCGGGAAGCCCTACCGATAGGAACCCTAACCCTAGCTCCAAGAGCCCAACCCATAGGAACGCTAACCCTAGGGCGGGAAGCCCTACCCAAGCTCCAAGTGTCCTACCCATAGGAAAGCTAAACCTAGCTCCAAGTGCCCTACCCATAGGAAACCTAACCCGAGCTCCAAGTGCCCTACCCATAGGATCCCTAACCCTAGCTCCAAGTGCCCTACCCATAGGAACCCTAACCCTAGGGCAGGAAGCCCTACCCATAGGTACCCTAACCCTAGCTCCAAGTGCCCTACCCATAGGAACCCTATCCCTACGGCGGGAAGCCCTACCCATATGAACCCTAACCCTAGCTCCAAATGCCCTACCCATAGGAACCCTATCTCTAGGGCAGGATTCAGTACCCATAGGTACCCTAACCCAAGCTCCAAGTGGCCTACCAATAGGAACCCTAACACTAGGGCGGAAAGCCCTACCCAAAGGAACCCTTACCCTAGCTCCAAGTGCCCTACCCATAGGAACTCTAACCCTAGCTCCAAGTGCCCTACCCATAGGAACCCTAACCCTAGGGCAGGAAGCCCTACCCATAGGTACCCTAACCCTAGCTCCAAGTGCCCTACCCATAGGAACCCTGACTCTAGCTCCAAGTGCCCTACCCATAGGAACCCTAACCTTAGCTACAAGTGCCCTACCCTTAGAACCCTAACCCTAGGGCAGGAAACCCTACCCATAGGAATCCTAACCCTAGCTCCAAGTGCCCAACCTTAGGAACCCTAACCGTATGGCGGAAAGCCCTACCCATAGGAACTCTAACTCTAGCTCCAAGTGCCCTACCCTTAGGAACTCTAAGCCTAGCTCCAAGTGCCCTACCCATAGTAACGCTAACCCTAGCTCCAAGTGCCCTACCCATAGGAACCCTAACCCTAGGTCGGGAAGCCCTACCCATAGGAACCCTAACCCTAACTTCAAGTTCCCTCCCCATAGGAACCCTAACCTTAGCTTAAAGTGCCCTACCCATTGGAATGCTAACCCTAGCTTAAAGTACCCTACCCATAGGAACCATAACCCTAGGGCTGAAAGCCCTACCCATAAGAACCCTAACCGTAGGGCGGGAAGCACTACCCATAGGTACCCTAACCCTAGCTCCAAGTGCCCTACCCATAGGAACCCTAACCCTAGCTCCAAGTGCCCTAACCATAGGAACCCTAACCGTAGATCCAAGTGCCCTACCCATAGGATCCCTAACCCTAGCTCCAAGTGCCCTACCCTTAGGAACCCTAACCCTAGGTCGGGAAGCCCTACCCATAGGAACCCTAACCCTAACTTCAAGTTCCCTCCCCATAGGAACCCTAACCTTAGCTTAAAGTGCCCTACCCATTGGAATGCTAACCCTAGCTTAAAGTACCCTAACCATAGGAACCATAACCCTAGGGCTGAAAGCCCTACCCATAGGAACTCTAACCGTAGGGCGGGAAGCCCTACCCATAGGAACCCTAACCCTAGCTCCAAGTGCCCTAACCATAGGAACACTAACCCTAGCTCCAAGTGCACTAAACATAAGAACCTTAAACCTAGCTCCAACTGCCATACCCATAGGAACCCTAACACTAGGGCGCGAAGCCCTACCTATAGTTACCCTAACCCTACCTCCAAGTGCCCTACCCAAAGGAACCCTAACCCTAGCTCCTAGTACCCTACCCATAGGAACCCTAATCCTAGCTCCAAGTGCCCTACCCATAGGAACCCTATCCCTAGCTCCAAGTGCCCTACCCATAGGAACCGGAACCCTAGAGCGGGAAGCCCTACCCATAGGAACCCTAACCCTAGGTCCAAGTGCCCTAACCCTTAGGATCCCTAACCCTAGCTCCAAGAGCCCTACCCATAGGAACCCTAACCCTAGTGCGGGAAGCCCTACCCACAGGAACCCTAACCCTAGCTCCAAGTTCCCTACCCATAGGAACCCTAACCCTAGGGCGGGAAGCTCTACCCATAGGTACCCTAAATCTAGCTCCAAGTGCCCTAACCATTGGAACCCTAACTGTAGTTCCAAGTGCCCTACCCATAGGAACCCTAACCCTAGGGCGGGAAGCCCTACCCAAAGGAACCCTAACCCTAGCTCCTAGTATCCTACCCATAGGAACCCTAATCCTAGCTCCAAGTGTCCTACCCATAGGAACCCTATCCCTAGCTCCAAGTGCCCTAACCATAGGAACTGTAACCGTAGATCCAAGTGCCCTACCCATAGGATCTCTAACCCTAGCTCCAAGTGCCCTACCCATAGGAACCCTAACCCTAGGGCGGGAAGCCCTAACCATAGGAACCCTAACCCTAACTTCAAGTTCCCTCCCCACAGGAACCCTAACCTTAGCTTAAAGTACCCTACCCATAGGAACCCTAACCCTAGGGCTGAAAGCCCTACCCATAGCAACCCTAACCGTAGGGTGGGAAGCTCTACCCATAGGATCCCTAACCCTAGGTCCAAGTGCCCTACCCATAGGAACCGGAACCCTAGGGCGGGAAGCCCTACACATAGGAACCCTAACCCTAGGTCGGGAAGCCCTACCCATAGAAACGCTAACCCTAGCTCCAAGTGTCCTAACCATAGGAACACTAACCCGAGCTCCAAGTGCCCTAACAATAGGATCCCTAACCCTAGCTCCAAGTGCCCTACCAATAGGAACCCTAACACTAGGGGGGGAAGCCCTACCCAAAAGAACCCTAACCCTAGCTCCTAGTACCCTACCCATAGGAACCCTAATCCTAGCTCCTAGTGCCCTACCCATAGGAACCCTATCCCAAGCTCCAAGTGCCCTACCCATAGGAACCCTAAACGTAGGGCGGGAAGCCCTACCCATAGGAACCCTAACCCTAGTTCCAAGTGCCCTACCCATAGGAACCCTATCCCTATGGCGGGAAGCCCTACCCATAGGAACCCTAACCCTAGCTCCAAGAGCCCAACCCATAGGAACGCTAACCATAGGGCGGGAAGCCCTACCCATAGGAACCCTAACTGTAGGGCGGGAAGCCCTACCCATAGGAACCCTAACCCTAGCTCCAAGTGCCCCACCCATAGGAAACCTAACCCGCCTCCAAGTGCCCTACCCATAGGATCCCTAACCCTAGCTCAAAGTGCCCTACCAATAGGAACCCTATCCCTAGCTCCAAGTGCCCTCACCATAGGAACCCTAACCGTAGGTCGGGAAGCCATACCCAAAGGAAACCTAACCCTAGGTCCAAAAGCCCTACCCATAGGAACCCTATCTCTAGGGCAGGATTCAGTACCCATAGGTACCCTAACCCAAGCTCCAAGTGGCCTACCAATAGGAACCCTAACACTAGGGCGGAAAGCCCTACCCAAAGGAACCCTTACCCTAGCTCCAAGTGCCCTACCCATAGGAACCCTAACCCTAGCTCCAAGTGCCCTACCCATAGGAACCCTAACCCTAGGGCGGGAAGCCCTACCCATAGGTACCCTAACCCTAGCTCCAAGTGCCCTACCCATAGGAACCCTAACCGGAGATCCAAGTGCCCTACCCATAGGATCCCTAACCCTAGCTCCAAGTGCCCTACCCATAGGAACCCTAACCCTAGGTCGGGAAGCCCTACCCATAGGAACCCTAACCCTAACTTCAAGTTCCCTCCCCATAGGAACCCTAACCTTAGCTTAAAGTGCCCTACCCATAGGAACCCTAACCCTAGGTCGGGAAGCCCTATCCATAGGAACCCTAACCCTAGCTCCAAGAACGCTACCCATAGGAACCCTAACCCTAGGGCAGAAAGCCCTACCCATATGAACCCTAACCGTAGGGTGGGAAGTTCTACCCATAGGATCCCTAACCCTAGCTCCAAGTGCCCTATCCTTACGAACCCTAACCCTAGGGTGGTAAGCCCTACCCATAGGAACCCTTACTCTAGAGTGGGGCGCCCTACCCATAGGAACGCTAACCCTAGCTCCAAGTGCCCTAATCATAGGAACAATAACCCTAGCTCCAAGTGCACTAAACATAAGAATCTTAACCCTAGCTCGAACTGCCATACCCATAGGAACCCTTACACTAGGGCGGGAAGCCCTATCTATAGTTACCCTAACCCTACCTCCAAGTGCCCTACCCATAGGAACCCTAAATCTAGGGCAGGATTCACTACCCATAGGTACCCTAGCCCGAGCTCCAAGTGCCCTACCCATAGGAACCCTAACCCTAGCTCCAAGTGCCATACCCATAGTAACCCTAACCCTAGGGCGGGAAGCCCTACCAATAGTAACCCTAACCCTAGCACCAAGTGCCCTACACATAGGAACCCGAACCCTAGCTCCAAGTGCCCTACCCATAGGAACCCTAACTCTAGGGCAGGATTCAGTACCCATAGGTACCCTAACCTAAACTCCATGTGGCCTACCAATAGGAACCCTAACACTAGGGCGGAAAGCCCTACCCAAAGGAACCCTTACCCTAGCTCCAAGTGCCCTACCCATAGGAACCCTAACCCTAGCTCCAAGTGCCCTACCCATACGAACCCTAACCCTAGGGCGGGAAGCCCTACCCATAGGATCTCTAACCCTAGCTCCAAGTGCCCTACCCATAGGAACCCTAACCCTAGGGCGGGAAGCCCTAACCATAGGAACCCTAACCCTAGGGCTGAAAGCCCTACCCATAGGAACCCTAACCGTAGGGTGGGAAGCTCTACCCATAGGATCCCTAACCCTAGGTCCAAGTGCCCTACCCATAGGAACTGGAACCCTAGGGCGGGAAGCCCTACCCACAGGAACCCTAACCCTAAGTCGGGAAGCCCTACCCATAGAAACGCTAACCCTAGCTCCAAGTGCCCTAACCATAGGAACACTAACCCTAGCTCCAAGTGCACTAAACATAAGAACCTTAAACCTAGCTCCAACTGCCATACCCATAGGAACCCTAACACTAGGGCGGGAAGCCCTACCTATAGTTACCCTAACCCTACCTCCAAGTGCCTTACCCATAGGAACCCTAACTCTAGGGCAGGATTCACTACCCATAGGTACCCTAACCCGAGCTCCAAGTGCCCTAACCATAGGATCCCTAACCCTAGCTCCAAGTGCCCTACCAATAGGAACCCTAACACTAGGGCAGGAAGCCCTACCCAAAGGAACCCTAACCCTAGCTCCTAGTACCCTACCCATAGGAACCCTAATCCTAGCTCCAAGTGCCCTACCCATAGGAACCCTATCCCTAGCTCCAAGTGCCCTACCCATAGGAACTGGAACCCTAGAGCGGGAAGCCCTACCCATAGGAACCCTAACCCTAGGGCGGGAAGCCCTACCCATAGGAACCCTAACCAGGGCCGCCCAGAGGGGGGGGCAAAGGGGGCAATTTGCCCCAGGCCCCGGGCTCCGCAGGGGCCCCCAAGAGAAGAGCGGAGGCTCCCGCCTCCGCCCCTCTCTTAGAGCCTCGGCGCATCGAGCGCCGAGTCTCCTGCCGAGCCCCTGAGCCCCGCCCCGATCCGAGCCGCGTGGGGAGGGGGCGGGGCAGCTGCCTCCGCTCGGCATGGAGCTCACAGCCCCGCCCCCTCACCACGCGGGTCTGAGCGGGACGGAGCTCAGGCCCCTCCGGAGACACGCTCCGGTAAGAGGGCGGGGGGGGGGAAGCGGGAGCTGCCGGGGCCGGGTCGGGCCGGGGGGAAAGGGACGCGAGACCCACCGGGGCCGGGCCGCGGGGGGGGGAGAAGGGAAGCGAGACCCGCCGGGGCCGGGCCGGGCCGGGGGGGGGGAAGGGACGCGAGACCCGCCGGGGCCGGGCCGGGCCGTGGGGGGGGGAAGGGAAGCGAGACCCGCCGGGGCCGGGCCAGGCCGTGGGGGGGGGAAGGGAAGCGAGACCCGCCGGGGCCGGGCCGGGGGGGGGGGGAAGGGACGCGAGACCCGCCGGGGCCGGGCCGGGCCGTGGGGGGGGAAGGGAAGCGGGACCGGCCGGGGCCGGGATGGGAAGCGGGACGGGCCGGGGCGGGGAGGGGAAAAGGGGGACCTGCCACCGCCGAAGCGCAGCCTGGTCTTCGGCGGCGGGGGGCCCCTTCTGTTCCGGGACCCGCCGCCGAAGTGCCCCGAAGGCCCGCGGTGGGGACCCCCCCCCCGCCACCGAATTACCGCCGAAGACAGGGCTGCGCTTCGGCGGCAGGTCCCGCTTCGGCGGTAATTCGGCGGCAGGGGGCTCCCGCCGCGGGTCTTCGGGGCACTATGGCGGCGGGTCCCGGAACGGAAGGGCCCCCTGCCGCCGAAGACCCCGGGCCCCCGGAATCCTCTGGGCGGCCCTGACCCTAACCCTAGCTCCAAGTGCCCTAACCATAGGATCCCTAACCCTAGCTCCAAGTGCCCTACCAATAGGAACCCTAACCCTAGGGTGGGAAGCCCTTCCCATAGGAACCCTAACCCTAGCTCCAAGTGCACTACCCATAGGAACCTTAACCCTAGCTCCAAGTGTCCTACCCATAGGAACCCTAACCCTAGTGCGGGAAGCCCTACCCATAGAAACCCTAACCCTAGCTCCAAGTTCCCTACCCATAGGAACTCTAACCCTAGGGAGGGAAGCGCTAACCATAGGTACCCTAAATCTAGCTCCAAGTGCCCTAACCCTTAGGATCCCTAACCCTAGCTCCGAGTGCCCTACCCATAGGAACCCTAACCCTAGCTCCGAGTGCCCTACCCATAGGAACCCTAACCCTAGCTCCAAGTTCCCTACCCATAGGAACCCTAACCCTAGCTCCAAGTTCCCTACCCATAGGAACCCTAACCTTAGCTCCAAGTGCCCTACCCATAGGAACCCTAACCCTAGAGCGGAAAGCCCTACCCATAGGAACCCTAACCCTCGGGTGGGAAGCCCTACCCATAGGAACCCTAACCCTAGCTCCAAGTGCCCTACCCATAGGAACCCTAACCCTAGCTCCAATTGCCCTACCCATAGGAACCCTTACCCTAGCTCCAAGTGCCCTACCTATAGTAACCCTAACCCTAGGGCATGAAGTCCTACCCATAGGTACCCTAACCCTAGCTCCAAGTGCGCTACCCATAGGAACTCTAACCCTAGCTCCAAGTGCCCTACGCATAGGAACCCTAACCCTTGGGCGGGAAGCCCTACCCATAGGCACCTAACCCTAGCTCCAATTGTCCTACCCGTAGGAACCCTAACCCTAGCTCCAAGTGCCCTACCCATAACAACTCTAACTGTAGCTCAAAGTGCCCTATCCTTACGAACCCCTAACCCTAGGGCAGTAAGCCCTACCTATAGGAACCCTTACTCTAGAGTGGGGCGCCCTACCCATAGGAACCCTAACCCTAGCTCCAGGTGCCCTACCCATAGGATCCCTAACCCTAGCTCCAGGTGCCCTACCCTTGTACTGTAAGAGAACATTCTCTTCCCTTACACCCCTCTGCCTCATTCACTGTCTGTCCTATACTCCTGCCTCATTCAAGTCACTTTTTGCTTATTGTCTAAGTACTATCAGAATTTCTATGCACAAGGTAGCTAAATTAAGGTTGCAGAGGCATTCATAATTCTGTCACTTCCTAACTTCTGAGTGCTTAACTTACCAACCTTTATATTCTTTAACATATTTGATGTCAGTTTCTAGGTTTCTTTTAAAGATCCAGTTGAAACCCCAGGAACGCCATCTTACGCAACTCTATTGACCCCACCTATGGGTCATCAGGGTCTGAATGCAGGACATTTAGTTTTATATCACAGACCTCAACCACTGGCTCCATATATGAGTAATGATCATAATAGCAGGCTCTTAGCCCTCAGAAGGGACTGTGATCAAGTGATGACAGCCAGCCACAGATTTAGCACGTTCATTCTGAAAGTTAGTACAGCTAACTGGTTATAACTTAGCTCTGCCCAAAGTCACCTTATGCAGCCTCCCAGTTACCTCATCTGTAAATTGGAGAGAATGGTAGATGCCAGCCTCTTAAGGTAGGGGGATAAACTCTTGTTCAGTAAGAATTCTATACACATGACAGTCCTTATGTGTTCCACTATTTGGAGTTAATAAGACTAGAAATTATGGTATCTTTTCTTAGTTCTCAAAGCCAGCATACCTTCCCCTAGATCAAAGGTATCAGCAGCTGGGACTGAGCTCTAGCTCTGTACTTACCATAGGAGCTCTGTGAGGTGGAGACATGATCACTGCAGTTGGCATATTCAGGGATTTTAGCAGCAAGCCCCCAACAAGCTCTACCACATATGCAAATTATGAGTTTTAGAGGCTTATAACTCAGCCAGATCTTTTACAGTGGTAGCATCAGACACCACTGACCTCAACGTTACCCTCTATCAAGTTTCAAATTCCTACTCCAAACTTACAGGGTCTAAAGGTCTTTTTAAAAAGTTTATAAATGTTTCCCTAACAATGGCAAAGTGACCTGTTTTCCTCTTAACCTTGTTCATGGACATAACCACCATTTCTCTGGTGAAGCTTCCCTTCCCCCATTCCCTCCCAAACAAACAAAAAAACCAATCAGTCAGCCTCAGGCAGAAAGCAAGCATGCCACATTTCAGTCAAAATGGTTAAAACTGACAAAAGCAACTGAAGACAGAAGTTTATAGTGGAAAGCACGATACAATCTTAACTGAGTGTTTCTCCCAGGTCTACAAGTAATGGGTGTTTTTTTGTTTGTTTGTTTTTTAAGCGTTAGGCCTGAGCCAAATTCAGATCTAAAACCATATTTGGGTTTGGAAGCCCCACTCAAAGTTTGCTTAGTTCCCCTCACTCTTTGCAGAGGCCATGCAGTCATGAAAGCCAAGGAGATACTGTAGAGGCCATCAATCATTGGCAATATTGTGAGATCTGTGGGTTTTGGGAAATAATTCCCTTCCATTCTTCAAGAGTGCAAATCCCCTCTTGCCTGAGGAAGTGATCAGATAGAACGTATGGGCCTAATTCTTCTACTCCACACTTGTTTTATGCTGGTTGATGTCAGTGGAGTTCCTCCCAGTTTATTTACAGTAAGAGTAGAGCATCAATCCCTGTTAATCCAACATTCATGTTGTTTTCAATCTCATACATAGGTATAACCTAAGTAGGATACAGTTTGATCCATTGACATTTTTACTTCCCCCTCTTATTATGCAAGCTTCTCATTTGCAGTTCCAATAAGCCATTTTAGGGAGAATTCTGCTATAAACTACAAATAAGAGCTTGTCCTGTTTTCCTCCTGTTTCAGTGACTGCTAGTGAAGGAGGCAGAAGCATCTGGGCTACAAACAAAATCAAAACTTTAAAAAAAAAAAAAGCTTTCTAGTTCTGACTATCCTGGGACTCCAAAGTTCAATTTAGAAGAGGCATGCTACTGCATAGCACTACGCATGCACCCCCAGTAGCCATCAATATTCCCTTGAGAGAGGATGTGCTTGCCTATTAAATCTTTCAGCAGGGAGTCAGGGCTTGCCCATTTGCTTCTGTTTGCATGTTACTCTAAACCAAAGATTAAAGGGTAACCCAGATCAAGTGTGTATTCCAGTTTGGGTTGGCTTTGTTGCAAAGGTTAAGCATGGAACTTCTCAGCAATTAGCCGAAGAAAAGGGCAAGCTAAAATTGTATCAACTGTCTATAGTATCAGAGGAGGCAACACAGGATCTAGCTTCCCTTTCAAATGCAAGATGAGTCACCTGTTGTCTACCAGAGCTCAGGCCAAGAATGCTCAGATGTGAATTTAGGGGGGTGCTTTCAAGAGCACTTAAACCAACAGCTGTTTTCTTTCAGTTGGGCTGTGTTGTAAATCCAACCCCAAGTTAAAGCACTGAAGTGGAAAAGTTGGTGCTAGGTGCCAATAAAAGAGAGGGCCAACACTTCCTATTAAAGTGGAAACAGAGCACTAGACTCATCTGCACAAAGATCAGGGTGGTAAAGCATCCCCAATGCATTCACATTGTCACCTTTCCAGGTTCATCAGCAGTTCAGGCCAATTGAGACCCCTTAGAGAATTTCTACTAATTCCTTAATGGAAGGCCCATGTTGTTAAACAGAAGTTGCTTATATAGAGTCTCAGAAGTTCACATGTGTAATCACCTAGGTTCTGGTACAGCAGGGCCTGAACTGCTTTAAAGAAGACAATGCCCACAGTGAGGAGGATGTTCAACTGGTTAGAGAACTACCCTGGGACTCAGGAAGTGGGGGTTCAGGTACCTACTCCACCACAGATTTCCCATGTCACCTTAAGCAAGTTGCTTAGGACGAGATGAAAAGATTCTTAGGTGCTGTGGTGGTTGGTGTCTGCAAGTAGGAAGAAAAAAACAATTACTCAAACACTGATCCACAAAGCCTGAGGTAGGCACTCAGGCTTCCTATGCAGTGACTGGAGAGAGATAGATACTTGATGAATGAGAGCCACAAGAGCCTGCATCCAAGGCAGAGAGCCACCTAACCTAGCCAACCAGAGATGTGCCTCTCAGACAGAGGGGATCCCAGTTGGGGATCACAAGCAGCAATGGGCACCTATCTCCTGGAGTCAGGCACCTAAGTTGTGTTTTTTGTTTGTTTGTTTGAGTGAGGACTTGCCTCACTCCACACAAGAGAGTTAGACTAAGAGGTGGGGGTGATGCCTATTAGCCTAGTCACTGGGATGTGGGAGCTGCAGGTTCAATTTCCCCCTCTGCCTGCTGAGGAGACAGATTTGAACAGGGGTCTCCCACCTCTCAGGAGAGTGCTCTAACCACTGAGCTATGGGATATGCTGATGTGGGCCTTCCCTCAGTCTCTCCTGAGGAAGCTGTTCACTTTATATAGCCAAACAATCATTAGGCCATGAGGAGAGAATGAACCTGTAGCCTGGTGGGGAGGGCACCCACTTGGGAAGTGGGACCAGAGTCCAGTCCCTCTGAGCCAAAAGAAAGTAGCTTCAACAGAAGAGATTGGGGTAATGTTGAGGTGGGGTTCCCTCATATCTCAGTGGTTAGAGCACTCTCCTGTGAGAGGCCCCTGTTCAAATCCTCATTCCCACCCCCGCCAAGAGGGGAATTAAAGAGGGGTCTCTCAGATGAGTGCTCCAACCCCAGGGCTAAAAGTTACAAGGCAGGTGCTACCAGTGACCAGATTTGAGTGAGAGCTGATCTGATAGGCAGCCTCCACACAGGCCCATTGGATCAGGCCCCACATGCTCAAGTGCATCTTGAGCAAAGAAAGATATTGCATTTGACCACTTTTCGATTTGCAGCCTTACATTGCTCTTTTGTATGGAAAAACATAAGAGCCTCAGATGGATCTCTGTCTCCTCCAGGAATTTACATCAACTGCCACCAGCAAAGACAGAGCATTTTATTTTGTTTTCTCTCTGGGACAGTGAGGGACAGCAACAGAACTGCAGCATCTCCACCCAAGGAGTTACATGAATTTGGTTCACATGGCAGCTATTTTGACCACACACAAAAATGGCTCTCAGATGAATGATCATTTTATGGCTACAGAGACCACATGTGTTCATGAAACTTTTCCCTGAACTCAAGCGTGAGCCATCTAGGTGTAGTAATCACATTGCAGACACAGTGTTCCAATAGAACTCCCAGTTCAGTATATTACTCAATACAATGGGAGAAGGTGGGGGAATTGCAATGCAAGTTGTAAAAATTGTATTCACTTACCCAATAACATATGACTGGCTGACTGACTAGCTTTAACTCTATTTATTTTAGATAACTCTGGTTTATTAGCAGTATCCTACTGCTAAACTTCAGAGCTGAGCTGAATAGCCATATATATATATATATATATATATATAAGGCCCACCACCCATTTCTTCCTAGCCAGCTGTCTGTATTTTACTTAGATTCCAACCTTGCTTCAGCCATGATCTTTATTAGGCAATTCAGCTGGCCCTCATCATAAGCCAGGTTCAGCAATTAGACAGATTTTTATTCTACGGTCTTTTCCTTAAACTTTTAACCCATTGCCCAGGAATAGAAAGAAATTAGCTCAGTTACTGCAAGTATAGCATATATGACTGCCGGCATCTTGGCCAACCCACTGGCAGTTGAACTGGGGACACACACACCTAGGCCAGATTCTAGTTTGGGTAATACAGAGCCAAGTTTTCAAAATAATTCAGCAATCAACAGCTCCAATTTAAATACCTAATTAAGTGGCAAGATTTCCAAATGGGCTTAGCACTCATCAGTGATTGTTTTCAACGAGAGCTGAACTCGTGACCATTTCATTTAGATGCCTAAATGGGAGCTGTTAAAACCTTGAATTAGCCCTCTATGCAGCACTATGACTCCATCTCCTTCTCTACCCCTCCCTACTCCCCACAAGCACAGGGATTACAGCTCTGCCTGACTCCTACATGGAGGGCACCCACAGGAGGATGGAAGGCTCTTTGCACACCCATGCAGGGATCAGGCACAGCAAAATGTTCCATGAGCTCATGGTTTTGTTTTCTGACAAACATGGCTGTTTTGCTTTGCTCTGTAGATAACAAAACACAGTGCTGGCTAGGGATGCTCTGGGAAATGTTTGACATCAGCACAATCTGCCAGACATTGAATAAAGTCTAGGGCAGCACCAAAATAACAGCTGTGGTGTCTGATAGATTTCAGTCATAATAAACCAGTTGCAGGGGCACTTCACAGTTCTATCTTGGCTACATTCAAGTCTCATTTGGCCAGCATAGTCCAAGGCCTGTTAAGTTTCAGCTGAAAGGACCCACTTATAATTGCCAGATTTATTTATTTTTAGCATTGGGTTCAAAAAGAGAAGAAAGGTGGTCTTCTGGTGAAGGCATGACGGGACCCAAGAGGTTTGGATTTTGTTCCCAGCCCCTGCCACAGACTCCCTGTGGGCAAGTCATTTAACTTCTCTGTCTCCATTCCTCCTCTATAAAATGCAGGTTCTCCCTGTCTTGTCTATTTCATTGTAAACTCTCTGAGCCAGGGACTGTCTCTTACTACAGGTATGTACAGCACCTAGTAGGTTGTTATCTCAAATGTAATCCTGGCTTCTAGATACTACTTTAGTAGTAAGAAGAAAACCAGTGCTTTGATACAAGTAATATTTCATCCCACCTCCCAACATACGCACTTGTTTAACATTAACCAAGGAGGTTTTGCCCAATTATTTTACACAGCAAAACACATGCTAATGAAGCCCTGTTGTTAGCTTCACCATAAGCAGAAAGATCCAGCAGGCATCCTTGTCAGTAGTCTCAGCAGAGAGGGTAGGGGCTCGGTGTGAATAAAAGCTGAAGCATTCTTGTTCTGAGTGTGGTCTCTGAGGCTCAGGGTTGAGACATTGGCAGGGCAGTATGGGGAATTCTGCACTCAGCCTGTACCTGTTCTGTGATCAGATAACAGCACCTTTCACTAGCACTAATTCCACTTTGGATTAATGATCCCTTTTATCTGTTATTCTGGCTGGATAGCAGTGCAGTCATTATCATTTTACAGCTGATCCATAGCTAAAATAAATCCCACTGGGCCGGTGCCTTTTCCAACTTTTCCAACCACAGAAATCTTCCCCTTCCCTTGGAACATGATGTCAAATATGGGATTACATAGCAAGTACTTAAATCTCACAGATGAACCCACAGGCTGTAAACACAGCTCAATCTCATTGTTTTCTGGATGGACAGACAGCCTCTGTATTAGATGCAAACAATTATACCAGACGTTCATCCTGATGCTGCTAAATGGGCACAATCCTTATCTAGGAAATCATATTTATTCTATTAAGGTAAAGGGGTGTGCCATAAAACATGATGCCACACGATGTTCAATGCCAGGCCAAATAGTTTCTTGATAACTTCAAAGCTCTGGCAAAAGCTTTGAAACTGACAAGACACACTGACAGCTGGCAGCTGGGGCTATCCAACTGAAAAAACAGCCTCCTGGGCACGCTTATGGTATAAGCAGGAAAGGTCAGACCATTCTTCTAGGGAATATGATATTTATACCACTCACTCATGGGATAAATATTGGATTACGGAGTGGCATTACCCAACATCAGCATGTGAGAGCAGATCCTACTGAGAGAGCTGTATGCACCAGTATTTTGTAGACCTTGCAAAGTGAAACCTGATTGATTGTGTGGATTACCAGGTGCAGTACACAGAGAACCCCTCAAATCAGGCCCTGCCTAGAAAGTTAACCATAGTTCTTCACTAACTTGAGACAATAAAGCCAGTGCTCAGCCTGTGTAGCTAGACAGGTGCTAGACAGACACACAGGAGGTAGGAGGGAAGAATTCTCCCTCTTAGGGCACATAACATCTGCAAACTGCTCCTCAAAGACTACTTCTGCCCCTGGTTGAACATCTCCCTGGCCCAGTGTACGCACACACAGAGCATGGAATGAGGCCAGGACACAGGTGTAGTAGAAGATCCTCCAGTCACCCCCCTGCGGCTCCTTTGGGCTGCTGCTATTCTGCCCTCACCCATTCCAGATGAACCTTCACAGACATGAAGGTAGCATTGAGCTAATCTATGAGCACTTTAAAGCAGGATTATGTTTTCTTGTATGTTTGGCTAGTGCCAGTAGAGTTCAGTAATAACAGCCCCTCTCTAGAGCTTTTCACCCAGAGGTCTCAAAGCACTAACAAAGGAGGTTATCCCCATTTTACAGATGGGCAAATGGGGGAATAAAGAGGTGAAGTGACTTGCCCAAGGTACCTCTGCAGCAGAATCCAGTTCTCCAGAGTCCCTAGATATTAGGGATTGAGATGTGATGAAAGTATTGCAGCATGCTCTGTCCACTGGGACACAGCTTCTCTAATAAATGATCTCAAATTATTGTCTTTTTGGTTACCTGTATCAATTAAGTTTAAAATAAAATGATGCGAAGGACTAAAAATGTCTGTAAGCGTGGTGCAGTATTTGAATCACAGAGCCTAGTTTGGGCCATGAAATCTAGTAACAAAAATTTCTCCTGTAAAGTTATGGTTATGGATAACTACTCTGTTGAATTATCTGTTGAATTAGTTTAAATGGGAAAAGTGAATGATCATGTTCATTGATTGCACAGCAAATTGTGGTTATTCTGCATATGAAGGCATATTTCTCCATTGCACTGTCCAGACTGTTCTAGTCTTTGTATATTTTTCTCACACCTTTCTGCTTTATTCATGCTGATTTAAGAGTTATTTGCCTATTCTCATAGAGTTGTAAGAATCAAATTCCATCTGTGTCTGCCAAAGGAAGGAAAGAGAGGGAGAGAATCTACAGAAAGCTCTGCTTTCCATATGCCACCTAAGGCTTTTCTAAAGAAACTTGTGCATAGATGAGTTGTGTGAAATAAACAACTCGCCTTCCCAAGAAGAAATCCATTTGACCATTTGTTCACATCAGTTGGCTCCTAGTTGGCTAATTTGAAAAAAAACAAAGATTTTCAGCAAATGATTGGCTACATAAGAATTTTATTACAGGAATTACTCGTTAATATAGCAGCTCAAAACAAAATGAACAAGACTCATGTTTGGTCAAGATGTCTGAGGTCCCATTTGGAACAAAAGCAGGTCGGATCCTGCAATGCTTTGCTCATCTGAGCAGTGCTTACATGGGCAGTTCTACTGGTGTCAACGGGGCTACTTCTGTGAGGAAGGCTCTGTAATAAATAAGAGCCACAATGTTTCAATGTAGACACCTACTGACAGGCACCTACATCCATTTCTAGGCACCTAAAATAAAAGTTGCTGATCTTCACTGGTGTTGAACATAAACAACTCCTATTGATGTCATTGGAAAAGTTTGCAAGTGGGACTCATCTTGGTGAAAGTTTGTAGGATCCAGTGTTATGTGGGTTGTCCAATGCCACACAAGAAATTAGTGCTATGAAACCTGTAAGTATTAGCCCTGCTCACTGACATTTCCTCATCACTTGATGATGCCTCTTAAATATACTAGGAGAAAGAAACAGGGGCTTCAGTGTGTCATGACCTTTTTTTAAACTCAGTGTCAAAATACACAAGCTATATAACCACAGCTAAAAGCCAGTAAGGAGCCATGTACAGAAAAACAGAATGCTCACGTCTTGAGTCATGTTACATGGCAAGTTTGTGACCAACTTTGGGCTACAAGCACCTATATACTGTGTCACAATCAAAACAGGGGCCTAAAATGTTCCTATCTGCTGATTTAACCCAAGCAACTCAGTGAGATACAATCAGTTTCACAGTGAAAGATTTTCTTTAGCCTTGATAGCCATTGCTATTGTGAGCTGCTACAGAAGCATATCTCTTTGCACGATGCCACTGAAGGTGATACAGCTGCAGTGCCATGGGCCAATGTTTCAGAAAAAAAACCTGTGTTACGTACAGCAATGCAGGGAAAAACAGTACAGATGAAGGCTGAGGATCAAATAAAAGCAGCATGACTCCAAAAGCTTTGAGAGGAAGGATGGTCTTGTGGCTAAGGCATGAGCCTGCCAGTCAGCAGCAGAGCTGTGCAAATAACCAATCTTTCAGTTCAGTGGCTGAACCAGAAAATGTTAAAAAAAAAATAGTTTGGAGCCAAATAAAAGGTTTCATTCAGCCTAAAATAAAATGTTTTGTTTTGTTTTCAAGGTGATGTTTTTTAACCTCTTTTTTTAAAATAAATTGAAATAAAATTCTAAATAAAAAGTTGTTTTGAATCAAAAGTCAAAATGTTTCATTTCGGACACATTGACATTAAACCTTTTGACTTTGGGGGATTTTGGGTGGTTTCTGGTTTTTTGACAGAAACAACTAGCAAATATGCCACAAATCTGGGAAATGTTTCAGTTGACCTGAATTTGTATTTTTTGCCCCCCCCCCAAAAAAAGTGTTGTCCAAAAAAGTTGTGCTCAGTTCTACTCAGGAGACCTAGATGCTATTCAGAGCTCTGAGACAGGCTGCCAATGTGATGCAGGGCAGTCACTTGATATCTCTGAGCTGAGCTCCATTCCTGGTTTCTAAAATTCCCTACCTCACAGGGTGATGTCAGAGTAAGTCGATTAATGTTTGTGAGGTGCCCAGATTCCACACGGATGAGTGCCAGAGAGGACCCAATAAATACAATAAAATCAGAAGGACAGTAAATATTCATTATTGGATGTAGAGAGACAATCAGGACACTGCAGCACTCCTCAGCTCTATTAAAGAGCCTATTATCTTCTGCCAAATGTGTTTATTTTTGTCCTCTTACAGTCCAATAGGTTATCTTTACATCTTGAGATTTATTTCTGAATGTGTCAACAAGTTGCTGAAAAGGTCAGACACATGATGACACGGCTACAGCGATGCAAGAAGAAGCAGAGACCCGTTCCTGGAAATCATGATTATGAGGTTTTCAGAAGAAAGTGTGATGCAACCAATGGAGTGGGAGACCGAAGGCGGCAAACAGTCACCTTCCTTCTTTTGTTGTGGTTCATATTTCCGTTCTTCACATGAAATTGGGTGGGTTTGCTTCTAAGTATAGGTTTTGCTGGCTTATTCTGAAAGCTTGTCATAACTCTACAGATATGATAAAGCCAGCCGGTTGCTAGCTGAACTATATTTATCAATGTAGTTCATAAACCAAAGTCTCAAAGAGGTCTTTGAGTTTAGAGTTTTCTTTTAAACACAACAGTCAACTTACCTCTGTTATGAAACAGAGATTCCCCAGCCAGGTCCCATTTTATTAAAACAGAAGAGCCAGGATCTGTTTACATGTACTTTCTTTTGGTTAAGTGGTTTCTATGCTAAAGAGTCAAGAAACCTGTTTATTGATTTTTCCCCTCCCATCATTTTACTTAATAGCCCACTCCATCCCCCTACTCCTGCGTAGATTCTACTTGGAGCATACATGGACTGCAGTGCCCTGCATGGCTATGACTAAAGTGCAGTGCCCCCAGTGGTAACTGTCACAGTTAATGGGCTAACTGCACGTGTTACCCCTTCTAAACTTTCCGAGTGCCCCCTCTCTTGGTCTCAGGCCTTCAAGCATCACCTGTCTCGGGATTGAACCTCACAGATCTTGGACCAGGCCGTGGGGTGCAATCGTCTATGTACTCACTGTGATTTAGCTCAGCAGGTCTGACCTCTGTCAAGTACCTGCTAGACCTCTTCTTTGAGAACAATGACAGTGATAACCAGAGATCAGACAGCTTCCTCAAAGCAAAGTATTACTGATTTACAACAAAAGCATTTCAGATAAAACAGGTCTGAAAACAAAACAGACTACATGGACATCTAGCTTACCCCGTGTCTAACTATCTTCCATATGGAGCTCCTGGTAGGTCTAAGTTTCCTGTAGACCACCAGAGATCTTGAGGGTCTGGCTGGCATAGTCCATTCCCTTAACACACAAACTATTTCTCCACCTGCTTAAAGGAGAGTCTCCTTTAAAAGCAAGACACAAGAAGTAATTCTTCCATTCTTCTCAGCACTGATTAGGCCTCAACTGCAGTATTATGTCCAGCTCTGGGCACCACATTTTGGGAAAGTTTGGAAAAATTGGAGAAAGGCCAAAGGAAAGAAAACATGACCTACAAGGAAAGATTTAAAAAAATGGGTTTGTTTAGTCTGGAGAAGAGAAGACTGAGAGGGCACATGATAACAGTCTTCGAGTACATAAAAGTCAGTTATAAAGGAGAGGGTGATAAATTGTTCTCCCTAACCACTGAGGACAGGACAAGAAGAAATGGGCTTAAATTGCGGTAAGGGAGATTTAGGTTAGACATTAGAAAATCTTGCTAACTGAAAGCGTTGTTAAGTATTGGAACAAATTACCGAGAGAGGTTGTGGAATCTCCATCACTGGAGGTTTTGAAGAATGGGTTATATAAAACCTATCAAGGATGGTCTAGATGATACTTAATCCTGCCTTGGTTCAGGGGACTGCACTAGATCACCTGTTGAGGTTTCTTCCAGTCCTACATTTCTGTGATGGTTAGTCTTTTTGATTTCCAAGTTTCCCACCTGGCAAAACAAAGCTTGCATCTTCCTTGGAGAGAGGATATCGGATCCTCAAAGCTAATTGTTTCCCCCTTGTCTTGTAATTGCTCCCCAATTACAGTCTGTTGCTTACCTGGATCCATTGTGCTGCATCCCTGTTTGCTTTTCCCAGAGCCCCCGTGAAGCTAGAATAATACAGTCATACCAGGAAGTGTTATAACCCAATGTACAATAACTTCACCTCACTGACCAGGTCACATATAGCGGTCATAAAATTATTACATCTCACTATTCTTAGGCTGTTACATAGCATCTCCACCTCTGTCACAGGAATAATAATGACTGCACTAGTTAGACTAGAGCTTGTCTGAAAATGGGGGGGGGAGGATTCTGCAGAAAATTTCAGCCAAATCAAAAATAATTTTAATTGAAGTTTTCCACAGAAAAATGTTGAGTTTTCAGCAAAAAATTGAAAGCTGGAATATTTCAGCTGAAAACCAAACTCCTTACTTAGGGGAATTGTAGTTAAAGTGCCTCATGCTCCTATTCTCCTCTATAGATCAGGCTCCTTGGTCTCCCATGATGCATGACAGTCTCCCCTCTTCGTTAGGGGAAACAATGCATTATGGCAGTCATATAGCCACAGTGCAGCAAGGGAGATGCAGTTTAGTTGGGGAGTTCCTAGGCCATGGAGAAGAATGGGAACATGAGACACTGTGTCAGATTTTCAAAATCAAAATATTTCAGTTTTCGGCACTCCGTTTTTCAATGAGAAATCAAATTTTCCACAGGAAGCAGACACTGATAGCAAAAAAATCTTGCAAGTCAAATATCCAATTTTCCACTGAAAAACAATTCCAACAGAAAATTTGCAACCAGCCTTAATGTAGTCCAGGAGCTGGTGTTTACCCCATCTCAGAACAAGCCTAGATAAAACAGTGGTAAAACCAATAGCAGCAGATCTGCTTTAGAGTTCCCGTCATTGCTACCATTGCAGGAGTTACACCATCAGGAGTACAGTGGTGAAAGGCTTTAAGAAGTTCAGTGTGGACAAGGCCTAAAAGGGTGAAGTTTATCCACGTGAAGAACTCCAAAGATGAGGCTTTGTGTATTCCACCAGAAATGAACATTATGAATGTGACCGCAACCTCTGCATTTAGATGGTGTGGAGACGAACGTTTAGCTTGTTCACAGTGTTTATTGATCCAGAGATCTCAAATGCTCCACAAAGGAGGACAAGGATCACTAACCACACTTTACAAATGAGCAAACTGATGTCCAGAGAAGTTAAGTGACTTGCTCAAGATCACACCATCAGTCAATGTCCTCTCCACACTGCCTAGAACTTTAGTGATCACAAGTTCAGGGTATTGGAAGAAAGGCTTATTTCATTCCATATACCTTGTTAGAAATTTCAATTTATATTTCAAAATCTATTTTCACGGTGTCCAAGTAAAGGAAGCCTAGTGAGTGGGAGGCAATGGGTTAGCAGCCTAAGCATCAGGTTTACGTACTTAAACTTATTTACTTAAAATCCTAGTAGGGTCAACTTAGTCCTTCCTTTTGAATTAGATGAACTGCAGAGATGACAGGAAAATGGTGAGCATTTTTTATTAAAACATTTTGAATTTTTTGGAGAAAGTTATCACTCTCTTATTTCAAATGTTTGATCAGTTTCCATCTGGTCTATAAACTAGTCAAAAATAAAAGTTTATGAAAAATGTTCAACATTTTTCTTGAAACATTTTTGTCAACATTTCAAAAAAAATGATGACCAGCTGTAAATACGTTGATTGATAGCTGTAGGTCTTTCAGATGAACTCAGACCCAGTCTGTTTTGTGTGGCCATTAAGTATTCTATGACTCTTTATGGAGGGGATTACCCTATTGTTCTTGACCATAATTTCCCCTCCCCCAAACTGGCTGCAACCACCAACCCAGACAGAAGTGGCTGATGCTCTGCATATAATTTGTACACTGGGCTTCGATGAGCTTGATAAATGTAAGACATTTCAGGCATGATCCAAAGAGATTCTTTCTGATGTGTCTGTGCAATGGGACTCTGGTCCAGGACAACAGCTTCTAGGCTCTACTGCAACAACAGACGTTCAGATTGTGCTTCTCCCAACAGCAACTTTGATCGCAACATGCAGAAGAAAAGAAGCAGAAGGAGAATGATGGATCTTAAAGCTGACAAATCTCATTCTTCAGTCAAATGGGAACACACTACCACTGATAATGCAAGGACTTACACTTGTGCTTAATTTTACACACTAGGAATAAATTCGATAACTTTAATGGAACTACTCAGAGTTCATAAAATTAAGCAAGTACAGAAATCTTTGCAGGATTGGGGCCAAATACTGTATAGCTGCACAGTCTTAAAAAGCCATCCTGTTCCACGCAGAAGTGACTGTATTTCAGAGGAGGGTAAAGGGATTTCTGTAAAGGATTCTATAAATGTAAGGCATCATTACAATTATATTAGTAAAACGATATACCCTCATTTAAAATAATTACTAGCCCAACAACCTCTAAATACAGAACAAACCCTCAAAATCTTAAATGTGTGAGACTCCATGTTTGCTGTCATTACAACTTTATCCTCTGCCAACGAGGAGATATCCTTTAGTAGGAGCCTTGAAAAAAATTCATCTCCTTCCAAAATCCACATGCAGTGTGGCTGGGGAAATAATAAGAAATTCAGGCTTAAATTGCATGGTAATGCTCTTAAGAATTGTACTTTAAGTTTGCATCCAGTAGACACATGAAGTTCACTTTAATTTCTCTCTTAGCCAATCCTACAGTCCTCAGTAGCCAATAGTATTTTTATACCACCTAAGACAGCACAATAAACATTGTATTAATTACTTTCTCAGTGAATGGCATATCATCATCTAAACTGAGAGCCAGGCTAGTCTGTAAACTGTAAGAGCCAGGAATTCTTCAGCGCAAATTGCCCTGACCTTGCACAAGTCACTTCAAATCTCTGTGCTTCAGGATCTGTATCTGTAAAATGGGGACAAAGACACTTTCCTACCTCATAGACATGTAGTCATTAGTTACCATTTGTAGTATGGCAGCGCCTAAGAATGTTTGCCAATGATTCATGGTGGTAGGTGCTGTAAAGAAGACAGTCCCTGATCCAAAGAGCTCCCAATCTACATGACCCCGGATGCAACAGATGGATAAGACAGACACATTGGGTGGAGGTTGTTGTGTATTTGGTTGTCATGGTTTTGTTGCTATGGCAACTGAGTTCGATTATTATGGGCTAGCTCAACCGGTTTCAACCGGCTGAGGTGCTCTCTGTATATATGTAAATAAAATGGAGGTTTTGGTTAGCTGCCTGCTCTCTGGCCTCAAGTGATTGCTTCCTACACCGGCTGCCCCAAGGATATAACACTGGCGACGAGGATGGGATTCCGGTGCTGCTCCAGTAACAGAAGGAAGTAGAAGTTAAGGTAAAGAACAAACAAACAAAAAAGCTGCTTGTTGCACTGACTGTGAAAGTGAAACTAAAAATCATGGCTACTCTGACCAGGCCCCTGGAGCCTTTTGATGAGAATACAGAGCAGTGGCATGTGTATACTGAGCGTTTTGAGCTTTTTGGTATTGCAAATGACATTACAGAAGCAAAGAAGGTGCCAATATTCTTAACTGTTGTAGGGGCTAAAACCTACTCTCTGCTACGCAGCTTACTACACCCTGTTAAGCCTGAGACTAAATCTTACAGTGACATTGTGGAAATCCTGGGGTCTCATTTCTCCCCAAAACCACTGGTAATTGCTGAAAGATATAGGTTCCACAAAAGAGACCAAAAGGAAGATGAAACAGTTGTACAATTTGTAGCCATTTTAAAAAAGCTAGCAGAACACTGTGAATTTAAAGAGATGTTAAATGATGCCCTGCGTGACAGGTTAGTGTGTGGCCTGTACAGTGAAGCTATACGGAAGCGCCTACTGACAGAGGCTCAGCTTACCTTACAGAAGGCTGTTGATATTGCTGTCTCCATGGAACTGGCTACAAGGGAGGCACAATACATCGGTGCACCCCCTAGGGTGCAAAAAGTGTCACAAGAACCGACCCACAAAACTGTGCAGAGTCAAGAATGTTACCGCTGTGGTAAGCCGGGTCACCAGGCATCAGAATGCTGGTGTAAGGACTTGGTGTGTCGACACTGTGGCAAAAAGGGACACATTGAGTGTGCCTGTAAACAAAAGAAAAAGAGGCCTGTGGTCTGGCCGACAAAAAGAGGAACCCTGCATACCCTAGAGCAGACCCAGGATGATCAAGGTGACACCTCATCGCAAGAGGAAGTGCCACTGCATGTTTTGTCTTTGGCAATGGGCTCACATGAATACTGGGTAACCCCGTTATTGGATGGCAAACGTATACGCATGGAACTGGACACCGGTGCAGCCGTCTCACTGATCTCCGAGACTGTGTATAAAGAAAAGCTACAGCATCTTCCGCTTAAGGCAACAAAAACTGTTCTGAAGACGTATACGGGAGAAGCTGTGCCTATGCTGGGCACTATTGATGTTAAGGTGGAGCTCAATGGACAGGTGGCTAAATTGCCACTGTTTGTGGTGAGAGGTAACTACCCAGCCTTAATGGGTAGGTCTTGGCTTGGGAAGATTCAACTGAACTGGGCAGAAGTGCACCGGATGACTAAAGAAGAAACCAGTCTAACCCCTATACTAAGGAAACATGCTGCTGTTTTTGGAGATGATTTGGGAAGTATGAAGGGAATCACTGTGACATTGAACATTAAACCTGGCAGTCCACCAAAATATCTGAAAGCCCGAACTGTGCCATATGCCATCAGGCCAAAAGTTGAAGCAGACCTGGAGCGCCTGGTCACCAATGGAGTCCTAATACCAGTTACCCATAGCTCATGGGCCACTCCTATCGTTCCAATCGTGAAGAAAGATGGCTCTCTCCGGATTTGCGGTGATTTCAAAGTCACTGTCAACCCAGTGTTGTGTGCAGAGCAATACCCGCTTTCCCGCATCGATGACCTCTTCGCAGGCCTGGCTGGGGGACAAAAGTTCAGTAAGATTGATCTGAGTCAAGCATATTTACAGATGCACGTCGATGAAAAGTCCCAAGAGCTGTTGACTATTGTGACTCATAAGGGGCTTTATCGATACTGTCGTCTACCCTTCAGAATAACATCTGCTCCCGCCCTGTTCCAGAGGGCTATGGACCAGATCTTGTGTGGCTTGTCAGGAGTTCAGTGCTATCTGGATGATCTCCTGGTCACTGGAAGAAATGAAGAGGATCACTTAAAGAATTTAGAGGCTACCCTACAAAGACTGGAAGAGTATGGCCTACGAGTTCGCAAAGACAAGTGTGAATTCTTCAAGCCCTCTGTTGAATATTTGGGACATATCATTGATTCTGCAGGTCTTCATAAGGCCCCTGCAAAAGTTAAAGCTATTGTGGAGGCTCCCCCACCTCGAAATGTAAGCCAGCTGCGCTCGTTTCTAGGACTCCTGAACTATTATGGAAAGTTCATCTCACAGTTAGCCACACTGCTAAAACCACTTCATGAGCTCCTTGGGCAGAACAAGGCCTGGAAGTGGACTGAAGCCTGTGATGTTGCGTTTAACAAAGCTAAGGATGCATTGCTAAATTCTGAAGTTCTAACGCACTTTGATCCATCCTTACCACTGCAATTGGCCTGCGATGCCTCCCCTTATGGAGTGGGAGCAGTCGTGTCACATATTATGCCTTCAGGAGAAGAGAGACCTATTGCTTTTGCTTCATGCACTCTAAGCAAAGCAGAAACTAACTACGCCCAAATCGAACGTGAGGCATTAGGAATTGTTTTTGGAATTCGGAAGTTTCATCAGTACCTGTTTGGGCGAAAGTTTACTCTTCTCACAGACCATCGACCTCTGACATCAATTTTTGGACCTTACACAGGCATTCCCCCATTAGCTGCTAGTCGTATGCAACGTTGGGCATTGTTACTTTCAGCACACACATATGAAATCAAATATCGGAAATCCACTCTACACGGCAATGCAGATGGCCTCTCAAGGTTGCCTTTGCCGGTCAAACACCAAGATAGTGCCCACAAGGAAATCTTCTACTTTGAACAGGTAGAGAATACACCCATCACTGCTACTCAGATAAAGAAGGCAACTCGCGTTGACCCAGTATTGTCCCACGTTATGGACCTGGTGATGCATGGAACATCTCGACAAACCTCTCCGGTCTCATCCGACCTTGTTCCCTACATGTCCAAGCGGACGGAGTTATCGGTCCAATCTGGTTGTTTGTTGTGGGGGAGACGTGTCATTATTCCACCACCACTGAGATCACAGATGTTAGAACAGCTACATTCCGGTCACTGTGGAATAGTGCGCATGAAGGAAATTGCACGAAGCTATTTTTGGTGGCCTGGACTGGACAGCGCTATTGAAGAGAAGGCAAAAGCTTGTATGTCATGTCAGGGTGTGAGGAATGCACCCCAGTGGGCACCCCTACACCCATGGGACTGGCCTGAAAACCCGTGGCAACGTATTCACGTTGACTTTGCTGGCCCCCTTGAAGGAAGCATGTTCTTGGTGGCAATAGATGCCCATTCTAAATGGCCAGAAGTCTCTATAATGCAGTCCACTTCTGCAGAGAGTACTATCCAAAAACTACGAGGACTCTTTAGTCGTTTTGGTCTGCCAGAACAACTTGTGAGCGACAACGGACCGCAGTTCGTTTCTCAGGAGTTTCAAAATTTTATGAAAGCAAATGGGATACACCACATCACGTCAGCACCATATCATCCGTCCACCAACGGATTAGCTGAAAGATTTGTGCAGACAATGAAAAATGCTTTGAAATCAGCAAGGGGACAACACTCCATTCAAAAGCGTCTGGATACCTTTTTACTTTCCTACAGAAACACACCTCATGCTACGACCCACGCATCTCCGGCCTTTCTAATGATGGGACGACAGCTGCGCACTTGCTTTGATCTGCTGAAACCTTCTGAACCCCGACAAATTGTGCAACATCAGCAGCAATATCAAGTCATCAGACGGGCACCCAGAGCAAAAGACCGAACCTTTAGCCCGGGACAGCCAGTTTTGGCTCGGAATTATACTTCCAGAGCTAAATGGGTTCCGGCCACCGTCATCACTCAAACAGGACCTGTTTCCTACACAGTCCGGACTGCAGAGAATCTTACCTGGCGGCGACATGTAGATCAGCTGTTGCCAGGTCATGCCAGTCCTCAGGACCCATCTGCAGTTGAGGGGTCTGACTTCACCTCTTCTGGTGAGGGATCGAATCACGAGTCACCTGTTTCTGACTGTTCTCCTCCATTACTGCCGGCGGCTGAGATACCCCTTTGCCCAGCACGAGCTGATACCACCTCCTCACCTGTTCGTGCTGCGGACCCTGAGCCCCTAGTGCTTTCGGGTGCAATAACACCAGTAGTTCGCCGTAATCCACCTAGAGACAGAAGGCCTCCTCATCGGCTGGACCTTTAGCTAGGGCGAACCCACGGTTATGGGGCAAAATAATCCCCAGGGTTTAGCCGGGAATGGAGGCAGTCTACCCTCCTTCTCTAGTCTAGTGTGTGTTTTATTTAGGGGATGTTCTTATTAGGGGGGGAGGAATATGTTGTGTATTTGGTTGTCATGGTTTTGTTGCTATGGCAACTGAGTTAGATTATTATGGGCTAGCTCAACCGGTTTCAACCGGCTGAGGTGCTCTCTGTATATATGTAAATAAAATGGAGGTTTTGGTTAGCTGCCTGCTCTCTGGCCTCAAGTGATTGCTTCCTACACCGGCTGCCCCAAGGATATAACAGAGGTGGGTTTGAAGGATGAAGCAACAATAAAATGAGCAGTTTGTCAGCCTGCAAGGTGCTTGTAGAAAGTAAAGAATGAACTGGCTTTAGACTGCATATGTGACTGTCACCAAGCTCCACCCACAGTGATGATATAATTGTTACTATAGTAACAGATGTACCTCAAACCGAGACTAAAAAAAAATAGACTAACAAAATATGTGGCAAAAATAAAATATGCTCGGTGCTATATAGATTTAATCACTGGTTCTTTAGAATCACCTAAATAACTCACTAGCGCCTCTGCCACTCATATGTACCACGATCATGGCAATACAATTTTACAGCCTCCACCACAGTATTACAAATTCTTTATTGATCTGCCTCTTGTAAACACACCAAATGGCAGCATAGAATTGGTAAGTCACAGAGACACTCATTCTTACAACCAGTGGTCTCACGATGGGGTGACGTTAAATTAAACACAGTTTTCGTATGTGCCTCCTCTAACTTGTAATTTTATTAGACACATGTCTACATGATTCTGTCTCCATAATAAAAAATAGGTACAAGGTGAGTTCTTCTCTGCACATTGGAAGATGCTCACATATCATCAGAGATGTTTGTTGCAAGCATCTGAGAAACAGAAGCAAACTAGTGCTGGACTGCAAGAGCCTCTGTGCTTCCACCCATGAGTAGCAGACAAATATGCACATTTCAGTGGCAATTCAGCCTGCTAACTTCTATCAAAGATTCAGGGCACACCTATGACTGGGAAAAGAAGGGCTATGATGTAACACAAACTGTGGCCTACAACTTCCAAGAAGGCTCTTCACTAGGTGTGTAAGAAAAACTCATCCGGATAGTGATGAAGGCTCTATTTAAACACAAGTTGCTCAGGTAATTTATTTGTAAGCATGATACAAACAATTATGGGAAAATGAGTCAGTTTAGATTTAGCAGATTGGTTTGAATGTTTGCCCCAATCCAACAAACCCCTCCAATACTTGGGAGAAATCCATCAAGTCTCAGGATAATGGCAATGAAGAGTTCAGTCTTCAACCCCAAGGCTTCATCTCTCTGCATGGTGGAGCTCTCACCCTGCCTGTACAGGACCTCCAACAAGACTAAGAGTATCATTAGGTCTCACCTCTTCAAAGATCACATCTACTGTCCAGAGCCCCCATTCTGTATGGAAGACAGAAGCAGAGCTCAGCCTCCATTCCACCAAGTGATAGGACTTGTAGGGCAAGACAACAAACTGCCCACTACTTAACCCCCAAGTCATTGCCAGTATTGTCCCTGTTACATTCCCAATCCCAAGAGCTTTAACTCACTCCCTTGTGTCAATGGAGATAGGCCCAAGTAATGATAAAAGGCAAGATCCTCAGCTGATGCAAATAGATGTAGGTCCAAGGACATCAATGGAGCTACCATGAGCTCCAATCCTGCCTGACCTTCATGTGGGCCCTTCAAGTTGGGGAAGGTAGCTTGCTGCCTTCCCTGCCACAGGCAGGCACCAAATAATTTGCAGGGAAGGAAGAACAGTCACGGTTTGTCATGTGATAGACAAATGGCATCTTGTGATCATCTAGTCACCACAGCGAGAGAGAATCCTTCGCCACATCCATGCTGAGGGATCATGGCGTTCGATAGCACTGGCAAAAAAATGAAATAATTATAACTAAATCCTCTCCAATCCTTTTCATTCTGCTTCCAAAAAAAGTGTTTTGAAATGTCTGTTGAAAAACAGGCATGTAAAGTGAAATAATCTGCCTTGGATTGTTGCTCTCCTCACAGCTTTCTACTTAAACCCCTTGTATTGGAACGAATGAACAGTGCAACTGACTTAAAGAGATAGCAGCGTTCTCCAGATGGACTTCTGCTGAGGTGGTACAGCAACTCAGTCAGCAGCATACAGCCTGCTGCTTTCACTGGGCTGTGATTTTTAAATCCCAGCTTTTTTGGCTGGAGTGTGGGTTTCAGCAGTGGAGGCAGCAAATCTCTGAAGCATGGGATTTAACATGCAGGCTCTTTCTCCTCAGTGTAAAGAAGAAATCTGATCCTGGAAGAAAGAACAGACATCAGACTGATTTTACTAGGTCTACTCATGCTAGGCATATGATGCTGACTGAGAAGAAAATACATATTAGCAGGGTTTGGAAAGTGGAAGAGAAGAGTACAATTAGGAGCTTTCTTAGTGTGTGTGTGTGTGTGTGTGTGTGTGTGTGTGTATTTCTATCAATGGATGTATGTACTGAGCACGCAGGCTGTCATGTATGTGTAAGCACGCACGTGTCCATGTACGTGTACTTCTGTGGCTGTGTGTTTATGCATGTGAGACTGACTGAGTCAGAGTATCAAAACAGCCTAAGCTGTAAAAAGAGTTCTAGTGCAAACAATGACAAACTGTCTAGTGCTTATTAAAAAGTGAACATTTACCAAAACGTACCACATTGTGGTATTGCAAAGGACCACAGTTACTTCCTGCTCTGCGTATAAAGGGAAAATGTGGCGTCTCATACACCATAGGCTAGTAACTGTTAGCAAATGTTTACTTTTCTATGGTATCCCAAACTGTTTCGAAGCCTTTCTGAGGTCTAGCCATTGCTATTTTCAACCCACTAGTGGCTCCGTTTCACTGGTATGTGAAATGATTCTTTTGCCATATATAATAGCTAGTGTAACACTTTGATGCTGGCTAATGCGTATGTGCACTACTGCCCTCTACTGAATGGAAGCAGAACTGCTCTACTGAATGTCAAGAGGGCCTATGTCTCTAAGGGTACGTCTACACTACAAGACTATTTCGAATCTACTTAACTCAAATTTGTGGAATCGACCTTATGAAGTCGAATTTGTGTATCCACACTAAATACACTAATTCGACTGTCTGAGTCCACAGTAACGGGGCCAGCGTCAACTTTGGAAGCGGTGCACTGTGGGAAGCTATCCCACAGTTCCCGCAGTCCCCGCTGCCCATTGGAATGCTGGGTAGAGCCCCCAATGCCTGCTGGGGGAAAAAATGTGTCGAGGGTGGTTTTGGGTAACTGTCATCATTCAACCGTCACTCCCACCCTCTCTCCTTGAAAGCGCCGGCGGGAAATCTGTTCGCGCCCTTCTCTGGTCGGTTACAGCTCGGACGCCACAGCACTGCGAGCATGGAGCCCGCTGCGATCATCGCTGCACTTATGGCCGTTGTCAACTCCTCGCACCTTATCGTCCACCTCTTCCACAGTCAGCTGCTGAGAAATCGGGCGAGAAGGCTCCGGCAGCGTGGTGAGGACAGGAAGTCACACAGTGGCGCAGACCTCTCACAAAGCAGGGTACGCCGCGCAGTGGAGATCATGGTGGCAATGGGTCAAGTTCATGGTGTGGAACGGCGATTCTGGGCCCGGGAAACAAGCACGGACTGGTGGGACCGCATAGTGCTGCAGGTCTGGGATGAATCACAGTGGCTGCGAAACTTCAGGATGCGTAAGGGCACTTTCCTTGAACTCTGTGACTTGCTGTCCCCTGCCCTGAAGCGCCAGGACACCCGGATGCGAGCAGCCCTGACTGTGCAGAAGCGAGTGGCCATAGCCCTCTGGAAACTTCTAACGCCAGACAGCTACCGGTCAGTAGCGAACCACTTTGGCGTGGGCAAATCTACCGTAGGGCTTGCTGTGATTCAAGTAGCCCACGCAATCGTTGAACAACTGCTCTCAAAGGTAGTGACTCTAGGAAACGTCCAGGTCGTCAGAGATGGCTTCGCCACGATGGGATTCCCAAACTGCAGTGGGGCTAAAGATGGCACTCACATCCCTATCCTGGGACCAGCCCACCAGGCCAGCCAGTACATTAACTGAAAGGGCTACTTTTCTATGGTGCTGCAAGCACTGGTGGACCATAGGGGACGTTTTACCAACATCTACGTCGGGTGGCCGGGCAAGGTTCATGACGCGCGTGTGTTCAGGAACTCTGGTCTGTTTAAACGCCTCCAGGCAGGTAGTTTCTTCCCGGACCACAAAATAACGGTTGGGGATGTGCAGATGCCTACAGTGATCCTCGGGGACCCAGCCTACCCGCTAATGCCCTGGCTCATGAAGCCCTATACAGGCGCCTTGGACAGTGAGAAGGAACTCTTCAACTACCGGCTGAGCAAGTGCAGAATGGTGGTGGAGTGTGCTTTCGGACGTCTCAAGGGGAGATGGCGGAGCTTACTGACTCGCTCGGACCTCAGCGAAAAAAATATTCCCGTTGTTATTGCTGCTTGCTGTGTGCTCCACAATCTCTGTGAGATCAAGGGGGAGACCTTTATGGCGGGATGGGAGGTTGAGGCAAATCGCCTGGCTGCTGATTACGCTCAGCCAGACAGCCGTGCCGATAGAAGATCCCAGCGGGAAGCGCTGTGCATCCGGGAGGCTTTGAAAGCTAGGTTCCTCGGAGAGCAGGGTAACCTATGACTGTCCACTTGATTTACAGAGAAGCTGAGCCTGAGCCTGTTTCAATGACTGTTGACTTCGATCTGCGGTTACATACCCCGTTCTCCAGGTTTCCCCCCTTCCAACACACGTTTTAAAATAAATTTAATGGAACACTGATTATTAACAAAGTTTTCTTTAATTATGAATTCCTGTTCTAGGGTTGAAACATGGACGCAGACTGTGGTGGGTACGGTGTGCACTGATGTACAGACCGCTTCTACACTAGAGGAATGACAGGCTCCTGCTCCTACAGCGGTCTCTGGGGGGAGGACGGTTGCAGGTGGGTGTGCAGGAAGGGGTGGGTTTGCAGGAAGGGGTGAGGGGTGCCGTCTTTGGGACGGAGTTTGGATGCAGGCTCTGGGCTGGGGATTGGGGCGTAGGAAGGGGTGAGGGGTGTGTGGGAAGGGTGAGTATGTGTCCGTGGATGAGGGCTCTTGCTGGGGCTCAGGGCATCGGAGAGGCTCGTGGCTAGGGTGGAAGGGCATGGTAAGGGCAGCCTGCCTTGCCATTTGTGGATGGCAGGCGCTAGGACCCTGGGGCAGCATACACCTCACAGACTGACCCGGGGCAGCATACACCTCACAGACTGACCCTGGTGCCTAGTGACTGCAGTCTGTGTGTGTCCTGCTGTTGATCCTGCCCCCAAGTCTGTACCCTGCTAATGGAGGCTGTCCTATGCAATTAAAAACCCCCTCCCCCCCTTCACACAAAGTCTTCTGACAAGAAAAACGTGACGGGAACAGTGAATAACAACAAACTACTTTTAATACTCAACTACACAGTGGGGGGATGAAACTTGGATTTTGGACTGGGTGATCCAGGAAGGGAAGCACTTCTCAAAATTTATGGCATGAGAGCTGTGTGGTACATGAGCGCTCTGCTGGGGTGCAGTGACAGTTTTCACGGCCCCTAGCGCCCCTCCTTCTTGTTATTTTGGGTGAGGGGGGGACAGGACTTTGTGGCGGGGGATGGCGGTTGCAGATACAGTGCAGGGGGGCTCTCTCCTCCTGCCTGTGGTCCTGCAGAACATCTACAAGGCGCCGGAGCGTGTCCGTTTGCTCCCTCATTAGCCCAAGCAGCGTTTGAGTCGCCTGCTGGTCTTCCTGCCGCCACCTGTCCTCCCGTTCGCTGTGTGAGCGCTGGTGCTGACATAGGGTCTCCGTCCACTGTCTCTGATCGGCCGCCTCGGCTCTGGAGCAGACCATCAGTTCCGAGAACATGTCATCCCTAGTCTTTTTCTTTCGCCGCCTAATCTGCGCCAGCCTCTGTGAGGGGGAAGCCGGGGCAGTTCGTGAAAGAGCCGCAGCTGTGTGATGGGAAAAAGGAAGTGATTTCCTTGAAAAGATACATGTTTGCGAACACTGAACACAGTCTACTCAGTTTCTGTGAACAAGATCATACAGGGCACCTAGTCTCACGAGCTCTCAGGACAAGTTCGAGATTTCGGAATATGCTTTCATTGGCTGCGGTCTTGCACAGGAGATCGGACAAGCGGGGCGGTACAGCTGAATCCGTGTAGCAGCCAGGCCTGGTAAGCCTTACACTATAGGCTGCTTAACAGTTAATGGATAGCTGTGCCCTCCCGCTGAAGGCAATCTGGAAAGCATAAAGTCTGACCCTGTTCCAGCCCCTCGCGGCTGTGCCCGGGAAAGATCACTGTATGCTTTTCCTCTGCGGCCTCCAACACGTGGCTGTTAAACGAAGGTCATTGCTATGCAAAGTAAAAGTCAAGCATTCACAATAGTAACAGTACACTAATTGCCATAATTAGATGCAGCAGTCGCTGAACAAGATTATCCTGAGGCGGGTCACTCGGAGAGAGAGAGAGAGGATGCTGCTAGAATCCCTGCACAGACCAGGACCGTATGCTGCCATGCTGGTCGAGGCAATGATTCCGCTGTACATTAGGATGGCCTGGCGCGGAAGAGTGTGCTTCCACGGAGCACCAAATAAGGCACCTCTCCCCAGGAATCTCCTGCGGAGGCTTTTCGAGCTCCTCTACGAGAGCTTCGTGGAAGTGTCCCAAGAGGATTTCTGTTCCATCCCTATATGTGTGGACCTTCTTTTTATATAGTTTTATATGGAAAAGTTTTTATATAGTTTTTATATAGTTTTTATTCCTGTTTCTTAAAAAATAAATGTTTCCATGTTTATAGCACTTACCAACTGATCCTTCCCCTGATTCTGAGTCCGGGTTAACGGCCGGGGAGGGTTGGTAGGGAATCTCTGTCAGGGTGATGAAGAGATCCTGGCTGTCGGGGAAAGCGGTATTGTAAGCACTGTCGCCTGCGTCGTCCTCCACAAGCCCTTCCTCATCTTCCCCATCGGCGAACATCGCCGAGGAACTGCCCGTCGACACTATCCCATCCTCAGAGTCCACGGTCACTGGTGGGGCAGTGGTGGCAGACCCACCTAGAATGGCATGCAGTGCCTCGTAGAGGCGGCATGTCTGGGGCTGGGCTCCGGAGCGTCCGTTTGCCGCTCTGACTTTTTGGTAGCCTTGTCTCAGGTCCTTGATTTTCACGCGGCACTGCGTTGTATCCCGGCTGTATCCTCTGAGTGCCATGGCTTTGGAGACCTTCTCGTAGGTCTTTGCATTCCGTTTGTTGGAGCGCAGCTCCGAAAGCACAGACTCCTCGCCCTACACAGCGATCAGATCCAGGACTTCCCGGTCTGTCCATGCTGGGGACCTCTTTCTATTCTGGGATTGCATGGACTCCTCTGCTGGAGAGCTCTGCATCGTTGAAGGTGCTGCTGAGCTCGCCCCGATGTCCAACCAGGACATCAGATTCAAAGTGCCCAGACAGGAAAATGAATTCAAATTTTCCCGGGTCGTTTCCTGTGTGGCTGGTCAGAGAATCCAAGCTTGGACTGCTGTCCAGAGCATCAACAGAGTGGTGCACTGTGGGATAGCTCCCGGAGCTACTAAGTTCGATTTGCATCCACACATAGCCTAATTCGAGATAGCCATGTCGAATTTAGCGCTACTCCCCTCGTCGCGGTGGAGTACCGAATTCGAACTAAAGAGCCCTCTAGGTTGAATTAAACGGCTTCCTGGTGTGGACGGTTGAGCAGTTAATTCGAATTAACGCTGCTAAATTCGATTTAAAGTCCTAGTGTAGACCAGGCCTAAGAGCTAGTGGAGAGTCCCTTCTAGTTTATGTTGTAGGGTGCTGTGGTTTTGAAGCAGTGGTATATGTCTTCTTTCCCATCTGTTCTATCAGCTTACAAGCAGCCACCACGTGAGCCAAGCAGAGCTGGTTGGGAAAGTTTTCTGATGGAAAACAGAATTTATTTTCCAAATAAATATTTGCAACTGTGGGCTGATACAAAGTCCCACTTTAGCAACTTCTGCTTTTCACACACACAGACATGTTCTGCCCCCACCAGTGGCTTCAGCTTTGACCAGTAATCCTCAACTGGACAGCAGTGAGAGATTTTCAAAAGGCAGTTAGGTTCCCAGCTTCCATTTGAAAATCAGCTCCATAGATTCCTACTATTCTTCTGAAATTGAGGTTGTTAGAAGTATGGAGGCTTTTGGTTTTATGTTGATTTGCTTTGTCCAAAGTTAATTTTATGCCTACCCTTTCCAAGATATTAAAGGACCAGATGTCACAACATTTCTCTTTCCCATAAACACCCTAGAGTGTGTTCCTTAAAATAAGTCACTCTTTAGAGACATACAGACACATCTTAGGGCAGGCCCTTAACTAGTTGTTTAATACATTAGAAATCAGCAGAATGGCAAATTCAGGATAGGACTGTAAATTTTTGCAGGGAGGGGAAAAGTTAATACTTAGAGGATATGCACAGTGCCAAGAGTAATATAATAGGACTGTAACCTATTAAACCACATATGGTCCTACTTATTTATTATTCATGTAAGAATTCCACATCTTTTCCATAGAGTAAATAAGAGAAGTGTGTAAGCTAGATGAGGAATTGAAGATTTCACTCTGGCTAGGCAAACCAGTATGGAATAAGGGAATGAGAACTCACCTAAACCTTCCAACTAAAATTAAACCATTTTTATCAAATTTGCAAGTGTCTCGGTCCCTATTTTTCCTATTAGTTTCATTTTCTATTAATCTTCTCTTACGGAAAACTCCTGTGGTATTTAACAGAGAATGGCATAATTTCTGTAGATTTTTTTTTTACCAACCTGGTGTATATAATAGGAAATTATATCCTTGCCTTAGAAGTCAGTTTCTGGAGTTAAAAACTCTATTGAAAGGACATCAGTCTATTACATTATATATTATTGTCAATATTACTGTATTAGATAAGGACCCCACTAAAATACACACACCCCCATATGGGGACTCGCACTGTATAATCACATACAAAGACACAGTTCATACTCCAAAGAGCTCACAGCTTATCAACTGTTTAGAGCAACTTGTATCAATCCCTTTTGACTGCATCTCTATTAAATTCCATAGGTGTTTGCCATAAGTATCTCCATTTCCTGATTCTATCTAGAAGCAGAATTGCTGGACTGCTCTGAGAAAGCCTGTCCTCATGAGATTCCAGCCCAGTGTCACAGACCCAAAGGCTTTGGATAGTTCTTTTCAAGCTATGATCATCATAAACAGTGCTGGTGGAAAATGGGAACTTCAAATTTGAATCCCTTCATATATCAGAGTTTGGTGGCTGGGTGAACAGAAAACTCCAATAAGAACTTCTGGAGTTTAGCATTCTGCAGTCCCCTTGATTTGGGTTCTGGGTCAAGGCCTATTTTCTGATTCAGTTTCAGATGTTGCTGAACATTCACAAAAATGACCTAGGATGGAGAAAAAAATCTCACAAGAACTGCTTGCAAAACAGTGGTCCTGATCCAACCTGGTCTCCAAATCTCAATTCTCAGCCCAAAACTGACTCTTAGATCCAAACACCTCCACCCAGGTTGCAACTGTCATCTGAACTAGTCACAGGGCTGAGAGTCACAAGAATTGTGCTCACTGTGAGTCTGACTTGCATTATTCCACAACTAGTCCCACAGAATTCAGTGGCACTGCTTCTGGGGGAAGGTACAGCTCAACAGGAGTCAGGGTGCTGGACTTAGACCCTGTATGATCTTGGAAAACTCATTCATCTCTCTGTGCTATAGAGATACAATGTAGTATTTTTATAATAATAATAATTAGATTTCTCATTATTGATCAAACAGTTATGTTTCATTTTTCATAGCTCACTTGGCACTGTCACCTTCTCTAGCTGAAGTGCAAAATGTCTTACAGTCTTATAGCACGTATTATTATTTAGTGAATAAAACACAGCTCGTGATGTTTATACATATTCTAAGAGTGTTTTTCAGGTTGTATTTTTGCTCCTCAATAATACATGAGGTAAAAATCCCATTTGTTTATAAAGCAACTGGAAATGCACGTTTGCAGCCTGCCTCTAAATGCTATTGAAGAAATCTATTTCTCAATGCCCTGCTGTGACCCATTCAATTTTAATAGAAGAAGTGGCTTTTGAATGGATGCCTAATGCAAACTTATTACTGTATTAAATAGACAGATGAATAGGTAGTTGTTTCCAGATCCCTGACTCTTTTGTTACTTTCAGTCATAATCCTTGGAGAATAAGTGAGCAGAGCATGGGCCAAGCAATACAGCCTGCTCTGATCTTTAGAGCTATTGTAAATAGAAACTTATTTGCACCCAGCTATGCTGATGAGTTTGTTTTGCTAGCATTCATATTTGCTGTAATACTCCATTTGAGCTACAGAATAAAGCAATGGAAGCTTTCCTTAATTTCCCTGCCACATTTTTGTTTTATGTTTTCCAGAATAAAAAATAAATAAAGCGCCAAAATGAAGGCAAATATATTTAAAATATATATGATTCATTTAATACGCTGATATTTAAAATATGTATGATTTATTTAATATACTGACTTTCTGTGTAATGGAGGCACTTGGAGACCACTGAGAAAGACCAACCCAAGAGATATAGGTAGTTTAAATAAGGTCTGGATGAGCATTTAGGGTGAAATCTTGGCTCCACTGAAGTCAATGGGGCCAGGAATTCATCTTTAAACTTCAGGGAGGAATCTGTCCCAGTACATAGAATGGCAGACATATAGTTTGTAGGCCTGGGCTCAATATCCAGCTCTACCACTGATAAGTTGAGTAACCCTTTGGCATGATTCTTTCTGCCTCAGTTTCTTCATCTGTAAAATGGAGATGATAGTGTTTAGCCTTCATAAAAAGCTTTTAGATCTATGGACGGACAGAGCCATATCAGCACTATATATCATTCACATTGTACATACAAATCTCTTTTATGCTTTCCCATTACGCTTTACCCAAAACTAAGATGAAAATAGAAACTTATTTAAGATTTGGTCAGCGTGTTTGTTTTGTTATTTCCTTCTGTCTGTCCTGGTTTTGGCTATGACTGGGAATGAAAGTATTGAAACACTAAGAAAACCTATGTCTTTGTGATGTTTCCAATTTGGCTGAAACCTACTAGAAATCTTGCAAGAGACCCTGCCCTTAGCGGAGTTCCAGCCCAAAGAGGTTCAGATAAAGTTTCCAAACTGAATCTCCAAATCTTTTAGGCTCTTCTATCGCCATTTAAAAAACCTTCTAGTGAAGAAGGTGCTGGCATTTCCGCTCTCCGGAAAGGTGAGAATTGTGCATGGTCAGCATGCTGGTCCATAGCCTCACATAGCACCAGAGGTTTCAATGGATTTACATGAGCTGAGGATCTAGCTCTCTTTTAGGGGCAGGGATAGCTCAGTGGTTTGAGCATTGGCCTGCTAAATCCAGGGTTGTGAGCTCAATCCTTAAGGGGGCCATTTAGGGAACTGGGGTAAAAATCTGTCTGGGGATTGGTCCTGCTGTGAGCAGGGGTTTGGACTAAATGACCTCCTGAGGTCCCTTCCAACCTTGATATTCTATGATTTTCTTAACTCAGACAGCTGAATAAAATTGAGGACAATGGGTGACATCTGGAAGGGGAAAGAGAAAAGGTGCAAGGCGCCTGCTAGTCTGGGAAATGAAGTTCTCCAAGCACGGTTGATGAAGAACACCAGAGAGCTATGCCATCCAACAGTGCCACTGCTTGTCCTCATCTGGTCATTTGATATAATTATCTACACTTATACTATGGGTTCTATTTCCTGTGAGAAATGCAATTAAACATCATTTAAAGTGCCTTGAAATCCTTCTCTAACTAGACATTGCCCACAGTAGCTAAACAGTGTCCAATAAGATACTGCTACAGAATAAGAGAGTCATATGGCATTGAACTAAAACAAAAATGGTGTAGAATTATTCCCTTCTCCTGTTCTGTTTTACTTCCTTTGTAATGTCTTTTTTTGCCCCTGGCCAAGAGAGCTATAATTAATATAATTGCTGGGCACTAGACTGGCAGAAGATATCACAGCTTGAACTTGGCTGGCCTCTCTCACTGTAGCTTGGGTCTTTAATGATGAAAGATGTGCAAACAAGAAGAGACATTTCTAGTGCAATGGCCAAAAAACTGGCAGCCACTGTCAATACAGCATCTCAGCACATCCCAGGCAATCTGTTGTCCTGTGTACAAATCAATTAAGGTTAGCAGATGGTGGAAAAGTTCAGTATTAGATGCCAAATCTTATGGAGGCTTTGACTCTGCCCCAAAACAGGTCTTCTTGTGCTCCCATTAAAGCCAGGTATAAACTTCAATTGGCCTCCTAGTGAGTGATGAAAGCCTCTGTTGTCTTTGATGTAGCACCAGGAGATACTACGAAGAGGAGAACATAATTTGAGTTTTCAGTTAAGAAATTCTGGATAATTACTAATGAGGGGACCCACCTGAGTCAGTAAAATGGGCTTTTGAAACAGAAATTAATTTTGGGAATCTTCAGCTACGAAATCTTAGGGCTCAGTTCATTCCAAGTGATGACATAAAGCCAGCTGTTAACAATGGGGGGTATGGAAGGTGGATGGGTGCAGGGCTCAGCAAGTGTGGCCTTGACATCATACAGCAGTGCATGACAGCAAATGCTATCCAAAGGCTGCAACACGGAACTGACAGCCAGGACTCCTCAGTTCTGTTTGTGGCTCAGTTACTGAGTTATTTTGTGCCCTAAGGGGAACTTATTTAACCTCTTCATGCCTCAGTTTCCCCATCTATAAAGTGCATATAATAATTAAATACAATGCAGGTTATCCAGAGGCCTGGGAGGGGGTGGGGGGAACACCTGAAATCTGCAGACAATCACAGGTACAGGTACATAGAGATCTTTGCCTTTTGTGCTTTACATGTGTTTTACCTTTAATTTCACCAATCCTTTCACATGTCACCAGCCTCTGATGGTGTGTGTGGTGACTCTCCCAAGAGTCCCCACTACCCGGCGACTTTCCAATAACAGAAGCTTTTTGTATTTTTACCCTCATTTTAAGAGTGGGAAAAGTAGTGTGCAGAGAGGCTCAATGGCTTGCCCCAGTGGTAAGGCACAATTCACAGAGTTAGAATCAGAGTCATTTTATAGCAGAGGATAAACACCATATACTCTATCCTATTCCAACCAGAGCAGACAGTGCCCATACTACTTACCATGAGGCAGCTCAGAGGGAAACACTATAGAGCATCCCAAAGGCAGGTCAGTTGTCCTTAGGCAGTGGAGCCTGCAAACATTTATAGTTTTCACAACAGAGATTACTAGCCAATGTCTCCAAGGCCATTTGGTTCAGCAAGACACAACAGGACTGAAGCACGCTAATGCAATAAACACTGAACTATGCCAGAAGAGGGTCTGGCCCCTTCTATAATGAAGAAACACAATCCTGTTTGGGATAATGGCACGGCATTGGCTGGAGCAAATGAGATGGATATAGTTGGGAATAGCACACAGGGTCATTGGGCGGCTTAGGTATTTTTGGTTGGTAAAGCTCTTTGAGTCTTGGATTAAAGGCTATATAACCCACATCTTTGCTAGGAAACAGGGACCCACAAGTCTAAATCTCTGCTGTTGTAGCTCCTTCAGTATTAGCAACAGTGGACACTGTAGGGTAAAGAAGGCTGCAAAGTAGAGTGGTTGTCATTGACAAGTCAACGTTTGTCACAGCACAATATCTCATGTCAGATTTTTTTCCTATTCTTAACATAAGGGACTAGTGTCGTTGCTTAGATGGCATGGGATGGTAGGAATTGGTCAATGTTTATTTACTAATGACAATAGCTCCACTTTCCCGTTCTGAAGTACCCACCCTCCCCCATGAGCATATAACTGTTTGGCAATAACTGCTACTGGAAGTGGTGAGTAATAGATCTTCTGAAATATCTCCTTTCAGGTGAGATACGAGGTCGGAGTGGGAGCCCTCGAGCAGTGGGAGCTTGGGGTGGTGAGGGAACTGTCAAACTTTTACAGCAAGTTCTAGATGTTTGCTAAAGCAACTAGAACGTTTAGAATGAAAACCAGACGAAAGCATTGTATCAAAAAATAGATGAGCCTGTTCCGCTGTCCCAAATTAACTGTATTCTTCATGGATATATAATCTTGTGTCTGGAGCCCAAGCATTGTTCTTCAGCTCCTAGGACTGCTGCCATTTGCTGTTCTGCCAGCCAAACGAGCATTGTGTGTGAACTCGCTCTGAGTAAGTGAACTCAGCAAGTCCTTTGATTCTTCTCTGTCCCTTGCTTTAATGGTTGTTAAAGTTACCCTCCTTTCGATCTTTGCCAGTCTTTCATGCTCTGATTTCTCCTGACTCCTACAGCTTCTCCTTCTTTCTGCTCAGTGCAGCCCATCTTACAGGCCTCTCCTCTAGCAGCTTCTGCTCCCTTCCCTCCTACCTTCCTTCCCTTTGATCACTCATTTTGCTCACATTCACAAAGTCTGCTCTTGGACAATGGGGTTGGGTGACTTGTGTCTCCCTAACCGCCAGCTCCCTCCCTCTACTGCAGAGCCCAATGGACACCTAATCTAAAGGGCTGGTGTAATGCTGGCTGCTGGTTTAAACAATAGGTAAAAAGATACCCTGTCTCTTGGCAGGTTGCTTGTGATGCATGAAAACTGGCTGGAACCAGCGAGCTAGTTAATATGATGAAACAGTTACCTGTGTTAGTACTGAACCAAAATATACCAAAATACTAAAAATAATGATTAGTACACACCCAGTGATTTGCCCTATCATCAGCATTGATCACCCCATGAATCTGGGACTGGTGTTTATACAGTGGGCTAAATCCATGATTCCTGGATTTCTTACATTTAATCACCAGTAAAATGGAGATAATACTTACCTAGTTCAGAGGGGTGAGATGTGTGTTTGCTAAGCTCTTTGTGGTCCATGGATGAAAGTGCAACATAAGGAAGTCCAGAGTTCTTATTATGTTTGATAAACACAAATGAGTGCTCATAGGAAACAGAAGCCAAATCCTTTGATTCATTTGTTCTAGCTGCTGTTTCAAAACCAAAAGGTAATTTGATTCAGCTGATTTAATCCCTGTTTTTATTTAATTCACCTGGGTCTTTTAACTCTGGTTTTTAATTCTATCTTTCTCTTATTGTCTGTCCTGTGGAATCAAAGGGAAGTTTATCTCTGGTTCCATTTGTTAAAAATCCATCGTATTAAAAATATACTATTAAAGGACAAAGGATTAGGTGAAAATATACTGTTTCATTTCAGTGAAAGAGAACAGAGCACAAAGACATTTAATCATTTCACTAAATCAAAGAAATGCAGATCACACGTTCATTTAAATCAATAGTTGCAGATATGCTCTTTCTGGACTACTCACATGTAAGGCTGAGCAATGTCCCTGACTCACCTCACTTCAGAATGGAGGGTCACCCATAATTTCCTTTTGGCAGGATGAATGAAAGCGATGGTGCATCCAAATACTACTCAGAAAACTCTGCTCAAACGGTTGCATGTGGCTGTGGGTGGATTTCTACTGCTGACCTCTATGCTACTGTGCTTGTGTGTACTCATCATTTATAGTTGATAGGGGATTTAATCTCATAGTGATTTTACAGCCCAGATCCTTTGGCAAGGAGTGTCCTCTTTAAGGCCGCCAGACAACTCTCCAACACCAAATTCTACAGGCCACTTCCCTCAGATCCCACTGAGGAATACACTAAGGAACTGAACCATCTACTCAAGACACTCCCTACACTAACACCGGAAAAAGTCAACATACCCTTAGAGCCCCGACCAGGGCTATTCTATCTACTGCCCAAAATCCACAAACCTGGAAATCCTGGACGCCCCATCATCTCGGGCATTGGAACTCTCACTGAAGGTCACCCATAATTTCCTTTTGGCAGGATGAATGAAAGCGATGGTGCATCCAAATACTACTCAGAAAACTCTGCTCAAACGGTTGCATGTGGCTGTGGGTGGATTTCTACTGCTGACCTCTATGCTACTGTGCTTGTGTGTACTCATCATTTATAGTTGATAGGGGATTTAATCTCATAGTGATTTTACAGCCCAGATCCTTTGGCAAGGAGTGTCCTCTTTAAGGCCGCCAGACAACTCTCCAACACCAAATTCTACAGGCCACTTCCCTCAGATCCCACTGAGGAATACACTAAGGAACTGAACCATCTACTCAAGACACTCCCTACACTAACACCGGAAAAAGTCAACATACCCTTAGAGCCCCGACCAGGGCTATTCTATCTACTGCCCAAAATCCACAAACCTGGAAATCCTGGACGCCCCATCATCTCGGGCATTGGAACTCTCACTGAAGGACTGTCTGGATATGTGGACTCTCTACTCAGACCCTATGCCACCAGCACGCCCAGCTATCTCCGTGACACCACTGATTTCCTGAGGAAACTACAATGCATTGGTGAACTTCCAGAAAACACCATCCTGGCCACCATGGATGTAGAGGCTCTCTACACCAACATCCCACACACTGATGGAATACAAGCTGTCAGGAACAGTATCCCTGATGATGCCACAGCACAACTGGTTGCTGAGCTCTGTGCCTTTATCCTCACACACAACTATTTCAAATTTGATGACAATATATATCTCCAGATCAGTGGCACCGCTATGGGCACCTGCATGGCCCCACAATATGCCAATATTTTTATGGCTGACCTGGAACAACGCTTCCTCAGCTCCCGTCCACTCACGCCCCTTCTCTACCTACGCTACATAGATGACATCTTCATCATCTGGACCCATGGGAAGGAGACTCTGGAAAAATTCCACCACGATTTCAACAGCTTCCACCCCACCATCAACCTCAGCCTGGACCAATCTACACGGGAGGTCCACTTCCTAGACACTACGGTGCAAATAATTGATGGTCACATTAACACCACCCTATACCGAAAACCTACCGACCGCTATGCCTACCTTCATGCCTCCAGCTTCCATCCCGGGCACACCACAAGATCCATTGTCTACAGCCAAGCACTGAGGTACAACCGCATCTGCTCTAACCCCACAGACAGAGACCAACACCTACAAAATCTCCACCAAGCATTCTCAAAACTACAGTACCCGCACGAGGAAATAAGGAGACAGATCAACAGAGCCAGACGTGTACCCAGAAGCCTCCTACTGCAAGACAAACCCAAGAAAGAAACCAACAGGACTCCACTGGCCATCACATACAGTCCCCAGCTCAAACCCCTCCAGCGCATCATCAGGGATCTACAACCCATCCTGGAGAATGATCCCACACTTTCACAGGCCTTGGGTGGCAGGCCAGTCCTCGCCCACAGACAACCTGCCAACCTGAAGCATATTCTCACCAGTAACTGCACACCGCACCATAGTAACTCTAGCTCAGGAACCAACCCATGCAACAAACCTCGATGCCAACTCTGCCCACATATCTACACCAGCAACACCATCACAGGACCTAACCAGATCAGCCACACCATCACTGGTTCATTCACCTGCACGTCCACCAATGTAATATATGCCATCATATGCCAGCAGTGCCCCTCTGCTATGTACATCGGCCAAACTGGACAGTCTCTAAGGAAAAGGATAAATGGACACAAATCAGATATTAGGAATGGCAATATACAAAAACCTGTAGGAGAACACTTCAACCTCCCTGGCCACACAATAGCAGATCTTAAGGTGGCCATCCTGCCGCAAAAAAACTTCAGGACCAGACTTCAAAGAGAAACTGCTGAGCTCCAGTTCATCTGCAAATTTGACACCATCAGCTCAGGATTAAACAAAGACTGTGAATGGCTTGCCAATTACAGAACCAGTTTCTCCTCCCTTGGTTTTCACACCTCAGCTGCTAGAACAGGGCCCCATCCTCCCTGATTGATCTAACCTCGTTATCTCTAGCTTGCTTCTTGCTTGCATATATAAACCTGCCCCTGGAAATTTCCACCACTTCCATCTGAAGAAGTGGGTATTCACCCACGAAAGCTCATGCTGCAAAACGTCTGTTAGTCTATAAGGTGCCACAGGATTCTTTATTGCTTTTACAGATCCAGACTAACACGGCTACCCCTCTGATACTCTTTAAACTGCTACTTCAGGGTTAAGGCTCTAAACCTGGCATAGCCTCCCCTAATGTTTGGGATATACACTCCAAGTTGTGGCTTCTGCCATTGGCCCCATTGGTGTCATGGGCTGTTGGGATAAATTTAGATTAGCCTTCAGGCTGCTGTACATTACACTGAGGCACCTGCCTGGCACAGAATAGGCTCAGGATTGGGGGACTAGAAAGGCCACCTATGCCCCTTTGATGGTTTGCACCCATACGAGCCATTAACTTTTGCACAGTGCTGTGCCCTCCTCCTCTGTAGCTGGAGATATGGCACAGTGTGTTCAAAGCATTTTAAAAGCAGTGAGTTATCTTCTTTACCCCCAAATGAGATAGATGCCTAGATAAATACATGCTTAGATCGATAAATTCCTTTCACTCTGGAGGGTTTTATTGTAAGAATTAAGTGACTCTTACATGTGGCATTGTCTTAGTGTGTGCTTTTAAAACTGTGCTTGTTTGTTTTATTTATTAATTAGGCTAATGAAAAAATGTCATTTTGATGACCCTGAAGACTTAGGATCTCCGTATCCAAAGCAGAGGTACAGTGTTGGCTGTGGAATGCCCAGCTTCCCACATGGTTCTTAATACAAACCCTTTCAACTCTAGTATCTCTTTACTGATTCATAAGGCCATCCAGTTCTCCCTATGCTGAGCTAGATCCCCAAGTATGTAGGAGCAGTGTCTGATGCACCGGGGGAGAAAAGGGGCAGGCAGCTTTACCCAATCTTTCCATCCTCCAATCCTAGGGGCTGCTGGGCATCAAATTGAGTCTGGTAGAAATTAGAGCAGCCACAGGGCTGCTGTAAATTGCAGAGGTGATAACGGTCCCTATGAGACCACTTCATCAGCCAGGATTGCCAGAGAAAAAATGGACTTCTGCACAATCCATTTGGGCTCAAGGGGTGTAAATAAGTTTCAGCAACACTTCTTCAATGGCTTTGAGCCAGGGAGTTGGAAATCAATATAAAACAGGTCTTAAAGTGTCCATGTATAGTATTATTGCAAGCTACTGTAATGGGGCACAGGTGTATTATTGACAGCTCTGAAGCACTCAAAAAAGGTGGAGCAGCAGAAGATGGCTGCCAACACTCACAAAGGAGTAGAGGTTTAGAAACAATCCATGAATGCAATTAAGTGGCATCATCTCAAGAACGTATCACCTGAACAACTGGTAAACTGTTTTTAAATGAACCGGTCAGGATGGGTGGGCAGAGCTGTGTCCTTTCTCTCTCAGCCCTCCAAAGAAAAGGTGGGGGAGGGGCCTGAGATGATAAATGAATTTGAAACCAACAGCGGTAAGAGTTTTATGCTTTGTCTTGGTCTTAACCACTAAGAGCCAAATTCTGTGCAAACTCCCTGACTTCAGCAAATTCACACAGGTGTAAGTAAGTGCCCTAGCTGAGTAGACATATCATTTCCTCAGAGAGAAGACAGGCCATTGTTTCCACAAACAGGTGTTGTAAGTTTTAGTAAACGTTCTTATCTTTCCTGTAACAAAGATTTCCAAATGCATGAACAAACCAATTCAACAGTATTTAGTACAGGGATTTCTGTATATTCCAGTTGTAATTCTCCTTCTCTATGCTGTGTGAGTGCTGCTTTGTAAATAGTATTAATAAATGCTGTAATGTCAATACTTTTTGACCATATCACATTTCAGAGGGCCCTCTCCCTTGGAAAGCAGGTTAACCAAAAGTGAACTAGGCTCTTATGGACAGTTATTCCAGAGAAGAGGAGAGCATTTGAAAAAACAGACAACAGGCCATTGTGAAACCATTGTCCCATTCCAAGATAAATCAAGGAGATATTATTGCAGAGATGAAATCCTGGACAGGCTTGACATTTGGTCAATACTAGATACAGTACTAAGGTGGGTAGGCGAATTATACTAGCACCCAAAAGCCCCATTGTTCTAGTCCATTGTTCTAGTCACTGTACAAATGTATAGTAAAAGACACCCTTGCCCTGAAGAGTTTATAATCTCACTTAAGACAAGATGCAATAAGTCGTGCAATATACAAACAGTAACAAGGATGAGGGTAACAGTGATAGGAAATGTGGTTACACAAACTAGCTAGATGGATTTGAGCCAATTTAAAAAAATTGTAAGATATAAGTGAACAAATAAATAAAAACTCAGGAGTCCCTATTGATTGTCTGCTTTGCCATTATCAGCTTCTATCTACCTGTCCAGCTACTTCAGTGGCCACAGAATCTGGGTTCCTCCCACAAGTTTAAGATGGTGACAATACCCTCTTTCTCTTCTTTCCCTGACACCATGAGCCAGGCTTAGGGATCATGAGCTTTTTGCATCTTAGGCTTCACAGGAGAAGTAGGTCTTGAGAAGGGATTTGAAGGACAGGGTAGGGATTATATGGACTAGTCCAGAGAAGGCATCCCATGCATAACTGGAAGAATGGAAGAACAAAGCTTCTTGTGAAAGAAATGGACAAATGAGCCTTCATAGATGGCACCATTGACACAGCAGAGGAGCCAGGGAGAAACATAAAACACAAGCCAAGAGAAGCTAAGCTGTGAAGGCTCTTCTATGAGGAGCAAGAAGCTAGCATCTGATACAATGTGGCATTTGAGATGGATGATGTGATCAGAATGGCAGGCCAGGAAAATGAATTTATTGGCAAGATTTGGATGTGTGGAGCTAGAGAGAAGTCAGTGTCGCAGATGATATCCAAGTTATTGGTCTGCATGACAGGCAGGATTGAGGCTCTGTACACAGTGACAGAAAAAGGAGGGTGAGGAAGGCTTGGGAGTAAAGGCAAGGAATTCAGCTTTGGTCATGTTAAACTTTAAGTTGGCAGTGAGCAATCCAGGAGGAGACATCAAAGAAGACAGGCCAAAATGGAGAACTAGATGGAAGGAGATGGGTCCAGAGAGGAGAGGTCAGTTTGTGAGTCATTCCCATAAAGGAGATAGTTGAACCGGGTGGATGAGATCACCTAAAGAAGGAGAGAAGAGGAGCAAACAGAGGACAGTCCTCTTTACATGGAGGCATTAGGCATAACAAGCTTGAGCCTCTTCTCACAGTGGTGACAAGGCTATGTCCACTGAGGTCAGTGGAGTAACATGAGTGTAGAATTTATGTAAGTGAAAAGAGAGTCAGGCCCATTATTTCTAACTTTAACTCTGGTGTCCTTCAATCAGTTTTATGTTGTTTCTCTTAAAACCCAACTATAACTTGCATTGCAAGTACTGGGGAAGAGCCTCAGTGATATAGTATTATATAAGTCAACATTTCTCTCTTAAATTTGGTTGAAAGTCAAAAAATATACAGTGCTGTGTGAGAAAGCACCAAGAGCAAAAATGTGTCCTTGTCTGACTGTGATAGGATTAATGCTGTAAGGGCAATAAATTACACTGAGATAATATGAATTGCTCACACTGAGAGGATCTATTTCCCATTTGGTGATACAGGTATGAACAGAATGATCTTTTCTTGTCAATGTTAGGTGCTATCATAACATCAAATTCCATCCCTTAATAGTAAAGTCTAATCATATCATATTAGTCAGTGATCCAAGGTGTAAATAACAGGGCAGTACCTATTTATTTCACTTTGGTTGTTTAATTTTCAAACATTTTAATTGTTTTATTCAATACAAGTATCAACAAAAGAAAATACAGCAAATGATATGTGACAATGAAAAGTATGCACGAGTGCAGTATGTCACAGTAGGGTACATATATGAGGTTGTTAAATATTAGATCAGAAATCAGAATTCCCATCTCATGGGACTTTCTGATAGTTCAACGTTTGTTTTTGTCCCACTTCAGGAGGAAAAGTTGAAATAGCAAAACTTTTCGCACAATGAAAATTTCAGAAAAATTTCAATTTGGAACCGTTTCATTTCTAGATTTTCAGTCGATGTGAAACATTTTGAAATTCCAGCTGCATTTTGGCTTGGTTCAACATTATGCTGCATCTGCCTGAGCCACTGCAGTGCCTGATGGGGGTTGTAAGCACAAATGCCTCATTCCCCATTCTCTGCCATTGGCTGGGCTTTTCGATCTGACTACATCTCCTGTGACACAGCGCAGTCATGGTACTCCCATGATGCACTGATGGACACAGACTCATGTCAACCTGATCCAAAGTGAAATGCTCCATTGTAATTTTCCTGATGGAAAAATCAAAAAATGTTGCCATAATCACCATTTTCCCACCCAAAAAAAATTGATTTTGCAGAAGCCACATTTTCTGTTGAAAAAATATTTTGGCAGAAAATTCTCAACCTGCTCTTTCAAATATACACTTTGTACAGTGCTGGTTTGTGGCAGTTTAGCCAGAGCCCATAGTTAGGAGCAGTGCTAAGCCTCACTGCCTAAGAAGGACCATCAGGGGCCATTCTGACTCTCAGAACTTGCCTGTTGCACTGGGAACAACACAGACTACAACATCCCTTTCCAAGGGGCAGCATAACTCTCCCAGACACATGTGGCCTACTCCCTCCCACTCCCTGCCATCTTGTGGTCAAGTTGCTCACCAGGAAAAGCACCTTAGTGGTAGCCCCTTCATGGTACTTCCCTTCATGCAGGGGTTGTAATTCTCGCGGGCCCTTGTGCAGCCTCACAATAGGTTAGAGGGAAGCACCTCACTCCCTCCCTGCATTGCCCTGCCATATAAAGAATAGTCACAATCCAGCCCATGGTGACTTCTTATTTTGTTTTTTTGGATTTTTCAGGACAATTACATGACCTTAGTGCTTGCAAAAGGTTCTAGAGTAGACCCTGAAAACGACAATCATCCATTCACCCCAAAGACAGGACCAACATGAGTGTAAGCTTCCCCATACAGCTCTACTAATGTTCCTGGGCCTTCATATTAGGGAACCACCTCTAAACAGGAGATGATAGTTCATCCTCCACTACCCTATGGCAGTTAGCCTCTCAGATAAGGCTGCCAACAGGTTTCCCAGTTGCCACCAGTAACAGTGGGAGGGGGGTTGATGATGTGTCCATTGGTAAGTGGACCGAGACTGCAATGACTTCCTTTATTTAATTCAAGTAACTAACGATTCACTGGACTCCAGATGTTTAGAAAATGTGATATTTGAGTAAGTTTGGACGCATCTGTCCTCTCAGATGGGGGCCATGAAAAGGAATCAATCCATCAGCCATCAGCACACAGCTGAGTTTCTGTTGTTTAGAGAGGTTCATAGTATGATAGGCAAATGCTGTACTATTGGAAGGCTTCCATCTCTGCAGTTAGTGTGTCATTTGCTCACTACAGCCAAATCCTGAAGTGTCTACTCAGCCCTTATTCAGGCAAAACTTTAACTGAAGTCAATGAACCAAATCAAACCAAAGTGTCTTTAACTGCAACTTTGGCCTGAGTAAAGACTGATGAGCAAAGTCTGAATAGGGACTTCAGGATTTGACACAATCTGAATGGGATACAGTATTTCATCCTATCATCATGGTTTCATTCCTTCCGCTAAAGTTGTAGCTTAGAATATTTACTCTGTTTCCTGCAGGGGGAGAAGAATATATCTGGGATTCTTATTTTCATACTGAGCATAAAGGACTTACCAGGTAAACCCAACAACTTATTTAATATGAAACAATGTAAATGATAAAGAGGATCCCAGGGAGGTGCAGAAAAAAGAAATGAGGAAATTACCCAGCTATTGTAGTAGGAATAATGCACAAGATTTAGATGAAAGTATAATTTATCATGTGAGTCATGATGGGAAGGGGTTGCTAAATTGATTCACAGGATGAGAGAGCAGCTGCAACAAGCGCCATGTGCTATACATGCAAATGAATCAGCCCAAGCTGAGAGGTCTCTTTGTAGTCAGTCAACAGTGTTGTTTTCAATTTATAAATGTAGATATATATATTTTTTAAACAACCCCTGGTTCTCGTTTTGAGAGATTGTGGCAAAAGGCCTTTTTTGCATTCTTATTCTAGGCTACCTTGGATATAGAGCTCCATTAGCCCCCAAGAATAGTGGTATAAAAAAAGAGGGGGTTGTGTGGGTCGCTCTAAAGACCTTATAAGCCTTTGTTCTAACTCCCCTGAAGTCTATAGGCCTGATTCTCCACTGACTTGGCCCTGTGTGCAGTCTCTGTGTCAGGACAGTGCAGAGTACTTACACTGGTATAACCGAAAGGAGGATTCTGACCAGATAGCATTTTATACCCAATTTGCACAGCTATAAATTGCTACACACAGAGCAAACTAGAGCAGAGTAAGACCTTTATTTAAATATCAGGGGGCTGCTTCACCAGGACTTTGTGGCAGCTTTGTACTCTTCCAGTAACTCAAAAGCACCTGTGCCTAGTACAGGCCTAGGACAGCTTTGCATCACCAGAGCAACACAAAGCAGCCATAGTTTATCAGTGAATCAGGCCTGAGAGGGACAAACCCTAAAGTCCTTACTCATATTTTCCTCAGTCCTTACTTACTCAGGCAAAGCTTCCATTGGAGTCTATATGCAGAGCCAGACTCACCTACATGCACCACATGCCTTATGCCAGTCAGGTAATGCGAAACTGTTGCAAACTTAGTTTAATGGGCCAGTTAGGCCAAGCTGAGAGTTGCTTTGTGTCCCTCTGCTATTCTATTCTATTTAGGTTCTTATACTACCCTTGTCACTAGTTTCTGAGTGCCTTCCAGCAGTGCACTAAGTGACATGACTAACGTGTGTCATGGGTTTGTTCTCTCACCTTTGCCCCAGCAAGAAGTGTGGGCAGTGAAGTGTCTTGTTTTGGTAGGGTTTTTACTAAGATTATTACTATGCTGCTCTGTGTTTGTGTTAGAGGAGGCAAGGTCCAAGAACTGTGCTTTACTCTTGGAGTGGAACGTGGTGAGGTTTGTGATGTTCCTTCGTTCCTGTAGAAATTCACTCCACAGCCTTGGATCAGCCCCCCAGAAAGCTCCATCTCCCACACAGACAAACTTTCCCCTTATTGTAGACAGTTCCATTGTGCCAGAGGAGCACAGTTGTCAACCACAATCCTCATCCTGGGGCATTGGGTGATCTTTTCGATACCGTGGGCCCACGCCATTGAATCCCCTGAAGATAAGCACTGAGATCTTGAACTTGATTCAATATTCTTTGGAAACCAGCATAGAGAACAGAGGACAGGTGTGATGTGCTCATGGTACCTGTGTTGCTGAGTTGACATGCTGCAGCATTCTGTACTAGTTGATGTTTCCTGTGCACTGTGGGGCTCATGCCCAGGTATATCATGTTCCTTTAGTCCAGATGTGAGCTGACAAAGGCCTGAGTAACAGAGGCCAGGTGATCCTCTGCCAGGATGGGCTGGAATCTCCTAGCCAACCAGAGATGGTAGAAAGCATGGATGCTGCTATCTGTGAACTTTGTGTCAGCAAGCAATCCAAGAGCACTCCTAACTCTGGACTGAATTAACTAATTGTGAGTGTGTGCCATAGAATGATAGAATATCAGGGTTGGAAGGGACCTCAGGAGGTCATCTAGTCCAACCCTCTGGTCAAAGCAGGACCAACCCCAACTAAATCATCCCAGCCAGGGCTTTGTCAAGCTGGACCTTAAAAACCTCTAAGGATGGAGATTTCACCACCTCCCTAGGTAACTATTTCCAGTGCTTCACCACCCTCCTAGTGAAATAGTTTTTCCTAATATCCAACCTAGACCTCCCACACTGCAACTTGAGACCATTGCTCGTTGTTCTGTCATCTGCCACCACTGAGAACAGCCTATCTCCATCCTCTTTGGAACCCTCCTTCAGGTAGTTAAAGGCTCCTATCAAATGCCCCCTCACTCTTCTGTTCTGCAGACTAAATAACCCCAGTTCCCTCAGCCTCTCCTCATAAGTCATGTGCCCCAGTCTCCTAATCATTTTTGTTGCCCTCTGTTGGACTCTCTCCAATTTGTCCACATCCTTTCTGTAGTGGGAGCCCAAAACTGGACGCAGTACTCCAGATGTGGCCTCACCAGTGCAGAATAGAAGGGAATAATCACTTCCCTTGATCTGCTGGCAATACTCCTACTAATGCAGCCCAATATGCCATTAGCCTTCTTGGCAACAAGGGCACACTGTTGACTCATAGCCAGCTTCTTGTGCACTGTAATCCCCAGGTCCTTTTCTGCAGAACTGCCGCTTAGCCAGTTGGTCCCCAGCCTGTAGCAGTGCATGGGATTCTTCCATCCTAAGTGCAGGACTCTGCACTTGTCCTTGTTGAATCGCATCAGATTTCTTTTGGCCCAATCCTCCTCTAGGTCACTTTGGACCCTATCGCTACCCTCCAGCATATCTTTATCCTTGGTCACCACTCCTCCCAGTTTAGTGTCATCTGCGAACTTGCTGAGGGTGCAGTCCACGCCATCCTCCAGATCATTAATGAAGATGTTGAACAAAACTGACCCCAAGATAGACCCCTGGGGCACTCTGCTTGATACCAGCTGCCAACTAGACATCAAGCCGTTGATCACTACCCATTGTGCCCGACAATCTAGCCAGCTTTCTATCCACTTTATAGTCCATTCATCCAATTCATACTTTTTTAACTTGCTGGCGAGAATACTGTGGGAGACCGTATTAAAAGCTTTGCTAAAGTCAAGCTATATCATGTCCACTGCTTTCCCCATATCCACAAAGCCAGTTATCTCCTTATAGAAGGCAATCACGTCGGTCGGGCATGACTTGCCCTTGGCCATCAACCAGAGAAGACTGTGCCATGGCTGCAAACCCTCCAAAATACCCACCAGCATCAGCTCTGTCACTGAAGTGCAATACAGTAGCTGGAGAGTATCAGTGAATCTGGCCCTTGGTATCTCACATCTGGCATATTGCTCCCATTTTTCAGTATTGAAAAAAATAACAATTCTGCTACCATTTTTTCTCATCTTGCAGTGACAGCTACAACATAGAAGACAAACAATTTCCTCTCTCTGATAGAGCTGGCCGTCAGAAGAGTTCACATTGTGATCTTCCAAGTTCGATTTTCATTTTTTTCTGTGCTGTTTTACTCCTTCCCTCTGTCACTCAGACCCAGGGGCTTCTTAAACATTGTCTCCAGCCAAGAGGAAGGTGAGCAAGTGGCTATTCCTGTATAGTGAATGTAAAATGACATCAGTGCCTTCACTCTCTGAACAGTGATTTTCTATAGAGTACCTGCAGGGAAATTCCTTTCGATACAAATCTCACAGCAGCTGAGGTTACACAGTTTACTTCATTTGCTGCTTAAAATACTCCTCAATTTACAGACCACCTGCAACACCAGGCACCAAACCAAGAGTGCCACAACCAGCTCAATCTACTATGAGGATAAATAGTCTGAAGCGCTAACACATGTTATCACCGTGGTGTCTGATGCTCCCCTCAGCTTCCATTTTCAGAGGGGGCTAAATAGGAGTGGATCGGGGAGTAGAGAGCCTAGATGTGTGTTGCACCGGTCACAGGAAAGGTGACCTCACCTGAATGCCCTTACTTTATCCTTGGTCACTCAGGACCAGAGGGGTTGAGTTACAGAGTGGAGGGGCAGACCAGAGAGAGAAGGGCTGCGGCTGTGCGAATGGCTCCTATCTGTGACATCATCCTCTGCCTCCATCAGGCCTGTGTGGATTCCTGGTGACTTCTGTTGGCTCCCCAAGCCCTGCCTAGGAGTCAGGCAACAAGGGGAATCTATAGGGTCTGTAGTGAGTCATAGGCAGACGGATTCTCCTCTCATTTGCCAACTCCAGCAACTGTATCATGTGATATTTGGTGGGTTTTTTCAAAACCTCAGCTCCTGGAGTCACATGAGAATCTCAACTTTCACTGGAAATAAAAATAAGTTTCTAGCCCTGGTGGCTGCAAAGGAAAGCTTGGAAATTTGATCCTTAAAGGCTCAAAAACAGCAAACAAAAAGGACCCGAAATATAGTGTTTATCAAAAATCTGGTGATTTTTTTTAGGTCAGTCTCATGATTTTGGGGGAGGGGCTGACTCATGACTCTGAATGTTTGGAATTGAGGCTGTCTCATTCTTAATTAGGACTGACTCCATTAAAGCCAATGGAGTTACACAGGGTGGGGGTAAAAGCAATCTACGCGAGAGGAAAATCAGGATCTCCATGCAATTGGTCGTGACCTTCACGGATTTTCTGAGATCCACAAATTCCAGGAGAGAACACCAGCCCCACTCTGCAGAGGACAAAACCTGCCATCAAGAGAGTGATTGGGTAGATAGATAGATAATCAGCATATCTTTCTATGTTTTTATATGGTCACTCATCACTGTAGTATCTGAGTACTTGCAATGAGAACTAAACACAAAAATACCTCAAATTATACAAATTCTCTCTCTCTCTAGCAGGAATAAGTTTCAAGTTATTGTTGGGATTTTTTAAAATATCTATACAAGTGTGAGGATGTTGATGTGTTGCACAGGGTTTTTACAGGACAGCTAAGTCAAAGCTATGGGTTTTGCATTTAGTTCTGAATGTGGTTAGGGTGGTGACTTCTTCACTGTAATCATTCATGGACTAAATGTACTACCCCACGTGAGTAAATGCATAGCAGAATATAACCTTGGATGAGATCAAACGAAATAAATATTGGACTACTATAAAGCAAAGCTCTCATCTTTGAACATATTTTTATCCCATGGTAAAAATTACAGGGTAACTGAAGTTTATCTGTCTGCACAGTGAAGACTAAGCAAATTTGATCTTGCAAGATGTCCACCAAAATGTGTGGAGTGCCTTTGGGACTTATGTTCACAGAGATTTTTATGATCACATTTCAAGGCAAATTATGCTCATTACACTTTGGAAAATCAGTGCAATTTCTTCCTCTTTGTGAGGATTAATAGACTCACAGAAATTAAAGCTGGAAAAAGCCTATTAGGACATCTGGTCCATCCCTCTGCCAGTGTAGGATGGTTCTCTACTGCATATTTTATGGTGTTTTATCCAGTCTAGTTTTAACAAGCTAAAATGCTGAGGCTTGTCAGGGGAGACTATCCCATAATCTAATAGGCTTCGGTTTTGAAAATAAACTGTGTCTGAATGGTCTCATCACCATCCAACATGGGGGAATTTTAGTTTTAGTTACTCACCTGGTCCCTTTCTCTCAATTGGAAATAACTGTGGCATTGTAAATATATTTTTAAAGGTTGACTGTGTCTCTTTAAGCCCAGGTTGAGATAGCCTTACACAGAGTAGTATCTTATTTCATGAGCAGTCCCATTGAAGCCAGTGGGGCTATTTGTAGAGTAAAGGCATCTGAATCTAGCCCTTAAAGTTCCAGTGACAGCTGAAGACATCAGAAAGCAGTGAAGCGGAATGTTATTCTCCCTTTTGTGTTTGCATTAAGATGGAGGGGGAAGGGGGACATACATACACAGTCTGATGGTGGCCACATTTTCAAAAATATGATGAGTGGAGAAAAGGAAAGTGCTCAGCACCTTCTTAAAATCAGGCCCCTTTAAGGTGTCTCAAGTTGGGCACCTGATCCTGAAGGCACCCTAAATTACAAGTCATCTTTTAAAGTGCTGACCAGATTATGAAAGTATTTACAATAATTTCCAGAAAAGGACTGGGATGCTCAACACATTGTTCTGGCCAAATGGCTTCACTGTCTATGTTTACCATGCCCAGAATGGAAGAACCAATCTGACTAAAGTGCAGTCCTGGAAAAGCTGATCTAAAGACTTCCTATTGATTTCAACGGGCTTTGAACCTGGTCTTAAGGCAGCTTCAATTAAATAGTGTATAAAGAAACAAGTACTGGAACTAGATAGAAGGACTCAATCTTTTGAGAAAGTCAAGAGATCTGATTCTATTCCTGGGTATACTATATCCTTCCAGGGCAAGTCACTGGCTAATCTCACTGTGACTCAGTTTCCTCCTCTGTAAAATCACACGCCTCTACCTCATGTCAGTATGATAACTATACATTTATTAATGTTTGTAAAGCATTTTGAAATTCTTGGTACTAGAGAAGTGCCAAATATTATTATTAGAAATAATCGACTTTCAGGTGATAAGAGCACAATTTAACAACAGGCTGAAATTAATTGCTCTATTTGGAATTTTTCATGAACTATTCACCCACCTCAGCTTCTGATTGATATGGTCTTTATTCATTGAAACCTGAATCTTTCTTTTTATCCAGCTCCACAGCTATTCATCAGCTTTTGCGGCACTGAATTGTGAGAGATGGGAATCATATGGCCTGCTGGGTTTGTAAGTTGTTTTCATGCATCAGCTCCTGCTTTCAAGGGCAGGGATGACAAATTGAATACTGAGCCACTGTTACCTTTTCAGATAAAGTGTGCTTCAAAAGTGGATAGAGCACATACTTCCAGTTGTGCTTATCGCAGGCCACTAATATATCAACTGCCACTAAGTGATAGCCTACAGACACCAGCAACCAGATATTGATCTCCCTATAGTCAGCCGCAGCTTGAATTAGGAAAACAGTGTATTTTTAGCTCATATGAAAAGAAATTAATAGTATGTTTCCTGCACAGAAATAGTTTGATTTGCTGATATTGTACATAAAAGCATCATAATTTACAAAGATAAAGATAGATCAATAGCTCAATAGAAACAGAAAGTGTTTATTAAGTCCCTGCAAGTATAGGGTAAAGAGGCAGTCCCATACCATTACCTTTGCACCACTCAGATGACACAAAGACGAGAGAGGTTGCCTGGCTTGTCTGTCACTTTCCCAATAGCTCCCATCGGGGTGGGGTGGGGTTATTGAGGATAAGAACAACAGAGGATGGAGAGTGAATGTGCTCCAGCAATCCTCAGCTGAGGGATTTTCCCACTGCCATGTGGTGTATGTGAGACCAATCCCGGAGCTGTTCTACCATGTGCCTAGGGCTGAGGCCAGTCAGAGAATAGCAGAGTCACTCTCCCCACTCTCTATGCCTAGCAGGAGCTATATGTAGCACAGAATACAACCAAGTCCCCAGTAGAGAATCCCATATTAACCTACCCACTTTGCCAAAAGGTAAGACAACATGATGATAAAGGGTGTGTACAAAGGACATCTTTCTCCAGGGCTTTCAAGCCAGCCCCTTTCACTAGGAATAAATTCACTAAAAAAATTAATAACAATAAAAAGAATGGGTAATATCTGTAAGTGGCAATGACACAGTTTATGTCAGAGTGTGAGCCTTGCTCGCAGTGAATAGAATGGTGTCTTACAGCACAAGTAGCCAGTTGAGGTCATGAAATAAGGTACTACTCAATGGAGTACAGTGTTCCCAATCTGCCTGTAGTGGGATGGTCACCCACTCCTGCCCTGAGGGGTTTAAAGACAGCCCTGGGAAAGGGCTGTGGTAGGGGAAAAAGCTGCTAGGCTGATTGGGGAAGTAGCCACAGCTGGGCCACGTCCCAATCAGGCCTCAGCTGGCCCTATATAAGAGGCTGGGAGCCAGGAGCTTAGCAGTCTCTCTCTGTTTGGAGATGGAGATGGGCCTGGCTGCAGGGAGCTAGACACAGGGTACCTGAGTGGAGCAGGGCTGGGGAAAGGCAGAGGAGCTGGGGAGCTCCAGGCTGCGGCCTAGCAGAAGGCAAATAGGTACTGGGGATTGCAGAGGGCAGCCCAGGGGTAGGCAAAGGCAGCAGGTCCAAATCCAACTTTGCCAGTGATGAGTAGGCTGATACTGCAGTCTGCCCCAGGGCATGGGGGCTAGACAATGACTGGCAGTGGTTGTATACTGAGGTAAGGTGGGGATAGTGGGTGGGGGTTCCCTGGGGAGGGGAGACCCTGAGACTGAGGGGTTACTGCCAGGGGGCAGTGCCCCAGATAACAGGGCACTGGGTCTGGGAGGGACACAGGGGCCAAGCGGTAGTGGGACATCAGCTTGCAGAGGGTGCTCCGGAGGTTGGAGAGCTAATTCCCGGAAGAGACCAGCAGGAGGTGCCGCAGGGGTGAGTCCCACATTGCTACACTGCCCCATAGGTGGTAACAAAAAAAATAGAGATAATTTGTATGTATAGCTTTAAAATACAATATCCAGTCCCACTGATATTGCAGAACAACAGGATAATAATACATGACGCATGAAAAGATTCTTGAGAAGAGAGTCTCTAGTGACCTGGACAACAAATTGACTGAAATCCAACATCTGTTCAATATTGCATGTTACAAACTTTTATGCAATTCCTGATGGAATTTTTTGAATCTTATGTATTATGACGTATATCTTATAATATAGAGGTTTAAATTAAAATTTGATGAAGTTTATGACTCGCTAGAGTCTGCTGAGCTTTTTGGGATCCTTTAGTATTCAGGAGTATATAAAGAGGACCATGGCAATGAGAAAGGCTAAGCAGCCTATAGGAAGGTGCAATGGGACGGCAGATTCTTCGCCGAATCTGGGAAAATTCACTGCAGCTGTCTGTCTCAGTTTTCCCATCTGTAAAGTGGAGGCTGATACTCTTTAGTCATCTACTTCACATTGGGATAGATTCAAAATTCCCACTGACTTCCAGGAACTTTGTGTCAGATCCTAATTAATGAATGTTTGCACCATGGGAAGAGCTCTAAGTGCATATTAAATATGAGTGAGATCATTATGATGTTTAATCATTGTGCACACTGCTAAAAATACCATTAACAGTTGAAATCTTTATTGTGTAAATGCTTCCAAAATACACATTTTTAACTGAGTAGAACAACATCTTAGAGTCATTAAGATGATTTTATTCATCACCTTGTTAATATGAAGTGGTTATTAAAGGAATGTCATTGAGGAGGAAGAGGTATTGCTTAGTTTCTGGTACAGGAACCTATTCAGAAGACAAATGCATATTAGTACCTCTTCCTTTCCTCTCTAGTGAGTTTACTGATGTCCTGCCCACAAGGGAAGCTCATCTGTTTTGATGAAAGAATAAGCTGTACCAAAACAAAAAGGTAGATCAAAGAGAGGATCGTTTCAATGAAAGAGGCTGTCAGCGAGCAAAGGAGGATGAAAGCTAATGCACTATTGAAGAAAGAAGCCATTTTTGTTCAATTTCCTGAACACTAGATAAAAGCAGTGTGCATTGTCAGTGTTTGTTCATTTCACATCTTGGACATTTAGGGCAGTGGTTCTCAAACTTCTGTACTGGTGACCCCTTTCACACAGCAAGCCTCTGAGTGTGACCTCCCTTATAAATTAAAAACACTTTTTTACCTATTTAACACCATTATAAATGCTGGAGGCAAAGTGGGGTTTGGGGTGGAGGCTGACAGCTCACGACCCCCATGTAATAACCTTATGACCCCCTAAGGGGTCCCAACCCCCAGTTTGAGAACCCCTGATTTAGGGTCACATTTACAAGCCTCGATACCAAGTAGCTAACTGCGTATGCAAAATATGTATTTTCCTGTGCAAAACTGGTACAGGCACATTACAAGCAGATACTTTGTAGGTTCAGGTCCCAGGCTGATTGTACAAGGGTGTGTTTTGCATGCACTGTGGCTGTGCTCACTGATTCTGAGGATGCAGTTTTAGGCACCATTTTTTGAAAGTGTAGCTATGTGCATTTTCAGTCAAGCTTTGCACTATGCCAATGTTCTCACCTTTGTCTTCCCAAATGACAGCTTCTTAAACAACTGCCTCCATGCCTTCTGTGATGCTGGCAGACCAGGTCAGATCAGGGCCACATGCCAATTTGGTTGTGTATTAGTATAGATCAAAGTGAGTAATGTATAAGTGTGTGTTTGGATGTTTAAACGTCATGAAAATTAGTGAAACATTACTTGTATTGTTTTCACTTATCTGTTCCTGTTATAATAGCAAACATTTACATTGTGTATACCCATGTAATTAATTGATCCATCAAAGAAATCTTGTGAAATGCTAATGAAGGACTTTACCAGAAAGGTGCTAGTTCCAAAGCAAATGACCATTGCGATCATGACTGGAGGTCAAAAGACTAAGTGTATTCCTCACTCGTTGTCATCAAAGGAAAAGTCCACGTAAGTAGAGACACTGTCAGATTGTCTCTTGTCAGAAGAAGGCATAAAAATGTATTCAGAGAAAGATCCTTCATCTCTCACCTATTTGGACTCTTTCAGGGCTGTGTACCATAGGCGCCGACTTCCCCTCTGCCGGGTGGGGGCTCAACACCCCCCCACCCACCATCCCTGACCCCGCCCCTGCACTGCCCTCACCCCGCGCCCATTCCACCCCTTCCCCAAAGTCTTCTCCCCACCCTGCCTTTTCCCACCCCTGCCCCGCCCCCTTCTGGCCCCCATTCCACCACCTTCCCCCAAGTCCTTGTCCCTGTCCTGCCTCTTCTCCGCCTCCACCCCCTGAGCACACCACATCCCCACACCTCCCCCTCCGTTCCTCCCTCCCAGAAAGTCTTAAGCGCCGCCAAACAGCTATTAGGTGGAGGGGGGGCGGGAAGCGCTGGAAGGGGGGAGGAGGATCAGGGACGCGGAGCACTGAGGGGGGAAGAAGGAGGCGAGGAGGGCAGAGCTTGGCTGCCGGTGGGTGCGGAGCAACCACTAATTTTTCCCCATGAGTGCTCCAGCGCCAGAGCACCACAGAGTCAGCACCTATGCAGTGTACCAAATGCAAAGCAGAGATCCCCAGAGACAATCTGGGTTCCCTGAAAAGACTTTTGGGAGATTGGCAGTTTATTACATCACTGCCACCTTTTGGACTTACAAACTGTGACTCCCCTGTTAATATATTTTACCTGCTTTAACCTCTCAGTAACTCTCATTTCCTTTTCTTAGCTAATAAACCTATAGTTAGTTTGTTACAGAATTGGAAAATTGTAAGATCTGGAGTAGCAATTGATCTGGGGTAAGTGACTGGTCTCTTGGGACTGGGAGAAGCCTGATGTGTGTGATTTTTTTTGACTTAAGTAACCATTTATCATAAAGTCCAGTTTGTCTGGGTGGCAAAATAGGCTGGAGAGTGAGGGGACTGTCTGTGACTCCCTGGTAAGACTGGGATAGGATCCAGGAGTTCACATTTGTTGCTGGCTTGGTGAAAGCTAATTTTAGAACATACCACCAGTTTGGGCTGTCTGCCCTTGTTTCTGACCATCTGCCCTGAAGTAGGCACTCACAGTTGTGAGCGACTCCAGACAACGTGACACTTTCTTCTACACACCCATGCATGAATCAACCTCCACCCCGCGAGCTCATCCACGAAGTAGGGCCCCTCTCCATTTAAAGTATCCCTTAAAATTCCATTTTTGCCATACTGCCTTTAGTGAATCTTGTTGGTGTATATAGCTCTCCGCCCCACACACATTTTGTTGTCCTTCCTCTAACCTCTGTTTTCTTGTCTGTGTGTCTGTCTGTTTATAAACTGAGATGCTTGGAGCAGGGACCATCCCTTCTTGTATGTCTGGAAAGCATCTAGCAGAGCATAAGCATTATCACACAAATAGTAACTATCTCAGACCTATGAATTGTTGTTCATACGAGGTCTCTTTGACCTGCGTGGGTCCCCACTGAGCTGGTGTTTTCCACATTTATGCTTACTAGGGATGAGTCTGAACCAATAACTTACGTATCTCAAACATCATGAGCTTTTAGGGGTGTTGATTCCAAACACAGATCTGGGTCCACAATGTGTAAATGGCCTCTCTTTTTACAATAGGCTGAATTCCCTAGCTTAGAACATCATCAGGGAATGGGAGCGGCTGAACAGCAGATGCAGTTATGAATTCTGTGGCCTGAGCCCATCCTTAATGTTAACACAGCTGCTCATGCCACTGAATCATTCTGCAAACCTAGAGACTGACACATATAGTATTTGTCTTTCCGTCTCTGATGTTCAAAATCATGACACCAGATGAAGCTGATTGGATACTTGGCAAGGGCATTTTACTGAAGATGCCCAAGACTGTGTACGATTACCAGACTCAATAATCTAACTAAATCAATTCTTCCCCTTTTGAAGTCATGAGGTCCTGTAATGGAAACTTTATAACAACAACAATATTTGGATTTACCATATACAGTGCTTCCTATTAAAAGATCTCAAAGCGATTTACAAAGGTGGGTAAGTGGTATTGTTCTCATTTGACAGATAGGGCAACAGTGATGCAGAGAAGTCAAATGACTTGCCCTAGGTTATGCAATGAGTCAGTGACTCCCAGTCCATTCTAGTCAGTGGAAAAATTTGCCTCCGGTAGTGCTGTTAGCAGAAAGATGCTCATCTGGTCGTGTGAGCACTTGCAGGTGTCTGACTCAGGGAAAACAGTCATTTTTTTTCAGTGAAGCAGATGCTATAAGTTAGTAACTGAAAATCAGTCCCACATGAATTATCTGGGAGTGCTGGTGACCTGCCTTCCTGGCAAAAACCATTCAGATTAGACACAGGAGTGGTGCTGGTTGTGTGATCCTTTTACATAGGATTGCTAGTGAAATATTATTTCCCATCATTCACGCCTGTTATGTGGTCTGGAAATAATTCCCTTTTAGAGGCTGGCTTGATTTGTTCTCACAATGCAGTGCTTGCTTTTTAAAGAGTTACAGGCCCTAAATTTAGATTTTGGCTAAATGGGGTTACATAAAACCTAACATACACATAAATGTTTTCATGGGGTTCTCTTCAATTTAGTGGTCAATTAAAAGAGTTATCTTTGGGATTTAAGCATTTCCCAGCCATGCCATGATCCTACATGCAATGGCATTGTGCTATTGTAGTGTGTGATCCAGAAAGTAAGGGCAGGGCAAGGAGGCAGAGACAGGGGCGGGTCTAGGTATTTTGCCGCCCCAAGCACTGCAGGCAGGCTGCCTTCGGCGACTTGCCTGCAGGAGGTCCCCGGTTCTGTGGATTCGGCGGCATGCCTGTGGGAGGTCCGCGAAGCCGCGGGACCAGTGGACCCTCCGCAGGCATGCCGCCAAAGGCAACCTGCCTGCCGCCCTCGCAGCAACCGGCAGAGCGCTCCCCTCGGCTTGCCGCCCCAGGCACGCGCTTGGCGTGCTGGTGCCTGGAGCCACCCCTGGGCAGAGATCGGGTGTACAGATAGGCTGAGGCTAAAGATTCAGGACCAGATTCAGTGGCACTGAAATCTTCTGATCTGGTTTTGTGCAGTACCCAAAATGTGTGTGTGGAGGAGGGAGAGGTCGGAGGGCAGCATTGTAATGCCATCTTTGTGCTCTGTTAATCCCTAGGACTGCTGGGGACAAGTTCCACCTCTCGTAAAAGTTAAAGCATCCTCCAGGAGGATCTAATTTGTGCCAGCTGTTAAACAACCCCACTGAATTCCCAGCTGGTGATAGCTAGAATGCAACAGAATTCTGGCCATGCCTCAGCCATGACGTATCCCATTTGCAGGAGAGAGTGGGAGGGGGTGATGTAGAGCCAGCTGTATGCCACCTGTGGATTCTTCCTTACTGGAGGGAAATCCCCACCAGCTCAATGCAAAGGGGTCACAGCATGGGCCAGGATGTGGCCCTATATATTTAAATACCTCTGTAATTACTGACAGCTTGAAATTATTAACAATAGAAGAACTTTAATAGCCTGATTTACTTTCCACAATAAATACTGAATGTTGACTTTTTGCATTTCTCTCAACTTGAAACTGGCTTTCCTATTTTCATAGTCCACTTTTCCTCATGTCTGTTTCCTAATCATGTTCTCACTCACTACCATAAAGCTGCAATGTTCAGGCTGCAAACACAGCAGGGGAAAAATAAAGTGACAGGGGAATAGTCCACAGAATCATTTGGTCTATTGATATTTGTGCATTTCAATCCCAGAGATCTCAAAGTGTTCTACAGATGATCAGCAAACTATTGTACATAGAGAAAACACTTCCCTATCCACACACACAGTGAATGCAGCCATCTCTGGAGTGGAACATGGCTGCTGTTTAACAGCACTCAGCAGCACTAGTCAAACACCCTTGCAAAAAACCTGTTGGCATGAGCATACAGGCAGGGCCAGATTAACCTTTTTTGGGCCCGACTCCAAACATATTTGTGGGCCCCTATGGAGGCAATGAAGTTTGGCACAGGGAGGTCAGTACCCAGAGCAAGGGGCCGGCTGAGGCAATGGGGCATGGCAGGGGCCTCCCCGCTCCGCCCAGTCCCGTGTGAGGGCACTATTTACAAACCAGCAGTTGTCAGACTCACAGTGGCCCACCCCCACTCCCTAGTGCCCAACACACACATCTTCCCCACCACCTCACAACCCAGCACCCCCTCAGATCCCCTAGAGATCCACTCCCCCACACTCTGCCTCCCAGCCACACTCACCGGGGCCTTGCCGGGAGGTGACTGTGTCTGCCGGGCTGGGCCGGCAGCGCAGCCAGGGCTGGTCCCAGGGTGAGGAATCGCTCCAGACCCTCAGGAGTGGCACGATCAGCCAGGCCAGGACCTGCCCCGGCTGGGATCCCTCAAGACGTGCTTGCCTAGAGGAGCCCAGTCAAGCTCCAGACACTGACCACAACCTGCCCCCCCCCCAAACTGGCTGAACTGGCCAGGCTTCTGCACCAGTCCCAGGCAGCTCAGCTCCGGGCAGACAGGTGGGGCCCCACAGGTGGTAGGAAGCAGAGACTGTGTGGAGCTGGAGCTGCACTGGGGTCCGGCCAGGGGGCAGAGAGGAGCTGGGGAGGTGGGGTCAGGGGGCAGAGAGGAGCCCTCAGCCCGCCAATGGGCCAGCCGAGAGGAGCAAGTGGTGGGCAGTGGGGAGCTAGCAGGCTGGCGAGGTCTCAGGGTGCAGTGCAAGCAGAGCAGGCCGGGGCCCCTTCTGAGCATGGACCTGGCTCCATGGCGCCACTGGCATAATTGTAAACCTGGGACTGCATACAGGGAGGAAATCTCCCAGTGGATTCCCCTCAGAGAGACTTATTCATATTTTCCTCTAAGGGGAAGAGGCTGCAGGACTGGCCCTAAAACCTGGTGGCCAGGGCTACGTGCAAAGAGAATATGAGCCTCTGCTATGGCTCTGGCCTCCAGCGCCTTCTCAGCTAGTGTGGCCACAATGGATCAAAGTTCCCCACCAGGTAGCTGCCCTCAGGGCCTCCTTAAAGAAGGTTCCTCACTGCAACGTTGATGTCTGTGGAAAAATAACGCAGCGTCGGACTGTATCATCTTTCCTGGGGAATCTCTGCTAAGCCAGTAATGGGAAGATACCCAACTTGCCTATCCGTGCACCCCGTCTTCCCATTTCCCTGTACCATCTCTGGACCCTTGGAGCAACCTGCATCGAGTCTGAGGAAAGGGGGCATGTTTCCATGCAGGCAGCAAATCTATGCAGGAAGAGGGATACAATAGGGCCTGAATTTGTCCAAGATATAGAGTTAACCCTTTTACTAAGATGCCACCAGATCCCTAATAATGACCACAAGGGGGCAGGATCTCCATTGTACTTTTCATTCTAAGGCAACCACTAGATACTGCTTCTCTTGTAACAGAAGTGAGGTGCAGATGTCTCCAGCATCCACAGAGTTGTCCCATCCAAAATAGGGTTTGCATGCTGCAAAAGAAGTGAGGTGAAATGCTGGCTCCTCAGTGAGATCTGCTTTCATTTCCAGACCAATGCATGGCATCACCCCTTTAGAATTTACATTGCTGTTATCTGTCCCATTAAACTACATGTTATCAGATTAACTAACAGTGGCCTCTGTTTGCTGATGAATGCCAGCATTAACTGCAACACAATAGGAGCACAGGCCTAAGCCCATATTTTTTGCAGCTAGCAAACTTGTCAGTGGAGCTGAAGTGTTGATGTCATCTTCTGACTCAGTGACAGTGACTGTCACTGGTGTCACCCTGCATTCCACTCAATCAGCATCCCCTCTCCAATTCTAACCTATTACTTGCTTATTGTCATCAGATTTTGCCTGGAGGAAGACAGGAGGAACAGGGTGACATCACCTGCTTAGCAATAAGCTGGCAGAGGAAGGAACATCTCCTGTGAAGGCTTGGGAGGACGTGGAAAATGAATATTCTGTCACTGTTTATTAATGAGAACTGTGTATTAGTGAAAGATACATACTCACAACCTTGTAAGGACCTTGTAACCCTGTGAACCTCTTACTCATCCTGGGGAGCAGTTATTTCCTTGAATAAGCCTCATTGAAGCCAGTGGGATATCTGTGGAGGTAAGTGGTCTCCAGTGAGTATTGGGTTCTCAGTCTGGCCCTTAGTTCTGGGAAATTTGAGAGTCTCCAGAAGTCAGATGGTTGCAAATAGTGCTGATGAAAATTTTGGCATTAAGCATTTAACCAATGAGTCCTACCCCTTTCTCTGTTGGTGTATTGTCTGCGTAGGAGATCATCAGTATCCTCGATTTATTTGTTATTCAAAATTCTTTGCTTAAAAAGTTTGTGCATAATAGTCATTTAGCAGTTCAAAATGTGAGCAATTGTGATGGGACATATCTGGTCACATGGTATTGTTTCTGCTTTTCGAGTGATGAGTGCAACTCTCAGTATCAGATTTCTGGTGCAAATACCCATGCTGATTACAAATTTAAAATTTGCTTGTTGTGAATCATCTGTAACTTTCACTTAAAATGTACTTTTATGCTAAACATTCCTACCAGGATGATACTCATGGAAAGCAAACTCAAAAGTGACAGAAACACAGGCTAAGGTCTTGTCTACACCACAGACCTATATCAGGGTAACTACATAGCTCAGTGGTGTGAGAAATCCACACCCCTAATCAATGTAGTTATACCAACCTAACTCCCCATGTAGACTGTGTAGACATAGCTACCGCCTCTTGGGGAGGTGAATTAACAAAGCTGACAGGAGAGCTCTCTCCCGTCGGTTTAGAGCACCTTCATTAAAGCGCGAGAACAGCATAGTTGTGTCGATGCAGTGTTTTAAGTATAGATGTGCCCAGGCAAATCTTTTAAAATGCAAATGATTATGTATAGATTTTTTTGCCATATTTACCTAGTTCTAGTTGTGTGTTAAATATAGTTGAGGCAGCAAAAAGGAGAATTTAACATCAATAATTACTAGGGCTGTCAAGAGATTTAAAAAATTAATCTTGATTAATCACGCAATCAAACGCACTGTTAAACAATAATAGAATACTATTTATTTAAATATTTTTATGTCTTCTACATTTTCAAATATATTGATTTCAATTACAAGACAGAATACAAAGTGTACAGTCCTAACTTTATAGTTATTTTTATTACAAATATTTGCAAGGTGAAAAACAAAAGAAATAGTATTTTTCAATTCATCTAATACAAATACTGTAGTGCAATCTCTTTATCATGAAAGTTGAACTTACAAATGTAGAATTATGTACAAAAATCAATGTAAAACTTTAGAGCCTACAAGTCCAATGAGTCCTACTTCTTGTTCAGCCAATCGCTCAGACAAACAAGTTTGGTTACATTTGCAGGAGATAATGCTGCCTGCTTCTTGTTTACAATGTCACCTGAAAGTGAGAACAGGTGTTTGCATGGCACTGTTGTAGCTCGTGTCACAAGACATTTAGGTTCCAGATGCACTAAAGATTCATATGTCCCTTCATGCTTCAACCACCATTCCAGAGGACATGCGTCCATGCTGATGACGGGTTCTGCTCGATAACATTCCAAAGCAGTGTGCACTGATGCATGTTCATTTTCATCATCTGAGTCAGATGCCACCAGCAGAATATTGATTTTCTTTTTTGGTGGTTCAGATTCTGTAGTTTCTGCATCAGAGTGTTGCTCTTTTAAGACTTCTGAAAACATGCTCCACACCTCATCCCTCTCAGATTTTGGAAGGCACTTCAGATTCTTAAACCTTGGGTTGAGTGCTGTATCTATCTTTAGAAATCTCACATTGGTACCTTCTTTGCATTTTGTCAACTCTGCAGTGTAAGTGTTCTTAAAACGAACATGTGTTGGGTCATCATCTATAACATGTTATATATGGCATGCTATAACATGAAATATATGGCACAATTTGGGTAAAACTGAGCAGGAGACATACAATTCTCTCCCAAGAAGTTCAGTCACAAATTTAATTAACATGTTATTTTTTTAACGAGCGTCATCAGCATGGAAGCACGTCCTCTGAAATGCTGGCCAAAGCATGAAGCGGCATATGAATGTTTAGTATATCTGGCACATAAATACCTTGCAATGCTGGCCACAAAAGTGCCATGTGAACGTCTGTTCTCATTTCAGGTGACATTGTAAATAAGAAGCAGGCAACATTATCTCCTCTCCTATAAATGTAAACAAACTTGTTTGTCTGAGCGATTGGCTGAACAAGAAATAGTGGACTTGTAGGCTCTAAAGTTTTACATTGTTTTGTTTTTGAGTGCAGTTATGTAACAAAAAAAATCTACATCTGAAAATTGCATTTTCACGATAAAGAACTTGCACTACAGTACTTGTATGAGGTGAGTTGAAAAATACTATTTCTTTTGTTTATCATTTTTACAGTGGAAATATATGTAATACAAAATTATAAAATATAGTGAGCACTGTAGACTTTGTAATCTGTGCTGTAATAGAAATCAATATATTTGAAAATGTAGAAAAACATCCAAAAATACTTAATAAATTTAAATTGGTATTCTATTGTTTAACAGTGCGATTAATCGTGATTAATTTTTTAATTGCGATTAATTTTGGAGTTAATCACAGGAGTTAACTGTGATTAATCAACAGCCCTAATAAATATGTTCTCTCTGCTAAAGTTATTTTAAATGTCTAATTATCTGTCCTTTCCCATAACTCACTTCCAATAATAAACAGTACATAAACTCTTCACTCCAGTGACACTATATGCTGAACTGTTCATTTTTCAACAGCAGGAACCAAAAATTTAGTCTGGTGACTTCTGACCAGGTACTGTACTGCATCATTCCCCCAGATGAGTATGCTGGGGAATATACAATACACAGCCTATCCGCTGTATGATGGAACTATGATTTCCTTATTCTAATAGTTGGAATAAAAATAGATGGCAAATTTAGATTGAGCCTTACATATACCAAATATATACCAAAGCTCTTTACAAACAGGAACCACTTCTCTTACCACTGAAATACGGACACCTCTGGGGTAGAATGTGACTGCTGATTAATGGTGCACAGCAACACAGTTCCTTTAAGGTTTCTCAGAATCAGCACCCAAAAATGAAGGCACTATCACCAGCCACTTTTGAAAGACTTGGCTGAAAGTCCTTTAAAATAGGCTGTCTTTGGAACAAAATGCATTTTTTTTAAGAGAAAGGGTTTCTTTTTTCTACCCTTCTTTCCCAAACGGATAATTATTCAGAAAACATTTGGAAAATGTCAAATGCTGAGTGTCTGTCCTTGCCTGACTACCTTCCTGGACTACAATCTCAGAACCCAAGTGGCAGGTTGTGTTAGAGGCTTGTTCGCTAACATTAGTGTCCTGATCTGCATTTTCCTCAGGCACTCATGCTGGCAAGCATGAGCTTGCCTCTGGTTCCATATCTGGCACATGATTCAGACAGCTTAAGTCCTCCAGGATGTCATTTTCCTTTTGCTTGCAGATTAATTTGCTTATTTTCATCTGCTTGCAAATAAACCCTTGCTTAAACCCCCTTCCTGGGATTTCCATCAGCCCTCTGCCGTAGCAGTGCGGGTGCCTCCTTCACATGTAATAGGCACTGCAGTATACCACGCAATTCTCATGCTCTAAGAAACCAGCATGGACTGTAAGTGATTTCACGATTGGTCTATCAAGTCTGTTATCCTCCCACTAGGCACTGGCTAATACCCGATGTATCAGAAGATGAAACCCACATTGTGCAATGCTGCACCTAGAAAAATCATCATAAAAATCACAGAGCTCCAACCACAATGTTTAACTCTGGCCAAATGGACTCATATGGCCATATAGACTAATAGAATTAGAAGGGACCACAAGAGATATTTTCTCTCTGAATACAAAGGTAAAATACTCAGGATCCAATGTTACTGCTTTTGCACTGTCGTTGCATATACAGGTGCTGTCTGGCCAGGTTTTGGATCTAACAGGCCCATTCCCCTCCATCTGGCCACTCATCCTATTACAGTCTGGATTAATGCTTTGGCACCTGAGCTCAGCATTTAGTGCATCATATAGCCACCAGAAGAATCAGTATTGACGTGAGTGGAAGTTCCCTACATTTCAGTTAGGGGAGCCCTGTACTCAGTGAAATGATGTTTTCAGTTTCCAGGACAGAACATGAGACTGCCACCTCCTGCTGGCCAGTTTGACCACACTGAAAGCCATTAGTGCATTCGGTTGCAGGGACAGGTGAGAGGATGGAGGATGCAGACAGACCCAGAAGGGAGAAAATCATAAATAATCAGTCTTAGCAATTGATATTATATTTTTCCTCCATAGATATCAGAATGCTATATTAAATTTACCCTGAGTCCATGCTAACACTAATAATAATAGCAGAGTAATTCCAGTTCCTCTGTATTTTTAAAATGTAAAGGCTTGATGTACCATTGGTGCTCAGATAGGAGCACAGGATCCAAACCCTCCAATTTTGGGGAAGTTTGTATCCGAAAACAGAGCTGGATCTGAACTTCATGGCCTGGGCCCAACCTGAGAAAATGTATCTGATTCAGAATATAGTGATTAATCAATTGTCCGCACCTGCCCTCTGGTCACTTATGCCAGTGCAAGTGAGTGTTGAATGCTGATGAACTGGTAGTATTTCATACCCACTTTGCACTGATAGAGATGACTGCACATGATGCAAGTCAACAGTGAATCTGACCCGGTATCTAAATCCAGTAGAAATTTGTGTTTTTAGTTAAAATCCAGATTCTGCAGTCTGGGTTCATCTCAGTAAAAGAGCCAAAAAGAGAATGTGGGATTTAAAATTGCTCAAACAGTAGAGTGGTCTGGATTCACAGGTGAATCTTCAGCATGGGTTTAAAATAGGGCTGTCAAACAATTAAAAAAATTAATTCTGATTAATTGCACGATTAAAAAATTAATTGTGATTAATCGCACTGTTAAACAATAATAGAATACCATTTATTTAAATATTTTTGGACGTTTTCTACATTTTCAAATATATTGATTTCAATTATAACACAGAATACAAAGTGTACAGTCCTAACTTCAGTTATCTTTATTACAAATATTTGCACTGTAAAAAACAAAAGATATAGTATATTTCAATTCACCCAACACAAGTACTGTAGTGCAATCTCTTTATAATGAAAGTTGAACTTACAAATGTAGAATTATGTACAAAAAAATAACTGCATTCAAAAATAAAACGAAGTAAAACTTTAGAACCTTCAAGTCCACTCAGTCCTACTTCAGCCAATCACTCAGACAAACAAGTTTGGTTACAATTTGCAAGAGATAATGCTGCCCACGTCTTGTTTACAATATCACCTGAAAGTTTGTTTACATTTATGGGAGATACTGCTAACTGCTTCTTATTTATGTCATCACCTGAAAGTGAGAAGAGGCACTCACATGGCACTTTTGTAGCCGGCATTGCAAGATATTTACGTGCCAGATGCACTAAAGATTAATACGTCCCTTCATGCTTCAACCACCATTCCAGAAGACAAGTGTCATGCTGATGACAGGTTCTGCTCGATAATGATCCAAAGCAGAGTGGACCAACGCATGTTAATTTTCATCATCTGAGTCAGATGCCACCAGCAGAACATTTATTTTCTTTTTTGGTGTTTGGGTTCTGTAATTTCTGCATTGGAGTGTTGCTCTTTTAAAACATCTGAAAGCATTCTCCACACCTCGTCCCTCTCAGATTTTGGAAGGCACTTCAGATTCTTATACCTTGGGTCGAGTACTGTATCTATCCTTAGAAATCTCACATGGGTACCTTCTTTAGAAATCTCACATTGGTACCTTCTTTGCATTTTGTCAAATCTGCTATGAAAGTTTTCGTAAAACGAGAATGTGCTGGGTCATCATCCGAGACTGCTATAACATGAAATATATGGCAGAAGGCAGATGATAAAACCAAGCAGGAGACATACAATTCTCCCCCAAGGAGTTCAGTCACAAATTTAATGAATTCATTATTTTTTTAACGAGCATCATCAGCATGGAAGCATGTCCTCTGGAATGGTGGCCAAAGCATGAAGGGGTATCTGAATGTTTAGCATATCTGGAACTTAAATAACTTGCAAGGCCAGCTACAAAAGTGCCATGTGAACATCTGTTCTCACTTTCAGGTGACATTGTAAATAACAAGCAGTTAGCAGTATCTCCCATAAATGTAAACAAACTTGTTTGTCTTAGCAATTGGCTGAACAAGCAGTAGGACTGAGTGGACTTGTAGGCTCTAAAGTTTTACATTGTTTTGGTTTTGAGTGCAGTTATGTAACAAAGAAAATCTACATTTGTAAGTTACACTTTCATGATAAAGAGATTGAACTCAGTACTTATATGAGGTGAATTGAAAAATACTATTTCTTTTGTTTATCATTTTTACAGTGCAAATATTTATAAGATAAAGTGAGCACTGTACACTTCATACTCTGTTGTAATTGAAATCAATATATTTGAAAATGTAGAAAAACATGCAGAAATATTTAATACATTTTAACTGGTATCCTATTGTTTAACAGTGCAAGTAATCAGGATTAATTTTTTTAATTGCAGTTAATTTTTGAGTTAATCTCATGAGTTAACTGCGATTAATCGACAGCCCTAGTTTAAACATTGCTATCTGCTGGAAAAACCAGCCTAAATATAGCTTTAGCACTCCATAGAGTTACAGGTGGGTTGGGACAGAGACTCAGGACTTCAATAGATCTGGGTTCAACTCCTGGTTCTACCATAGTGTCCCTGTGTGACTTTGGGCAAGCCATTATCCACTATGTGCTTCAGTTCCCCATCTGCATAATAGGGATAATGCTACTTCTTTGTCTGTTTTGATTGTAAGCTCTTTGGGACATGTCTCTTATCATGTATAATTACATTGCCTAGCAAATGGGGCCCTGATCTCAACTGGAGCCTCTAGGTGCTACTGTAGTGAAAATAATAACTTTCCCAATAGGGACTTCAGTGTAATTGGGAACATTTCTAATGAAGCGAATTCTGTGTTTTAAGGAACTGCATTTCCCTTACAGGTTTACAAATGGTGCCTCATGTTGTTCTTTTTAAAAATTATTTCCTGCAGTCACCATTATGCTTCACGGCATGTACCAGCTTCTTAACTATTGGGAGGTAAAAGAAAATCTGCCTCCCGCCCCCACAAAAGTTACCTCATAACTGCCTCCAGCAGGGTTTCTTGCACTTTCCTTTGATGCATTTGGTGCTGGCCATGTCGGAGACAGGATACTGGATCAGATAGACCATGGGTCTGATGCAGTATGGAAATACCTATGCTTTCTTAAGAAATGACTTGATCTATACACCATACGGATCCTGATTAGAGATTCTTACATTCCTGCATTTTGAAAGATTTCAGCCCAACTCAAGAAAGAGAGATGTTAAGCAAATGACTGTTCATTGCACGTTCCCGTTTAAGTTTTGTACATATTCTGTAGCGCTGAGGGCTGTGCTATTAACTTGCAACTAGCTAATTGTGCCTTTGGGGAGTTTAACAAATAAAACTGCCTTGATTAGATTTCAGTGGCAGGTTCATACCCATTAGTTCAGACATCCCCCAATCTTCAGTGATGTTTTGATCCAACTTCTTCATCCGGATCCAAACATTGCAGCCAACCCTTGTCTCTGTAATGGGCTTACCCAACACCCCAGATTTGAGCTTCAGAATATTTAGAACTAGACGTGTAGCCCAATTTGGCAGCTCAAGCCAATCTCTAATCAGAACTAGTGTTTGAAAACAGGGGCCTCAAAGTGCATTATGCTAAACCTGCTGCTGGGAAGCAGCATGGCTGGTGCCACTGTTTTATAAAGAGAAGAATACACCTGTATGATCTGAGAGCTGGACAAACAGGGAGGAGATACTAGGCTTTTAATAATGGGGATTAGGTTAGGCATCTGGGCAGAAAGGAAGAATGCTGGAGCTTTTGCTGCTGCAGAGTGAGGCCTTCACTTCACTCTCCGTGTCCCTCTTTCTCCTCCTCCATGCTTGAGGTGCCCAGAGCTCAGATTCACTTTGGCAACCCAGCCCCCTCCTATGTCATAGATGATGGTGTGAACTCCCCATTGGAAGTGTAGCAAAAACTGATGTTGGCTGAATCATGGGTCTCTGCCAGCCCCATTTTAAGTCTCGATAATACTCTGATTTTTCATTATACTAGACTCAGAGGTTGGCTGAGGCCACAAAGTTCACATCCAGATCAGTATTTTGAATTGCCCACCATATGGGGATGTTCAGGTCTGAGGTTTTAATTCAGGCTCACCTCCGATTATGATGTTAACAAATGAGTAAGGCCACTTTATACCTCTGTTTTATGAGCTACATGCAGCATGCATTATTTGCAAGCACAAGCAACTAAAACGGTATCATTCCTGTTTAGTAACTGTGTAGATTGCAGTTTCTCTCTCTCTCTCTCTCTCTCCATATATATATTTAGAGAGAGAGAGAGAGAGAGAGAGAGAGAGACCATCAAGCACTGACTAGCACACACACAAAAACATTTGCTCATCAGTGCCAGCGGCCTTAATGCAGAGGGGGGTTACCCTGTCATCCTGTTGCACTTATTAATGGGATGTTTCATTTGAGGGAACTAGATTTTTATTGAGTATGAATTTCCCTGTAGGCTTTTTACTTTGCACGTACATTGCAGCTAAAATGCCAAGATGTTCTGCAAGTATTTTATGGGATTCAAAATGAGCATAGAGTCACATACAGAGCTCACGTCTGACCCTGTGAAGCAAAGCACCATTTGCCTGCAGAAGATCCTATTTCTGTATCACTCAGGATAACAACAGATGGGACCTCCTAATGAGAGTATCATTAGCCTAGAGGCAACAAAACGGTACCAGAATGCAGTGAGCAGATTGCCCCTCACATCTGCAGAGACTGTTGGTATTGTCAGATGAATATACATTGAGAATAAAGGAGTAAAAGGGATGGAGTCCAACATGGTGGGGAGACCCTAATTTGCTAAACTCTCCCCAAACTTCAATACACATGCCTAGGTCTGGAGAATCCCATTTGCCTCCCAAGGGGTCCAGACCTCTTGGTTCCATTCCACAGCCTTTGAGGAAGCAGGAATTAATCCTATAAGTAAGTGCTGCTCTCTGGTATAATACCAATGGCTTGGTATTATGAACAGGTGCAAACTTGGAGTGTGGTGATTCCTGGTCTCTGCTGTGTCACCAGTATTTTCCTTCAAAATGGTTTTTCGATGGAAAATTCCACAGGAAAATTACAATTTTACCACCTCCCCAAGCCCCCAATTTTATTTTATTTTTAATTTTCAATTGGGAAAGTCACAATGAAATACTTCGTTTGTGGTCACATTGAAAGATTTCAGTTTGTTGAACTATAGCCAGACGTTTACTTTTGGGTCAGTCACATCATGTAAGTCTGGAGTTGGTGGAGTTACTCTAGGTTTATACCAAAGCAATGTGGATAAGAAAAAAACCCAAAGTGTTGATCTAGCAACAAAAGACCTGAGTCCCTGTAAGTGTTGATGAGCACCATTTGCAATAGGCAAGTCAATGGTCTCATCCCTCATGATTCAATCCATACTGATACTAATTTCTTAAATCATTTTAGGTGAAAACAGAGCCTCCTACCAAAATCCCAGAGGAACCCACTCCCTTTTTTGACTATTGCATCAGATGGAAAATTATAAATTAGATTTAATCATCCACAAATAGTGATTTTTACTGGTAAAATGCCCTCCAGATAAGTAGCCCTTTGAGGGATTAATATTTTCCTAATGATATCTGAGTGATATTTCATCACCCACACCTGGTAACCAAATAGCTGCCTAAGTATCACAATATTTAGAGGTCCGTGAAACTTCAGAGCACATCTCTATACCATAAGACAGCTCTGAAATTCTTCCTCCCCCATTAGTCTGTTTTGCGTTTTCTTTTTGGACAGGTCAATAAAATAGTATGTCTTCATCTATTCTCTTAATCATCATGGGAGGGGAATAGCTCAGTGGTTTGAACATTGGCTTGCTAAACTCAGGGTTGTGAGTTCAATCCCTGAAAGGACCATTTAGAGATCAGGGTAAAAACAGTCGTGCATATGTTTCTCTCAGTGTTATAGAGGGTGGACAATTTATGAGTTTACCCTGTATAAGCTTTATACAGAGTAAAACAGATTTATTTGGGGTTTGGATCCCATTGGGAGCTGAGTGTCTGGGTGCTGGAGACAGGAGCACTTGCTGTGCTGTTTTCAGTTTAGTCTGAAGCTTTGGGGGCGTGGTTCAGACCCTGGGTCTGCGTTTGCAGCAGGCTGGCGTGTCTGGCTCAACAAGACAGGGTTCTGGAAGTCCCAAGATGGCAGGGAAAATGGGCTCAGAGGTAGTCTCAGCACATCAGGTAACAATCCCAAGCGGGTCTCTGTGACTGAACCCGTCAGACTTACTATGACTGTAGGAGAGCCGCCTCTCTGAGAGGCAGCTGCTAAGTCAATGGAATAATTATCTGCCTGAGGGAATTCACACCCCTGAGGGATGTAGCTAAATTTTAGATATAGAGCAGGCCTCAGATTGTAAACTCTTCTTCAGGGCAAGGACTATTTCTTAGAATAGGTTTGTACACAGCCTAGCACAATGGGGCCCCAATGTCAGTTGGGGCCTCTAGGCCCTACTATAATATTATTTATAACTGGGGGGGGTAGGTATTTGCTTGTACAGCATGTCAAAACTGTAAATATCTTGATGTTTCAAAGAGAAATACACCCAAGAATTATATTAAATGGCTTTTTGTGTACGGATTATAGCTATTCCTTTGCACTATCACATACCAGTATTCTATAAAGACACCAGTCTGGCAAAGAGAATTTTTAAGTTCAGCATGCTGTAGTAGATGTATCCTAAAACACATGCCCTGCAATCAAGGTGATAGCACAAATATTGAAGACCTAAATGTTTTAATGTGGCCTAAGTGTAATAAAATGCCCAGTAAACAGCTATTGCTTGCACATTGTAAATCCACACTGGTGACCACTAGCACAGCAAGTTTTTACTGCCCTCTAAAGGCAAGCTTGGGTTTTTTATTAAAGCAGTAGCATTAGCGTTCCACATAAAATATTGTAACATGCAGATGAGCTTCTGATCTCTGCATTCACACTGGCATTTAGAACCAGCAAGTCAACTCAACAGCATTGTGTTTTCTAAGCTTAGTTATGCACAGCGAGAAAGCAGTATACCAACTTCTTCATCATAATCTCTAGCCCTCTCTCTATTTCACTCTCCATTGCCCCTGGATGAGAAGCATGGATATGGACCTTCTACTTTAAATCTTGGACTGAGCTGTGCAGATGAGTGATAGACCTGGGAGAACAAATGTGGAAGAATAAATATGCTTTGAAACTTTGCCTTAAAACTTAATCAAATCTTATCCAGAGTAATAGAGTTCCAAAAGTGTTTGGTTAACATAGATTTTTTTCCCCCCTCCTTATTTTTGAATTGTCATGAACCTCGCAATTTTAGATTTAGGGACTAGAAGCAAAATTGCTGAAATGTGTTTTTAAAAAAAAAAGGCCATGTTTCTGTAAGTTTCGTTTTTGCAGATCTAAAGGGTTTGAGCCAGAGAAGGGAGGGGGAAATCTAAAGTCTCTGCTGCTATGTGCCTGCCTTCAAAATCAAAAATAGAACACAGAGAGAAACATAACCATATGGAGAAAATTAAGGAGAACGTGAATAAAGTCAGTTCAAAAGCTGATAATGTTTTATATCTTCTCATGTCTGATCAAGAAATAGCTGCTAGATGGATGCTTCTTTTTCCCCTGGTTCTTGGAGCTATATAAAGAAAACATGCAGCTTGTAACTTGTTTACAATTCCATTACTGGGCTTGTTATTTTAAAGACACTGGCTGATTATAATTACAGTATAAGCAGGAAGCTGGCCTTATTTCAGTAGCAGCTCTGAATTTTGGCAGAGTGCCATGGTTATAAGTGGAATTTATCAATAAGTGGTGGAACAATTATGAATGACATTCAATTATTTAAGAAGTATGAAAGATTAGGAGTCTAGGCTTCAAAAACCGTAACTATTGCTTTGTCTGATATGTCCTTACTTTTGATGTGCAAAGTTTACCAAATACAGTATATGTATATATATATATTATATTAATTAGGGTGGCCTAACATTTCCCATTATAAGAAATGGCCAACTTTTTTTTAATAAATATCCCATTTGTAAACTAAGAATAATAATCCTCTCTTTCTCCCACACTTTGTCCATCTTGCCTATTTAGACTGTCATCTCTTCAGGGCAGTGACCAACTTTCAGTATGTGTTTGTACAGTGCTTGGTATAATGGGACCCAGACTCAGTTGTGGCCTCTAGGTGCTACTGTAATATAAATAATAAATACGTAATAATGACAGTAAGATAACGTCATAAAATTGCCCTGTATAGACCAGCTGACCCTAAGAGAGAGACTATCCTTTCTACGGCACTACACAGCCTTCCCCCTAGAGAAGTTATGGTAGCAGTAGGCTGTTCAATAATGGATGATCTAGAGAATATCAGGCAGGCCTCTCATTTTATTGCTGTCCATAATGTAAGGACTAGAAAGTATCTGGTGAAAATAGGAGGTACTGTGCTGGGGTATAGTCCCCATACTGGCTCTGAAAGGTTCAATTGGGGCAAGCAGGCCCAATCAACCAATTAAGCAGTGAGCAGGGGAGAGATTTAGGCTGAGAAGGGGCCACTAATTGGAAGCAGGCTCAGCTGAACAGGAACAGGAGGGACTTGTATAAGTGCAGGAGCTGGGAGCAGCTAGGTCTCCAGGGTAGTAGGCTGTAGTTACTCCCTGGGAGGAGGGAGCTGTGCTCAGAGTGTGAAAAATAATCCATGGTTCCTCCCTGAGAAGAGGGAGTTGGGAAGTTGGCAACCCCAGAGAGGGGTGAAGCCAGAAAGATAGGAGAAGGCTTGGGGGAATAACAGCAAGGACTAGGCTAGCATAGACCTCTAGCTCCTGAGCTAGAACCCGGAGGGTGGACTAGAGTTCTCGGTCCCAGCCACTGAGGATGTGGCACAGACCAGGCATAGGACAATGGACTGCCTGGGAAAATGTCTTCTGGGAGGACTATCTCGCTTGAAGGGGAAACACTCATAGTGACCTGGCTGGCGGGCTGAGTCATGAAGAGGAGGCTGTGGTTCCTGGAGCAAGCGGGGACTGCAGGGCGAGAGGATGATTGGAGAGACACCACCAGAGGAGGGTGCAATGCCTGGCCAGAGCTAATCCCCAGAGTGACCAGGAGGAGGCCCCAATGGCAATAAGTGGACCCCGTCACAGGTACCAATTTAAAATTGACAGAAGATATTTCCTCCTGTAACCAGGGCCGCCCAGAGGATTCCAGGGGTCCGGGGTCTTCGGCGGCGGGGGGTCCTTCCGTCCCGGTGTTCGGGGCACTTCGGCGGCGGGTCCCGGAACGGAAGGGCCCCCCACCGCCGAATTGCCGCCGAAGACCGGGCTGCGCTTCGGCGGCAGGTCCTGCTTCGGCGGTAATTTGCCAGTGGGGGGTCCTTCCGCCCCGGAGCGGAAGGACCGCCCGCTGGCGAAGACCGGGAGCGAAGAAGCTCCTGTGCCCTCTTGCCCCGCCCCCTCTGGGCAGCCCTGACCCTATCCACACCCCCCCCAGAACACCCACAATCCAACCCCCCCATTCCCTGCCCCCTGACCGCTCCCCCAACCTCTGCCCCCTCCCTGTGCCCTGACTGTCCCCAGGACTCCCTGCCCCTTAGCCAACCCCCCGGCCCCAGCCTCTTACCCCCAGCTCCCTCCTCACCCGGAGTCTCAGCGCCTCGCAGAACAGCCGCAGTGTGTCCCCGGTGGGGCCTGAGCCCCGCCCCGCTCAGAGCCGCGTGGTGAGGGGGCGGGGCTGCAAGCTCCACGCCGAGCGGAGGCAGCTGAGCTCAGCCCGGAGCTCCCAGCCCCGCCCCCTCACCACGCGGGTCGGAGCGGGGCGGGGGTCAGGGGCCCCGGCGGAGACACGCTGCGGCGCTGTCTGAGGACGCCGCTTGATGCGCTAGGGCTCCAGGAGAGGGGTGGAGGCGGGAGCCTCAGCTGTTCTCTTGGGGGCCCCTGCGGAGCCCGGGGCCCGGGGCAAATTGCCCCCTTTGCCCCCCCCTCTGGGCGGCCCTGCCTGCAACCGCCACAGAGTATGAGTGAGAAAAATAGCCTAGTATGCTTTTTTTAAAAGAATTACTCAGTGATATGAGTAAGAATCACATCTAGAGTTTAACCAGCTAGGATAAAAATATCAAGGCTGGCAGTCTGCATGCACCAAAATAGATACAAACCGATCACTATCTAGGGTCAAGGGAAAGTGCTTTCATTCACCCATCCATGCTTTAAACCTCAAATTCTCATGGTTTCCTTAAAATTATGTTTAGTCTATTCAGTTGGGAGATCAGGCTCAATACAAGCAAGAAAGGGTAAGAGGAAAAGTAATTAGTATAATTCAATACTGGTTAAATAATAGAGACAGTAGCAGTGTTTTTGTGGCTCCCACACCCATAGCAGTCAAATTCATGTCTGTACAGAGAATGTCCAAGATGACTCTGTGCACCATGGAAGATGCACTCAAACCCATGAGGTTAATGTGGAGCTAAAATGATGCATAGGTCTTATACTGGCCCTTTGCAAAGGGATGAATTTCACCCTATTGGCATAAGTAGACACAACGCCATTGAATCAATGGATCTGCACCCATTTACATGAGTGGAGGCATTGCCCCACAAGACAATAACATTCTCCTCTGTGAATCAAAGCGATGCACTGGAGTGGAGCAAGAAACCTGTAAGAACAAAAAATGATTCTTTAAAAAAACCCAACCACTTATTTGTATGAAAAGTGTCACTCTGTCATCCATTGCTTTTATGAGATAGGTGCTACGCTGGGGAGAGAAAAGGAACTTGCCAGGAAATAAATAGTACATTAGTGTGTTTTCCAAAACTGCATTAAAAATCTTCTTGGGGATTAAAACATTTTTATCAAATGCCCACACATGTAAGAAGTTGTATTAGGCTGTAATTTTTAAGGCCAAGAGCCAAAATTTCTCTGCTGCTGCATATGGTATGTTAAATCTTGACAAGTGTTACAAGACTCCTGTAAATCCAAATTGCCACAGCTTGCACTTATGTGGACTAGTTCAAATTACCTGGTGATAATTAGGTTAACTATAGGAAGAACAGCCTTACAGCTAAGGCACTGGACTAGAATTTGAGATTGAGTTTTCTTCCCAGCTCTGCCATAGACTCCTTGTGTGACACTGACTATCTAACTCTTCGGGCTTGGCTACACTTGCAAGTTGCAGCGCTGGTAGAGGCTTTCCAGCGCTGCAATTAGTAACCGTCCACACCTGCAAGGCACATCCAGCGCTGCAACTCCCTGGCTGCAGCGCTGGCTGTACACCTGGCCGGGTTGGGGTGTAGCGATTGCAGCGCTGGTAATCCAGCGCTGCTCATCAAGTGTGGACACACACCAGCGCTTTTATTGGCCTCCAGGGAATAAGGAGATATCCCAGAATGCTTTTAACTAAATTACTCCCTTTGTTTTGTTATGCAGCCTCTCTTTGTTTTGTTGTGAACCTCCGGAGCTCCGTTTCTACCGGAGCTGTTTATCAGCTCCTGTTTGCTGTGATCAATCTGTGAACAATCAAATGAGATCCTCCTCCCTGTTGTGAACGAGCTCTGTGGAGCTCCTCCGTTGCCGCTGCTGCTATCTAAAAAACAAACAAAGCTCCTGTTTGCTGTGATCATCTGTACCTGGCTGTAAACAATCAAATAGAGGCAGGCAGGGAAACAGTGGGGAGTCCTGTTGCCTGCAGGCTGTTTGCAATTAAGAGTTAAGACTAAGGGGTCGGAAAAATGTTCTGATTTTTCAAGTCAGGAAGCTAACACACAGTGTTGGCTCCAAAAATCCACTCTCTCTCTCCCCCCGCTCCCTGTCACACTAGACCCCACTCCACCCCCCTCTTTTGAAAAGCACGTTGCGGCCACTTGAATGCTGGGATAGCTGCCCATAATGCATCACTCCCAACAGCGCTGGAAATGCTGCAAATGTGGCCACACACCAGCGCTGGTAGCTGTGAGTGTGGCCACACACCAGCGCTGCTCCTACACAGCTGGATGACCAGCGCTGCAAACTACCAGCGCTGCAAACCGTAAGTGTAGCCAAGCCCTAAGATGCTAAATCTCACAATCTGTAAAATGGGGATACATTCATTGACTGTGAGGTGCACAGATCCTATGATGATGGAGGAAAGGAGGAGCATATAATTAAATTAAAGAGCTACAGAAAACCCCATGAAGTATCAGGCTAGATCCTGTGGGGTGCTGACTAGCCTTCAATTTTGTTGGCCGTAATGGAAAGGGAAGATGCTCAGTGACACAGATACTTCAATCCCATGCTGTAGCTTGGGGATCATTGCATTAAATTTATTAATGGTTTATATATGATTGTGTTCTACTCCATGAGGGAGAGTAGCACAGGAACTAAAAACAGTGAAGGGGGTGGCCATTAAGGCAAATCACTCATACTGCAAACAACTCAAGAGAGGCTGGGTTTTCCAGAGACTAGGGGCAGGTCTTCACTACCCACCGGATCGGCGGGTAGAGATCAATCTATCGGGGATCAATTTATCGTGTCTCATCTAGACACGGATAAATGGATCCCCGAACGCGCGCCCCGTCGACTCCGGAACTCCAGCTCGTGAGAGGCAGAAGTGGAGTCAACGGGGGAGCGGCGCGGTCGACTCACCGCCATCCTCATGGCCAGGTAAGTTGACCTAAGATATGCCAACTTCAGCTTCGCTATTCGCGTAGCTGAATTTGCGTATCTTAGTTTGACTCCCCCCTTCCCCCTCCCCAGTGTAGACCAGGGTTAGGAAACCAAGAAAGGCCTTTTGATATTAAAGGATGAGTTTCAACTGACTCTTGGTCTTCCTTTTTGATTCAACAAACTTACAGGACCCTGAGCCCTAAGGAGCCCCAACCTTGCTAAAGGGTCAGAAAGACTGACACCTATCAGACCCCTATACTGGATTTGGGAATGACCTCTGATAAACTTTTAGTAAGCATGTAGGAACTTTCCTTGTTTATTGCATATTTTTCTGATTGGCTTCTGCTTTAAGAATAAATGTATTTTGCTTTGAAAAAGCGATGTGGCCTCTGGTAAAGACACACTCATTGTCTTTGGAGAGAAAGCAATGCACAGGTGCTGGCCTTTAGACAGAGGGGCTTGCTGGGATATGACAATGTAAGGGAGCTGTGCAGCCTTAAATACCCCAGTCAGAAGATAGTGGGACAAGGTCCCTGCCCAGAGACAGGTGGCAGCTGGAGAGCTAAGTCCTGACTGCACACTCTTGGAGAGGACCATGGGGGAGGGCGGGATATAGGTGCAGTTACCCTGAAACTGTGACACGCAGCCCCTGACAGGATCAGCTCTGAAGTTAGCACTATGGTAATGCCTGGGCATAAATTGTTGGCTAAAGCTGCTGTAAAGTGCCAAAATAAAATAAAGCTTCAATCGTTTTTAAAAAACAAACATGCTTTTCTCCCTAGGGAGGATGATAAAAAACAAACACAAAGGTATGATTTGCTGTACGGCACATATTCGTTATGGAGAGCTTTCCCCCTATTAGGCTGGATATAAACTGACATGAATAGCACACGGCATAACTGAAGCCATATAAATCAGAACCCGTGTTTGTCACTAAAGCAAATTATGCCGGCTTTACAACCTATGAAGAACAATTAGGGATCCAGGAAAGACATTACGATTAGGGAAATAATGAAAGGCATATCAGAGTCATCGGTCCAGCTGATTGACAGGTTGTCATGGATAAACCAGCCCTGAAAGAAAATGCATCCCACGTTTAGAACAATGGCATGCCCATTTCTGCTAAGATCAGATGGCAAGCCAGGCATGTATAACTAGGGACACTCCTGATTCTTGTTTCTGGACGTTATTGATTTGAATAATTCTGTGTGTTAATGGGAAAGCACTCCTGGCCTAAAGACAGGCAAATAATCAAGCAGGATTCCAAATAATTTAATCAATTTATGTTGAGGGCTTCATCTTGAATCAGCTACTAATTTAAAAAAAGATGGTATTCCCCTTTTATCTAATATCTTTGTGTGCCCAATCAAAAACCCAGGTCCTCAAGTATATTGAAAGCTTCTATTCTGTCAGGGTTCGGTGCACTTGAGTGCTTGCTTAGCCTCCTTGTGCATGTAGAAAGCACTGACCTTCTATACACAAAGGCTCTGTGAAGTCAAGCACAATGTATTATTGTACTATTAGGTACGATGGCCTGTAAGCAATCCCTGTTTGTTTTTTTGTTTTCTGTTTTAAGCTTTGGAAATCTCTAGATACTATGATGTAAGTGATAAAGACTCTCTGCAAAAATGGATCTAGGCACTATCGTAATTAATAATTCCAGTGCTTCCCCTTCCTATTGAGATTAGCTAGAAATGTATTTTGTTGTGATGAGATACAAACCCACAAATTCCATTATAGCCAACACAACAAGAAGTAATTAATGGTGGCAGAAGGGAGAACCACTAATAAGGAATTTGTAATAATAATGACATTATCCACCTCAGTTTGTTAATGCTGATAGCCTGTGGTCAAAAGAAGGTATAGCAATTCATCGATACAGAAAATCAGTTGCCTCCGATTACCCCTAGAGATGCACTGTACCTTTTCGTGCACTTCAATAGACTTTAATGATATCATATGCTGAACACAATAAAACAAAATTCTTTATGCAAACATCTCAGTCAAGAGCTTTCTGGTGTGTTCTCAGGGCTTTTCAGTGACACACTTGACTACAATTCAGAGTCCTGAAGAACCACTTTAACCAAAACACTGGTCAAACAGAAGCGGGCTTCTGAAGTCTTGCTTGGCATTACAATTACACTCTGTGTTTAAGTGATGGATGTGCCAGTCTCTGAAACTGTTGCTCTGATATTCAGCACGTTTCCCTGTTGAATGTGAAGGGGGGAAAATAAAATCATTTCAGGCAAACTAGGGAATGGATTTAAAATCAACAAGTGTGTTAAAGGCATATAAGGTCTCTAAGTAATATCAGGAACTTCACACTGAATGCCATTGTATGTGCAATATGTATTGCAAAATGTAATTCAAGATTATGACCACCCAAAGGCATACAAGACACTCCTGATAGGATTGTTGATAATTTGGGCATAGGAAACCATGCTGTTAAGAAATGACTGGCAGGTTATATTGGCATTTCTCTTACACTAATGCCTAATTACTCTTTAAATTCAACAGCCAACAAAAATAATTTCATAACTACAATGTAGCTTAGAGGTGGGAGCTGCCTGGTGCTCTGTGTGTAATGAATTGGTGGTATTTTTTTTGTTTATAGTGAGTGAGGTGGACGTATTACAAAAACCATCACAGATGGCACAAAAGCCATCTGGGTAACTGAGAACGGGATCAGGCCCATGGATGTTAAGAGGCTTGCCTAAATTCACACAGGGAATCAGTGGGAGACATTGGATTAAGATTCTGAAATTCCTGGCTCTGAGACCCATATTCATTCCACTAAACCACACTGGCTGGCTTCCAGGAGTCAAAGTAGATGAACACCTCACGCTCCCTTTGATTACAACAATGACCCCACTTGCCCAGCAGATGGGGGGTGTGTGATTGTTGAAGGCACCAGCTTACTGCTTCTGAGGGCCCAAAGGCTTGCACTCAATTCATGCATCCTGACAAAAGAAAGAAAGAAGAGTAGCAAAATACGGACCCAGGACTTCAGAAAAGCAGACTTAGACTCCCTTAGGGAACTGATGGGGAGGGTCCCCTGGGAGACTAATTTGAAGGGCAAGGAGTCCAGGGAGTTGGCTGTATTTTAAAGAAGCCTTATTGAGGGCGCAGGAACAAACCATCCTGAATAGCAAATTCAGGAAAGAATAGCAAATATGGCAGGCGACCAGCTTGGCTTAACAATGAAATCTTCAGTGAGCTTAAACTCAAAAAAGAAGCTTACAGGAAGTGGAAATTTGGACAGATGACTAGGGAGGAGTATAAAAATATTGCTAGAGCATGCAGGGGTGTAATCAGGAAGGTCAAGGCACAATTGGAGTTGCAGCTAGCAAGGGATGTTCAGGGTAACAAGGGTTTCTACAGGTATGATGAGATAACTGGCGCTGTGAATATGGGGAAAGCGGTAGATGTGATATTATCTTGACTTAGGCAAAGCTTTTGATACTGTCTCCCATAGTATTCTTGCCAGCAAGTTAAAGTATGGATTAGATGAATGGACTATAAAGTGGATAGAAACTGGCTAGATTGTCGGGATCAACGGCTCAGTGTCTAGTTGGCAGCTGGTATCAAGCAGAATGCCCCAGTGGTCAGTCCTGGGGCCAGTTTTGTTCAACATCTTCATTAATTATCTGGATGATGGGGTTAATTGCACCCTCAGCAAGTTCACAGATGACACTAAAATGGGGGGAGAAGTAGATATGCTGGAGTCCAGAGTGACCTAGGCCCAGAGTGACCTAGACAAATTGGAGGATTGGGCCAAAAGAAATCTGAGGTTCAACAAGGACAAGTGCAGAGTCCTGCACTTAGGAAGGAAGACTCCCATGTACCACTACAGACTGGGGACCGACTGGCTAAGCAGCAGTTCTGCAGAAAAGGACCTGGGGATTATAGTGAACTAGAAGCTGGATATGAGTCAGCAGTGTGCCCTTGTTGCCAAGAAGGCCAACAGTATATTGGGCTGTGTAAGGGGGCGGGACTCACCCCTGCAGCACCTCCTGTCAATCATCTTGGGAATTAGCTCTTCGACCCAGGAGGGCCCTCTTCAGGCCGGTGTCCCACTTCCAGCTGGGTCCCGAGTCCCTCTTAGACCCCGGTGCCCCTTTCTCTGGGGTGTTGCCCCTCTGGCAGTAACCCCCAATCTCAGGGTCTCCCCTTCCAGGAGAACCGCCACCCCATATCCCCACCTCCCCTCAGTCTTGGCTACTGCCAGTCACCACTTAGCCCCCATTAACTGGGGCAGACTGCAGTGTATCAGCCACTCATCACAGGCAAGGGCGGTCTGGACCTGCTGCCTCTGCCTTGCCTACCCGTGGGCTGCCTCCTGCAACCCCAAGTGCCCTGTTGGCCTTCCCTAGGCCTACAGCCTGGGGTTTTCCAAGGCCGGAGCTCCCCAGCTCCCTTGGCCTTTCCCCAGCCCTGCTCCACTCTAAGCACTTGGTTAAGCTCCCTGCAGCCAGGCCCTTCGCTCTCTGAATGCAGAGAGAGACTGTTTGCCTGAGCTCCTGGCTCAAGCCTTTATAGGGCCAGCTGGGCCCTGATTGGGGCATGGCCCCCACTGAGCCTGCTTCCCACTCTACCTGGGCTGTTCTCCCAGCCCTCTCGCAGGGCTGGTTTTAACCCTGTCAGAGCTGGAGCGGGTGACCACCCTGCTACAGGCTCTCTATTAGTAGGAGCATTGCCAGCAGATCGAGGGAAGTGATTATTCCCCTCTATCTAGCACTGGTGAGGCCATATCTGGAGTATTGCATCCAGTTATGGGGTCCCCCCACTACAAAAAGGATATGGACAAATTGGAGAGAGTCCAGCAGAGGGCAACAAAAATGATTAGGGGGCTGGGGCACGTGACTTACGAGGAGAGGCTGAGGGAACTGGGGTTATTTAGTTTTCAGAAGAGAAAAGTGAGGGGGGATTTGATAGCAGCCTTCAACTACCTGAAAGGGGGTTCCAAAGAGGATGGAGGTCAGCTGTTCTCAGTGGTGGCAGATGATAGAACAAGGAGCAATGATCTCAAGTTGCAGTAGGAGAGGTCTAGATTGGATATTAGGAAACACTATTTCACTAGGAAGGTGGTGAAGCACTGGAACGGGTTACCTAGGGAGGCAGTGGAATCTCCATCCTTAGAGGTTTTTAAAGCCCAGCTTGACAAAGCCCTGGCTGGGATGATTTAGTTGGTGTTGGTCCTGCTTTGAGCAGGGGATTGGAATAGATGACCTCCTAAGGTCTCTTCCAACCCTAATCTATGATTCTATCCCTTCACAGACAAGCCCAGAGATCAAGAATCTGAGCTCACTGAACTGCAACAGCAAATGGGATTTTCTGCCAGAGGCTTCAGGACATGGATTCCATACCTGCTAGTAGCTGAAAACTATAAGTGATTGGGACTTTCAAAAGAAGAAAGAGAGAAGACAATAGAGACTCTTAGTGACTGTGCTCTACGGGTCTGATTTTCACTATGGGCTCAGCAGCCTCAACATCAGCTGATGTCAATAGGAGCTGATGTTAACAATATTTTGTATGTTTAAGGGTGAGGGTCCTTTGCTTCTGCTTAGAAATCTTCAACCCTCAGAGTTCAATCAGCATAGAGATCCAGTTCCTCCATGTCATTGATTTTTATTCCCTTCCCCCATAGTTCAAGCTGATGGAATGAGTCCACCTGCACATCTCCCCTTCATGGAAGTCTTCATGGAGCAATCAGTCTTTGGTCCACTCATGTTCTACAGTTGTGCAACACTAGTATTTCACAAATGGTAATGCTTCTCTCCTGGCTGGGGGGTTTCCAGTTTCAGAGCAAACACTTAAATACTACCTTATAACATGGTACACAGATACTATAAGTGAGATTAACTCATGCAATAACTCACAAGCATTTCGTTAAGTCTAAACACATTTTATAAATCTAATACCTATTTTCACAATAGTAAGCCAGGTGAACCAGAGTGGTTTCCAGTTATGCATTTGTCAGTGTTTAGTGAGCCTAGGCATGAACTGGCACCTGGTCTGCCAGCATCACTCCTCCTGTGACAGATGTTAGTCACATCATTTATGCACTACTGGAAAGCACTCAGTAGGATAACGAGCATGGTATAAGAACCTATATAGATTAGAATAGAATGTACTTATGTGATCTTGTATTACAATGTAAAAGGGTCTTTGATGAGAGTGACTTTTGCATAACCCAAAGGGTTATTATGATCTGCAAGTAGTAATCTACTAAACATCCATTCTGGATTCAAAGAACTCCAGCGCTGCCCGGGGGGGGGGTGTCAAGTGGGGCAATTTTGGCAGCGGGGGGCCCTTCAGTTGCTCCGGGGGCCCCCCACCACCGAAATGCCACCGGAGACCTGGACCGCCGCCGGGTGAGTACAAGCGCTGCAGCTCCCCCGCTTTGCCCCAGGCCCCCTGAATCCTCTGGGCGGCCCTGAAGAACTCACAGCAGAGGGCTTAAAGAAACCAAAGAGAGATTTATTGCTCAGGTATTTAATAGGCAGACAGAGGATTAATCAGGATCTGAAGATACTAACTCCTAGGGGACCGGGAGACATTCTTCCCCGAAAATGGTTGCAGTACCATGTCCAAAAGTAAAGTTGTTTGATTTTCTTTAATACTGAAATTAACCACAGTACGCAGAAAGATCTTGCCTGGATAGCCACATGCCAATGCCAATTTTTGTAAGCCACAAGTTAATGCCACTTCCTTGTAGCAGCATGTGTTGGCAGAAATGAACTGAAATAAGCACACTTTTTTTTACCATTTCCAATTAAATTATATCTTTGTCTGAGGGGGTGAGGAAGGCCAAACTCTGTAACTGCTAAGAGCTGTATGTGCCTTATCAGACCATGCCCTGCTAAGCAGTGAGATCTATATAGAAGAGGTTGAGGGGAAAGAAATTATTTATGAATACAGCCCTGAGTTGGATTCACCAGCAGGAACTCAGAGGCACAGACCTAGAAAGCAGAAGGAAAGTGCACTGCAGGGAGGATATTTAGTGTATAAAAGTCACTGTGGCAGCTCTGCAGTTGACATGACAGGATGAAATAACACCCCCCTGAAACATTAAATAGACTTTGGTCAGGCACAGTTATATAAATCTGAAAGCAATGCCTGATTGAGTATTATAGATGGACTCATTAAAAGTGCACAAGGCAAATTAATGTAATTTTCAGTGAAAGGAGCATTTTTATCTGCACTCAGTGAAAATGACTGTGCCCCACAGCTAGATATGTAATTGCAAGAGAGAAGTATTTTAACAAGTCCTGAAAGCAAATATTTCTAGGAAATAACAGTCTCATAACGCCACACAGCATTTTAAACACAACTGTTTTAAGACACAAATACAATGGTCCAGACCCTGTTTGTTGTCCTGTGGCAGCTTTCTACTACACTTCCAATACAAGGCTGGCTTAAACCTGATCCCTTGGCCATCCCAGCTGCCTAGGGGATTATGGCCAGTGTTGAGGTGCTGTTAGCTATGCCTTTGCCACTACTGCTCCCAGCCATGAAGGCATGAAATGTCAGCCAGGAAGGTACAATAAAGTAAAGGAACATAAATAAATGACATTAAAATCACTAACATTACATTTGTGCTTCTTTCCTTCTATTTCTTTATCCCCCTTTCTTTTGTTTTTCTTATTGCTGTTTTCACTCTATTTCCTCTCTCTTCTTTGAAAAGCAGCATCTCCCTTCCTTTTGTTCTCCATGCTATGCTATCTCTTCCCCCATTGCTTCGCTTCTTCAGTTCTCCCTTGTTGTGGTCCCTGCAGTCATGGGCGCCAACTTATATGGGCTCGTGGAGCTAAAGCCCCAGGAATATTCAAAATCAGGGGCTCTGCTCCACCAATATTTGGAGCTAGGTTTTGCCCCTTTAAATCCCAGCCGCGGCCGGGAATCAGAGGGCTCTGGGCTGCCCGCTGCGGCGGGGAGCCCAGAGCCTTTTAAATCCCAGCCGCGGCCAGGAATCAGAGGGCTCTGGGCTGTCTGCAACCGCGGGGAGCCCAGAGCCCTTTAAATCCCAGCCGCGGCTGGGAATCAGAGGGCTCTGGGCTGCCTGCAACTGCGGGGAGCCCAGAGCCCTTTAAATCCCAGCCGCGGCCGGGAATCAGAGGGCTCTGGGCTGCCCGCTGCGGCGGGGAGCCCAGAGCCTTTTAAATCCCAGCCGCAGCTGGGAATCAGAGGGCTCTGGGCTGCCTGCAACCGCGGGGAGCCCAGAGCCCTTTAAATCCCAGCCGCGGCTGGGAATCAGAGGGCTCTGGGCTGCCTGCAACCGTGAGGAGCCCAGAGCCCTTTAAATCCCAGCCGCGGCCGGGAATCAGAGGGCTCTGGGCTGCCTGCAACCGCGGGGAACCCAGAGCCCTTTAAATCTCAGCCGCGGCTGGGAATCAGAGGGCTCTGGGCTGCCTGCAACCGCGGGGAGCCCAGAGCCCTTTAAATCTCAGCCGCAGCTGGGAATCAGAGGGCTCTGGGCTGCCTGCAACCACGGGGAGCCCAGAGCCCTTTAAATCCCAGCCGCGGCCAGGAATCAGAGGGCTCTGGGCTGCTGGCAGCAGCGGGGAGCCCAGAGCCCTTTAAATCTCAGCCGCGGCTGGGAATCAGAGGGCTCTGGGCTGCCTGCAACCACGGGGAGCCCAGAGCCCTTTAAATCTCAGCCGCGGCCGGGAATCGGAGGGCTCTGGGCTGCCCGCAGGGGCAGAGAGCCCAGAGCCCTTTGAATCCCAGCCGCGGCGGCTGGGATTTAAAGGGCTCAGGGCTCCCCACGGCTGCCAGCAGCTCAGAGCCCTTTGAATCCCAGCCCCTGGCCGCTGATTGCCCCCTCCCCAGACCCCTGCCCCAACTGCCCCCCAGGACCCCCACCCCCTATCTAAGCACCACTGGTCCTTGTCCCCCGTTACCCACTCCCGAGACAACTGCCCCTAATGACCCCAGCCCCTATCTAAGCCTCCCTTCTCCTTGTCCCCAACTGCCCCCTCCTGAGACCCCACCCAACTTCCCCTCAGGACCCCACCCCCTACCTGTCCCCTGATAAACCCCCTGGACTCCCATGCCTATCCAATTGCTGCCTGTCCCCTGACTGCCCCTCCGAACCTCTGCCCCATCCAACCCCCCCTGCTCCTTGTCCCTTGACTGGCCCCTGGAACCCCCTACCCCTTCTCCAACCTTGTAATCTTGTGGCACTGACGCGTTGTAGCTTCATTTTATATCGGCTTACAGGGTGGGAGTGGGGGGGCACCACCATTTTGGGCCCCACCAAAAATTATACAAACCTGCCGCCTATGCCTGCAGTCCTATTTCTCAGGCACTCTTGCTCCTACATCTTCTCTATTTCATCTCTGTGGTGCTCCCCAACACTTGATAACAAATCCTTGGGGTCCCCAAGACTTCCTGGCTCTCTCTACACTATCTCTTCCTTGGCCATTCAGAACTCCTGAGTAGCCCCAGGGATAAGGCTCAGGTGCACTGATTCTAGAAGCATGCCCCCTATTGCTTGAGCTGCAGGAGAATCTGCATCAGAAGTATAGGGCCTGTTACACATGTAGAAGACAGTAGTACCCATATACCTTAGCGAGGTAATTACTCTACAGTACTAATGGCGCTTGCACTGCACTGTCAAAACACTAACTAAGAGAGCTGGCTGGGAATTTTCCGACAAAACATTTTTTCATTGGAAAATGTTGATTCATCAAAACAGAAACTTTGCAGGAAAGGTTCATGTTTAATGAATTTTTCAACATGAAAAATTTTTGAAAAAAGTTTCTGATGTCAAAATGTTTTGTTGACACAGCTGCAGAATGAAAAAGTCCTGTTTCCAGTTCAAAACGATTTTATTTTGAAATGTAATTCTAGTAAAAAAAATGTAAATGATTGAAACTTAGATGAAACTTTATAAAATGATCAAAATGAAACATTTTGATTGACCAAAGCTGTATATTTTTGGAGGGGCAGGGGATTTTCAATTAGCAAAAATCTTCAAGTTTTCAATTTTTCATCCTAGTTTGGAATGGGAACATTTCCCTTTATCTTATAAATTTTCACAGGACAGGAAATCAGATTCCTGCTCAGCTTGATTAACTAATCCCTCAGTACAATATTCCCATCAGGTAAGTGATGCTGCATTGGTGACATCAGCAGCAGCACCCTCCATTCAGTGAATTAGTCCCAAAATTGAGTAAGACATTGTCATAGTTGGGGGATGTGAATAACTCATAAGTCACAGGGGAAAAAAATCTCAGTGACAAACTCCCAGCCTTAGCAAATTGGTTTGTACTGTCAAAGGTGTAAAGAGCCAGAGACTTCCTGCTCTTTTTAAGAAACAATACTAAACCTTAATGTTTAAACGACTCCCAAAGTCAAGGATGGTTCCACAACTTCAGGCTTTGTGGACCCCAAAGATCAGCTGTCTTCTCAGTTCTTGGTTCTATATTTTATAAAGGGATTTGTGGAAATGTGTCCAATCTGAATGGCTTTCTTTCCTCAGGATCGCAATAGGCACGTCTCTGCAGAACTTGGTGTGAAAAAATGTCATTTTGAATTATGATATTTAGCACTGATGCAGAATTTTACATCTTTGAAGCAATGTGTGAACATTAATCTGCACCTCCGTAAAGCAGATGAGTTGGTATCAATCCCCATTTTTCAGATTCTCAGTAGGCATAAATCAGGATAGCTCATTGACTTCAATGCAGCTACATCACTTAATGCAAGCTGAGGACATAGCCCAAGGCTCCTCAGAGCCAGAAGGGAAGTGATTTGCCCAAAATCACATAGCAAGATAAGATTGGAATGCAGGTATTCTCAGGGCTGGAGCAAGGATATTTTGCGCCCTAGGCGAAACTTGCACCTTGCACCCCCCCCCTCCGATGTCGATCCCCCACCTTCCTATGGCCAAGTTCCCCCAAGGGGCCCAGATGTTCACAAAGTGCAGAGGGCATGTGGGGGCTGCAAAGAGGGGGGTCGTATGGGAGCTCTTCTAGGGGGTGAAGGTGGCAGAGAGGGGGGTGCACGGGATTGTTGCAGGGGGTGGAGGTGGCCAAGAGGTGGAGGGGGCGGGGGTGTAGTGACAGGGAAGAGATTGCACAGAAGCAAAAAGGGCTCGTTGTAGGGGGTGAAGTGGCAGGGAGGGAGTGGCACAAGGGAGAACTGGGCAGGAGGGAGATAGTAGGTGGGGTCCCGAGGGTGATGCAGGCTTGAAGGTGACCTGGGCTGGCTCGGGGGGTTGCCGGGTGGAGGTTGCCCAGAGGCAAAAGTGGCAGGACAGGATGGGTTGTTGGGGTGAGGGGTGCACAGGAAAGAAGGTAACTGGTCAGTGGGTGTTGGAGGGGGTGGCGCTGGCTGGGGGAGGGGTGCCCGGGTTGCTCCCACATACACCATTCCCCAGGCCAGGGGCTGGACCTGCCCACCCCCCGGCACTCCGCGGGCCCGTGCAGCTCCCCGTGGCCCAGCTAGGTACCTTGTAGGTGGAGTAGACACCCAGCTTCTCCGCCCGAAGAGCAGAGTACGGCTGCGCCTTCTTCCCTGCACCCCGGGCCGGGCCAAGCCGGGCTCCCCGCCACCCCCGGGGCTCTCAGCAGTGGCATAGGCAGCCAGCCCCCCTTCTCCCCCCCCCCCCACACACGAGCCTGCTGCCACCGCTGCTGAGAGACCCGGCAGCAGCAGGGAGCCCGGCTCGGCCTGCAGAAGAAGGCGCAGCTGCTAGCACTAGACCCTCCCCTTCCCTGCTCCGCCACCGGCTGCTCCCCCAGAGAAAGGGACTGGCCGCCCTTCTGGAGCCGGGGAGCAGCAGCAGCCTTGTGCTCTGCTGTTTAAAAAAAAATTCGGGGGGCACCGCTTTTTGGCACCCCCAACCACTTAGCGCCCTAGGCGGCCGCCTAGTCTGCCTAGGGCCGGAGCAACCACTGGATATTCTTAATTCTCAGCCCCATGCACACACCTCCCCATGCCTGTTGCTCAGCTTTGTATATGCCTGAGCTCTGTACAGGAAAGAAGCTCCGAGGTTTGAGTTTATATTGGATAAAAGCCATAAGAATCCACTTGACTTTAATTGTGCAGCATTTTACATGACCATTGCTCCAAGGCCATATATACTTGCTGATGTTTACAGTGTGCTTGTAAAAGACGTGTTCTTCTCACAATAATGTTCAATGCTTGATTTCATGCTGCTGAACAGTGGCTCCATTATTTGTTCCCTCACTTTAGCTGCTGCTGTTTTGCATGCTTCTATTGACTGCGGGATTAAATTAATGTTAACTGCCAACTAGCTGGCACATGAAAAGTGAAGTGGTTCAAGTTCAGTTAAACAGCTGTTGACTCATACGTGAAGCACCAACCATGGATTTGAAAAAGCAAAACTCCTTAAATAACCTGATTTCTCAGTAAAGCTTACGTGCAAATGCTATTTAGCAAGAACACAGAAAACTGCTACTGGGAACTGCACAGGGGATTCCATTCAGGGGCGGCTCTAGGAATCCCGCCGCCCCAAGCAGGGCGGAGCGCCACGGGGCGCACTCTGGCGGTCGCCGGTCCCGCGGCTCCGGGGGACCTCTGGCAGACGTGCCTGCGGAGGTTCCGCTGGTCCCACGGCTCCGGTGGAGCATCCCGCAGGCATGACTGCGGACGGTCCGCCGGAGCTGGCTGCCGGCCCTGATTCCATTAGCAGACTTATGCCCCCCTTATGTTGCACATCAGTGAATCTAGCAGAACTAATAGTTTCTATAAGCTAAAGAACAGTACGCTACAGGTGCACAGGTCAGGCAATTGAAGTTCCCGAGTATATGTCTTAACACTTAGCAGTGGATTACACCTGCAATTTTCTTCAGTATTCAGACTAGAAATGAGCTCCGGTCAATAACCTGGATCCAAACCCCCTGATCTTCTGGAAAATTTGGATCTGTATGTAGATCTAAGCTTTGCAGTCTGCTACAATCTCTCTATAAAAGCAAGTGGGTTCTAAATTTTGGTAAAAAAAAGCAGTCTGCTAGCCTTATTCTTAATTCAAAACATGCAGGATAAATTTGGGATAAGCAGCCAAACTTTCCTAAGCTTATCAAAATCAAATTTCCAAAACTTCTGAGGGTCAGCTGTCACTAGTTTGACTTTCCAGACATTTCCAGTGAGAGTGATAAGAGGACGAATTGAATTGTGCCATCCAGGAGATAACCTGGAATGGCACCTGTCAAGTCTCCCAATTTTATTGTGGAGCACACCTCAAGAATTCAATGAACTCATGCTGCCACATCTTATCTAACTTCTCAGCTGTCAGGCTGGAATCCAGGATTTCCAGTCAGATGTGTCAACACACAGTACCTTGTAGTCAGTGGTGGTGTCTAACTTTGTTTTGTATAAATTAATCCCTTATAATAATTCTTGATGCTTCTATAGAGCCTTTATTCAGAGGTTCTCGAAGTGCCCTAAAACATTAAGTCTCATAACATCCCTATAAACTGTAGCACAGAGAGGTTAAGTAACTTATCAAATGTCATAAAGCACATCGGAAGCAGAGACAGAAATTAAACCAGAGTTCCTGACTACACATCTTGTTGTCTAACTACTAGATCACACACCATTTCTTGTACTTTAATGGAACATGTGCCTGCATTAACTCTACTCTATCCTTAACAACCCTCATGCTGTTTTGTCTGCACTAGCTTGGAAGAAATTTGTCGATGTTAATTTCATAAGAGAGTGTTGCCATTGTGATCAAACAGTGCCCAGCAATACGTTCTTCTGTATTTGCACTGCCAAATGAAATCGATCCCAGTTATATTTTCCTGTTTTCCTGTGTTTTCATATGTGCTTGTAAGGTACCACATTGGCAGCCATGCAGACTGACATCCTCTATATACCTACATTTTTACAACAGATGCACTAGCAGTGGTAGTTCAAGCTTTCCCACCCTTCCCCTAGTGTCCTGATCTACAACAGTAACCTAACATAGGGTGAAAGAACAATTCAATCCTTGTGGCTCACTCAGCCTTTAGTCTCTGTGCTGCAATTGCCACAGTGTTGCCATTTAGTGTCAGTTTGTGATGGTGAGTTTTGTGATGTGGACACGTGTCTGCTGGGAACTGGACTGAGTCTCCCCAGTCTTTCCACAAGGCCAGAGAACAGCAACCAGATGGTCACTCTGGGTCACTACTGACCACAGGTGCTGACTTCCCCTCTTTTCCACCCCATCCATGAGGCCCCACCCCTGCCCCATCTCTTCCCATCCCCCCACTCCAACCCCTTCCCTACAGTCCTCCCCCAACTCCGCCCCCTCCCTGCCCCTATTCCAACTCCTTCCCCAAATCCCCACCCCAGCCCCACCTCCTCCCCTGAGCATTCCATGTTCCCACCTCCTCCCCCCACTCCCAGTTTGCTAACGCCGCCAAACAGCTGTTTGGCAGCGGCTGGGCAGAAACACTGGGAGGTAGGCAGAGGAGCAGGGATACGGTGCGCTTGGGTGGGGGAGGAGGAGGTGGGGCAGGGGGGAGGGGAGCTTGGTTGCCGTTGGGTGCAGAGCACCACTAATTTTTCCCCAGAGCACCCATGGAGTCGGTGCCTATGCTACTGACCTGGATTTGTACTGGCAACCTATAGCTCATCATTACCAATCACATAGTTGTTTCCAAAATGAAATTGAACTTTAAGCTGGGACAGCACACTAAGAAATCACAGAGTGTAAAACTAGATTTTTCCTCTAAGTCACTAGGAAAACAATAAAGCCTTTGTGTTCATTTACTTAAAATATTAGCCCATTGTGTGAGGGGATACGCCCCCATCCCTCTGGTGGAAAGACTACTGAGCAATCCTGCACTCAGGCAGCACCAATTAGGCGCACCAGCAGAGCATGCTTCACCAGAAGTAGAGCTTAGAAGGATGAGACTGGCCACAGGAAGACCGTGGCGGACTTTTCCCAGGAACAGGTAGGCTGCCAGGGACTGCTAACGAGTTCCAGTAACAAGGAGAACTCATCCTGATGCAGTTGCTAACCTTTTCCTTCAACATCCTTGCTTGAGGCAGATGGATACTACAAACTCGACATGAGCGAAGGCCATGGAGGGCTGATTCCAGCCAGTGACCTACGGTGGGTCCTGGGAAGCAGTGCCAGGGGCTAGAGACAATCGGACGGTAAATTGGGCTCTGAAAAGACCCAGGGAGTATTGTGCAGGAGTGGAGGCTCCCGTAGGGGATGCAGGGGCAAGAGACTCAAAGCTACTACAGCTTGAGCTCAAGCTGAGGGCCAACTGACTACACATTGAAACAGAAGGAAATTACTTAAACTCATACGTAGAATCATGAAGTCTGCTGAACAGCTCAATTAGGAAGGTGAACTTACTAAAAGCAATGATACTCTTATAGCACTGGCTATTTTGCTCCTGTAACTATAGGGGGAAAATAGCATTAATTCATGGGACTGAACTTTCTTTTTAACTTCCCTATCACTTTGATACACTGAGTGCCTTTAGCTTTCAAAATTAACAAAAGGGCCTGATTCTCTGGGAACCTAATTCAGATCTCACATCTGTTTTACATCAGTAACTCCACTAGCATATTCCTGATTTACACTGAGATCAGAATCAGACCCTACCTGTGCACCATGGAGACAGGCTACAAAAAGGGGCTCTTTTGGCATTCCTATCACTGTAAAAGGTCTGGGTGAAGAGGAGAAGGTTACCAAATGGACAAGCAAGATAGCAAATTTGCTGTAAAGCCAATGTGAAGCAGAACTGAAGAGAATATTCAACATTACAAATCATGAAACAGACAACAAATTGAAGGGAACTACTTCGTTCACTTAGAAGGATCTGGAGTCTAAAATACCTCCCATGGTGCTTTATTGACCACTTAGAGCCAGCTTTGTTACATTTAACTAAAAATCAATAAGCTGTATTTTATATCTTCCCATTTGACTCAGAGTAAGAATTTCATTCATGGGATAAAAGAGTTTAATGAGCCAGTTTACTATTCAAAGACAGCCATCAGTGATGAGGCTATGAAGCGGATTTGTAACAAAACATTGAGTATCAAATGCACGTGGTGGATTGTGTGGATTCAGAATGTCTTTTCTTTTATAGACTTTAATGCTTCGTTGACATTCCCTTTGCAACATTTGGCATGATTCAGAGTTTCATTCAGTGCCGGTTTTTCAAATCAGGGCATAATGAGGGCACCTGCAGAAATGCACTGGATCCACTGCAGCCAAAAATAACCCAAACCTTCATTTGTAGAAGTTATAGACAAATGTATTTCTATGGGCATGCCCAGGACATCCTCTTTGAAAAACTTGGCTTTTGATGTTTGCGCTTCTCAATAAAAGAGAAAGCTGTTAAAAGGGCCTGTGAGGGGGCAGATAGGCCCCAAACTGGCAACAAGAGAGTAAAAAGAGATCCTGTGGACGGACCTGTCCTCACCCCCACACACACTACATTTGCAGCTAATGTCAGGGGTGGAGAGGAGAGTTAAATGGAGGAGATCTAGCTCAGTTCAGAACTGACCAGGAATGTGAGCAGAGCTCTACTACTTCCTTGATGATGGAAGCCTGGTCCCAACCAAGACCCTAAGTTGGCTTGTCTAGATAGCAAGCTATTTGGTGGTTGGGATGACTAAGGCCAGAAAGACAGAAAAGAAGGGACTAGATGCATGGAAACATGGCTGAAGAAGAAGGGTGGAGTCCAGCCAATGAACCTTTGAACAATTCTGATTTTCAGTACACTATTTTCTTTGATTTGGACTCTAACACCCCGAAGAGGTAAACCTCCAGTGTGCTATAGCTGGAAGGCTAAAGCACCACAGCACAGTAACTGTGAGGGTGATACCTAACCGTCAGAGACAGCAGGGAAGTTCTACCTTGATGGGCCATAATGGGGTGCTTCCTAGATAACCCAGCTACAAACTTGGTGGAGAATGCAGGCACCTATCTAGCTCCTGTAGAAGGGAGGTCGGGACTTTAAAAAAAATAAAAAAGCCTCTCCAGTAGTATGGACATGGATCAATGACTTAAATGGATGGTGGAGAAGAACGCATAACACCAACAGCAACTTTTTCAGCAGATGGCCACCCAGAGGCAGCAGCAGATGATCTGAGATTTAGCTACACGGCAACAACAACTGGTGAAGCAGGTTGTGAGCATATTGCAGCCTCCCATCATGGCTGGGCCTTCTGGCATGGAGTCAGCAGTGGCCCTGGTATTGGTCAGAATCACAAAGATGGAACCTGAAGAGGATCCTGAGGCCTTTCTTGAAATGACTGAACAGCTGGCAGCAGCAGCACAGTGGCCACCTGAGCAATGGGAAATCTCATTGGCTCCATACTTGACCAGGACAGCATAGGCAACCTATTATGGGTTAGACCCAGTAACATCACAAGTCTATGCATGAGTCAAAGTGGCTACTTTGGATTAATTGGATATCCCTGAGGAAGTGTTCCTCTGGGTGCACTGCCTCACATGGTGGCACAGAAACTGCAAGACTGGAGTTGGCAGGATCTCACACCCGAGACAAAGACAGGGTCCCAGTAGCAAAAATGATTCTACTCAGTTTATGAAGATACTCCCATTGGGGGAAGAGACAATGGGCAATGCCATCCAGATAACTGATAACTATATGGCAGCTAGGACTGCGACAGCAACATCCAGAGAGTACAACCTGGGGCCAAGGGATTCAACCCAGTTAGCAGGAAATCTGAGTGGATGGGTGTGACAATATATCCCTGTGTTCACACTCTACACACTATTGTGATAATGTTTGTATAAGATATGCCTTGTAAGGTATGATTTGAAATCTCTTAATTTGCTGGTCAGTAGTGTCCTGATTAAAATATGTGTAGCAACATTGTATGTGAAGTTATCAGATTCCCCTGTATGATGCTATTAACACATGTTCCAAACCCCACAGCCCTGCCCAGGCAGAAGTCATGTCTGTCCTAAACAAAGGAATGTGTGCTCTGCTTTAGCTGGAGATCTAAGGCACCACTGTACCAGACCTGTGAGGGGAGACACCCGACTGTATGGGACCTGGTGTGGGGAAATCATGCCCTGATGATCCAAAAAGGGGCACCAGCTAGACAACCTGGTTTCAAACCCACTGATTGAAACAGCCACCATTTGTAATTCTTTCTTAGCAGAAATGGCACATGGCACTAATTTCAATTACTGCCATATTATCCTCATGATTTTTGAGCCTAGCGGGATTTGGATTCTTTAAGAGAGCTAGGAATCTGGAACTCAATCCTTTCAATTTGATTGTGTGAGCCAGGAAGAGTGAGTGAAAGAAAATATGAGGGCTAATATTTCACACAGCCCGAGTCAAAAGGTTCAGATAAGCATCTTTGTTTGTCTATACTTGGTCAAATCAAACTTGGACAAAGACTCTTTTGAAGTTCTCCCATCTTTTAACTTGTGACTCTCATCAGTGCCAGCTCATGTTTCATGCAGTGTCAGATTATTTGGTGGAAAGTGTTCTAAAGATACTTCCTGACTTTTCATGTCAATTTTTTTTAAATACGTCAACTTATTCTTCTAGTCAACATATATGCTGAATAGTTTCTCAGATATTGAATAATGTACAAATCTTCTAACTAGAGACGCCTATAAATGCCACATACCTTTGCATGGCAGTCATATGTGCAGATTATAAAAGCCCATGATTTTATAAAGACTTTCTGTTTTGCCTTCTTTAGTGCCCAGTCCTGAAACACTTTTGCATGTGAGTAACTTTGTTAATGTTTGTTAATTTATGTGCTTGGACTGAAAGACAGCACAGACTCCAGTCATTGAACCTACAAAATAATTTCTGTAGTTATTATAGGCAGAACAGGTAGCAATGTCTCTACTTAAGGTTGCCTGGTACTTTCTCTTTTAAGACCTTGCTTTCAGTTGCTTATAACTTTTAAGAACTTAAGTTTGGCAGACTGCAATGTTTCATGCTGGGTGTCTGCCACAGGATGATTTTCCCCCTAGCAAAAATGGTTCAGCCATTTATCAGAACAAGGTTAGCAGGATATGTTGTTTTGCCCATGTTAAAAATGTGGTAAGCAGTCTTTGGTATGAGGGATGGGCCTTTTGCTCTCCCTGTGAAAACCCTCCCAAATCTGTCCAATTTATACGCGTCAATTTGCACATGTTCAATAGAAACTTGTGAGAGTTCGGTAGCTAAATTCTCCAAAGATTCCACCTGCAATGAGCATGCTCCATCCTGAGATTGCAGGGGCTGAGAAGGATTTTCCTCTACAATTTCTCCCCCCTGCAGCCTGAGACTGCTGTAGCACCAGACACCAGAACTGAGAGAGACTGAAGAAGACTGTCTCTTCTGTGCTCCCCATGTTCTGGCATCTAGGAAGCATGGAGGTGAAGGAAGCAGCAGCCAGTACTTAATTTGTGCTGGGACTGAGCCCCAGCACCTCTGGGCTTGGCAGTTCATAGCCCCAGCACTTCTGGGCTTGTTGCATCAGTTATGAAAGTAAATAAATCTCCATTTTTAGTTCTGAAATGTGTTTTTCTTAAAATTATCAACACAGTCTTATCCATCAGGGCCGTAAACAGGGTGGGATGAGCGATGCAGCTGCCCAGTTGGGGGTAGAGCCCTGCAGCGGGACTGGGATCCCATGAGTCCCATTACCGTGCCACCCTTACTTCTGCTCTGCCACTGGCACTCCCTTCAGAGCTGGCCGCCTGGCCAGCAGCCATCACATTCTGGCCACCTAGCTCTGAATGCAGTGCCGCCGCCAGCAGCAGCACAGAAGTAAGGGTGGCAATACCATACCATGTCTCCCTTACTTCTGCGCTGCTACTAGTGACAGTGCTACCTTCAGAGCTGGGCCGGGAGTGATGGCTGCTGGCCAGGGATTCATGTTGTGTGCAGTGTGGGAGGACTTTTTTTAAAATCCCATTCCCATCCTGCCCCAAAATACCCACCTTGCCCTTCCACCTGCTCCCGCAATGTTTGTTGAATTTTTATCCCACTCCTGCTATTACGGCACTGGGTCCTGTGGGGGACACCTGGGATCCCTGTCCCATTGTAGGGAGTTTAAAATTAAATTATTGCTTGAGCTCCAGCACCACTTTCATTACAAATCAAACCTGACACCCTGACTTGCATGAAAAGGGGTGGGCTATGGGATGATTGGAAGGGAGGGTAGGGGGGATGAGCAGTGGGGGAGGAGATGGGAGCGGAGGAGAACAGAGACAGGAACACACTGAGAGCAGTGGGGGATGGACATCAGCTTTGCTTTTTTTAAAGTAAGTTTTTAGCTCTCATGGTTGCAAAGAAAGGCTGAGTGTACTCTGAAGTCTCAGAAGGCAAATCAGAGTTTAACTTTTAACATTTCATAATTTGAGGAGGCCTGACTCATGATTTGGGAACACTTGGGGTTGAAGATACTGCAAATAGGAAATGGAGGTTGGTCTTGTAGCTAAACCATCCGGGGGGAAATCAGGCAGTCTGGATTTCATTTCCAGCTCTGCCCTGTATTTGCCATGCTCTCTTGTGCAAGTCACGTGTCTCTTTTTCCTCCCTCCTGCCCCCTTCCCAATTCCTAATTTTCTCAATTTTTTAAGGTCAGGATAAGGAAGAGAAGTATCATTAAAAGATTATTTTGAAGTTTAATTCATTAACGTTTGTAATGAGTTTAGAGATTCCTTGATGAAGGTAGCCTTACTCATATTAAGCCAGCAACACTAATGGCATGAGTAGGGGTGGCAGGGTTTCACTGTAGCAAAAGTAATTTAAAATATCTTTCTTTCACTTCTTTATATTATTACATACATGGAGCTGCAGCACAATGGCCTTGGCAGTAATAATAATCTTGAGGAACCAAGGAGATTTTTATAGACTTGCCAGACTCCTGTCGTTCCTTAAGTTATCTCATCAGGCAGTGCTCTCCCACCTCCTGTGGTGTAAGAAAGAGAGTGTTCTACACTATTGCTTAACTCCACAGGGGAGTTCAATGAAACATCACAAACTTCTATAAAATCATTTTCTTCATTTAAATCTGTTTTAAAATGAAAAAGGATCTGGCCTGTCTTTTTCCCCAAAGGGGCTGCTGAAATGGCTCCTCGGAATGTGTAATTATAACTTCATGCTCTTAATCCATACGGTTACTACCTAACAAAACTGAGAACTGGTACTATTGCACTCCAGCTCATTTCTTCAAAGCAGATCAGTTTGAAAAACCAAACACCTGATAAAGATGATCCGGACACCTCTATCCAGCATCAGAATCTGCTAGCGCAGACTCTTGCAGCCTTAATGAGACTTAATCTTATAGACCTTAATGAGACTCTGCATGGATGTGGGCATCTCATGCTAGCAGATCCCCATGTAGGAAGAGGGCCTTAATGTGTATGTTCCTCTCCTCACCATATCAGAATACATCAAAGTAATGAGAAGCAGCAGGAGAGACCAGAAACTTGGGGTGGATGACAGAAGAGATGTGAGGGCCCTCCCTTGAACTCCTGTAGTCCCAGCTGTAGCACTTTTAGCCAGTCTAGGTTACTGAGACTCAAATGGATATCACTGACTAGTTATTTGTTGAATAACAAGGTCTTCTTAATGCAGCTCTCTCCATCACCTTAGATCTGTGCTGGGGGAAGGGGCAGAAGGGGCTGGGAGGTAGGAAAGGAGGGCATTGCTTTAAAAGGGAAGGGCGGAACAGGGACAGATGGCAAAAGCTTGATTCTCATATGGGAAGTGAAGAGGAAAGTTTAGGGGAAATAAAGTTGAAAACAACAGGAAAACTAGCAAAACACATGCCAAAATTCACCACTGTCCCTCAGTCAGCCGCTCAGATTACCTGGGTCCTACTGCAGTGTTAAGGTAATTAGCTGAAACCTTAGGTCCTGCTTCTCATTTACATAAGACCATCCTTCCTCTCAAGGAAGTAGCAATGAAGCCACTATTGCATTAAAGCTCAATTATCTTTGCAATACATGCCAAGAAGCATAAAGAGGCCTTAGTGTAAATGAGAGTAAAGCCCTTTCTATTCCACTGGAACCCCAAACCTCATGGGGATCTCTATTTTTTTCCAGACAACACCAAACACACCATGCATGTCCAGTCCAACCTGAAGAGACTACACCAACATGGCCTCTATGCTAAGCTAGAAAAATGTGCCTTTGATCAGTCCATTGTAGAATTCCTAGGGTTCATCCTATCGTCTCATCATATCAAAATGGACCCATTGAAGGTAAAGGCAGTCCTCAAGTAGTCAGCACCATGGAACATTCATGAACTACAACATTTCCTGGGGTTCATGAACTATCGGAGGTTCGTCCTGAAGTTCTTGGAGCAAATTTCCCCTCTCACTGCCCTACTTGACAAAAACACCAGGTTCCTCCAGTCTCCTGAGGCCAAGCAGGCCTTCAGGCAATTAAAACTTGCATTCACTACTGCTCCCATATTGGTGCACCCTGCACCTCACGAGCCTTCATCATCGAAACGGATGCTTCTGATTTGGCAATCAGAGCGTTGCTATCCAAAAGGCACGGTCCCCAACAATTGCTACATCTGTGCATCTTTTATTCCAGGAAACACACTTGCAGGGCAAAATTACAAAATTTTGGACAAAACTTCTGACAATTAACACAGACTTTGAAGAGTGGTTCCAATATCTAGAAGAGACTTGGTATCCCATGCAGGTGTATACCAATCATAAGAACCTTGAACATCTGCATACAGTCAAGGCCATCAACCAAGGACACCTTTAGTGGGCTTTATTCTTTTAGTGCTTTGATTGTGTAATCTCCTATTATCTAGGAACCAAAAATACCAAGGCTGATGTTTTGTTCTGGGAGGGTGAATATTATGTTGACCTAAAGGACTCAAACCTGAAAACCTCCTGCATCCTCAAGCTTCATAATTTTTTAGCTGTGGCTCCCTGCCAAGATTTGCTCACCCTCAGACAATTAGCCCTGGCCCATGGGATCCCTCCAGATGAGCAGGAAGCCAGAAGAAACAAACCACATTACATCCAAGACAGAGTAACCTATGTAAAATAGCATATATATACACATCCACCCCAAACCTCCAAGAACTATAGCCCTACAAGTATGTCATGATCCCCCAGCAGAACATTTTGTCTGTTTTAAAACTCAGCACCTTGTGACTTGTGTCTTCTGGTGACCTTACATGTGAGCCAGAGTGCAGGCCTATGTGACTTCTTGCATGTATGCACCACTCCAAGGCATTGTACAATAAACCCCTTGGACTCCTGCAATCCCTCAAGCTGCTACCTGGCCACTGGACAGTCATCACCTTAAATTTTGTAGTAGAACTACCCCAGTGCAATGGGTTCATGACCATTCTGATAGTAGTGGACCACCTTACAAAGATGATACACTTCATCTCCTGCATTGGCTTACACTTCTCCCAGGTGGTCCATCTTGTCCACCTTCCTGGCCTCCCAGGGTGCATCGTCTTCAACCGCAGTCTACAGTTTGTCTCCTGCTTCTGGTGAGAAGCAATTTGGATTTTGGCCATGCGCTCCAGCTACTCATCTGCCTACTAAGCTCAGACAAACTGTCAAGCAGAGAGAACCAGACAGATACTGAAGTATTTTTGATGCTACATAAACTTCCACCAGAATAATTGGTCCTTGCTGCTACCTCAGATGGAGTTTGCATACAATAATACAGAACACATATCTATGAGACACAGCCCTTTTTTTTTTTTTTTAATTTTTCAGCTATGCATTCCACCCTCAGTTCTACCCGGAACATCCCCCCACCCAGCAGCTCTGGACTGGATACGACAAATAGGTCAAACCCACGGTGACCTAAAAGTTCAGCTGAAGGACACAAAGACGAGTTACAAACAATATGCAGACCATTGTCGAAAGGAGGAGCCCACCCTTTTGGTAGGCCAAAAGGTATGGTTCTCAATGAGAAACCTATACACAAATAGGACTAACTCGGACTACCAGTTCTTTGGCCCTGCTGAGTTCACTGGCAAATTAACCCAGTCACCTTTGAACTCAATTTACCATGTTCTCTCCAAATACACCCAGTTTGAAATACATCACTCCTGAAGCCCCACATTCAGGAGCCATTCCCTCACTGCTCCCATCCACCCCCGCCACTGGTACATTTTCAATACCACAATGAGTATATCATCCATGAGATCCTTGATGCCAGAATCAGACTGGGTAGACTCTGGTATCTTGTCAGTTGGGAAGGCTAGAGTCCTGTAGAGCACTCTTGGGAACGAGCAGAGAATGTCCATGCTCCTTACCTGGTAAAAACCTTCCACAAAAACCATCCAGGAAAACATGGCCCACTACCACCTGGAGAGTGCTTTAGAGGCGGCGGTAATGTGAGCGATCACAGCCCTCAAACCCAGGCCCACTTGTCCCAGGCAGTGCTTAGACCACAGCCACCACCCAGCAGCTCATCTGAACCAGTGGAGAAGGGGCCAGCAAAGCTCTAGCTTGCAAAGGGCCCCGTCCACAAACCTCATGATTGGGGGAGATGTCCAGCCCCACTGATTGTCTGGGAAGCTCTGCTTAAACCAGAAAGAGGCACAGGAAGTTGTGTTGCTGCTACTATTGACCCTGCCTATTTCCCTGTTTCCTCAGCCCTGCCTCCCAGCCTGTTCCTGCCTCCTTACCTCCATCCTGGTTCTTGCTTTCCTGCCTTTCTCCAGGTCCCTGCTCCTGTGCCCTACCCCTAATGCTGACTCCAGCTTTGACCATGGACTTGGCACCTGACTGTCTCCAGCTCTGACCTTCAGCTTGGCACCTGACTCTGACCCTGGCACTCATTCAGGCACCAGACTGTAACCATTTGGCATGGCTGCCCATGCCCTGTTCCCTACGTTCTACATATGTCTTTAAATACCTGACCATTAGCTTTCGCAACCATGCTTTTTGCTGTATTCTTTCCCAGCTTGTGTGTCTCATAAATTTCCACCATTCTTACATTATGGCATCGCTTTAACCTTTCCTGCTTTCTCCTTCACATTGTTGCACCACCACCATGTCTCCAGGCCATGAAATTTCCCTCCTTTTTTTGACCACAGGCAGCTTGTGCCCTTTCTGTAACATTTGTATATTTGTTCCAAAATCTTATTGGTGGTATTGTCATCAATTTGGTCATTGTTCAACCTCCATAAAACCTCAGACTAATGTTCCGATCCAGGAGCCTCTACCACTCTATCTTTTGTCCCCGCTAGCCTTGCCCCCAGAAGTCCATTCAAGTAATTTATGTTGCTCCACTTTACTGTCTCTTATTTTTTAGATCTCTTCTTCGTGTCAGGAGGTAATCACTGGGACCTGTTGGCACCGCTCCTTCCTCTTTACAGAGTATTGGCAACAAGCGGGCCAGGGGCTCAGCCTCTGGCTAACATTAATTTAGCCTCACGAGCTCCATTTCTGGTTCCAAAGCCTCACCCTTCATGACAATCATCATAGCCCTCACTGTGTTCTCCCAGATGTCTGATGAGATCCGCTACAATAATCAAGGACTTGCTACTTTGCTACACATCACATGTGATACATATGTATTTATGTAAATAAGTAGTACACTTGTTTCAGCAATATTTGGAATTCCTCCTTCTCCTCAATCGTAGAACCAACCTGCAGCATGTATCTGCATATAACATTCTAACTTTCATCACCCGGTCATTCTTCCTCTTGATGTCCATTAACTCATTCTGTAATATTCCTGCTACGATTATTCCTATTTCATGACACATTATCTTGTAACCTTCCCCGATATTTATGGATTTTAACCCTTTCCATTTTGTGTATACAGGCAATGTGCACTCTCCTTTTCAACGACTTGGCTACTTCTCTTGATTTCCCAGTCATTGTTTCCCACATTCAAAGAAGCCAAACATAGTTACTGGGCTCACTTCTTTAGCCTCATGCACACAGAATGCAGTAGCTTTTTCCCATTTTTTTATAGCCATCAGGAAAAGCTGTCACATCGTGAATTGTTTCCAGGGGACACTCTAGCATAGAGCATGTGTGACTGGCACAACTATTACAAACCAGCTGGCCAGGTCTGATGTTCTTGGTTTGAAATCAGAGGCCCTCCCCTCGTAGGTGGACTGCCTACCATGGCTAATAAGCCCCATCTGTCTTGTCTATTTATATTATAAACTCTCCAGGAAAGGGACTGTCACTTATGTATAGATACAGCAACAAACACAATAGGTCTGGGAGTGGCCTCTAATCAGTACTATGATGCAAATAATAATAATGTCATCCCTTTATCCCTACTTAATGCTCCCCTTACAGTAAAAAGGTCCAGACAGACTAGTATGATGGTATTTAGCTGTCAGATACAAAATGAAGAGAAACAGCCTACTCTTATCCACAGAGGTCCATATTCTCCACCACTCCTTGGTTCAGCTATTACTAGATTTTTCTTTTTTAATCATATCTATCCAAACTTTGCTTTAGTTCCAGCTCCTTCTCTGCTGTCACCCCTGACTGATGCGGTACATTCTGGCTGTTTGGTTTTGTGTGCATCAGATATCCTATTTCTGTACATGCTAACAATGAATAAAAATCTAAATTATTAAAAAAAGGCTCAACTCTCCTGCTGTGAGCTTTTCTACATACCGCAACATGGACCCATGAGAGCAATTTCACCTCATGCTTTGAATCTCTGGTAAACCGCTCCGTGCAGCTCTGTTGATAATGAACATAGCAGCCCACCTTCCTGCCAAACAGGAGCTCTTCATTCCTTCAGCTAGCAGGAAATTCAAATAGCAATTTGCAGCCTTTTAATACGTCTTTTTAAATAGAACATCAATATAAAGAGGCTCCTGCCTACATATACATGGCTATTTGGCTTAATACTTGATGAGACCAAAGTAGTTAAACTCTTCTACTGTATTGGGCTGTGACGGGAACTTGCATGTCTCTCAAGATGAGCTGGTACTGTTGTACTATGGGTCCTATTGCTCCCTCATGGATATTTAAAGACTTTAAACAAGTCTTTACCAAGGTAGGTAATGGCCATGCATGGAGATACACAACTCAGGTTAATAAAATAAAAATGATCAGCTGGACCAATGCTCTTTGTTAAGCCAATCTTCCACATTTAGCTATAGGAGAGAAAGGGCTGAATTTGGAAAGAAACTAGTGAATTAATAACATCTGAACATCTTTCAATAGGATTTTGCAGTGTAAAAATAAAGTCATCATGATGCCAGATGCTCACTAAGACAGTGTCTTATCAGGATACATCAAATATGACTTACCTCCCAGTTCAAGTTCTCACTTTGCCTGGCCTAACAGGGAACTAGAGAGACATTTCTATTTGCCTCTTTATTTATTATTGAAACAATCTCTCATGTAAGTCTTCGAAAGCTTGTTCACAGTTTTAGTCATTCCCTGAATTAAAGTCAGTGACAGCCCTGCAAAAACATTCAGAACAAATGGCCATAATATGTTCTGCAGACATCAGAAATACCCTGAGGAGGGAGTTAATGGGAATGAACATAATAAGGCTTTTTGGGAAGAGTGAGATGTGGTATATATTTTATCTTAACAGTTTTTACCAAAGCCCTTGAAAGTCCTTTATGAGGGGGAAAGTTTTTCATTTAAGGGAAAGTCTTGTTTAATTTGAAAGGATTTTTTTTTATTTCCCCCTCCAGCCCGCAAGAAAACCCCTAGGTTAATTATTTTTCCCCTTACACTGGTTAATCTTCATAAATGAAGACTTGGTACAGTCATTTAAGGAGTAGGATATCTAGGGCTAAAGCAGAGATTAAGAACTTCTTCCTACCAGTTCTGTTTTTAGCATTTGTACAAAAAAAAATTAACTATATTTTCATTTACTCTCTCTCTCTCTCTCATCTCTACTGGCCGGATCCAACTGCCACAGAAGTCAGGGGGAAACTCGTCTTTGATGTCAGCATCTCAGGAAAGGGTGCCATGCAGAAAATATAGGGAAGAATGGTATTGCTGCAAAAGAGAGATTTGGGATCTATTCTTTACTCTGTGACTGACTTCCTCTGTAACCTTGGGCAAATCACTCAAGCTCCCTGTGCTTGAGTTTCTCCCACTGTAAGATGGGAAGAATAATACCTACCTACCGAGGCATGACATTTTGTAAAGCACATAGAAATCCTTGAATAGAAAGTGCCACAAAAGCCAAAAATATCCAACTGGCTCATTTGTGTCTGGAAACTTGTCCTTCTCAGCCCCTTCCACACATCTATGCCACCTCCTGTTTGCCTGCCATTCCCACGGAGGTTGTGGTGACTCCCAATACCTTATCTGATTAAGGCTAGAAGGTGACTTATCTGCAAAGGCCTGACATAGACCTCAACTTTCCAAATGGGAATGAATGAGGACACTTAGAGAATTCATTCTCTGTATTCGCCTACTGGCATGGGAGGCAGCTTCCCCAACCTCACACCACTGGGCAGGGACAGTGGAGGGGGCTGAGGAGGACAAGAGATGGGTTGGAGGGGCTCTCACTCCCCACCACAGCCCTGGGGCCACAATGTGGGCACAGAGCTTTACCAGGTTCAGGGCTGCTGTGGGGGAGGGGAGAAAGGAGCATGCAAGAGGTGGGGGGGGGGCAGAATGGGGGCAGGGCTGCGGGGGAAGGAGTGGAATGAGGTGGGGCTACAGGCGGAAGGGGCAGAAGAGGGGGAAGGGCTCCAGGCTTGGAGATCTGGCCAGGGCCAACAGCTCTGCCACAGTCCAGGCCAAAACAGCTTAGGAAAGCTTCACCTGCTGCCCATGCCTGCTGGCACTAGAGCCAGACTGAACCCCGGGCAGGTCGGGGTGAGAGAGAGAGAGAGAGAGACACACACACACACACACAGACTCCACAGGGTTTCTGAAAGAGCAGAATCTGTGAGACTGAACAGGTGGTACAGAGCCTAAGGCCATAGCCTGCCAATAACAAATAAAACTCAAAGAGCAATACATACTAATTGTACCAAGATCACTCCTTAGCATCTACTACTATCTGTCAAGCTAGCAGATCAACAAAAGCTCAGTGTTCCAATATAATATATGAAAAGGGAGTGTCATCCAAGAAGGGAACTAAACTTTACAAAATTCAGCTCTTTCAGGCTATGTCCTAAAAAAAATGTATGTGCATTCTAGCTGTGTGTGATAGCTAGATCTTCCCAGCAGCAGCTCACCGAGCCAGGAGCAAGTGCGATTCATCCCGTTCCAATTAAAATGCTTGGAGTTTATCACCCACTGATTTACAGTGCTTCAGGCAAAACCTCTCACCAGGCTGAAAAATAAATGCAGGACCTGAATGATACATTGTAAAACACTCTTCTGGGCCTTTTTTACTATCACAACTATCCAAGCCTTGCAACTATGAAAAGCTCCAACATTTCTCCCATGATCACTGTTGTCAGAATCAGGTAGATGAAAGGCTTTAAACTTCTTAATGATGGGTTGAATGGAATCAAATGTCTGACTTGGGTTTTGTAGAATTGTTGAGGGGAAACTGAGAACCTTCTTGGAATTCTGCACATTTCAGAAAACATTCTGCAATGCAAACTCAGTTTCATTTATATTGAATTTCCAAACGTCACAATATTTCATACCGATCACAGAGTCATTTTATAGATTTCTCAAGATTTTTTTTTCATACAGGCTTCTATTTTCTCTAGCAAAATCCACTATTTGCTTATGCTATAAATTGGTGAAACTCCACTGGGAAAATTTAATCCCACCAAAAGAATTAAAAAGTGCCAAGGAGCCCATCTTTCCTCATTTCTCACTGTATATCTATACTTTTCACTAGGCTTTAATGCTCAATATGGAAGGTGGGTGGTGAGTTCCAGTATCATTTTGGAAAAAAACATTGTATCGATTATTTTCAGTTTGGGCATGAACCTTGGAAATATTGTTTAACTGATAGAAAGAGCTATGAACAGGCCCCCAGACAAGCTAGTTGTTTGGGTATTTACCAGAGATGAATTATAAATAATAAACTAATTGTCATCATCATCATCATATGTAGGATCAAATCACACCAAGCTAATGTATCTGAGCTTGGCACAGGGAAGGAAAGCATGCTCCCACCAGACCGTGGACTAGCAGCAGAGCTAGCTGTGATCATAGCCACAGATATGACACTGCTGTAGAGCCTGCAACTCCTGTACCTGTACTCCTTAGGAATCAGTGGCCGATGGAGGTGGCTGGGCTGTGTTTCGTATGCCAAATGCAGAGTAATAACATGGGAGTCTTCCATTCTTATTAAACTAATCTGGCCCTTTATTAAATCAGCTATTTCCAGAGCTGCTCCAACTGCAGTTCAACAGCCCTAGCCATCTGCACAGAAACTTACTGGCTGGAGCTTTCTCCAGCCTCTTTTCTTCTGCAAGTCATGCTTCTGCTTCCACTTTCCATGTTATAAGTTGCTTCAGGCTCCATAGCAACCAGGGGGCACAGACCCCCTGCACATGCTCCCCAAACCCTGCTCTCACCACTTTGCCCCTCCAAAATGGCACGATGTATTGCTCAACGCACTGTAAAAACATTAACTAGTGAATCTTCCCAACAGTCCTGTGTAGAAAGTATTATCCCCATTTTACAGATGGGGAAACTGGAGCTCAGAGGTGAAAAAACCTGCCCAAGGCCACACAGTGGTTCTTTGTCAGAAATAAGATTAGGAGCCAGGAGGTCCAGGCTCCATCCCCAGGCTTGTGTAGTGGTGTTTATTTAGGCACGGAAAACTTGTATTTAATGTGAAAATTACATTAGTGAACTCTAACACAACAGCAGCCAGAGTCTGTTGCTGGCTTCAGCTCAAAGCCCCTGAAGTCCAGAGCCCCACTTTCCAAATAGACAATGATTTGTGGTCTCCGCAGCCACATGCACAGCCTTAACACAATAGCTACTCCCCACACTGCTCAATGCACTACAAACATACTGCCTCTGATGGGAGTAAAAGTGCCTTGTTACCCACAAATGCTAGGACATTATATTGTGTCCGAATTGTTACATTCTAATGGTCTATTATTTTTCTTTGCATTTGGTTAAGCATCAGAGATATTTTTTTCAGCCTGTATGTGAAAAGCAGAGAGCAAGCAGCCTAATATAGTCCTAAAACCAGAGCTGTCCCTTGGGTAGGGCAAATCGGGGTGACTGCCCCAGGCCCCGTGCTTTGTGAGGGCCTCATGCTTCGATAAAAATCAGGACTGTCCTGATATTTAGCCCTTTGTCTGTGTTCCGACTGATGTATGATCAGGATGCCATTTGTCCCGATATTCAGGTGAGGAGGTGGGCGGGGAGGCGAGCAGCAGGCAGGCAGGCAGGCGGGAGGGGGTGAGGAGGCAGGTGGGCAGGCGGCAAGGAGAAGAGCAGCCATCGGGCAGACGAGGTGTGGGGCACACGCCGGATGGACAATGAGGAGACTAGTGGGAAGGCGAGAAGCGGGCGGACGGCGAGGAGGAGAGTGGTGGGTGGGCAGGGGTAACTAGGCAAGCAGTGGGTGGGCCTGCCAGGCGGATGGCAAGGAGACAAGCAGGGAGGCTGATTTGTCCTGAGGCCCACACCCCCCTAGCAACGGCCCTGCCTAAAGCTACACACAGACTCTTAGCAGTAAAATTCTACATTTAACCTTCATTGTATGGGAGTCTGAGTGGAATGGCAGTACCACAGAAGACCAATCAGTTAACATTTCCGAAGCTGCACTGCAAGTCCAGAAATTGTTGTTTTGTGGGGACCGGACCATACCTGACATAACACCACCTCTGGAATTTGCTACTGACAGAAATGTATCTAAACGCAAGCCTGGCCACACTCAATAGTGGGGCTGCTGCGAGCCATTGAACCAAACTGTAAACCCTGGACATGATGGAAACCACTTCATGCCGGGGGTGCAGCAGCACCCCCAGCACCCCTAGTTCCAGCACCTATGTGCAAGGTGTACTTTGTGCAGGTTTTTTGAAAACTGCTGGTTGTGTTTCCCCAGCAAGGTTTTCCTAGACTTGTCCTTTTAAAGTCATGGGATAGTGGGGGTTCATAACGCCCTATACAAGGGTATGTTTCTGCTTTGATTCAAGCTATATACTGTGCACCTACGTGCTGTGGTGACAGGCACCATATAAATGTTGTAGCAACTATAACATAATGAAAGGAAAAAATATGAAGAGCCCCCCTACTTTTTTAAAGAGTAGTAAAGTGTTTAATCTGTGTTTTGCAATCCTGCCTCTCCCAACTTACAGCATTCAGGGGAGTGCAGGGTAGTAACTGGAGAAGGACAATGCTTGATTCAAAGTTGGACAAAATAAAAAAAAGCCAGTATAGCAGTTTGCATTTTCAAGGCTAAGTGCCAGACCCAATTGTGCACTTTTAATGGGCAAAGTCCAAAATATTCAGCATTTGGATTCAGTTTGGAAAAACAAGAAGCTGATTGCATAGCCATTGGTTTTAACTGGGATGGGAGGAGTTCTCCAAATATTTCGAGCTTTGCAACGCAAATTTTAATCCTAGATGATTTCTAAGAACAGGCAAAGGATCAAGCAGGTGTTTTTTTTCTGCACTGCTTTATCCATCTCATTTCACCTCCAAATAATCTTGTCATACTGTCAGTTTTTTACTCAGTCTGTCTAGCAATCAGATCTCATCCACTCTTCCTGATCGTGGCTCCTGACCAGGCCAGTCTAAGGAATTTTACTATTTTGGCAGCTGTTAAGAACTGCAAGGCACTGGTTCTAAAGGCGAGAGATGCCAGAACTACATTAGCTACTCCATCTGCTCCTCCTGTAAGTGCTGCAGATGGAATGCAGCCTTTGCTTTTTCAGGCAGAGTACTTACGATATCATCAGCTCTGCTACCACAGAGGTGGCCAAAAAGGATTCTTACACTTACAGCAGTCACCCCAAATATAGAACTTCTTTAAGAACCAGATCATCAGCATCTAGATTAGTTAGAGTGAAGGCTCTGGATAGAACTGTGATGGGCTCATCTGAAAAGTTCAGATCCATATCCATATTCAAACTTTCCCAAAGTTCAGGGATATTCAGTATGAGGCGTTTGACTCCCCACAGTATAGATATAAACAGAAGCTGCACGCCTTCGATCAAGTTTTCAATCTGGATCCAAAATTCAAGGATGTTCAGATCCAAGGTTTTGTTTTGGGCATATCTGTCTCTGAGGGAAAACAACAGTGTTTTCCCCATAGCAAAACCACACCAGATCTATTTTAAAGAGATGGAAGGAAGAAACTATTTTAGCTAATACTTGATGACTTTTGCAGGATACAAGGGCTGCTAAAGTAATTATAGTTTATTTTATTACAGAAGCAAAGAAGAAGAAACATCTGGGAAGGATCTGTATGATTAGATTTCTTTAGCAAATGTAACCCAGGAGAAGCAAGTGCTACACTGGGTTGTATTAATAGGAGTATCGTGTATGAATCAAACAAGGTAATTATTCTTCTGTGGTTAAACCTCATTTGGAGTAGGAGGTTCAGTTTAGGGCACCATATTTTTTAAAAGAGACAAAGATAAGGTGGAAAGACTTCTGAGATCAACAAAATGCTTTGTGGGAGGAACCATGTCTATGTTAGTGCAGTGGGGACTACCTAGCTATCCTAAGTACCCTCATTACCATAGCCAGTATTTTGGCAAATCTAAGCCCCTCCCATGCAACAATTGGACAGCCACCCACAGCAACATGAATTATCTGAGTGATGGCAAGTGCATAGTGGTTATGTGTAACTCTGGGGTGATCAATGAACCCTGATGCCTAAATCTTTCCACCCCCTTACATGTCTTGAGGCATGGACAACTTGTGGAAGCCTGCAGACTATCAGCTCCATGACTTCCAACCAGATGGCTCCCTATAGTTCATCTCTCGGCCACCTATTTTTTCAAATATGGAGAAGGAGCAGCCAGAACACACCCCATTATGTCTTAAGGGAATATTTCTTGGATGTCCATACGTTAAAAAAAAAATTAAAGAATCACTCAGACTCTACTGACCATGAAGGTTTTGCAGATTGAACAATACACAATACTTCTGCTTTTACATCACTGGAATCTTAGGGTGCTTTATAATAAAAACATAAGTGATCATACAGAGGCAAACCAATGGTCCATCTTGCCCAGTACCCTGTCTTCTGACAGTGCCAGTGCCAGACGCTTCAGAGGGAATGAACAGAACAGGGCAACTATCAAGTGATCCATCCCCTGTTGTCCAGTCCCAGCTTCTGACAATCAAAGGTCTAGGGACACAGAATGGGGTTGATTCCCTGACCAGCTTGACTAATAGTCATTGATGGACCAATCCTTCAAGAACTTATCCAATTCTTTTTTTTAACGCAGTTATATTCTTGGCCTTCACAACATCCCTGGCAATGAGTTCCATAGGCTGACTGTGCATTGTATGAAGAAGTACTTCCTTATGTTCGGTTTAAACCAGCTTCCTATTAATCTCATTGGGTGACCCCTGGTTCTTGTATTATGAGAAGGAGTGCTAACTATCACTCCCAGCTTGGTGTCATCTGCAAAATTTTATAAGCCGACTCTCCATTCCTTTATCCAAATCATTCATGAAAATATTGACTAATACCAGAACCAGGACTGACTCCTGCAGGGCCCTATTAGATACATTCCCCGTTTGACAGTGAATCATTGATAACTATTCTTTGAATACAGTCATTCAAGCAGTTCTGCACCCACCTTATAGTAATTTCATCTAGACCACAATTCCCTTGTTTGCTCATGTGGGACTGTGTTAAATGCTTACTAAAATCAAAATATATTGCATCTACCGCTTCCTCCCTCCACTAGGCCAGTAACCCTGTCAAAGAAGGAAATTAGGTTGGTTTGGCATGATTTGTTCTTGACAAATCCATGCTGGCTATTACTTATAACCTATTATACTCCAGGTGCTTATAAATGGATTGTTTAATAATATATTCCAGTATCTTTCCAGGTATTGAAGTTAGGCAGATTGATCTAGAATTCCCCAGGACCTCTTTTCTCCCCTTTTTAAAGATAGTTACTACATTTGCCTTTGTGCAGTCTTCTGGGACCTCACCTGTCCTCCAGGAGTTATCAAAGATAATTGCTAATGATTCCAAGATTGCTCAGTTAGTTCCTTAAGTACCATTGGATGAATTTCATCAGGCCCTGCTGACTTTAATACACATAACGTATCTAAATGGAAATTTACAAGCACAGTTACCTGGCTGCAATATGTGCTCATAGGTATGATGTGTGTTGTACAGCCACTATATAAGCCTCAGTTTTTAACAATTTAACCTTTGAAGACTTGAGTCTTTGTTTTCTCATCTGCTCATCACTTAAGCATCTGAAATTGGTTAGTGTTGCCTTATCCCATAGGCACCACACTTAAAATCTAGTTAGGATCTGGCTTAGAACCGGATGAATGGCACCAATGTTTTCGCTTTGGTTGATGGGTTTTTCAAGTTGCATTCCATCAATAATATTACTGCTGGCTAGTAATTCTGACTTGTTTTGTTGAACCAGTCTGTAAGAGAGTGACTTTCACAAACCCAGGGGCAGCTCCAGGCCCCAGCATGCCAAGCGCGGGGGGTGCTCTGCCAGTCGCCGGGAGGGAGGCAGGTTGCCTTTGGCGGCATGCCTGTGGAGGGTCCGCTGGTCCCGCAGCTCCGGTGGACCTCCCACAGGCGTGCCTGCGGAGGGTCCGCTGGTCCCGCAGCTCCACCGAAGCTGCGGGACCGGCGGACCCTCCGCAGGCACGCCTGCGGGAGGTCCACCGGAGCCGCGGGACCAGCGAGCAGCAGAGCGCCCCCCGCGGCATGACGCCGTGCTTGGGGCGGCAAAATGTCTAGAGCCGCCCCTGCACAAACCACTTCCTTCCCCAAGCCCACAGCCAGTAGTTAGGTCTCCAAATGTTTTATCCTACAGCTTGATAGCAAGGCTCTCCAAATCCCTTGTGATCCACAGATCATAATTTGTGTAGCTGAATGCCAGTAAATGCATATTCTGGGTGTATGTTTGCCTTATTCAAAGGCAGAAAAGGCAAAGGCAGAAAAAACCTACAGGTAGATTTTTCAAAAATACCTATGGAATTAAGGAACACAAGTCCAATTGATTTTCAATAGGACTGTGCTCCTAAATCCTTGAGACACTTTCAAAAATATCCATTTTAGGTGAAATTAGAGAGACCCTAATTAGTAAATATTGAGCTGATATAATTATTCTGACTGTCACAAGGTGCACCCTTGGTCTGGTGCCTCCTCCTGGTCACTCCTTAGTTCTTGAGGTCACCACCCCCTTCCATAGTTTGCAGACTGTCTCTCCTTCTGGTCTCCAGCCACACTCTTAACCCCAGGAATAGCAGCATCCTCTTCATGACTCAGCCCTCCGGCTTGGTCACTCCATGTTCCCCCCTTCTCTGGTAGCAAAGTCTTTTCTCCCTAGCAGTTCTAGGCAGTCTTCCCTTCTACTCCCTCAGTGGCTGGTAGAGAAACCCAGGCCTGCCCTCTACTCCAGGTTCCAGCTCACAGACCCTCAGTTCAGCAGTTCTGGGCTTTCTTCTCTCAACCCTTACTGCTCCTTCCCTGGACTGCTTCCTACCACACCTAGTTCTCCTTCTCTCTCTGCATGTACCAGCTCTAAAACCCACCTCCCCATTCCCAGGGAGTGACTGCTGCCTGCGTTCCTGCAGCCTTTCCCAGCAGCCCCTGTCTGTTGCCAGCCACCTGCCTTTATACAGGCCCTGCATGTTCCTGAACAGGTGAGCCTACTTGCAATCAATTAGTTCTCTGTGCCCTGGCTCCTCCTCCAGGTGCAGCCTGTGGAAGTAATAGACCCACCTGGCCACATTAATTCCCTTTTCAGTCCTGTGTGGGATGGCCACCCCATCACACTTACCAATTATATGAGTTAATTAAAGTCAAGCAAAGAAAATGCTAATGAAATAAAACAGTCAACCATTTTCATTTAAGATTACTATTTAGGGATTATAACTGAAGCTAAAAAGAAATTAAACAATCTGCTTTAATTAAATACTCCAGGAAACGTCTCTGCAGTCTCATCTATTATCCAAATTTGTCTCTGAATGTTATGACTTAACTTTAGTTCACAATAATAGACGTCAGAGAAAATCCCCATATTAACCAAACAATCAGAACTGCTCTGTATTCTTCAAATACTACCAAGTTAAATAGCCACACTTCACTCAATCTTCAAAATGTTAATATCTTGATGATAACTGCTATTAACTAATTGCTTGAAGTCTACAAAGCTCACTATGCACAACTCCATATTCTCTTCCAAGATGTCCTCACCTGTCCAGAGCTATCTTGTTTATTGACAGGCACCATGATCTGAATGGTTAGGCTCAGGAGTGGAAGTTGGGAGACCTTGTGGCCCAATTCTATTCTTTCCCTCACATTTGGGTCACCAGGAATAACTCCATGAAAGTCAATACAAGCTGTGCCATTGTAATGTCCCTAGTTGTATACATTAACCTCTCTTGGCTAAAACCATCCCATGATGGAATTTGGCCCTTTGTCTCTGTAGCCTCGTCTCTAAAATGGGGGCATCAATACCTATCAGCCTCTCACAATGTTGTGTCGTTAGTGTTTGTAAAGTACTTCGAACATGCAAATGCTTAATAGATTTAATATTAATTATTATTATTATTTATTCAAAGAAAGAGACAAGTGACAGGGGCTAGGGAGCAGAATTATGAGTTTGTGTATTTTTCCACTTCCCTATTTCTTTCTGGACTTTCTCATCTGCCAATTCCTAATCGTCTGGCGTGTCTCACAAGGCTAAAATTCCAGATGACTGGATCTCAATTTTACCTCTGTTATATTTGGGGTGTCACAGTCAGTCTCTCTTTCACACACAATTTAGTTATTGAAAATTGGATTGATCATTGATAGTAGAATATTTTGGCTTAGAGCCCAATATCTGTAGGAGAGTTTCTTCTTGAACAGAACAAAGGGGTTTTGTTCATAACACTGGAAAGGATTAAAGATGGCTCCCTTTTGGATCATTGGGAACTCTTTGTATAGCCTCGGAGGTATTTGTAAGAAGATACCCAGCTCCTATTTAGGCAAAGAAATGGTTTGGTGGTTGAGGTTTACAATAAGAGCTTCCACAAGTGCATTGTAAAATGTGTCAAGGGAGTGTAAATGGAATGAGGGGAAATACATACTAATTCATTTGCAGTGTAGGGTACACAGGGTAGTTTTTAGCATCTAGAGATGAATGACTTAGATAATAAATGGCAGGTGCCAGTCAAGGAATGACATATCTGCAGAATTCATTCCAGGTAAAGAATTTTGCCAGACTGCTCAAAAATGAATGTAGGAACCATCTGCTCCACCCCTGAATTCTATCTGCGAAGGTGGTGAGACAGCTGAACAAGCTCCTCAAGGCCTGCAGAGCGCCTAAAATTAATTAATGTTTCGAGTTGTTTTTGATGCATGATAAGGCACATGAAGTGAAGAATGAATTAGATGAGAAAAATGTGTAGAACTAATCATATTTGTGACACTACACTGAAGATCATCTAGGGAAGAGATTATTTTAGGACTCAAACCAGTCAAGAGAGCTATATTTTACAAGGAAAGTTTGATTTTCTATTAATAAAAGAGGAATACAAATGAAGTGATTTGTCAAGGATTACAAGTCAGTGATACAGTTCCTCTCAGCAGCCTTTGTAACATAAAAAATGGGAAGGCAAAGCTTCCAAAAGTTACAGGTCTTTGGACAGTGTATAAAAAAGGAGCCAATAATAATACTGTTGCACTTTCATAGTGCATTTTATCACTAGAGCTTCACATGCTCCACAAAGTTAGGTAGATATTATTATTATTATTATTATTCCTATTTTATTGATCAGAAAGCTAAGGAATTGAAAAGTTAAGTGACTTGCCCAAGGTCACTCAACAAATCAGTTGGCAGAGTTGGGAATGGAAACCAAGTCCACCAACTCCAACTCCTATGCTCCATCGATCGGGCCACACAGCCTAAAATTTATAGCGCAGACTAGAAAGGGAAAGAGGTTAGTGGTCAGAGGAAGGGACGTAGAGTCAGTACTCATGGCATCTATTTCCAGCTCTGCTTCTGACATGCTGATTGGAAAATTCTCATCTCTGTTATATCACTGATTTCAACAGAAGGATAGCAATCTAACAGAGAAAAATATGGTCTTTACCCTCTCAGTGCCTCCGTGGACCTGTCAATGAAATGAGTATCATTCTTATCTATAATGTGTGTGTAAAGCTCAGAAAATCAATGTGATATATGTAAATGAGGATTAACACCATGACAGATAGGAAAAACTATTTGAATCCCAAACCCAAAGAGCTGAGATTTGGGGATACAGGCCATTCAACGATAGCTCACGAGCAAACATGGTGAATCTTGTCTTTGCTGTTTTGTGATGAGATCAGAAATATCACTACCCTAGCATCCGTACAGTGTAACAATCATAACTTGATACAAGCCTGATGCAGCTTTCGTTGGGATCTGACAATGGCCTGGAACATAAAATCAAATGTAAATGTTTATAGGCACTAAACTAAGAATTCAAAATGGCACAAAACATTAGTCAGACAAGGTTTCTGAATGTCCAGTGTACTTGGCTCTTCACTGTTTGGCTCTGCTCAGAACAAGAGAAGCAACGCTCTTATCATCTGTGATTCCATCTATCAGACTTCAGCACTCTTAAGTAACGGAACCATCTCAGATGTATGGTAATAAAGCCTTTGTACCACCCCATTGTGTATTCGCTGCATTAATTATTACTCTTCTTAACCTCTCACCCCTCTCCTCTGTCTCTTTCCCCTTACAATACAAGCATGCTTTAGTCTCTCCCATCTTAAAAAACCTACCCTTGACCCCACTTCCACCTCATCTCTCTTCCCCTTTCATCTCTAAACTCACTGAACGCACTATTTACAGTTGCTGCCTGGAGTTCCTCTCCTCTAATTCCATGCTAGAGCCTCTTCCACCACTTGTACTCCACTGAAACCACTCTCAAAGTCCCTAACAACTTCTTCCTAGATAAAGCTCAGAACCAGGACTCCATCCTCATTTTCCTTGATCTGTTAGCTGCCTTCAATATAACTGACCATATTCTTCTTGAAATCTTGTCCTCCTTTGGCTTCTGTGACTCTGTCCTCTTCTGGTTCTCCTCCTACCTCTATAATTACTCCTTCATCATGTCCTTTGGAGGATCCTCCTCATTCCCCCTCCAATTTTCTGTGGGGGTTCTACAGGGCTCTGTCCTTGTTCCCTTCTATTCTCCCTCTATGCCTTATCTCTTGGTAATCTCATCCCCAAACACAAATTAACTATCATCTCTATGCTGACAACGCACAGATCTACCTCTCTACTCCAGACCTGTCTCCCTCTATCCAAACTAAACTCTTAGTCTGTCTGACATCTCCTTGTAGATATGTAGCCTTCAGATCAACTTGAACATGGCTAGAAGAGAGTTCTTAGTCTTTTCTCTCAAGATCCACTACTTCCTTTTTCAATCACCGTGGACAACACCCTACCCTGCCTGTCACTCAGGCCTGTAACGTGGGTATCATGTTCACCTCAGGTCTCTAGGTCCTCACATTGTCTAAATCCTGCAGATTGTTTCAAAATAACTTTTCTAAGATATGACCCTTCCAATCTATCCAGGCAGCTGAAATTCTCTTCCAGGCTCTCATCATCTTGTGTCTCGATTACACAACAGACCTTTTCCTGGCCTTGACAAATGTAATCTTCCCCCACTTGTATCAATTCACAATGTTGCTGCAAAAATTATTCTCTGACCCCCCATCATTTTTCCTGTGTCGCCCTCTCTTTAAATCCCTCCACTGGCTCTGCCTTCTATAACGCATCAAACATAAGCTACTTGTATTTACTTTCAGGGCTCTTCAAAGAACATCTCCTCCTACCTATCACATCTCATTCACTATTGAGAAGTCTACTCCCACCGGATCCAGTGTTGCCAGCATCCATCACCACTTGCTAAATTTTCAAACAAACACCTTCGTGCTTTCCCATGCTGCCCTTCATGCTGTAAACATCTGCACTGGTTGCAGCACTGCACTGAACGCTAAGTTTTACAATGCCACATTGTATGGGGATGTCTAAAAATGCCCCTTCTGTGGTCTTGAGTTTTTAATCACAGAGCAGTAAAAATGAAGCTTTTGAGGACATTTATGAATATCTAGCAATCAAATTAAATTCAGCACTAGAAAAAAATGGCTTTGTCTCATTATTACAGGAATTTCTCTTCTCTTTATTTTAGAGGGTGGGGTGTTAGGTTTCTAACAACACAAAAGCAATTAATAGACCTCAGTGTCAAGACCTGCCTGAATAATGGGGAAAACATGGGCATGAATATTCATTTTAATTTTTAGTAAATTCTCTTTAGTTGTGTTTGTGCGTCTGTTATTATTAACAATATTATTATTTTCATTACAGTAGGTCCTAGAGGCCCCATCCCAGATGAGGCATTATACTAACAGATAGTAAGAGACAGTCACTTAGGGCATGTCTACATGTACAGTGCTGCAGTGGCGCAGCTGCACCAATGCAGCTGCGCCACTGGAGCATGTCTGGTGAAGACGCTCTATGCCAACAGGAGAGCGCTCTCCCGTCAGCATAATAAAACTACCTCCGGGAGTGGCAGAAGCTATGTCACTGGGAGAAGCTCTCCCACTGACATAGTGCTGTCCACACCGGCACTTATGTCAGTGTATCTTATGGTCACTCGGGGATAGTTTATTCACACCCCTGAACAACATAAGTTATGCTGATATAAGCTGTAGTGTAGACGTAGCCTTATAAACACAGATGAAGAGACAAATCCTTCCCTAAAGAGCTTATCATCTAAAAAGACAAGGTGTGGGGGAAGGAAGTATTATTAACTGCATTTTACAGATGAGGAACTGAGGCAGAAAAAGATTAAGTGACTTGCCTAAGGTCACACAGGAAGTCTGTTTCAGAGCTGTGAACTGAACCAGGTCTCCTGAGTCCCAACCCAGTACCTTAACCACAAGGCAATTATTCCTCTCTTCCTTCCTTTTGCATTCATTATCCATGACCTTTCAAATGATTGAGGCTTATTGGCTCAAAAAAATGTGGACATGGGTGTTTTTCCATATTTTATAGATCGGGAAAATGAGACACAGCCATTCAATGACTTGACAAAGTTCACAAACCTCCATTTTTAGAAGCTTTTCCAAACCAAATGCAAACTGTAAACTTTTGAGACCTGCCAAGTAACGTAGTTAGTGTCATATTGCTACCACCAAGCCACAGTAGGACTGAGATGTTCACAGGATAACCAGACAAACATCAAGTGTAAATGGAACCACACAATTTGGCAAAGGTTCCTCTTAACTTTTATTAATTATTTCCAGACAATGATTACATATACAACACATTCTATATACATGCAGATCTTAGACACCACTCTCCCCAGAGACCAAGGTCCAAATCCTCACCTCATGGCAATTGCTCCATTCAAGTCATAAGGAGATATATTAATTTACACCAGCTGAGCATCTGGCCCCAAGGTTACAAAACAGACAGCTTGGTCTGCTACTCCGTGGCACTGGTTTTACATCCCTGTGACGTGACTGATCTCAACAGAATTATATCGGTATAAAAACTGGTGTAACAGTTCTCTGAATCAGGCCCAGAAAGTTCCACCAACAAGAATAATAAAGCTTTAAACAATACCAACTAAATCCAAAATATCCACTAATTTAAAAAAAAAATCAATCTTAAGTAACCTATCAACATTAGCATAAAGCCATACAAATACATGTGTCGCACAGTGCTCTGTCTCCACTATCCAACTAGTTCTACCACAGTACATTTTAGACTAAACAATTTTAAAAATTAGTATCATTTACTCGTGTTTTTAAATGATCTATTCGGTCTAATCTCAAATCAGTAATGAAAACAAGACTCATTAAATATTTTATCATTCTTATTTTTTTCCTCAGTAAAAATCCAACAAACTAGTCAGAAGTGAAACATCATGTCAGACATTTGCAGAGGAAAGCAATTTGAAATCTGCATTGAGTACCTTAACCTCTGGCACTAGAGATAAAAATAATTTTCGTCAACTCATACCGCATTGAGTTACAGCTGGAAAAACTGACGTAGTAATGACCTCGGAGCAAAATATCAGAGAGCTGTCATGCCAGTTTCAAAACCCAGTTCCTATTTCTAGGGAAAACAAGGTTAACTATTAAAGTCCTCTTAAATATTGAGGCCTCTTTCTATGTTGCAGGAAGAATTTATGAGATTAAGATAACGATACAAAAAGGGCGATGTAGAACAAAGGTGACCAAACTGTGGCTAGCAAGCCACCAGGCTCTTTTACCATTAAAGTGAGGCTCGCAAGCCCCCTTAACCCCCACCCCCATTGTCCATCTACCAGCCTTGCAGTGTGGGGAGCTTGGGATCTTTGCCTTGCAGTGGGGTGGTGGGGTAGGAGCTTCTGCCCAGTGGGGAGGAGGTTCTCAGGGCTTCAGCCCTGCAGGGTGCACCTGCCGGGGTTCGGGGCTTCAGCAGGAGTGGGACTGAAGTCCCAAGCCCCAGCTCCCGCAGGTGTGCTCTGACTCTTGAGCTTCTGAAGATTGTTGTATGCAGCTCAGAGGGCCCGTAAAGTTTGTCCACCCCTGATGTAGAGGAACAAAAGAAATTGTTTTCAACTTTAAAGAGGTCAGGCCCATAAGACCCATCAAGACTTTTACACAAAAATATTCAGCTTTGCAAGATTCCCTCAAAAGGTTTGTGGTTTGAAATTTTGAGAACAACTAGCATTACGTGCTGTGGCCTAGATCGGTGGCTCTCAAAGCCGGTCCGCCGCTTGTTCAGGGAAAGCCCCTGGAGGGCCGGGCCGGTTTGTTTACCTGCCGCGTCTGCAGGTTCGGCCAATCGCGGCTTCTACTGGCTGCGGTTCACTGCTCCAGGCCAATGTGGGCTGCAGGAAGGGCGGCCAGCACGTCCCTCGGCCCGCACTGCTTCCTGCAGTCCCCATTGGCCTGGAGCAGTGAACCAAGGCCAGTGAGAGCCGCGATTGGCCAAACCTGCAGACGCGGCAGGTAAACAAACTGGCCTGGCCCTCCAGGAGCTTTCCCTGAACAAGCGGCGGACCGGCTTTGAGAGCCACTGGTCTAGATTCTCCAATCTGGCCAAGCTGTGGTACATCACAGAACCAGAAGGAGGGGTTAAAATCCCCCCTTAGACTGGTACTGGAACTAGACAGGGACTGGACCAGTGCTTTGCATAAGTCAGAGCAGCATTAGGGTCTCCTCTGTTGTCTCTTCTAAGTGACATTAAAAATCTCTTCTTGTAAACATAGGAGGTTCACTGTGGTGTACTTGGCTAAAATTCCTCTTCCCTCCACAGCCGAGCAGAGTTCTGTGAACCAGATGCCTGTCTAGCTGGCACCCTCCACCCCAAACAAAGCTGCACTTCACAGTTGCTGAATGCACATGTGGATAAATCTTCCTCTCGTTTGCTACAGTGCAAATTTAGCTCATTGTTTGTGAAGTGCATTGTAATTCTTCAAGTTCAGCTTACCTCTCTTAGGTACTGCCTGGAGGTGGAGGATACCGCCGGAACATCGAAAGGAAAAGATGGAGGCCCAACTCAGCTTTTACCTCAACGAAAGTCACACATGCCCACTTTAATGGTTATCTAACCACCACAATTTAAAATAGACAAATTGGTTGATGAACTTTTGCAACACACTCTTCAGGCAAGAAATGCGTGCAATTTCTTATTGTAATAAAGAAATTCTATCTTACCACTTGCTTTGTAATGGTCTGCTAAAGCAACTGAAAATAATAATGAGGGTGTAGCAAGGAAGCGTGGCCGCCCTCAGAGGCGGACGCGGTAGGAACACCACAAGCCGCCTGGTGGGCAGAGTCAAGAGGACCATACCCCGCATGCTGGAAGCAGAGGGATGGGACAGGAAGAGGAAGTATAAAAGGATGGCTCAGCTGCTCAGTGGAGAAGGAGCTGCTGAGGGAGACAGACGTGTCTTCCCTGCTGCTGGATGCCGAGGAGAACTGCAGATGTCCCAAGGGCCTGCACGAGCTTCTAGAGAGCCCTGCCTCTCCCGATGCTGAGGAGCTGCTACTGCTACCCTTGGCGGTATATCCCAGGGAGACTGAGGATGACCTCTGGATGCAGATACACCTGAGAGGGAGAGTAGGAAGCAACCCAGGGGAACTAGACAACAGTCTGGTTGAGAGCTGGCCTGATACAAGGTCAGTGTGTTGTGGGCGGATCCCACTGACCAAGTGGTGGACTACTCTGCCGCTGTTAGGGTAGGCCCCTGGCTGGGATGTGGTGGAGTTGGGAGGACCCACGTCCCCCCTACGACCCCACTCCTGGGGTGGCAGTACTCTCCCTCCTTAGGCCAGGAGGCCTGCGCTCCTCAGACACCTCTGCCTGAGCCCCAGAGACTGTGCTTGGTGCTTGCCCCTGCCTGAGCCCCAGAGCCTGGGCTGTAGCTACCTCTCAGCCTGACTGCAGAACAGAACCTTGACTGTTGGCTGTCCTGCCCCACTTGAAGGCTGGGTGTATGACTGTTTCAGCTCTGCCTGACTGCAGGCCAGAGCCCAGACCCTTTGCGGCTCCGCTCAAAGGGGCACATTGATTCCCTAATTCCCCCTTTTTTCTTCGTTTGTTGAATACTCTAACAGACCAAACTGCGTGGCCTCCCTCAGCCACACCAGCTTACAGAGGGACATATGTATGTAAACACTGAGGGTTCCAGTGTATTTTACAGAGTATGCAAGCAGGTACACTACTACTGCTATCTCAAAGCTCATTGCAGAATAACGTGTTGCAAAACTATTTACGAAGTTGCAAGCGCTTCTTATTTGCACCTACCTTCAATAAAAGCTGGCAATGAAATGTATTAAACATGCTGAGTCTGCTGTTGTGCCTGTTAGACTTTGAAACACTATTTGCAATAGCTTTTTCTGGCATCTTCTGTTAATCAATAGCTACTAATTCAGGGGGGGAAATGAATTACTTACTCAGGCACTACACCACATGAGGACTTGACTCCAAATTTGCAATGTGCTTGCTATATATATAGCAAATGCCATCTGCCAGTTTGCTTTTGCTATTCACAAAGAACAACTGTACACACTGGTTCTCATGGCTTGGGGTTATGGTCCTTGTCTACTGCTTGGGAAAGTTTGTAATATGTGTCATAAAATCAGTTGGACTGGCTCCTTTGTAGGTTATCCCATAGTGCTATTGTCTGCCATGGGATTTCCTGCTCACAGAGAGCTGGTGAAAAAGACTCTCCGATTACATATTGTATGGGACCCCTGCAGTTCATAATGGTTTTACCAGACACCAGTGTTTGTCATCTGCAAAACTACCTCTCTTAGCAGCCAGGAGTGTTCATGAAAGCCACCTTACTTCCATTTTTCAACAGGTATTTTGGTTTCTGATTGCAAACAGATATCAATACCACTGAGGCATCGGCAGCACTGCCTTGCCCCTGGGCTCCAGGGGAAGAACATGACATTTGTGAGTAGGCACCATAGCATCCAAACAAGACAGAAACACTAATGTAGGCTCTGAAAATCCAGATAATTGTGGTTTGGGACAACAATATGCTTTTTGAGATGGGAATCCATCTTGAAGCTTCCATGGGAATGGAAGACTTTCCATAGCCATGGTTAAATGGCCCCACTCATCCAGTACTGAGGTAGGCTGGAGTGCAAAATGAAAATCATCATAGGCATGTCAGACCCATGTTGGGTCCCACTGAACAAGACAGAGCTGAAGAGAGCAGGGAGGGTTGAGTATTAACAGGTTTGGGCTTCAGCTATGGTTCAGCTGAGCATGCTTATCCAAGCCTTCTAAAACCTCTTGGTTATGCACAAGTGAGCTGGACGACTTATGAAAGAACAGGACCTCACATCAAGTTTCTGGAACTTGTGGTCAGAATCTGCATGTGAAAACACATGCACAACCCCTTCATAAACTTAAAAAGAATCAGGTGAAATTTGAGTGTAGGAAATGTGGGGGTTGATTTTTTTTTCTGAATTAATTTGTTGCCTGTCCATAAAGGGGGTCTCCACAAATCAGGCTCCTCATCCATGTCTCAAGATAATGTCTCTAAAATTAAGGCACCCCAAAAATTACTAGTCAATTTGAAAACGTTGGCTTAAAAGCTAAATGGATTTATTTTTTAAAATAATCATTACCCTTCCTTGGATGGAAATTTCCAGACCAAAATGAAATTTATGGCTGAGTTCCCCTGAACAGAGGTGATAATAATGGAAACAGTGACACAAACCGAACTACAGCATGAGTAGCAATAAAGCTTAGTGCATGCTTAGTTATTTCATTCTTCTTATCAAATTGGGACCTGCTCCCACAAGACACCGTGACACTTGGCTTGTGTGTCTGACAGTTAAAATCCCTGAGATATCTGTGGCTTTACAAACAGCCAGTCTGATTGACATTCAAAATATTAGGATAAAGATAACAATAAAAAATTAGAAAAAAACACCCCCACACACAAAGCTAAAGTCAATGTATAGTCCTGTTTCCCTTCGAAATGCACTGTCCCTGCTATCACTACTGTCAGTTTAATACAGTAATCTGTCACTATCCCAACAGAGCTGTCATTTAATTAGCCCTGCAGCATGGAAGGGAAGGAAAAATCCCCTTGGTATGACAATTTGGTGTCCTGTTTGGTGTCACCTACTGTTGACTCACTGGCTTCAGCTCACTCCTTCTTAGCATGTCTGATAGGGGAATTTGTGGAAACACTCTCCTTATATTGCCAGGCTGATGTACCACACCCCTACCAATGGGGAAGGAGAGTCCGTTAAAAAAAGAATACAAACTGATAAACTTGCTTGATTCTTTTTTGTGGTAGCATCCGAAGTTGTGCTATGAACTTTGCAGCAAATACAAAGCTATGGTGTCCCCAAAGTTTATCATCTACATGATGCCTGTTAGGCATGAGGAAATGAGTGAGGGTGACAAACTGTCCAGAGGGGATGGCGAGGAGAAGGGCAAAGGTTATAACAACACAAACCACACAGTTACTTGGCACAAAGCAGGTACGTGTCCTGACGTGAAATACTGGCCCCACTGAAGTCAATAGGAGTTTTGCTATTAATTTCAATCATGCCAGGATTTCATAGTAGGTGTTTTGTTACTGTTACTATGTTTTAATAAAGAAAAATAAAAACAAATAGAGCTGGTCAGAAAAACCCCACAGAAAATTTCAAATTTTTTGGTGAAAAATCAAAATATTTCAGGCAAAAAATTACTCTAAATAGCCTTTGACAGCTATTCAGTGCTGCGACAGTGCCTCACGGGAGTTGTAGCTTGCGTGCCTCATGTTCCCATTTTCATCTATAGGGTGGGCCCTGCGGTTGGCCTACATCTCTTATGATGCACCATGGTCTCTTCTCTTGGTGATGGCGGGCGGTGTACTCAGTGAGTCCTATTCACCCTTTTGTCAGCATCTAGGAAGACATGGCTTCAGTAGACACATAAATGAGTCAAAGAGCCCCCCAAAAGTTTTGACTAGTGATCTCTGGACACAGAGCCTGGCATGGCCACAAAAATCTGGACTGTTGTGTCATAAACAGATAGTTAAGGGTTAAGGTCTCTTTTACCTATAAAGGGTTAACAAGCTCAGTAACCTGACGGACACCTGACCAGAGGACCAATCAAGGGACAAGATAATTTCAAATTTCTGTGGAGGGAAGTCTTTGTCTGTGTTCTTTGTTTGGGTGTTGTTCTCTCTTTGGATCTAAGAGGGGCCAGACGTATCTCCAGGCTCTCCAAGTTTCCTTAAGTAGTTCTTCTATTCAGTATAGTGAGTATTAGAAAGGCAGATTAGTCTTATAATTAATTTCTGTATTTGCAAATGTGTGTTGGCTGGAGAAATCTCTTTATTTCTATTTGCTGTTACTTTTGATTATCCTGAGAAAAGGGAGGAGGGAAGTCTCTCCAGTTTTATAAGCTAGACCCTGTAATCTTTTCATCCTGGTGTTACAGAGATAGTGTACTTTCTTTCTTTCTTTTAATAAAATCTTTTCTTTTTGGAACCTGATTGATTTCTTCCCTTGTTTGGAATCTCAGGGGAAGAGGAGGGGGAGGGGGGAAAGAGAATCCCTCTTTGTTTAGATTCAAGGAGTTTGAATCAAGGTGATCTTTCCCGACAGATAAGGGAGGGGGAGGGGGGGAATGGGCTATTTCCCTTTGTGTTAAGACCCAAGGAGCTTGGATCTGTGTTCCCCAGGGAAAGTTTTGGGGGAACAGGGAGTGTGCTAGACACTGGAATTTCTAGCTGGTGGCAGCGTACCAGATCTGAACTAGGATTTAAGTTTAGAGGAGTCCATGCAGATCCCCATCTTGTGGATGCTAAAGTTCAAAGTGGGGAATAAACCTATGACAGTTGAACACCTGGGTCAGGCTCTGAACCCGTGTGAAGTCAGCCAGAGTCAGCTCTGGAGGGTTGGTATCCTATCTAAAAGAAACTCTTTTCCCATTAGACAATCATAAAAAAAAACATTAGCTCTTATGGTGAGGCAGCTTAGTCGTTTCTCTAAGCACTTTTTATTTCCTTTATGATAAGCCTCCTCTCTTGATTTAAAGTATTCTGCAATTTAAAGCCTCAGAGTAAACACTCACCCAATTTGATATAACCCATTTGTTAGACTATTGACCTGGGACAAACAAATCCAGCATTTACAAGGACATCTTTTCAAAATCCATAAGTAATCATAATTCTATAAACAGCAAAGGCTGCAGACAAAAGGGGAAAGGAGAGAGGCGCAATGAGGTGTAAGAGGAAAACTGACTAAACTCTAATATCATCTTGAATAAAAAAACAGTATAGATAATATTTCCCAACAGCATTTGGAACCCATTCAAGAAAGAATTAAAAAAAACATTTTAACTTCATAACGTTGGCCTTCTATTATGCCATTTAAATTATATTAGAACCACACACAAAAATAAATAAATTTAAAAAAGAAGATTAAAAAGAGCAGCCATGCAGGCATTCTCTTGATGGAGTGCCATGATGTTTTATTCATCTGATGAGCATGCAGCTGTACAGGGAGAGTTGTCGTACATACGCGCGGGAGGACAATGTACAGCCTTGATGATGTTGTTAAGCAATGAGGGAGTAAAATGGGAGGGAGGGGAGTTAAGCAATTTCATATGAGATTCTTCCATGCTGAGGAGGCTCAGCTGGCTGCTAATCAGGGCAAGGTATTTATCTCAGTTGAAAGGAAAGGCATGTGATTCTGCTGATCTGTTGGAGGCAAGATGAAAGAAATCCTCAGGACAGAACATCATGCTGCTCTCGCTGTGTGATGGCTGATGAGTGGCTTGTGTGAAATGAGTTGTTACTGGTATCAGTCCAGTTCCTGAGAAACAGTAGAGATGAACTCAAGCCATAGAACTGGGATCTTGTGGTTTTGCAGTTTACAGGGTTTTGGGATTCGAGTTGGCTCGGCCATTACAGAGTTAGAGGGCATTGGTGAACTGTGGCTCAGGGTGTAAATTTGGAACACTCCCAAATCTTGGGTATGTTCTGTGGATTCAAGGTTTTGGTTTGGCCCCATTTTTAGTGGATAGGTGTCTACATCACAAAAACCACTGTCACCACTTTGTTCCCAGGAAAGCATTTCTGCGTAGAAGGGTGATATTAACCTTCTCCACATGGAGTTTTCTTCCCATAGAGCCCTTTAAGGTATAGGATACAAAAGCCATTTGCACTTACCTTGCTACACAGGTGGGTTGCATCCTGGCTCGGCAACTAGACAATTCACTGCCTGAAACAAATGGCAGAGAACTGTACGTGAGGTTTGTTTTTTCTCTCTCCTCAGAAGGATGAGTTGACCCTACCACGATCTGAGCCAGTTGGCCTGATTTTAAACAGTCATGCCCCCGGGGTGGTCATTTACCCCTGTGCACAATGAGTGAAAAGTGCAGATAAAACAAATTAGAATGAAAGGCTCAATTCTGTGTTCAGGTGCAGTGGAAAGTGGGGGTTGGAACTTGGCAGGAAGCCAGTCATGGCTCCCCAGTCCTCAGCTGCCCAGCTTTAGCTGCCCTTTACTTTACATTGCTGGTGGAAGACTTTCCACCAGCAGATAATGGGGTGTAATGGAGCCTCATCCACAGCACACTCTCCTCACCAGACACTTCCTCTCCCATAGTCCCACCTCCCTGCCCCAACACAATCCTTCCCTCCTTATACCAGGCATAGGAAGCAGCAGCAGAGCAGGGGCAGGAAGGAGCAGAGACACCGTTGCCTGCTTTACTCCATCTGAAGGTTCCCCCTACCTAGGGGGAAGTCTCCAAGGGGAATCTCCAGCTAGTGAGAGTTCACTTTTTGTTTCTCACCCTCAGTGTTTCAAACATGATGGTCAGCTCACCAAATCAAGAAGTTATTGGATTAAGGCTCCCAAACCACCATGGCTATGCCTTCCTGCTTTAGGCAATGCAGCTCACACAGTTATCTAACAAAAACAGCCGTCCTCCCAATCAGTATCGCTGAAGTCTCCATTCCACCAGTCAGCTTTAAGCATACAGTTGGCTACAAATATTTTTTGCACCACTTGTTTGACAGCATTACTTATCTATTCCCCAGGAGTCACCAGGGTATGTGACCACATCAAGTCAAGACACTATTACTTTAATATTTTTATAAACTTCCTATCTCAGTTTAGTGAGGATTTAGTTCCCTGGAGCTGAGAGACATGATAGAATAATAAGCAATGAGTGTTGGAATCTGGCAATTCCGAGACAACCTAATAAGACAGATCAAAGTAGCAAGTGACAGAAAAAATAGTTATTCCCCAAAGTATTTTTCTGCAGACCATGTACAAACCAAAAAAAACCCACATGTATAAAGAATGTTCATAATGCCACTTTATAAATCCATGGTACTCTGATACCTGGAATGCTGCGAGCAGTTCTGGTCACCCCATCTCAAAAATATATATATATTAGAATTGGAAAAAGTAAACAGAAGGGCAACAAAAAGAATTAGTGGTATGGAACAGCTTCCATACAAGGAGAGATTTTAAAAACTGGGATTGCTCATCTTAGAAAAGAGACAATTAGGGAGGATATGATAGTGGTCTATAAATTCATTAATAGAGTGGAGAAAGTGAATAAGGAAATGTTATTTACTCCTTCACATAATACAAGAATCAGAGGTCACCCAATGAAATCAATAGGCAGCAGGTTCAAAACTAACATAAGGAAGAACTTCTTCACACCACACACAGTCAACCTGTGGAACTCATTGCCAGGGGACATTGTGAAGACCAAAAGTATAACTAGGTTAAAAAAAAAACTTAGATAAGTTCATGGAGGATAGGCCCATCAATGATTATTAGCCAAGACAGTCAGGGATGCAACCTCATGTTCCGATTGTCCCTAAGCCTCTGACTGCCAGAAGCTGAAACTGAACAACTGGATTACTCAATAATTGCCCTGTTCTATGCATTCCCTCTGAAGCATCTGGCACCAACCACTCTAGAAAATAGGATACTGGACTAGATGGACCATTGGTCTGACCCAGTATGGTCATTCTTATGTTCTTATGAAAGGCAGTAGCATCAGGGGATTGAGCGTCAGTGGAGCTGGTTGGAAAAATTCCAACATAACATTGGTTCATCAGAATATGCCAATTTTACAGAATTGGAATATTTTCCAGAGGCAGTCTATTTCACCAGAGTACCAATGGAACCCAGGCAGAGTTCTGATAGAAACCTGGTTTCCTGTCAGCCCCTTCCCACCCCCACCTCACCTCTTCAGCTGCTCACCTGGCAGGTTACTGGGGAGCCTTGGCTTCCAGTGTCTGCAGCTCCAGAGCATTCAGCCATATGGACACCCCTGAGGCCAGGGACTTCAGCGCTTCCAAAGTCTGCAACACCAGAGCAGCCACCAGATTGCCCTGGGGCCATGAACCGCAGAGTTTCCAAGGTTCTCAGCTCTGGGGCAGCCCACCAGATGGGCTGCTCTGGGGCTCCATTGCCTTTTGCAGAGAATTTCAGTGTTTTTGGTTTTCGTGCCTAATCAGAACAGAACCAAACTTCAAACCATCAAAATCCACCATGAAACAGAATTACCTTTATCTGCACCACTCTAGTCAGGAGATCTGGGTTCTATCCCAGGTTCTGTCATGGACCTTGGGCAAATCAATTACTTTCCCCCTGCCTCTGCTTCCCGATCTGCAAAATGGAGATGATGATAACTGCACCAAAGAGGGGCTGTGAACCTTCATGTTCATAAAGTGCTTTGAAATCCTTGGATAGAAGGCACTAGAGAAGGGTATTGATATTTTTGAGAGAACACACATTCTTCTAGTAGATGAACATAACCAAATCTTATCATGGGCAGATTCTCATTTACACAAAGGCCAGTGCAGTGTAAAGAGGCCAGAAAGTGAACGTTTAATTACATTTATACCCACATTAAAAAGTCCTTTTACACTACCAGAGTTGTGTAAAGGGGCCCCAGAGCAAATGAAAATCTGGTCATCAAGTCTTTTTAATGCATATAAGCAGGTGTTGATGAGTTATGGTGATACTTTGCAGATGTTTGACAGCACGTGCTACCCAATAAAATACTGTAAATAGATCCATTACCTGCCATACATTGTGAGAGGAGAGAGATTTTGCAGTCAGTTTGTGTGGGCATTCTGGTTTGCTTGTTCAGAGCAGTATGCATTAATTTCCCAAGACTGGTGTAATTAATTGTATCTGTGCTTTTCAGCTGTACAACACATCCTTGCTTGTGTACTGCTTCTGTTTGTCCCTGTAGGGAATTATCCCTAATGAACACAGGACTGACTGTCATATCGCCTTAATTGTGCAAACAGATCAGAAGGCAAATGCATTGCTAACGCAAATGTATTATTTATACTGTTTTAAAACAATATTTAATAAGTGACTCATCACTGAATTATTAATTTTATTCCACGTTCTGAAAATCCACTTTAGCCACAATTTGATCCCCAGAGCAGAGGCAACAGAAGCACCATGTGACTGCCCATTTTCAGAGAGCTTAACCACTTTACACTCTACCTCTGCTCCCTCTACCCCCTGCCTCCTGTCTGAATGTATATCCTGAGACCTGATCAAAGTGGGGTCAGTAGGTTTAAAAATGTCTTCAAGTGGGTGTTCTGGCTCACAGAACTTTCATGCTCGGGTGGTGCTCCTCTCAACTCTCAAACTAAGCCAGGAGAGGCCAGATCTACACTACACACTTACTTCAGTAGAACTACGTCACTCAGGGGTTTGAAAAATCCACACCCATGAGCAAGGTAGTTATATCGACCTTAACCCCCCATGTAGACAGCTCTATGTCAGTCAGTGGGAGAGCTTCTGCCACCAACATAGTGTGATGGGGCAAGGCCAGATGGCTATAGAAAAGTAGTGGGAGATAAATATTAGCCCCAGGTTAAACATATCCCTGGTACCAGGATAAGTAAATGGCAGCTGCTCCAGGTCAATTAAGACACCTGGGGCCAATTAAGAGCTTTCCAGAAGGCAGGGAGGATGCTAGGTTGATTGAGATACCTGAAGCCAATGGCTGAAACTAGTTAAAAGCCTCCCAGTTAGTCAGGCGGGTGTGTATGTCAGGAGCTGTGAGAAGTTGTGCTGCTGGAGAGACTGAGCTGTACACACCAGATCGGGCACAAGGAAGGAGGCCCTGAGGTAAGGGTGAAGTGGAGCTTGAAGAAGTGGGGGCTGCTGCGGGGAAGTACCCCAGGGAATTGTACGTGTCCTGTTCCTAAAAGATCAGCTACCATAGCTGATACCATTAGGGTCCCTGGGCTGGAGTCCAGAGTAGAGAGTGGGCCTGGGCTCCCCCCTTTTGGCCCCCTTATTAACCACTGAGACTGGGGAACAGACTGTGTAAGGAAGGATAGCTTCTCCTCACCTCCCTTGCTGGCTTATGATGAAAATGGCTCAGTAGAGTGTGATCCTTCTCTCTAGAGAGATGAGGGTTAAGTGGAGGGTCACAGTGAGTCTCTGAGGCTAGTGAAATCCATCAGGAAACGCAGGACCCACAGAGACAAGGACAGAGCTTTGTCACAATAGCTATCACCTCTCACAGAAGAGGAGTAACTAAGCTGATGGGACGGAGAGAGCTCTCTCCCATCAGCTTAGAGCATCTCCATCAAAGCCCTACAGTTGCCTGTGCAGCATTTGTAGTGTAGACCTGCCCTTAGTCAGTATCTGGATGGGAGATGTCTACAGACACCTCAGGGTGCTGCAGGAGGTGGGGTTGATGCTTCAGTTGATGGCTTTCTTCTTTCTGAGGCTCTGCTGAACCATGTCTCAGCCTGGTGCTTGAGGACACTATCTGGTTAGGGATCATTTTCATTAGCCTGGATCAAAAGTGTGGCGAGTGTTAACATATTTCTTAAGGCAATTGTGAACTACCTCAAATTTAACTGGGAAGCAATTAACTCAAGCTACAATGTCCTAGTGGTAGACATACTCTGAGGAGGTACTACTGTTACGATGAGATATAAAAAGGACCTCGTCCTGATCATTTTTATTTCCTAAAGAGAGGTGTTAGCTGTGGTGCTCTCACCAAATTTCAGTGCAGGTACCTTCTGCTTCTGTTTATTCTCTGCATCGTTTCAAACTGGATCTGATCGTTTTCTTTACTGACAGCCTCAGCCATTGCACGCAGTGTTATCCTGCAGCCATTCTAAAGGGAAGTGGGCAATTAGTGGCAAAATCCCACCCTTTAAATCACAGCACTACATTTTTGAAATGGCAGGAAATTCATTTCCCGAGCTTAAATTCTGTCATACTTTAGGAGAACAAATGAGCAAATCCCAACTGGTGCTGAGCCTGTTGATGTCAAGGGCTCCAGGATTTGGCTCAAAGTTAATGGTAGAGGGCCAGAGTGATATCCTTACTTTGAGTATCGCTTTACTCCATAATGAATCATTGATTAGTACCTTGAATAGCACCATATTCCTTGTGAATATGGTCCTCAGTCTGAAACACAGTAAATACCAACAACATTTTGTATTATTAACAGCTCTTTCCTTATGTGCTGCTACTGAACCACTAGGTCAGAGGTTTCAGTAACATTCATCAAGGAAAAAAAATTTCTGTGTAAGCACAAAAACACAAACATTCTTGTGACTGATTTGTTTCATTTGATAGTCTGTGGTGCCCAAAGAAATAACAATGGATCATCTCTAACAACTGGCTGCAAAATCCCAGCTGAAACCACTTAGACTAGAGTTCTGAGGAATTAGGATCACCCTCTTGGCCAAAAATTTCCTTAATGTTTGCCAGACTGGCTCATATACAAGGTGTATGTAGTTTGTGTCTGTTATATTTGTTTTCTGTATACTATATCTTGAGAGAGAGAGGTGTCTTCCCCCCCCCCAACAGAGACAGCAGCCATTTTGTTCACAACTGCTGCAATGTTTTATAGAGGACACACACACACACACTTTCTCACAGTCACTCACTTTACTTTGGTTCTTTCTTATTAGTAGTTTAGGGGCAGGAGTCCTTCAATCTAAAAATCAAAGTAATTTTAGACTGACAGTATATGTTTTGGTCTTGCTCATGAAAACTTATTATTTGACTGAAATGACTAGCCTCTCCAATGAGAAAGGAAAACAAAATCTGATCCTTTCTTCTTACAGTGAAGAAACTTCCTCAATATTATGCAAACAGAATATATGGTGACAAGGGGTAATATTTTCAAAAGGACCTAAGTCCCATTTTCAGAATTTACTTTGGCACTTAGGTTTCTAAGTCCCATTGACTTTTAATCAGACTTAGGGTAAAGTTTTCAGAGGCATCCGCTTACAAAAATACCTTTGGAGCCTAAATATCACTGAGGGCTAGTCTACATGAGAAGTGCTGTATCAGCTGCTGTAGCGCGTCTGGTGAAGATGCTCTATGGTGACATAAGAGCTTTCCCAACAGCATTACTCCATCTCCGCAAGAGGCGTAAGCTATGTCGACAGGAGAGCGTCTCCCACCAACGTAGCGCTGGTCTGGATGGCGTGTAGGTAGTTGTAATTTGCTTGGCTTTTTCATACCCCTGAGCGATGCAAGTTATATCGACATAAGCAATAGTGTAGACCTGCCCTTCTGTCATGGAAATTAGCTCAACCACTTGAAAAATTTTGCTCTCCTATTTGACCTATAAATTTCACCAAAGCAGCCATATCTTCACAAAGTAATTATCTTTAGAGTATCTCATTATTACATTCTTATTTCTTAAAAACCCATCACTGTCTCTTCTGGCTTAGCCTTGACATGCTGATCTATTAATGCCATACATCACTGCAGCACCACTCCTGTGCTGATGACACATTCCAAACTTGGCAGCAGCAGGAAGGATCCACAGGGAATCAGTTTTCATTTGATTTCATTATTTTTCAACACTGAAGATGAGGGTTTTTCAAAAACAAAATGAGATATGATGGGGTAGGAAGTCTGACAGGAAAGAGATGGTGGTAAAACTTGGCTCAGAATCTATTGGTTCACAAACCTGAGCTGAGTTTCAAGTTCATGATGAAATATGAAACCAGGAGAGTTTTAGGTTACATTATGAAATATTTGTCCAGCCCTAACTCTGGGCTGTGCACCTGCAACTACTATTGAGTCCAAATGGTAGCTCAGCACTTCACAGGTTCAAACCCTACCTGCACACTTTAAACCTGCTCTCTTAATAAAAGCATTTTCTTGTTCACCAGCTTGTTGTCAGAATAAGTTTTTACCAACACAACAATATTTTCCACTGTCTACAACTGAAAAGTCCACTTGTGGTAATGCTGCCTTTCATTGTTCTGCCTCTGAACATGTCTTGAACTTTTCTCACAGACTAGAACACATAATTGATGCCTGGTTTGATTTAAATTTCTGGGGATCAGCTAACAGAATTAAAAATATCTGGAGCTTTACTTTCAGATTAAACTGTACCAGGTATGGCACTATGACTTGAACTGCTCAGCTAAAGTAATGCAGCAGATTGGATAACAACTGTATTAAAATTCACTTCAAAAGACAAGGTGTGCGCAATAATGACACATGGGTTATTGATAACAAGATAAAGGATCTTACTTTCCCAAACCCTGAACTGAATAAAAACAGTTCAGTACACATGTTGGGAGAAATTAATGTACTTAACTGGGTGAGGTTAAGGATCTGATCTTATTTAAATCCTGTGTCTCACAGCTTTTCTATTTAAGATAGTGAATGGCACAACTTCACAGGTCTTTGATTTTATTACAGCTCTGCTTTGTCTATGAACTGGAAAAAACTGATACAGAACAACACGATTTCATCATGAAATCATCTTATAACAGGATACTTGTCAAGGCAATGCTGCAAGAATGCCTATGTTGGGGAATAATAATTCAAAGCATATTAGGGAGAAACAACATCCACAAAATTCTTAGTGGAGAGCAATATGCCTTGAATCAATTTACCATGTATATGTAAAAATAAAATAGAATCTCAAATGATTGAGCATTTAATACATTGCCAGAGTTAAATGAATGACTCTGTTTAATACAGAGATGAGGTGGGTGAGGCATCATCATTTATTGGACCAACTTCCGTTGGTGAGAGAGACAAGCTTTCAAACTAAGAAGAGCTCTGTGTAGCTCAAAAGCTTGTCTCTCTCGTCAACCGAAGTTGGTCCAATAAAAGATATTACCTTACACACCTTGTCTCTCTAATACTCTGGGACCAACACAGCTACAACACTACATACAGTAGAGTTTAATACACTGTTACTATTTATCAAACAACTAGAAATGTGTTGAAACCCACTTCACCAACAGTGAATCACAACTCCGTTTTGAGAGGTGGACTTTCCTCCATTCAAACATCTTAAGGTTCTTGAAACTAAGACCCTCCAGAAGTAAAGGAGTATAATCCCTATTATATAGATGAGGGGAAAAAGCCATAAAGAGATTAAGTGGCTTGCCCTAGGACACACAGGAAGTTTGTGGCAGAGCTAGAGATACAAATGAGTCCTACTCCTATATTTTAATTGCAAGACCATTTTTTGTCCCAAGATCCAGCAATTTAGCTAATTGAGCACTGAAGATTTCAGAAGCTTATCTGATCATCTTTGGCACACAGACAGACCTACTTGCAAGGTCATCAGTACTTTCTGGTTTCAGTAGGATCAAACTGAGCCTCTCCCATGGTTTCTTGTCTTTCCTCTTTGCCAGTGCTTAATTTGTGCCAGATCTTGCCAGGGCTGAGCCCTGGCACCTCTAGGCTTGGCAGTTCATAGCCCCAGCACCTCTGGGTTTACTGAATCAGTTATTAAATTGCTTGAGCCCCAGGATCTTTCATTACAAATCAAGCACTGCTCTTTGCTGATTTGTTTTACTGTAGCTATTGTAGGGTACACGTTATAAATATGGTGATTGTGCTTTAAAACCAGGCTAGATTCAGCCCCATTAACTCATGGAAGTGCAAATAATACTTTCCTGCAGCCTCAAGGACCACTGCCTCCAGGGGAGAGTCCCAAAGAAGAGCAAGCAGTATTTCCACCCACTGCCTTCTCTTGGGAGCTATGGCAGGGCAGGGGAAGCATTTTGAGTTTCCAACAGGGTTGCAAAAGAGATCTGTTAGTGGAGTTCCTGGGAGGAGGGGAGAATGCATTGAATTAACATATTCCCAGACTGTTTTAACAGTGTCACTAACTAACCTATGCCAACGATGTTTGGGCTGTACTGGTCTTCTGCTAACCCCACCCTCAGTTGATGGAGAATTGTTGACAACCTTATGACTACACAATCTCTCCTCGCAGATTTGCCATTGATGGGTCCTGCGCTCTTCTGTCTGGATGAACAAGAAATGACTCTAATCCAATCAATTCCAGTGTATTTGGGGTTAACTACAGGGCTGATCAAAAATTTTCCATCAATATTGTTTTCCAGCAAGGAAATTGATTTTCAGCTAAATGAAACTTTTTGCAAAAAGTGTCTGCTTTCCAGGGAAAAGGTTGACTTTCATCAAAAAAACCCAAAACTTCCAATTTGGAAATGTTGACATTATTTCAACATTTTTCAATCAAAATGTCTTGTTTTGGCTCAGTTTATCACTAAAGTGTGTCCTCCTGAACTACTGTAGTGCCTCCAGGGAGTTGTGGATCAGGTGCTTCATGATTTTCTCCTGTATGGGCCAGGCTTGCAGCCACACTAACCTATCATGATGCACCACAATAGCTCCCCTAGAGAGGAGGCGGACACAGTTCAATGTTAAATTGCACCTAACTAAAATGTTTCAGTTCAACAAACCAAAGTATTTCCTGACCCAAAACAAAATATTTAGTTTCAATTTTCCCCAACGGAAATTTTCAGTTTTTGACTGAAGGCTTTCAGTTTTCTGTTGAAGTCAACATTTTCTGTGGACAACTTTTGATAAAAACAATTATTTTGCTTTTCATTGAAATTTTCCACACACAAAAATATCCCTGCTCCCATTTTCTGACCAGTTCCAGTTAGTCATAGTCTTCTATAGCTTACAACATATAGCCCCACCAGTTAAGGAAGAAATATTCATTGCACAAGGCCTAGGTATTCACTCAGGATCATCTGTATGGCTAGAGGACAATCTTTATTCATGTCAACTTCCAAGAAAGACTAACAGGCTGTCAGCAAAGTGATCCTTTGCTGTCATCTTTTCAACCCAAGTACCTTGTCAAAGTTCATGGCTCTCTCTAGGTTTCTCTCAGGGTCACACCGTTCTTACGGGCTTGTGCTTGGATTTCTGCAGGCTGTCTGTGTCTCTCTCTGCTTCTGTGTTCTGCTTTCCAGCATCCACAGTACTCAGCAAAAACCCCTTCACTCAGGGTATGGCTACACTTACGGTTTGCAGCGCTGGTAGTTTGCAGCGCTGGTCATCCAGCTGTGCAGGGCCAGCGCTGGTGTGTGGCCACACTCACAGCTACCAGCGCTGGTGTGTGGCCACATTTGCAGTATTTGCAGCGCTGTTGGGAGTGAAGCATTATGGGCAGCTATCCCAGCGTTCAAGTGGCCGGAACATGCTTTTCAAAAGAGGGGGGTGGAGTGGGGTCTAGTGTGACAGGGAGCAGGGGGAAAGAGGGGATTTTTGGAGCCAACACTGTGTGTTTAGCTTCCTGCCTTGAAAAATCAGAACATGTTTCCGACCCCTTAGTCTTAACTCTTAATTGCAAACAGCTTGCAGCCAACACGACTCCCCACTGTTTCACTCCCTCCCTGCCTGCCTCTCATTTGATTGTTTACAGCCAGGTACAGATGATCACAGCAAACAGGAGCTCTGTTTGTTTTTTAGATAAGCAACGGAGCTCCGATCGGAGCTCATTCATAACAAAACAAAGAGAGTAATTTATAAAAGCATTCTGGGATACATCCTTATACCCTGGAGGCCAATCACAGCACTGGTGTGTGGCCACACTTGATGACCAGCGCTGCAGCACCAGCACTGGAATCCTTATTCCCCATGCTGAGTGAGGTGTACGGCCAGCGCTGCAGCCAGGGAGTTGCAGCGCTGGAAGTGCCCTGCAGGTGTGGCCACTTACTAATTGCAGCGCTGGTGGAGGCTTTCCAGCGCTGCAACTCGCCAGTGTAGCCATACCCTCAGACAGCTCCTGAACAGGTTCACAACTCTTGTCTTAGGTGGGATATTGTGATTAATTTATCCTTACTGTGTTAATTGAAGGGTATGTTCACATCCATCAATTTCAAAGAGATTTGAAATCACCCCCATAAGGTGGTTCCACACAGCTCATAACACACAGGTAAAACAGGGTTTTGTGATTAAAGATCAATAGCCTTATTTATACACGCACAAAAAACATTTAAGCATTTTTATCCATTTAAATTTTCAGTTGAGAAATTATGGGTTTTAAGCAGTTTTTCCAATTTTTATCTACAGGTCTGTCGCATCTTAGGCGCATTTAACATGCGCGATTTCGGCTTTATGCAGTCAGCAATAACAAGAAAAAAACAAAGGGAATAACAATTTAAATACTGTTTCTGTAGTGCGGGCGATTCCGCCTGCCATTAGACTCAATGTAATTTTGACTATACACGATTTTCGCTTTACGCACTGAATTTTCATTTAAATTACATTTATTTGGTGTTCTGTAAAGTATAATGTCACTTTAAATTGCTCAAAGAACAAGAGTACTTGTGGAACCTTAGAGACTAACATTTATTTGAGCATAAGCTTTCGTGGGCTACAGCCCACTTCATCGGATGCATAGAATGGAACATATAGTGAGGAGATCTATATACATACAAGCAGCAAAGAGTCCTGTGGCACCTTATAGACTAACAGACGTATTGGTGAATACCACGAAAGCTCATGCTCCAATATGTCTGTTAGTCTATAAGGTGCGACAGGACTCTTTGCTGCTTTTACAGATGCAGACTAACACGGCTACCCCTCGGATATATACATACAGAGAACATAAAAAGGTGGGAGTTGCCCAACCAACTCTAAGAGGCTAATTAAGATGAACTGTTGTCAGCAGGAGGAAAAAAAAACTTTTGTAGTGATAATCAAAATAGCCCATTTAAGACAGTTTTACAAGAAGCTGTGAGGATACTTAACATAGGGAAATAGATTCAATGCGTGTAATGGCTCAACCATTCCCAGTCTCTATTTAAGCCTAAGTTGATTGTATCTAGTTTGCATATCAATTCAAGTTCAGCAGTTTCTCGTTGGAGTCTGTTTTTGAAGTTTTTCTGTTGCAAAATTGCTACCTTTAAAATCTGTCACTGAGTGGTTAGAGAGGTTGAAGTGTTCTCCTACTGGTTTTTGAATGTTATGATTCCTGATGTCAGATTTGTGTCCATTTATTCTTTTGCGGAGAGACTGTCCGGTTTGGCCAATGTACATGGCAGAGGGGCATTGCTGGCACATGATGGCATATCACATTGGTAGATGTGCAGGTGAATGAGCCCCTCATGGTGTGGCTGATGTGATTAGGTCCTATGATGGTGTCCCTTTGTAGCAGGGTGGACCCTGCTCCTGCCCAGAGGGGCTTGAAAAGCTGCCTGCCAGGGCTTGAGAGGGGTGGCTCTGGAAGCTGGGCTGAGTAAGGAAGTGGCCACAGCTGGGGCCACGCCCCAAACTGAAGCCCTGGGGCTTATAAGAAGGCAGGGAAGCCAGAGCCCAGACAGTCTCTCTCTGCCTTCAGAGAGGGATGGGCCTGGCTGTTTTTATGAGACAGAGCTAAAGTACCTGGGTGAAGCAGGGCTGGGAACAGGCTAGGGAGCTGGGGAGCTCGAGCCAGAAAAACCCCAGGCTGCAGCCTAGCGGTAGGCCACAGGTACTGGGGGTTGCAAGGGGCGACCCAGGGGTAGGAAGAGCACCAGGTCCAAACCCTTTGCCTGTGATGAGAAGGCGGATACTGCCGTCTGTCCCAGGAGGCTGGGTTTTTTTTGTTTTTCTAGAGCACGACTGGGCAGTAGCCATTCTGAGGCGAAGCGGGGAAAGCAGGGTGGGGGTTCCCCGGGGAGGGGGAAACCCAGTTAAAGGGGCACCGGGATCCTGGGAGGGACACGGGGCCGAGAGGAAAACAGGCAGATCACCGGCCAGCAGAGGGCGCTCCGGGCTGAAAAAGAGCTAATTCCCCGGAAAAACCAGCGGGAGGTGCTGCGGCGGTGAGTAGCCCGTTTACACCCTTGAATAGATATGTGGACAGAGTTCATGTTCTCTGTATGTATATATATCTCCTCACTATATGTTCACTTCTATGCATCCTATGAAGTGGGCTGTAGCCCACGAAAGCTTATGCTCAAATAAATGTTAGTCTCTAAGCCCTGGTCTACACACAGCCCCGGGGTCGAACTAGGGTACGCGAATTCAGCTACGTGAATAACGTAGCTGAATTCGAACTACCCTAGTTCGAATGACTTACCCGTCCAGACGCCGCGGCTCCAAGGTCGACTCCGCCAACTCCTCCTGCCGCGGTGGAGTACCGGAGTCGACCGCGGCGCTTCCGGAGTTCGAACTATCGCGTCTAGATCAGACGCAATAGTTCGAACTCCGAGAAGTCGACCCGCGCGGTAAGTATAAACGTACCCTAAGGTTCCAAAAGTACTCCTGTTATTTTTGCAGATACAGACTAACACGGCTGCTACTCTGAAACCTTAAATTGCTCAGACTTTCACACATGAAAGTCATAGTTTTTCTAATCATTGTCCTGCATTTTTTTTAAATGGATAAGTAAATTCGATCATGAGCTGTAATCTAACCCCATTGTGCCTCTCTGGCACAGGGGAGAAAGCAAGAAAGCCATAGACCTTCCTAGCTGAGGATTCCATTACTGTCATTTACAATAAGGCTCCTTTACAGCACTCTGGCAAGGCAAAGGAGCCTTAAGCCTGGTCTACACTAGGCGTTTAAATCGGTTTTAGGAGCGTAAAACCGATTTAACGCCAAAACCGTCCACACTAGGAGGCACCTTATATCGATTTTAATGGCTCTTTAAACCGGTTTCTGTACTCCTCCCTAACGAGAGGAGTAACGCTAGTATCGGTATTAACATAATCGGATTAGGGTTAGTGTGGACGCTGATCGAATGGTATTGCCTCCCGGGAGCTATCCCACAGTGCACCAGTGACCGCTCTGGACTGCAATCTGAACTCGGATGCAGTGGTCAGGTAAACAGGAAAAGCCCCGCGAACTTTTGAATATTTCCTGTTTGCCCAGCGTGGAGCTCCGATCAGCACGGGTGGCGATGCAGTCCGAAATCAAAATAAAAAAAAGAGCTCCCGCATGGACCATGCGGATGTGATCGCTGTAAGGGCAGGCAATATCCGTTCTATCAGCGCTCCGTTACAGAAGATGAAATTCAGAATCCTTTTTTAAAAATCTCCAGACAGACGCCATAGCAGGGACTCAAGCGCACTGCAGCGTGACAAGCGTAACGAAAGCCAAAGAATCAAATGGATGCGCATGGACTGGTAGGACTGAAGCTAACCCACAGTTCCTGCAGCCTCCTAAAATTATTTGCATTCTTGCTGAGCTCCAAATGGCTTCTAGGGTCCAAACACAGTGCCCGCGGGTCAGGGCATAGCTTGGCAAATCTACTCACCACTCCCCCAACCCACCCCCAGAAGCGGAAAGGTAAAACAATCCTACTGACTCTTATTACATGTCACCCCTATCTTTACTGAATGCTGCAGATAGACGCGATAGTGCAGCACTCTACACCAACATCCTTGCTCCCCCCCCCGCCATGGGCGGTTTCTGATGGTACAAAAAGGATGGAAAATCCATCCTCATCATCAGCATAAGCTGATCGTACAAAATGATGGAAATCCATCCATCATCATCAGCCTCAGCTGATGGTACAAAAGGACTGGTAACCGTCCTCGTCATCAGCGCTATTGGCCCTAATTTTTTCTGGTGGATGGATGGTGCAATATGGCTTGGTAACCATCCTCATCATAGCAACAGGGGGCTGAGCTCCATCAGCCCCCCCCCCCCACCCCCCACCCCCCCTTCATGTGTAAAGAAAAAGATTCAGTTGCCCCTGGACTAGCAGTGGGATGCTGGGCTTCTCTCCCTACACACTGCTTAATGTCCTGTCTGGACTATCATAGCAGCTGGAGGCTGCCTTCCACTCATTTCTCACTAACAAGTCAGTGTGTCTTATTCCTGCATTCTTTATTAATTCATCACACAAGTGGGGGGACAATGCTACGGTAGCCAAGAAAGGCTGGGGGAAGAACGGAATCAACAAACAGGTGGGGTTGTTACAGGAGCACCCCCTGTGAATAGCAATACAGATAATAATTTCTGCGGCTCTGACACAGAGCAGGTGGTTCTCTAGCACACTTGCCTATATTAGGCAGCACTGATTCTATTTTTAGATACCAAAAAGGAGGGATTTGACTCAGGGAGTCATTCCCAATTTTTGCTTTTTGCGCCCCTGGCTGATCGGCCAGGGGCACTTATGACAGCAGCCAATGGTACAAAACGATGGAAGGTGCAATATGGCTAGTAACCACTCTTGGCTTTTGCGCCCCTGGCTGATTGACCAGGGGCACTAGCAGCAAATGGTACAAAAGGACTGGTAGACATGATCATCCTCAGTTCCAATTTATGGAAGGGGTTTGGATGGTGCAATATGGCTAGTAACCATCTCTCTGCTGTCATGCAAAAGCAAAAGCATGCTTCTGTGTAGCGCTGCTGAATCGCCTCTGTGAGCGGCATCTAGTACACATACGTTGAGAGTCACAAACGGCAAAAAAAGCTCCATGATTGCCATGCTATGGCAACTGCCAGCGCAATCCAGGGGAAAAAGGCGCGAAATGCTTGTCTGCCGTTGCTTTCCCAGACGAAGGAGTGACTGACGACATTTACCCAGAGCCACCCGCGACAATGATTTTTGCCCCATCAGGCACTGGGATCTCAACCCGGAAGTTCCAAGGGGCGGGGGAGGCTGCGGGAACTATGGGATAGCTAGGGAATAGCTACCCACAGTGCAACGCTCCAGAAATCGACGCTAGCCACGGACCATGGACGCACACCACCGATTTAATGTGCTTAGTATGGCCGCGCTCCACCCGATTTTATAAATTCTGTTTTACAAAACCGGTTTATGCAAATTCGGAATAATCCCGTAGTGTAGACGTACCCTTAGGGTATGGCTACACTGACGAGTTGCAGCGCTGGTAGTTTGCAGCGCTGGTCGTCCAGCTGTGCAGGGCCAGCGCTGCAGTGTGGCCACATTTGCAGAATTTGTAGCGCTGTACTGAGAGGTGCATTGTGGGCAGCTATCCCACAGAGCACCTCGTCCTGTTTTGGCGCCGTTTTGCCGCTGAGTATTGTGGGAAGGGGAAGGAAGTGTGTGGGTCATTCCGCTTCCTGTTCCAACGCCCCATGGTGCATCGCTTCACTTCCCAGCAGTACAGTTTCCCGGTCCACGTTTCTAGCCATTGTGAGTGCAGCACGCTTTCTGTGTGAAATGGAGCCTGAGCTGCTGAGGACTTTGCTGATGACTGTCGCCAGCACATCACGTTTGGCAGTTGAGCTATTCCTTCAGCTCCAAAGTGACAGTGAGGAGTCCGACGATGATCTGGATTTGCTTAATGCGGGTGACATGAAATTGCTTGTGGCGGTAACAGAAATGCTCAGCACCGTGGAACGCCGCTTTTGGGCTCGTGAAACAAGCAGTGAGTGGTGGGATCACATTGTCATGGAAGTCTGGGATATGACGAGCAGTGGCTGCAGAACTTTCGTATGAGAGAAAAGCCACTTTCATGGGACTGTGTGCTGAGCTCGCCCCCCCCACCCTGCGGCGCAAGGACACGAGATTGAGAGCTGCCCCTGACGGTGGAGAAGCATGTGGCTATTGCAGTCTGGAAGCCTGGCAACTCCAGACAGCTACCGATCGGTGCACTCGGGAACCAGTTTGGAGTGGGAAAGTCGACCGTGTGGGAATCGTTTTTTGGATGCAAGTTTGCAGGGCCATTAATCGCATCCTGCTAAGGAGAACCGTGGCTGTGGGGAACGTGCAGGACATAGTGGATGGCTTTGCAGAAATGGGTTTCCCTAACTGTGGAGGGGCAATAGATGGGACACATATTCCTATTCTGGCACACCCCCACCTAGCCTACGAGTACATTAATCAGCAAGGGGTATTTCTCTACAATGCGTTCTCCCAGGCGCTTGTGGATCACTGTGGGCGTTTCATTGACATTCTTACACTGGCTGCCTGGAAAAGTGCATGATGCACGCATCTTTCGGAACAGTGGCCTGTTCAGGAAGATGCAGGAAGGGACATTTTTTCCCAGACCGAAAGATCACAGTAGGGGACCCCCGCTTACCCATTAATGGCCTTGCTCATGAAACCCTATACAGGAAGCTGGGACAGGAGCCAGGACCGTTTTCAACTACAGGCTGAGCCGGTGTCGCGAATGACAGTGGAGTGTGCTTTCGGCCGTTTAAAGGGCGCTGTAGAGCCCTTTATGGGAAGCTAGACTTGGGGGGAAAGCAGCATCCCTGCGGTTATATCCGCGTGCTGTACCCTCCATAATATTTGTGAAGGGAAGGGTTGTGAAACATTCAGCCAGGCATGGACCAAACGAGGTGCAGGTCCTGGAGCTGAATTTGCACAGCCAGACAGCAGGGCTACTAGAGATGCCCACCACAGGGGCAACAAGGATTAGGGAAATGCCTTGAGGGAGGAATTTGAGGCTGAAAGCCAACAGTAATGTTTTTTGCCTTGACCAGGAGTGACGTGCACTGGTTTACAGTGCTTTTAAGTGCCTGTGTTTTCCTTGGGGTTTGTTATCTTTCACTTTATGCAATAATAAAAACTGTTTTCATAATCAAAGAAATCATTTATTTAAAAAAAAAAGCAAATGGGCAGGGGGGTTGGTTGTTGAACTGTACATTCATAGTTTTGCATATGGTACTGCCCAGGAGTGCTGTTTGTGCACCTCAGGATTGTACTGTTGCATGGTGATGGGGGTTGAGTGCAGAGGGTAAGGGTCGTAGTTCTCTGGGCTCATAGGTGACCGTACAGGTGTCGGGGGCAGCCTGGTGATGGTGTAGGTAAGAACCTGGATACTGGGGAACGGGACTTGGAGCTGACATTGTGCATAGGGGAAAGAGGTTTGGGAGGTGGGGGTTTTTGGCATGGTAGTGCTCTGCCTGCAATTGCTACCAGTGACTGCATACAGTCTGTTTGGCGCGCCATGAGGTTTATAAGCTGCCTCGTGGTTTTCTTCAGCGTCAACGCCTTTCTCCTGCTTTCTGTTTCCTTCCAGTGCTGCATCTTTTCTCCCCATTCCTGCGCAGTTTTTATTCTCTGTTGCACACTGGTTCATAACTGCCTTCACCAAATTCTTCTTTGCTTTTTGTTAGGCTTCCTTCTCAGGTTCTGAAGCTTTCTTTCAGTCACTGATAACACCGGACCAGGACTAGTCAAGGACACTGTAAAAAATCAGCAAATGATACATTTTTATAGAGCCTGCATTGTGTATAATCTGAAAGTTAGTTTCAAGTCCTCACACTGTAGCATTCCTCAGACATTTCAAACACAGCTAGAGAATTCCACAGCCTCCCAGAAATGGTAAGTTAGGGTACAGTGCCTGTTTTTTATGGGCTTTGTTAAAGGCAGGCAGCAAGCAAGCACTTGGGGAAAGCAGCACTGCCATGTCCCTCAGGAATTAACCCTGGGGTTCCTGCCCGCGGTTTTGCTTGGGCAGGGGTGCTTTTTTGCTTCATGGGTACAGTGCCTGTTTTTTTTGGCTTTGTTAAAGGCAGGCAGCAAGCAGCACTTGGGGAAAGCAGCACTGAAACACTCCCTCCATTTCCCACAGGTGTTAATACTTGAAGATATCTCCCTGCTGCGGGTTACCAAAGAAGCAAGGGAGGGTCTCCTACAACAATGCGGATTCCACCCTGGCCCCTATGCAGCTTGCCTCTGTTCAGCCATGGTTCCCCCACCCCTCCTGGAACAGTGGCACGGACACGTTAGCCTGACTGGGACAGGGACCACACTGGCTCTCCCTTTAAACTTGGTCACGCGAATTGCCTATGCTCTTGCAGAAACTTTTGAAGAGATTACAGAGGCAGATTACCGCAACGTGATAGACCACATCAATGGGATATTCCATGTCTAGGCATGCAGGCATGCAGCCATACCACCCCACCCCCTCCTCTCCCAAAACCTTTGCATTGCAATAAAAGCTGCTTACCTGGGACCTGCTCCTGTGATTCTTCTGCACCAAGCCGTTATGTGGGGGGGGTACCATGGCTGCGACTGGCTAGCTTCCTCCTGGCTTGAGAAGAGCTCCTGACTGCATGCCTCCTGGGACTCCGGGGGTGTCTTCCCCCACCACAGGAATAGACTCACTGTCTGCCCTCCCCTCCCCCTCCTCTACCGGCTCTGAACTGTCCATCGTGGGTCCTTGGATTTACAGAGGGGTCACCCCCATAAATCGCATCCAGCTCCTTGTAAAACTGGCAGGTCGTGGGGGCAGCGCCGGATCTGCGGTTCCCCTCACGTGCTTTGCAATAGGCACTCCGCAGCTCCTTTACCCTGCACTGCAGCGCGTCACGCTCATGGCCCCTTTCCAGCATGGCTCTTGATATCTGGGCAAAGGTATCATAATTCTTACGGCTAGAGCGCAGCTGTGCCTGCACAGATTCCTCCCCCCAAACACTGTGAGGTCCATCAGCTCGCCATTGCTCCATGCTGGGGCTCGTTTGCCACGTGGAGGCACGGTCACCTGTAAAGATTCACTGATTGCACTCCACACCTGGCTGAGCAAACAGGAAGGGGATTTTTAAATTCCCGGGGCATTTAAAGGGCGGGTCACCTGAGGCCAGGGCAGTAGAGTCTGAGCTGATGAGCAGAGTGGCTGAACAGGCATTCTGGGATACATCCTTATACCCTGGAGGCCAATCACAGTGCTGGTGTGTGGCCACACTTGACCAGCGCTGCAGCACCAGCGCTGGAATCCTTATTCCCCATGCCGAGTGAGGTGTACGGCCAGCGCAGCGCAGCAGCCAGGGAGTTGCAGCGCTGGAAGTGCCCTGCAGGTGTGGCCACTTACTAATTGCAGCGCTGGTGGAGGCTTTCCAGCGCTGCAAATCGCCAGTGTAGCCATACCCTTAATTGACTAAGAATGGGAATAATTAACAATGGGAACATTAGCAGCCTGCCTACTTAGTAGTTACATTTCTGCTCTGCCTCAGAGACAGAGCCTGCTTCACACAGCCCTAGGACTCCAAGGCCCAGATGCAGCAACAGCGAGTGAGGGACAGAGCAAGTCTTTGACTCGTTCATAGGCAGGGACGTGCCCAGACCCACCCCCTTAATGCCTCTCCACAGACGGACACACACATGCCCAGCCTCCCTCCTCCCCCGATCCTCCCCACGGTGATCTGCTCTCTGCTGCCGGCTGCTCCCAGCAGATGTGCCTGGGCTGCTGCAGAAGGAGCGTGTTCCCCACAGATTTCTTGGCGCCCCCATTTTTTGCAAGGGAGCCAAGATATCTGCAGAAGGTATGAATTCTGCACCCCCCCAAGGGCACAGAATTCCCCCAGGGTTAAAATGTCCATACGTCAAACGCTAAGTTCTCAAGCAGCATTTTTCTTTCTTTGCCTATCTGTAAATGTCTATTGTTACTGATGGAAATATTTTTGGTGTGTGTGTGTGTGTGTGTGATTAAATTGAAGTTAACCAACATTCACTGACAAATCTAATCCTTCAAAGTTTATTTATAGCTGAAAGACTAATTGAAAGAGAGCCAATTCCAGGCCATAAGAGGCAACATAGAAAAACTAAGGAACCCACAAGAACGTAGTATTGGATGCTAGGTTGAGTTGCCAGCCCTGGAGATTAAAATTACCTCACAAGAGGCACAACTCAGGCAGCAGCAGTAGGAGCATCCTTCACACTGCCACCACCTGCCAATACACCCCCATCCTTGACCCAGAGGGATCTCCTATAGGGGAGAGATGAGGTCAGTCTGATGTCAGACCGTGGCTTCTCTTTTGAAAATGCCAACACAAAAAGGCCCAATTAATGCCATGTATGGTGATTTTTGTGAGGTGGACTCTTCTCCAGTCCAAGAGGAATTAGAATGAGGCCACCAACTGTTTTCAGAGACATTAGATAGAAATAACTTTGGTTCACGATTATTAACCTTTATTATTGTTGACTGGCTCTTTTCCCTGAGGCCCAGAATGCATAGGTTCACAGACTCTTGAGATGAAATAGTATGTCCTTTTAGTAGACACTTCAATGAGCAATCAGTTCACTGAAACAGGGCACAGCATAGGGTTAAATGCAAGCGCACACCTCCATTCGTGTGCTTGCCTTAAATACATTGTATACAGAGTTATTCATTATATATTGTATAAACACTTAGCACTAAGATTAGTTTGTTAACTCGGTTGTTCACCTGATCAGGTTGCTGGTTCAGCTTTTCACCTGGCTGTTCTCTTTCCTTGCCAGACAAGCAGGCATCTTTTCATATGTCCCAACACCTAAAATATGCATTTTACATATCACTTCCTACAGTTATTTTTGTAATGTAGGAAAGTGTGCCAGGCAACAATCTTGTAGACTAAGTAGATTATTTGTATCCCTTGTCTGTAAATTAAGATTCTTATTTTGTTCCATTTATTAAACTCCAAGCCTAGCTGATAGTTTTGATTATTTCTCAACCTTTCACCTATTGTCTTCCTTTTTTTATCCCAAGCCCTGCCTAGATGCACTGTTTAATTTTTTTAATTAACCCATCTGTTTTCAGTGACTGATTTTCAAAACTGGGTTCCCAACATTAGGCTCCTAAATCTTTAGTTAGATGCCTATATCAGTGGTCTGTTTTTGAAAAGACCTAGCCACCCGCCAGTGTCACTTGACTTAGGAGCCTGATTTTAGTTACCCAGTTTTGAAAATCTTTGCTTTTGGCTAGATTTGACAGAAGGGTTAATATCCTATCACTAATCCTCTGAACCATCAGGCCTTAACTGGGCTTATCGTCGTTGCTTTTTAAAGTAATTTATCTGTAATTTGTGTAAATCCATCCAATTTTTAATAGCTATATCTAATCATAAAACTATAGAACTATTAACCATCAAGAAAGATGTGTGCACTTGCTACATGGCTCAGCACTTTTGAGCTGTACAATATGCTGCTTTTTACAGCTGTCAATGAAAGTGGTTAAGGTCACAATTCTTTTCCAGCATTTAGGACAAGGGGAAGACTAGAAATTGTTGTGAAGTAGGACACCTAACACCTGAAAATCGATGGGTTCTCTACAGATCACCAGCCTGTCTTAGTTACAGCACTCAGGAACTCCCCTTTAACATCTGTACAGAGTACCAATTCTCTGTCCCAGAAAACCATTATTCCAAGTGTTCTTCTTTATTTGTTATCCATACAGCAGTACTCTAAAAAGGACCTTTTTATAGAAATTTAGGGCCCAGCCCAGCTCATCGCTGTATCATGCAATATCAGCAATGGAGATTGTGAACATATGCCCACGTCTTTTGTGTTGAGCCCTTTCTCTTTAAATGGAAGAAGTTTGAGCAGTGGTCCATCTACTTAAGATCCTCCTGGCTCTAATTCAAGACAGCGCTTATCTACATGCCTTGACTTCAATGGGACTTAAGTGTGTGGTGTGGCAGAGCTCTGACCTTGCTCCTGTGGGTCCTGCGCTTATAGGCGGTTTATGCTTAGCCTCAGTGGCTCACTGTGACCCTCCACGTAGCCCTTCTCTCTCTAGGGCCAGGGTTACAGTCTACTGAGCCCTTTTCATCATAGGCTGCAAGGAGGTTGGTGAGAGAACTCCCACAGTCTCTGTTCAGCCTCCTGTCCTGACAGGGACCTGACTTCCCCTTCCAGGAGCTGTTCCTGTAGTTGTGGGTTGGGGGGAACCCAGGCCCGCCCTCTACTCCGGGTTCCAGCCCAGGGACCCTAATGGTAGCAGTTGTTGGCAGCCAACCTTTCACTGCCAGAGTTGCTACATTTCCCTGGGCCACTTCCCCACAGATCTCCTGCTTCTCCCTTCTTCACCCTTACCTTAGAGCTCCTTTAACGATGTTTTAGGGTGTCTTCAGTAACCAGCCCTTCAGCTGCACTTCCTCTCCCCTGGCTCCCCTGCCTGACTGGAGTGAGCCCTTTTTATAGTAACAGCAGGGCCTTAATTAGAGTCAGGTGGCCACATTAACTGAATGGCCTCACCTGACTCTTTACAGGTTAATTAGAGTCAGGTGTTCTCATTAGCCTGGAGCAGCCCCTGCTCTGGTCAGTCAGGGAACAGAAAACTGTTACTCCAGTGGCCAGTATATCTGCCTTCTGCTATTCTGCTGTACCCAACTGGCCTGGGTCTATCACAGTGGTTAAAATTAATCATGTGCCTAAGTGCTGTCTTGAGTAAGACATGCTCTCCCAACTGGGGCCTCTGTGAAGGAAGGGGAAATGAGACCAGGCAGGTAAAAGGTTGGGCTTGGGAAAGAAGAGGTGATTGATTCATTTACCCATTGGGCCCTCTAGTAACTACAGCAGTGGGTGCATTAGGAATGTTAGAGAGTTTAGATTCCCTGATTATATTCCTGTTGTAAAGTGACACTTGTCAAGGAAGAACTGTGCATATCTAAATAAAACAACGTTCACTAATTAAAACTATGCATCTGTGCAAATAATCTGACTTGCATCAAATAAGCTGAATCCAAGGAATCAGTTGCATCATGCATTCAGTTTAGGAGTTCCCACAGTCTGAGAATATGATTGGTACATAGGAATTGCCATCCTGGATCAGACCAATGGCCCATCACTCTAGTATCCTACAGTGACCCGCACCATATGCTTCAGAGGAAGGTGCAAAAAAAACCCACATAAGGCAGATAGGGGATAAATTGCCCCTCACGGAAGTCTCATTATGACCTCTAGTAGTTAGACCCTGACACATGAGCTTTAATATCCCTTCCAATACTATTATCGCTAGCATTAACTATTGTAACTATTGAGCCATGACTGATTTATGATTTCTGTGCATTACATACATTAAGTGAAGCCTTACACTAAACTCTTCTCAATGGATAGCACTGATTGCTCCCATGCTCATATTGCCCCAGTCATGTCCATCTTCTCTGAATTGACTCTCATCCAGTCTATTGTCTTCCAGGCTCCCATCTCAGCCAGGGAATGAAAAAGCACCATTCAGATATGATGAGTAAACACAGAGCCAAATGGAATCAGAGCTCGATTAACCTCCCACCTGGATTGCTCCACAGAAATCCAGGCACAAATCAAGGGATGCTGCTGTGGCAAAGAAGTTCCACTGTCTTTCTGCAGGAAACTATGAGAACCCACACCTCAAAGGAGTCAGGGATGGGGACCATGTCACTGAAGCAGCAAAAACACACAAGGAAAACAGAAGATCCAAGCACAGATGATCCACTCTACACGCAGATCCCCAAGAGACCGGCTGAGCCTATCTTATTTCAGCATCATGAGTGAAATTACACCATTGTTTTTTAGAACAGAACTACAATAATGCTGTCCTGAATGAAAAGACCCCATAAATTCTTGCAGTAATGATGCTGCCAGGATCACTGGATGAATGTAACCTGATAACAATTGCAGTACAAGACTGAGGGTAGGGTTATGCCATGTAGATCTTTAAACCTTTAACAGATTACTTGAATAATTTTTCTTTTAAAAGCTACAGGATAGCTTACCTCCACCCCATTTAGATATTGGTTAGATTAGATATTAGGCTATTAAGCTTATTATTAGGAATCATTTCATTTTTACTCATTCAAAATAGGTGGAGGTTGGTCTATATTTAATATTCCTCTGCACTGGTTGAACCCCAAACACTATAGGACTTTGCTAGTTCATAGAAAACCAGCAAAGTGACTATAAACACAAGAGAAAGTCTAATCTTTCTTTTCAGGGTGGGATCTGTAGAGGTGGCTTCACTCTGTGCCCATTGAAGTTCGTGGTAAAACACTTCTTGACCTCCCTGAAAAACAGTTAGTCCAGTGCTCAGTGCTATGGACAATCTCAGTCTCCTCATCGAAGATAAGAAAAATGCACAAAGGTGAAAAGTAAACTTGTTTTGAAAACAGATTTCAGTTCTAATAAACTTAGATATTAAGATATTGTTAGTAACACAGGAAAGGATACTTTTTCAAAAAAAAGTAGGACTTTTAACTAGATATTATCCCTTTATCATCTCATGTTTTAACACTGACCAGGCCTATTTAAATTTGGGGCCGGTGGATAAAGCCCATCAACACAACAAAAGGTCACCTCCTCAGACAAAGGAGGAGCCACAGGACCCAGAACATAACCAAGTACCAAAATGGCAGCTCTGGAGAATGAAATCTGCTCTTTATCCACAACCAGCACAGCACAAGCACTGGAGATACCAGTTCCAATGTGCCTCTGCCCTACCATGGACAGACCAGCCTCTGAGGGTCAGAGACTTCTTCAGGGCCACCCAGAGGATTCAGGGGGTCTGGGGTCTTCGGCGGCAGGAGGCCCCAGCTTTGGCGGTAATTCGGTGGCGAGTCCTTCCACTCTGGGACCCGCCGCCAAAGTGCCCCGAAGGCCCGTGGCAGGAGCCCCCGCCACCAAATTACCACTGAAGACCCGGCACTTCAGTGGTGGGGGCCCAGGTCCCGCTAGAGTTTTCCGGGGGCCTCGGAGCAAGTGAAGGACCCTGCTCCAGGGGCCCTGAAAAACTCTTGTGGGGGCCCCTGCGGGGCCCGGGGCAAATTGCCCCACTTGCCCCCCCTCTGGGTGGCCCTGGACTTCTTCCATCTCAGTGGCTCATCTAGTTTTTGGTCTCTTGGCTGAAAGTCGCAATACAGGTGTCAATTAGTGCCAGTTCCTGTGATGCTGGCATTTGTCCATTAGGAACTGGATTGGGAACCGCTAACTCATTTAACACAGGCTACCAAGCATCATCAGGTGGTAAAAAATAATTACACCCAACCTGGGCTGGATTTGAACTGTAACAGATAAATGATAATCTCTGGATCTACTCCCAACCCCTTGCAGCATCCAGTCTCCTTACTTGATTATTTTTGGGTGACAGCTTGGAGCCACCTGAGTTCAGCCTGAGAGGAAACTAATGGATAAATAAAAAGCTTTAAGACTCCCTGAAGAAATATGCACTGTGTTCCCAAGTCCTGGCAACTCCTGTGTGAAACAGCATAGAACTATTTGGATAAGAGCAGTGATGAGTTATGAATGGCAATTAAGCTGCTATCAAATTTGTAATTACATTACCTCTTCTTTCTTAGGCTGTCCAATATATTTCACAAGAGCTTCTATTGAAAGGGTATTGTTAGGTCAGGTCAGAGAACACAAACATACTTCATCTCCTTTAGTTAAAGCTGATATGCTCTCACTTCTATTATCCTTGAACTTTGGTAATGAAAGTCATCATTCTTAGCCCTGTTGCCTGACTGAAGAAAGTATCAACTGTAAGTAAACAGCCCACCTTTCATAAAGAGTGGTAGAGAACTCTAAACTTGTAATACCGTATACCAGAGAAGTAGTAGCATGAACAGGGGGCCAGATGAAGCATTCTGCCTGTGCTGTGAAAAGTTCATACATGCATCTCATATGGTAGACAGAAGATTTAGGAGGCAACTCATTCTGTCCTTCTATATGTAAGATGAGAGTTTTGCACCACTCATGCTTCATAACGATGTTAAGTTCCAACATACCGATCCAGTTCATTCTTCTGTCTCCCTGCTCTAATAGGTATCACATGACCATCTTTCAGATGAGTGTTTGGGTTTTTTTTAAGAAAGGGAGGTCCTATGCACTAGTACTCATGAAACGTTCCAGAGAACTTAAGGAGAGCAAGAGTCTTATATAGTCCCTCTGTTGTGTGCAATTAAATGTGTGGGTACTAGAGATGGCTCAAGCCACAGCATTTGGATCCATATTGCTAAAGTTTACAGTTGTTCAAAGCCAGGGCTTATATGCAGATCTATATCTGCATCCAAAACTTTCCTAAGGTCCTAGAGTGGGGTTGAACCACTGACCTAGTTTAGGGCAAGTGATTACACTTAGGCTGGTTATATATTGCATCAAAACATCTGTTTCAATGTGTTGCCTTTTAATTGCATTTTTGTCCCTTTTTATTGTCAAGGAAGAGCGTGCCAATGGGTATCCAGCTGGCTTTCCCTTCTTGTCATTCATATATCAACTCTAACTATTCTTCCCCCACCGGCTCTGCAGGCAGAAAGTGTGCCTATTTGCAATGTGCATTTACCTATTAATGAAATTTATGTGGATAATAAATTGAGACATGCAGATCAAGGTTCTACATTTCCAAACATTCACTTGTGGAGATTTCAGACAAACATTCTCACTGCATATTCTTTTGATTCTAGGATCTCCAGCTGAGATCAGGGCCACATTGCACTAGACACTCTGTATACACATAGCAAGAGAGAGTCCCTGTCCTGAGCAGTTCACAGTCTAAACAGAGAAGTCAGGCAAATGATGGACAAGATGATGTATTATCAATCCCCATTTTACAGTTGCGGAATGGAGGCATAAGGAGATCAAGTGGTATATAGCAGAACTAGGAACTGAACAGCTCTCGTAAGTCCAGCACCTTAACAGCTGTCCTCTCTTTGTCATCTCTTTAGTGGATTTTTTTTTATCCTCTTTTGGTTTGTTTCATCTCCTAATTTATATTTCAAACCCTTGGTTGCATTTTGTTGCTTGGAATATTCCAGTTTCATCATGACTTTCAAGCCACACTCAAGGATTTATGCAATTAGCAGCTCTTATCTCACTACTATGATGGATGCTTCTCTTTAAAATACAATTAAAGATCAAAGAAAAAATGTCTGAAGCAATGTGATCCTATGTCTAATTCACCCTGTGGAGCCAAAACTGGTACAGTGCATACCCTACAATCACAACTGCTCTGAGCCCTCTGACAGTAGACCAGGGATAGTCAATAGGCGGACCACGGGCCAAATCTGGACCGCCAGATGCTTTTGAATGGACCCCAAAATCTTTTTATGTACTACTTATTGTTAGGGGGTGGTATTTTCTCGGGAGTCTGGACTATGACCAAGAAATCTGGACCTTGACAAAAAAATAATTGACTACCCCTGCATTAGACCATACACATACATCAACCATCAGCCAAAACTAAAAGCAAACCCAAACTGATATTTTTTTAATGTTCAAAATATTCAGTTTTCTTCCTGCATTGTTTTAGAGCTCCAATCCTGCTCCCAGGAAAGGCAGCAGCAAGACTTCCATTGACTTCAATAGTGCAGTATCCAGGAGCACAAGCGCTGAGATACCATATAAAAGAGGAGAGGGAGTTGGTTTTTGTTTTTTGGCAGTATATCCAGCTGGCTAAGGATGGACCAGAAGAGTTCAGACCAAGATGGACCATGATGCCAGAAGAATTAGGCACAATTACTAATCTTGTTGCAGTCAGACCCAAATATAAAAATCTCTCTTCACTCAGGCTCTCTCACAATAGTAGCCCAAAACTCCCTTGGCATAAGGAAGGTGGCTTAGAAGGAAGAGAGAGAGCGAGAACACTGTCATCTTTAAGGATTGAAAAATGCTGGTGTTCAGATACTGTGATTTAAGAAGGCCAGATAAATACATAGACAGATGGACATATGAGCTAGGTAGAAGAGTTTCTTCTTATGAGTTTCCCAGCCTAGGTTTGCAGATTACAGAGTTTAGATAGTCCATATGGACATCAGATGCTTCAGATAATGATCCAGACCTCTGAGTGCCAAAACGAACATCAAAACCCTGTCCCTAAAGGCTTACAATTAGAGCAGGTCAACATTTTAAATTTCTACAAAAAAAGTTATGAAACTTTTTCCCCGTGTTTTGACCATCTCCATTTACAATCTAAATTAGGCCAACAGCAACACTATTCATTTTTATTAGTCAGATCTTTTTTTTTAAAAAAAGTCATTGATAATTGTATAAATGTTCATGGTACTTTACAATCGCTGGGCTGGATCTTTCTACCATTGAAGTCAGCAGCAAAACTCACAGTGAATTCAACTGATGCATAATTGGGGCTATCTGGTAAGCTGCTAAGCACCCATGAAATCCTATTCATTCTTGCAGGTTCAGACATTTAATATGACAAAACAGTTCATGCTCAGTTAAGATAGAGTGTGAATTATTGACAAGGATTTCAGTTCTGACCATGCAATACATTAGCTGACAGTCCAGTCTCTAAACAGTGTTGTTATTAAGATTACTCCTTGGTGGATTACTACTGCAAGCAAGTTTTAAGAAGGCATTTGAATGAAAAGAGACCAGTCATTTGGTACACAAGAAGTGGGATTCAGTATGGAAGAAGGCATGAAAACAGGCATGGAAGAGATGCAAAGGAAGCAGTTAGGACACAAACTTGGGTGGAGCAGTGACATTATAGCCACTGTGTACAAGATCCTGTTCTGAGATTGTACCTCAGTTTCACTTCAGCCCAGTAGAAACTTGTACAAACAAGTTTAGTCCTTTAAGATAGTTGTTTTCGAGCAGGGGTACACATACCCCTGGGGTATAAAGAGCTCTTCCAGGGGGTGCATCAACTCATCTAGATATTTGCCTAGTTTTACAACAGGATACATAGCAAGCACTAACAAAGTACAAACTAAAATTTCATACAGACAATGAATGACTTGTTTATAGTGCTGTATATATTGTCCACTGAAATGTAAGTCCAATATTTATATTCCAATCAATTTATTTTACAATTATATGGTAAAAATAAAGTAAGCCATTTTTCAGTAATAGTGCACTGTGACACTTGTATTTTGATGTCTGATATTGTAAGCAAGTAGTTTTTAAGTGAGGTGTAACTTTGGGGCATGCAAGACAAATCAGAGGGCTTAATTTATTAGTTAACAATTAACATATCACTTCTAAACAGTTTTAGTCTCTAGTTTGTTCTCTTTAAATTCTTGCTCTTCTCTCCCTAAAAGCAGTCAGAAGCCCGGGCTGGGATTAACAGTCTCTTGCTCAGTGTTGCCTCTTTTTTGGCTACACCCTGAGACCATACTCTCCCTCCGGGTGCCTTTCAATTCCCTGCTTCATCCCTGGGAGCTAGTCTTTTAGACTTCTTCGAAGCTTTTTCTCTCTGATGCTTTCTAGCTAGCTTCTCCCACCCTGAGAACATACTCCCCACAGGGTGCTTTTCAATCACCTACTGCTTCCCTGCCATCTTTTAACTGCAGGCCTCTCCTCTCCAGAGACACCTCCTTTCCTTGCTGGCTAAAGAGCCCCTTTAGGCTGCTCAGGTGGCCTTATAGGGAACAGGTGCACCACCACTAATTGGCCAATAAGTCACCCCCTGGAGTACTCAGTTGCTACCAGGTGGAGTTAAGAGAGCTGTCTATGGCAAGTTAGGCCCTGATTCCCTTTGAAGGGCCAGTGACCCTCCAACTTTTTCTGCAGTGTGTGGAACACAGAGGATGTGATCATGCAAGGTGCTGAGCAGTTCAATTCCCACTGAAGTCAGTAGGCTTGAGCCTCAGGTGCACTAGAGCTGTCTCCTCTCCCCCACCCACCCTGATCATAGGGCCAACGGGGGAGGCAATTAGAACAGAACTTAGAGCAGCCTCACCTTGAGTTGCAACAAGCCCCTCCAACTTCTGGTGAGTCCCCTAGGCCAGGCATGAGGGAGAAGAACCAGCATAATCAGTGCCATATCAGCCAATGGTTGCCCATGCAGGTCTGCTTTAGCATAGTCCATGAGCTGGCCCAGCGATGAAGAAATGTTTAAAAAATCCTAAATTCAGCTTTGAAAAATGGATGAACACACAGGAATGGACTGACTCTAAAAGAAATGTTCCTCTGGTGCACTGAACATTTTTTAGTGCTTGGAAATTTGTACATATGTGGAGCCTGGCCAGATACCACAGAACCATTGCATCTTTTTCAAATGTATTCACTCTCACAAGGAATAAGATGTCGCTAGGATTGTCAGGCTTAGATAAAACATCATCACATTTGTGTACAATATGTATAACCCTGCTAAAGCATAACATTCCCTGTATTTATGGTCAGATGGAATTTAAATTCCTCAGCACTCCAGGGATGTCATTATTTTTCAGTTTCTCAGCTTAAAAAAAAACTTAATTATGAATACGTAAATAACAAAATCCAATTTTATGGAGTTATGCAGTCTTTGGATGCACAAGGACTTTGAATTGATGGGCTAAGACCAGTAAAACAAAGATTTAACTAATAAAATATAAAATAGCTATTTGTTTAGTAAGATTGTTAACACTGAAGTAATGGGTTTTTATGGACCAGTGGGCAGGGTTTTTTAAAAAATAGTCTTTAAATTGCTCTGTATTACACTTCAAAAGAGTTGTAATACGTTTGCTTGCCAGCGTGAATTACAACAAACTAATCTTAGATGATGGCCCCATCTGAAAAGACATGGAGAGATTAATTTATTTAATGTGGAACTCATTTTTCATTACCAGGCTGTCTTCCTGAGAAATATACTATCGTTTTGCTTCAAGGGGAGAAGATATGGGAAGGAAGAAGTAGCAGTGTGATGTTACCTCTCTTACCAGAAACACAGTGAAGGAGGAGAAAATTGGTGTCTGAATCATTAACAACATGTTGATCCTCTACGGCACTTTTAATCTAAGGATCTCAAGACAGTTTAATCATTAATGAAATAGCTACCTCACAGGGGAACTGGGCTTAAGTTCTGCCCTTTCTACAGCTGAGGAAAGCTAAATGACTTGCCAAAACAAGCCAGTGACTGCACTAGATATAGAACCCAGGACTTGCAACTGCCTTCTCTAACCACTAGACAATCACCACCTCAATTTACAAACAAATCTAGCATAAAGTATCATGCAAAATGTTAGTATCATGTTAAATATATAACACAATCAGATTACAATTGTAATTAGTAAGTACATTTCACACCTACCCACATCTTCGTTACAAGGGTCCTTAGAACCTGGATCAGAATCTAATTTTGATTCAAATATTTATAAATCATAATAGCACTTATTGGATCGCTCTAGGTTATTCTGCATTATTCCAAAAGGGTCGCTGCATTTATACATTTTAAATGTCTCTCAGGATTTCCATCATAAGGCCCTGTTTTCAGGGAACTGTAAATCAGTTGTAAAGCTTCACTTTGGCACATCAGGCGGGGAAGCATTCTTAATACAGTTGTTATTCTACTTTGTTTTTATTTTTAACGATATGAGATGAAACAAAATCATTTCATTTAGCAGAAATTTGACGTCAGTTTTCTATAATTGTCCCCATGCAGACCATCAGTAGGGTGTGAATTTGGGACTTTCAGTACTGAAAGAATGAGTCACTCCCCTTCAGCTAAAGGACTAGGTCCGACAGCTTGCAGTTGTCAGAGACTCACTAATCAGCCACTACAAGGGAACAAAGATCTTTGTTTTCCTTGTATGTGTTACCTTTCATACTTTGATGGTCAAGAGCATTTTTTTTCTTGGGTCTTTTTAAGGACAAACTCAGAAGTTGGTTCATCCATGGATTTTTTTTAAAGATATTGTAGTAAGCTACTTAGCATCTATATGTGCCATTGCCTTCTCTGCCAGTCTACCTTCACAAAAATCCTCCTGTGACCTTAATATCTAAGGGCTTGATTCTGTGCCTATTGAGGTCAACAGCAAAGCTCCCATTGTAGGATCAGTCCCTGAACACCTCCACTGAATGAAACCAAGTGTACTCAGCTGTGTTCCACATGTCTGTGGTGCAGGAGTCCCAAGTCTCTGACCATTCTGTGCTAAGTTATTTATTTTCTGGAAATTATGTGCCAAAATCCATACAAAAATGGAATATGCCTTTAAAACACATCACAAATACTATGTCATCAGTAAGTTCCTCTAGTAGTGAGGCTCAATGCCCCTCTAGATAAATACTCTCCTGGAGAAATCATCTGGGTAATGAGTATCTAGACAAAACCCCTGCGAAGTAGTGTACCTCTTTGGAAAACACAAGAGGGAAAGATACTTCTAAGACGTACCCCTCTAGACCAGTGGTGGGCAACCTGCGGCACGCAGCTCATCAGGGTAATCCAGTGGTGGGCTGTGAGACAGTTTGTTTACATTGACCATCCGCAGGCATGGCCTCCCGCAGCTCCCAGTGGCTGTGGTTCACCGTTCCCGACCAATGGGAGCTGCGGGAAGCAGCACAGGGCGTAGGGACACCCTGACGGGCTGCGGGTGGCCCGCAAGCCACTCGTTGCCCACCACTGCTCTAGACAGACTCTTTGCTAGTTGTTTCTCTGTGAGATTTCCAAAGGGAGAGCCTGAACAGCTCACAGGTGAACTAAGCCCTACCATTACTCCATTTCTACCAGACCCAACAAAATCTCTTATAAAAGAGGACCTGGTTTCTTTCTCAAATTTTCCTGGCTTTTGGATAGCTACACTTCCTTAAGTCCCTGTATTGCTGCTAGTTATTAGAGATGCTCCTTCAGCTTGAGTGTTTGTTGTTTGTGTTTTCATACGCTCTTCAACAAGGAAGATCTGATTTCTATCTTCACTGTTGTGAAGCTATGAAAGCCACAGTATTCAGCATATAGTGATAACCATGAAATCCTACATGGCCATGGATTTGTCACTCTAGATATGAAAAATCAGCTACAAAATTACCTGCCAAGACCTGATTCTACTATGCTATATGTTCCCTGCAATAGCTGATGAGATACTAGACTCTCACTACAGAGCAGGAAAATGCTTTGGTTTAGGTGTTTAGTGATATCAGAAGCAAGGGGAAACAGAACCCTGAGCTCATGTCTAGGTACAGAAAAAGCAATATATTTACTTGTGCTTTTTAGCTCTATTCATACAGTTTCCTATGAATGATTTGAAATCTTAAATGACTCTTTTAAGGGGGAGAAAGGAACATTTTTCTAATCGGTCTCTCTTCTCTCCATTTTTTCCACTGAAAACTTAAAGGACTTAAATGGAAGGTTTTTAAAGTCTCACTTCTGTCCATATCATATAGTCATTCAACACGGCAATGGTAAGAGAGCTCTTGAGGTGGGCTAGGTAGAGGACCAGGGATGGCTACTAGCTTATTTTAATTATGAAAGGGACGAGCACATGATTTAGAACTCTGAAGTTCAGCATTTTATTAGTTTATGTAACTACATTCTGAATGCTGTTACCTTTGCCTCTTCTCTCCCTAGTCCTTTTGTTTGTCACACTCCTTGTGTCTTGTGTAAATAAGATGTTATGCTCTTTGGGGCAGGGACTTTGCCATATTTGCTTGTACAGTGCCAAGGACAAGAAAGCCTGACCCTACCTGGGATTTACACTACAACTACTGGCACTAGAGCAATTATAACCCCTCATGTACACATTCTTTTTAGATAGCAAGGCTGCTCCTGTGAGGTTTGGTGTGCCCTCAATTCCTACTGCCTTCAATAGCAGAGTGAGCAGAAATCACTGAGAGTTGAGAAGATCTCTGACTACCTCAAAGGAGACATTTGAAGGATCGGGGAGTAAACAGGCTAAGTTTTCAAAGAGGCCTGCCTCCTAAATTACGCTCTCAAGATGCACGCAGTCAGGTGTGCTGGAACAATTTTTATAGTGGGGCTGCTGAGAGCCATTGAACCAAACTGTAAACCCTAAATATAATGGAAACCACTTCAAGCCAGGGAATGCAGCAGCACACACACCCCCTCAAGCCCCTAGTTCCAGCACCTATACATGCAGTCATCCGTGCCTTCAATACCTGCATTTTCATACCTAAGACTGCAAATGCAAATTTTCTAGACTCAGTTTCGGAAGTTCCTGTGAACATATGGCCCCATATGTTCGACAGTTGTTCCCTACTAGGCAAGCCCACAGCACCACAGCAAACTTCATTTCCAAGAATGACAGACTAGAAAAATCAAGATTTAAAGCAGAAATGCTGATGGACTGAAACATAGCAGCATGAACACAGATGCTGTGGCAATGATGACCTAACCCAAAGTCCTCCATGTTCTTTCAACACTGCTTGGCAGGTTACAGTCAGCTTTTTCCTTTCCCTGAGGAAAGGGGTGTAATAAGAGTTAGCCACTGGAGTTACTGGCAGTAAATCACTGGATTAACAGTATTTCGAGATTGTAGGTTAGGAGGTCATGCAGCATTTGTTATAGACCAGTAAACTCGAAAAGATTTTTTAGCTCCACCTGGTGGGCAAAAAGTAACTCATAGGCTACCAGCATTCACGCTCACAATGACTCATGATTTTATACCTGAAAGATTCTTATGCCAAAATGCCTTAATTACTTTGTTTCTCCTGTTAAGAACTTGATTCACAAAAGTGAAACGGACCACAGTTTGGTGGGGTTATTTCCTGCACAATGTTTCTATTCCCCACATTTCAGTTATAGGACAATGTTCTTTTTCATTGAATGGAAAAGAAAGATTGCACCCTTTAAAATAAAATAGTACATTTTTCCAGCATATTCCTTGTATCTCAGTGGAAGAAGGCTGTGCATAATTGCCAGACAACTCGTGAATACAGTCCTGGGGGCAGATATGAGCTATCTGGGTCAGACAAGAATGCAAATCCCCTTGATGTCTGTAGGCCAATATCAGGTTTTACACCCACAGACCAAAATCTGTTCACATGGAGGGGAGGAGTATGTGTGTAATGCACACAGCATGCTGGCAAACTGTGGGCAGTTATGATCATGTTTGGTACACTGGTTGTCTCCTTTGCTTGTTACACAACAAAAACAAAATGGAGAAGCTACATGGCATGGCTCAAACTATTTAAAGAGATACTACCCTATCCCTGTATACTACACATGTGCCTTCCTGTCTAGCCCTGCGTTGTGGGAGGAAGGAGTCTGTTACAAGTACTGCAGGGACTCCAGAGGTTTTCTCCTCCACTAGGCAATTCTTTGGTCCAGTCTCAGTCCAGGCTGGGGATAAAAGGCTGCAGCTTCTCACCTACACCTACCTGCCTCTCCAGGTGACACTGCTCTGCTACCCCAACACATATTGTGCCACAGATGTACAAAGAAGTGATTCCCCTTGCTTTTTTTGCCATTTGGCCCTTATTTTTAGATCTGCCCCTGTTCAACTGGTACAGCAAAGATATCCTAGAAATATCATGTCATCACTGTGCTTAGAAATGGAAAAGACCTACCAAGTCCTTGAGTCTATCCCCAAGATACAGTCATCTGACAGTGCATCCATCTAGCAATATTATAATGGGTCCAAGAGGTCATTGCTCTTGTATTGTGAGAATAATGGATTTATTATTGAAGGGATTCATAATTCTCTCCCTTTGAACAAGCTCACAGGGAATGGTCTTTCAAAATGACTGTCGTGCTTCTCAGGGCACCCAGGGCTGTGAGTCAGAGCCCTGCGCAGGACTTTTTAAAATCCCACTCCCGCTATGATGCCAGCAGGTCCTGCGGGACCCATGGGATCCCAGTCCCCCTGCAGGTCTTTACACTAGCCTGCGCAGGGCTCTACTGTGAGTCACCTTGTTACCACTTGCCTCCAGTGTCTTGCCTGTACTATTTGGGTGTTAGCTCTCTAGCACCACGAAGCTGTCAGCCACTCCAGCATTCTCCTCTGGGCTACACCAGCCCTGTCTTTGCCTTGCAGGTTAACAACAGGTGCACCTGAGCTTCTGAGTCCTTTCAAAAGTGTCCCCCTGTGCTGTCCAGCCCAGCTCCTAATCACTGGATATGCAGAAATCCCAGATCCTCTGTTCCCAAAGGAACACTACACCACAGTTGACCAGTTTCACCATAGACCACTGCTCCTGTGTTACACCAAACACTTGAGTTCAATTATAAAAACAAAAGGAAATTTATTTAAGAAAGAATAGAGATTCAAATAAAAGCAAGTGAGAGAGATGGGAACAAATGGTTACATAAAAAACCAACATCATAACACATATTCTAAAGCCTAAACTTAGCTAACAAGTTAAGCTTCTTTAGACAGGAGGCTCTCTCACCCAAAGTTCTCTCCAGCATTTTCAGGCAAGCCTGGCTGACATCCATTTCTCATGAAGCAAACTCACTATCCATTTACTTCCTAGGTGAAGGATACCAGGGTGTCTCTTTACGCCCCCAGATATACCAGAACAGACCTTTGATAGGGTCCCTGGCCCTGCTGTTTACCTCTTCCTGTTACTTTCCTTCTCCAGTCTCCACCAGCTCTTCATTAGCATCTGATTTAGAATGCTAATGACTCCTATTGTATGACATACAATATGGAATGGCCCATCTGGAGATGAGTTGGCTCCCACTCCTGTCTGAAGGAGTTTGTCTCAAGATCTTTGAGTGACCTGTTTTTATTACAGACCTTGAGAACACAATCTTCAGCGTATATACATAACTCCTGACATATTCTCCACACATATACAGAAGCTCCCTGATTTATGCAAGCATTCCATTCAGGAGCGCTTTGCATAAGTCAAGTTTGGTGTAAGTCAGGAACGTATCTCCCACAAGTACACACACACAAAAAGGCACTTATGGAACTTATGGAACTTTTTCCGTAAGTCCAGATTTCCGTAAGTTGGGTTTCACAACCCGGGGAACATCTGTATTTCACAATGATTACAATGTCCAGTGTGACACAGGCTTTCAGTAGACACTTTACATTATATTATTTTGGTGAATGCAGTGAACCTCTATATGTCCAGTTCCATCTGCCAGTTGGATCAAGAGGTTCTTGGGTCACAGAGATACAGGCAGTTTTGGAGGCTAAGTCATGTGGTCAGTCACATAGACCATTTTTTAAAGTAAAATGATGTTCTGGCCCAAGGGACAGCTTAGGGTGAGCAGATGTCCCGATTTTATCGAGACTGTCCCGATATTTACTTGTTTGTTCCGTGTCCCGACCGAACATCGTTCGGGACACAAATTGCCCTGATATTTTGCCCTCCGGCACACAGGCGGAGGGGGCTCACCCCAACTCCGTCCCTTCCTCCCTCATTGGATCACTCCCCAAATCCCTGCCCTGGCCCCACCCCCCAGCCCTGCCCCCTCACTGCCTTCTTGGATCCCTCCCAAATCCCCATCCTGGCTCCGCCTCTTGCCCAAGCATGCCGCATTCCTCCTCCTCACCCATCCCTCCCAGGCCTGCGCTAATCAGCTGTATGGCAGCGCAAGCGCTGGAGGGAAGGGGGATAAGCAGGACGTGGCAGCCAGCTCAGGGGAGGTGGAGGCAGAGCAAAGGCGAGCTCGTGCAGGGGAGCAGGGCATGGAGCTGCTGGTGGGGGCTCAGTCCCCACCAATTTTTCCTATGCTCCAGCAGCTCTTGGTTTTTTTATTTGTTGTTGTTGTTGCTCCACCAGCACGCCCCCCCCCCGACCCCACATCCCAATATTTCACATCTCTCATCTGGTCACCGTAGTACAGCTGGGAGTTGTGCACAGAATCCCATTCAATCTAGAGGGAACATCTGGCACTGGATGCAGCTCAACATGAAATAGCTTTGATCCAAAGGATGGAAGCAAAGCGAGAAAGAAGAAAGCAGCAGTTGTAATCATGGACTCCAACTCAGACAACACATGGATCTGTGGAACTTGTAACAAGCTGTGTCACTCTCAAATTGGGCTTGTCAGCCATAAGCAGATTCTTCGGACACCTCACTAGACCTTTTATACGTACACCATGATCCAGTGGATCAACAGTTGCCTATTATGATTATTAGTTAGATGCATAAACTACAGCTAAGATTCTGGCCCCACTTATGTCAATGAGGCCAAGATTTCACATCTGACTTTTACTTACCATGGCCCCAATCCACCCAACTGAGCTCTGCATGGGTGCAGGGGTCTGCCAACGTAGAGTTGATTGCAAGGATTAGGGCCCATGTAGGGTGACCAGACAGCAAATGTGAAAAATTGGGACAGGGAAAAAAGACCCAAAAATCAGGACTGTCCCTATAAAATTGGGACATCTGGTCCCCCTAGGCCCATGTCGGCACAGCAAGAAGGGCTCAATATAAAACCTGGGATGGCTTCTCAGGGCACAGTTTCTTCTTTGGTTACCCAAAGTCTGGCACAGGTATCTGGAAGGGATGTCCAGACCACAGGAGTTACAGATACCAGTGCTATTGTGGCACTTTCCCTTAACAGTGTTACCTAGAAATACATTACCATTATTTCTTTGTGGACAGGGGCGGCTCCAGCCACCAGCGCAGCAAGCGCATGCCTGGGGCGGCAAGCCACCGGGGGCGCCATGCGGGTCCCTGGGAGGGCAGCAGTCAGGCTGCCTTCGGCAGCACGCCTGCCCGGTCCCGCGGATTCGGCAGCAATTTGGCTGCAGGTACACCAAATCCATGTGACCAGCGGACCTCCCGCAGGCGTGCCGCCAAAAGCCACCTGACTGCTGTGCTTGGGGCGGCAAAATACATAGAGCCACCCCTGTTTGTTGAGTAGATGGATTATAAGAGAAGCTCATGATAAAGAGACTCAACAATAAACAAGCAAGTCATTGGGTTTGTCCTTGTCCTGGTGACCCACAAACAACAAAATATAAACATTAAACAGGTCAAATGAAAGACATCAGATTAAAGAACATGGCTTCATTTAAACTCTTGATGGATTTTGTTTGTCAGCCCTGTTGGTGGACGTTAGAGTAATTTTTCATCCTGCATTATCAGATTTCTATATTAAAAAATAGGTCTTATCTCTGCCTGTTTAATTGAGCCAAACAGCAGGATAGTCTCAGCCACTTTGTCTATGCACCCAAGCTAATGGTAGAGGCAAATAAAAGATGTTTAGTTAAATATCACTGTCTGCAATTTGGATTCAAAACCAATGGCATTAACACTTCAGTAACCTTCCCATTCAGACAGACATATGGACAAAAGCCCAAGATTATATCTCTGTAATTGTTGTAATGATAGGTTTCTAGCCTCTGTATTCTGTCCTGGGGTATCAAAGTCCCTACTGGTACCATTTATTCACTGATGTTAAACCAATACACTTTCACACATTGGGTTTCTGATAGATTCAAATTAGTATTGCTCTAGATTTTTCATTTTCAGGTTTCTCTTTCTCTCTCTTTATCTTATTTTATTAGATGTGAATTACTTTATTATGAGATAAAAAACAGTTTCCCGATTCAGAATCACTCACAATTGAAACTGAATTTAAATTCATTCCAAACATCAAACAGAAGCTTGGTCCTGCTGGCTCCTGCTGCAGGGCAGGCTCACCCCTCCTTCGCCTTTTCCCCCAAGCGTGCCATGTTCCCTCCCCTCCCTTCCCTGTTTCCTCTCCCAGCACTTACCCTGCCACCGAAAAGCTGTTTGCCAGTTCAAGGGAGGGGGAGGAGCAGGGCTGCCATGCGCTTGCTGCTAGGGGGAGGAGGTGGAATCGGGGCATACCCCCTCCAGCCCTCTGCCGTGAGCCACTCAGGCAGGGGGCTGGGAGCACCCCCACAACCCCAGCCCACACCCCCAGCCCTCTGTCCTGACTCCTGCACCCCCTCACACACACCCAGCCCCCTCACACACCCATGCCCTGGCTCCTGCACCCCCTCAATCCCCACCCCCACTCTGAGTACCAAACAGGAGCTCCTACACTACCACCCCACATTCCCATTTGCACCCCTCGCACCAAACCGGAGCTGCCCCAGGTAAGCGCTCCACACCCCAACCTCCTGCCCCAACCCTGAGCCACCTCCCTCACCTTAGCTCCTGGCCAGACCCTGCACCCCAACCCCCAGCCTGCTCCTGCACCCTAACTCCCTCCCAGACCCTGCACCCCCAGCCCTGTGCTCAGTGCAGAGAGAGACAAAGAGAATAGGCTACCAGGGAAAAGGTAAGTACCTGCTCTATGTGGGCAGGGACGGGATCTTGTTTACCCCCTCCCCAGCCCTGCTGCACTTGCAGTTTACCCCCAGCCCCTCCCTTGCTCCAGGGACAAACCTTAGCTCCCACCCTGCTGTACTTTTGCCCCCGGCCCCTGCCTTGCTCCAGTCAGCAGGGACTAATCCTCCCCCTATGCCCTTGCCACTGGCCCCTGCCTCGCTCCAGCTGGGCACCAATCCTTCCCCCCACATACACCATGCCCCACTGTCAGGGAGGATAAAAATCAATGTGGTTTTTTTTAAGTTAAAAAAAATCCATTTTTTTTATTTAAATCAGATTTTTTAGGAAAAAAACTATTATATCTCATCATGGAATAGGGATTATAAATTCTAATTCTATAGTGTGAGACAATATATTCATGTAATGTTTAAGAAAGCTTTTGTAAATGAGTTCCAATAGTTCATGGATTAGGGACCCAATATTATGGGGATCTATGGGCTTCTGTATAGATTATTTAGGTTAATCTTTCTATCTACCGAATGGGACTCTATGCTCAGTCTAGAAGATACCATCAGAGCTGCTTAGTTTTGCAGTTCTCAAACTGTGGATATGTGTTTCCAGAGATAACAAGCTTGTTAACAGCAAAAACGTTTTTAAATAAATATATAGAGGTGAGAAATAACAGACCTCAACTCTATTGTCCCTCTGCAAATTTGTGTACAGAGTCAATCCCTTACCTCTCTCTCTAAAAGTGAAAAGTTTCAAAAAGTTCAATGAATAGAAGATTGTTGGGGGCGGAATAGATCTGGACAAGGAGAAAAAGTCTGGAGATAAATATGAGAAGCGAGGACACATGCTTTTTTGTTAAACTATTATGTTTGCTGTCGAAGAAAAAAAATCCAGAATACTTAACATTGTTATAGTTAACTAAAACAATTTAAATGGCTGTCTGGTGATGTTCTCCTCCTAATACAGCATGTCAAGAAAATCCTCCAAATATTAATAATTAACCTGTTGAACTGGAGATAGTTCATCTCCAAATGACTTCATAAATATCTGCTTCAGTTATCTTTGGTAAATGAAATAACCAAACAATCATTCATTTTCTGATACAGCTGTAAAACTCATCTGAAAGGTTTCAAAATAAATCACTGTTTAAAAATGTATAGTGTGTACCTTCTAAAAATGAAACTTACGTCTGAGTTGTGAAGAATATGTATTAAGGTTATAACAACCAACAAGAATACACTTTTATGTAGAAAACCATGATTAAATCGAGTCTTCCTGACTAGTAATTTAAATCAAATCCACCCTGCCCACTGTGCTCTTGCCCCTGGCCCCTTCATTCCCCAGGGTGGCCCCACAAATATGTTTGGCGCCAGGCCCACAAAAAGTTAATCCAGCCCTGGCTGCATGCTACACTTGTTCAGGTGTTTTTATCACTGCAGTGGTTTTTAGTGTCAGCCCTGAAAAAAGTGCATATTCAAATCCTATTACTAGAGAGTCTGCTTAAGCTCAAAGTGACGTAGGTTGGTGGTTTTGTATGTATTGAAGGTTGCAGATAGTTGAACTCTGTAGATACTTAGATACGCGTATACAATTATATGAGTGATGAATGTGAAACTTTACCTATCTACTCTAATTGCATTCAGTCTCCTAGCTACCCTTTCTACCTAAAGTGAAGCAGTAATAACATTAAAAAAAAAAAGATATTTCCCAACCTCTTCCCCCTTTCTTTATTCATAAAGAACTCAGTTCCTGAAGTAATACACCAGGGCACTATTTGAATGCTACAGTGAGCAGTGGCAGTCACACAGAAAATTAGAACTAGTCCAAAAACAAAAGACCCAGCAGCTAAAGTACATGCCCTAATACCAATTTAATAGTGAAAAAGTACTTCATCTGTTTAGCCTTTTTTTTTTTAAACTCTATTGGTGACATCAGCCAGGCACTAATGAAAGCACAATTAGCATATCAGCTAGAATGTACAGGTGGAGCAATGGATTGTTCTCTGTTACTATGTTAAAGAACCGCCACAGCCCTAGCCAGAGAAGCTATTTGGTAGGAGAGATTTAGCTTCATAAAATACTCAGTTCCTCGTGCATCAGAAACAAGTGAATGTGCCAGCAAATGCAAAGTATTGATGCAAGGAGATCAATGCCAGTTATCTCTAGTTTTGAAGGGCACTCATTTGGGCCTAATTCCAGAATAAAGGCTTTAATTGCTAATTGATTTTGAAGACTTTGTTAATCATCTGCTTGTAAAATCTGGAGGTCAGACCTTAATGGGATCTATGCAAACATTAGGCCTGATCTTCCAAAGAGATGAGCACCTCAATCATGCCCAGGCAATTGTTCAGATGGCAGGCAGCAGTTACAAGGAAATGTGGCTCCTGGGGGAAATAACAAGGGGTAAATGTAATGCAGCGACTGTAAGTTGACTCTAGGCTCCCCAGACCTCTGCCAGACAATACAAATACGTACTTTTCTGTGAGCTGCTCAACCACAGTGTATTATGCTCTCCACATATTAAAAATCTACATCAAGCTTGTGCACCATGGTATAGCAATGGTGTTCTGTTATAAATCAGAGACTCTCAGGATTGTTACTCTGCTGCCTAACTTGGGCCTTTGGAATTCCATAACAACAATGGGAATAAAACCCATATTCTTCTGCTGTAAAAGCAGTTGAGATAAAGAACTGTTGCAAGCAGTATGGGGGCTATGACACATTTGAGTAGTTCTGATTCTATCCAGTAGAGGGCAGTGACATATGCATACCAGCCAGTTTGTTATAATAGAACTGGTTTAGGGGGTATGTAAGAGCAGCCAGCCAGCCTTGTATGGGTGTCAGGCCATAAAGAAGTAGGGTATAGTCTGGTGTGAATCAGGCTCCAAGTGACTTGAATAATGAAATGCATCACTGATTACCTTTAGTTTCCAGTCATGACCAGAATAATGAGGAAGTAGAGAGGGTGTAGAGACAAATCACTCAGGCAGTAAGAGAGGCAACACAGGAGATACAATAATAACCTTATGGTGAGAGGGATGTCAGAAACGAAGGGACTAATTCTGCAGCTGGTGCTCCTGCATGGCGCTCCCCTAGAAGTTCTGTGCATGGAACAAAAGCAGACTCAGACCCAGGGCTGTTAACACAGTTTATAGAAATATTTGATTCCGATGATTCAGTGCTCAATATTTTTGAGACTGAGAAACTGAAAACTTGTACTTATCCACACAACAGGCTCAGCCTGTGCAGAGGGTGTGCAAGCTTTCCACACACAACCTCAACAATGTACCTCAACCATCTGAGCAATGGGGAATTCAGGTTATTTCTCTTCACTCTTTGGCCTCTCTGATGAGGCTACTAGCTAGGGTGCCAATTAGTTTAAATTGATTTCCAGAAGTTCTGAGCACTTCTCATGCCATCTGAAATAAATGTGAGCTGCATGGGCTCAGCTTCACAGAAAAATCAGGCTCTGGAGACTACAAAGTTGAGCAAGACCACCAGCCTATTTCATGTAAGCCACCAAAGAGCTTTTAGTCACCAACACCTTGAGTTACCCAATCATCTTGTCTGGCTGTGGTACCTTTGGAAATTACACAAAAACAATCTGTAGAGATCAATAAAATTAATGATAGGTAGGTGAAACTGAGAACTAAAGAGCGTGCTTAGAAAAAGAGTGGTTATAACTGACTGCTTTTCAATCTGAATCCATGTTCACCACATAGGTATTCAGTCACTCAGAACAGTGTTAGACTGCTGCCAGTTTTCACTACAGAGAAAAAGAAATGATGCAAAGTCTAACAGGAAGATATTACCTTTGGGCCTTTACTAAAAATGGCTGCATTGTTAAGAGCCCAAGTGTAATAAAAACATTGGCTTCGACTTAGGAAATAGCCATTATATAGCCTTCTGTTTTTATGGTGCTTCATCAAAATCTGATGTGTCCTTCAGCTCCTCCTCCAATCCTTGGATAATATGTTTTATAGACCTACACGTTTTAAAAACACTAGAAGCTGCAATATTCAGATATCCTTCCTTTCTAGAATGAGTTATTTTCAAGTTGCTTTTCTCTAATATTTTCCATTTTATTGCTTCAAAGAAGGAACCTACTAGAGAGCCAGGATAAGAAAAGTGAGACCCAATTCTAGAATACAGGAATGACTCAGTATGTTTCTTTTCAGCTGGTAGTCTATCTTCTAAATGATCTATGGGAAAGAAGAAAAACATCAAGTTCTAACTCTGTGGCTGGCTCCTCCTTGCCAAATGATGTATTTAGTCTCATCACTGCTGGTGGCAGATATTATTCTGTTAGCTGCCGGTAGGGATTTTATTTATGTTAGAGATTTTCTGATGGGTTTACATTTATTCCCACTGCCTTGAAGAAAAAAAACATCACACTGATTGGCCCCAAATTTTAGTTGCCAATAAAATATTTTACAAAATTAAAGATCAATAGAAACATTTTTTTAAAGCCGCTACAAACAGATCTTTTGTTTGGCTTTAATCATTCCCCCCCTTCACTGTCTGCAATTCAGACACCACAGTACTGTAATGCTATGTGAGCCAAAAGTGAAACAGACTAAAAACAAAAGTGAAACTGATATTTTTTTCCATCATTATCTAATCTCAGTGAAAAGCAAAAAACCTGCATAAACAGTGAAAAATTAATTTGTTATTTAACTATGTGTCTGTTTCAATACTTTAAACTGAAACCCAGGTAAGAATATGAACCTGAACTTGGCAGTGTCCCCTTAATGTAGTACAGTGCTGTTAAAAAACACACCACACACTATTTACTTATGGTTCGTTTGGCCTATAGGGAAATCGAGGCAGTCTGGCTAGAGCCTCTAGACAAATTTCTTCCAATAAAACAACAACTGGCCTAAATCTTCACCCCATCTCAGAGGAAAAAAAACATTTTTAATCTGTGAAGAAGTTTTCTCCATCCACCATCTTGCATTTTCACACACGCATAGAACATCTAGCAGCCAGGACTAGAAGCAAAAGTGCCAAAATATCACAAGACAGACTATTGTTATGACATTTCCTCGCCAAAGAGGTTTGGACAGTAAAAATAAGTGCTTGGCTCTCCACTTCCTTGCAACTTGAAATAATGTACCCCTGTTTAGGGTTGGAGCAAAATGCTACCAAACCAGAACTGTAGTGGTTTGCACTCACTTTGCTCAGGTGTAAATTGACTTCACAAGGCACTAGGGTCTGCTTTTGCAGAGTATGTGCATCTGCATGTAGGAGAACTGGCAATATATGAGGGCTAAAGGCAAAATAAGGAAATTAATGGATTCCCAAAGACAACCACTTCAAATGGCTCAGATTCTGAACCAGTGATGAGGGCTGTTAGTCCTTTACTTGCTTTCAGCAGCTGCACAGGGTTATTTGCAATACAAAAGATTAGGATCCTTTGTTTCCTGAGATGAAACATTTCAGAAAAATTTTGCCTTCCCAGCACTGTTCTTCAGTTATTTTCCTCAGGCAGGCTGTGCCTGTAGGAATGTCTGATTATTCAGAGAACACCTTCTGACAGCTCAGATTCATTTCTAAATCACCACATTTAAGTTTTTCATGCGCACAGGGCAATTATTTTTATGAATGACTGCCAGTAAATTCAGAAAATCAGAATGCATTTTGAGAGTATTCTAACTGGCACTTAGATGCCACTATACCTCTTAAGCATGCTTCATTCTGAAGGGATTCATTCATTTTAGTTCCAGATTTCCTATGTTCCACACCAATTTGGTGTTCCCTCCCACACCTTTTATTGCTGAAAATTATTTACATCAGAAATAAAGAATTATGAGACTGAGGGACGGGTTATACAAACAGCTAGAACAAATCCCACAGCATTTAATATCTCCAGCCTCAATAATTATTGGTATCCCTGATTCGGGGTCTGTGTCACACAGTACACTCCACATTTGGGCTTTGGCAGGTTACCATGGTGAGGTGCACCTTAGAAATACCATAGTACGATTGGATAGAGAGAACTTCAGCACATTTCTACATTATCCTAGGAGCTGAACCACACTAAGCATCTGAATTATCAGAATAAAGAGCTCAATGGATGTCTCTATTTTTTAAAAGAAAAAGACACTATAAAGAAAATATAATATATATAATCTAGTATTTTGAGAAGATGGATTTTTTTTGGCTAGAGCACTGGAGAATGGGGTCAAATTCCTGGCTCTGCCACAGATTTCATGTCTGATCTTGGGCAGGTTTTTCATCTCTCTGTCTCAGTTCTCCACCATAGAATGAGGATAATAATACTTCCTTTCTCCTGCCCTCCGTCTGTCTTTTCTACTTATACTGGAAGCTCAGGGCAGGGATTGTCTTGTATTGTATTTGTACAGCACCTCAGGTCAAGACTGGAGGACTTCAGTAACTTAGCCAGAAGTTATGGGTCTATTATAGGGGTGGGTTCTGTGGGCCTGCAATGTGCAGGAGGTCAGTCTAGATCAGGGGCTGGCAACCTTTCAGAAGTGGTGTGCCGAGTCTTCATTTATTCACTCTAATTTAAGGTTTTGCGTGCCAGTAAGACATTTTAACATTTTTAGAAGGTCTCTCTCTATAAGTCAATATATAACTATACTATTGTTGTATGTAAAGTAAATAAGGTTTTTAAAATGTTTAAGAAGCTTCATTTAAAATTAAATGAGCCCCCCAGACCAGTGGCCAGGACCTGGACAGTGTGAGTGCCACTGAAAATCAGCTTGCATGCCATCTTTGGCACGCATGCCATAGGTTGCCTACCCCCGGTCTAGATGATCATGAGGGTCCCTTCTGTCCTTAAAGTTTATGAGTCATGGGGCGCCATTCTTGGCTGGGGCCTTCACGAGCTATTGTAATGCAACTAATAAAGAACAATAAAATCCAAAACAGATGAGCAGACCATAGCTTTCAAATCTGGGGAGGAGCAACTGGAGAAGGGTTTAGAAATCAAATAATATGATCAGAGAGGAAGCATGTGCCAGACACCAGAGATAAAATTTTCAAGAGCAACTTTACCTCATTTTCACCAGTGACTTAGGGTCAGATTTTGATAAGTATGTAAGTGCCTATACATTCAGATAGGCCCCTAGTGTGATTTTCCAAAGCACCTAGGTACCTAACTCTCATTGACTTAATGAGGAAGTTAATAGCATTTAAGCTCCTAAATCACTTCAGTGACTTTGAAAATTTTACTCTAAGACTCTAGGCTGGCAGTCAAGAAACCCAAGCTCTGTTCCCAGCTTTGTCATTCACTTTCTGGGAAAGTCACTTCTCCTCTCTGAGCCTCATTATCCACATATGAATCAATAACCCAATAAATAGCATTTTAGCTAATTTATATATAAAAGGGATGCTGTGACATTACCTTCTCTGGTCACCAAAAAAGGACTGTTTTGAAGGTTCAATAACTATTAGCAATCTGTGTCATTGTGGATGTATAATTTGGAAAAGTATACCCTTCTGAAAGGTAAGCTAACTCATTAGTATTTGTAAAACACTTTGTGATGCTTGATGGAAGGCTTTATAAACAGTATAACCCATCACTCAAATACAGTCATCTCTGGGAGGGAACACAAGAGCTGTTTAACAGCACAGACCAACATGACAATTTTAGTTTCCCATTGAACCTCTTGGGGCAATTTAGTGGCTGAGCCTGAAAGGTGCATAACCCTAGTGATTTCGATACCTGGCAGATCCAGGCACTTTAGTTGGCAAGATGTAGCTGCTCATCTGGAATTTGAACACAACCAAAACAGGGGATCTTCCGGGTCAAAATGTCAAGAGATCAGTTTCACACCTTCGCTTCCACCAACACAATGACCCCAAACACCATCCTGAAGCATTGGATTAGCAGAATCTCAAAGGGGTGAGTGCCACCTACTGAACCATCCATATCACTTTGAATCAGACTGTTACTCCTTTTTTGACCTGAGCACCTAGTCAAAGTTCAGGGCTCTGGGGATGTTCCAGCTGGAAGCAGAAACTGATGATGGAGTTCTTATCTCCCCAGCTTCCTTCTCAGCTGGGCCCGCAGGAGGTCTCTCTCCTGCCACAGGTTTTCTATCAAGAGGAGCCACCTGCTTCCATCTTCTGCAGTCTGGGTCCCCACCGTAGTCAGTCCCAGTCCTGCGTGGGTTCCCCTGTCTGTCTGGGTCCCCACCGTAGGTCATCCCGCCCCTGTGTGGGTTCCACTTTTTACCTGTGGCTTTTCTGCCCCAGACAATCCCCTTTCTAGGGCCCTGGTCTTTATCACCCCCTCCTTCGGAGCAGTCTCTGACCAAGCCCCATCCTCCGGCCTCCCCCTCCTTCTCTGGGGGCAAGGCCATCTTTCACAGCTGCCCTTGTGGCACAGGAAGCACAGCCAGTGCCTTCCTTTGGCCACCTCTGGGCTAGGCCTGGCCCTGTGAGTTCCATGAGGGCACTCTCTCTTCTTGTGCCCCGGCTCCCCACAGGAGCAACAAGTTTGGAGCCCCCGTTAGCTTCACAGGGGACACTCAAGTCTCTCCACCATGTCTCAAGCAGAGCCTCTTTGCTCCATCCCAATAGGGGCACTCCCTTTTCAAGTGTTCCTGTCGCCCACAGGCGAAACAGTCTTTCGGCCCTGGCACCGGCCTCCAGCCCAAGGTGCCTGGCCCCCATTGAGGTCCATGTGCCCTCCCCTGCAGCAGCTGAAGCAGCCCTGCTTGCTGCTTGGCGAGCCGGGCCACACAGGCTCCCCAATAATAGTCCCTCATTCCATCCTGCGTCTCCACCGAGTGAAGGAACTGAAGGATCTGGGCAACTGTCCCACAGTCCTTGCCCTAGCCCCTTGTATCAGGGCGGCCCACACGTGTCTGCATTCTCCACCACGATGTAACAGGGCAGAACTCACCCCTGCGGTGCCTCCTGCTGGTCATCCAGGGAATTAGCTCTTCCAGCTTCCGGAGCGTCCTCTGCAGGCCAGTGTCATGTTAGGCCCAAGTCCCTCCTGGACTGCAGTGTCCCTTTCAGGCTGGGGTGCTCCCCCTGGCAGTACCCCCCCAGTCTCAGGGTCTCCCCACCCAGAGGAATCCTCAACCCTCTGTCCCCACCTTGACTCAGTCACGGGCTACTGCCAGTCACCATCTAGCCTCCGCTCCCTGGGGCAGATTGCAGTGTAAAAGCCACTCTTCATAGGCAAGGGAGTTTTGGACCTGCTGCCTCTGCCTACTCATGGGCTGCCCCCTGAAGCCCCAGTACCTAATTGGCCTTCCACTAGGCTGCAGCCTGGGGGGTTTCTAGGCCAGAGCTCCCCAGCTCCCTTGGCCTTCCTCCAGCCCTGCTTCACTCCAGGTACCTTCTCTCAGCTCCCTGCATCCCTCCCTCTCAAAGCTAGAGAGAGTGTCTCTGGCTTCTGACCTTCTTATAAGGGCCAGCTGGGCCCTCATTAAGCCAGCCTCAGCCTGATTGGGGTGTGGCCCCAAGTTGAGGCTGCTTTCCCCAATCAGCCCTGCTTTTCCTTCCCTGCCACAGCCCTCTCCCCGGTCTGTTTTAAGCCTTTTAAGACAGGAGCGGGTTACCACCCTGCCGGGCGGAGTTCCTCTGGGCGGTGTCCGCTGGCTCCCTTGACGCCTTCGAGGAGCAGTGGGCGCTGTCCAGGGTTCTCTGCTCGTTGTCCCCATCAGGCTCCCTTCTTATGACCCTTTGACCGCACTCCTGTCCCTGTTCTTTTATTAGTTGTCCCCCGCAATTAGTGGGTTTCTGAGGCCCTGTGGAACCTCCCCTTAGGCTGGGGGGGGATCCGTTAGCATGGGGCGGGCTTTGCCCGCCCCGTTTCCCGGAAACCCAATAGATACAGCACACTATATCCTCCCCTTAGGCTGCGGGGGAGGATCCTTTAGCAGTAGGCGGGCTTCCGCCCACCCTCTTCCTGGAACCCAATAGATACAGCACACTATAGGCACTGGGTCTGTTACATGCTAAAGGTGATCTGAACACCACAACAATAGAAACAGTGAACTAACACAATAATATTACCGGTATTACTTTTAGCCCAGAAATTGTCTATAATTTCAAAACACAACCATAGCTACTTTGCTTTAGAACTTCTTTTTCTCAGCATGCTTTTTTTAGTTGGAGGGATCTCACTTTCTTCTGCCTGGGTGTAATTCCATATTGCTCGGTATTTAGTCTCATCCTGTTTCAAAGTTCTATGGTGTCTTTTTCTTGTAGAGTGCAATGGCTTGTTGCTGCTGATCAGCTAGCAATAGGCTTTCCACAGGCACAGTTAAAACCGTCTTAGGTGCTTTTCTAATGTATATCCATAGGCAGTTTGGAGGACTTAGAAATATTACTGTCTACAGCACTACAGCAAGCTTGTGACTGACTGGTCAGCTATATAGATCTGCTATCATTTTGACTCACATATATATTTTCCACCTAATTTAAAAATATATTCATTTTCTTCCAGAATCCTTCCAGGTAATGACAGGGCCTGTTGAGCATTCCCAGTATACCCTGAATGCATGTCACCATCCTCCAATTTTTTCCCTTCCCACCTCATCAGATACAAGCTTCTGGTCCTTCCCTTTAAGGCCATTCACAACTTATCTCCTATCTTCTTATTCATTCTGAATGCTGTCATACTATTCTTCCCCTCCACATTCCATCAGTGACACACCATCTATTTGTCCGCTTCAGCAAGCACCTTCATTTTCTTCCATAGAATGCAGAAAGGTGACAGTGGGAAGAATTTGAAATAGATGGCGAGGAGTTCAGTTTTGACTATGTGCAGTTTTTGTTCATGGCAAAATACCTAACAGGAGATGTTGAAGAGAGAGACTGAGATGCAGGATAGGATGGAAGTAGACATGTCCGGAGTAGAAAGGTAGATTTCTGAGTCATTAGTACAGAGAAGGTAGTGGAAGCCATGGAAGAGGCTGAGATCAATCAAGATAGGGTGCAGATGAAGAAGAGTAGTGGGCTTAGACATAGGTCCTGGAATTAGGGATGCGGGGAGTACTACCGCACCCCCTGGGTAGAAGTGGTTTCCATTATATACAGGGTTTACTGTTTGGTTCAATGGCTCTTTGCACCCCCACCATAAAAAATGTTCCAGCACCCTGGGCTTAGAAGAGAGGCCACTGGGGCTTCCTTTGAGAATGGCAGAGAAGAAAACATGCTGAAGAAATGACCATAGAAATAGGAGATGGACCAGGAAAGGATAGAGTCACAAAAGCCAAGAGAGGACAAGATTTCAAGAAGTAGGGTATGCTCAACAGTGTCAAAGGCAACTGAGTGGCCAAGAAGGATGAGGGTGGAATGGAGGCCCTTTACTGTGTTAACACTGGTGTCATATTCAGATTTGCTTACCTTAAATTTCTCCCCTAAAGCTTTAATTGGTGATATTCTTTTCTTACTCACTTTTTGTCCTAAACTGATGTGTGGGGTGCTATGTCCTGTTCAACAGTTATTATATAATACCCCAGACATGGCCGCACATCAGTGGTTTCTGAACTCAGGCCTGTAAACCACTGACCTATCCCATAGAGGTGTTATGAGGCTTAATTTTCATAAAACACGATTGTAAAGTGCTTTGAGAACTTAAGATAAAAGGTAGTATTAAAATGCAAGGAGACAGCATGATTCAATGGATGGGGTACAATAAGACTTGGGTTCTATTCCTGGTCCTACCACTGGCTGGCTGTTGTGAACTTGGGCCAGTCTCTATACCTCCATTTCTTGGAAAAGAGACTGTTTATCCACCTTTGTAAAGCATTTTAAAATCTGCAGATGAATGTGCTACAAGTCATTATTTTAAGACTGTTTTTGAGCCATATTAATCATATATTACAGCAACCCATTTCACTGTGACCTTCAACAATGGCCAAAAACTCAAAGATGTTTGATTGCTGTATTCTACACTTTAGTTTTACATTTTACACAAGGTACAGTGGAGGTTTTTCATGTACATTCTAATTAGTAGCTCTAATAAAACTGGTCTCAGTAACTTTATTCCAGCAATAAATATCAGTCATTGGCACCTTCCCCAGTCTGTTACTGTCCAAAATATACATCAGATTCCTAAGGATTGTTTGGAAAAGGTGATTCCAAGGGAAATTACTCTGCACGGAAAGCACTTCATTATAGTATACCAAATGCTGAGGCAATGAAAGGTCAAACCTGGATGAGTCTAAGCCAAGGAAGCAGTAAACCATTAAGAATATTCTGATATTCCTTGTATCCCAGTGGTCCCAGTGGCTTTGTATATAATGATTTTATGTATTTTTATTTTACGGTCAGCTCCAATACCCCTCAACTTGGCTCGGTCTTCAGACATCCTGGCTTGCTTAGATACAGACAGAATGTATCTAATCATATTTTCAAGTCAGCCATATGCAGGCAGGGTTTACTGTATTTTGCATTTGTTATGGCTTGATTGAAAGGAATAACAGGTTGATAAGAAAACCGCATGTGTACAGGGTAAGATATATGATCACTTTGCTTATACGTTAGGACAACAAGCCTGCACCACTGAAGACAGTCAATACTTTGGGGGACCAGGTCCTAACTTTGAGACCTAAACAATATGACATTATTCCTTCAGCATCTTCCCTGGCTTTTTCCCACCATCAGGATGCCAATCCAAATCCAGCCCAGATTAGTAGTGACCAGTGATTGTTGCCATCTGATAGCTGTTTGGTGCTCTACATGTTAGTCCCTCTCCAGTTCTCAAAAGACAGTCCACATCACAAGAACTAAGACCACCTTTGGCACTAATTGACACCTTTATTAGCAGTCTCAGCAGAGAGGCCAAAGATGGAATGGCCATGGAGATTGAACATAACTCCCACCTTTACAGGATGCCCTTCCTGTAACGCTTGAGGCATGCTGGTATGGTGGAGACGTTTGCGTTGCTGTCGCCTATGCTATACCTGTTTGATTGGTGAACAGAGAATGTAAGCCTACAATGCTGTCAGTCAATTAATTTCCCATGCATTGAAAGTAATACAAGTATTTTTTTTTAAAAGGATCTATGACAAAGGAAGAATCCAGCATTAGAACCACACCGCTGAAGTTCATTAAGCAGAGTTGCTTAGCCTTATACAATAATTGTGCCACATGCCGTCTTCCCCACCCCATGTGTGATGTAGCACACGGGTATGCCAGCCATGCCAGCTTGGAGTAAAAATGAGAAGCCACTATTTCCATGCAAAAGCCATGTGCTAAAGAGATGATGCTGAGAAATGCTTGTAGGTAACGGTCCATATTCTGCTCTTAGTTACACCTGCACACTTTCACGGGCGTCAGAGGATTAGAAGTGGGTTCAAATGAGAACAAACTCTGGCTTTTAAGGGCCTGATCCAAAGCCCACTGAAGTCAGTGGGACTCTTTCCATTGACTATAATGGGCTAATCTTGGATTGTTATATAATTTGTACTTCTTCTTCGGGCCACCTGTATCTGCAGCAGCAGCAGAGAAGAGTAGCCCATTGTTTGTTCTGTTTTTTAAATTCTTGACAATGTATTTATCTCAAGGGACATTCCCCACCGAATCCTTGACAGGGACTCTTAATTATTCAGGGAGGCCCACAATTGTCTTGCAATGCCAAGAGCCAAACTCCATGGACATGTACATTTACATGCTTTTAAAAAAGATAAATAACTACAGTGAGTGCAGGCCTGGAATCTTAAGCTCCCATTTGTCAACCAGGAAAGGGGTTTCTTTTCCATAGGAACTCGGAACTACCCAAGGGAGTTTAGCCTGTGAGATAAGTGGAATTTTCTGGCTCTTGAATTGTATAATAGTTGCTTTTGTTTGTCTTTCCTAGATTAAGAGAATTGAATTCTTGCTTGAGTTTACCAGCAGTGAACACTTGCATTCTCTCCTCATGCTGCACGTACAGATAGAAATGTGCCTATGGCAGGCCCCTATCTGTCTTGGATACGTATATGGCCCCTATTACCATAACATGTGAGCACCTCACACCATTTTCATGTCTGCCTCCTCACAGCACCCCTGTAAGGTAGGGAATGATGATTATCCCCATATTGCAAATGGGGAACTGAGGCACAGAGAGATTAATTAACTAACCTGCACAAGATCGCACAGGAAGTCTGTAGCAGAGAAGTGAATTTAACTCAAGTCTTCCAAATCCCAGACTAGCACCCTAACATCTGGACCATCCTTCCTCACCATTTCAGGAGCTTGTGCATGGCCTTTGCCCCCTGTTCCCACTTTATTGTCAAAATTATTTCCCATTACTCCTTGATAATAGAGAACTGGACAAGGTCTTCTCAGCTAAACAAGTACAACATGTAGTTGCATACATAATGGGCCAAATTCTGCCCTCCGTTATATTCAGTGGCACTACACTAGTACAAACAAGAAAAGAATTTTGCTTAGTATTTCATTTAGAATACAAATTAAAAAAAGAGAAAAAAATTACCTATAATCCATCAGTGTCTTAGTGTTCCCAGGTTTTTTCATTGCATGTCCCTGTCTCTTTAATTACAATAAGCAGGATGTGAACAGATGCTTATTGCACCCGGCAGTCAACTGAGTTAGGAGAAATTTTTGCTATTAGTAAGTACTTTAGGCAGCTGACTCATGCAAATCATATGTGCAGATCACCCACTGATTGTCCACTGGGTTCGCATAGGCCTGGCTCATTGACCACAGCTGTCTGCAATGAGTGTCCTGAACTGACAGATGAGTTCACAGTTTTGTCATCAGTTCAATTCTGAAAAAACAAAAATTTCCATAATAGAAGAGTTCACTGAAATTTTCTCTGTAGTTTGAGCCTCAGGAGATAAATCCCTGCAAGAATGAATCACAGGTTGAATGTGTTGCTTAAGTCATGCTAAGAAAAGCAGAGAATAGGACATGGGCCAAAATTATATCCAAAATGCAAGTCTCTAAATAAAACAATGAGTGTGGATATTTATTGGGAATCTGTACCAAAGATCTAGAAGGTCTAGAAATGCAGCCTGTCTCTGTAGTTGCAGGACAAAGAAACAAAGCTGACCTAATGCAGATTTTCACAACTGGTGAAGCAATATGCAAATGTAATTAATTTAACAACCAAGTCTAACTCCACAGCAGTGGCTGCTGCCATTTTGAGTTCTCTTACTTCTGGAAGAATTGTCTGTCCTTTCAAAGATGATATCACACAACATAGCTTTTGATTGTTGCTTTGAAAACATTTCCAGATTTACAGCATCTGGAAAGAGAGATCTTGAAGTAGTCAGACTAGCTCATTCCTGTCCTGCTAGTTACCCAATGCACTTGTCAGCCCATCCAGCACTAATGTGGGCCAGAAACATTCTAAAACAATAGAAATCACATTACAATTTTGAAAGTCTCCTGCCTCTCACATTCATGGGAATGTCAGTAAAATGGAAGCTGTTGTTGATAGACACTTGCCTCATTCACAGTTCCCATTTATGTAGGCTCTGAAAGAGGGACAGACATTTCTAAGAAACCTTTAAAAAAATGAATTTGTGCTCAGTAAATAGTTTCTGGGATGTAATTCACCCCCATACTCCAAGGCAATTGCAAGGCCCATACTCCACTGAAGTCCACATGCTGGGCTTCTGCCAGGGGTGCAATGGGGGCTGCGGGAAGCAGCGTGGGATGAGGGATGTGCTGGCCGCCCTTCCTGCAGCCCCCATTTGCCTGGAGTGGCGAATCGCGGCCAGTGGGAGCCACGATCATCCGAACCTGCAGACACGGCAGGTAAACAAACCAGCCCGGCCTGCCAGGGGCTTTTCCTGACCAAGCAGCAGCCCTAGTTTGAGAACCACTTTTCCAAGAGTATTAGAACTAATTGCTGCAGGTTTTCATTAATGGCTAATTGAATGAATCAAACTAGGACGGGGAATGGGATAATCTTCCTCTTAAGGGTACTGGGGCCTAATAGTCATCCCACCCCATCTCTACCCCAAATTAATACTTCATTATTCAATTAAACAGTGGAACAACTTCAACAGGAGAGCTAGAGGAACATTCCATAGCCTAGAGTATATGGCACTGCTCAGGAAGAGAGGACTTGAACCAGTGGTCTCCTACATTCTGGGTGAGTATCCTAACCATTGGGCTAACGGTTATAAGGGAGGAAGACATCTTACCCCTGGTTTCCCCCCCCACCTCGCCAAGCTGTTTTGGATCCTAGTGTTATTCCTGTGAGATTCTAGGTACCTAAAAGTTAGGGGCTGTTACACTCAGGATTGCAATGCCTAAGTCCCTTTGTGAATCACACCCTAAGAGCCCAGCCCTGTGAAGGGCTCAGCATCACCACAAATATCAAAGAGAGCTGAGGGCACTCCGCACCTGTGGGAGATAATTAACATAATTTGCAGGATTGGGCCCTAACATTGGAAACATGTATGTCAGAAGACCAGATCCAAAACCTACTGAAGACAATTCCAGTGACTCCAATGTGCTTTGGATCAGACCCAGAGTGCAGAAAGCAAAAAAAATCCCCCTGCACCCTCAAAAAATACACTAGCTATCCAGCCTCATCCTTACCCAAGAGTCCTGCTCTTTAGGTCAATTGTGGGGGGCCTAAGCTTTTATCTGAAGAATAATGTGCTATCAAAGCACAGCACAGTAGGTGAAGTTAAGTGAAACTGGAACATCCATATATTTTTGTACATTGTTTGCTTAGAGGTCAAAAAGCTGCTTTTTGTTGGTGAAAAAAACACAATATGTCAGTGAGTCTATCGAATCTTCTAGCTTAGTCATCAGAGCAAAGAAGAGAACAGCACATTGCTCATCACATTTTCTCCAGAAAAAAAATCCATATTTTTGTCTTGCATATGCAAAAATTGAGCTTGGCAGTGAGTTTTTTGGATTAGGAGATTGCAGCATCACCATAAACAGTTATCAACAATCCTCCAAAGTAGTTTATAAATCCCAAGCAACCATAGCAGAGAGTTATCATCTGTGCCTGGTGCTAATACCATAAGCATCTCAGCACTCATTGAATATTTAACAGTAGAAATTCCATTAATTATAATAATAACCACCCTACAGATTCCTCAAGTGGAAGAAGCAGAAACAGTATACACAGATACAGCACAAAGGCGTTGACGTCTCCCTGTCTTTTTGTGGGGTATTTTATCTTCGTGTTATGCAGAAAGAATTGGCAAGATTTAGACATAGCCTGGATGTGAGTTTCTAGAAAAAGGTCCGAGTTAAAGATGACTCCCAGACTACAGGTCTAGTATCATCAGGATCAAAAAAGGAGGTAATGGGGTGATCTTGAGGGGTGGGGAGATTAGGAGCTCTGTTTTAATCATGTTGAGCTTGAGCTGACTGCTAGACGTGCATCAGGAGATGTCAAAAAGGCAGGCCAAGATTTTAGTTTAGAAAGAAGAAGACAGCTTTGGAGTAGACAGGTAGGTCTGACTCATCAGCATAGAGAAGGTAATTGAATTTGTGTTTGCCAATGAGATTACCCAGAGCTAATGTGTAGAGGGAGAAGAGATGGGGACAGTGGTGGGGTATATAAACCCTATTCTGGGACAGAAGGGGTTAAAGGACAGTACTGGGTCCAGCTAACCCCACTCCTCCAATCCTGCAGAGCATGCTCCAGTTGGAGAGATGGTTGAAAAGGGAGCCACCCAGCTCAGAAGGCTGCAGCAAAGTATAGACCTACACTGCAGACTCCTACCAAAAGGGGCTAGAGATGCCTCCCTGAAGTATCAGGAATATATGCTGAACCGGATTGGGGTGGATAGTTTGGTTTCCTTTTTATTTTTACTTCCTGGGACCAGAAGCAGAGGGAGCAGTGGTAGGAACAACCCAGGGAGGGTAACTCAAAGGGTCGACACCTACTCCAGGGGTCAATGCTGCTGACCCTATTAGGGCCCTGGGTCAGACCCCAGCAGAGTGGGTGGGTCCGGGCTCCCCTGCCACTACCCAATCACTAGACCACCCAGCTCACCAAGGACCCTACTACAGGGATCAAGGAGAGAGTCACAAGGAGCCCCCATAGAAAGTTGGAGGGCATGTGCCATAATTAAAAAACAATGGAGGCACTTGATAAAGTTAGTGATGTGCTCAATACACAATGGCCCAGGTTCTCCAGACCAACTTGGCACTAACCCTGGTGAGGGCTGGGCTTCAAACCACTTTTTCATCTCTATGATACTGAGATCTCTGGGCACTCTGACTGGTCCTTGACATACAGATGATTCCAGCAGCTGACTAGCAACAGATCCAGGGATGCCCCCTTTTCCCTGGCTATGTTGCCTGCAGGGATGGCTCCAGCGTTTTTGCCACCCCAAGCAGCATTAAAAAAAAAAAAGCCGCAATCAGCGGCACTTCATTCTTCGGCGGCAATTCAGCGGCAGGTCCTTCCCTCCGAGAGGGACTGAGGGACCCGCTGCCAAATTGCTGCCGAAGATCCGGACGTGCCGCCCCTTTCCATTGGCCGCCCCAAGCACCTGCTTGCTGCGCTGGTGCCTGGAGCCGGCCCTGGTTGCCTGCCACCAATTGCACAAGTTCCATGTCACTGTAAGATCCTCTATCATGGGAAAATCCTCCAGTAGCTAGATTCATTGTTGATTTTGTTTGTTTGTTGGTTATTGGCATCACCAGTGCACGGGAGAATCTGGACCAACTTTGCATCTGGATCCAGGGCTCAGATCTAGATAAAGCTAAAAGACAAGGCATTAAAAGAAATGAAAAGCAAAAAGTGTGAACTGTGCCTATGTTGACTGTTATATTGAAAAGGCTATCAGAGAGTACTTGGTTTTTTAAGGATTGTTATTTATGTATTTGATTTTTTTTAATTAAAAAATGAACAAATAGAACAAAACAAATGGTTGCTATTAGTACATATGACTCAGTGATTACTGGGGTTTGCTATTTTCTTGTACCACACTATTTCTCTATAATGGATATAGCTCCAAATTGCTAAAAGCCTGATTTTTTCTTGTTAGATTTGAGTTTTTCCCCCATTTCCCTGCTTTTTAGTGCAACCTAAATTTATTTCATTTTTTTGTAATTAAAAGCATACATATGTATCCTCAACCTGTGACATTCCCTCCCCGAGGATATTGTTAAGGCAACTACAAGGTGTTTTTTTTAAATTAGACACACATGAAAACCATCTAAAATCAGGGAAGAATTCTTTCACATACATATCCACACTACAGTATTGCACCTACAGAGATTGCTCCTGCAAGGTGTAAGAACCCTTGACTCCCGCCGAAGAGAATACTAAATGAGATCTTAGTCAGATAGGGCCCTTGGCCAGGTATTTTAATAATAATATTTAAATAATTGAGTTGTAATTACATATTATTATTATTATTCCAAATATTGAAGTTCTGACTCAGATAATAATTAGTCCGATTCGGCAAAAACTTTCATTAACTTTAATGGGAGTTTCGCCCGAGTAAAACCTGAATAAAGACTTTAGGTCTTTCAACACCCACATATACACACAAAATGGTTACATCCGTTTTTGTGCTGAACAAAACCCTCAACCTGAACACTCCTGAGATTTTGGAGTATTTGAAACTGGCATCTGAATTTTACAGCTGGCCTCTAGCTCTACAATGGGTCAAACCCAACACAAGATGTGGATATATGAGTCCTAGATCTGAATGGGCTTGGGCCTATTTCTAACAAGAAGTGATTATGATAATTCAGTAGGGACTATTCCATACTAATTATTACTGCCTTAGCCTGGTGTTGTGGAGCACTGTGCAGCTGAAGATGCTATTAGTCAAATGATATGTAAAGAAAAAGACTTTGACCATTATGGTCAGTTTAGATCTGAAAACATTTTTGCAAGGCAGGGCTATTAGTTGTAGTGTTTTGGCCAAAATTCTAGTTACAGTTGAATGAGATACATTTTTCTTTATGTTATTAGCTATTGAACTGTATATTGTTAAATACCTGCAATACCATCCTCAACTGTAAGCTGCATTTCATTAGCTGGTGAAGTGATTCTTGTATATAGTTTCTAAACTGGTTAAATTTCAATATTCATAAAAGACATTATCTATAAGCAGGTGCAACACAGACAGTAACACCTGATCTGCAAAAGATAATAGAGGTTGTAAGGTTTTCATTATATATGAATGAAATTCACTTGTATGAAGAGGATCTGTCCACCAACTAAGTCCCACTTAAGATCTCAAAAGAGGGCTTAAGTGGGACTTAATTGGTGCGTAGATCTTTTGCTGGTCCTCTGCAGAGGCATGAATTTCACACAATATGAATATCAAATGAGGATTTATAAAACATCTTATTGAAACAGCTAGTGGTGCATGAGTGATTAAAGTTTTTCCATAAAATTGTGTACAAAAATGTGAGCCATTTCATAAATCACATTTTAATTTCTAGAAAAAAAATGTTTAAATGGGTATTACATATTTGCAGAGCAAAGTGATTTTTGTCACAAGAAAATTCTGGTTCAGAAATCACAGTTTTGCTTATTTTGCTTCTTGGGAGGTCAATTTTCAAATTAGAACAAAATAATTAGAACAAAGAAACAATGAAGTGAGGGTCTGATTTGTTCTGTAACTGGATAACAATCTACGGACCATCCTCGCCAACAGCATTGACTATACAGTTGATTAAGAATTCACTAAGTAGTCAGTTCATAAAGGCATAGTTCAGGAGAACACCAACTGAGGTGTGTAGGTGTTATCTGGTATAACCACATACATTGTGTATTAATAATTTACATTTATTTCATCCCCAACGATTTTATAGCTACGTACACAGAGTATCTCTGAAATTTTTGCAGCCTTCTCTGGGAGGGAAGGTTGCGGGCAGACAGCATATTGTTCAGCAGTGTGGAGAGGGGACATTTTGGCCAAGGTTAGTTAATAAGCAAACCCCTAAATTCACTGTGGAATCTTTAATGTCCATAGAGAACCATGGCTGTTTAAGGTCACATCTAAAAGATCCATCCAAAGTAAACTGAATAGCTGTCTCTGTTTCTATCTCAAAAAGAGGAAGATCTGTATTAGCCCAGCCAGGATTTGAACCTGTGGTTCTAACATGCAGGTTGGGCAATCCTTGGACAATTGAGCCATCCTTAATTTACATGCATTCATTTTATAATACAGATTTTTGGTCTCCCCAAAATGGATATGTCAGAATACTTTTCATTTTGAACTCAAGTTTCTCATTCCAAGATAAATGCTCTTTTGAGAGTATGTATGTAGAGTTGTAGTGACATCCAGTGGTTACTGAAAGGCTGACAAAAGGTGTGTTTTCCCTTTGTGAAAGATTTTATAATCTTCCTAGGCCATCCTCCTTATAAAAAACAAAAAGTCAGATATTTTCTGTGAGAAGGTGGGGGAACTCACCTATCAAAAGAAACAAAAATGAGACATTTGAAGACAAGTTGCCTTTTAAAGAATTTGCAGAAAAAGAAATCTCTGGAGCAGCCAGTCCCATAAACCTTTCCTCATTATTCATTTAGAAGAAAGTGACACTATCTGATGCTGTACAAATATTATCTGCACACCATTCCTGTGAGCTGGCTAAGTAAATACTATTATCCCTCTTTTTCAGCTGGGGAAGAGGCACAGTGTAGTTAAGAAATTTGACCAGTCACACTGAGTCCATGGAAAACACGAGAATTGTAACTGAAGGGATCCTTGCTCCCAAGCTTGTGTTCAAACTACTAGACCACCGTGGCTTCCTAATTATTTTGAAATAGTTTTACAAACGATGATGACTGATATCTCTGTAACGCACAGCTCTGTAACCAGCATGGTTTCTAATTATTATATATTTCTTTGTCTCCTTTCTCTTCCAATGCACAACCTGAAATGAAACATAAATATTCAGTTTAAACAAAATTTCCATATGGAATGGTACAGAACAGCGGTCAGATCTGTCATGTGTCTCATGATCATTATATATAGAAGTTATACATTAAAATCTAATATTTATTGGAATATTTTCATTGCAGGATCAAGGGCACCTCACAGCAAGTTAAAAATAAACACATATAAAATACCAAATCTAGATAGAAGCCCAAATCCTGCACCCAAACCACAGATAAGTTCACACTTAGCTCCCCGTCTATATAAGCCAAACCAAAATTCTGTATCAGAAAGTTTGCATCTGGGTGTAAATTCAGCCAAATGGTGGTTGCCCTACAGTGAACAAATAAATGATCACAAACAGAAAGTCCATCTCATGAGCTGTTTATGAAATGAAGAAATGTAACAAACTAAGGCTTAAATTTACTAGTCTCAACCAAATCTTATTGGTTCATTGAGATGAATTCTTAACCCTCACTGATTTCCATAGCATTCCAAGAAGCCTCCACTACACAGAGTTATATCCAAATTGCCTCTACCACTCAAACCTTGACAATTGTTTTTTTGACACACCATGTTTCCCCAAATAATAATGCAGCACATGTGGTTCCTATAACACTAAACTATATAGGGTGGCCTAACCGATGAAGAGAGCATTATATCATATGACAAATTCAGCAAAAATTGAGCAGCAGCATGAAAGCCAGGGAAACACAGCCCTTGATTTATAGTACGAAGTGGAGGTCTGCCATGTTTTCGCACATTTTGCTATTTTGGCTGACCTCTCTCAGACTTATTTTCTGCACACCAACAGATTTCATACGTTTTCAAATATGGTGACAACTGGGAATTCATAAATAATGAATCTCCATTGAAATATAACTGCCATGAAATACTGTCTGAGCAGTTCCAGCTCCAGGCTTGATCTGTGGTAAAGGCTTGGCGGCTTAAGTTTATAACAGCAGCTCTCTCCAAACTGTAGCTGTATTATAAAAGTTTCTATGCTGCACTCACTGCCCAGATGTAGAACACAATTAGACTCAAGCTAATAATGCCTAAATATTAATATGAATTACTGCTCCTTGTCAAGGAAAGTTATAATCATGGATGGTGAATTAAGTTAGGTAAAGCCACAGAAACATGTCAGACCAAATCTTATTTCAAAAACCAAAATACAATGAAATTATTTAATTTATTCATAGGCTATTCTATGGCACCCATCACCAGAGCATCTGAACTTCTCAGAAATAGTAATGAATTTATCCTCATAACAGCTTGTGAGCTAACAAATCAAACACCCCATTTTGCACACAAGGAATCTCAGGCACAGAGAGAATTGTCAGAAGTGACCACTAAATTTTGTGTGCTTCAGATTTTTGGGTGCTGAACACATATAGCCTGGATGCTTTGTATGATATAAAGGGCAATCAGAAAAAGACAGCCATGATCTATCTAATGCCATAGATTAAACCACGAACATTACTTGCCTATCTCCAGAAGGAGTCTGAACCAAAACCCTGGATCAGAAAACCTGGGAAAATGAGTTTCCACTTCTAGATTCAAAATTTGCAGCTTGGCCCCCAACAGTGGGAAAAAGAGCAATCAGATATAATGAATATAAAGGGGGTTCTTTATTGAGGCCACTCGACACAAAAAGACCCTCTGGTGCCTTTGTTGTCAGCCCTAACCTATTTTTTCTATTATATTCAGGTTCTTATACCACATCCATTAATACTTACCTTAAAAACTCCTTGTGCTACCTAGTGTCACCACACAGTGTCTCTTCCTATGTCCTCACCTGAACTCAACAGTCATAGAATGAACTGATTCAAACAAACCAAAAGCAACTCAGCTAAAACCATGCTGTTCTGCTGGATTTCTGACTGAAACCATGAGAAATCAGCTGAGACAATAAGTCAGCCCAGGCTCTCTTGATACTTAGCCCAGCTTCAGCAAAAGGTTTCCAAACCTCAACAGTTCCATCCCCCTCCCCTGTGTGATATGTTATATGGATCAAAAAAAGCTGCTCAAAACAATAAATCATCCCATTTCAAATAGCCGCTTGAGATAAGGCTTTTCCATGTGCATGTAAATTTCTTCATCTTTAATGCCTCGTGTTCATAACAATTTGTAAACATATTTTAAATGCACTGTATATTTAAATACCTGTAAAGCATTACAGATAATGGAGAGCTGTCCATAAAAGTTCAGAGGACTCTTGGAACCAGACAGCAGGGTATACCTAGAGTAACAAGAGTCAAATATCATGTGGGTGTGGGAACCACAAAGCACAAATGAGAGGTTTTGGCACATACACTGAGAATTCTATTACTCTCTCATACATTAACATAGAATTGCAGGAATTAGAGATGGGAAAATCCTATTCCATCTCCTGCACTGACAATGCAGGATCATTCCCTAGAGTTTATATTCACTAGTTCAGTTTTAAATTACTCAAGTGATGAAGGCTTCCACCTTGTGTCTTGGGAAAATATCCTACAATTTAACAGATTCCATAGCAAGGAAAATTTTCCATTTATTCACCGTAAATTTTCCTTTGCTCTGTTTCATCCCATTACTCCTAGCTACTAGACCACCATAGAAACATCCTCTCCCTCACTGGTGTTGACACCCTGTCACTGTTTAGGGCAACTGCCCCTGTATTCCCCCTCCATGGTCTAGCAATGGCACCCAATTTTAGGATCCCAGCCATCAGCTTTCTTGGACGGAGACCCATGTCTCTCTCTCTCTTGATCAAGCTTCTTCCAGGTTGCCTACACTATTATTCCCAGCAAACCAGATGCAGGGCCGGCTCTAGGGTTTTTGCCACCCCAAGCTCTGAGAGCGCAACTGCCAAAGCAAAAAAAAAATGGGTGGCCGGAATGCTGCCCCTGGAATTGTGCCATCCCAAGCACGTGCTTGGTTTGCCTAGAGCCGGTCCTGACCAGACAGCCTTTACAGGCCTGCATCTGCACTTTGCTCTCTTTCTTCAGAGGCTATCAGCAGCATAATTGCCCACAGTTATGAATGCCACACAGCTCTTTCCAAGGAAGCACATTTATTCTTAAGGTGAAAGCATTACAAAGAAAACATATTAAAAAATTATAGCAGAACCAACTCACATACTAATAAGTTTACCAGCGATCACCCTCCCACAACTCCAGCAGGAGCTCTGGTAGGCATAAGTCCTTCAAACCCCACCAATGGGTTTTTCTGTGGTTACGAGTTCAGAACAGCCTCAGCTCAGAATGAGCTCCCCTGCATAGGGTAGTCTTTCCTTTATACAGCCGAAGCCTTTGATCTTGAGACTCCAGGAACAGGTAATCCATAGGCAATGGTCCCTTCCTCAGGGCATAGCTTCAAAAGGCTGGGCTTTTGCATAATAAGAGGGTGGCGAGTGAGAGAGGAGGATTTGCATTCAAGTCCCCCTAGGTATTTCCCAGGAAATCCACTTCACATGTATTGTCCCAAAAGACCATTCTTGTCTGCCCATTATTCAATACAGTCCTTTCATCATCCAGTCCCACAATAATACATAACCTTTGCATTTAATACAATGGACTCCAGAGATACTTAAACTTAATTCAGTCACACGCCCTTTATTCTATAGCCTCTTTATGGTAGGTGTTTATTTCTCATAAATCACACAATTCATTTTGACCTTCAAAGTTGTGCTTCAGCAGTTTGAATAGCTTCTTATCATTATGATCAGTGAAGTTTTCCCCACATCCTGCTAAGGTGGAACTTTTCTGAGGGAACTTTTTAGCAAGAAGAAAAAACATGACGACAGTTCTAACAATTCTAACAGTCAGTTGTTGAGGGACATAATCAGTGATAGTCATAAGGCTGATCTTCCTCCAGGGCCCCCACTCCCAACTCCCAGAGATAGCTCCAATAAAAGAACCATGAAGGAAAAACCTGCCTACTCAGCCTCTTGGTTCCTTCCCAGTCCATCCATAGACCAACACAGTGTGTACTAGTGAGCAATGTGAGATGCCATTTCCATAGTTCCACCTATGTATTTTGCCTGCTGCAATTCTAAGGTGCCAGCCTTGTGCTAGGTAATGATCCTGAGGATGCTACAAAGAGCCTCTGAGTCATGGCTGCTATAGCCCTACAGGGACATGTGACCAAGTCACCTGGTACTGGACTCCATCTTGGAATACCAGTGTTTTTCCACTGAAAGAAGTGGGAACTAAAGTTAAAGACAAACGGTTCCCTCCATATTTAAGGCAGGGGAGTGACATCATCATGGTTCTTCTCTGACTCCTCGCCCAAAGGAGACTGCTGGAAACACCTGAGGAAGAAGGACTGAACTGGGGAGAAAGGCTGGATCCAGGCTAGAGGGATTTCTAGCCTGTGAAAGGAATACCTGGGGTTTTAAGCTGCAGGCAAGGGCAGCTGGCTCCAAGAATCTCTGCAAACTGCCTAAATCAACAATTAGGGTGAGAGTTTGCTACTCATCTTCAATCTCTTTAGTATATTACACTTAGATTGTGTTTTTGTTTTATTTGCTAGGTAATCTGCTTTGACCTGTTTGCTATCCCTTATAAACACTTTAAATCTATCTTTTGTAGTTAATAAACTTGTTTTTGTTTGTATAAAACCGGTGTGTGCGGAAGTCATACTTGGGGCACAAAGCTGTGTGTATTCCTCTCCACACTGAGGGAGAGGGCAAATTTCATGAGCTGACACTGTACAGTTCTCTGTGCAGTGCAAGACAGTATAATTTTGGGTTTACCTTCCAAAGGAATATGTGCACTTGAGTAACTGGGCAGTTCTTAGCTGAGCCTTCCCAATCAGAGCTGTGTGCAGCGTCTGTGTGCAGCTGCAGCTGGGTGCGCCCCTACCTGTATGTGTGCTGAAGGGGGCTTGAAGGCCTGTCACAGCAGCACAATGTAAAGGGACACCAGGCTGGTGGGTCAGGTGGGCTCAGTGGTACCCCAGTTCCAGGTGGCACCCCAGGGGGAACCCGTCACAGTGGGGTTGCAGTTCTATGGTACATTCCTGATTCACATGGTCAGCTGCTTAGCTGCCACAAATTACATGTACTAGAAAGGCTGTGATGGGGCAGGAGACTCTGGAAAACAGCTGTTCCACACAGCATGTGCCCCTTCCTAAGTGGCCTGTGACCCATCCAGCCATTGGACGGGCACAAAGCACAAGCAGCTCAGGAGAGTCCAAAAGACAACATGGTAGTCAGGCATAGGGAGGGATCTGTGGGATTAGAGCCAGGTTTTCCTGAGATTCCCTGGTTTATGCAATAAAAGCAGGTGCCATTCCCTACCTCTGGTGGGCCCAGTGCAGTGGAGATGTGGCATCAGAAATAGAGCTCCCTCCTTTGCCTTTCTTCCTGGCAGGAAAATACGGGGACCTTGTTTTGGATTAAACCCATTTTCTGCCCCATTCTGTGTCCTAATCAATGTTTAGCATTCCTGTAAAAAAACTGTTCCCCCTCCTTAAACCCCAGGGAGTTCTGCTGATTATTCTCACTGGAAATTGGATTCTAACCATTACAGAACAGAAACATACCACAGTTTGTTCCCTGTCAAAAGTAACCAAAGCAGCCTGAATTTTGGAGTATCGAAATGATTGCAATGTGCTGCTGGGGAATGATATACACCTAGAGAATTATCCACAGAAATTATCTTGCAAATAATTTTGAACAACAAATAAGCTCAGAAAAATGGTTAGCTGTCTGGGGACAATTTATGAACAGAGAAAGAGGTGAAATTAAATTTTACAGCACTCTTTGTACAGCACCTAATATAATGGGGCCTTGATCTGACTGAGGTCTCTAGAAATTTCTATAATACTAATAATACACAAATAATACAAATTGTGACATAAATTACTACAAATTAGTCATCCTGCTCTACATTTGCTCCTACAGCCAAGTTTTGCATAGCTGGCCTCATAAATTATAACCTACATCTGTCCTCTATATTCCTACATGGCTTATAGCCTTAACTGCTGCCAAAAGGCAGATCTTATGGAAAATGGAAACGCTTTCCATATCCAATGGATATAGAATGGATGTCTGTACTAGCTAGCACCTCTGCTGCAGGGAATAATAAAAATATGTGCAATAAAAGCTGGTCTCATTATGCCTAGTTAATTGGGGCAATTATATACATTTGTACCCTCTGCTGCATTCCACAGAATGAGGACTTTTTATTTTAATATAGTTAGATATTTAAATTTCACTTATTCTAGTTTTTCCATGCCAGGCGACCTCGGTCTTCAGTTTTTTGTTTGTTCTCTTGTCTTCGATGTTTAAATCAAAATATTCTTTAATGAAAATTATTGACTTTTTTTAAGAAGGAGTCAAATTCTATGGAAGTAAACTTTGGCATTGAGGAGTCATATGGGGTGTAACTGGTAAGCAGAATCTGACCTTTTAAAAATATGTTTTATATAGCTGAGTCGAGCTCTCTGGGATTCAAACCTGTACCTCCAGACTGTGTGCACAGTTAGCTTCACCTGATGCTTAGAGTACTAAGCCCCGCCCTTCTGGATAGTTAAATGCAACCACAACTTCTTTGGTTAGAGATAAGCCGGCCAGGTTCCGCATTCAACCCAGAGAAATTCCACTGACTCGACTCATGTAAATGAGAGTAGAGTCTGGGCCAAAGATTTTTATGCTACCATAGGAAGGACTAAATACTTCACTCAGAAAAACATTTCCCAAACCAAGGATTTCATTTTCCCAAATATAACTACATTGAAAAATACTCCAAACCCCATAACTGTAATATTGATATTTGATGAGTTAAATCCTCCCTTGAGGTAAATACAATAAATAAAGAAGTCTCTTTCTGCTCAACTGTTTGGATGTTTCTTTTGCCAAAGGAAAATGTCCTCTGTATAAAATCACTGTAATGCTTCTCTCTCTCAGTAGCACGTTCCCTTTCCTGCTTCAGACACCTTCTCTGATATTCCAATCTCTTTGATTACCCCTTTGATCAGTGCATGATTAAATTAGTTCTTTATAAAAGCAAAGACTTGCTTTAAAGAAAATTATTTCATTCATAAGAGTTCAATATCCACAGGTGTCTCACTAGTGAATTTTCACCATCGTAGACTGTGAGAAGTATATTACCTGGAATTCTCGTTTGAAGGTCTGATTTTTAAATCCATGCCTCTCTCTCTTTGCATAAAAATCAGCAACCACAAATAAATGCAGGTGCAATTTTGTGGGAGCAAAGAAAGGCCTAGTGATGCCTGTCTGTCTGCTTTTGCCCACAAATCAGGTAGGCAGGGCCCAGATCCACAAATCAACATAGGCACCTAGAAAATCAATATAACAATAAGATCCACAAAACCAGAGTTAGATGCCTAGCTTCCTATACAGCACATGGGGAGAGATAGGTCCTTAAGAATGGGATGCACAAAAGCTAGCATGCAATTGGAGATCATCCTAAACTAATCAGTGGTAGATTACAATGAGAGGGGTGTATCCTAAGCCCCTCCCTGTCGTAGAGTTCAGCATCTAAATCCAGACTGCAAGGAGGCACCTATCTCTGCTTGCAATCCATAGCCAGGAATCCTAGAGCACTCACCTAGGATGCGGGAAACCTGAATTTAATTCCCCCCACTTTGGATAAACAATTTAATAGTTATTGGAGCAGGGGGATTGGACCCTGCATCTCCCACCTATAAAGCCACTCACAGTCTCAGTCTCTCTGGCCCAATGACTCTTTGTGCATTTAACTAAAGTGGAACAGCTTCCATAGGAGAGAGTGAGGAAAACCTACATCAGAATATCCCATAGCCTAGCAGTTAGGACACTCACCTGAGAGATGGGAGATCCTTGTTCAAATCCTCACTCCTACTCCTGCAGACAGGGGAATTGAACTGGGGTCTCTGACATCACAGGTGAGTGCTCTAGCCCCTGGGCTAAAAATTATAAGGTCACCATCAACACCTTCTCTAGCCAGATTTTGAATGGGACCTGATCCAGTAGGCATGCTCCGAGCACACATACCAGATTGGGCCCCACAGGCAAGAAGGGTGTTCACCCACACATCTTCACCTGGTCTGTGGATCACGCTGGGGCTTAGGCTGGAACTAAGCATCCAGATGCCCAGAGTGAGGCAGCAGTGCGCATGCTCAGGGGCAGGAACTTAGGCGCCAAGGGAACTTAATGGTGAAAGTTTAGGTGCCGAGTGAATTGATGCACCTACAGAGTTAGGCAGCAGCCAAGCAGGGGGGGTGTGGATCGCAACGGTGCCTAAAACTGAGACTTAGTCATCTAAATCCCTCTGTGGAGCTAGGCATAGGTGTCTATTGCACATAACACCATTTGCACCAACAGTTAATTGCTTGGACAAAAAGGGGATACAAGTTAAGTTTCCTTTAAAAATCGAGTAATTAATGGTAAATTACTCTCAGTTATCTGACAACAGGCAATACTTCATGTTTGTCAGCACTAATAAATCTATCCAAGAACCTTTATTTCATTGTCAGAACAAGCATAGCCTTCTAACCCAACTATTAGGTCATATGTTTGGATCCCTACTACCTTAGGTTCTAACTGAAGTTTCCTTCCACTTTCCATGGAACCACAGTGGTGACAAATCCCTACAAACACATACTTATTTTATTCTGCACCTCATAATACCTCCCTCATTAGGGTTTTGATCCTGCACCATTAAAGTCAATAGGAGTTTTACCAGTAATTTCCATGGGAACAGGAACAGGCCCTGAGATGAGGAAACTGATTCAGGGAAAATAAAAACTGACTTGAACCTTCAGCCAAAAATTAAAATGAACCAAAGCAAATTCTTTCATTGGGGTTTGAAATCATTTCCTCATTTCTTCTTCTTGCTTACCAGAGATGGGCCCAAACAGCAAAATTCACATCTGTATTTTAGTCACTACATTTTATTAATGATAAACAGGATTGTTGAAAACAACTTAACTTGAAGGAGTGTTGAAATCAGTTCTTTTGGGGCCAGTGACAAATTCAGATCCAGATTTGGCCCCCAACCACATCACTCTCAAAGTTTACATATGTTCAGTTTTGTTTCTTCATTCATTCTAATTTCATTAACTTAATTTCTAACTTCTACCGGTATCTGCACTTCCTGGTTTCTGCTGGGAAATGGTAGAAAATAATAAAACAGCTTTATATTGTGCTATACATGTATCCAATAAAACAGTAACTGAGAATACTATTCAGTCCTATTTCACTGGTAAGTGTAGTAGGGCTGAATTAGCATTGCTGCTGGAACCTTAACTTTTGTATTGCCTGACTTTTTGCTATTTTAAATATTTTAATGTTGCCTTAACATAGGATTTTGCATGTATAATATAAAATGTGCACTTAGCCCCTCGGTCATGTATTTTCAGATGAGGCATAAGGAAGCTTCCTGAAGTCTTCATACTACATGCTCATATCCCTTATTAACTATGACAGCAAGGTTTCAGCACAAGCTAATGCAGCTCAGTAACAGTTTGGTTGAGGATTAACTATGTATTCTACAAAAACGTAGGTGGTAGGGAAAGAAAATTAGGCATCTGTCAGTTAACATCTTCTTTTAATGTAATAAATATTCCCATGGAAGCCCCTCTCCCATTTTCTCTTTATTTTTTATTCTTTTAGATTGAGAACTGAAAGGCCGCCATTTCCTCAGGGAGCTTTGCATTAATCTCATCACTGAGTACAAGCCAGCGGGTCTCATAGCTGAACGGTAAAATCAAAAGTGACAGGATTTGCATCTGATGCTTGGCAAAACATTAAAAAATTATTTGGGAGAAATAAAACCCTTAAAAGTGCTAATTGGTGATTTGTATAAATACCAAGCAGATGTTATTGCTGTGCTATTTTAGCATCATACGGACTGTGTGATGGTTTTGGTGACCTTTAAAACCTGATAAGACACAGAGCTATTGTGAGAGAAGAAAATTGGGCTTATCTCCTGAGGAGAGCACCAGTTAAGCAGCAGGAAAAGTTATGGAATTATAGAAATTAAGGATGGGAAAGATCTCACATAGTCCATTCCCTCTTTGCCAATGCAAGATTGTTCCCCACAGTGTATCCTCCGGTGCTTTGTGCAATCCACCTTCAAGGGCCCTATCTTGCTCCGACTGAGGTTGATAGAAAAATCACCATTGATTTCAGTGGGAGCATGAGCAGGTGTGCTACCTCTTTGCATCTTGAGAGTGACCAGGTGTGACGTCTCCAAGATTCCAGATCAGAGGAGAGCCAGAAGTTAGCCAGTTGGCGCCCATTAGCTGGTGCAGATAAGAGGAAGTATGAATTTATGGGAGGGGGAAGTGGGAGTGACTGGACTGTAAAAAGGTTGGTTTCTCACTCAGGGTATGTCTACACTAGCTTTTTTAACGTGACTTAATCGATTTACATTCAGCATATTATGGTCAACTGAATAGGTTTGTGCCCCGTAACAAACGTTTGTGCAGCATTCTTCTGATTAGCATCTACAAATGTCTTAGCTAGCTTGAGTTCATTGACAATTAATGAACTTGAGTTAAAAACCTCTCAGTGAACTCAGGGGCAACACTATCAACTTCAAGTATAAGCCCGTGTGGAGCGCGCCACTCCACATGTCAGCAGCAATACTGTGACCGCTGGCCCTCTGCTCCTGGAATCCTACTGGGAGAAAGGAGGGGAAAGAGGAGGAGCTTGCCTTGTTGCCTCAAAAGCTGGCAGGAAATCCTCTTCCTACTTCTTGTAGGGATGCCAACTTTCTAATCGCCCAAAACCAAACACCCTTGCCCTACCCCCTGCCCCGCCACTTCTCCGAGCCCCCCCCTCACTCCATCCCCCTCCCTCCATCGCTCACTCTCTCCCACCCTCACACACTTTCACTGGTCTGGGGCAGGGGGTTGGAGTGCAGGAGGGGGTGAGGGCTCCAGCTGGGGGTGCGGGCTCTGCGTGGGGCATGGGGTTAGGGTGCAGGAGGGGATGTGGGCTCCAGGAGGAAGTTTGGGTGAGGGAGGAGGCTCAGGGCTGGAGTAGGGGGTTGGGATGCGGGCTCTGGGAGGGAGTTCTGACCTGGGGCAGGAAGTTGGGGTGCGGGAGAGGGTTCAGGATACAGGCTCCAGCTGGGCGGCACTTTCCTCAGGTGGCTCCCAGTCGGCAGCACAGCAGGACTAAGGCTGCCTGCCCTGGCTCCGCACAGCTCCCAGAAGCGGCCAGCAAGTCCAGCTCCTAGGCACAGGGGCAGCCAGGCAGCTCTGCACAGTGTGCGCTCCCATGCCTGCAGGCATCACCCCTGTAGCTGCCCCCAGTTCCATTCAGGAACTGAATGGATGCTATTGTGATAACTGGCCCTGCAAATTTACTCCCAGCCAATGTAACTGGTGCTTGGGGCGAGGACAGCGCATGGAGCCCCGTGCCCTCCCCCCACCCCCGGAGCCAGACCTGCTGCTGGCTGCTTCCGGGGCACAGCGCAGTGTCAGAACAGGTAGGGACTAGCCTGTCTTAGCCAGGCAGCACTGCCAACAAGACTTTTAATGGCCCGGTCGGCAGTGCTAACCAGAACCTCTGCGACCCAATACCTTCCATTCTGTGACCCAGTACTGGGTCACGACCCGTGGTTTGAAAACCACTGTTCTAGATCATTCTTGGTAAACAAGAAAATGTGGGTCCAGAAATCAGTGAACCAAAACTGATGTGTTTGACACTAGACCTAACTGTTGGACAAAATAATGAGGGGATGAATTATTCCACCCACCTTTACCTTTGTGGGCCCTTAAAGAAAGAGACTTTGGGGGGGAAATGAGGAAGAACAGATAGAGGTTACCAGACCAAGCGTCATCATCATGGCTGCCACCTCCACTGTTTCCTGGGACCTCAGGCCTTTGTCATTCTGATCCTGAGAGATGTCCTGACCAGACCAGGCCAAAGAGAGGGATCCAGATGACATTTCCACTCCTACTTGCTCTAGCTCAATCCCAAACACCACCTGGGATGTGAGACTTTATCACAACTTCCCCCACCTTATGTGTCCTAGAATCATAGAAATGTAGGACAGGAAGGGACCTCAATAGGTCATCTAGACCAATCCTCTGCACTGAGGCAAGACTAAGTACTATCTAGACCATCCCTGATAGGCGTTTGTCTAATCCAGGGGTCAGCAACCTTTCAGAAGTGGTGTGTGGAGTCTTCATTTATTCACTCTAATTTAAGGTTGTGTGCACCAGTAATACATTTTAACGTTTTTAGAAGGTCTCTTTCTATAAGTCTATAATATATAACTAAAGTATTGTTGTATGTAAAGTAAATAAGGTTTTTAAAATGTTTAAGAAGCTTCATTTAAAATTAAATTAAAATGCAGACCCCCCTGGACTGGTGACCAGGACCCGGGCAGTGTGAGTGCCACTGAAAATCAGCTTGCGTGCCGCCTTCGGCACGCATGCCATAGGTTGCCTACCCCTGGTCTAACCTGTTCTTAAAAGCCTTGAATGATGGAGATTCCACAAGCTCCCTGGGTTATTTGTTTCATTTCTTCCCTTACAGCTAGGAATATTTTCCTAATATCTAACTTAAATCTCCTTTGCTGCAATTTAAACCCCTTACTTCTGGTCCTGTCCTCAGTGTTTAGAGAGAACAATTCCTCTTCACAACAACCTTTTGCGTACTTGAAGACTGTTTTCATATCCCTCTCACTTTTCTCTTCTCCAGATTAAACAAACCCAATTTTTTTCAGTCTTTCCTCATAGGTCATGTTTTCTAGACCTTTAATCATTTTTGTTGCTCTCTTCTGGATTTTCTCCAATTTGTCAACACCTTTCCTGAAGGGGGGTGCCCAGAACTAGACACAATACTCCAGATGAGACCTTGTCTGTGCTGAGTAGAGTAAAAGAATTACTTCTTGTGTCTTGCTACAACGCTCCTGCTAATATGTCCCAGAACACTTTTACTGTTCTTTGTCCTTTTCCTTCCCCAACCTTATTTTTCCTCTTGCCTAACCCTCTCCCTTTTCCTTCTAAGAGCCTGGCTTAGCCAGTCAGGACTGTATATTTTTGCAACACTGCTGTAAGCCTCTGACTCTGAAAGATAACTAACAGTAACACCCTAAACAGCCCAACGCTGGTACAAGTTTGCCTGGTCTCAGAGTGGCTGATAAGACCATCTGCCATGCCCGTGTTTTTCCAGCAGCGAGGTCCAGCAAGTGACCATCAGGACCAGAGATACAAGGTGTATTTTCTATCTTTGCTGTTCTGTTCTCCCCCCTTTTGTCTATGTTTGTATTGTTTTGTCTTCTAGGAAGCAGGACTGGTCTCTAACAACAGCAGCAGTGACAGCTCCTGCCCATCTTAATTAACTTCTCCTTTCCCCAAAGGTACGGGGAAAGGTGTTGTTACCACCTTTAATATCATCTATAAGACTATCAGCCAAGGGGGCTTTTCCTTTGCTCCAGCTAAAGGGAAAAAGGATGTTGTTAAAATTAAAGCCTTACTTAATACTTTACCTGTTTTTGCTTCTTTTCAGTGTCTTTAATAAAAAGTTTTAAAGGATTTTTAATGTGTTTGCCCTTGTACTAAGCAGGCTGAGATCTTTATATCAAACCCCGAACCTTGTTTAAAACTGCTTAATGTTGGACAGTGACAGACTCATATTAACACCTTTGGCCTATTTATTACATCTAAATTAATACAACTGTGCCAACACACCTTGCACCTATACTCTTTGTCCTCCGCAGAAATAAAAAAAATGGGTATCACAGCCTCTCAAGATATAAAAGACACTCTAAATGCCTAATCTCTTCATCTGAACACCTTTAACATCAGTTTTCCACCCGGTCCAAAATTCCACTCCCGTCTCGATCCCAATTCATTTCATTTCAATTAGACTTTATTGGCATCATGAGCCAAAGTATAAGAAAAGACAAATCCTTCGGGCATCTGTCAGGAGTGGTTTTGACCCTCACAGAATAGGGTTACACACTCTATTTGGGGCCTAATCCTTTATGTCCATTTATCCTTACCATCCATTCCAGATCCAGTGGCAGGTTGCTATGTAACATGATTCTCTCCCTTTCCATGCTCCCAGGGTCTGGCATAGTTTTTCCTCATCACTTTGCAATGAGAAGACTTTTATGATTCCAATTCACAAGGGTCACTCTGTCTACCACTTAGGAAAGTCTTGAACTCACAATGATCTCTGTCTGCATTCTCAGTTCTGTTACCCAACTACCCCTGAGTGAACGAAAGAAAGGCTCATTTTTCCTCCAGTATAGTCATCATAGCCAGTAATGCAGGATGATTACACTTTATTTGTATCTGTATAGTTTTAGTTCCATTTTTATAAGAGGATGTTTTATATTGCTGAATAAAAGACTGTACATGTTTTCAAGCTTTTACAACCACACCAGTCCCATAGACCAGCCATCCTCAAACAAGAAAGCAGCTAGCAGGTCTGAATCACTGCACGAATAATAATCCAATTATTCAGGGCAGCTTTAGAGATCATTGGCATAGCTAAAAAGAAGCCAAGCTCAGTAGAGATGAACTTTCTAGAGCACCTGAGATACAGATATGGCAATTTCACTGAAGGCTTTTTATTATTTATTATTATTATTATTATTATTATTATTTCTATGCCTAGCCATTCTAACAAATTATATATATGACTAGTTAAATGTATAGCTGGCTATAAGTGTTTGCCTGAACTTCGCCACCCCTGTTACAAGTTGTTAAAAGGGTTAAGTGGGTTCTGATCAGTTATGATTAGCTACTCCACCAAAAGACTGGATCTCTGTGGGGACAAAGAATCTAGGGTGTGAAATGACTAGGCCCGAGGGAGGAGCAACCAAGGTTGAGGAGAAAGCTGGAGCTAATTTTTGTCATCTTTGCCATAAAACCAGGTCTTGCAAGCAGGTGAGTTTGGACTGTGCATACTGTGTGGACTGTTTGGAGAGTAGGTTGGGACAGGCACCTGCTAATAATAAGGTTTAAATTTGGGTCAAGACTTGATTTAAAAAAAAAACACTTATTAAAACCTACACTGTCAATGCCAACCTCCCTTTTGCACATGCATTACACGTGCACTTAATAATACAGTGCTGAGAGTATTGGCTCAGGGGGAAGTGAACCATATTGTCCACTGAATGCCCAACAGCACAGAGGCTTCCCAGCTAAGCAGTGCCCCAGTCTAACACATGAGAGCTGACAGGATCACAACACATAGCCTGCCTCTTGATTCAGCCATTGCTGTTTCCCCAGAGTTTTGTTTGTTTTCCAATATCTAATGAGAAAGCAGGCAGGGAGCCATTAAGAAAGCAGTTGTTGAATCCCATATATGCCTAGGCTGCCAATGCACTGTGGCCTGGCCCTGGAAAACATCCCCACTCACTCTTAAGTTAGTGCAGCCTTACATATTTTTTCTGGTTTAAAAGGCAGCCATCATTCAATAGGATGATTTAATGCCTGAATGCCTTGGAGAGCACAATAAGTCTAAGAATATACCATATGCACATTTTAAAAATCTCAATTATTTGATTCCTCTTCATGTCTGGCACTGAGAGGACCATATGCTCAGTGCTTTGAAGGCTATAAAAATGCACATTATTTTCATATCTCATTTACATAATGGATTAGTAGTAAAAAGCACACAAAAAAAACACCTCAGTGGTGCATTAGTATCCACTCTAGGGCCTGGACAGGGCATACTCAGCAGTAACACAGCGGAGGAAAAATTGCTCCAGTCCACACACGTATGCATGTACTTCTCACTAAGTCCCAATCTATACTTGACTGGGAACTGTGTTTTCTGACCATTGTCTGTTGGTAAGGGCCTAGACTAAAACACTGCTATTTATTTGTAAAGCACCAACAATGTGCATGGTACTGTACCATCCACAGAGAGAGAAATAGGGGATAGGTCCTCAGCTGGTGTAAATCAGAACAGCTGCAATGGAGCGAGGCTGCCTTACAACAGATGAGAATCTGGCCCATAGTTCCTGCTCCCTAGGACTTTATGATCTAAATTTGTTTATAATAAAAGTGGTGTGGATGACCAGAGAAAGTTTTTCTCTTAAGGCACCACGATAGGTTGATGAGAGGGAAGGGAGGGCGTATTTATGATAGGTGTGTTTTCTAACACAATTGCCAAGATTGGTTTATAAAGGGCTTGGGCCCAGCCACAATAACCAGCTACACTGTGACTGCCTGAACCCTGCCCTCATTTCTGATCCATTTTCCAATGTTGCTAAGTCAGCTTGGACAACCCGGTGTTCTGAGCACGGGTAACAATTCTGGCGGCAGCCTCGTCTACACTACAACTCCCACTGTTGTTCCCACTAGTGGAGCTGGATTGGTATTAGCAACAAGTAGGACGTTCTTCAGAAGAACAGCCAGTGTCAACAAGGTCTATGGTTTAAGCCAAGCTGGCCTAAATTTGTTCAAAACCATGGTTGAAGCTGATTAACTGAACACAGTTTGAGCCTCTGTGTGGATGGGCCATTAGCCATTCACTACGCTTGGTTTAGAAACCATTATGGTCCCCATTAGCTTATCAGCACAGCAGCTGGGTCCCACTTTGAGAGCTACGCTGCCAGGGGACAGCGTCTCCTCATGAGAAGGCTCTGAATAGGATAGGTACCATGATGTAAGGTTACCTCAAAGGAAGTGCACAGAAGTCCAAAGCTGTGGCTAGGGTATGGACCTCTTGGTCATTGGCTCTGCTGACGACTGCAGAAAGAGACCCTTGCAGGATCCTGTTTCTTTCTTTCTTTGGAAAGGTCCGGAATTTGATTAGAATATAACCTGTAACTGCCAGTGCCAACAGTGCTCCTTGTCAGTACAGCAGCCCAGTGTATCCCTCAGATCTGCCTGGTGGAATCCTTCCCTACAGAGAAGGCTGTCGGAAAAAAACGATGCATCTGACACAATCCCTGTCCAGCAGTGGCTAAAGCAGCATTTGGTCCTGTGCCTACAGCACAAATGAAATTCAGCTACAGGGGGAAGGGTGCAAGCCAACCTCCACACTGCATAATAGTGGGGTGAAGAGGAAATTTTGGCGCAGTCGCTGGGACAAATCTTTACCTAATGGAAACTCCAAGGGATCCTTATTGTTCACATGATACCTTGTTTATAAAAAGTCTCATCAGTGATACTTCCCCACAGTAAGCAGAATAATTATCTACCTCAGAAGTATGAAGAGCTGAGTCAATCCTTCTGGAATCTGAGCCTGTAATTTAAAGACCAAGAATTGCAAACCTGGGGCCATGTTATTCCCCCAAGATACATCCACTATAAGGGATAGCATGCCCTCTGTCCCCAGTCTTCTGGAGGGCTCACTGGGGACACATGCATGTGGAAGGTATGGAAAGAACGGGGCCAGAGGACATGCATCATCATCTCTCTCCCTTAAGTAAACATCTCTTTAAGGAATTCAGGGTAGTCCCATTGGCTATGGAAGTCTTGGCAGGAGCTGGAGAGAGCAGCAAAGAGACCAGGAACTGGTGAGAAGGCAAACGGCTACCTCATGGCTGGCCCCATGCCACCAGGGGATCTTGAGATCCACGTATAGATCTTGTGGAGTCTTCATGTTATAGGGAACGGCCCACTGCTTCTCCCGCTAGGTGGGGAGAGGGCAAACAGAAGAGTTTGAAGGAAACTTCATGAAAAAGAGCCTCTGCCCTCAGCCCCCTTCATGGCAGTTTCCATCGGAGAGTAATTAGGCCCTTGATGTTTAAGGCACTCACCCATTTCCTTCCTCTCCTTATCATTGAAAGTGTTGCAATTATATCCTCCTGAGGTTAGGGAATAAACTGTGAAATTCAGAACTTGGAACAAAAATGTGGGAAAAGACTAGAAAGAAAGTTCTCTGTGGGTCTCTCTCTAAACTCAGTTAAATGGAAAATGAACATTCTTTATTCTGCTAGCAATACAGTTTCTGTATTTGTTACCTGCACTACATGTTGCCATCACAGATAAGAGCCTGGGGATGGGGAAAAAGAAGAAAAATGGAAAACTGAAAAGTAGAATGACAAAGTCACTTCATTTACATATATCTGCCTCTGAAGTTCCGTCAGCCCATGGGAAAGTGAATGTGCTGTGCACACGAGAAAACCCAGAGGGCTCGTTCCCGAGACCTGTTGTGGAACTTTTGAGCGAATCCTGTGATACCAAGAGGGAATATAGCTTAAACAGCCAGTTGGGGATTCTTACGAGTGTAGAGGGAATAGAGCCAAAATAGCCAGCTCGCTTCTGCAGAAGGAGTGCGTAGGGCAAAGGTTCTCAACTTTTTTCTTTCTGAGGCCACTCCAACATACTATAAAAACTCCATGGCCCACTTGTGCCACAATTGTTCTTCTGCATATAAAAGCCAGGGCCAGCGTTAGTGGGTAGCAAGCAGGGCAACTGCCCAGGATCCCACACCACAGTGAGATCTGGGAAGATAAGTTGCTCAGGCTTCAGCTTCAGCCCTGTCTGGCAGGGCTTGGGGCCATGGGCTTCAGCACCAGGTGGTGGGGCTTCAGCTTTTTGCTCTGGGCCCCCAAAAGTCTATTGCCAGCCCTGCTTGGCCGACCCCCTTAAACCTTCTCGTGACCCCCAGGGGCTCCTGGACCCCTAGTTGAGAACCACTGATGTAGGGGAAGGAGAATTGTGATTGGAGTGCACTGTATTCTAGCAGTCCTTGACTTGCAGATTGCAATGGATCAAAAAGTCAGCCAAGGTGTAGTTTGGAGCAACCCAGAGGCTCTGCTAAATTATGCCATAGGTCACACCTGTCCCTGGCTGAGCCCAGGATTGTGAAATTATAATTGGTTCCCACACAGGCGCTGAACCCAACAGACAACTGGATCTGTACACAATGCAAGACATTCAATGTACAAGTTCTCAGTATATTACTAGTACTTTGAATTTAGACAGCACCCTTCAACCAAAGAGCCACAAAGTATTTTACAAATATTGAGTGCAAAAGCCTGCTCCCCAGTACCACACCTGTGTAGCAGAGGAAGTCAGAAAATTTCTTCAGTCACAAAAAATCATCGTCATCATCTGTGGCCTGAATGACTAACTCACAACCTTGATAAAATCCCAAGAGTTCTAGAGTAGAACAGAGGAAAATTTCTCATTTGGAGGTTATTGATGAAAAATGGCTTTTTTGTCAAAACAGACATTTTGACAGGATATATCAACTTTCTAAGATACTTTTCACGTTTTTGTCAAAAATCCAAAAACCAAACACTTTTTTTGACGTTCAGCAACTGAAAGCCAAAAATAAAAAAATAGGGTGAACATTTGGTTTTCAGATTAAATTATTTGGTTTTCTGGTTTTGGGTGTTCAGTTTTTTGACAAAATCCAAAAAACAGCTGACGAAAAAAATAAAAAACAAAACCAAAAATATTTGCCATTTTTACATCATGTAAATTTGTAGGAACAAAAGACATTTCCCACCTACCTCTGTTCTGAGGTCACTGCAGGATCCTTCCACCTCCACTCCAGGAGGCAGGTGAAGTGGGAGGTCTACAAAGAAGACCAATCAATGCTGCCTTCCCTCTCTGAGACTGCCAGTAGCTGCTGAATAGGGACATGAAGCTAAGTTCCATACTGAGTAGGGCAAATGCACATCCTGCTCAGATCCTGCTGGAAGCGAATGAGTTCTGTTGCATCAGGAGCTTTCTGATGCCACACATTAGGTGGCAGGATTTGAGACCAATAAGAGACCAATTTCTGCAACATTGCAGTTAACAGGCTCTAAGCCTCACAATATCCCAGTAAAATGCTATAGGTAATTGTAATTATTACAGCCATTTCACTGAAGATTGGAATAGATTTTGACCCTCGCTCCAATTGTTGTCCTCTGCTAGTAAAGGGGTGAGAGCAGCCCACAGGGAATTCCCCCACTGCAGGAGGAGCAAAGATCCACCATATGTGACTCTACTGCACCCATCCTCCCCCTTGCAGTCCTCTGCAGTAGGGGTATTCACGGGTGGGAGCAAGGGGCAACGGCCAGAGCACTCTGTGCTCCAGCAGCATAGGCAGCTGTGCAAGGTTGATGTCAATTTGAGAAACCCCATGGGGCTGCTCTAATTTACATTGTTGGCTACGCTGGCCCCAGAGCAGCCCAGAATCTGTGAGGAACAGAGGAAAGAGATGGCTTAAAGCTTGTCCTAGCTTTACAAGAGGGTCCCATCATTAACTTCCATGCTATTACACTTGATTTACACTGGTGTAACTATGAGCATACTCCAGCCCATTAAGTATCATTAACGGATCTAAGCTTGAACTGTTCATCCAAATTTTTCAGTGCAATCACTGAGACAGGAGCTTTTCCCCTAGTGGCTGAAAAAATGCAACTTTACTCTTATTCTTTAAAAAGATTAGCACTGAGCATCAACTCCTGATAGCATAAGCACCCAGTGCAATAGCTTTGCATAAACGAAATTGCTGTTTACTAAAAATGCGTGTCATCAACTAACAGAGTTGGGTGTGGGGAGTAGGGAGCAAAGGGAAAAAAGCAATTGCCCAACTTTTGTAAACCAAAAGATTGTACGGAGATGACTGAGGGAATCTGTACACAAATGATTGACAAGGGAGTTTAATTTCACTACCACTTCCATGGTAATAGTGGTGTATTTTTTTCATATAGGGAGGGGAAGAAAGTCACTAAGAAAGGACAGTCACTAGAGCACCTGGAAAGTTTTAAGTGGAGATGATCTCCAAAATCTATTGGAATCCAAATCAAATGAGATAGTATTTTTTCTCTTCAAACCTCCTGTCTCCCTTGGATGTGGTGCTACTTGTAAATGACTGTGGGAATACAAAGGCAAAACAGCTGTCACTATTTTTTTTCTTTGCCAGGAGGCAGAATTGTTTAGTGGTTAGAGCATTGAAATGGATGTTAATCTATGAAAGTATTATTGTTGTATTGTGGTAGCACCTTGACCTTCAACTGAGATCATACTTCCATTGTGCCATGCACTGTTCATATACATAGGGTATATCTACACTGCAGTTAAACACCCGCAGCTGACCCGTGTCAGCTGACTTGGGCTTGCAGGGCTTGGTCTATGGGGCTATTTAATTGTAGTGTAGACATTCGGGTTTGGGCTGGAGCCCAGGCTCTGGGTTCCCCGGGAACATCCCAGAGCCTGGCTCTAGCCTGATCCAGAACATCTACACTGCAATTAAAGTGTCCCTGAAAGTCTGTCTGAAATGACTGTAGACTGTAGTTGTAACTGTTCCCTAGCTCCCTGTCCTTAACTTTAGCATCAGACAACCTCCCTGTGGTCAGTGTAGAGCATTACATGGGAAGATTGATGAACTTGGTGATGCCTATAGTGGACCATGAGCCAGCATCCTTTGGTCTGGCCAGCACTCTGACACACTGTGTGGAGATGGGCCTGTAATAATCTTTTCATTGAAGGTGGATTTTAGAATCCATTCAGCAACAAGCATACTTATTCTATGAACAAAATGACCTGCTGGCATTTGAGCCTATATTTTTTGGAATATTATTTATGGACATCTGCTTGGAAAAGAAAGTCGGACTGCATAAACTAGCAGACCTTGAGTGGGGAGTTATCTGGCATATAACACATACATGTGACAGGCAGATACAAAAGCTAAAGAGAAAGGAAAGATGATCCAGCCTGGGCTTCAGGAGACCTTGGTCTGATTCCTACCTGTGTCACAGAATTCCTGTGTGACTTCATCTCTCCATGCTTCAGTTCCCTCATCTGTGAAATGTGGATAATGCCCTACCTCAGAGAGGAGTTATGAGGCTGAAGCATTAGAGACTGTAAAAAGCTCAGATATTACAGTAATGGAGGCCTAATAGACAGATAGAACTATTGTCCCAAAAGCAGACAGAAACCCCTGTGTCTCCTAATAACTACTGTACAAACAAAATAATACCCTGGTTTGGTTTGGTTTGGGTTTTTTGCCAGGCAGAAATGTTACAAATATGGCAAGGAAGTTGTTATATTTTTAGCCTAATTAATCAAAACTAATGAGCCCCTAGTACCTTATGTTTCTCTCAATCAGAGTATTATCATCAGTGACACAACACTAGCCCTTTTCTATCAAAGAGCAGCCCAGGGACCTCAGATGTAACTCCAGAGCGATTGCCTTGGAGTGTCTCCGTACCATAAAGTAAAGCTTGCCTAAATTTGCAGAACAGATGGCTTAACTGTGAGACAATCCATCAGATGGCTCTGAAGAGTTTAATACAATTAAGGATATGCAATCTGGAAATGCCCCAGGCTCAGACAATTTGTCCAGTGATTTCTGTAAAGCTTTCAAAAACAAATCTGCGCAGCCCCCTTTTTGCATAAGCTTAGTGATTTCTTGCCAACAGCAAGAGATTCAACCATTAAGGGAAGCAAACAAAGCCCCTTAACTCCTTCACTACTCTGTGGTGTGCAGGGAATGGAGACGAGAGAACAGTAACTGTTTTAATAAATATTAATGAAATATGAACAATTATTATTAATAAATACTTTGCAGTTATAGTACCTTTTATCTAAGGAACTCAAACATTAATTCTCACAACACCCCAGAAAGGGCTACAATTACACCCAATTTGCAGAGGGGGAAACTGAGGCACAAAGTGGTTAACTAATTTTTTCCAGGTCACACAGTGGGTTAGTAGCAGACCTGAGAACAGAACCCAGTAGTCCTGCCTTCCTAGCTCTTGCTCTAACCACTAAACACCCTCCCTTTCTTTCCCAACTGCCATCAATCAGCTCGTCCACTCAGTTGAGCTGGCAGCTCCAGAGTGACCAGGGGCGGCTCCAGGCATCAGTGCAGCGAGCACGTACCTGGGGCAGCAAGCCGGGGGGGCAGCCTGCCGGTCGCTGTGAGGGCAGCAGTCAGGCAGCTTTCTGCTGCATTTCTGCGGGAGGTCTGCCGGTCCCACGGTTTTGGCAGCAATTCAGCGGCGAGTACGCTGAAGGCGCGGGACCAGCAGATCACCCGCAGAACCACCGCCAAATCCGTGGGACCGGGGTGGACCTCCCGCAGAAACGCCGCCGAAGGCTGCCTGCCTGTCGTGCTTGGGGCGGCAAAAAACATAGAGCTGCCCCTGCTCATACACAAACTCTGCTCACAGGACCTTTCATTCACACACCTCTACAGGGCCTCTCTCAACATGTTACATGCACCAGTCCCATGGAAACACCTGTTTGAGGCAGCTGGTTCAACAAAATTCCTGTCTGTGATCAACAGCCTATATTCACAGAAGAAAGATGTATCTATTAGGCGGGATAACTGGGTCATTCTGAGTCAGCGTCCCCTGGTACACTTCCATAACATTTTCTTACTGTTATTCCACAGAACTACTGATAAAAGTCAGTGGGTGATGAAGATAGATAGTAAAAAGCAAACAGAATGTATTCATGCATTCTACCACAGACTTACTTACAAAGACGTACAGCATCCTGCCAAATGCAGAGCTTCACACTGCATGTGCCCCAGAGGATTAGTGGCACCATATATTAGCAGCTACCTTGCCCTGGCTGGAATGTCAGAGAAAGACTGGAGGGATTATACAAGGAGAAGACATATATGCCCCCACTGAATAGTATGGGGGTCGACAAATCACTTCATCCTCTAAATCTCTGAGGTGTGACATTTTGGCTGACAGAGATATCTCCCTTATTTTCCTTTTGATAGCAATTTTGGACGAATTACAGTATGTGCAGTTTTATGTATTCTGATTCCGACAGCTTTGGATGATGCCTTTCCCTGCATAACAGTGGCATTTTCAACTTCAGTGCATTATTCAAATCTTATCATTTCATTGAACAATTGCAAATCACAACTCTGAAAAGGTCTTGCTTCTTTCGCTCTTTTTTTTTATTTTTAAACCTGCCCTGGAGGCAAAAATGAAAACCTGGGGGAGTAGTTGATGGAGGTTTTACTGATGTAATCGGTTACAGCTCTCCCTGTTGTTTTGCTTGCATCATTTAGACTGAGACTTAAAAGAATTATTTTTAGTAAATGGCATCCCACATGTTAAATTATTTTTTTTTGTCTGCAACAACCATCACAGAGAGAAATGGAAAGGATATCAGATACAAGCAGCCCAGTTCCTACACATGGGGACCTTAACAGGATGTCCAAACCCTGAATTACATACCAAATTGTCACTCAAAAACGGAGGTCCAGATCCTCAGTTGGTGTAAATTAGAGTAGCTCAGCTGAAGTCAGGATCTGGTCCATAAGGAGCAAATATGCTCTGGCAACTAGATCAGGGGCCTGGCAGTAAGAAATTCTAGGTTCTTTTCCCTAGTTTACCACTGACTTGCTGTGTGACCTTGGATAAGTCACTCAACCTCTCTGTGGCATTTCTCCCATTTGTAAAAGAAGGATAGTAATTATTTTACAGCCCTTAATACACAGGCTAGTTCTGAGATTTAATTTATTATAGTTGTAAAGAGTTTTGAGATTCTTGGGCAAAAGTGCACAGTATATTATTTTTATTTAATTAAATAGAACTAGATAAATTCATGGAGGATGGGTCTATTAATGGCTATTAGCTAGAATGAGCAGGGATGGTGTCCCTAGCCTCTGTTTGCCAGAAGCTGGGAATGGGCGACAGGGGATGGATCACTTGATGATAACCTGTTCCGTTCATTCCCTCTGGGGCACCTGGCATTGGCCCCTGTCAGAAAACAGGATAATGGGCTAGATGGACCTTTAGTCTGACCCAGTATGGCCATTCTTATGTTCCAGGTTTACGTACCTATTTACTACTTTATGTGTCCAAATTTAGGATTTGCATGTCCGGAATTGGGATTTGTATATCTATTAAAGTTCCTGGGGCAGATGCTGAATTGGTAAATTGTCATAGCATAATTGAAAGGATTTATTTGTCTTAGCATCACTGAAAGCATTAAGTTACACCAGCTGAACATCTGACCCTAGTTTGAAAATTTGGCCCACGTTACCTCAGGAAGAGTTTTTTCCAGCTTCCAAAGTGATATAGATTCCCTGGCTATCTCTAATCTCGCTGCCATCACAAGGAGGAGAGGGGCAATGGTTTAGGGACCTGGCCATGGTACATGGGTGGGACCATGGGGGAGCCATGTTAGTGTGCATAGGCCCCTAAATTGCCTTAATCTGGCCCTGAAAAATCACAGAGGCTCTATGGCCCCAAATTTCATAGAACACATTCCAGTAGAGGGCTTCAAAACAGGAGCAATAAGAGCAAGGTGATCTACCATAGTTCATTTTTGACAAGCACATCAAAGGACATAGTCTGGGGCACTTTCAGAAATATCCATAGTAAGGATGCAATTTTGTAACCTGTACTTGTGTCAGTGAGTAGTCCATTGAAGTTGTTGCAACTGCTTGCATGAATGAAGGCTCACCAGTATGAGTAAAGCTTGTACATATACAGCTAAAAAGGGTTACAGCAGCTCATGTAACATTTTGACCTAAAGTCACCATTGAGGATAAATGCAGAAGTTCCCCAGCAAGACAGCAGTATGGCAGTTCTGCAAATCAATCTTATCTGAATAAAATCAAGGACACAAGGTGTGACGACTGATAGACCTAACTGCAGGAGGAATACTGATACTTTCCCAAAGAGCATTTAAATAAAATAAGAGTTTTAAGTCTCTTTTTGTTGCTGTGCAAGAGATAAATGTTAAAAAGGGAATTGAGAGAATGAGAATGGAGAAGGCTTTTAAAGGAATAACTCAAAAATTGGAGGAAAGTGAATAAAGGTTTTTTTGATTCTGCCAATTCATCAAAATAAGACTGTGACCAAGGCCAAAGACACTGAGATTTTCATCTACACAATCTTCACATTTATTGGGTTGGCAAGTTTTCAGGTATTTATTGTGGCAAAAATACATTTTTGCAAGGAAGAATAGCTTGGCTATTGATGAAAAAATAAACCCTCTTCCCCCAAAAACCCATACAAATGCAGAGGACTCCATCCACTTGACCAGCCAACTGATGTTAGTTTATTGAACCCAAGAGAAAACATCAAGTAGAGTGTGTTTCTCTGGGGATGCTTTACGTGAAACTTCATTGATCAACTCTTGCAGAAACTGTGAGTTTTCTTAAATGCTCTTGTAAGCAAGTAATTAACAAATTCTTAATAGATTTGATTTAATTTATGTATTTTAGTTGTGGCATCTGTATTAGCTATATCAGACTGAAGCAAACACGCTTGCCTCTGGTACACTATTCAACAAAGGGTGGATAATCAACTATGGTATATTCTCTTTTTCTCTCTCCACAATTTTCTTTCCTCTCTCTCCACCCCAATGACTCTATATGACAGGGCATTAGTAGAAAATGACCAGCATTAGTAGAAAATGTGCATAAATCAGCAGGGTACAAGAGGAATCACTTCAGAGTGTTGAGTTCAGCTCTTAAGAACAAGCAAGCATAAGTAAGATGAGTATGGGAGAAATAGCGGGGGGGTCTCTTACAATCCCATAAAGGTTTGTGTCACATGAGCATTGTTGTAAATTAAAGGGTTTAGAGGAGACTACAATCTGCTTGTTCTTCTCACAAAGCCACCCCATGTGATTTGGGACAACTGATCATCAATCCAATAAACTAAAAAAATTATTCTTTAACATTTTTCACTGCTCACTGTTTTGTTTTGTTTTTGTTTTTTAAAGAAAAGCTCAGATGAAAATCACACTGGAAAGTCTGATGAAGAAAGCAGAGAAATCTGAGACTTTCAGCAGACATTAAGAAAACAAAATATAGCCTCTTCCTAGAGACAAAAGGAGAAAAGATCAGGAAGGATCTTTGAAAGTCTGTAATGGATTGATTTATCTTCCAATGAACATTGTTATGCATTGAATTACCTACCTTCTGTATTAAATGCTCTGCCTATTATTATCTGTTTCCAAGAGTGCCTACAATGTGCTAGACCTTACACAAATATAAAAGAAAGAAGCAACCCTGCCCCCAAAGAGCTTACAATCTAAGGCCCCAAATCTGCAAATGTTGACACGTGAATAACTGTGGGTATTCACCCACGAAAGCTCATGCTGCAAAACGTCTGTTAGTCTATAAGGTGCCACAGGATTCTTTGCTGCTTTTACAGAACCAGACTAACACGGCTACCCCTCTGATACTTTATGCTTGACAGTAGTTTGAGATGACTCATGTGCATAGTAATGCCATTGTTTGCAGGGCTGGGGCCCATATTGGTGTTTCTGCAGCACTCTTTCTATCCTGTAAAGAATTTTAAAAGCATTTATATTTATTCAGGGAAGAATTCAAGGAAGTTTGAGTCACGTGTCCTACAAAAGACAATAGTTTGTTGATTATTTAAAAGCATTTGGGGCTTCTTAAAATTGGGTGTTTTATCAAATACATATTTATTTAGCATATGTACAAAACTAAATTTAGTTTACTTAAGAGTGTTACAACTATTTTGCTTAACTGCCTGGAAAGGAAGCCTTCTGACCTGCGTATTTTAGTAACCACATGTGATGGGGGAGGGATAACTCAGTAGCTTGTGCAGTAGTCTGCTAAATCTAGAGTTGTGAGTTCAATCCTTGAGGGGGCCACTTAGGTGCTGGTGCAAAATAAGTACTTGGTCCTACTAGTAAAGGCAGGGAGCTGGACTCAATGACCTTCCAGTTCTATGAGATAGGTATATCTCCATATATAATATTAGATGGATGGATAATATTGACTTCAGTTTCCAATCTTGCTTAAGAAGGACTACTTGAAAAGCTCATTAACATCATTTACAGAAAAGCCAACACAGCCAGATTATCATCCTCATCTAAAGAAGCAGCCAGTTCAGATAATATAAGTAATCTTCTGTGTAAAATGGATTCATTGGGATTGCACTAGTGCAAATGAGAGCAGAGTTTGGCCTTTTACATATTAAACATACATTTCTCTCACACCATGTCCCTGGAACATCAGTAATACAGAATTGTCCCACTGGGTCAGGGAGGTACGGTTAGGAAGTTAAAAAAAAGAGTGCCTCACATGCATACCAGGTATAGAATATACCTGGATTGGTCAGAGTAACTTAGTTATAGAACTAAGATGTACAAGCATATAATAAATACACCACTGTTATACCCCTCTTTGCAAATATATTTAAGATATGCTCCCTATCCCAAAGAGCTTACAGTCTGAACAAGACAAGACAAACATAAGATAAGACATAGGATAACATGGAATAAAATTATATGAAACTTATATTTTAATTGTATTGTATATAATTAGTGTATGTCCTATACATTGGACTTATATGAGCTGGTATATGATCTCACATGAACTAATATGAGTGGTCCAGATCATATATTACACTCCATACTTGTATGGAACATATAAACATATAAGATATATGGAATGTAAATGACATGTCCTTTCCACATGGGGCCACTATTCAGGAGAAGGAGAGAGGGTGTGAGGATTACTAATGATGAGAAAAAGAAGAAGGGATAGCTTGAAGAGGTAGGTCTGGAAAGATGGAAGAGATGAAATCTGCCAGATGAGTACAGAAAGATTGTTCTAGCCATAGAGGCGACATAGGAGATATCATGATGATTAATGTGAGGAAAGGCATGAAGGACCTGATTCAGCAGAGCACATAAGTACATGCTTGATCCCCACTGAACTCTATGGAACTTAAGCATGTGCTTAAAGGTAAACGTCTGCTTATGTGCTTTGCTGAACTGAGACCTAAAAGTTCAGGCCATTCTAGTCTGGTAAATGGGTCTCCACAATAAAATCTGACTTGTACATTTATGTAAACACCACATTTATTTGACAAGTGTTCTGATGCATTCTGACCCTGATTCAACTCCCAGTGAAATTTATGGGAGCCTTTCTATTGACTCCAGTGGCAGTCAGATCAGGTCTACTTCATACTGTGGAAGTCATGACTTTATATATTCATTGCCTCTGACACAATCCTGAATGAAGATTCTGAATGAGTCACTTCTAAATTTGTTTATATAATTTACATTGAAATTAGCATTTATCAGTACAGTAAGTGAAGTGTTAATTCATCCGTTACTCAAACATTAAGATATTCTTGTGTTTATTCATCAGATATCTCTCTGACATGTCCTATGGCAGATCAATTCTTCCTTTAAATAGATTTCTTTTCATTTTAGGAGGGGAATTTATATGCATGTATAAACTTTAAAAAAGATCTGTCATGTATGAAGAGCAACTGCTAATATTTATGCCCTACAGAGTATCACACAGAGTCTAATTACAATAGTTTAATGTTCTGATTTATGGATTAGACTCAAGAACAATTTATCCCCACATGCAAATGTGAGGCAGCCTCATCATTCTCTTTTGACATTCTCTGTGGTGCTTTTAAAGCTTTTGGCACATTTGATCCCAGCATTAGCTCAACAATTCTGCTTCAGGGGATTTGTTAAAGCTATCAAAGTTCAGACTTAAAACCAGTGTTTGAACTATATCACCTGTCTGATCTCCCTACCTTGATTATGCATCTGAGACCAAGATATTATATCTTCACTAGTAATGGGTGAGCCAATTTGAATGAAATAAGCACCAACCTGAAACTTTCCACAAAAATGTAATCCAAATCTTCCCTGAGAGTCAAAAAGATTTGGCTAGCTCTTTTCCCATTATTCTTTCAGTTCTGAATGACTGGTTCCATTTAGGACTGCCAGGAGAAGTGGAAAATACTATGAGCAAGCCTATTCTTGGAGTATTTTCAGCCCAATCAGAAGTAGGAGGAATTGTATACTAGATGTGGGCCCCGGAGACAAAGCCCAAACTTCCTCAAAGAGTGGGGTGTTCAGATGTGTGGTGTTGGTTTAGACTTTTACAGACAAAGGGCCAGATTTTGAAAACAGTGCAGTATCCAGTGTTTTGGAAATCTATCCATAAGTGTCTCAATAGCAGCTTATGATTTCTGAGCATTTTTGAAAATGTGGCCCTTATTAAAGTCCTTAAATGAGAGCTGAACTCTTTTGAAAATCTGCCCCCCAAAAGTGGCACCTGAAAACTGGCCCTCAACTCTTTCAAAAATCTGGCCATAAAGACCAGCCACTGCATTTGGGAATGGATAACTCAAACATCTCCAATGTCACTGCAGAGCCATTGGCTGTTATCTTTGAAAACTCATGGCGATCTGGGGAGGTTCCAGATGACAGGAAAAAGGCTAATGTAGTGCCCATCTTTAAAAAGGGAAGAAGGAGGATCCGGGGAACTACAGGCCAGTCAGCTTCACCTCAGTCCCTGGAAAAATCATGGAGCAGGTCCTCAAGGAATCAATTTTGAAGTACTTTGAGGAGAGGGGAGTGATCAGGAACAGTCAGCATAGATTCACCAAGGGCAAGTCATTCCTGACTAACCTAATTGCCTTCTATGATGAGATAACTGCTCTGTGGATGAGGGTAAAGCAGTGGACGTGTTATTCCTTGACTTTAGCAAAGCTTTAGATATGGTCTCCCACAGTATTCTTGCCAGCAAGTTAAAGAAGTATGGGCTGGATGAATGGACTATAAGGTGGATAGAAAGCTGGCTAGATAGTTAGGCTCAATGGGTAGTGATCAATGGCTCCATGTCTAGTTGGCAGCCGGTATCAAGCGGAGTGCCCCAAGGGTCGGTCCTGGGGCCAATTTTGTTCAATATCTTCATTAATGATCTGGAGGATGGTGTGGATTGCACCCTCAGCAAGTTTGCAGATGACACTAAACTGGGAGGAGTGGTAGATACGCTGGAGAGTAGGGATAGGATACAGAGGGACCTAGACAAATTAGAGGATTGGGCCAAAAGAAACCTGATGAGGTTCAACAAGGACAAGTGCAGAGTCCTGCACTTAGGACGGAAGAATCCCATTCACTGTTACAGACTAGGGACCGAATGGCTAGGAAGCAGTTCTGCAGAAAAGGACCTAGGGGTTACAGTGGACGAAAAGCTGGATATGAGTCAACAGTGTGCCCTTGTTGCCAAGAAGACTAACAGCATTTTGGGCTGTATAAGTAGGAACATTGCCAGCAGATCAAGGGAAGTGATTATTCCCCTCTATTCAGCACTGGCGAGGCCTCATCTGGAGTACTGTGTCCAGTTTTGGGCCCCACACTACAAGAAGGATGTGGAAAAATTGGAAAGAGATCAGTGGAGGGCAACAAAAATGATTAGGGGGCTGGAGCACATGACTTATGAGGAGAGGCTGAGGGAACTGGGATTATTTAGTCTGCAGAAGAGAAGAATGAGGGGGGGTTTGATAGCTGCTTTCAACTACCTGAAACGAGGTTCCAAAGAGGATGGATCTAGGCTATTCTCAGTGTAGCAGATAACAGAACAAGGAGTAATGGTCTCAAGTTGCAGTGGGGGAGGTTTAGGTTAGGAAAAAACTTTTTCACTAATAGGGTGGTGAAGCACTGGAATGGGCTACCTAGGAAGGTGGTGGAATCTCCTTCCTTAGAGGTTTTTAAGGTCAGGCTTAACAAAGCCCTGGCTGGGGTGATTTAGTTGGGGACTGGTCCTGCTTTGAGCAGGGGGTTGGACTAGATGACCTCCTGAGGTCCCTTCCAACCCTGATATTCTACAATTCTATGATTCTATGAAAGTTCAGGGAAGTTTGAAACTAGCGCGTGTTGGTTTTCTTTGTTTGTTTGTTTTTTCTGTCTGTTGTTAACATAAAGCTCAGATCAGGATCTCAATTTCCCGCCATTCAGGGGTGTTCATATCTTGGGCTCTGATTCTGATCCAGCTCAACTAGAAACCAGAGCTATGGGAAGGAAACTCAACAGGTCCCAACAACAACTTAACTAGTCAGCATTGCACCTATGTATTATTTTCTATTCCCGATCACCTGGTTAAACATATAATTAAATATTATTTTTTGTTATGAAGTGTGTGTAGCACTCTTGCCACATTGGCAGCTCCCAGCATGCTCCACAGATAAAGAACAGAATAGATGCAGAGGCTGGTAAAATGAAACTGCCTGCCTAACCTGTATTTGAGACTGAGACCAGGAGTGGGAGCTGGTGGACTGTCATGGGATCTGAGGACTAGACTGCGACCTAAGAAACACCAAACTCCATGTGTTTAAACAGAGAACTAGAAAGTGACCCCACAGGACAGGGAGAGGAGCCAGCCCTTCCTTCCAAGCAATCACCCAGCAGGAAGAGCTGAGAGCCAGCATGTAGACACGGGGAGAGGAGAGGAGCTTTCAGATTCCATTGTTCAGAAGAGGACTATCTGCCAGCCTCACTCTCTATTGCCACCCCTTAGCCTTCAAAAGTCATCTGTCAGGCCTCAAAAATCATGAGATAGACTTAAAAATCATGAGATTTTTAAAAAACAATACATTTTAGGTAGTTTCTTTTTGCTTTCTGGTTGCTGACCTTTCAGGGTCCACTTGGGTCACACTTCTCCATTTATCTCTGCAACGATGGGGACGATTTACTTACTTTTTTAAAAGATGAAAACTGAGATTCTCACTTGACTCCTGGAGCTGGGCCTTTTAGAAAAACAGCAAATATTATGAAGCTCCAAATAAAGATCACAAGAGTTGGCAATGCTGCTCGATGGTTAGGCCTCCCTTGCATCAGAAGCCCAGGGAAGGCCAGTTTGTTCCATTCCACAGGGTGGTCTGTGTGCCTCCCTGTAAAATGATATCACAGCAGTGAGTACTGATTATACCCTGTACTTAGCTCTCTCTGGAGTCACTCCCTAACTAGCAAAGACTTGGTCCCAGGGGCTCAGTTAAGTGGGGTGAATGCTCTCAGAGTTGAAAGGGTATGTTAGTACCTCTCTGCATCCAAGCGACAGGTAGGCCTGCAGTGTTTGAGATTATTTATCATTGCAAATGTACCTTTCCTTGGTGTATCCTATACCAACCACAAGGAAGAGTGTGCACACTGATCTAAAACCTGCAGATTACCTGTGAGTTTTCACCCACTTTACTTTTATATTGTTTGGGGATTCTGATTCAGTTTACTTGTTAGAGGGAATGTGATTGTCTGAAAGAGGGCATATGGATATTGTTGTAGGGCTAATGTATTCACTGGTACATCTCTTCTCCATGACTTCCCCTCCCTTTTCATTGACATCGTGGACAAAGCACTGCATAGAGGCTCAGGAGACCTGGATACTATTTCCAGCTCTGCCCATAGCCTGCTGGGCGACCTTGAGCAAATCTCTGCACCTGAGTTGCCCGCCCCTATAAAATGGGGATAATAGCAGTGGCCTCTTTTATAAACCACTCCGAGATCTTGTAATGAAAAGCTTTAGAGCAGAGTATATACACATAGATACAGCTGTTCTTGGTAGTAAAGTCCACTGACTCCTCCCTCCTAAAAGACTCGGGGCATGATTTAGGACCAATGTATATGATTTTTCATACAAATAGTATGTGCAATATGGCTGAGTTAACATTGCTTCCGCAACCATAATTTTGACATCTTATTTTTTATTAACTGAGAAATGGTATGGGATAAGTGTCAATAAAACTGTATCATGCTCATAGACTTTAAGGTCAGAAGGGACCATTATGATCATCTAGTCTGACCTCCTGCACAACGCAGGCTACAGAATCTCACCCACCCACTCCTGTATCAAACCTGTGTCTGATCCATTGAAATCCTCAAATCATGGTTTAAAGATTTCAAGGTGAAAAGAATCTTCCAGCAAGTGACCCGTGCCCCATGCTGCAGAGAAAGGCCAAAAAAACCCCAGGGCCTCTACCAATCTGCCCTGGAGGAAAATTCCTTCCTGACCCCAGATATGGCGATCAGCTAAACCCTGAACATGTGGGCAAGACTCACCAGCCAGACACCCAGACAAAGAATTCTCTGTAGTAACTCAGATCCCGCCCCATCTAACATCCCATCACAAGCCATTGGGCATATTTACCGCTAATAGTCAAAGACCAATCTCATTATACCATCCCCTCCATAAGCTTATCAAGCTTAGTCTTGAAGCCAGATAGGTCTTTTGCCCCCACTACTCCCCTTGGAAGGCTGTTCCAGAACTTCACTCCTCTGATGGTTAGAAATCTTGGTCTAATTTCAAGTCTAAACTTCCTGATGGCCAGTTTATATCCATTTTTTCTTGTGTTCACATTGGTACTTAGTTTAAATAATTCCTCTCCCTCCCTGGTATTTATTCCTCTGATATATTTGTAGAGAGCAATCATATCTCCCCTCAGCCTTCTTTTGGTTAGGCTAAACAAGCCAAGCTCTTTGAGTCTCCTTTCATAAGACAGGTTTTCCATTCCTCGGATCATCCTAGTTGCCCTTCTCTATACCTGTTCCAGTTTGAATTCATCTGTCTTAAACATGGGAGACCAGAACTGCACACAGTATTCCAGATGAGGTCTCACCAGTGCCTTGTATAATGGTACTAACACCTCCTTATCTCTACTGGAAATACCTCACCTGATGCATCCCAAGACCGCATTAGCTTTTTTCACAGCCATATCACATTGGTGGCTCACAGTCATCCTGTGATCAACCAATACTCTGAGGTCCTTCTCCTCCTCTGTTACTTCCAACTGATGCGTCCACAGCTTATAACAATAATTCTTGTTATTAATCCCTAAATGCATGACCTTGCACTTTTCACTATTAAATTTCATCCTATTACTATTACTCCAGTTTACAAGGTCATCCAGATCTTCCTGTATGATATCCCGGACCTTCTCTATATTGGCAATACCTTTCAGCTTTGTGTCATCCGCAAACTTTATTAGCACATTCCCACTTTTTGTGCCAAGGTCAGTAATAAAAAGATTAAATAAGATTGGTCCCAAAAACAGTCCCTGAGGAATTCCACTAGTAACCTCCCTCCAGCCTGACAGTTCACCTTTCAGTACAACTCATTGTAGTCTCCCCTTTAACCAGTTTCTTATCCACCTTTCAGATTTCATATTGATCCCCATCTTTTCCAATTTAGCTAATAATTCCCCATGTGGAACCGTATCGAATGCCTTACTGAAATCGAGGTAAATTAGATCCACTGCATTTCCTTTGTCTAAAAAATCTATTACCTTCTCAAAGAAGGAGATCAGGTTGGTTTGGCACGATCTACCTTTTGTAAAACGATGTTGTAATTTGTCCCAATTATCGTTGACCTCAATGTCCTTAACTACTTTCTCCTTTAAACATTTTTCCAAGACCTTGCATACTACAGATGTCAAACTAACAGGCCTGTAGATCACTTTTTTCCCTTTTCTTAAAGATAGGAACTATGTTAGCAATTCTCCAGTCATACGGTACAACCCCTGAGTATATATGTGCAGATAAGAGCAGAGTTAAGGGTCCATGTCAAAACTTAACTTTTTCTGAGATTTAAATGCTTATCTGTGCAAACCTAACATGGGGGTATTTTTCTCCCCCCAAAACTCAGTGTGACTGAAAACTCTTGAACCAACATTTGTGCCTTTGTTTGTGGATCCTTATCCTCTGGTGACCAGGATATTCACAGGTCATAACTGGGCATGACAGAGAGAAGGTAGCCTAGCAAAGTTAGGGACCCGTGTCTCACTGAAACTCAGTGGGAGCTGGGTGCCAATGTTCTTTAGTCTCTTTTGAAATTTTCAGCCTAAATGGTTTACAGTAGAACAAAGATCCTGGATTCTATTTGTCAGAAATCAGGTCACAGTTCTGAAAACAGCAGCAGAAAAAAAACAAACCTGCCCCATGATCAGAAATGCAGAGGATGGAAAGGTTCATGTCATGATGTTGGTGTAAGACTTTTATTTGATTACAGCCCACTTGAAATCCTCTGAGCCAGTTTTTACAATATAGTACTGAACATTCATAGAGCATGCAACAAATAAACTCATTTTGCCATGCTGCTGTGAAATAAGTAGGGAAGTGTTGGACAGGTGGGAAACTGGGGCAGAGGGATTAAGTACCACACAACAAGTCAGGATTAGAACCGAGGCCCTCGTCATTCCCAAGTGTTGTGCCCATTCGTGCAGGCCCTGCTGCCTCTTCACAAAGATTTTGCAAAACCTGCCTTGAAAGTTGAGCCTATCCATTTTTAATGTTATAAACCAATTGAACTGCAAAAGCTGAAATCCTTTCCTTGTAAGACCAAGTAACACTGTGGCAGCTGCTCTCTCGGCCTCACGTTCAGAGTTTTGCTGTCTTCAGGCCAGACTGCCAAATTTAGGTCTGATCTACACTCCAGACTTGCAAGGCACCTTATGTCAACCTGACTATGTAAGTGTCTACACTTAAATTTCACTCCTGTTGATGTAACTGCCCCGCTACACCAACTTAATAACTCCACCTCCACGAGCGGCGTAGAGTCAAAGTTGATGCCGTGTCAGTGTAGACACTGTGTTGCTTTCGTTGACTGTTACTGGCTTTCCGGAGTCATCCCACAATGCCCCATTCTGACAGTACAATTGATACAAGCGCTCCTGATGAGGACGTGCATTGCCGACACAAGGAACAAAGTGTAGACACTCACAAGTGATGTAATTACTGTGGCAGCTGTATGCCGACGTAAGTTAGCTCAACTTAATTTTATAGTGTAGACATGGCCTCATACACAGCCCAGACTGAGGGGGAGTGTGGAGCCACATCAGCCTACAGGGAGCTCTGGATGGGAGTGTACTAGTTCCAGAGACCATGAACTGCAACCTTTAGGATGCTGCAGCTTTTGTATAGAGAGGAACGTGGACATTATATCACCCTCCCCCATGCCCAGTTTTTGAGGTGGTTTGCACTTATGGAGACACCAGCCATGAGCAATCCTCATGTTCTCCCTACCAGTGTCCTACAAAGACCAGCCACAATCTAGCTGCCTCTGTGCTTTGCAGACTATTGTGTCCTTCAGCTAGGAATTAGGCCCTCTCAATGTATAAAACAGAGAGGAGAATTTTTTTGCTGTAATATAAAGAGACACAGAATGTTTTCCACCCAAGGCATGAAGGAAGAAATGTTCCAGCCTTTTTAAAGCTGTGTAGCTGACATAAAAACATCTTTTCCTTGCAGCCAACTCAGCCTGGTTCCTGCAGCATCCTCATTATCATCAGGCCACACTCTATTACAATTAAAGACTCTTATGAATGACAAAACCTAATCCAACCTATGTCAAAGCGGAATCTCTGAACTGAGTAAAATTAAATTAGCCCTTTCGAATCTTAGGGAAAATTGAGTTATGTAACCACACCAAGAGACTCTCTCAGCAACTTGGATCCTCCAAATTAACCCTAATAAAAAATACTACAATATTCCACAATAATGGTCCAGAATAAGGCAGCAATACTGTTGTAAATGATAGCCTTTTGTAGCATTACGCTAACATACTGCTGCATTTCTCTAGAGAACAGTTTTGATGCTCAGATACAATAATGACAGGCCCATTAGAAATACCTATTTAGATTAAATATATAGCTGGCCCATTCACAGACATAGACCTATGAGATAGTAATGAATATAGCTGGTTTCCTTTTAGATGAGATTTTTATTAGTACGGTAATTATTTCCCCAAACTTCTGCGTCACTCCCACTTCTATTACTTAAACCTAAAGATTGTGGACTTTTGTCCTTCTATATCCTAAATTTTAAGTCTGTCAAAGGCGGCAGAATGAAATCCCAAAACAGCAAATCTATAGTGCAGGCTTTTTCATACTCCTCTTACCAATGTGTTGTAACCCAATTGTAGAGAGTCCCTCTTTTCTGGAGGAAGAGGGGAGTTTAGTCTTCATAACTCATTAAATTCTTGGTCTCACTCCAGAGACAGCCAACAAGGTTGCCTATTGTGGTGGTACTTCTTTTGTGTGTGAGATGAGGACATTTGTCCATTAGGAACTGGACTGAGACCACCAAAGTCATTTCACAAAGGCCTCCAGACCAACCTTCAGATGCTTACAACTTTCACCCATTGCCAACCTGGGCTAGATTGGACCCAGGTCTGCAATCCTGGACCCACTGAAGTCAACAGCAAGACTCCCATTGACTTCAGTGGGGCCAGGAGTGTTTCCCAGCACGCTACAGGTGAAAGACTTCATAACTAGTCCACCATGCCAGATGGCGCATGATAATGAAAAACAATTGTAATTTGTTTTTGTTGACACTTATCTGGCTGTATCTTACACCTTGTTTTGTCCTTCTGTGTATAATGGCCAAATGGATCATGTCTGTAACTGAAAGAACAATACTTTAAAAAAAAAAAGGTGCACATCTGAAAACACAGAGCCAAGTACTAAGGCACCTCACTTCGCCGACTCCCTCTGAAGTCAATGGCAGCGTGGCCTGAGGAAAGTGAGTAGAAATTGAGTAAGGACCTCACGATTTGGCCAGATGAGAATATAAACCCTCATACCTCAGGCAGAAATTAGAACAAAAGCCATAACTTCAATAGGTGTGGAGGACACTCAGCACCTGGCCTACCAGCCTCAAGGGCCTGATCCAAGCCCCACTGAAGTCAATGGAAAGAGTCCCACTGATTTCGATGGATTTTGAAACAGGGTCTGTGTTTGTATAGGACCAAGTACCCCATTAGTCCTCACTCAACCACTGATAATTAATAAGTGAAACTCACTGACATTTTGGTTGTGAATTATTAGGTTACTACAGAGTTTTAGGGGTTGGGAAGGGTGCTCATTTGTTTTTTAGTCAACAATACTAGATCCTTCAAACAAAAAAACAGTGGGACTGTGAAAAGATAGCTGTTGTGCATAGTCCTTTCACATATAGGCTGCAAAGGAAAAGCAAGTGGGCCTGTTTTGCGGATCTGTATTTATGCTGAGCTCATCACTAGTGCATAAGGTTGTCCTGCGGCACAATGATGTGTACATGAAGAGGACAAAGCTAGACGAGACACGACAACCTGTTATGAGGCATGCCACATTTGTAAAGGGAAGCGTCACTGGTATTTATTTCAGATTACTGCCATCCAAAGCAGGTAGCTGGATTTGTGTGACCAGGGGGTGATCTTACAAAACAACAAAATTTGACAAGTAGCAGGATAATTAGTCTTGCAAAGACGTTTGGAAAGCTTTTAACATGTAATAGATATTTCAGGGATAGTTTAAAGCCTAGTTACTTGAAGAGACATTTCAGCGGTTTACTTCTCATGCTAGCATTTGAATTCAGAGCAATGCAGAAAGATCATATGGAATGTGAATTCTAAGAGCCAGACTCTGATCTCAGTTAGACTGGGGTAAATTCAGAGTAACTCCAGATTGAATCACAAGTTTTGCCCTTAGTGTGGAGAAGGACATTTGGGGAATGCAGTGGTTAACCAGGATGAATTAACACATTTAAACGGCCTTTGTCCACACCAAGGGCTTGTCTACACTGGCATTTTACGGCGCTGCAACTTTCTCGCTCAGGGGTGTGAAAAAACACCCCTGAGCGCTGCAAGTTTCAGCACTGTAAAGTGCCAGTGTAGACCATGGTAGCTATTCCCCTGGTGAAGGTGGGGTTTTTTAGTTCGCTGGGAGTGTTCTCTCCCGGTGCTATGCCGCGACTACACAAGCCATGTTAAAGTGCTGCCATGGCAGCGCTTTAACCTTGCCAGTGAAGACATGCCCTAATTGTGTTTGACTATGTATTAGTTAACACATTTTCTAGCTCGATGCTTTGTCTGAAGATTTGCTCCTCAAATCTTGCCCTCTGCTGTGACTCTCTCCAGGAAGAGGAAGCAGACTCATGATGCAGCACATAGAAAAGAATAACACCCTTCTGCTCACAGTTTCATGTCCCTCTCCAAATGCCACCACAAAACCTTCATTATATTTCTTTATCTTGCAACAGACTCTCTTGTAAAAGGGTTTTGTGAACTGACCCTCTACATGAAGAATTATACCATATATATTAAATGTGTATTGTGCTGGCTGAGTTACATAAGGGACCTTTGAACTGGGCCTGTCTCTAGCCAGGTGCTATTAATCCCTCACTTTTATCAGCACTATCTCACTGAACACCTGAAAAGAAATAATGCTAAAGGGGGGTTAGTACATAAAACATGTTTAATCCTCCAGTAAGTCAACAGAGATTTTATATAGTATCTAGAGTTTGGTCTTTTCTTGCCTGGCTAATAGATTTTAAAAACTAAATTGTTATACTGACTTTTTTTAAATGTATGAAATTCACCCTCTTTAGCCTTTTGAATCTGCTAATGCTGCTTCTCCCCTCTCCTCCACCCCCCTTACTTTACCTTTCTTTAATACAGTATTTAGGTTCCACCTAGTGGCTTCCAGTAACATCTATATCACACCAAGGGCTAGATATTCAGGCATGTAAACCCATGCTAAAGGGCAACTGTATGCATAGATGTTAGAGGCACTTCAGCCTGACTCTGTTAGCACCCAGGCAGATTGGCATGTGCCAAAAATGGAATAGGAAAGGGGTGCCTGGGATGGTCTGAAAATATCACAAACATCTGTGACCAATAGATGATTGCTTTTGTTATACATATACACACAGTTTAGACAGAAGATAGCCCAGTTTCTTTTTATCTCCTAAAAAGCATTCTCTGGGCCTATTCGTGATGTATCCTGGTGCTATGGCTTTACAAATAATGTAGATGCTAGGGCAGGTGTCGGCAACTTTTCAGAAGTGTTGTGCCGAGTCTTCATTTATTCATTCTAATTTAAGATTTTGTGTGCCAGTAATACATGTTAACGTTTTTAGAAGGTCTCTTTCTATAAGTCTATAATATATAACTATATTGTTGTATTGTTGTATATAAAGTAAATAAGGTTTTTAAAATGTTTAAGAAGCTTCATATAAAATTAAATTAAAATGCAGAGCCCCCCGGACCAGTGGCCAGGACCGGGCAGTGTGAGGGTATGTCTACACTAAGGGATTATTCCGATTTTACATAAACCGTTTTTTTAAAACAGATTGTATACAGTTGAGTGCACGCAGCCACACTAAGCACATTATTTTGGCGGTGTGCGTCCATGTACCGAGGCTAGCACTGATTTCTGGAGCGTTGCACTGTGGGTAACTATCCCGTAGCTATCCCATAGTTCCCGCAGTCTCCCCCGCCCATTGGAATTCTGGGTTGAGATCCAAATGCAAAAATAGTGTCGCGGGTGATTCTGGGTAAATGTCGTCACTCAATCCTTCCTCCGTGAAAGCAACGGCAGACAATCATTTTGCGCCCTTTTTCCCTGGATTGCCCTGGCAGACGCCTAGCATGGCAACCATGCAGCTCATTTAGCCTTTTGACACTGTCACCGTGTGTGTACTGGATGCTGCTGACAGACATGGTACTGGAGTGCTACACAGCAGCATTCATTTGCCTTTGCAAGGTTAAAGAGACGGTTACCAGCTATAGCACCGTCTGCAATTGGAAATTGGTGATGACGTTTATCAGTCATTTTGCACCGTTTCCAATTGGAAATTGGCAATGATGGTTATCAGTCCTTTTGTACCGTCTGCTGCTGTCATGGGTGCTCCTGGTTGGCCTCGCTGAGGTCGGCCGGGGGCGCATGGACAAAAACGGGAATGACTCCCCAGGTCATTCCCTTCTTTATGTTTTGTCAGTCCTGCCTAGAATATGGGGCAAGTGTACTAGAGAACCAGAGAGCACAGCCACTCCGGGTCAGAGCCCCAGAGATCCCGCAGAAATGATGATGCCATTCTAGGGGGTGCCCCTGCAACAACCCCACCCGTTGCTTCCCTCCTTCCCCAACCCTCCTGGGCTACCGTGGCAGTGTCCCCCTCATTTGTGTGATGAAGTAATAAAGAATGCAGGAATAAGAAACACTGACTTTTTAGTGAGATAAAATGAGGGGGAGGCAGCCTCCCGCTGCTATGATAGTCCAGGCAGTACAGAATCTTCATTAGACATGAAAAGGGGGGGGCTGATGGAGCTCAGCCCCCAGTTGCTATGATGAGGATGGTTTTCAATCCTTTTGCACCGTCTGCTGGGAATGACCAGGAGTCATTCCCATTATTGCCCAGGCGCCCCTGGCCAACCTGACCGAGGCCAGCCAGGAGCACTCACGGGATGATGAGGACAGTTTTCCACCATTTTGCACCGTCTGCCATCAGGAAAGGAAGAGGAGGGGATGCTGCTGTTCAGCGCCGCAGCACCGTGTCTACCAGCAGCGTGCAGTAGACATACGGTGACATTGAAAAAAGGCGAGAAACGATTTTTTTTCCCTTTTTTTTCACGGGGGGGCTGACGACATATACCCTGAACAACCCGGGACAATGTTTTTGACCCTTCAGGCATTGGGAGCTCAGCCAAGAATGCAAATGCTTTTCGGAGACTGTGGGGACTGTGAGATAGCTGGAGTCCTCAGTCCCCCCTCCCTCCCTCCCTCCCTCCATGAGCGTCCATTTGATTCTTTGGCTTTCCATTACGCTTGTCACGCAGCACTGTGCTGAGTCCCTGCTGTGGACTCTGTATCATAGCCTGGAGATTTTTTCAAATGCTTTGGCATTTCGTCTTCTGTAACAGAGCTCTGATAGAACAGATTTGTCTCCCCATACAGCGATCAGATCCACTAACTCCCGTACGGTCCATGCTGGAGCTCTTTTTGGATTTGGGACTTCATCGCCACCCGTGCTGATCAGACCTCCACGCTGGGCAAACAGGAAATGAAATTCTAAAGTTCGCGGGGCTTTTCCTGTCTACCTAGCCAGTGCATCCGAGTTCAGATTGCTTTACAGAGTGGTCACAATGGTGCACTGTGGGATACCGTCCGGCGGCCAATACCGTCGAATTGCAGCCACACTAACCCTAATCCGACATGGCAATACCGATTTCAGCGCTACTCCCCTCATCGGGGAGGAGTACAGAAATCGGTTTTAAGAGCCCTTTGTATCGATATAAAGGGCTTCGTTGTGTGGACAGGTGCAGGGTTAATTCGGTTTAACGCTGCTAAATTCGGTTTAAACGCATAGTGTAGACCAGGCCTGAGTGCCACTGAAAATCAGCTCGCGTGCCGCCTTCAGCACACATGCCATAGGTTGCCTACCCCTGTGCTAGGGGCTTGTCTGTGAGGAAAAGTTTTACCAGTCATATTGATATAGTCCCTGGGTTTACATTGAGGGTATAGGAGTGACTTTCTGCTGTTTATCTTAGCCCTTTTCACAAGCTATACAACTGAACAGTGCCTTTATTAAGACCATGATTTTTAATAGCTTATTACTGAAATCTGTAACCCACTAGCTCCCTTTTCTTGCCGTATGACTGCCGACATGTTAACAGGCCACTTCACGTTGAATGGTGTCTTAGAATATGTGCTAACCACTTATGGGGAATAATCTGTTCCACCTTGTATTTAGCTGTAACAGGTACCTTCCCCGGACCTGAAGAAGTGCCCTGTGCAGCTCAAAAGCTTGAACCAGCAGATGTTGATCCAATAAGAAATATTACCTCAGCCACCCTAATATCCTGGGACCAATACTGCTAGAACAACACTGCAAACTCTGGGTAGCCCATTTTGGGGATGCCTTTTAAATATTGGTTTTTGCTATATTTCTATTTCCAGTCTTATTTCTGTAGGGATGGCGCTGTCTCACAGAAATGGTCACTGAGTTAGTGTTTGGTGGATTTGATTCCTTCAGTCTGCTCATCTACTGAAAATAATGCATTAGCACACTTTTTACCTATGTCAGCTGCAGGAAAATCCTAATTAGGAGTGTCCATTATACTGTCTGGTGTGTACTGTATATACCACACTTGATGATCATGTGCTCTGATTACATACTTGGAAGAGGCTGAGCCTGATAGAAACATATTGAGTGTAATGTAAATATGTACACTTGTACACTTACCTTAATTTTTATTCAGTTACTATCAATGGTCATCTTATTGCTGATATTTAAATTAGTCTATTTATTGCAACAAAAGTTGGCTCCAGGTTCTCCCCACATCAAAGTTTGGGAAGGTTAGAACCTGGGGAATTTTTAACTCAGCTCTGACAACAAAGAGTTTTCATTCTTCTTTTTTTAAGTCTATGATTTAAAAAAAAAGTAAATACTTGTTACTGAATCAGAGGAGTTTCCAGATGCAGTAAAAATAGGTTAATTCAGATTAAAGAGTGTCCTGGAATACAGTAATAGTTAATTAAATTTCATTAGAGCTGGAGACCGAGTACATTACCAAGCATTTAGATGAACAGAAATGATAGGTGGCTCCATAGCTCAGTGGTTAGAGCACTGGTCTTGTAAACCAGGGGTCGCGAGTTCGATCCTCGCTGGGGCCTCACAGTTATTTTGTTTGCGAGACCGTGTTAAATAAAATCATTTTAGATCAGCAAGGGGAGGGGGCGGCTCCAGCGGCTCCGCTCTGCTGCACGCGCCCAGCGCGGGGGCTGTGGCTCCCCCGCCCTGGGCCTGGCTCAGACCCGGAGACCAAAGCAAGGCGCGCGCGCCAGGCAAAGCCGGAGCCGGGAGCCCGGCGGGGCTCTGCCCGCGGCAGCCTCGCAGGGGCGCGGTCAGCACCGGCCCGTTTGCTTCCCCGGCAGCACCGCGCCGGGCGGGGAGCGGGACCGGGACCGGGACCCCGCGCCCGCCGGGCTGGCGGAGTGTCGGGGGAGCCCCCGGCGCTGCGTGCGCCGGTTTCACCCCGGAACCCCCCGCCCCCCCTCGGGGCCCCCCGACCCGCGCTCGAGCTGCTGGGAACTGGGCCCTGCGGCCCCGGCCCTTGGCACGTGTGTGTGTGGGGGGGGGCCCGGGGCGGGGCCGGGCGCAGCGCCCCCGACTTGCCTCCTGGGGCCCGTCCCGGGGCCCCGCGGGGAGCAGTGCCCGGAGCGGGGCTGGGCAGAGGGGAGAGCAAAGCCGGGGGGGAGGAAGCGCCCCGAGTTCCCGCAGCCTCGGCTTTGCTGGCAGAGAGCAGGGACTGCCCTGCCCTGGCTAGGGGGGTTGGCACCTCTACCAACTTAGGTCGGTATAACTCCGCTGTGTGTGTGCGTGTGGGGCATGTGCCCCAATCGTCACAGTACTGAAGAGGTGCCCCTGGCTGTTTTTTTTTAATCACAGCTCAACTAGACCCCAACACCACCCAGGGCCAGTGCAAGGAAGTTTCGTGCCCTAGGTGAAACTTCCACCTTGCGCCTCCCAGCTAACCTTGTCCCCCCGCGGCAGCTAACCCAGACCCCACCCAGGGAGCCTGTCACCTCCACCCGGGGAGTCCCCCCTGCGCAGCAGCTACCCCCCCACCCTGCAGCTAACCCCACCCAGGGAGACAAACCCCGCCCGGGGAGCCCACCTCCACAGCAGCTAACCCCGCCTGGGGAGACTCCCCCCCATGGAAGCTAACCCCACCCAGGAAGCCCCTCCCTCCGCAGCAGCTAACCCTACCTGGGGAGACTCCCCCCACCCCCACAGCAGCTAACTCCGCCCGAGGAGCCCACCCCAGCTCACCTCGGCTCTGCCTCCTCCGCTGAGCATGCCGGCGCCACTCTAATTCTCCTCCCATCCCAGGCTTGCGGCACCGATTGGAGGAGACTTAGAGCGGGGGCTGTGTGCTCAGCGGAGGAGGCAGAGTGGAGGTGCTGTGGGGCGGGAAGCGGTTCCCCTGTGCACCCCCCCCCCTTCCCATTACTGCAGGCGGCCCTCCCCCGCCCCAGCTCACCTCCACTCCACCTCCTCACCTGAGCAGGCTTTTAGGCGCCCCCAACCACTAGGCGCCCTAGGCAGCCACCTAGTTTGCCTAAATGGTTGCACCGGCCCTGCCACCACCACAGTGAAGTCAGTAACTATCTTCAGATTACCAAACCCTAAGCCCACTTCATGAAATCAGATGGATACTTTTGTTCATGGCGTTTTTAATGAGTCTACATTTTTATGAGATTTTTCATGGTTCTTTCTGTTTATAGAAAACAGCTGCTGCTTCTACAGCACCCAACTTTCAGTTATCTCATTGCATGACGTTTTGCATAAGGAACAATATCCAACCTCAGATTACCAGCAGTAACCAAACTATGTGCAGGGGAGATCTAGGGAACAGACTCACTGACAGTGGAGAGGGGGAATCCCTCTCACTGGCCATAGAGGAGCAGTATTGTCCCTCTGTTGTCATTACTACAGCCTCAAGGACTGCCATGAACGCTTCGTCTCCTCTCACTCACAGATCAACTGGGCCTGTTTCCACTGCACCCTTGGTTTACCACCTAATCCCCTTGTACACCAGAGCATGGGTCCATTATGCACAGGTGGTCCAGACCCCTGCTTTGGCTGCCTAAATCCCATGCCTTAGAACTGAACCAATTCTGCTGCATCTGTATCCTGCATCTGGTGAAAGGGGTCAGGATTTGGCCCTGTTTATGTGATTTGGGGAGTGTAAATTGCCATGACACAGATGTTTGCCAAACTCTTTTCACAGTGTTTGGGGTTCAGTTTGATTCAATAGGGTGCTTTGGGTTAGCTTGAATTTCTGTTCAAAGCCACAGCTGGCCTGACTTTCAGATGTGCTGAGCAACTCCAGCCTCCCTTGAAATCAATGGGAGCTGCAGGTACTCCAACTTTGAAAATTAGGCACATAATAACAAATATGTCTAAGTAGACTGCTCCTCTGGTGATTTAAAACAGCTGCCTAAAATAAACACACATTCAGATTTTCTTTTGGACTGTTTAATAGAAGGTGATTCTTTTAAAAAATATATTTTGACAGATAAGAAATTCAGTGGCAAAGGATGATAAAATACTGACCAAAAAAATTAGCCAACTTCAATGTATTTATTCCATATACTGTGATTAAAATATGAACCCCCTCATAACCAGTTAAGCCCACCGATAGATACCTGCTGCCTAATCTTGCAATCCTTATTCAGGCAGCACTCCTTGAAGGTTAAAAATCCAAATGCCTGAAAACCAAATCCTACCCTCATTGCACCTGTGGGACTGTCACTGAAGTCAGTGGAGGCTTTGTATAACTGCTAATGTCAGGAAATGGCCTTCAAAGCAAGATTTGTAAAGAATGTGAAACTTATGAGTCGAGGAAAACCTTGCTGCAGTTAAAGTTATAATAGGACATATAGGAAGTAGTACGCATTCACCAAGACTGAATTTTCCCCCACATAATCTTATGAACATGTTATGGGCATAAAAACTGCACACAGGTCTGATTCTTCTAATAAGGTCTGTGTTGGAAAACTCCAGTCCACAACGCAAACTGGTCATCTTTTTCTCAATCACTTGCTTTCTTTTTGGCCCATTGGGAGTTCTCTTGTGTTCAGAGGGAGCTCCTTGATCTGACCCCTTTTTTCTTCTGTTTTTTCTCCTTAGCTGCTGCTGTTTTCTTGGGGAGAAGTTTCTTCTTGGCTCTGGTTAGCTGGGAACCTTTCCTGTCTGGCAAAGATGTCACACGTGATGCTTTGGATACCTTTGGAGCCTTTGTCTTCTCGTCTGCTGGCTCCAGTTTAGTCTTGGATCCTTTGACCTGCCTCTTCTTGCCAGAAACAGTTGGCTTCACTGCTGACAGCTTGGTGGAGCTTTTTGGGGAAGCTGGCTTCTTGGCTTTTTTGGAAGAAGTTGTTGGGGTGGCTCCTGTGGAGATGGAGGATGTATTGGGAGGCTTAATTGTTGGGGGTTCATTAAGCAGTTCAAGGACAGTCTCTGTGAAAAATAATTAAAATGCTTCAGCATTCCTGGTTTAAGGCAAAAGACTAACTCAGACATATCCCTGAAAAAGAGCCTTAACAGACTGACAGGCAGGCAGACAAGAAACATATTTGCCTTTCAAAAGAGATTAAAAACTGTGATGCTTGAACACTGCCTCACTTTTCTCATTTTGAATCCGCTTCTTCCATTAAATATGAACCCTGGCTGCTTCTTGTAGGGTTGCTAAGAATAAGTTTGTTTTCTCTTAGAATAAAAAATGATGATGGAACATTTGTTTAGAAAAAGGCCAAAATGCATAAAGTGTAAGATGGAATTTGCAAGCAGATTTTAATGAAAGGGTAGATAAAGTTTCTCTTTGGCAGCTCCAGTTTGTTGACGTTATTATCATTAGTATTAATTATTTATATTACAGTAGCATCTACAAGCCCCAGTGGGGTGTCATGGTGCTGGGTACTGTTCAACCTAGATAATGGGAGGCAATCCCTGAGTCTCAGACATTACAATCTAAATATGCACAACAGGGGAACTGGAGTATTATTATCCCAGTTTTACAGATGGGGAAACTGAAGTGCTGAGAGATTAAGGGTTAGAGTCACAAAGAGAGTTAGGTGTTGTGAATGCATAACTTTTAGTCCAGTGAGTGCATAAGTTTCAGCCCAGTGGTTAGGGTAATTGCCTGGGATGTGGGAGACCCTCAGTTCAAGTCCCCCCCTCCACATGAGGTGGAAAAAGAGTTCCGCAGTGGAAAAGCTTCAACAGGAGAGACCGAGGAAGTGGTTAGGCCACTCACATGAAAGATGAATCAGGTGTCTCACACATTACAGGTCAGTGCACTAACCAGTGGGCTAAAAATTATGAGGGAAGTGGACCTCCTCCTCTCCCCATCCCTGGGTGTTTTGTGTGGAATTAGGTGGCCCATGAGCATGTCTACCAGATTAGGAACCTGAAGCAATTTAGGGTTAGGAGCGCCTGTCTTCCCCAGCTCATGAATCACTCGGAGGCCTAGGTGGGACACAGACATTTGAATGCCTAGAGGGAGTCAGCAGTGTGCATGCTCAGAGGCAGAAACTGAGGCGCTCAGGAAACTTTTACAACAAAAACCTAGCCACCGAGTGAGTTTAGGCACCTACTGGGTTTGGCAGCAGCCAAGCAGGAGTCTTGTGAATCACAGTGGTGCCAAAAAACTGGATGTAGGTACCTAAGTCTGGGGGGTAAGTGCCTAAATAGCTTTGTGAATGTAGTCCACAGTGACTTTGGCTACATGGGGAGTCTGTGACAGAGCCCAAAATTGCACTCAGGTCCCCAGATAGTCCCAATCTTGTGCCTTAACCACAACACCATCTGTCCTCGCATGTTTTCTACTCACTCTGTTGCTGTTGTGAAGACAAAAAACTAACTTTCGCCACTTCCAAAGTCCTCTGAGGAGACTAAGTAGAAGCAGCATATAGGCAAGTCGCATCTTAGGTGCATTTAACATGCATGAATTCAGCTTTGCGCAGTCGGCAAAAACAGGGAAATAAAAGAAAAATAACAATATAAAAACTGCATCTGTAGTGCGGGCGATTCCGCCCGCCATTCAACTCCATGAGTGTTTCACTATATGCGGTTTTCACTTTACGCGCTAACCGCGGAACGGAACCCCCACGTAAGATGAGACTTGCCTGTATTTAATATGCAACAGAAACATGAGTTAACATACTTATTGTACGACATTAACAGTTGTTGCATAGTACGTTGGCTTTAACGAATGCTTAAATGTCAACCTTTGAGATTGTATACAGTTGTGCCACACAATAAAATGAAAACCTAAGGACTTACTTGCTAGAGGAGCAAATGGGATATGCTTACTCTTTGTTTTCACTGGAATAGGCTTGTGTTTACATTTCCCAGGTGGAGCTCTCCTGGAAACCAGATTTAAAAGATAAATGATCAGGAAGTTTACTTTTTCAGACAGACAGAGATCACACATCAATCCACCCTGTTAGGTCATGTGCCCTCAGGAGAAACCAGACCATTTGCAATCAGAGAGGGTCAAAAATTAGGAATGCTTTCACAAAAAAGTGTGCCTTTTCTCACTGAAAAATACCCAAGTTTTATTATTGTGGAGGAATATTTTGGTGATACGATTATGAAAGGTGCTACATAAAATTCTCTGTTATTTGCTAGCTACCTCGCTCTATAATATCACCAATGTGCCAAGCTCCTCACCTCTGGCCACCTTCAATAGAGAAAAGTAGAATAAAACAAAACTCCGTTAAATTGCAATGAAAGAAAAATCAGGATGGAAGAGCTGTGATTGTGACACAACTGAGAGAGCTAGACTGCTACCCAACTCACTCGCGGCTGAGATGCCAGAGTGTGTGAAGCCCTAAGGCCCTGATTTTCTGAGGTGCTGAGCAACCTCAGCTTTCACTGGAATTGTGGATTCTGAGCACTCCTGAAAAGCAGACCCTTACTAAAGTGAGATGCTTAATCAAACAGACAAGACCAAAGCTGAACAGATGAGCAATGAGACCTAGTTATCAGGGAACCCAGATGAGGTGCAGAAAGAAAAGAAAATCTCTAAAGGACCATGGGCGATGGGTATCATAGGCTAGGAGAGGCTGTGCCTCCCCAAACAGCCAGGCATGGCCCTGCCCACCAGGGGCGGCTCTAAACATTTCGCCACCCCAAGCACAGCGGCATGCCGCGGGGGGCGCTCTGCCGGTCGCCGGTCCCGCGGCTCCGGTGGACCTCCCGCAGGCATGCTTGCGGAGGTTCCACTGGTCCCACGGCTTCGGTGGACCTCCTGCAGGCGTGCCTGCGGAGACTCCACTGGTCCCGCGGCTCCACTGAAGCCGCGGGACCAGCGGACCCTCCGCGGGCACGCCTGCGGGAGGTCCACCAGAGCTGCCTGCCGCCCTCCTGGCGACTGGCAGAACGCCCCCCCATGGCATGCCGCCCCAAGCACGCGCTTGGCGTGCTGGGGCCTGGAGCCACCCCTGCTGCCCACACTCTGCCCCCAGGCTCCCCTCCCCCTGCTTCCCACTAGCCACAGCTCATGTCTCCCTGTGGGGTGGCCCCAGCTCAGGCCGTGCCACCTGCCCTCCTGGGGCTGGGGCCACGCCGCCCACCCTCCCGGTGCTCTGGAGCTGGGGAGGCTGGGCCCACGCCACCCCCCGCCCTCCCAGCACTCTGGGGAGCTAGCCTCAGGCTTGGGGCCATCAGCTGCAGTGGGGGGAGGCCTCTGGGCTCCGGCAGGATGTATGTGCGGAAGGGGTGGGGCCTCAGGTGGAAGGAGCGGGGCTGAGGGCTAGCCTCCCCCAGCCAGCGGTTCACCACCCATGCAAAGGACCAAGGGAAAGATTAAACATACAGTCATGCTCTAGAAGGCAGGTGATGGGGTGAGGGGAGAAGCTTCTGAAACTCAAAGAAAATTGGTTCATTTCAGGAAAACTTGCAGAGCAAGGCCACCTGTGGAGTAATGCTGTTCATTAGTGAGCTGCCTCCTTGCCCGCTTGCAGGAAGCTGGCCACGTGGAAACTCTCTTAAGGCTTCTGGAAAATGTAAAGCTGGGTTTCTCCATTCATACAGTAGAACCTCGGAGTTACGAACACCTCAGAACACATGCAGTGGAGTCCTGCAAGCCAGCTTTCCTTGTGTGCAAATCCAGAAGAAATCCCTACAGAACATTTGCCAAGTCATAGATGGCAACAATTCAGGAAAGTGCCAGCATATCACTGCTTTTGAACAGCCTCCTAAGATTATCAAAATGTAGCCTAATAGACTTACCCTGGAGAACTGATTCATAGCTGACCCTGCTAAACCCTATTAACCTCAGTTCATAATACTGGAATTCATGGGAGAACAGAGATTACAAAGCATTTTTAATGTTTTCAATTTAAATTAGTTTAATTGGTTTTTTTCACCTTTCTCTGCAGTATGGGGCATGATTTGCCTGGACATAGTTCACCTCATCAGTCAGGCATTGGTGGCACCTGGGTCTCTCCTGTTCTCTGCCTGTGGCACACAACAGTTCAGTCTCCTCACGACTAACATGCTTTAACTGAAGTACTTGGGCTCAACATAGGGGAATTTGGGTGAAATTTAATGGCCTGTGATATGTAGGGGGTCAGACTAGATTAGTATTTCTCAAACTGAGGGTCCCAACCCAAAAGGAGGTTGCAAGGCTATTGCAGGGGGGTTGCGGCCAGAGAGCCCTGCTCTGAAGGCAGCGCCACTGCCAGCAGCAGCGCAGAAGAAAGGGTGCTATGCTATGAGGCGCGGGTCGTCACTTTTTTGAGAGGGGGTCGTTACAGCCTGAAATATTTTCAAACGGGAGCCCAGCAAAAAGAGATGGAGCACCTCTGGACTAGATGATCTAAATGGTCCCTTCTTGCCTTAAATTCCAGGACATGGGCGGCGGGTATAATAGGCTTAGCCTTCCCTGGTGCTGCCACTGATCTGCCACCGGACACCTGAGCTGCGGTGGCCCCGCCCCTTCCCCGAGACCCCACCACCACCTCCTCCACTCCGCCCCCAGGTCCCTGCTGCTTGCTGCATCCCTCCTCCTCAGGGCGGGGAGAGCCAGCGGCCGGCAGAGTGAGGAGGCACGGCCGGCAGAATGAGGAGGCTCGGCCGGGCGCTCTGGGACTGGTGGGGCTTTCAGGGGCAGGGAGGGGCTGGAGCCTGGGGAGCCAGCGGCTCAGCACTGGCAGCCAGCAGCTCGTCCTGGGGAGGGCCGTCAGGGTGGGAGGGGCTGGTGCTCAAGGGGGCCAACCCAGCACTGGGTCAGCCTGGTGCTCAGGGGGCCAATGGCCTGACGCTGGTGGTTGGGGCCAGCAGCTGAGGCAGGGGAGGGCCTTCAGGGGTGGGGGGCTAGCAGTTCGGCCCAGTGCTGGGGCTGGCCCAGGACTTGTGGGCTCCAGGTTGTGGGGGGCAGGGCCTTGGGCAGAAGGGGCAGGGCTAGCCTCCCCAAAGCAGGCGTTTACCCACCACCCGGGCTCCAGGACACTATGAAATAGTGAACAATGTTGGCAAGACAATGCTAAACACTCAAATCCTTTAGGCACAGAACTGATGCAGCAGGAGGCGTGGCGATGCAGGCTCCCCACACAATATGCCTCAGCTGTATTCTGGAAAGACCACCTTGCATGGTGAAAGGGCATTTTTGTGTGCATGGCCCATTCAGTTCTTGGCCTGTTTGCTGAGGCTGACAGACAACAAAGGGGCCAGTCTGCATCAGCTGTGATGTGAACAAAAACTAGGGCCCTGAGGAATTTCTTGGAGAACACTAATTAATTTCACATAAGCCACTTGTGAGACAGTAACTCCATGAGTAGCCTTATGCAGGTTGGATTTGAAGTAGTGGCCTAGAGGTAAAAGCACTGTAACCCATTACCAATCCCCATCTAATCCCCCTTGTGTCATGTATCATCAGCCATTTACCAGGTTTTAATACTTCATAGGTCACTAACCCCTTTGTAGGGGTAACTTTTACATCACTAACCTGGGGATTGTGATGAGAAGAACATGGCAGCCGGGTTAAAGTTATGTTGAGTAAGAAAGAAAAATTTTGGTGAACGGCCTTTTTGGCATTACAAAATTAATGTTGTCTATTTTACAGGGTCCTTGGCTGACATATAGACGGAAAAAGGCTGACTCTGTCGTGAACCTGAAGGGTATTGATTATTACTTTGTACTATTAAAGCATGTTTGTGTTGTATCTTTGACTTGTAAAAAAAGTGAACAGTTTTTAACCTTATTGTCCCCAAACTTTTAACAGATTTTGGGCCTGATTCTATTCTCAGTTGTATCAGCCTAAGTCTGAAGTAATATAAATGAATACAAATGTCAGTCTAATTCTAGAATTAACTTCACTCAAGCCAGTGGAGTTGCTCAAGATTTACAATAGGGTAACTGAGATCAAAATGTAGATGAGTAGATTACTGATATACATTCCACATCTATTGAGCCAACTAGATAATTTGTGTTGATTATAAAGCAGCATGCAAGAGAAAACCAGATCTTAATGCTAACCTTGCAGGATCAACAATTTTGTAGATAGATCCATGGGGTGCATAGGCACTGGGATAAGAAGTAGCCATAAAATAAAGCTCCCCTAAACAAACAGAGAGAGAGAGAAAAAGAAAATAAGCTGTTTCAGATGCAAATGCAGAGAATTATTGCAGATTTGGTGCACTGCCATTTCCCCCTTCCCTTGCCCCTCCATTATATCACATAATTGGAAAGGAAGACACAATCCTATTTGTTTCATTCAAAATCCTTCTTCACAGCTTGGGCCATGGTCTCACAGCATGATCCATGTGGACAGATTGCAATGCCCACACACAGACCCACTGATTTCAGTGGGGCTTCATGCAGGCATAGCAGTCCTGTGCCAATCACAATGCAGCATCGGACCTATTGTGTCCCGCTGTGGAGGACACTCCAAAAGATTATTTTATTGGGTATATCTTATGAGTGTACTTTCTAAAAGGCTTGTTTTTATCCAGGGCAGCCAGCAATTATAAATAGAGGAAACACACACACAAAATCAAAATATTTAGCTGACTTATAAACTACCAAAAAAATCAAACAGGCTCTAGAATGGCTAATCATTTAGTACAAAAGTCTCTTGATACTGGGCTGCTCAGGTTCATATTTGGAGAAATTGACTACCATCCCTAGAATACATCTCTTTTCATTAGCCATCAGTATAATATCTAGGGAGGTTATTGTAGTTTGAGCAAATACCAGGAGAAACTATTGTTGTAGGTTCAAATTACATTACAGCACTGACAATTTTTAGAGGAAGAGTTGATACCGGAGTTTAACATTCATCCCTGCCACTTATTACTAGAACAGAGGCTAAAGCCTGTCAGTGTTTTACACTAAAGCAACATTTCTGTATTCTCCAGGTCTCTCTGTGTCTTCTGCCTTATTTTTCATTTTCTAGAAATGGTAGCCAAATGCGTAAGAAACTACTATTCCCCGGTCTGAGATCATCCAGGATCTTTTCCATTACAAGCACAGGATGATATCCATATTCTGCTGAACCATAAGATATTATCAGAGGGCTTCCTCTTCTTCCAAACTCTGCCAGAGTACAGCTGGCTGCTATCCAAAGCTTTGAGATCAATTTTGCATTATGCATTGGAGAGCTCTTTGTACTCAGGAAGCCCCAAAGGCATGACCTGGATCTGTTAGTAATTTCACTTTTGTTATAGCCATGATGACATTTTAAATCCTTGACCATGCTTTGAGACATTCCTACCAGATACAGAAAAAGGAATTGTTTTTCCTCTCTCTCTTCAAACCAAGGTCTCTTCAGACCAGAGCTCCTAGTGTTGCCATTGTGAATGAGAATGGTGCCTTGATGGGGTAGAGATTCAGCTGACTGCAAGAACTGGGGTGAAGAGGATCCCATTGCAGTGACCCATACTTCTACATTTTTTAATTTAAACAAGTGAACAAACAATGTATATGGGCATGAATCAAAACATGAATCCAACCACCCCACCCAACTTTGAGTGAGTTCAGATCCAGATTCAAATTTCAAGTGGGTAGTGAGCTCTATCATGAGCTGTCTTGAGTTCTGCATCACGTGTGTCCGGGGTAGGTGGGAAAAATTCACAAGGTCTCATGACTGGGCATATTTCTGAACTGTCTGAACCATCTGCCAATCCCAGCTGCAATGCTGAGATATTTCATCACCCCTGCGCAGTCAGTCAATCTTCACTAACATTTCCCAAGGGCAGCCAAACCCCATATATTTGCCCTGAAACACAGAACCTAATTTCCTATACAAATGTGGTTAGGGAGATGCATTACCTGCCTCGTCTTCAGCAAAGGAGATGATGAATTTGCTGTAAGAGCTGATCAGCCCAGGGAAAGCACAGGCTTTAGTGCTACCAATACAAATATCTTGTTTCTTCCATTTATTTTCCCTCTCATCTTCCTGCAAAGCCATCAGGCGACTGGATGAAAAATAAAACCTTATGTTGTAGGATTCCATTTTTCCATTCTCAGGGTTAATTCCTGCAAAAATCATGCATCACTGGAAGTAAAAGGTTAGTTGGACCCTGATCCTTAAACTAGGTTTAATTTTCTTTTGTGTAAGATGGGCCTGAATAAAAACCCCAATCCTGAAAGCTCTAACTTGGGTGAAGTTCAGATCCAGATCAGAATTGTACAGGTGCTGTCTCCGTAATGGACCAAACCAAACCATTGATCTAAATACACTGAATGTCTGGGACTTTCACTGACTGTCTAGGACTTTCACTGACTGTGGGCCAGAGGGTTTCAGAACGCTCAGATATGGAAGCCGTATAAATATAAAAGAAATAGAAAAGAATGGAAACTGTTGTCTCCCTCACCCACTCATGAAATCACCAAAAATGTAGAGGCCATTCAGGTTTGGGGATTCACATCCCCGGTACACGTATCCTCCAGTGACTGACTTCCCCACACTGTGGCCATAGGCAAATATCGGAAGAATGTCATCTGTTAAAAAACACACACACACACAAAAACAGAATAACTTTCACGGACTCGCTGATCAAAGAGCAACTGGGCAACAATATTGATGTATGCAATGGAGGCCAAAAGGGCTAGTGCACATGGGAGTAGGTTGGTTCATTTCAATGGGGTTTCATCCATTTACACCAGCAGAGAATTTGGCCCTGAGGCTTTAAAGAGCTTCCTACGTGGCTTAACAAGACTCAGCCAGTGAACTACATTATCATGCTGGACCAATATTCTTTACATCAGGTAAATGCTGCAGAGAGAGTTCATGAAACGTTACATGTGGCCAAGTGTAGCAAGCATTTTAACAAAGATTAACATTAAAAATTCTGTTGCTTTCTACTGAAAAGACAAAATATGGAAGCAGGACGTTGCAGCTCAGCTCAACAGATTTATACATTGCAACTGCTCCCAGTACAGTAAATGCTAACCATGGACGGCAACTGAAAATCATTCTGCTGGATCACAAATATTACCAGAAATGTAAGTTACTGTCACCCTTTCTGCCTGGCACCATGAAAGGTGGTTCCAGCCCTTTTGGGGAGGGGCTGACATTGTGCTCCTGAAAACGTTCAGTCCTGTCCTCGCTTTTTCAATATGACTGAGGTTTTCTTTTTATGCTGAACAGCGCAGATAGAAAAATGTAATGAGTTAAAATCTAAAGCCTAGCAGCCAAGCCTAACACAGGCACATGGTAAACTTTCTGGTCCTTAGGCCACAGTGCTGGACCTTGTTAAAAACTACTGGCATATTCAGCAGTGAAGGCACCATATGGCAACCACCAGCACATTTTATTTTATTATCTTAAGAGTAGTGTTTGTCAACAAAATCCTTAAGGAACATAATTACACTCAGCTCTTATACTGTGCTTTTCATCAGTTGATATCAAAGCAATTTACAAAGATGAGTGGTATCATTAGCCCCATTTTACAGATGGGGAAACTGATGCAGAGAAAGGTGAAATGACTTATCAAAGACAAAGTCAGCCAGGAGTAAAACCCAGGTCTTCTGAGGCCCACTCCAGTGCTCTATCCAGTAGGCAGCACTGCCTCCCACATAGGATTTGCTACAAGATCATGTCACCAAGCCTGGCCACTACCTGATGTTTCAGAGGAAAGCAACTATTCCCGATAATGCACTTAGGCCCCAGTCCAGTGCCCACTGGACTCCATAGAAGATTTCTGTTGACTGAAATGGGCACTGGCACTGGTCCTTTGCCATTTGTGCAATGCAGTGCACAACAGGGAATTCTTGCGATGCCGGGATGTTTTGTATTTTGATGCCTCTGGATTGGAAAGCTGGGGGGCTGTATGTTTTCTTATCAGACCGGAACATATTCCCCATCCTCCTGTACATGACTTCAGATTACAGAGGTTCACTGGAAAAGCGGCAGTATAGTCGTTAACTAAGTACATACTGCATGGTGTGTGCTCTTTCAAGCAAAGCTCCCACAAGAAGCTATTGGCTTACCTAAAGAGGAATTATAGCAAAGCTTTATGTCATAACATTCAAATCCCTCCTTAGCTCTCCAGCCGTAGTTCCCTCCTTTAACAATGATGTCAACTTCTTCAAACCTGTTCTGTCCAACATCACCACAGAATATTCTCCCTCGTCCCTTGTGAGTGACTGGGTCCCCTCTGTCAACAGCACAGCGCCACATATTCCTGACCCCGTAGGCATAGACCTCAGGGAGAGCCTTGGGGTCCAACACAAAGGGGTTATCTGGTGGGATGCGATATGGCTTTCCATCTTTGCTTTTTCTATTCACATCTATCCGTAAAACTTTTCCTAGTAACGTACTCCTAAAAGTAAGGCAAGGCATAAGCAATAGGTTAATGAGACTGCCAGGTAAATCAAGGCTCATAAATGTTAATCTCAGAGTTGGTGGGAAAATAGGACATTGTGAAAATTTTCATGAAAAATTTCCCCTTTTTTCATCAAAAAATATTTAAAATTAAAAAAAATTTCAACCAGCTCTCAGAAATACTGTAATGAACTGGATTGGGTGGGTGGGGGAGGTGGAGGGAGTACACAGGCACCACTGCCTTCTCCTGAAGGGAATCAGAACTGCTTGGCTGTGTGCGATAGGCCCTCTGCTGCACACAGCTAATGGAGTTTCTCCTTTAGCTCACATAGGATCTGTGTTTTTCTGGAGAAAGGAGATATCAGGTCTCTCTCTCTGCTTTCCCCGTGAAGTTCCACATGGCCACAGTGCGACAGCCATTAAGCCCCATTACAATATTCTTCAATCAACACAAAAACTACCGTCACAAATGATACTCATTGGCACCCTTGTCTCAGTAGAGGGGCAAAAGAATGGATGGACCATGGTAGCAAAACCAGCCCTTAAAGGTGGTTCCACCAGGTCAGAGCTGAGGCATGGGGCAGTGAGGGGGAAGCCTGCACTGCTGCTCCATGGGCTATACTGGTTCTAGGTGTGTGCAGAAAACTTCATTCTCAGGAAACATCAATCTGTACCATGGGCACTAACTTCACTTTCAAGTTTTTGTCAAAAGCAATGTGTTATTTATATAGGTATATTCAGCTGCAAAAATAGCTTACATTAAAACTGGATTCACAAAGTGTCCCTTGTAAGGACAGAAGGACTGGACTAATATAGACATCCAGTGTAAATGACTCACTCATGCTGTTTGGCATGGAAAACAAGATGCTGTCTGCAGTCGCTGAATAGGAAACAACATAAATTTAACTGATTTTCAACTGTCATGTAAAATTGCTCTTCATTTCCCTTGTAGCCAGTACTAGTATGCAGTTCTTCCACGATATTAAGGCTAAGATCTTCAAAACCACTTAGGGGATTCGGATTTCAATTCCCAACAGGATTTGGACATCCGAATCTCCTAGGCTTTTGAATTTTCAGGCTTTGAAAATCTCATCCTAAAAGTACACTGAGGATACTGCCTGATGTACTGTAAATTGGGGGTAATCCTGGTTTGCAATGACTAGTCAAGTAGCATTTTTGTTGTATCAGTCCATTCTCTTGTTTTGCTAAAAGTCCAAATTCTGTCTCATCATGCACTAAGCCAATGCATTGCACTAACATGAGAGATGGATAAACCTGTCCTCCAGCTTACTTGTTCTGAGCATTCCCAAATTTTCCAAAAGGGTCTCCAGCTTTCCCTCCGTCCCCAATGAACAGATACAGACAGCCATCCAGGCCAAAGAGGAGCTGCCCCCCATTATGATTTGCAGCTGGTTCTTCAAGCTCCAAAAGACTCCTAAAAAGAAAGGAAAGAGAAATAACCATGGATGTAGCCCCTGGACAAGATTCAGTGTCTTGTTGGGTTAGAGAAATGTGTTACTATTCGGTCCACACAATAAGCTTATCTGCATAACGTATCTTTCCAAGATATCTTACTGTTTCCAAGCTAAGCAAGGACCTTTCATGTCCTTTGATAATCACATCCCTCAATTTATGGGTATGTCTACGTTTGAGCTGGGAGGTGTGATTCCCACCTTGCGTGGACATACAAGTAGCATTGTCTCCGTGGCAGCACAGATGGCCTCTCGGGCTAGCCATCTTGAGTACAATCCTGCCTGACCTGGGTATGTGGCTAACCCAAGCTGCTGCCTATGCTGCTGGGGACACATTGCTATTTTTGCAGGGCCGGCTCCAGAGTTTTTGCTGCCCCAAGCAGAAAAAAAAAATGTGATCGCGATCTGCAGCTCTACCGCCGCCACTTCAGTCTTTGGTGGCAATTCCACGGCTGGTCCTTCGCTCCGAGAGGGACCGAGGGACCCGCGGCCAAATTGCCGCCAAAGACCCAGACATGCCACCCCTCACCGTTGGTCGCCCCAAGCACCTGCTTGCTGGGCTGGTGCCTGGAGCTGGCCCTGATTTTTAGACGCTAGCTTGAGCGGAGCTAATGCAGGTACATCTACATGAGCTGGAAATTACACCTCCCAGCTCAAATGTAGAGACATACTCTAGGTCTGCAAGGCACATGGCAGCCTGGTAATGATAAGTGCATAACTAGCAGGTGGGCACTGATTGTTCCCATTAATTTCATCTTGCCCTTTCAGCAAATGGTAAAATCAAATAGCTTAGTGGATCTTGTTCTTTTCTTACTGTAAAGGCAGAGCTCCCAGAAAGTTTGACAGTCCAGCGGCACTTTTCAGCCATAATAAACTGTGAAATGTGTTCAGCACGTATCTATCTATATTTCCAATTGGATTTTTAAAATCTAATTTTGTTGAGTGCATTTTCTAGCAGTTGATGATGAAGGTGTCAGGGGTGTGTTAGTGCTCAGGGAAATGGGCCAGACATCAAGGCCTTGGGGCTGAAGTTCTCTGTTGATCCACAGAACATGTACAGCATGACTGTGACCGTGCAAGCCCCACCCACACTCCCCCACCATTGTACTTTCATCTTAACAGAGAAGAGCCACCTCTAGAAGTCCCCAGTGTCCATTCAGTCCTTGACTGCTCTGCTCAGACTACCAACAAGGATACTAACGAGTGCTTCAGTTTTCCCGTCTGTAAAATGTGGACAATAGTACTTCCTTCAGAGGGTTCTTCAGAAGCGTATTTCCTTTGGAAATCACTTTAGATTCCCTCTAGGAAAGGCATTACAGAAATGCAAAAACGTCATTAGTATTATTTATTAGTAGCAGAGTGCTCATCATGCTGGGGGTTTCTGTAATATGGACACTTGCCACTGGGAATAGGAATGAGACCCATCAGTTTTATGTCTCCTGGGCTGCTCTGCAGCTATCAGCCACTACCCATTTCATCCATTACCAGATGGAATGTTTTCAGTCAGGTGACCTACCACCATTAGCCTTTTTTAACCTGTTACTGGTTGGGGCTTCAAAATGTGATGTCATCTGTGCCCCTTGTGGCACAGAATCCACCACCAACTGGGGCGCAACCAGAATTTTCCTAAGGAGGGAGCCTAGAGCTTTCCCTCCCCTGCACTCAGCCCAAGCTCTCTGCCCCACACTTTCCCCTTGTACCCAGTCCAACCCATCCACACTGCCTCTGCACCCAGCTCTGAGCTCCCCACCCCAAACTCAGCTTCATGGTCTCCACACCCTACACTCAGTCCCGAGTTCTTACCCAGAGAGGTGATCAAGCTGAAGAGTAACATCCCCAACAGGGCACAGGCTAATCCCCTCCTCCTGCATCTCTGGTTCCCCAAGAAGCACCAAAAAAAAGCCCAGATCCAGTCCTCCCACCCTCTTGGGCACTGGGGGTTCCCAGTCTCCCTGCTCTACTTCCCCTTAGGAGCTGAAGAACTGCAGAGGTGGGGGGCCCAAGCAGGCACAATGCTACTCAGATTTGGTCCGGCCATCCCAAAGTGGCTGGGCCAAATTTCCAGCTCTGGTCAGGCCCTGGGTCCCCCCAGCTCTCCCTTAATTGCACCCCTGACCACCAACCATCGGCACAGAAATAAAATACCAGTGCTCATTCAAAAACATGAATCTTCCAACACATTTCAAAGTTTATTCTGGGTGAAAACTGTTTCTTGCCTTTTAAACGTTCACTATGAGAAATGGGCACTGGGTTTTTGTTTTAAATACGTCTTTCAGCATGACTGTGAAGCTCACAAGGAACAAAATTATTACTAAATCCTTTTCTATGAGTGAAAGGGACAGAATCAGCCTCCCCAGAAAAGATGTTCTCGTTCTGAGCAGTTTAACTTTTATTAGAGGTGAGACCAAGCTGGTGCCACTAAGAACTTCTGTAGTGCCTTTAGCCCTGTGATGTGTATGTGATTTTTATATTATCATTGCAGTAAAATACCTTTGCAGTGGGCAATAAAAACACAGAGCCTATTTAACATTATTGTCTATAAAGCAATTTCAGAGCAGGAGTTAATTCTCTAGAGGGTTCACAGTTTGAAAAGTTGGTGTGTTTGAGGCTGCCACTGTACTGCTACATTTCACAGGGCAGGGACAGGAGGCAGTGTGTCTAATGGTTAGAGAAGGAGAATTTGGTGCTATTTTCCATTCTACTTTGGGCTCACCCTGTGACCTTGAATGAGCACTCACATCTCTTTTTGTCTCTGTTTAGCATCTCTTTAATGGGCCCAGCCAAACACCTGGATGTGCACAACTTAGAATGGTCATGAGCTCAGCGTTCAGATCCAGATGTTGCAGTTGGGCAGGTTCCTATGTGGTCATATGAGAAACTGATACATTCAAAATGGCTCTGAATAAGCTTTACCTTTCTGAGCGTGGATCAGCCTTGTTGACATCAGATGCTAAAACTTTGAATTCACTGATCCGGATCTTCTCCGCTTTCTTCTTGTCCATGTACGAATAATAGATGTAAAATTTTCTGTTGTGTTTGTGCTTGGGGTGAAAGGCCATCCCTAGGAAACCCCTCTCATCCCCTATCCATGGGCTAGCCAGCACTATTTTCTTAATATCTAGAAAGGGCTCCTCCAATCGGCTCCCATCAGGCAAGTAGACCCAGATGATCCCCACCTGTTCAGCTACGAACATGCGGTGGGTGTTGTCATTAGCATGGAGCATCAGTACGGGATTCCTCAGCCCATTAGCAACCTCTGTCAGGCACAGCTGAAGGCAGCCCTTGGGGTCCTCCACTACTGACCCCAGGTTGCGATTGAGGTCTGTGTTTTTCAGCACATTAGGGTAGCAATAGTCTTGGTCCTGTATGTTAAGGAGGTTACAGAAGCGGGTTTTGTTCCTCTCACAGCATTCTTGAATGTGTTTATCATTAGTCAGCAGTGTAATAGCAGAGCGGCAATTGAAATGGAACTCAGAGCAGTAGTCAAAGCAAAGTCCTGGGAGGTTCCTAAGAGGTGTCTGGGGGTTTTCTGCATCGTAGAGATGTGCAGCATATGGGGAACACTCCTATGAAAATAAATAAAAACTAATTACACGTCTGTGTATACAGATCCCTGATGCACTGAGTAGCCTTCATCCAATCAAATTGGTCAGTAACATGCAAGTAATTAGTAAGACTAATAGTCCCAATTAAACAATCTTGGAATAACATTGCCATTGATATATTTAAGGTCTTGATTCAATAAAGCATTTAAGCACATACCTAGCTTTAAGCATGTGTGCAGTCCCATTGAAGTCAATGCATAACCTTGAATTATGATCAAACTTAGCTTGGACTGAGATTTAAAACTCTTGGGTTGTATTCCTGGATCCCCCACTGACTCTCTGTGTGATCTTGGACAAATCACTGAGGTCAACATTTTCACACTTGTGTGCCTAAAGTTCTGCACCTTAATCAGATTTTTAGATGTGCAAGATTTAGGTTAAGTACCTAACATTAGGCACCCAAGTTTGAAGATTTAGGTGCTCACAGCTCTGTGCCTCAGTTTCCTCATCTGTATAATGAGGGTATTAACACTTACCTACCCAATTTCGCAAAATTCCACTAGCCTTTCACCCAGCTGGGTTTCTGTCTTGGACCCATCAGAAAATTAATGTTTCTATTAATACTTGATCTGTATATTTGTTGGTGCAAGCTCTATAGAAACAAAAACACAATCAGTTAAATCCTGATGCTCCTCTCACCCTGGTTTTGCACTGGTGTCATTCCATTGACTTCAGGAGTTCTTTCTGCTGTAACTGTGTGAAGTATTCAAGAGGCTAATAACTATGGCAACTGGTACAGTATCCAAATGTGCTTGCAGGTGAGGGAGATATGCATTTCTCATTGGAGCAAGAAGCAACCTCAGCACCTCTAACCTTAATGAACTCCCTGCAGCCTCTACTCCTTATCACTGTGGTGCTAGGTCTTCTACAGTTTAAGGTATTGAACAAAGCGTACCCTCTAAGCAGGGGACATTCTTTCCCAGCCATTCACTTAGTAGCCTATGCTGTTTCTAAACTATTCACATTTCCAACTCATTGTCTGTGTTGCAAGGAATGCAGACAACCACCATTGTTTTGGCTAAATGTCTGAGGTGATGGCATTCCTTAGGGTCTATGTAAAACCACCAGGATTAAGCAATTTCACACTAATTGCTGGTCATTTCCCTCCTCTATGGAGGAAGGGGACAGTGGGGGATGAGGAAAAGGAATGGATTATTATTTCTACTAATGAATAGGGCTGAAGAAATAAGAAGATCCTCAGATCCAGATGTCACTTGTCTGTCATCTTCAAGACAAATGACCGATTTCTCACTAAGTGTAACGAATTGCAATTGTGAGCATAACTCAGTGAAATTAATTGTGACAAATCTGGGGCCTTTTAGCATGTCACAGTTGTCTCACTCATGTCACACAGACCTTCCTGGAGACAGTGGGGATAGAACTCTAACCCTTCAGCTCCAAAAAGCTAAAGGAGTATCTCCATTAACTATTAACATACAGGCCCCTGTGACACTCAGTTCTCATTCACAGTATTTGCTAACCCCACTCGTTCCGAAATCATGAGTCAGCCCCCACCCCAATCATGATACTGGCTGAAGGGTTGGGGAGGGTGGTTACAAAAATAATAAATATTGTGTCCTTTTTATTTGTATTCTGGTTTTTGAGCCTTTAGGATTCTCCCTAGCACATGCCAAGTTACAAGCAGTGTGCCTGATCGATACCAGAGTCTTAAAACATGCCAATCGCGACGTTAGCTAGCACATGCTAATATCACACCTTTCAATCCTAGTCCAAACAAGGTTTTATTCACCTTCCCCCTGCACCAGCCAGCTGAACAGGGAAACCTTACATTACATCCTCACAAAGGCTGGTGAAGCTGCCGTTCTTGTGTGCTACCAGGGATTGCCTCCTGGGGCATCAGCTGCCATGAGTGCTCTTTCTTAAGGACATCAAAGGCAGGTCTTGACCAGGGCTTCACCTGGACTGTATGGACCAGCTCCTCAGCTGGCATATCTCAGACTAGCTACCCTTTTACAGCCTCTGAGGATCTGGCCTTTCTAGCCCTAAATGTTTTCAATCAGTCAATCGAATAATTAGCAAATATGGCCCGGACTATGTAAACCAGAGCAGCTCCACTGATGTCAATGGAGTCATGTCACTTTACGCAAGCTGATGAGTTGATCTTTTGCTTTCACGTCAGCTAAAATTATAAAGGGAAATGCAGGAGATCTAGGCTGTGACAGAGGCAAAGCTGTTAAAAATACTTTCTAAACCACTCGTTACACGAGTGCTCTCTGTCTGTATATATGTAAATAGATATCGACAAGGTGCCAGGATCTGGCACTCAGGAACGTGTAGCATGTCCCCTGGGTTTTGTAGGACTAATAAAAGTTGTTGTGTGCTGCAAAGAGGAAGCTATTTTTAGTGCATTACATCAGCTCTTAACACCAACTTGCTACCATCCCAAGAAGACTATCAAAAGCAGGCCTGTTTGCGCTCCACTATTTCTAGCATAGAATAGATGCATTGCCTTCCACGCACATGCCTGAAAGGGCTTTGGCTATGTCTCTACTATAAGTGATACAGTGGCATAGCTAGGGTGCTATAACTGTGCGGCAGTAAGTCCCTCGGCCCACGCCACTTCCAGCAACTCCCATTGGCCCAGAGCAGCAATTCGTGGCCAGTGGGAGCCGCGATCAGCTGGTAAACACACCAGCCTGGCTTGCCAGGGGCTTTCCCTACAGAAGCGGTGACCCCTGTTTGAGAAACCCTGGTGTAGATGCACACTATAGTGATGCAAATGTTTTTTCTATCGCTGTAGAAACTTCACCTTGGGGAGCAGAAGCCATCTTCCATTGACTTAGCTGTGTGCAAGATTGGATCCTGACATTGTAAGCGTCTCATAGTCTGTTTTGTATGATGTGAAGCACTCATCACATGTATCAACATTTAACAATCATTACTAATTATTAATATGTCCTTGATTTGGTGTAATGATGATCTGTCCTCACTACTTATTGGATCAAAGAGCTACGGCTGACTTCACTTGAGAGGAAAAAGCACTATGCAGTAGAACCTTGCTGACTGTGCTAATCCAATAAACAATTGAATCTCACTAAGTAACCTAGCCTGTTCCCAGTGTGTTGACATTAACATCAATAGGAAAAGAAGCAAGTCATTAAAAACTAGCAGTCACTACCCACTTCTCATCAAAGAGTTAATAGATGAGTCATTATTATAGAATCTCAGGTTACTAAGACAATTATTTTTAAAAATATACACCAGTATTTTTATAATATGCTATGAAATATGATTACAATGAATTCAAGCTAAGCTACACGTATCAGGACTTATAATCAAAGTATAAAGATGCAACAGTCTTAATTGTTATTATTAATGTATGTGCTCATTTTCTAGCTGTCAAATATAGGAAATCCTCCATAGGCTGCTCAATCATTAAACATTAGTGTGAATTATATTCTGCCATGGCCATATTAATTTTTTTCTTACTTTATTGGCTGTAAGTGACTGATAAAATGTTGATGTTGTTTTTCTGAAAGTTGGTTTCTCCAAGGTGACTCCAGACTCCTACCAATGAGACTATAAAAGTGGAAGTATTTCGTAAACATGGATAATATTTGAGAGCTAAAAAGGATTAGCTGGAAGAATTTTATACCTATGTGATAAGCAAAAATATGGTTTTGGGCTGCTTTGTGTTGGCATACAGTAAATCATGACCAGCATAATTAGCATACAGTACCTGCTAAAAAGTCAGGTCCTTTCTGCCCACAAATCATTGTGCAGGCAGGAACCCAAGAAGAGCTTTTACTACTGAACTGTCTGCTTCCATGAGCCAGATGGGCAATGGGAAGAAAGCACAGGGGAATGCAACAGCTGAAGCTTCAGGATCGTTCAGCTGCATGAATCTTCTGGCTGCTTCTTAATGTTGTTCTACTTTAATAACCACAGCGTTTGCAGTGTACTAGGCAGGAGCACAATCTAAACACATTCGTCATGAGATCTGGTAATGCAAACACTGTGCTTCATGTCCTGTATAATCCGCCATCCAAGTCACCCTGTATTTATGAGCAGAATGAAAAATAAATATTGATCTTTTTAATCCTCCCTTAGTTTCAAAGGGGCGAGTATTGTCCCCCTCCTAACAGCAGGATACACTCCTTCATTTCATCAGCACTTACAGCTATCAAAAAATAGTAATTCATTATTAACTATTCTTACTGATGCTGTTACATGCATTTATAGGACATCTATCCCTGTGATACCTGGCCACACTTTGATTCCAATGCAAACTGTGCAATAACCATTATCCAGTAGCATTACCCCCACTGTCCCCCCTCCCCCAAATCCGCACATCCCCACAGCATCACAAATGTAAAAAGGTATGACAGGGAGAAATCACCTTTTAATGAAACCTATAGCACATGAGCGTGCACACAAACAAATGCACATAGTGTAAACTACAGGTTGAAACCCTCTGCCCTACCTGACACAGGATATCCTTGATATACCCTCCACACAGCTCGTGGCCCTGGAGATCAATGTAATCCATGATCTCCCAGTATTTAGCTGCAATGCTGTTGTCCTTATCCTGGTCACAGCAGCCAAAGGTTTCATAGGCAGAGCAGAACTCCAGGTGGAAAGGGGGCTGGAAAGGGGGCCCGTAGTCCAGGCACTGGGGGTGCCCCCAGAGCATGCCTGCTTGGCACAGCAAGGCAACAGAGAGGCAAAAGGAAAAGTTTGGGGACAAGTTGGTAACTCCAAACCTGCTGCTGTGTGGCCAAACATTAACCTGCTTCACTGGAGGTTTCCTGAGGTCAGATGTATAGGAATCCTGGCCATCTTTAAGATAAGGCCCATTCATCCTCTGAGCTTTACAAATTGCCAGCTGCAGAACTCAATGTTTGCTCAGGTTTGCTTGCTCGCTGGCGCTCTCCCGACCTCTCTCTCTCTCTCTCCCTCTCCCTCTGAAGTTTACTATTTGTGGGCTGGGGAGAAACCCTGCAGGCTGCTTCTTTGGTATTTCACACGTCACATTGCAAGAAGCCTCCCTCTCCCCTCTGCACATTTCTCATGCCCCCAAGAGCACTCACAGATCTAGTCCCTACAACTTACTTTAAACCGGTTCCAAAATCATTCATTGAATATGTATAATAGGTAAACAGTACAATGCGTAATCCAACTATATCCAACCTGATCTGCTCTCCCTATTTACAATGCAAAGCATGCTGCAGCTGTGAAAATACCAGAGAAGGAAAATGAATTAATCACTTTCAGTCAGTACCTACCCTCTATTTCATTTTCAAGATCTGGGTCGAACTTGGATCAGATTCTACAGGGATGGAAGTAGTGGGTCTTCCACCCTGTTTAAGATTCACTTAATAATCCCATCTTAAATAAATGTTGAGTGTATGTGAGGATAAAAATCTTTACAGGGATGCTCGCCAAATGAGGTATTCTACAAAGTCAGAGCTAGAGTTAAACTTAAAAGAAATCCAAACATGTGAAGGTAGGAAATGTAAATTAAAACACATAAACAACTTTAACTCTACCCTGTAACGATGCCATGCATCAACCCACACTTTTAGGACTAATGGGTGAGCTCAGACTAATTTAAATTGTTTTTTAAAGACCCATTAGATTTTTGCATTTCTCCTTCCCAGTGTGCACGGCTAGACAGTGGCCTTTTGAGACTCTGCTTCTTAGCAAACTAGTTCTCATAGCCACTGAGGATGTGCTAGGTTCTGTGTGTGCTGTGCTCACTGCTGATGACTCAAGTCATTTGTCCCAGACTCCAATGCATGAGCAAACATGGCAAGCAGATAAAGGCTACCTCAACCACACTCCAGCTTTGTCACAGCTTCTCCTGCAAAGTTTTCCTTGCTCATTTGCTGCCAATCAGAAAATGGTACAGTAATATTCATGCAGTGCATCTGGTTTCTAACACTAACAAATCCATGGCCACTCAGAACTTGACAATTGCCATTATGCTACATGCCACAGGCCACTCAGAACATCAGACCAACACCATGCAAACTTGCTGTTTCAAACTACAGGCCCCTATCACTTGAGGTAAAGGAGAATCTCTGTTAACCTATTAGCAGTGTAGGGCCAATGACACAGGGCTGAGTAGTTCTGATTCCACGCCAGACAGCAGTGTGCACATGTATGTTCACATCCACCCACCAGTTCATTACAATGCAAAGCTGGTTGAAAAAAATAAACATTTGTGGAAAATGTTTAAAGTTGTTTCCATATCCTATCACATAACAGGGGGAAGTGTTAGTAGGGAGCAGGAGAGTCCCCCTATCTCCGCCTGGGACAGTTTTTTTAGAGATGACACCAGCTGAAATGAGATCTCCCTTCCAAAGAGTCCATTGAAATTGGTAAAGCTCTTAGAGCTTCTTGGGTAGAAGACGCTGATGAAGGACAGAGTATCATCACCAGAGCAGGTCGAAATTTTTGTCATCAGAATTTTTTTTTAAATGAAAAATGGCTTTTAAAATGCTAATGTCCTGTAGAAGATTTTCATATAGTTGAAGATGCTTTGATTTTTCTTCAAAATTAAAAATTTAATTTCAAATTGAAATGAAAATTGAACTGATTCTTTGGGTAAACCCTCACATATCTATATCCCAGAACAAATGTTTGGGAAATGTCCAGATTAGCTTTTACAAAGGGGTTAACTCCCTCAAGTCCATTGGCAACCAAACAACTCAAGCGAAAATCTCTTGTAATCAGAATTCATGGTCCCAGTTGGTCTTCTACATAGAAAAACTTGTGCAGGGGACAGAAAACTCCACATAACATAACATAACAACGGCCATACCGGGTCAGACCAAAGGTCCATCTAGCCCAGTATCTGTCTACCGACAGTGGCCAATGCCAGGTGCCCCAGAGGGAGTGAACCTAACAGGCAATGATCAAGTGATCTCTCTCTTGCCATCCATCTCCACCCTCTGACAAACAGAGGCTAGGGACACCATTCTTTACCAGTCCTGGCTAATAGCCATTTATGGACTTAACCACCATGAATTTATCCAGTTTCCTTTTAAAAACTGTTATAGTCCTAGCCTTCACAACCTCCTCAAGAGTTCCACAAGTTGATTGTGCGCTGCGTGAAGAAGAACTTCCTTTTATTTGTTTTAAACCTGCTGCCTATTAATTTCATTTGGTGACCCCTAGTTCTTGTATTATGGGAATAAGTAAATAACATTTCCTTATCCACTTTCTCAACATCACTCATGATTTTATATATCTCTATCATATCCCCCCTTAGTCTCCTCTTTTCCAAGCTGAAGAGTCCTAGCCTCTTTAATCTTTCTTCATATGGGACCCTCTCCAAACCCCTAATCATTTTAGTTGCCCTTTTCTGAACCTTTTCTAGTGCTAGAATATCTTTTTTGAGGTGAGGAGACCACACCTGTACACAGTATTCAAGATGTGGGTGTACCATGGATTTATATAAGGGCAATAATATATTCTCAGTCTTATTCTATATCCCCTTTTTAATGATTCCTAACATCCTGTTTGCTTTTTTGATCGCCTCTGCACACTGCGTGGACATCTTCAGAGAACTATCCACGATGACTCCAAGATCTTTTTCCTGACTCGTTGTAGCTAAATTAGCCCCCATAATATTGTATGTATAGTTGGGGTTATTTTTTCCAATGTGCATTACTTTACATTTATCCACATTCAATTTCATTTGCCATTTTGTTGCACAATCACTTAGTTTTGTGAGATCTTTTTGAAGTTCTTCACAATTTGCTTTGGTCTTAACTATCTTGAGAAGTTTAGTATCATCTGCAAACTTTGCTACCTCACTGTTTACCCCTTTCTCCAGATCATTTATGAATAAATTGAATAGGATTGGTCCTAGGACTGACCCTTGGGGAACACCACTAGTTACCCCTCTCCATTCTGAGAATTTACCATTAATTCCTACCCTTTGTTCCCTGTCCTTTAACCAGTTCTCAATCCATGAAAGGACCTTCCCTTTTATCCCATGACAAAGTTCCCCTGAGAAGTGTGTTTCCGACAGATCATTTTTTGGGAGGCAATTTATGCCCTGCAGAATAGGCAGGAGTTCAGACCCTCACAGATCTTGAGGAATCCACCACAGCTTCTGTGTTAAGGCTTTTGGTTCTGTGCTGCCCCGACCCACTGAAGCTCTCCCACAATTTGCTGTGACTCACCCTGAGCCCCAACTGATCTCTGCCTCTCTATGAAGGAAGAGTTCTTGGTCCCTGCCCTTGGGATATCTTCAACCTCCTCCCTTTAGAAAACCCCATTTACTATCTGCTTCCACAATCTATTTTTGTGTGTCTCACTCTGAGAATATTGAAACTCTGACCCTACAGCCAAAGTTCATTGTCTGCACAGTACCTCTGCAAAATGACAAATGTTAAGTACCAGATGAAACAATGCACAGCTGCACTATGATGGTCACTGATACCATAATCCGTACTAGGAAATTATTCACCCCAGAGATGTTAAATAGTGACAAACTTTCGTTGCTGCCACAGCTTGGAGAGTTTTGACTGCGTCAACCGACTGCTCAGTACCCACAATCTACCAGCTTTGGTTAGACTGCCAACACATTGCAAATACAGCACAACCAGAAGATACAATGCTAGCATGGACTAAAGTACCTTGAACAGATTTAAATACTCAGGGCCCAGTTTTCAGCCAGGCCTCACTCACACCTAATTACTCAATTTGCAGGTGCAAACACAGGCTGTCTCTGAAAATCAGGCCCTACAAGGGGTTTTCTGTGACTTTTGTTCTTTTAGTGTGATATCCTTCCTGCTGACGCACTCTCCTTTTTCTAAGTGGCAAGAGCATTTCAATTCAAGCCCATCTCTGCCCTTGTGCAAGAAGTGCTGCCTCCAGCCTCACAAATTCAAATGCTACAGAGTTAGCCGTGTAGAAAATTGCAACTACTGAGTTACTTGATATCTCTATTTGTAGACAAGAGCCTTTCCTGTCTCTCCTTTGAGCAGGGAAAAGCTAGTGTGCCTTTATGCAAGTTTGGGCTGAGAGAATGAGAATGTTGGGTGCTCAGAGACTGCATAATACACCACAGAGAATACTGCCACCAAAGACTTTTTAAACAAGGCTTTTTTTCTTAACCAAAAAAAAAGCAAACGTTGTCTGAAGGCAACAAAACAGGACCAAAAGTAAATGCACCAACTGTTTATATTATGAAAATGAGGCTCTGGTAATAAAAAGCATTAAAAGGAAAATCGCAACTGTGGAATCAGATCAGAAGTACTTAGCTGGGATCTCTTCAGATTTATTGAGTATCATTATTTGTTTAGTGCTCACAATGTGCAGATGTCAAAAATAAAGACAAGCTCTGCCTCAGACCGTTTACAATGTGAAAGACAGACACTCAGGCCTGGTCTATGAGTTTATATCGAATTTAGCAGCGTTAAATCGCATTAATCCTGCACCCGTCCACACAACGAAGCCCTTTATATCGATATAAAGGGCTCTTAATACCAATATCTGTAATCCTCCCCGACGAGGGGAGTAGCACTGAAATCGGTATTGCCATTTCGGATTAGGGTTAGTGTGGCCGCAATTCGACGGTATTGGCCTCCGGGCACTATCCCACAGTGCACCATTGTGACCGCTCTGGACAGCAATCTGAACTCGGATGCACTTGCCAGGTAGACAGGAAAAGCCCTGCAAACTTCTGAATTTCATTTCCTGTTTGCCCAGCATGGAGCGCCGATCAGCACAGGTGACCATGCAGTCCCAGAATCAAAGAAAAGCTCCAGCATGGACCGTACGGAAGATACCGAAGCTAATCTCTGTATGGGGAGATGAATCTCTTCTATCAGAACTCCGTTCCAAAAGATGAAATGCCAAAGCATTTGAAAAAATCTCCAAGGCTATGACAGACAGAGGCCACAATAGGACTCAACCCAGTGCTGCGTGAAGGAGCTGAGACAAGCGTAATGCAAAGCCAAAGAATCAAATGGACGCTCACGGAGGGAGGGAGGGAGGTGGGACTGAGGACTCTAGCTATCCCACAGTTCCCGCACTCTCCGAAAACCATTTGCATTCTTGGCTGAGCTCCCAAAGCCTGAAAGGTCAAAAACATTGTCACGGGTGGTTCAGGGTATATGTCGTCAGCCCCCCCGTGAAAGAAAAGGGAAAAAAATCGTTTCTCTCCTTTTTTCAATGTCACTGTATGTCTACTGGATGCTGCTGGCAGACGCGGTGCTGCAGCGCTACACAGCAGCATCCCCTCCCCTTCCCTTCCTGATAGCAGATGGTGCAATATGACTGGTATCCATCATCATCATCATCCCATGAGTGCTCCTGGCTGGCCTCGGTGAGGTCGGCTGGGGGCACCTGGGCAAAAATGGGAATGATTCCTGGTCATTCCCTTCTTTAAGCTTTGTCTAATGGAGATTCAGTCCTGCCTGGAATATCATAGCAGCTGGAGGCTGCCTCCCCCCACCTTTTATCTCTGATTGCAGACGCAATAAAGTCAGTTTCTTATTCATGCATTCTTTATTACTTCATCACACAAATGGGGGGATAACTGCCACGGTAGCCCAGGAGGGGTGCGGGAGGAGGGAAGCAACGGGTGGGGTTGTTGCAGGGGCACCCCCTAGAATGGCATGCAGCTCATCATTTCTGCAGGATGTCTGGGGCTCTGACCCAGAGCGGCTGTTTGCATCTGTGGTTCTTTAGTAGACTTGCCTGATATTCTAGGCAGGACTGACTCTACCTTTAGACAAAACTTAAAGAAGGGAATGATCTGGGAAGTCATTCCCATTTTTGTCCATGCGCCCCCGGCTGACCTCACCGAGGCCAGCCAAGAGCACCCATGACAGCAGCAGATGGTACAATATGACTGGTAACCGTCTCTGCTAACTTGCAAAGGCAAGTGAATGCTGCTGTGTAGCACTGCAGTACCGCGTCTGTCAGCAGCATCCAGTAGACATATGGTGACCGTGAAAAAAGGCTAAACGGGCTGCATGGTTGCCATGCTAGGCGTCTGCCAGGGCAATCCAGGGAAAAGGGCGCGAAATGATTGTCTGCCGTTGCTTTCACGGAGGGAGGATTGACTGACGACATTTACCCAGAATCACCTGCGACACTGTTTTGCCCCATCATGCATTGTGATCTCAACCCAGAATTCCAATGGGCAGGGGAGACTGCGGGAACTATGGGATAGCTACCCACAGTGCAACTCTCCGGAAATCGATGCTAGCCTCAGTATATGGATGCACACCACCGAAATAATGTGCTTAGTGTGGCCGCGTGCACTCAACTTTATACAATCTGTTTCCAAATACCGGTTTCTGTAAAATCAGAATAATCCCGTAGTGTAGACATACCCTCAGAAGATGGCTACACTGAGGCCCCGTCTACACTGGCAAGTTTCTGCGCAGTAAAGCAGCTTTCTGCGCTGTAACTCCCAAGGCGTACACACTGCCAAGCCACTGAGTGCGTAGAAACTGCGCAGTTGTAGTGCTCTAAAACAACCACCCCAAGAGGTGCACAGCTTTCTGCGCTGGGGCTACAGCGCTGTGGTGCCAGTATAGACACCGTGGTGACTACAGCGCTTCGATTGGCCTCCCGGAGGTGTCCCACAATGCCTGTTCTCACCTCTCTGGTCATCAGTTTGAACTCTACTGCCCTGCCCTCAGGTGACCAACCATCATCCCCACCTCGTACATTCCTTTGCAAATTTGAAAGTCCCCTTCCCGTTTGCTCGCTGCTGCGTGCAATGGTCTCAGCACATCTTTCCAGGTGGCCATGACTGCTCCACGCACCAGGCAATCCCCTGCTTGAAGTGATACTGAGCTGCTGGACCTCATCGGCATTTGGAGAGAGGAAGCTGTGCAGTCCTAGCTGCGCTTCAGCCTTAGGAATTATACCACCTACGGTCAGATTTCACGATGCATGATAGAAAGGGACCATGACCAGGACACATTGCAGTACAGGGTCAAAGTGAAGGAGCTGCGGAACACCTACCACAGGGTGCAAGGGGCAAACTGCCGCTCCAGCGCTGCGCCCACGAGCTGCCGGTTCTACAAAGAGCCGGATGCGATACTCAGTGGCGACCCCACCTCCCCTGCGAAGGCCCCTGTGGATACTTTGTTGGCACACATGCCAGTCAAGAGTGGACCGAGCCAGGAGGAGGAAATCTTGGACAAAGAGGGGGAGGTGGACCCAGGGGCAGAGGACAACTCGGAGGTCAGAGATGCATACAGTCAGAAGCTCTTTTCTGCCCCGGAGGAGCCTCACCAGTCACAACAGTCAGATCTTGATGAAGCACAAACAGGAGAGGAGGCCCCTGGTAAGTGGATCTGATTTTGGGAATTGCTGAAGTGATTTGTTGGGGGCAGGAGGGTTGCAGAAAGCAGGTTTGTTTCCCACCGCATGCCTATTCTGAGTGGCGGAACAGGATGTTGATAGACTCCCTCACTTCACGGGAATCTCCCTCAGAGATCTCCAGGAAACTCTCATGGAGATACTGGGCAATCTGCTGCCACAGGTTCCTCGGCAGAGCTGCTTTATTTCTTGCCCCATTAACAGTAACTTTCACGTGTCACTGTGCTGTCGGGAGGAGAAGGAGGACCATTGCTGCACACAGGCATGCCGCATAGGGCCCAGGGCAGAAGCTGTAGGCTTGGAGAAGACCGTCCCTTGATTTCCTGCTCACCCTCAGCAGCGATATCTCTTCCATAATGATATCACATCCTGTGGAAAGTGTGGGGACAGGAATAATTATCAGCACCCTACAGTGCTGGCTCTCCACAAGAGCCACATGCCCAGTGTACAGCAGGGTCCAGGAACAGTGATTTACCCTGCCCCTGCGGCTAGTCATCATTTTGGGGGTCTTGTGGCTCATGTGTGCTTGTCTGGAGTCAGCCAGTTAGTGACAGGTGTGTGAGTACTGGCTGTGTTTTAAAGCACTGAATCAATGTTGTCTGTGTTGCAAACAATACTGCTTCTGTAAAACGTTGCATTTAAACTTCACAGAGATGACCTTGGGAGCCCAGCCTCCCTTATTGGCGGCAGAATGGCTGAGCAGAATTAGAAAGCGTCCAAGAAGAACTAAGGAGGACTTTATGCATGAGGTTATGATGCACTCTGCCACCGAGAAACAGGAATTGAAGAAGTGGCGAGACTGCAACAAGAGGAACTGAAAGGAGAATGCGGCACGCCAAAATAAAGCCACAGAGCGGCTCTTAAACGTTATGGAGCGCCAAGTGGACACACTCCAGGTGATACTAGCTCTTCAAATCGAGCGGCTTCACACCTGCCCTTCCCTGCAGCCACTGTCACAAAACTCTTGCCCATGCGCCCCTGCACACACACACACACCACCAACACACTCTTATCAACCTCCTGGCTCCAGTTTCTACCCACAGCATTCCACTCCTCCCTCCTTACAGTCCAGCCCTGTGGACTCCCACTACCCACTGCACTCAACACCCATCCCTCTGCAGTTTGGGCCTGCTGAAGTACATCACCCACTGCATTGTACCCCAAAGGAGAAGGTTGGATATGGTCCCTGGACATACACAAATCTGTAGCCATCCTGGGACCCCTCCTTCTCTGGAGACCTTCCCTTTCCCCCTCCCCCTCCCTGCTAATGTGTTTTTGTCATTTGACTCTCTCCTCCGGTTGTTGTCTTTTAATAAAAGAATTGTGTTGGTTTGAAATCAATCTTTATTCTATTAAGTGAAAGCAAAAAGAGCACTGTAAAGCAACATACAATTATGTTAAGGCCCCTTCTTGCATCATGTGAACCAATCACCTCCTAGCATTACAAGCACTGCAATCCCGAGCATAGCAACAAATATTCATGGCTTTCAGCCTCAAATTGCTGCCTCGAGGCATCCCTGATCCTTATGGCCCCGTGCTGTGCCCCTCTAATAGCCCTGATCTCTGACTGTTCAAACTCAGCCTCCAGGCTCTGAGCCTCTGTGGTCCAGCCCTGAGTGAAGCTTTCACCCTTCCTTTCACAAATATTATGGAGCGTACAGCACGCGGCTATAAGCATAGGAATATTGTCATCAGCCATGTCCAGCTTCCCATACAGGCATCACCAGCGGGCTTTTAAAACGCCAAATACACACTCAACAGTCATTCTGCACTTGCTCAGCCTGTTGTTGAACCATTCTTTGCTGTTGTCCCATGTATGGATTCATAAGCCACGGCATTAAAGGGTAGGCGGGGTCTCCCAGGATCACAATGGGCATTTTGACTTCCCCTACAGTGATCTGCTGGTCCGGGAAGAAAGTCCCTGCTCGCAGCTTCTTGAAGAGGCCAGTATTCTGAAAGATGCGTGCATCATGCACCTTTCCGGACCAGCCTGCGTTAATGTCTGTGAAACATCCACGGTGATCCACAAGCGCCTGGAGAACCATTGAAAAATACCTCTTGCGATTAATGTACTTGGTGGCTAGGTGGTCTGGTGCCAGAATTGGAAGTAGGATGCCATTAATGGCCCTGCACACTTCCATCAACACAAGTTCAATGGTCATCTTTCCCACTCTGAACTGGTTAGCGACTGATTGGTAGCAGTCTGGAGTAGCCAGCTTCCACAGTTCAGTCGCCACGTGCTTCTCTGATGACAGGGCAGCTCTCATTCTCATGTCCTTGTGCTGCAGGGCTGGGGCGAGCTCATCACACAGTCCCATGAATGTGGCTTTCCTTGTGCGAAAGTTCTGCAGCCACTGCTCGTCATCCCAGACGTGCATCACAATGTGATCCCACCACTCAGTGCTTGTTTCCAGAGCTCAAAAGTGGCATTCCACTATGGTCAGTACCTCCGTGAAAGCCACAAGCAATCTCGTGTCGTAGCTACTACGCGTGGCGAGATAAATGTCGCACTCCTCTTGACTTTGTAGTTTAAGGAATAACTCCACTGCCACTCGTGACATGTTGGTCAGAGTGAGCAGCATTCTGGTCAGCAGTTCGGGATCCATTCCTGCAGCCTGAAAGAGGCAGGGTGCACAGTACACAAACCGTTGAAAGATGGCGCCAAATGTGGATAGAAGCACAGGGATTGCTGGGATGCGAAGCAATGCATCACAGGGCATTGGGACTGGACCCAGGAGGCCCCGTGACCCCCTCTGCCTTCCCACAACTCTTAGCGGCAAAAGAGAAAGAGGTGCTTTGTGGGATAGCTGCCCAGAGTGCACCGCTCCAAGTAGAAGCTTTGTAGAAGAGGAGATGGATTTTTATGAGGGACTCAGAAGTGAGGGCAGTGGCTTGGCACATGGGGATGGGATAACAGCATGCAGAGCAGAAAAATGCAGAGACTGCAGCTAAACGTCACAAATGTAAATCTCTACCTAGATAGTGATCAAGTTTATCAGATTACCATTTAAAAAATATGGGAAGGAAAATGGAATATTTGTTGACACATACTGGATCTCTGGCTGCAAAGGAGTTGTTCAGAGGATGGGGATTCCCTGGCTGAGTTGGTTTTTCTATTATATGGCCTATTTGTGAAGGAAGGGCTTCTTCAGAGCAACTGAGTTTTGTAGGATCTATTTCACTGTCATTTCATTTTAGCTCATTTTGCAACACTGGAAGTACCTTGGCAGGAACACTTCATAAATGTATTATCATATAGAAATAAAATTGGATAGGTCCTGTGACACTGCACCCCATATTCTTCATAGAGCTATTATATGATTATGGTATAATTATGATGTATTTTATGCAATATAGGTAATATGAGATATAATTGGAAAGGTTATGATTTACTGAATATGATTATCCTGTTTGTCTGCATGTATCATTTTTGTATCTGAAGTTAGGAATATTAACTATGTATCTGTATTACAAATGTGTTTACAAATGGGGGGAATGCCCACTAGGCAAAAGGCTCTCAGTCTAGATGGCTGGCTAGGAAGGGCCCATTAAAGTTAATGAACCATTAGGGAGAACAATAGGCCTTAGAAGAAGCTTATTTCCCACCTGGGGAGCCTTCCTGAGGACTCTGCAGACAACCTCTAAGAAATGGCTGCTATGACACTACAGGGACATGTGACCAGGTCACCTGGTGCTGTACTCCACCTTGGGATATCAGTATTTTTCCACTGGCTGGTGTGGGAACCAAGCTTGGAAACAAAGGGTTCCTGCCATATGCAAAAGTTATATAAGGCAGAGGAGTGACATCATCATGGTTCTTCACTGACTCCTCACCTAAAGGGACTCCTGGAAACAAAGACTGAACTGTGGGAAGTGCTGGACCCAGGCTAAAGGGATTTTTAGCCTGTGAATGGAACACCTGGGGGATTCTAAGCAGTAAGCAAGCGTAGCTAGCCCCTTAAGAATCTGTAGCCTGCTTGTATCATCTCTTAGGGTGAGGATCTGCTGTTCATATCCAATCTCTTTAGGATATTAAGCTTAGATTGTTTTTGTTTATTTGATAGGTAATCTGCTTTGATCTGTTTGCTATCCCTTATAATCACCTAAAATCCCTCTTTTGTAGTTTATAAACTTGTTTTTGCTTTGTTTAAAACCAGTGTGTGGGAGTCATAACTTGGGGCAGAAAGCTGTTGTGTATTCCTCTCCACTTTAAGGGAGGGGGCAAATTTCACAAGCTTATGCTGTACAGTTCCCTGTGCAGTGCAAGACAGCATAATTTTGGGTTTATACTCCAGAGTAGGTGCGTGCCTGAGTAGCTGGGAAGTTCCCTAGCTCGAACTTTCCCATGCAGGGCTGGTCACAGCATGTGTGTGTAACTGCAGCTCGGTGTGTCCCTATCTGTATGTGGGCTGGACAGCTCGTCACGGCAGTATAGTGTAAAAGGATCCCAGGTTGGTGGGTCAGGGGGGCTCAGTGGTATCCAGCGTTCCAGGTGGCATCCCAGGGGGAACCCATCACAGGTCCAGGTTGCAAATTTTCAACACTTCCCCTGTGTTCTTCAACATAGTGTTCATATTCATGATTTATTCAGTGTATCATTGATCTGAATACCCCCATCATACGGTAAGGTCTACTCCAGATCTGAAATTGGCAGCATGGTCTTATCTGTAATTATTCTCATTATGATATTTTGACAATGGTATAAGATTCCTAGAAGAAAAGGCCAGATAAAACATGATGCAAGGAAGAGATATCACCATATTTTCTTCTCAGGACATGGAGATTTCTTCACAGCACGTGTCAGTTGTTGGCTGAATGTGTGTGTTCTCACTGTGAACTGAACCAGCTCTGTACCGATAGCTGAGGCAGCAAACCTCGGTCAAACTGCCCCAGACAACCACAGGTCCAGTTCAGTTGTGGCAAAGGTACTCGGCCCGGTTTATTACTGACAATGCACAGTATTAGTGCCCTATAAGTGCTACAGGTACACTTAATACATGTATGCCCGTGACAATGGACTCAGCTCAGTAAGTAGCAGGAGTTTCCAATCCTCCTCAGGCAGGAAGAAGGGTTAAGGTGAGGCATCCCACCATTTATGGATTGAGATAAACAATCTGGGATAAACAATTTATGTATCATCTTACGTGTTCCATGACATACTTGTTACCTCCCCTTGTAACTCTCGCCTGATGCTTCAGAGTAACCATCCCTTTTCAGCACCTGTCCTCATACTTTTATTCCTGCTGTTTCAGGCAAAACATCACTATTCATCACTTCTATCAAACCATCTGATCATCTGCTAGGTTGGGGTGTTCTTGTCCTAGCTTGCTGGAATGTGTTTACACATTCAGTGTGTTTTAGCAATGTTAGCAATACCAGTGCCAAGTTCACGTACCGGACAGTCAACTTGCAGGCAAGCATCTGTTTTATGACAAGGCCTAACTCTTGCTCATAGCATAACTTTTGCTAACTAATGTTGGTTCAGGCCTTATGTCTTGCACCAGGCCCATGGTTCAGGCTCTCTTTCTACTAAAACGTTCAAAAACAGCAAGCTTTCTTCTAAAAGAAATTCTGCCCTCTCCCCCACCCCTCAAAAATGCAATCTTTCCAAAACTTGAGCTAGGAGCAGCTAGTGATTAGAAAAGCTTTTATTAGGAAAAAAACATTACTCTAAACACCTTAGAAAATCTGAGAACAGACAGATACAAGCGTGGTTGTTGCAACAGAGTTATTACTGAAAACAAAAAGGATGAATTCTGATTTCATTTACATAAGGTATATTCACTGAAGTAAATTGTACTTGGACTTTTAGAATGCCTTTGACAATCCCTCACCAAAGGCACTTAAGCAAAATAAGCAGTCATGAGATAAGAGGAAAGGTCTTCTCATTTATCAATACCTGCTTAAAAGACAGGAAATGAAGTGTAGGAATACATGGTCAGTTTTCAGAGTGGCAGAGGCAAATAGTGAGGTCCTCCAAGGATCTGCACAGGTACCTGTGCTGTTCAACATATTCAGAAATGATCTAGAAAAATGGATAAAAAGTGAGGTGCTAATGTTTGCAGATGATACAAAATTACTCAAGATAGTTAAGTACAAAGGTGATTGTGAAGAGTTACAAAGATCTCACAAAACTGGGCACCAAAACGGCAGATGCAATTCCATGTTGATAAATGCAAAGTAATGTACATTGAAAAATGTAATCCCAACTATACATACAAAATGAAGGGGTCTAAATTAGCTGTTACCACTCAAGAAAGATCTTGAGTCATCATGGATAATTCCTTGAAAACATCTGCTCAATGTGCAGAGGCAGACAAAAAAAAGCTAACGATGTTAGGAACTGTTAGGAAAACGACAGATAAGAAGACAGTAAGTATCACAATGCCACTATATAAATCCATTGCACGCCCCATTTCAAAAAAAGAGATATATTAGGACTGGAAAAGCTACAAAGAAGGGCAACAAAAGTGATCAGGGATATGGAACAGCTTCCATACGAGAAAAGATTAAAACGACTTGGACTGTTCAGCTTGGAAAAGAGACAAGTGTGGGAGGGAAGGGGGGGGGATATGATTAAGGTCTATAAAATCATGAATGGTGTGGAGAAAAAGGTATTATTTACCTTTTCCTGTAACACAAGAACCACGGGTCATCTGATTAACTTAATAGGCAGCAGGTTTAAAACAAACAAAAGAAAGTACTTCACACGACGCAGAATCAACCTGTGAAGCTTGTTGCCAGCAGATGTTGTGGATGCCAAGAGTATAGTTGGGTTCAAAAAAAGAATTAGGTAAGTTCATGGAGGATAAGTCCATCAGTGGCTATTAGCCAAAATGGCTAAGTCTCTGACTGCCAGATGCTTGGATGGATCACTCAATAATTGCCCTGTTCTGCTCATTCCTTCTGAAGCATCTGGCATTGGCCACTGTCTGAAGACAGGATGTTCGACTAAATGGACCATTGGTCTGACCCAGTATGGCCATTCTTATGAGTTACTCTGGATTTGAATTGTTGTAATTGAAATGAAAATCAGGCCTAAATAATAAAGACAGAGGTAGGGCTAAATTCTCCTCTCAATTAGCCTAGTTTCACACTGGTGTAACTAATTACTTTAGTGCAGAAATACTTGAAAACCATCAAGCTGTTCTCTACCCTCTTATTTCCTTCACCTCCACCCCACTCCTTGATGCTTTGTTTCATGTTTCTTTTTCCTAAATTAGTAGACCATGTAGCGCACATATTTTCCCCCAGGTGACGCTAGAGCTCTGAAGGGTTTGTGGTTGTTAGTTAAGAACTCCATCACCTGCCAAACAGGTCAGATAGCAGGGTCTACAAGAAGAGACTTAAAAAAAATATATTCTAGAAAGATTTAGCCATTTTTTTTAGATTAGCCTAAAATCAAATGCCATTTTTTCTGTTCTTTGGAAGTTACTGGGCTTAAGTTGTTAAAAATCTCAGCTCTTTAAATCCCCCTCCCCCCACTTCCCTGATTAATACTTTTCATTTCAGGAGACAATTACTAGTCAGAAGGATTATAGGAAACCCTGCCTCTTCCAATGGGTGATATGCACCTCTCAATTCTTGTTGAGCCAAAGAAAGATAGAGCTATCCTGATGAGCAAGACCCCAGAAGAAAGCACAGACCAGAAAAAGAGCAGGCTGACAAACTAGCCTTAAGGGAAGCAAGTACCTTTGTGTGGACCATTCCAGAAGCATGCTAACCCTGAAAGACAATGCTGATGAGATCCTGGGAGAGAAACGGAGCCTAACCCCACGGAATTTTGCAAACCCTCTCTTCAAGTCTATCTAGCTTGACTACTGTTACCTGTGATTTCTAAAGAAAAATCAAGCATAACTTCTATGAATCTTATACACTAAGAAGTTCATCCCAGCTAGGATATGTAGAATAAACCTAAACTTTGTGTCTCAGAAGTTCTGCTCTTCTGATGAAAGTCTAATGCTAGCAATGCATATAAAACTTTGACCTGTAATCTTGTCAGATTTCACAAATAAGGCCTGATCAAATCTTGATTTGGAGACTGCCAAGAAAAAACAAAAACCCAGGGTATTGTAAAAAGTGGTGTTAGCATTCTTACTACTAAGTCACAACTGAATTAATGTCCACTTTAGTGCTGGATTTGGCAGGGATGAAATGTCTTTCAGTTGAAATGTAAAGCTAAGGTCCTGACCATTTGATGTATTAAAGATCAGCTAGCACATTTCCCACGAGCCAATATTACTCCTGGCCAAATTCCCACTTGGATAATTACATTCTGCCTATCTACACTCACCATGCAGTTTCAGTTGGACATGCTGTTCTATCATTATTCACTTGCTATTGCATTGTTAAAGAACTTCTTCCTTTCACCCCAGGGGTGGGGGAGGCGATTCACCAAAAAATGCTTTACAGGTTATAATATAGAGGAAAGACCCTATACACCTGTAAGTTGTAAGAACTGGTTGTTAGCAATAACAGTTCTAAGTAACTACTGTATGAAAGGTAATTGTATGAGTTTTATTTTAATATAAACAATATGTGAATCTAACACTGTCGGAGAAAAACTCAGTTCTCGCTTTTTCTTTGGGTGCAGCAAAATCAAATACTTTATTCTTTCTCTAGTAATTATAATAGAGGGAGGGAGTGCCCTAGGACACAGGGTCGCCCCAGTGCCGGACAGGTCTCTCAACTGGTAAACAATTACAGCAAGCCTTTATACTTTTGTTACAGACAATTACTAGCAATAATACAGACAATAATGAGCAACAACTACATTTTGTTTATACATAAGCCATTCTGCTATCTTATTTGTCTCACTCCTAGAAGACGCCAGCCTGCATATTTGGTTATCAAGTTGCAAGGTCGTAATAACTTTTTACACAGTTCTTTTCCTCTCGCCTCACACTATCTTTGCTTCTACAAGTCTCACGTCATTAGGGTCACAGCTGGCCTAACTCTTGCTAACTGACTGACATGCATTAAAATCCCCTTCAAATCCTTGTTAATTCTTTCCCTGCTTCCACAACACCTTTACCAAGTTGTAACCAGGTTGTATCATGGCTGATTTCACATATAGTTCATGACCATATGATATTACCACTTGGGTCCTAAGAAGAGGGGTGTGTGAAGGAATCCCCAGGGTGCAGCCTGGGACCGTGGGACCATGGTGCCCCCTGAACTTTCCCCAACTTGGGCCGTCTCTCACAATGCCTTGCTAGTGACCAGCAGCAAACCCCTCCAGGCACTGTTATCACTCAGCACAACTGAACATGGAGCCCCACACCCAGCTATATTGCATGAATGCTCCCAGAGCCACTCATGAACCACACAGAGAAAGGCACCAGCCAAATCCTTCCAGCTCCCAGCCTTGCACCTCAGGAATATACCATCTTGCACTGTTCAAGACTAGCAATGCAGATTTATTAATAGGTTCGCCACTTCATCAATGGAAAGTGGATATATACCAGCCTGTGCAAAACCTGAGCAGATTTGCCACACACTACATACAAACTCACTGGTAAAGATAAACAGTTAAAAAATGTATTGACTACAAAAGATAGATTTTAAGTGATAGGCAGAGTCAGAGTTAGTTACCAAAAGAAATAAAATATAAGAACGCAGTCTAAAAATTCTCAACTCTATTAGACTGGGCAACAACTAGATTAAGCAATTTTTTCACCCCACTGGATATTGCAGTTCATAGAACACAGATTTCACCCTTGAAATCTAGACAAGTCCTTTCAGTTGGAGTCTTTAGAGCATCCTTGTTGCTTGCAGCGTAGGTGGGTGAAGGAGAAAGGCCCAGCAGGTGGCCACTGTGTCTGTTTTATACCCTCAGTCCTATGTGCTTGGGGAGCACAAGTCCAGGCATGTCTGGTGGCATTGCTGAGTCTAAAGGCAAGGTTGAGCAATTCCCCTGGTGTAGCCTCATGCAAGGGAGTCATTGAATTGTAGCTCCTTGCTGGACAATGGCTGTTGATGGGTTGTTTGACACCCCACTGGGTGTTGGTTACTTTTCTTGCTGTTGCCTCTGGGGAGTTAATATCTGGCTGATTCCCCAACTTACAGCATGTTTTAGAGACAACCATACAATACAATTCTCATAACTTCATATGCATTAATGATACACATATATGGATAGAGAAATGATTTTCAGCAGAACATAACCTTTCCCCTGATACATATAAAGCAGGGGTCGGCAAGCTTTCTGAAGTGGTGTGCCGAGTCTAGATTTATTCACTCTGATATAAGATTTTGCGTGCTAGTAATATATTTTAATGTTTTTAGAAGGTCCCTCTCTCTAAGTCTATAATATATAAACTAAACTATTGTTGTATGTAAAGTAAATAAGGTTTTTAAAATGTTTAAGAAGCTTCATTTAAAATTAAATAAAAATGCAGAGGCCCCCCGGACCCATGGCCAGGACCCGGGCAGTGTGAGTGCCACTCAAAAATCAGCTTATGTGCCGCCTTTGGCACGCATGCCATAGGTTGCCTACCCCGGATATAAAGCATGCCTCGTAAGGTAAGATCACGATTATATAAAAATGAGGAATATGGGAGTTCTTCTTCAAGTGATTGCTCATGTCCATTCCATATTAGGTGTGTGTGTGCTTGCCACATGCGCCGGTGCCAGATTTTCCTTTAGCAGTATCTGTAGGGGACCGGCTCTGGAGCCCTCTGGAGTGGCATGCACATGCTGTGGTATAAGGGGCACTGTCGGCTCCCCGCACCCTCAGTTCCTTCTTTCCACCAGTGACATGTGGCAGTTTAAGGTGTCTAGGAGGACACATAAGTGACAAGGGTTGCATCTGTAAATCACTCAAACCCAGAATGAAAAAGGAGAAAGACATCCATCTTAGGGCACTCCTGATGGAGTTGGCGCTGACCCCGGCACTGGAGCATGTGTACGGAGGTCCCTGCCTCAGCTGTCTACAAGCCAGCACTGATCTCCCTCCCTGGCCAAGAAGCCCAAGAGGTCCACGAGGGGAAGATCTCCTACTTCCCGTAAGAGAAAGGAGAGGGCCGGAGGAGAGCCAAGATTGATACTGGGTGGCTCAACACCGCCGTCAGGGAGTCGGGCCCCAGCTCATGTCGAGGGGTCGACCCCCTCCCATACTATGCCTGCCACACTGGACAGTGACGAGGGCCTCTGTCAACTCGAAGTCCCGTCGACGCCCGAGGCCCTGCAGGAGATCCTGACGCTACCGGTGCCGCCCACACGGCTCCAGGGGTACCCAAGCCCAGGGGTAAACCTGCCTTGGGACCATTCCAAGTGTCCCCACCTCAGCAGTGCTGCTCCCCAATTGAGGGGGACATCCCGCCAACATTCACCTGCATGGAGCTGTCATGCCTCAGACTTTGGAAGGTAGGCTCAGAGATGCCCTCTTCGGAATCCAGAGCCTGGGTACTGACAGCGGGATTCGAGGTGTGGCTCACCGGTAACCTGGCACAGACCTGTGGAGGCATGTGGCCCCTGGCATGAGCGTCGAGACAGACCCATCGGGTCTCCAACATCTCGGCACTGATCCTGCGAATAATCGACAGAACGGTATCACTGGTCACCCGCCCATCACCAAGACACGAATCCCCTCGATTGGGGAGATTCTATGGACAACCAGCCCACTCCAGATCCCAGTCCCGCTCTAGATCCCAGTACAAGTCAAGCAGTGTGAGGCGTAGATAATCAGTCTACCGATGCTGTTCCACCAAACGCCGAAGATCTCTGAGGTCCCATGGGAGGAACTGGTCCCAATCAGACAGGTCGGCGTTGAAGCACAGCAGCCAGCACCACAGGGAGGAGGGGCACCTGGCCAGCTGGTCATTGTCACTCTGCAGCATCCATTCTGCTTACGACTCTGGTGCTAATCAGAAGTCCCTGGTAGCAGGATAGGCCCTGGCATCAGTGGTACCGTCAACCTCATTGGCACTGCAACTGACCGCATAGCCTTTGGGCCAATGGCCAGCCATGTGGTACCCCTGGAATCCATGCAGGTTCACCCAGCCTTCCCAGGCTGCCCGATCAGTGGGGGGGGCCTCAGATAGGCCATCAGCCACAGCATCCCACCCTCCGCCAGAGGTGGAGGCCTCACAGGGGAAAACACACCTCTCCCACCCCACCCCCGGCCCACGAGGACCTAGTGGAGCAGCCAGTTGGACCACCAAGGGATGTGGTGGATCCCTCGGCGCTGGCTTCATCCTCATCATTGCCGGACAAAACGATTACGGGTCCCCCTCACCCAGTTCCACAAGACAACGTCAAGGGTCATCAGGAGCTTTTGAAGAGGGTCGCTTCTAACCTGGGGCTCCAAGCAGAGGAACTTGAGAATCTGTCAGACTCACTGTTCGACATCCTTTGTTCCAAGGCACCCACTAGAGTGGCTTTACTCCTACACAAGGGGGTATCGAAAATAATTAATGCCCTATGACAAACCCCCTCCTCCCTGTCACCCCTTTCAAAAAGGGCTGAGTGCAAATAGTTTGTGCCAGCTAAAGACCATGAGTATCTCTATACTCACCCAGCCCCAAACTCCCTTGTAGTTGAAGCCATTAACCAGAGGGAGAGGCAGGGTCAGCCCGGGGCTACACCCAAGAATAAGGACTCAAAGAGACTGGATCTGTTTGGGCGAAAAATTTATGCTTCTTCCAGTCTTCAGTTGAGTGGCCAACCACCAAGCCCTCCTTGGCTGCTCTGACTACAATACATGGCAGTCTATGGCCAAATTCAAGGTCTCGCTGCCTGAAGGGTCCAAGAAGGAATTCTGGGCGATCCTTGAAAAGAGCACAGCAGCAGCGAACGCGACCCTCCGAGCAGCCTTGGAGGAAGCAGACTCCGCAGCTCGCACCATGGCCTCGGCCATCTCCATGCGAAGGACGTCCTGGCTGCTCCTCTCGAGTCTGTCAATGGAGGCTCAGCAATCGATGCAGGACCTCTCCTTCGATGGCCAGGCCCTGTTTGCAGAACAGACGGACAGTAAACTGCATGGCCTTAAGGACTCCCGCACTACCCTGAAAACTCTGGAGCTGTACGTTCCAGGTCTAGCCCGTAAGCGGTTCAAACCGCAGCAATCTCAGGGCCAAGGCAGTCAACCCTGCCAGGAGCGCCCCCATAAGAAGAGTAGGGGCTACAAGCGCCGCCTGGGCCACCCACCTCCTCCCTCTGCCCAGTCGGGCTCAACCCACAATAAGCAGGGGGGCAAGTGTTTTGAGGGTGCCCTCAAGGGCAAACTACCAGACTTTACCCCGGATCCATCTGTCCTACTGTTCTCCAACTGCCTTTCTTTTTTCCTCCCCGCATGGATAGCTATAACTTCAGACCGCTGGGTCCTCAATACTGTGGCAGAGGGTTATGCCCTACAGTTTACTTCACCCCCTTACCGTCCCTCTTCAGGGAACCTTCTCACGAGAGTCTCCTTGTGCAGGAGGTAAAGGGATTGCTGCAATTGGGTGTGGTGGAAGAAGTTCCTCTTGCACACAGAAACAAGGGGTTCTATTCCTGGTACTTCTTAATCCCAAAGGCCAAGGGCGGTCTGCAGCCCATCCTGGACCTGAGGGACCTCAACAAGTTTCTAAAGAAGCTAAAGTTCTGCATGGTCTCCTTGGCTTCTATCATGCCCTCTCTGGATCTGGGAGACTGGTATGCTGCCCTCGATTTGAAGGACACATACTTCCACATAGCAATCTTTCAAGGTCACAGACGCTTCCTCCAGTTTACGGTGGGCCCCCACCAGTACCAGTTTGCAGTCCTCCCGTTCGGCCTGGTGACAGCACCCAGAGTGTTTGCCAAGTGCATGTTGGTGGTGGCTACTTACCTCAGGCATCGGGGTATCCAGATCTATCCTTGACAACTGGCTAGTCGAGGACAACTCCAGGTCTCAGGTCCAAGAGGATGTTGCAGTGCTGCAAGCCACATGCCCCTCCCTGGGCCTACTGGTGAACGACAAAAGGTATATGTTAGTTCCGGTGCAAAGGATAGAGTTCATTGGAGCAGTGCTCGACTTGACCTGCACCAGAGCATTCCTGCCACTAGAAAGGTTCCAGATGTTGACGGACCTCCTCGCGGTGGTCTCCGCGTTCCCCCCAACTACGGCTGGGGTTTGCCTGCATCTGCTGGGTCACATGGCAGCATGCACATATGTTGTCCACCATGCTAGGCTCCGGATGTGGCCCCTCCAGCAATGGCTGGCAATGGTCTATTCCCAGTCCAGAGATCACCTGGACAAGGTCGTTACCATTCCCCCGACGGTACTCGCCTCACTGAGATGGCTGACCAATTGCATGACCGTCCTAAGGGGAGTTTAGTTCAACACCCCCATCACTCCATCGAGTTGGTATTGGATGCCTTGGACTTTGGCTGGAGCACGCACCTTTGCGACCTCCAGGCCCAGAGTATGTGGTCCCCGGAGACACATAAACGTCAAAGAGCTCAGGGCTGTCCGCTTGGCATGCGGAGTCTTCCTACCTCACCTGCCGGACAAGGTGGCGAGAATCCTGACAGACAATATGGCCTCGATGTTCTACATCAACAGGCAACGGGGAGCACGTTTTTCAACTCTCTGCCAAGAGGCACTCCGTCTTTGGGACTTCTGCATCAGCCACGAAATCCATCTGGAAGCTTGTCATCTCGCTGGTGTCAAGAACATGCCCTGGCATCAAGAACATGCTAGCGGATCACCTCAGCAGGGACTTCTCCTCAGCTATCTTTTCTGTAATTGGTGTTCTTCAAGATGTGTTGCTCATGTCCCTTCCACAACCTGCCCTTCCCCACTGTCAGTTTCTGTTAAGAAGGAACTGAGGGGTGGGGGAAAACTGGCGGCGCCCCTTATACCGCACCAGGTGGGCACCACTCCAGAGGGCACCAGAGATGGTCCCCTATGGATACTGCTAAGGGAAAATCTTCTGGCACTGGTACATGTGGGGAGCGCACACACCTAATATTGAATGGACATGAGCAACATATTTCAAAGATCAGAGGGGTAGCTTGCATCCGAAGAAGTGGGTATTCACCCACGAAAGCTCATGCTGCAAAATTTCTGTTAGTCTATAAGGTGCCACAGGATTCTTTGCTGCTTCTACATATTTCAAAGAACATCAGTTACGGAAAAGGTAACTGTCTTTTACAAGACACTCCCCTAAGGTATAGTATGTCACAGGGTGTTCCATGTTCAGTCTTGCCCACGAACAGGACTGCGAACAAGTTCTATAAGGTTTCTTCTGCAGAGTGGAAAAATCTTACACAGTCCTACTGCCTTTGTATCTCCAAATATGTCGACTTAAAGAGCACAGCATCACATGAAAAAACATCCACAAACCTCTGTCTATAGCACCAGCCACTGAAGCAATATGGAAAGACTTTCCCAGTCTATTTATGCAACCATTCAGTGTAGCATGATGGGTGTGGATGAGTCAACAACATACATACAGATGCCCTGGGAAAATGATGTTTGGATATGCTGAACTGTATTAGTGGTTTTTACATTACAGATATAGCAACCATGTTCAGTGTGACCAGATTCTGATATAGAATATCAGAGTTGGAAGGGAACTCAAGAGGTCATCTAGTGCACCCCCTGCTCAGAACAGGGCCAATCCCCAGACAGATTTTTGCCCCTGATCCCTAAATGGCCCCCTCAAGGATTGAACCCACAACCCTGGGTTTAGCAGGCCAATACTCAAACCATTGAGCTATCCCTCCCCCGTTCAACTATGCTACAGTTCAACACATGGTCCACAATGGCAAACAGTTATTGATTTTCCATGTTCCTGACTCTGATTCAATTTTCTAAAAGCTTCACATAATCTGCTACCAAGCCACACCTTCATAGAGTTTTGGCTGGATGAGTGTGTTCTGCGATGTACTGTAAGTAGGTTTGGAGGGACCAGATTTTTATCGTAAACATCTGTAAAAGTCATACACACAAACCGATGAAAGAATATTTCCGTAGATGATAACAAGGCTATAATTTAGTCACAGAGGTCACCGCAGTCACAGATTCCGTGACTTTACTGGATCTCTGGGTGACTTCTTCCACTTCAGCTGTCACCAACTGAAGCCAGGGCTGGAGGGGGGAATGAGGGCCCCTGCCCTGCAACTGGGGTTAGATGGCTGGAACCAGGACCCTGCAGCCCCTGCCCCTTGGTTGGGAGGAGATGACTGCAGCAGGGCTGTGTGCCCCTGTCCAGCAGCTGTGGCCCACTCTGGAGCAGGACTCTGCTCACCCACCCTGGCTCCACCTAGGGTTTGGCAGGGGCTACAGCAAGGGCCACGCACCCGTCTTGCAGCTGCAGCCCGCTCCAGAGCAGGGACTGCGCACTGCCCATGGCTGCGCCCCAGCCCCATGACTCAGCTGGGGGCTGCAGCAGGGACTGTGCACCCCTGCCCAGTGGCAACAGCAGGGGCCGTGTGCCCCCCGTGAGGCTTCCCAAGGCTGTGGCTAGGGCTTGGCACGGGCTGCAGATGAGGCCGTGCACCTGTCCTGCAACTGCAGTTCCAGAGCAGGGGGACGTGCATCCCCCATGGCTGCACCACCCACTGGAGCTCGGGCTGTGCCCCTGCCATGGTGGGAGGCTCAGCCTGTCAGTCCATCCCCGTCCCCCCAGTTATTTTTAGTAAAGTCACGGACAGGTCACGGGCTCTGTGAATTTTTGTTTATTCCCCGTGACCTGTCCATTACTTTTCCTAAAAATAACTGACAAAATCTTAGCCTTAACGATAACGTAAACTTACAGATGTGCGAAGTAAGAAAAATGCTGCTTGAAAACCTATTAGAGTTTGATTTATGGTTATTTATTTTGTATATTCATTGTTATCAAACTTTAACTTTTTTAATCTGTGTCTAGCTATTACATAATCGTCTGACCTGCCTCCTAGTCATTCTTCTGCTCTACTCCGCACTGGTTAGGTCTCAACTGGAGTATTGTGTCCAGTTCTGGGCACCACATTTCAAGAAAGATGTGGAGAAATTGGAGAGGGTCCAGAGAAGAGCAACAAGAATGATTAAAGGTCTAGAAACATGACCTATGAAGGAAGGCTGAAAGAACTGGGTTTGTTTAGTTTGGAAAAGAGAAGACTGAGAGGGGACATGATAGCAGTTTTCAGGTATCTAAAAGGGTGTCATAAGGAGGAGGGAGAAAAACTTGTTCATCTTAGCCTCTAAGGACAGAACAAGAAGCAATGGACTTAAACTGCAGCAAGGGAGGTTTAGGTTGGACATTAGAAAAAAGTTCCTAACTGTCAGGGTAGTTAAACACTGGAATAAGATGCCTAGGGAGGCTGTGGAATCTCCGTCTCTGGAGATATTTAAGAGTAGGTTAGATAAATGTCTATCCGGGATGGTCTAGACAGTATTTGGTCCTGCCATGAGGGCAGGGGACTGGACTCGATGACCTCTCACGGTCCCTTCCAGTCCTAGAGTCTATGAATCTATTGTCCAACCCCGCCCCCACCAATTTCCTGCAACTGTGAAAATTTAAATCAATAAAAATAGAAAAAATGCTTCAAAATAGATATTAGCCAGTGACATTATTAAAAAAAACCAAACCACCATTTCTGCCAAGCCTTACCATAAACCACTATTAATTAAGCCTATGTACTCCACACACTTTTTTCCTAGTAATTGGTTCCATAGATTTCTCAGTATAGAAGATAATCCCTAGATGGTGTCAACCACCAACATGTCTTGCTTACTTGTTTAAGTATTTCTCAGACTGCATTTCTTGTAGCATAACAAGTGAGAGGGTGGGAAGTTCCCCTATGGGAACACATGACTTGGAAAACTCCTGCTACAGCCAGACATTAACTATTTTATGTCACTGTCAATTTGACTAGATTTGAAACATGGCCTTGCTCCACTCTCATTTAAGGCAATTTCAAAACTCGTTTTGACTTAAATGGGAGCAGGATCAGTCTCAATATCAGCAAGCCATAGGTACATTGCTCCACAATTACCTTTCCACAACTAAATACCTTTCAAATATGTTCTTGAGGCATCAGCTCTGCTTATTAAATCTCACACAAACAAATATGGACTAAAATATTAAAGAAAGCAGATTCTCTTACCAATAGATTTACTCCCCTTTTATTATAAATAAGAATACAAACCAAGAATATGGCCAGCAATATGCTGAGTCTAGTACTGAGCTAACAATCCACTCTCAAAGTTCTTTGTAGTGAGAACCTGTCAAGAAAAGCCCCACAGAAAAGCTGGGAAAATAATTTAGCATTGTTAATAAGAGGACCTTAAAGACATCTTGTAAACATCAAAGGTGTGTGCAGGAATCCAAAACACCAGATGCTCTCAAATGGGCAGAGCTGTGTTTCTTCACAAATTTCTTCATTGTCTGAAATTTTTCCTTCTTGGCTTTGCAGCCTTGGTGTGAAACATATTTGAAGTATTTGCAATCTAAAACAAAAATGAAATGATATTATAAACCACACTGTGATACAAACTGAAGAACACAAAATGCTTTTAATTTGCACAAGAGGCATTTCCCTGAGCACAAATGTTCCCTTAAAAGAAAAGTTTCTATAATAGGAGTCACCGGTATAAGATGTGCATGCATAAGGTGTATCACCACTACCAAATAAGCAGTTATAATATTTAGACCAAGAAAGTCTCCCACACATCCTCAAAGACAGTGATAAGTTAGGTGTAGGTAACTGTACATTTCATTGGGCTTTTCTGGCAAGTCTAATTTTGTAATGCCCTTCAGATATATTAGGACTTAAGAGTGCAAAAAAAGTGTTTGTGCCCTATTCGCTCTTCAACATGTGCATATTGCTTCCTTAGCTTAATGGGCTTCAAGAAAGTCATCCCACATCTGGAACTAAATTAGTTAACTGCCCACTTACTGGTAACAGCCAGATGTTCAGTGGCCATTTGTTGGAAGTAAAAGTGGGCTCCTGATATCAAAAATCAGTCTAGAAGGTGTTAGTAATGGAAAAGCCAACCCATTAAAGGTTGCCTTTCGCTGGAAAATCCCAGCTACTTCACAAACTTCAGACTAATGCCTCAACCATCTACTCTACTACTATGGGCAGAAGGGACCTTACTCAGACAGGTTTCACTCTCGGGGGCAAGGAATAAGGTGCAGTGCTGCCTCCATGGCATTGTGCAGCCCTCCTTGGGAATCCACAGAAGGTCCTCTGCCAGAGTTCCAGGGTGAGAGTGCTCTGCGGGAGCAAGGGATCAGCCATTTCCACTACAGTCATCCCCCATCCTGACAGCATGGATTTTTATCTGGAAGTCTGATTACAAGCTTATACTATCTGCAGCTCCTCACAGCCATGAGGCCTCTGCGCCTCTTGAATATAGGCCTATTTGTTGGGACGATGAGGAGAAGTGGGACTTGAACTGGAAGAGCCTAGGGCTAGTGAAGCAAATCACAGCTGTGCTCTGATGAGTCACAAGTGATTCACCCAAACAGCTCCACTCCATTCCACTTCTCCATCTTCCCTGTTTCAATTCCCCTTCTCCCACGTGTGCTCCATGAACTGCCATCAAACTACCCACCTCACATAGCTCTGCTTGCTTCGGCTTAATAGACAGAGGACTGCTATACTCCAGCGTCAAGGCTTATAAATCAAATCATTCTCCTTTTATGCAAGTTTGGACATACAACATTAAGCAGGAAAGCACTACATGCACAGCTTATATTCAAGTACTAGGAAGCTTGTTTGAATAATGACATGATAGTATCTCTCAAGCATACACATCTTCCTATACTGGTGACCTTACTGATATCCTAGTGGTCACCGCAGATCTGTTGTGTCCTGAGAGTCAGCCACCCAACTAAACAACCATGCCCATAAAAACAGTTTCCAGGCAAACCACACCCAACACAGGCCTAGCTTCCTTAGGGTCCTATTGAGATAAGAATATAGTTCTTAAGTACTGAGTATCTCCCCAGACACTCTAATAATAGATAACACTCACTCAGGAAGTTGCTTCCTCATAGTATTTCTGGAATGACGGCTTCAGGGCTACTAACACTAATGCATCCCCTGCTAATATTTCTTCTTGTGTTCCTAATCTTCTAATTTTATTCTGTTTATTAGCTCATCCTTATTTTGACTGTCAATGACTCAACAAGGGGCAGATAAAATCAATCACTCACTCAAACCAAGATGAATGTAGCTCAGTGTCATTTCAAGGGAACCATGGCTGCAGCAAGACCTGTGAGATGTGAACTACACCTCAATGGCAAATACCAAGCATTTTAGAGCCTCTCTCGTATTCACCCTTGCAGGATCAAGCCAGCCTCTTTCTTGAAATCACAAGGCTGAAAATTCTTCCAGAACACAAATCAGACATGTCCCCTGCCATTAAAGCTTGAACTAGCCAATATTTCTATTCCACGAAGTAAAGAAGAAGATTTAAAATTACCTTTTCCCAATAAGATTCCAGCCACCAATGCTTTTTCACAAGCAAGACTTTCATTTTCCTGCCAATTTCTTTTCGCCAAGTAATGGCTAAAGTGGAAGGCTGGCCACCAATCCTTTCTGGAGTTCCACTCCTCCGTGACCCAGTCAAGATGCTTGCCAGAGCTGGAGAGAGTTAATAGGTTACAGCTAAACTTCAGTTGGGCGGGAGGAATCTTTTTTTTTTTTTTTTTTAAATAAAGTGGAAGTTACCAAAGCATTGCTCCAAGTGCTGCACATTTCATATGTTGCTTCCAGGTGCCTGGGATGCATGTGGTATTCAATCCACCACACATTTGATAGAAAAAAGGGGTAGTGGCCACCGCAGGGCTGAGCGGCACTGCCAGCTGAAAAGGAAGAGTTACACTACAGAATGCAGCACCATCTCATTTAAAGTCTGCATGCTGGCACTAATTAGGGTTTGAAATGAGAACTAAACTAAATTTTATACAGAAAATGGAGTGACATTTTAGCTTGTGTGCCAGTTTAGTACAATAGTAGTAAGCAAATTTAATAACTACGTTTGCGAGAAACCTGATAGTGAAGTTGTTTCAGTTTAAAGGGGTGTGTAAATTTGAAGTGACGCCAGGGATAAATTTGTCCCAGTTGCCACTTAAGGGACTGACAAACTGGCTGTTTTATGAAGGTAATTTTTCAATAAATATGAGAATTGTTCCCAGGTCATTTGGTTATACTCTGGGGTTGACTCACGGGCCAGGAGATTGCAGATAAGGCTGATCTTTTGAACAAATTTCACTAAACAGAAACACCACCAAGACACTTCTGGTTTAATAGGTCAAAAGTGAAAATATCTTAATTGTCCATCCACAAGACTAGCAACATTGGTTGATCTTTAAATAAATGCTGCATAAAATCATTGAACATGGGCCTACATGCTTTCCAAACACTATTTTTACTCAACACCAGATCTATTTGTAAAAAAGCATTACATTTAAAGGGTATTTTACAAAGAAAGATATCATCCTGGTCTCATAGAGCTTACTATTTGAGAAGTGTTTTTAAAAGGTAGAGCTAGAAACAACCTGGAGCACCTTTTACATACAAAACGTGTATACTATGTTAAAGGGCACCACTGACACACTCAGCCAATATTATGAATGGTTCAGGTGCACAGTTTGCCTTTGAGGGAGTAGAGAAGCCTCCAGCATCACCCCTTTGAACACCTTTATTCACCACTCCTCTGAATTCTAATCACAGTAAACTTCTAACCAGAGTGGGCTGCTTGGAGTTGGCTTCCTTTGGAGTTGTAGTTAATGTCACTCAGTGCTGGCTCAGAAACTCACTATCCACACAATGATCACCTTTAAAAAAAAAAAATTCTTGCAGTATTCTAACAGTAGCAGACCAAACACTGTAGTATTGTCACTGAAAGATGCAGTGTTTGGGAATGCAGAGTGCTACAGGACATTGTATTAAAAGAGTACCCTGATGTTGGGGCACTGTCGTGAACTACTACAGGTTTTGCCAGTTTACTCTTCTGTTCAGTAACACGGCAAGCCTGTGAGAGGATGTAAGAGGATGGACAATGTTCTTGTTACCAAAGTGCATATATCCTAGTTTCCACGTGGACTGACCCACTGTAATGTTTAATTCCCCATGTATGGCAATACCAGATATACTATACTTACTTCTCCAGGATCTGTTTAATCTGTTTTGCTAAACAGCTCCAAGCTTTCACATGCTCCTTCCACCCAGCAAAATCCAGGAGTGTGAAAATAATCTCCAGCCCCAGTCTATGGTTTTCTCTTTTTTCTGGAATTAGAATCGGTCAAGTTAATAAACAATCCTGCATTCAATCATCAGACAAGCAGCAACAAGATCTAGTTCGCCTTCATTCTGCTGGCCATGGTGACGCCCTCTTCACAATTCCAGACCCGGTTCTTCCTCCTCCTACTGGAAACCTGGCAAGGTATATCTGTACTCAAGAACAGCTGCTTGGTTTTTGGAACATAGCTTATATTGGAGCTGCTCTCTGTCCTTTTAATCCTGCTTAATGACTGCTGATTGAAGAGTCTCCAAGAGCAACCATCCAGCAGAATCAAGTTCACTCATTCATCCTAGACTGACTGTCTTACAGTGTGGCTGCTGCCAGGGCCGGCTCCAGGCACCAGCTAAGGAAGCAGGTGCTTGGGGTGGCCAATATCAAGGGATGGCACTCCGGCCCCTACTGGAGCGGAATGTTCGGGTCTTCGGCGGCGGGTCCCTCAGTCCCTGTTGGAATGAAGGACCTGCCGCCAAATTGCCGCCGAAGAGTGGAGCAGCGCGATTGTGCTGCCACGACTTTTTTTTTTTTTTGCCGCTTGGGGCGGCAGAAAACCTGGAACTGGCCCTGGCTGCTGCCTCTGGTCAGCAGATCCCTAGAGCTCAATAATGATGCTCCTGACTGGTCAGTAGTGGTTGTTAGCAAAGATCATCTGCCCTTCCCGAGGGGACTGAACACACTGCTTCTGGTTTGTTCCAAGTTCCCACAAGCCCATAGAGAAAAAACTGACTCAATCACAAATCCCCACAACAACCCAGTGTTAGCCTACAGACCTCCAGGCTAGTCCAACAAGACAACATTTACTACTGTTTACGAGATATGATACTTTTCTCTTATAGTCAGACCCATGCTATGAATACAGTTCTTAAATTTCACTTGCAGCATGTCAGAGTAAATGATCAAGGAAGCAATGTTTGTTCCTCCTTAGAAATGACTCACCACTACACATGGTAAAATACAATAACGAACAATAAATCTTAGCACACATGGAGGCTAGGTAGCACACTAATTTAAAAGCATCAACCTTTCTGCTCTGACAAACATTGAGCCCAAATCCTGGTCCCAAAAGCCAGTGACAGTTTTGGATATTGAACTTCAGTAGAACCAGGAGTTCACTTTATAGCAGGCCTGCACAACTCGTAATGTGGGGAGGGCCATATTACTCCAAAGAAAACAGCTGAGGGCCAACCCCCCCCACACCAAGTGTCCCCGAAACACACACACCCCCAGCGCTCCCCGCCTGCTTGGTTCGTCATCCCCCCATGAAATAAGGGGAGGGGGAAAGGGGGACAGTTTGAAGGGATTTTCTGAGGCTATGAACTAAGCCGGGGAGGGGGAAAGGGGGGCAGTGTGAAGGGACTGGATGTGACTGTCCAACACACAAACACAGGGGCCGCAGGGAGCCCTGGAGGGTGAGGGCCAGCGTGATAGGGGCCGGGGAGGGGGAAGGGGGCAGCAGTTGGGGCAGGGCAGGTGCAAAACACACACACACACACACACCTCCCCCAGAGATTTCCTGGCTGTCCACAGACAGTTCAAATCCCCCCGCTCCCAATCACTACAGAGGCCGCCCTGGGAGCAACCAGGCTAAGGTTGAGGATGCTTAGAACTACACAGGATCAGGTCCTTAATGCTCACTTGAATTGGAAAGGAACAATGTATTTATTTTGTTCCCAGACTTGATAAAGCGGGCATTCCTCATTGAAAACATCATACTGGCCAAATTTGGATTTTTAAACAAGACTATCTGAGTTATCAGAGCAGAAAAAAGGATCTGAAAAATTATCCTAATATATGAGATGCTCCCTGCCAAACTCTGATAATTCAAAAACAGCTAAATGGATTTTCCAAAAATATCATGTGTGCTGATAACACAAGAGATACTTCAGCCTCAATGGGAACTTTTTCAGGAAGACAAGTGAGGCTGGGGGAAAGGGAAGAAAAGAACTTGGAATTAAAGAACCGTCACCACACTGCCTCCATGCTACAATATACTACATTTCAGAGGATCAATTCAAAAGAAGAGTCTGACTTACATTGTAAGTGACTAGCACATCGAGATGGGGGCTATGTCAATTCTGGAGATTATTTTCAGATAGACAAAGATAAGATTCATTTGGAGGAAATGTGGGTTTTGTTCTTGGATCTAATGAATAATACATACTGAATTCAGGCAGAGTGCTCCACATCAATCCTTCCTGAAAGTCAGAGGCCTCATTAAGGTATCACGTTGAGCACCTGACACTGAAGTACCCCAAATCACTAGTCAATATTGAGATCTTGGTTGTGTTGCCTACATACTCTGACAATTAGCGTCTGCACATTTTTATTTAGACAAGGATTTATTTGCAGAGGTTTGTAACTATCTGTCAATGCATCTGTCTTCTAGACTCTGGTCCTCCTTGCACCTTACTTTTTTTTTTAAAATATACTAAAACTACTTTAAACAGGGAAAAGCCAACAGCCATTCTAGGAAACTTGTACTTAGAATAACTTTAAGGAAAAGAACACGGGTATCCAAAGACTTACTTGATTTTTGAAGCATGGCATTATATTCTAACATTAATTCATGAGAGGGAACAATCTCGTGCAAAATCTGGAAAAAAAATGTTTCTGTTATAGAATCTTCAAAAAGATTTGCAGAGTCTACACTTCTGCTTCACCATGATATCTGTTTTTTATTAAAATAAACAACTTGGTCCTTTAATTCAGTCATACAGAACAGCTTCAACAAATAACACTTAGGGCTAGATTGCAGTTTTAAGATACTTCCTATGATGGGGAGGCGCAGTATCTTGGTGGCAGGCAGTTCACAGAGGCGTTGTGCCCAATGCAGGCACAACATTTATCAGGAGCCGCCTGAGGAAGCATCCAATACATCCTTTAGCAAAGTGCTGTGTGCGCTCCTCTTGGACAGACCCAATTCCACTTGCTGGTGGTACACTAGTGCTGGGCCATAGTCCCATTTTCTCCCACACTCATTCTCTCTGGAGTTTCTAATGCAACAGTTGGTACTAGTCCACCATCCTTGCTTAGCAGAAGCGCACAGCCTGAGAATTTGCTGCAGAGGGGCAAGGTGTGTTCCTTGTGCCTGCCACCCTCCCTTTTATGCACCCACATAGGACTCGGCACAACCTAGATGACAGTGTTCATTACTTCCCCCTTTTGCATTAATTTCACTCTTCCCACAAGGTTTCCTTAGTACACTAGCTCTGCACAGTCTTCTACATTATGACTGATCCAGTCAGATGTTCCACATGATCCATTATTAAAGAGTGACAATGACCCCACCCTCCCACCTCCAATAGCACAAGGAGTGGAACCAATCGGCAATCAGAAAGGAATGGAGAGAAAAGCAAAATGCATTTATTTTAATGACTGGAGTAAAGAAATCTACTAGGACCAGAAAAGACATCATCGGACAGTCGGAGAGAACTAGATTAATTAAACGTTTATCCAGATGGTGAGCTTTAAGAGGTATATCTTGTACTTATCTGATATTTTATAATTCGACCTACAGAAAAATGCATTAGTTAGTAGAAAGAATAGTATATGGAAATAGTCTAAATCAAAGACTTCAGGTACAGTGGTAAACAGCATTCCCCTCATTAGGTACTTTTATGGCCCTTGGTACCATAGTATCTCAGCATCTCAAACACATGGTGAACAGAAATAAACTTAAAAATGCGTAACAAAGACCAAGAATGGCCACTGACTAATTGCGGAATTCTGGACAAGTGACTTCATCTTACTGAGTTTCATCTTACCTAGCTATAAAAGTGTCTATAAACCATTGCCCTCAAAGGGGCATTGTGATTACTAGACCACATTGCCTTTTAGCCCTGGTCTACAGTACGAGTTTAGGTCGAATTTAGCAGCGTTACCTCGATTTAACCCTGCACCTGTCCACACGACCAAGCCGGTTTTTTCGACTTAAAGGGCTCTTAAAATAGATTTCTGTACTCCTCCCTCGACAAGGGGATTAGCGCTGAAATCGACCTTGCCAGGTCGAATTTGGGGTAGTGTGGGGTAGTGTGGTTGCAATTCAACGGTATTGGCCTCCGGGAGCTATCCCAAAGTGCTCCATTGTGACCGCTCTGGACAGCGCTCTCAACTCAGATGCACTGGCCAGGTAGTCAGGAAAAGGCCCGTGAACTTTTGAATCTCATTTCCTGCTTGGCCAGCGTAGCAATCCGCAGGTGAGTGCAGATCTCATCCGTAGAGGTGACCACGATGGAGTCCCAGAATCGCAAAAGATCTCCAGCATGGACCCAACAGGAGGTACGGGATGACGAATCCATGCTATCAGAACTCCTTTCCAAAAGGACAAAATGCTCAAACATTTGAAAAAATCTCCAAGGGCATGAAGGACAGAGGCTATAACAGGAACCTGCAGCAGTGTCGAGGGAGGGTCGACTGATGACATGGCTTACAAGGCTGGCTTACAGGGAATTAAAATCAACAAAGGGGGAAGGTTTGCATCAAGGAGAAACACACACAATTGTCACACACAATGGCCCCTTCAAGGATTGAGCTCAAAACCCTGGGTTTAGCAGGCCAATGCTCAAACCACTGAGCTATCCCTCCCCCCACTATTCCAGGCAGGACTGAATCTCCATTAAACTTTTCAAGGTGCCCCTGACAGATCTCACCGAAACGACTGTCAGCCGTTGATTTCACGGAGGGAGGGAGGTGAGCAAATGAATACAAAACAAATCTGATCTCTTTCTTGTTTTGATCCACTCCATCTCTCTTATACATCTTAGGCTGGCAGCAGACGGTGCAGTATGACTGCTAGCCATCGTCATATCCTGGCTACATGTACACAGAACCACCTGCGACAATGTTTTTGACCCATCAGGCATTGGGATCTCAACCCAGAATTCCAATGGGCAGCGGAGACTGCGGGAACTGTGGGATAGCTACTCACAGTGCAATGCTCCGGAAGTCGATGCTAGCCTCGGTACTGCAGACACACTCCGCCGAGTTAATAGTCTTAATGGTCTTAAGTGGGGACACACACAATCGACTGTATAAAATCAATTTATAAAAAATAGACTTTTATAAATTCGACCTAATTTTGTAGCGTAGACATACCCTTAGTTAGTGAGGGACTGGAAAGAGACACCTGGTTTCTAGTCCCTAACCAGTCACTGACTATGGGCCCTTGCACAGAATAAATGGACAAAAATCTGACATCAGGAATCGTAACATTCAAAAACCAGTAGGAGAACACTTCAATCTCTCTGATCACTCAATAACAGACCTAAAAGTGGCAATTCTTCAACAAAAAAACTTCAAAAACAGACTCCAACGTGAAGCTGCAGAACTGGAATTAATTTGCAAACTGGACACCATCAGATTAGGCCTCAGTAAAGACTGGGAGTGGTTGGGTCATTACAAAACCTAAACTTAATTTCCCTAATACTAATTTCTCCCTACTGTTACTCACACCTTCTTGTCAACTGTTTGTAATGGGCCACTCTCTTACCACTTAAAAAGTTATTTTTCCTCCCTTGGTATCTTGTTGTTAATTGGTTTATCTCGTTAGACTGACCTCACACTTGGTAAAGCAACCCCCATCCTTTCATGAATTTATATCTGCTCCTGTATTTTTCACGTCATGCACTTGATAAAGTGAGTTTTAGCCCACAAAAGCTTATGCCCAAATAAATTTGTTAGTGCCACAAGGACTCCTCTCTTTCGCTGATACAGATTAACACAGCTACCACTCTGAACACTAATGAAAGTGTTTTGGTGCCACCAAGTGGTTAAAAATATTATAAACATGGTAAGCAAAAAAAATTTACTGAAGTTTGGGGAGCAAAGGCAAATCAATTCATAATTACCCAAAGAGAACAAAATTAGCTTAGCATGGAGAGGGCACAAATACCAATGGACAGCAGTAATAGGTAGTTTTACTATTTATCTGTTTAGGAAATATCTTAGTTCCACAGTTCACTGAAAATGTCAGAGAAACCAACGGCTAGGCAGGATGACTGAAATTAGTGTGCAGAAACACAGCAAACACCAAATTGTTTTCTTCAGTAAATTAAATTTAAAAATAAAACTAGAACAGCAATGTATTTGTATGCAAGCCTATTTACGTGGCTCCAGAAAGCTATACCAACACCTTTTCTGAACTGGAAACGGTTAACATATAAAATGGAGAATCAGTCCCACAATTGATCAAGACTAAACACACAGATTTGAATTTAGACAGGTTGTGTGAAAGCAAGACAGCAGAAGACGTTATTTGCTCTGCACTCTATCAATTCCAAGTTTGAGTCTGCATTTTGGTGTCCAGTCAATCTCACCTAAGCATCCCACTTCCTTTATGATCAGTGCAGACTGCAAAATACGACTTACTAAAATGATTGGATAAGTTCTACTTTGCAACTACAGCATGTGCACACTATACAAAGAAATGAAACAAGACAGCCAAGAGTTCTCATGTGCTGCAGGCTATACAATAGGAAACTTATTGAGTTAACTGTGTGATCGGTTGAACATAAAGGAGTGAAACAGTCGAGAGAAAGAACAGAACCAGAAGCAGATGATGCTCTGGGCTGTAAAAAAACAAAAGAAAAAGAATAATTTTTCCAGAGACTAAGATTGTGATCCTGAAAAGCCCTTAAGCATATATGTAAAGTTAAGCACATGCTTGAGTGTTTTACTGCATCAGGGCCTATGTGGGCATGTCTATACTGCAGCTGGAGGTGTAATTTCTAGCTTGGGCTAGCACACTAAAAATTGCAGTGTAGCTGCCCTGGCACAAGCAGCGGCGGAGGCTAGCTGCCTGATCCCAGATATGTACACGGGCAGTTAGCCTGAGCTGCCAGCCACACTGCCATAGCTACACTGCTATTTTTAGCACACTAACTCGATCAAAGCTAGAGTACATACATCTACCAGAGCTGAAAATTACACCACCAGCTGCAGTGTCCACATCTTCACTGTGAGAGAATCTGTAAGAGTATTAACAAAGGGAAAAGAATGTGTACGTGTTGAACTTATTGCATGGAAGTACGTCCCATCAACCCTCCTCTTCTGTCTGCAGACGGATACCTATTTTTCACCCTCAAATGCCTTGCCAACACAGACACAATGCCCCCCACCTTTTTTTTCTTACAATATTTGTTAAGTCACAAGCTGATCAATGTTAGTGCTAGAGATGTGGACTTTCTTTCCCCAACAACTCTGTCTTTAAAACGGCAGGTACTCAGCTCTTCAGAAATAATTTGTATGTTTAGTCTCAAACGAATACCTCGGTTATTTGTATTTACCATATAACAATAATCTAAAAGGAGAACTACCGTGAGACAAATTCTCAATCCAGCATGCTGCCTAAGTAATTGCCTGTGTGCTTTTTAAAACTAACAAAGCAGACCATAACTGGGACATACATTAAATGAAACATCAGCATCTCCTTCCCTGGAACAGGTTGATCCAGAAATTTCCTAACATTTCAGTTAAACACAAATATAAAACTTACAGGGCTGTAGAAGGTGATACCAAACGTGGTGGGGGGGGGGGGGGGATTTAAGGGTTTATTTTAAACTTTCTCACCATTTGCTATGTGGTGGTAGGAGGCTCGCAATATTTTGAGGGTAGAATTTGGTTTGCCTTCTGTCCAAGTGTGTTAAAAATATTGGACAAAATCTGTAACAGCTGAAGTTATCAAGCATAAAGCTGAGATAGACTTTTGAAAAACAATTTTTAATTGAATTAATTTATGTTCTGTAAATATAGTTACAAAAACATTAAAACAGTCCAAAACTTGTACCTTGAGCACAGACATCAGTGTCTTCTTTGATTCACCCTGTCTCTTTAGGAACTGATAGTAATAAACATGAGCATTGGGATTGGGAGGAAACTTCGAATTGTAAGCATACTCGCTTAACACCTGCCGGACTTCATCATAATCCTCATAGAATTCCAATAGCTATAGAAAAGAAAATGTGAGCACATTGTTGGTGCCTGACAGCGTAATAACGATCAGAAATATCCACAACTAGTTTTCGATTGTTACAAACTGTACTGTTAGACAATCTTGTAAGTAACACCATTAGGATGGAAAGGAGCCTTTTGCTATTGTTACACAAAGTAGTTCAAAATGTTACTCTTAAATCCATGTTAGTGTTTCTGAAAGGCCCTTGTTTTACAACCCTGAAGAATTAAGTCCTCTACAGATCAGACAGAAGTAACTCCACTGCAAGCATCCCCATACTCTTGCCCCACACAACCCCTAATGAATTCCAACTTTAACCTAGAGAGATCCTCTCTAAGCATGAAGTTAATTCTCCCAATGACTAAGTCTATCCTTGACGTCTTTGCACCTCTGAAAACAAAGACTCCGATCCAAATCCTACTGCAGGCAAAGGAAATACTCCCTTAGATTTAAACAGGAACTGGACTGAGACTAGCGAAAATTATGGAAAAATGTGGTGACACTTTTCTGTAACTGTGAGGCACCAAATTTTTGATTTTATAGTGCACAATACAGTAAGCCCAGCAACACTAGATGCTTCTGGACTAGTACTTAACAATGCTAATAGATTTCCATTTAAATCTAATGTCTCTTAATAATGCTCCTCTTACATGCAATTCACTTTCCACAACATATATGAAAATATTCATATCTAGAAGTAATTAAAAGCACTGCAAATACATTAAACAGCTAAATATTTATATATTAAATAATTGCGGTCACTGTTTCAGTACTTCTTTTCAGTGAACAGGACTGCTGTCTCTCCATGAGAGTGGTCAACTTAATGGAGACAGCATAGCAGACCCCAGGAGGAGGTAGAATCATGTAAGCCAGGCAAGCACCAAAGAAAATCAAGTGCCATTAGCAACTCTAGAAAAATCAAACCGTTTCAAAGCTATTTTAAGTTTAATTCAATTTTAAAAGTTAGTTGATTTAGCAGTTATAATCAGAAAATCAGACTGTGGGATTCCATATTTGTTCTGTGACTTCGGGATCCAACTACAATCAGCTGCTATTTAAAAGAGGATTGATCCATTTGTGCAGCACAACCTGTGATCTGAAAAAAAAAATCAAGCCATGCTCTAATTCTGGCACTATCACCAGTAACAAAAAAGTCTGCAATCAGTGCACCTAGTGATTTTACTAGTAGACTCTTGCTTGTATTCTCATAATTATGTTGGTCTTGCAGTGCTACCAGGAATAAAAACTTGCTTTCATAAGTAATGTAAGCAGATGTGACATGAAGACACTACATATATTGTTTTAAAAGGTAGCATTTTCACAGTCTCCCTTTCCTAACTATAACTTAATTGCAAGTGGTCAAACATCAGAAAACGTTTCACTTTCATCTAACCACTTTGTCTAAGATTAGACAAAGGAGCATTTAAGTAATATTTGCAAAAAAAAGGGCTCTTACGTCCACATAGCACTTCACAAAAGGATCCCAAACTCCAGGTATTTTAATTATCTCCTTGAGATTCACTGCTGCCTGCCGAAAGAAACTGTGCATTTCCTGTTCAACAGAGTCTGCAAAATTACCATCTGCCAAAAGATAAAAGGTTTTTTTAAAATTTACATGAGTGATAGTCTCACAAAGTCGGGACCCAAGCGATGATGGGCTTTACAAAAAAAAAGTTGGCACCTTGAATCCAATTTCAAAAAGCACCTTAACCCAAGAGAATGGAGCTCAGTGAGAGCTAAAAATGAGAAGGACAAAGAAAGAGTTAGTATATTAATAAAACAAGTGCAGAAGGTAAGAAATATTTTTATACTGAATAGAGATTTCAGGAGCAGGTGTGGGAGGATTAGATCTTAGCTGAAAAATACTAGTAACCATCTTCCTGTCTCACCTCCCCTCACCCACCAACAGTTAAATGAACTGTGGAGGTAGCCAGTCTTGTGGTGTGGGTTTTCTTGCGATTAAGTTAATTATCAAATTATATCTGAATCTTACGGATCTTGCCTTATAGACATCACATTCTGACTAAATTATCTGAGGCTTCATTTTCTGTTGCAGCAAAATAGATAAATAAATTAAATCTAAATAAATGTCCATTTTATTCAAATAATATATTTAATCCTGTCAACTCCACAAAGGTAAACTAAAGAATTAACAATTAAATATGAAAGTCATCTTCTAAATATGCATATATGGCAGGCAACTGACATGCAGAAAAGACTACCTATAAACAAAAGTTTTCTGATGGAACTCCTTTGATTAAGCATTCTCCATTAGCAACCAAAAATCTTTTAAACTCTCTACTCAGAACAGTTCTTTTGGGGGAGACCTTGCAGATCCAATGGATGAACACTTTTTTTTTTTTTTAAATAGAAAGCATGCATCAGAATTTTAGAAGCTCTCTGTGCTGCAAGTAATCAGATTGAATGCAGCTTTCACCACTAATGTTCTAACCTATGTCCATGTCTCCTCCTTCAAGGATCATATGCAAGCCATGGTGACTTATGAGAATGACTGAGCTGAACAGCTCCTTTTATCTAAAGAAGGCAGCACTGGTACTCACCAAGCTCTAACATGGCTTTTCTTTTTTTGGCCCAGTTATAGTAGTCCAGCAGCCCCTTGTAAGCTTGAATGAGTTTCAATTCTTTATCCTGAGCAGTTGTTTGTTCTCCATATCTCCAGCCTTCTGCCAGGGACAGGTTTTGGTATGCCTCATCTATCAGTCCATTACACAGGAGGTGAAAGACATGCTCTAAACAGACCTACAACAATTTACACAATTTATAATATTGATTTTATGTCATACAGATCAGACTGTCCTGACAGCACACTGCAATTTTACCTCCTACCATACACCTGCAAAAAAGAGCCATACTTTTGGCATCAATACAACATAGTCTAAATACATTTTAATTAGAACCATCACAGAACTGGAATATTTTAATTAGAGGGTATTTTTAGGGCTGCCAAGCGATTAAAAAAATTAATTGCAATTAATCACGCTGTTAAACAATAATAGAATACCATTTATTTTAAATATTTTTGGATGTTTACTACATTTTCAAATATATTATTTTCAATTACAACACAATACATTTATTTTTATTACAAATATTTGCACTGTAAAAAACAAAAAAAATTGTATTTTTCAATTCACCTCAAGTACTGTAGTGCAATCTCTTTATCACAAAAGTTGAACTTACAAATGTAGAATTATGTACCAAAAAACTGCATTCAAAAATAAAACAAAGTCCACTCCGTCCTACTTGGTCAGCCAATCCCTCAGACAAACAAGGTTGGTTACAATTTGCAGGAGACAATGCTGCCTGCTTCTTGTTTACAATGTCACCTGAAAGTGAGAACAAGCGTTCGCATGACATTGTTGTAGCCAACGTTGCAAGATATTTACGTGCCAGATGCGCTAAAGATTCATATGTCCCTTCATGCTTCAACCACCATTCCAGGGGACATGCTTCCATGCTGATGGGTTTTGCTTGATAACAATCCAAAGCAGTGTGGACTGACGCATGTTCATTTTCATCATCATGAGTCAGATGCCACCAGCAAACGTTCATTTTCTTTTTTGGTAGTTTGGGTTCTGTAGTTTCCGCATCAGAGTGTTACTATTTTAAGACTTCTAAAAGTATGCTCCACACCTCATCCTTCTCAGATTTTAGACGGCACTTCAGATTCTTAAACCTTGGAGTTAGTGCTGTAGCTATTTTTAGAAATCTCACATTGGTACCTTCTTTGCGTTTCGTCAAATCTGCTGTGAAAGTGTTCTTAAAACAAACATGGGCTGAGTCATCATCTGAGACTGCTCTAACATGAAATATATGCATAATGCAGGTAAAACAGAGCAGGAGACATACAATTCTCTCCCAAGGAGCACAGTCACAAATTTAATTGACTTTTTTTTTATTAAAGGAGCATCAGCAGCATGGAAGCACGTCCTCTGGAATAGTGGCCGAAGCATGGAAGGGGCATATAAATGTTTAGCACATCTGGCATGTAAATACCTTGCAACGCCGGCTACAAAAGTGCCATGCTAATTTTCAGGTGACACTGTAAATAAGAAGCAGGCAGCAGTATCTTCTGTCAATGTAAACAAACCTGTTTGTCTTAACAATTGGCAGAATAAGACATAGGACTGAGTGGACTTGTAGACTCTAAAGTTTTACACTGTTTTGTTTTTGAGTACAGTTATGTAACCTCCCCCCTCCCCCCCAAATAAATCTGCATTTGTAAGTTACACTTTCACAATAAAGAGATTGCACTACAGTACTTGTATGAGGTGAATTGAAAAATACTATTTCTTTTGTTTATCATTTTTACAGTGCAAATATTTGTAATCAAAACCAATAAAGTGAGCACTGTGCACTTTGTATTCTGTGTTGTAATTGAAATCAATATTGAAAATGTAGAAAAACATCCAAAAATATTTAATGAATTTCAATTTGTATTCTATTGTTATAAGTGGGATTAAAAAATTAATCGCAATTAAGTTGTGATTAATTTTTTTGAGTTAATCATGTGAGTTAACTGCAACTGACAGCCCTAGTTATTTTGCATAGATTCTTTCATTTAAATGATGTATCTGCAGAAAGTGTTGGAGATAAATACAGTATTAGGAAAAGGAGAGAGAAAAATGCATGGATATAGGTAAGTGTGGACAATGCTGAGAAGCTAAATGATTTTTTTGCATCGGTCTTCACCATAGATGATGCTGCGGAAGATACATATCCCAGACCTGCTCTTTTGTGGTAATAAATATGAGGTACTATCAGCGATGGAGGTGTCAAAAGAAGTAGTGCTAGTACAAGCAGTTTATAAAGCAATAAGTCACAAGCCAGATGGTATACATCCAACACTTCTGAAGGAGTTTAAATATGAAGTGGCTGAGCTGCTAGCAAAAATACGCAATCCCTCACTAAAAACAGCCACTATTCCAGAGAATTAGAAGATAGCAAGTATATAAGGCCCTTCATGTAGCAGGGTGAAACCCTGCTCCTGCTGTGAGGGGTTTAAAAGCGGCCTGGCAAGGCTCCAGAGCGGTGGCTCTAAAAGCTGGGCTGATTGAGGAAGTGGCTGCAGCTGGGCCACACCCCAATCAGGCCACAGCTGGCCCCTATAAAAGGCCAGGGAAGCCAGAAGCCCAGACAGTCTCTCTCTGTCTTCAGAGGGAGAAGGGCCTGGCTGCAGGGAGCTAGAGACCTGATACCTGAGTGAAGCAGGGCTGGGGAGCTCCAGCCTGGAAAGCCCCAGGCTGCGGCCTAGCAGAGGGCTAACAGGTACTGGGGGTTGCGGAGGGCAGCCCAGGGGTAGGCCAAGGCAGCAGGTCCAAACCCAACCTTGCCAGTGATGAGTTGGCTGATACCGCAGTCTGCCCCAGGGCGTGGGGCTGAACAATGACTGGCAGTAGCCAATACTGAGGCAAGGTGGGGATAGAGGGTGAGGGTTCCCTGAGGAGGGGAGACCCTAAGAGAAAGGGGTTACTGCTAGGGGGCAGCACCCCATGTAAAAGGGCACCAGGTCCAGGGAGGGACACGGGGGCCTGAGGACAGGTGGATCACCAGCCTGCAGAGGGCGCTCTGTGCTGGAACAGAGCTAATTCCCGGAGTCACCAGCAGGAAGCGCCACAGGGGTGAGTCTGACCCGTTTACACTTCATTTTCAGTTTACTGATTTTTACCAAAAATTTCCCACATTTTACAAATGCTTTTTTTTTAAACTGCTTTTCACCTGAATTTTGACCAAATATATGAAAATACTAATTATGTTAAGCAAATCCAATAAGTTACATTAGGTTGATGTGTTTTTGTTAATACATTTGTCTAAGTTTAAATGAGAAGCTGTCTGTTAAAATAAGGCAATGTTGGGGAAGATAAACACATGCATGCACGTGTGTGTCTGTGTATGTACAGTTCACAAAATAAGCCACAGCATTAAACTGCTTTTACTTACAATATTCTGATGTTTCTATATTGATTGATTTTTTTTTCAGTCCTCCCATCCCAATATTAACCCTGGTATTTCCCCAGAAAACAGATTAATTTTTGCACTGATTTTCACCCACTTTTTAATTTCTGTAATAAACTCTGATAAATTCCTGGGAAATGTTAAACAAAATAAAAATCTGAAAACGCAGGAGATTGCAAGTGCTGTAATTTTAAAAATATATAGGGTTGGTTTTTTTGGTTTTGTTTTGTTTTTTAAAAGGAAATGGTAGTGATCTGGTAAATCGTACCAGTAAACCTTGCATCTGTAACTGGCAAATTGGTTTAAAATGATAAACTAGAACAAGAAAATGTCTGTAAGATCACAATATGATGGGGGTCTAACCAGCACAGATTCAACAAAGGAAAATCACGTCTCACTAATCTATTACAAATCTTTTAACAGGTTGATAAAGTAGTATATAGAGGAGAATCAGATGCTAGTTTGCTTAGACTTTTAAAAGGCCTTTGAACAGGTCCTTATAATTAGTTTCTTTACTAGACTTTTGTTAAATGGGATGGAAGTCAAAGTAAACCTTTGGGGGCAGGGATTCTCTTTAAGTTCTGTGTTTATACAGCACTTAACATAACTGGGTCCTGTTCCATGACTAGAGCTCCTCAGTGGTATGGCAATACAAATAATAAAAAAAAATAGTCATGAATCAAATATTGGCAAAGCCAGAAAGCAAAGGGTAGGATTAAACGGAAAAATGTAATCATGCCAAAAGATTTACAGAAGAGTACCTCAAAGTTCCTGACTAGTCTAGTGTTTTGTATATGTATTCTGAATCTGGAAAGGGGGGAAAGGAGTTAGGCAGCAACATTTGTAGATGACAAAGTTATGTAGATTAACCAGGATCACAACAGACTGAGGAGCTACAACGAGACCTGACCAAGCCAAGTGAACAGGCAACATGATGGTAACGGAAGCCCAATACTGATAACTGCAAAGTAATACACATTGGAAGGGAAAAAAAATACAGGCTATCCATATACATGACATGGTTCTAAATTAACTATCAACTTAGGAAAGGAACCTGGGGACAGCTCAATGAAGACTTCAGCAGAATGTGCAGCTACAGTCAAATAGCAAACAAGATAATAGGCTACATAGGGAATGGGATGGAAAAATAATGATGCCATTGCATAAGTCTAAGGTGTGGTCTCTTGATTCTATAATTAGAGATACTAACTATCAGAGATAATATTCTTAAGAGTTACAAGCAACATTTAAGAAACAACAGTAGGTAAAATTTACAGACTTAAATCATACTTCTTTCTGAAGTGTCCCTTTAAGGCTATCCTCACCTTTAAATACCTTTTTACTCCTAGATTTTTCATCCGCTCAGCAAAATAGTTGAACTCTTCAATAGTGCTCTTGGAATGATGGCACAAAATTTCAGTTCCTATTCTCCAAATCACCTGCCAATGGAGAAAAAAAAATTCCAAAAGAATTAAAATTTCAGAAGTGAAAACACTCTGCGCACAGCAGCCAGAACAGCATTAGTCTCCCATCACTGCACTATGGCTGTTATATTTAACCATATTATGTGTGATTTAAATTGCAAAAGAACTCTTGTGTATTATTTGCTGCTATAGTAAAATGTACCAGCATGTTCTATAAGTGAAAATAAAGCTTAAATGCAATGGAAACTTCACAAGTGGTCATCAAAATCCCATACTTCAACAAAACACACCAAAACCGTATATGGAAGCCAGTAGGTGCCTGCCGTGGACTGGTAACAACTCAAGCAAACAAGAAATTTTCCTTTCATGTTACCCCACTAAAATGTAGGTATAGGTAGCTCACGTTACCTTAATACAACAAAGGTAAGGATAATTAGATGAAATTGCAAACTGAAATACATCCCCTCTGATTGGACACATCCTACCCCAGCCCCAAATATCTTTGTGATCAAGATTTGTCTACACAGTTAGATCAGCAATTCCAACAAACTGGCAGTAGCCAATGTTCTCTGCACTGAATTTATTTTTTTAAACAGCTCTTTGTCAATGCAGTTTACTACCCTTTCCATCTGTTGAGATGCATAGAGGAAGCAGGGAAGGGACTAGCAAGAAGGTTCATGCAGTACTGGACAAAGATGGTGGAGAACTAAAAACAAGATGCAGTTTTCAAATGGACGCCAACATGTAGGGGAACCAGTGGAAAAATGTGCTTATTTCTGTTTCAAGATGAGATTATGAAAACATATACTTTAAGTGGAACATGCTACTGGTGTGATTTGTGGCCTTTATTCATATTTGGGCCACATTCTTATCTGTTGTGCAAACAGATGAGAGGTGACACCTGAAAATTATGAAAACATCCCTGACACAATTAGATTTTTTGAAGTTTTAGGGATTTATATTTTACATAAACAAAGCATAAATATGGGTCCTGAATTATCTCAGATGCCTCTTTAAATTATTTCTATCAGCTGAGGGAGAAAGTACTGATTTTTTTTTTTCTTTCTACTTACCTCTGGGGCAGCCATCCGTTTTTCAGCAGAAGTATTCTCTAATGTCTCCAAATAGTTAGTCATGAATTCTGCAGCCCTCTGCCACTGGTGTTGTAGCAGGGCATCCTGAATGTAATTTAAACAAGCTTTCTTAGTCTCCTGAAATTCTGTTGCCTTTCGACCTCTGGTTGCTGAAAAAATAAGGTTAGTGGATAACTACTGACTGATCATCTTAAAAAACAAAACAAACACACAGCTGTTACTTTGGTATCTATATCGTTGCCAGTAACGAGGCTCTAGTATTCCATCCTTTGATCCTTAATCCCTTTAGGATCCCTTGACAAGGGGGTAGGACAAACTCAGGGAGAACAGGGGTTTAAAAAACCAGCTCCTAAACGAACACAGACACACAGAACAAACAAAAACCCTGCAAGAGTAGAAATAATGCAAACAGAAGTCCAGCAGCACAGTAGGGGCTATCCACTATACTGCACCAAATGCAGCATGTATGATTACCTGCCTTATGGACTGGTGGCATATATGTGCATTCAGAGCAAGCAGCTCATGGCCCTCAGAGATTAAGTACGGGCGCTTTATACTAGCGTGGCTGAACTGAAGGAGCTAAGGGAGACAGGGAGATATACAGGTGAGAATTTCAGGGACCCAGTAAAGCAGTTCCACGCCTAGTCTGACAGCCTCTGTGCTGAGGATGAAAGTCTTGAGGAAGGAGAACATCAAGCTGGAGCAGAGAGAAACGATCCCATAGTTGGGATCCTCCTTCCAGATGATATGTTATCCTCTCACACTGAGGATACCCCTTCAAGGGCAGGGAACCCCAGTTATAAGGAGAGGCAGGTAAGTCATGGGGGATTCAATTATTAGAAACATAGATGGTTTTGTGATGCACCAGGAGAACTGCATGGTGAAATGCCTGCCACGGGTGTAGGTTGTGGACCTCTGGAGACCTCTAGATAGATATGAGCAGCGCTGGGGAGAAGCCAGTGGTCATTGTACATGTAGGTACCACTGACATAAGGAAAGGTAGGAGAGAGGTCTTAGAGGCCAAATGTAGTCTGCTAGGTAAGAGATTGAAGTACAAGACCTTCTCTGAAATGTTTTCAGTTCCACATGTGGGGCCAGTTAGGCACACACAACTGCAGGGTCTCAATGCATGGATGAGACAATAGTGTTCAGAGGAAGGATTTAGATTTATTAGGAACAGGGGAACCTTTGGGGAAAGGAGGAGCCTATACAGGAAGGATGGGCTCCATCTAAACTAAAATGGAACCAGATTGCTGGCATGTAAAATTAAAAAGGTCATGAAGGAGTTTTTAAACTAAGGGCTGGGGGAAAACCAACAGGTGCGGAGGTGTGGAGCACTCAGTTTGGACAGAGACATATCTTAGGGGAGGATTTATTAAAGGGGATGCTCTATATCCTAATAAAGAGGGGGGAATAGAAGTTGATAAAGTACAGGTAGGAAATGAAGAGAAACAGTCAAAAACAGCATCCCCTTCAATTATGTCACATGAAGGCAGACAACTAAATATTGACCAATTTTATAAGTGCTTGTATACAAATGCTAGAAGTCTAAATACTAGGCTGGGTGAAAATGAATGCCCGGTTGTAAAGAAGGATATTGATATAAGGCATCAAAGAAACTTGGTAGAATGATGATAATCAATGGGACATGGTAATACCAAGGTACAAAACATATGGGAATGACACAGTAGATCATACTGGTGTGGGAGTGGCACTATCTATGAAATAAAGCATAGACTCAAATACAGTAAAAATCTTAAATGAAACAAACTGTACCACAGAATCTCTGTAGATAATTCCATGCTCAAATAAATGAGAGTACAGTAGGAATATACTACTGACCATCTGATCGTTACTGAGCATTGTGAAATGCTCAGGGAGATTAGAGAGGCTACAAAAATCAGAAAAACAAAGAGTAATGGGGGATTTCAACTATCCCCTATTGACTGGATATATGTCACTTCAGGATGAGATGCAAGATAAAAAGATGTGAGATCAAATTTCTAGACACTGTTAATGACTGCTTCTTGGAGCAGCTAGTCCTGGTACCCACAAGGGGAAAGTCCTAAGTAGAGCACAGGATCTGGTACTGAACCGATAAATAATAGCAACCAAAATGAAGTTCGATTTACATGCTTGTAGAGGGGAAAATACCAAAGAAACCCATCATAGTAGCAAGTAACTTCAAAAAGGGAAATGACACAAAAATAAGGAAGCTAGTTAAACAGAAATTAAAAGGAATGGTCACAAGAATGAAATGCCTGCAAACTGCATGGAAACTATTTAAAAACACCATAATAGAGGCTCAAACTAAATGTATATCCCAAATAAAAAAAAGTATCACCATGGCTAAACAACAAAATAAAAGAGGCAGTTAGAGGCAAAAAGACATCCTTTAAAAATTGGAAGTCAAATCCTACTGAGGAAAACAGAAAGGAGCATAAACGCTGGCAAGTCAAGTATAAAAATATAATTAGGCAGGCCAAACAAACAAACATACATACATTTGAAGAGCAACTAGGAAAAGACAAAAAACTAACAGCAACATTTGTTTTAAGTCCATCAGAAGCAGAAATCCTGCCAGTCAGTCAGGAATTGATCCAGATTGAGGCATCAGTAGAGGTGGTTTTGGAATAAATTGATAAATTAAACTGTAGTAAGTCACCAGGACCAGATGGTATTCACCCAAGTGTTCCAAAGGAACTCAAATATGAAATTTAAGAACTACTAACTGTAGTATGTAACATGTGGCTTAAATAAGCCACTGTACCTGCTGCCTGGTGGTGAGCTAATGTAATGCTTATTTTTAAAAAAGGCTCCAGAGCCAATCCTGGAAATTACAGTCAGCAAGCCTAGCTTTAGTACCATGCAAATTTGTTAAAAGTATGGTAAAGAACAGAATTATCAGACACACAGATTAACTCAGTATGCTGGGGAAGAGTCAATACAGCTTTTGTAAGGGAAATCATGCCTCATCAATCTATTAGAATTCTTTCAGTGGGTCAACAAACATGTTAAGCCAGTGTACTTGGACTTTCAGAAAGCCTTTGACAAGGTCCCACACCAAAGGCTCGTAAGCAAAATAAGCAGCCATGGGATAAGATGAAAGATCTCTCATGGATCAGCAACTAGTTAAAAGACAGGAAACAAAGGGTAGGAATAAATTGTCAGTTTTAACAATGGAGAGAGGTAAACAGCAAGGTCTCCAAAGATTTGTACTGTGACCAGTGCTGTTCAACATACTGATAAATTATCTGGAAAAGGGGGTAAACAGTGAGGTGGCAATTTTTCCAATGATTCAAAATTATTAAAGATAGTTGAAGTCCAAAGCTGACTGTGAAGTGTTATAAAAGGGATCTCACAAAACTGGATGACCAGGCTACAAAATGGCAGATAAAATTCAATGTTGATAAGTGCAAAGTAATGCACATTGGAAAATATAATCCCAACTACACACACAAAATGAAGAGGTCTAAATTAGCTGTTACCACTCAAGAAAGAGATCTTGGAGGCATCGTAGATAGTTCTCTGAAAACATCTGCTCAATATGTATCAGCAGTTAAAAAAGCAAACAGAATGTTAGGAATCATTAGGAAAGGGATAGATAAGGCAGGAAATATTATAGTGCAACTACAAAAATCCATCAGTCATCCACACCTGGAATACTGCATTCAGGTCTGGTTACCCTATCTCAAAAAAGATTTATTAGAATTGGAAAAAGTGCAGAGAAGGGCAACAAAAAATGACTAGGGGTATGGAATAGCTTCCATGTCAAGAGAGATTAAAAACACTGGCACTATTCATCTTAGAAAAGAAATGACTAAAGGGGGATACAGTAGAGGTCTGTAAAATCATGAATGGAGTGGAGAAAGTGAATAGGGAAGTGTTATTTACCCCTGCCCATAATACAAGAACCAGCAGCCACCCACTGAAATCAATATGCAGCACAATGCACAATCAACCTGTGGAACTTGTTGCCAGGGAGCACTGTGAAGGCCAGAAGCATAACTGGGTTCAAAAAAAGAAGTTCATGGAGGATAGGTCCATCAGTGGCTATTAGCCAAGATGATCAGGAACTGAACTCCATGATCTGGGTGTCCCAATACCTTTGACTGGATGACAGGGGATGGATCACTCAATTTAACAGGATTCACCTGTTCTGTTCACTCCCTCTGAACTATCTGGTACTAGCCGCTGTCAGAAGAGAGGCTACTGGGTTGAATGAACCATTGGTCTGACCCAGTATGGCCACCCTTATGTTTTGGTCTTAACAAACTATACCTGCTTTGGAAGCTATGGAAAGTGATCTTCACCTGTGTGGATCTGAAGTTACCCAGAGAAACATATTGTCTGAAAAATAGCAGAGGAGCAAAAGACCATAGCAAGGGCTATAAATGCAAAGTTAAATGGCACTATCACCTGTGGGGCAGAGTTAAGGAAATTTGGGAATTATACAAACGTCATTCACTGTACACTACTGCCCTTGAGATGGATCCATGCTGCAAAATTCAGATCCGGACTCTCTCAAAATATAGAGGATTTCTGTACTAAAGTTTTGGTTTTGACCCATTGTCTATTTTTACTAAGCATTTGTATTAGAAGCTAACAGAGGCCTCAACCAAGATTGGGGTCCAATGGAGCCAGGTACTGTATATACAGATATACATTAACATAGCAGCATTAGAGATGTTAGAAGTTTGCAATGTGGCGTTTTTTGTTGTTTTTTTAAATTGGGTACAGTCAGGTCTGTGTCAAGACACAGAAAGCAGTGATAGCATCTTTATGGCACTCCCCCCACCCCGCATCCTGTACCGTGGGAGAGCCCTCAACTCAGATGTCCCAGAGACATCTCTAATGCTACTATGTTAGTTACCAGCATATGCTAGTAAGGATAAGCAGTCAACAGAGAATTACAATTACTTGGATGCCGAAGGTACCGCGGGAGTAAAGGTAAATAGATAGCTGAAAGTGAACTGCTTGCGGTGTTTACTGCAGACCCATCCCACGCAGACTCTTCTGTAAACTCTTCCTCTGTTCCCCTTTTCAGTTGTTCAACAAAACTATCCATGTCTTTAAAGTGAGAGGAAAACTTTTACACCTGAAAAAAAATTAACACACATGAAATGAAGATGTGTACTGTCTCTTTAAAGTCCCACAGGAAAGGGGATGGGGAGGCAGAGTAGTTTTATCACAGTGGCACCATTTTACAGATAGGAAACTGAGGCACGGGGACTGCCTTACCCCAATCACAGAGGGGGTCCATGTCAGAGCCAGAAGCTGAATCCAGATCTCCTGAGTCCCAGGCCATTGCCTAATGCCCAAGGCCACCCCAGTGTTGCCAACTCATGGTTTTTTTCACTTGTTTTAACTCCCCAGCTCCGGGAGTCACGGGACTCTCCGCTTTCAGCCTGGGGCTGTGCAGAGCCACCCGCGCTGAGCCCACTCAACCGGAGCCAGGGATCCGCCCGAGCCCGGCCCTTTCACCCCTGGCCCCGCAGGGCACGAAGCGCCCCGTCGCCCTCCCGGGGCAGCGCCCCCCACGAGCCCTGCGGAGTTAGCCCGGCCCGGGCCCCGCTCACCGGTCACACGGACCAGCCCAAGGCCAGGCCCCGCCGGGGGTGGACGAACCGGCTCCTACACACGCGGCACGTGCCGGAAGTTGGTACGCTCCCAACGGACGTTTCCGCACGGCTCCAGGGAGGCGGCCATAGGTTGTTTGGGCCGCCGAGTCTATCCAGGGGTAACTCACGTGACCTTGCGCTGTCTCGGCTTTGGGTTCCGAGAGGACGGTCTGAGCACTTGCTCAGGCGTGACCTTTGACCCACAGGGCGGATCAGTGGCGTTGATGCGCATGCGCATTGTTGGCTCCGACGGCTGAGTCAGGTGTGGTGAAGCTGCCCGTGATTGACGGACGGTGCGGCGCGTGCGCCTGGGTGTTCGCGCGCGCTGAGAGGAGCGGCCGGTGCGGTGCGTGAGGGCCCCTCCTGCTGCCGGGGCCCGCTCCCTCAGTGGACGGGGGAGGGGCCAGGCCGACCTCGGCGCCGCGCGTGGGGCCCAAGGAGCCCCCGCCACGAGAGCCGGGCTGCGCGGTCGCTCCAGCACGGGAGGCGCCGGCTGCCCGAGCGGGGTGAAGCTGGGCTCAGCCCCGGGCCGGTCCTCGCTGCCGTGTGTGTGTATCCGGCGCAGCCCCGCTGAGCGCCGCCGCCCGCTGCCCGGGGGACGCGGAACTGGGCTCCTGTGGCTGGCGCCGGACAACCCCCCCGCCCCTGCGGCCCCGCGCTGCGGGGCGGTGTGTGGCGGAGCCGCCTGTTACCGCAGACGCTCGCACTGGGTAACACAGAGCCAGCCCTGGACTCCCGCCTGAGCCTGGATCTATTGCCGCCTGCAGAGCTAGGGCCCGGGTCTGGTGTGTGAGATAAGGCAAAAGCCCCACTTCGCGGTATGGAGAGTCTAGGAGAAAGGGTGGCTAATGCCAGTGCTGACACTGGGGGAGAGGGAACAAGGGTTACCCCAAGGTTGTGTGTGGCGTTGTTTGTCCCTCCCAGGATATGGGAGGCAAGGGGGGTGAGGTTATAGCTTTTATTGGACCCACTGCTGTTGGTGAGAGAGACAAATTTTCGAGCTACAGAGAGCTCTTCTTCAGGTTAGGTGGCTGCTTTCATGTGCTATGATATAACCCTTGCATCCGAAGAAGTGGGTATTCACCCATGAAAGCTCATGCTGCAAAACGTCTGTTAGTCTATAAGGTGCCACAGGATTCTTTGCTGCTTCTACAGAACCAGACTAACACGGCTACCCCTCTGATACTTATGATATAACCCTGTAATTTCTTTAAAAACAGATATAAACATCCTTTATTTATTAGCAGGGAGCTATTCAGGAACCTAGTGGCTTGGATTTGCAAAGTAGGATTACTCAGATCACTTAGCTAAGTGATTGTCCTATAAGTATGATAATAAGTAATTTAAAACCAAATTAAATGGTAAAAAGCCAAAATACGGTAGCAGCATGTAGTTAAACTGGAGTGTGTACAGTACAGGATAAGGGCTGGTCTACATTGAAAACTTATATCGGCATAGCTAAGTCCATCAGAGGCCCATACCCCTGTGTGAAGTATAGCTAAGCTGACTTAACCTTGTGTAGCCAGTACTAGGTCAACTGAAGAATTCATCCCTCAACCTAGCTGCTGCCTCTCAGGGAGGTGGATTACCTACGCGGATTCTCCTGTTGGTATTGTAGGTAGTGTCTATATTGAAGCACTGCAGCTGTGGCATTTTAAGTGTGGACAAGTCCAAAGTGTAGACTTACCCTGAGACCATGTCGATGGGAGAGATCTCTCCCATGGACATAATAAAAACAGCTCAATGAGCGGCAGTAGCTTTGTTGATGGGAGAGCATCTCCCAGCGACATAGTGTTGTGGAGTTGAGTGCTTATGCTGGCAAAACTTGTGTTGCTTGGGGTGGGGGTGTTTTTTTCACACCCCTGAGTGACAAAAGTTCTGTTGACATAAATGCTAGTGTAGACCTGGCCTAAGTGAGGCCCCAATACAGAAAATGTACATGCACTTCACTTTACAGATGTGAATAATTTCATTAACTGTGGAAATAGATGTATTCATTATAGAATCATAGAGTTAAAAGGGACTGCAAGGGTCATATAATCCAGGGGTTCTCAAACTGGGGATCAGGACCTCTCAGGGGGTTGCGAGCTTATTACTTGGGGGTTGTGAGCTGTCAGCCTCTACCCCAAATCCTGCTTTGCTTCCAGCATTTATAATGGTGTTAAATATACAAAAAAGTGTTTTTAATTTATAAGGGGGTGGCGGGTTCACACTCAGAAGCTTGCTATCTGAAAGGGGTCACCAGTATAAAAGTTTGAGAACTACTGATCTAGTCTAACCCCCTTCCAAGATGCAGGATTTGTTGTGTATAAACCAGCAGTTCTCAAACTCTGGGTCAGGACTCCATTTTAATGGGATTGCCAAGGGCTGGCATTAGCCTTGCTGGGGCTGAAGTCTGAGCCCCGCTTCCCCGGGCCAAAGCCCAAGAACTTCAGCCCTGAGTGTAAGGAGTGGGGAGGCTCAGTTTACAGGCTCCCCAGCTGGGGCTGAAGCCCTTGGGATTTGGCTTTCCCACTGCCAAGAGCAGTGGTGCTTTGATCCTGGCCCCCCTGCTTAGGGCAGCAGGGCTCGGGCAGGCTCAGACTTCATTTTCCCCCTCCTGGGGTCATGTGGTAATTTTTGTTGTCAGAAGGGGGTTGTCGTGCAAAGATGTTTGAGAACCCCTCATCTAAACCATCCAAGACAGATGGCTGTCTGGCCACCTTTTGAAAACCTCCACAATCTCTCTAGGCAGTCTGTTCCATTGTTCTACTGCTCTTACAGTTGGGAAGTTTTTTCTGAGAGTTAATCTAAATCTGCTATATGCTGTAGTTTGGACCCATTGCTTCTTGTCCTGCTCTCTGTGGTAAGAGAGAACAACTTTTCTCCATCTTTTTTATGGCAGCCTTTCATGTACTGAACACTGTTATGTCCCCCGACCCGTAATCTCCTCTTTTCCAAACTAAATATACCCAGTTCCTTCAGCCTTTGCTCCTATGGCTTGCATTCTATCCCTTTGCCCATCTTGGTTGCTTGCCTCTGGATCCTTCCCAATTTCTTCATATCTTTTCTATACATCAGTGACCAAAATTGGATGCAGTGCTCCAGCTGAGGTCTAATCAGTGCCAAGCAGAGTGGTACTGTTCCCTCCCCTGACTTGCATGCTATGCCTCTGTTAATGCAACCTAAAATTGCATTTGCTTTTTTTGCAACAGCATCACATTACTGATTCATGTTGAGGTTGTAATACATCACAACTCCCAGATCCTTCTCAGCAGTGCCGCTGCCGTGCCAGTTATCCCCCATTCTGTATTTGTGCATTGTTTTTTTGCCTAACTGTAGCACCTTATATTTGTCTTTGTTGAATTTAATTTTGTTCTCCAATTTATCAAGATCCCTCTGAATTTTAGCTGTATCCTCAGCTTTGTGTCATCTGTAAATTTGATCAGTATGAGCTGTCTTCCTACATCCAGGTAATTAATAAAGATGTTAAACAACACTGGACACAGAAGAGATCCTTGTGGAACACCACCTGAGACCTCCTTCCAATCTGACATCATTCCATTAATAGTTACTCTTTGTTTGCAGTTATTTAACCAATGATGTATCTGCTTAATGGTAATTCTGCCGAGCCCACATTTCTTCAGCTTACTTATGAGAATGTGGTGTAGGACTGTGTCAAAAGCCTTGACAAAGTCCACGTATATTATGTCCACTGTATTCCCTCATCCATCAAACCAGTTACCCTGTCAAGAAGGAAATCAAAATGGTTTGGCATGATTTGTACTTTGTAAATTCATGCTGGCTGCTAGTGATTACCCCTTCACTCTCCAGGTATTTGCCAATTTAATATTTTATACATTGCTCTATTAGCTTCCCAGGTATTGAAGTTAGACTGACTAAAGGTTCCCCAGCTCCTATTTTTAAAGATGGGCACTATGTTAGCCCTTTTCCAGTCTTCTGGTACCTCTCCTGTCATCCATGAGTTTGTAAGTATTATTGCCAGTGACTCCAAGATTTATTCAGCCAATTCCGTTAGTACACTCGGGTGAATAGCATCAGGCCCTGCTGATTTGAATTCTTTCAACTTGGTCAAAAGATCTGTGATGTGTTCTTTACTTACCCTGATCTGCATCCCTTCCCCTTCATTGTCTCTGATATCTTCACTAGTCGTCCGGTCATTTTATTTTTTGTGAGAAGCCTGAAGCAAAGTAGGCATTGAGCAGCTCTGCCTTTCTATCATCTTCTGTTACCAGCTCACCACCTCCATTGAGGAATGGACCCACACTGTCCCTGATCTTTCTTTTTTGTCTGACATATTTGAAGAACCCCTTGTTGTCTCTAACATTTCTTGTCAGCTGTAACTCATTCTTTACCTTGACTTTCCTGTGTTTTTTGTTGTTTTTTTTTTGTCCCTACACACTCGCACTATCCCCATATATATTTCCTTGGTGATGTGCCCCTCCTTCCATTTCCTGTATGTGTCACTTTTGTGTTTTAGATAGCTAAAAAGCTCCTCGTGCAACCACGTTGGCCTCCTATGGCTCTTCTTACCTTTCCACTGCGTTGGAATAGCTTGATATAGAGTATCTAGTACAGGGGTGGGCAGACTTTTTGTTCCAAGGGCCACATCTGGCTGTGGAAATTCTATAGCGGGCCATGAATGCTCACAAAATTGGGGGTTGGGGTGTGGGAGGGGGTGAGGGCTCCAGCTGGGGGTGTGGGTTCTGGGACAGGGCTGGAGATGAGGGGTTGGGGGTGCAGGAGGGTGCTCTGGGCTGGGACTGAGGGTTCAATGGCAGGAGGGAGATTGGGGCAGGGGGTTGGGGTCCGGGAGGGGGTCATGGGTGCAGGCTCCAGGTGGCACTTGCCGTTGCTTCTGGGAGCTGCTTGAGGTATGTCCCCCATCCAGTTCCTACGCGGAGGCGTGGTCAGGCAGCTCTGCGCGCTGCCCCGTCCGCAGGCGCCGCCCCTACAGCTTCCATTGGCCATGATTTCCGGCCAATGGGAGCTGTGGGGGTGGCACTTAGGGTGGGGGCAGCATGTGGAGCCCCTTGTCTGCCCCTACGCATAGGAGCCGGAGGGGGGACATGCCACTGCTTCCAGGAGCTGCGCGGAGTGGGGCAAGCCCCCAACTCCATTCCCTAGCTGGAGTACTGGAGCAGGGCAAGTCCCGGACCCTGCTCCCCAGCGGGAGCTCGAGGGCCGATTAAAATGTCTGGAGCGCCAGATGTGGCCCCCGAGCTGTAGTTTGCCCACCCCGATCTAGTATTACATATGGATGTTTCTGCAAGTGTATTATATGATAAACAGAATGGTTGACAAAATTGGGATTACAAGCTCTTGAGAGAAGATTAGATAAAGATTTTAACAAAATTACGCTTTATATGAGAGCATTGGACAGGGCTGAATTGGGGGGACAGGTCAGGATTTTAATGGGATGATACAAGTGTGTAGCTGGAATGGGCTTCCTTTTAAAAGTGTCTATCATATTTCAGTAAAAAGCAAATTCTACAAATATAACATTATTTTGAGGAGTCCAATAGTCCTTTTTTAAGACAGGAATAGTAGTTTAAAAAAAAGTGGGTGTGAGCGGGTTTAAAGGTTCATTCTATTACTACAGAGTACAACACTAAAAACTTTCAGAACTTCATTGTCCATCCCACAGGAAGTGAGTGGGGCTGTTTGCTAGACAGTTTTGTTAGTGCCTGCTGCTGTAGATTAAATGTTTGTCCTTGTTTGGAGGTGAAGATGGGGAAGAGGCAGTGTGGGGGACAGACAAGGAAGCAGAAGTGGATAAGAATGAGAGTGAAAGGTTTGGTGGGCTTTTGTATGAATGCTGTGGAGGACCGAAATGATTGGGGCGGGAAAGTCCATGTATGGTTGGAATGGGGTGGGGGTAGTGCATAGGAGGATGCAAGTAGGGGAAAGAGAACAGTTTCTGGATATATGTAGGGAGTATAACAGGAATGCAGCAGACTGGAAATGGGGGAGCTCTCTGAAATATGGATCGGTAGGGAAGAGGCACGGGGGGAGATGCAGCAGAGGATGTTGAAGTCAGGGATAGGTCTGTGCACAGTTTAAGGAAAGAGGGTTGGGTGAAGTGAGTCCATGGATTTGTAGGGATTAGTAATGCAGCTGAGGGTTGGAAACAGAGGGCCTTTGGTTGTAGGAACAGGTGTCCGTATATGGGGACAGGCAGGGAAGCAGAGTTTGGAGGTAAGGGATTGTGACCCTAAGAACTCCTGAATGGCAACCGGTAAAGGGAGTTACAAGAATATCATGATTCTGGTATGTACATTCTGGTTCACCAAATAATATTGTGTAAGGAATCAAAGGAAAACCAGTGTCATGCTGGTTATAAATTTTGTTGTAAAATATGTATTGCCACTATGTAAGGAGTGATGTGTATGTACTGAAAATGTTCCTACAGTTTGTATCAAGGTGTTAATTCCCAGCAGAGGTGAAAAACTGGCTTCCTGCCAGACCAGAGATGTTTATCTAGCAGATTAAGTGAAAATTGAGTAAAGTCTCATTCACGATCAGCAGTTTGAGCTAAATGCAGATGAAGAATTGTGAAATTTAACAGTAAGAAAACCAGATGGGAGAAAAGAGCATAATCGAAGGGTGCACCTCAAAGATTTACTGGACTATACCTGGGGGACAAGGAAAGCACATTGTAATCCTGCACCTAGGAAGTAAATGGACAGTATGTTTATCTTTACAAAAACAGGACTCCAGGCAGTCTTGGTTGGAAGCATTGCAAAATGGGTTATTGTGAGATAAGACTGCTCTAGACATGAGGTTAGCCTATTAAGGTGTGGTCCCTAGAAAGCATGTATTGATTTTGTTGTATATGTAACCCTTCTGTTTCCATTGTCCTTAGTCACTGCTCACTTGAATCTTTGTTAATAAACCTATTCTTGTTTTCACTGAAAATATACCTAAGTGCTGTGGTATAGTACAAGGAGCTAAACTGGAGCTCAATTATTCAAGCTAATGTGTATACTATTCCCTTGGGGCAGCATACCTGGTATTACTGAGTGTTCAGTGTATGAGGAGCTGAATGCTACAGGAGAATGCTTCAAAGGGCTCAGGGACTGGGGTGCACCTGTTAACCTACAAGGCAACGTAAGGGCTGGCAAAGCCCAGAGATTGTTTGGGTGATATAATAGGTTGGTAGTGTGAAGGTGCTGACACGACACCCAGTTAAGCACAAGCAAGTCTCCCTCTCACTGGAGACAGGAGGGTAACAAGGTGACTCGCAGTCCTGGGCACCCTGTGAATAGGCACACAGGGTGTGGAGGATACAGTCAGGTGTTAATCCCCACCTTTTGAAAAACTAATAATCTTTTATTTTGAAATGGTGCTGATCTTTTTATTGTGAGATTATAGTACAATTTGATTAGCTCATAAAAAAATGATGTACCACAATGAACTTGGGCTCTTAGAGCTGGACTTTCTTGCTGCTATCTGTATGTTTGGTTTATTGCCTGATTAACTTAACCAGTTGATTGATAGTTATTTATGTGTTTCTTGTTACCATGTGAAGATGACTGTTGTATTTTTTGTAGATGTTTTTTTCAAGTAAAAGAAAAGTTGACTACAAGATCTCATAAAGTGGATGATGTACTTAGTCTGGTTACTAAGTCTTGTTTTGATACTTGTTGATTTGAGTTTACTTGAAATAGTGGGGGAGGTCTGAGAATTGAAACAGAAAGCAGTGCTGGAAAGCTATTATAACCCATTTGCTAAACAGCTCTGCTGGGCTGTGTGTGTGTCCAAGTGCTAAAACATTTTTTATCCCAGAAATATTTGACACTGGGAAATGTGCTTGTGTACAAAAATGCCAACAGGGAAGAGGCTGGCAAAATCAGACTTCTGGATGCATGCCACCACAGTGAAGAAGCTGGAGGAATAAGTCATAATGGCTTTTCCAATACCAAAGACTACTTCCAGAGGAGCCCAAACATGTTGGAGGAACTAACAGCAAAATCAGATAAAATACAAAACATCACTGATGAAAAATTTGAAGCTCTGGACACATAGCAAATTCCATACTGGATCAGACACCTGGTTCATCTAATCCAGAATCCCATCTCTGACAATGGCCAGCACCACGTGCTTCAGAGGAAGGTGTAAGAAATGCCACAATAAGCAGGTGTAAGAATCTCCCTAACCTCATAATAGTTAGAGATTGTCTTAAAACCTGTTATGTGGTTATATATTCCTTCTGACTTTTTTTTTTTAGTAGTGTGACTCTGGATATTTGTATCCATAACACACAAGTTTAAATACTTAGATCTCAGTTATATATGCTTTATGGTAAACCTAAAGCCATGAAAAAAGAGGCACAGAGAAGGGAAAAGACTTCTGGGTTAGAGGCACAGTTTACTTGTAGATTTCAGTAAAAAACTTCTGAAGTAGTAACTTTTTGCTGACCAGAGAATAGAAAACTACATCAGAACTAGGAACACTCCGTGTGGGTTCCAGTTGATAATGAGAGATCTGAACCAGTAGCCTGGATTGAAATAAAATCTGTTTATCTGAGCTGGCTGTAAAGGACTACATATACACTACAGTATTCCATAGCAGCAATGGCCAGTTTCTTGAGGTCTGAACACAACAAGCAACAATGAGGAGTATATAAACCAGGAGTGGGCAAACTTTTTGGCCCGAGGGCCACATCGGGGTATGGAAATTGTATGGCGGGTCGTGAATGCTCACGAAATTGGGTGTTGGGGTGTAGGAGGGGGTGAGTGCTCTGGCTGGGGGTCTGGGTTCGGGTGGGACTGGGCATGAGGAGTTGGGGATGCAGGAGGGTGCCCTGGGCTGGGACCAAGGGGTTTGGAGGGCAGAAGGGGGATCAGGGTAGGGGGAGTCAGGGGTGCAGGCTCCAGGCGGTGCTTTCCTCAAGCAGCTGCCGGAAGCAGCAGCATGTCCCCCTTCCAGCTTCTACATGGAGCCACAGCTAGGCAGCTCTGCGTGCTGCCTTATCTGCAGGTGCCACCCCTGCAGCTCCCATTGGTTTGCAGTTCCTGGCCAATGGGAGCTGTGGGGGTGGCTCTTGGGGCAAGGGCAGTGTGTGGAGTCCCTTGGCTGCCTCTACGCATAGGAGCTGAAGGGGGGACATGTTGCTGCTTGCGGAAGCCACACAAAGCAGGGCAAGCCCTTGACACTGCTCCCCAGCTGGAGCAGGACAAGTCCTGGACCCCGCTCCCCTTGCAGAAGCTCGAGAGCCGGATGCGTCCCCCTGGCCATAGTTTGCCCACCCCTGAAATAAACTATCAAGGAACTTGTTTCACTAAACCACTTTCAAAAGTATTGGGCTTGATCCAGTGTTGCTTGCAATGTTTGCATATTTTTTTGTTTTTCCTGAAGAATAGTTTACAGATTTTTTAGTGTATTCATACACTCAAATGTATGTTTCAGAAGCCAGTAGTGAGAGGTCATTATCAAACAGCTATGTCTTCAGAAACGAGCAGCTAAAAATCAGAATGGGAATTATGGTACAAGAAATTCTGACATCAAACTAAAGTCAGCTAAACTTCATTCTTTTGTTTTGACATTATAGAACTTGTGAGCTCCATGTACATTGCAGCACATCAATAAAATATTTTATACATATGTATTTGTCTTCTCATTTTAGAGTGTTCACATGTATATTGTTTGCTCTTCCATAAAATCTAATTTTATGGCTAACTCACTCTTGGCAGGGTCTTCAGTCACTTAAACATAAATCTTGGAAAGCTATATTTCAAACTTTCACTCCATACATCTGAAGAAGTGAGGTTTTTTTACCCACAGAAAGCTTATTCCCAAATAAATCTGTTAGTCTTTAAGGTGCCACTGGATTCCTTGTTGTTTTTGTGGATACAGACTAACACAGCTACCCCCTGATATATTTCAAAAGAGAATTTCAGACTATAACAATTTAAATTCAGGTTGAGTATCAGAACTGTTGTGCGGCCAAATCCATTTGTAAACTTCATACTACTTAGAACCTATTAGGGCTTTTCATCCATAGAACTCTGAGCACTTTATGATGGTATCAGTATCCGCAGTCTACAGATGAGGGACCTGAAGTAGAGAGGTTAATGAACTGATTTCCAGAGATACTTACACTGCATGGCACCATCAGCAGCACTGTGTTGTACAGTCCAGGCACTATGCTACGGAAGTACTGACTTAGAGAGAAGGGCCCCAGCTACTGATACATCCTGCAGCAGCTGAGTGTTTTTTGATCATCTCCCAGCCAAGTACAGAAAACTAACAGGATGCTCAAAGATACCTGTACCCAAACTTGTCATCAGAGATTTTTTGTTAGCATTGTTAGTTTATATATAATATAAACTCTTATCTTGCTGTTGTCTGGGGTATGACAACAAACTGATCTTTTTTTGGGTGGGGCAAAATATAGGATCGATATTTTTCCAAGGATATGTAGTATTAACTTTGCTACATCTTTTGGGCTCTCAGTTCTCCTAAGGGAATGTAGAAATGGGTATATAAAGTAAAAATCAATAACCATGAGCATATGATAAGAACATGAACAGTAATTCTAATGTGATTAGTACTGGTGATGATTGCTAATAGTTTGAGATAAGAGCTGATAATAAATGGAAGAGCACGAAGGACTGCACTTTCTGTGGTCACAGAGTAACCCCCCGAGCATTTAATTATTAATAATCCTTTGTGCTTCAGCGATGATCTCAAAGTGTTTTGCAAATGTTAATTAGTTTAAAAGGACTCTAAATCACAGCTTGCCAACTCCATTTTCCCACACGTACAAAGAAACAAAACTCTTCCACTTTGATCATCAGACACTAGGCATCCCCATTCATAGAAATGTAGGGCGGGAGGGAACTTCAAAAAGTCCTCAAGTCTAGACATCCATGTTGTGGCAGGACCAGGTAAAACTTGACCATCCCTGACAAGTATTTGGCTAACCTGTTTTTACAGATTTCCAATTATGGGGATTCCATAATCTCCCTTGGGAGCCAATTCCAGAGTTTAACTACCCTTATAGTTTTTCATACTATCTAACCTAAATATAAATATCCCTTACTACACATTAAGCCCATTACTTCTTGTCCTAATTGTGGTAGCCATAGAGAACAATTGATCACCATCCTCTTTAGAGCAGCCCTTAATATATTTAAAGACTGTTATCAAGTCCCCCCTCAGTCGTCTTTTCTCAAGACTAAACATGCCCATTTTTTTAACCTTTCCTCATAGGTCAGGTTTTCTAAAGTTTTTATCATTTTTGTTGCTCTCCTCTGAACTCTCTCCAATTTGTCCCCATCTTTCCTAAAGTGTGGGGCCCAGAACAGGACACAGTACTGCAGCTAAGGCTTAACTGGTGTCAAGTATAGTAGGACAATTACCTCCCATGTCTCACATATGACACTCCACTTAATACACCCCAGAATTATATTAGCCTTTTTCACAGCTGCATCACATGGTTGACTGACTCAATTTGTGTTCCACTATAACCCCCATATCCTTTTCAGCAGTATTGCCTAGCCACTTATTTGTAGTTGTGCATTTGATTTTTTTTCTTCCTGAATAAGTTGCTTTGCACTTATCTTTACTGAATTTCATCTTTTTGTATTCAGACCAATTCTCCAATTTGTCAAGGTCATTTTGAATTCTGATTATGTCCTCCACAGTATTTGCAATCCCTCCCAACTTGTCATTGGCAAATTTTATAAGCATACTCTCCATTCCATTATCCAAGTCATTAATGAAAATATTGGACTCAGGACTGACCCCTGCAGTACACCACTAGATACACCCTCCCAGTTTGACAGCAAACCATTCATAACTACTCTGTGTGTAGTCTTTCAATCAGTTGTACACTCACCTTATAGTAATTTCATCTAGACCCCATTTCCCTAGTTTGCTTATGAAAATGTCATGTGAAACTGTCAGAAGCTTTACTGAAATGAAAGGATATCACATCTACTACTCCTCCCCACTTGGTCAGTAGCCCCTCTCATTTCAGGATACAGTTCAGAATTTGCCATCCCTGATTTTAAATCCTCCTGCCCCGCCATTTGTTCCCACTGAAGCTAAGGGGAGTTTTGCCATTGACTTCAATAGAATCAGCGACAAACATCTATTGTCCATCATCTATTCCCCCTGAACCATATCATTTTGTCTGCTTGCAACCTAGGAGCCAGGTTGAATGTTTACAGATAAGCTAAGTATATGGAGGGAGGAAAAGACATTCCATGTAGCCACCTTTACCCTTCAGACAATTCTCTGGCTTTCTTTGCAGCCCTCTTGCCCTAGACTGTTAAATAACTATAATGTAATGTAAGAATGCATACAAGGTACAGGTACCAATGTAGGGAGCATGTATTTTATTTACAAATTCACGTTAATATGTAGCAGCAAATGCAAATAGAATTTACAGAACAGTTATAATAAGCACCTTCAGGGCCCAATCCTACCAGCACTTACCTGAGTAACTTCTACCATGAGTAGTTGTATTTAGTTCAACGGGACTACTCACATACATTTATGTGCCTAAGCATTTGTGAGATTGGAGCTTACTCAGCCAAAGTTGGGTGAGGACAGAATGCATGATACTGCTTGTTTTTCCAATGATGGAGTCATGAAGCTCAGATCTAGATCTGAACTTCTGCAAGGATTGATGGGGAGAGTATTAAGATCCAGTGTTTGGTTCAGCCTCATTGCTACTGTTAACCTTTCAGAATTACATTTCCTTACTGTACCATATTCACAATGTTGATGTGTTCTTGTAACAGTTATATAGGTACACCCATCTTGTATATAGATACAATGTACTTAAAGATAATATAAAGAGTTACCATTATTTTTGCTTGACTTCTTGCCTCATTTTGAGCATCACTACCAGCCAGAAATGTGTACAACAGAACCTCTTTCACCTTTACACTCGAAGAGGGAAAGTACCTGTTAAGTTATCTAGTCCCCCTGGCCAAGGGAGGCAGGATTACTCCTTACAGTGAACTGAAAAGGAGGGGAAAGGTTAAAGGAGACCTCTCTACTTCTGAAAGAGTTCATTCCCCACCTCCAGGCCTCTTATCCTATTAACCCAGCCTAGCTCCAGACAGTGACTTTGGCTCAATACTACTTCCGAACAGAAAACATTTTGCTTTTGGAATGCATTAGACTACATGTACTTTCAACCAAATTTCCCTTCGGAATCGAGCAGGACTCTGTACTTCTGTATACAAGTTCTCCACCCCCAAGACTTCACTTTTTCCATAAGTGGAAAAGATTCAGCCCTTAAAGGGAACAAATAATCACTGCACCCCAACTCCCGGGCTCTGAACAAAAGCAACGACTCGCCACCTCTTTAAAAAAAAAGTTCTGCAAGGAGCTCCTCTGCCATGCAGTATCCATGATATCTCTGCTCCCTTCTTATTAAAATCTGCATGTAGGAGCTATGTAGGGATCGGGCGTCATGCCAGGAGGCTCTCGTAGGAAGGAGGGAGGAGAAATGGGGTGGGACGTGGCTGAGGTTAGATGGACGTGATAGGAGTCTGGTGAAAGCAGCCGGTCTCTTGGATGGGACACCAGGGGGTCCCTAAATTCCTCTGGGGCTAGGGTGACAGGGGAGGGGTCCTTGTCCTCTGGGGCGGGGATGGCGGGGGGTGGGGGGCTCGCCTCTACTCTGGGGCAGGCGGTGGATTTCTTCCTCTTCCCCCTCCCACCCGGGTCCCTCCTCCCTCCACATCCTCCTCCATCCCGGCTCTGCTGACGTGTCGGCCCCGCTCCCTCCTCCCCCCGCCGCCGCCGCCAGCCCTGCTAACATGGCTGCAGCGCGGCCGCGCTTCTCCCTCCTGCTCCTCGCCCTAGTCGTCCTGCTCCTGCCCGCGCAGCGGCCCCTCTGCTCGGCCGCCAAGCACCTGGACCGGCGCTTCGCCGAGCGCAAGCGCTGCGCCGACCCGGAGTGCAGCAGTAAGTGGGTGCGGGGCGCTGGGGTCCCCGCGGGGGCGGTCCCGGTGACTCTGCTCGGCGGCGGCCAGGACCTGTTGGCATCTCCAGGGGCCCTCCCAGTGATTGGGGGCCCGCTGGGCTCATCCCTGCTGCGGGCAGGGAGAGATGCTGGGTTTACCACCCTGCTCCACCCCAGGCGCCCTCTTGTGGGGAGGGAGATGCTGAGGTTACCCCTCTCCCAGCGCTGCCTCTCTCTTCGGGGGAGGGAGGGATGCCTGGTGCCCTTCCCTCTGCCCACAGCTTCCGAGAGATTGCTTGGAAACTTGTTGCTTAGTTTATTACAAATAGTTGTTTGCAAGTACGCCGCCTGCCTTCCCCGCCTGGTGTGTCGTGTAAAGGGAGAGGGACAAGGACCCGGGCTGGTTATTAGGGGATCTGGCTAGGGAGGGAGGCATTCTCTTGTTTTCTGTCTCACCTTTTGCCTCATCTTATGGGACGAAATGTGTTTAAAAACTACTCCGGTTTCTGGAGGCCCGATGTCAAAGCGGAGCTCGGTGCTGGTAGAAAGCTCCTGCGTTCGGGGTATTACCCTTTCTAGTGGTTTGCTAACCTTGTTGGTCTGAGAGTAGCCAAGTCCCCCTCCCAGTTTCCTGATGTATTACATTGTTTGTGTTTTAGATTTTTAGTAAACATCAAATGTTTGAATTCCCCTTCCATGTAAACAAAACCGTGTCTTCCAGGCAGAGAGGATCCATTCTTTTTCTTAAACGGGAGCAACCTGAGTTCTTGGAAATATACAGATATTCAGGCATTTCCTGTCTCCCTAGGGGACTTACTGTATTTCTTTTGTCTGACAGGGAATGCTATGCTCCAGAGTTCAGTCTGAAAAAGTACCTGACACTTGGCATATTGACAGTCCAGCAGAAATAATTTTCCATCATCTTTGACACAGATTTGCAAGAATAAGCATTCCAAAATACGTAGAAAAAGAATTGTTGTGGCATAAGCTGCAAGAATCTGATTTTTTTTACTTTTATACAAAAAATAATCATACAATTTTAAATAATTGTATAACAAAAAGTCTTTGCCTTGCTGCATAGGCTTACTAAAGACTTGCCTTGATAAACTTGCATTTCATAAATTGATGATCTTGACTAGTTTTTTTAGCTTCCCCAGCTCTCTTCCTCCTGCAAAAACCCTCTTCAAAAACAAAACAAACCTCCACCCTCTACAGGTATAATTTCTGCACTGAATAACATGAAAGCTGATTAGTCATGAAGCATGTGGCATCTTTGGATCCATCTAATTTAAAATTATTATTAATAATAATACCTCTTTCTTATTGGGCTTTTAACATTTTCAAAAGTTCTTTATAAAGGTTGTAACTTTTAACGTCACATCATGAAACAATCTTAATATTACCATATAAGTTTTTGTCTCTTATATCAGTCATATATTCTTATCCCTTGACCAGATGCCCATATTCTGCATACAACTAGTCCTTCTTTCCTGCTAATTAATACAGATACTGTTCAGGGAACTGTGCTTTATTTAGAATGCTATATTTTGTTTTTGTTTTCTTTGTACAGTGTTGATGTATCGAGGGAAAGCAAAGCAGGATTTTAAAGGTCCAGACTGTCGCTTTATAAATTTGAAAGAAGGAGAAGCAGTGTATGTGTATTACAAATTAATAGGAAAATCAACTGAGCTTTGGGCTGGAAGTGTAAGTACTGCAAAACACTTATTTTATTTCAGTTGTATTGGCCATTTTAGCACTGTACATTTCAATCATCTCTATTTCTTTTGCTCCTTTTCAAAAATCTGAAAACACTTCACTTTTTTACATAGCAGTGATAATGTAGCAGATGTAATTTTCACTTGAGACAAGATTTTAACACGCTTATTTTTAAGGGATGCTATTGGGTCATATTTGGATCATACATTAGGTTTTGTAAGAATTAACTTTTCATATATTAAATAAAGCAAGAGAAATATTTTTCCATTTTTTAAAAATTCCCCTGCAGTGTTTGCAGAGCGAACATTGTGCTAGTGCAGGAGAACCTGAAAGTGACTAGAAACTAAGGTCCCAGTCCTGCAAAGCATCTGTTTAACTTTGCAGCTGTGTGTGGGCTCATTGGCTTCAGTGACACAACACACACTGCATAAACTTAAGCAAGTGAATAAGTCTTTGCAGGATGGTGGCCTATGGCTTTTTATCTACTCATCATTTTATTGTTCAATTGACTAGATGTTGTTATTGTCCAAATTAAGTAAAGGGGGGGGGGAAGCATAAAGAGTGAAAAGTAAATTGGACTTTGAAAATTATTTCAGTTTTAATAATAATAATAATTTATTCATAATCAAACTGTGACAGACCTTTAGACAAGGCTGTCATCTTATTTTATTCAGTTTAAAGATGATAGGGGTACGTCCAGACTACCCGCCGCGGGTAGTGATCGATTTATCGGGGATCGATATATTGCATCTCATCTAGACGCAATATATCAATCCCCGAACGCACTCCCCGTCGACTCCGGAACTCCACCGGAGCGAGCGGCGGTAGCGGAGTTGACAGGGGAGCCGCGGACGTCGATCCTGCGCCATGAGGACGGGAGGTAAGTCGGAATAAGATACTTCGACTTCAGCTATGGTATTCCCGTAGCTGAAGTTGCGTATCTTACATCGACACCCCCCGCCCAGTGTAGACCAGGCCTAGGTCACTTGAGTAGGAAAAGAAGACCCCTTCAGCAAACCCTCTCAGACCCTGATCCTGAAGTCATTACATGGCAAACTCCTGTTGACTTCAGTGGGAAGAAGTTTTGCTTACATGAGATCTGCGGAATGGGGGCACTCACAGAGAAGAGGAAAGAAGATTATTAAAAAATACAAGAAGTCTAACCTTGCAAGGTGCTGATCAGCCTCAGATGTCACTAGTAGTTCTGGCAGTTAATGATGCTCAGCATCTTGCAGGGTCATGCCCTTAAATTCTTTATTCCTGTCTTTCCCCTGCTCTTTTCCATGTCTTTACTGTTTTGCTCCCAAAGATAAATGCTGCTGTTGACAACTAAGTCCTTGTGCCTCAGCGAGCTGGACTGGGCCTTCACAAAGCCATGCCTGCTGTTATTGTGTGACTACTGGCTTCATGCACTGGCAGGAGGTGTTGCTTAGGGTGGGGACATGCAGCCTCATAGTAATAGTCAGATCCAATTAAAATAGCATAGAAGAAAATGGAAAGCTGTGCCATGTGGTGAAAGAAGCAGAATTTATAATTATATCATGCTGGCAATTCCCTTCTGACACGTACTATGCCATAAATAACCTGGATAATTAGATGGCACCAGTTTCCAGGGCTGCCAGCTCTCCACAAACACAAACAGCTAACACATGGACCCAATCCTGCAGCTCCTACTCTCAAGATAGCAAGGGCTGCAAGATCAGGCCCACAGATTATTCAACAGACAAGAAATTGCAGAATCAACATTTTAACCATATTCATTAACAGAACTAGCACCAGTAGCTTAAAGGCACATTGTCAAGCTTGACGTAATATACTTAAAAAAACCCAAATCAAAAGTCCTAATTTGTGTTAAAAAATAACACCTTACATTATTAGATTGGAAAGAATTTAAAAAATCCAATTCATTTTTTGCTATTTAGGCGGCTTTCTGCATGTCTAGCCAACAATGAAAAAAGACTAATCAGTTTAATTTTTGTATTTTTAGTTTCTAGTCAGTTTCACTTCCAGCTTCTCCTGATAACACAATGCTGCAATAACTAGGTTGCAAGCTTTTCAGAGGGATACTTATTTATATATATTTTTAAAATGTCAATTAATGTATGCAAATAGAACCTTTTCTGTTGATACTGGGGCTTTGTAAATGTGCCTTTAAAAACAACTACTAAATTTTGAGACAAATTTGATTTCAGTGCCCTTTTATGTAGGGATCAGAGGGAGTTATAAAACCAAGAAGTAACTACAGGGATACTGTACTTATTTATCATACAAGGAGTTAAGCTGATTATATTGCAACCTGCATAAACAGTTTATCATCTGAAATGTATCACTACACATTTCCACCATAAACTTTAATTTTATTGGCTCTTAAATATGGGGAATTTGATTTGTTTGAAGAATGTATAGCTATTTCTAACCCACTTATAGTTATTCTGTCCTTGTTTTGGGCCACCAGATGAAACTGTATTTAAGGATCGGAATTACTAAAGAACTGGTCTCGTTCCAAAACAAAATTTATACATGTAGTCTCCATCCTGCAAGTGACTGTACCCAAGTGGAGTCATTTGTAAGATCAGGGCCATAATAAATATGAGTGACTTGAAGGACCATGATCAGATGAGCAAGGATTAATGCAGGTTGGAAAATCTAAAGCACTTGTTCACTGCTTTACGTGCTTCTTTACTTGTCTATTAACTCATCCCTCTATTCATGCTGTTGTTGATGATTGCAAAAATCCTTCAAGCTGTTGCAAGAATAGAATCCTAGTCTGGAGTTCATTCTTGGATGCCCTCTGTATGCAGATTTCTCATTGAAGTCAAGGGGAATTCTGCATGTGGAGGGTTTGCAGGATCTACGCTGCTGCTAGTACAATGGAAGATGCTCAGAGTGTTAAAGAATAATTCTGTTTTTAATTCCATTGAAACATCAGTTCAGAGAAAATATTGCTGCCAGGTTTACTCAAAGCACGAAGAGTTGATGGCCATGTCATACTTCATATATCACACGTTTTTAACTCTATATATTACTGTCTCTGTAAGGTATCCTCCTCCACTGCCCCTCCTCCGTGAACAGTCCATATCACCAAAATAAAAAATACCCCACATTTATTATCATGCCCACATTTTTATCAGAATCTCTAATATCCCAAATCTCTGAGCAGCTTCAAACTGCTGCCACTTTTTAAAGTAACAGTTTTTCAGTGTTAGACTTATTTCTACCCCACAAAAATATATATTACCGTATATACTTGTTCATAAGTCGAATTTTTTTTGTAAAAAAGGGAAGCACCAGAGAAGGGGGTCGGCTTATGAATGGGTATAGAGAGGGAGAGGTGGAACACAGCCCCTACCCCAAACAGAGGGAGTAAGGAGAGGCAGCACAGCCAGCAAAGCCAGAAGGGAAGAGGTGGGGCCAGAGTGTCTCTGCTTCTGGCCATGCTGCTCTCCCCACAGCCTCCGAAGCAGCTGCAGCTCCGGGGCTGGCAGGCTGCAGCCGTGCCACTTGGCCCCAGGGCCGCCCAGAGGGGGGGGCAAGTGGGGCAATTTGCCCCGGGCTCTGCAGGGGCCCCCATGAGCATGGCTGAGGCTCCCTCCCCGGCCCCGTCTCCTCCTCTCCCCTCTCCTGGAGCCTCAGCCCATCCAGCAGCGTCCCGGACAGCTGCAGCGTGACTTCGGCGGGGCCCCTGAGCCCCGCCCTGCTCAGAGCGGCGTGGTGAGGGGGCAGGGCTGCGAGCTCCAGGCTGAGCGGAGGGAGCTGAGCTCAGCGTGGAGCTCCCAGCCCCGCCCCCTGACCACGTGGCTCTGAGTGGGGCAGAGCTCAGGCCCCGCCGGAGACACGCTGCCTCTGTTGAGCGAAGCTCCTGGATACGCTGAGGCTCCGGGTGAGAGGGGAGCCAGGGGTAAGAGGCCAGGGCTGCGGGGGGGTTGGCTAAGGGGCAGGGAGTCCCGGGGACAGGGAGGGGGCAGAGGTTGGGGGGGCGATCAGGGGACAGGGAACAGGAGGGTTGGATTGTGGGCATTCCAGGGGTCTGTCAGGACTCAGCGAGGGGGTGATAGGGGTTGGGGCAGTCAGGGGACAGGGAGCAGGGGTGGGGCCCTGGGGTGGTAGTGGATGGTCTCTGGGGGATGGTGAGGGGGCAAGGATGGGTCAGGGATTCTGAGGGGGGGTGGGCAGTCGGGGGGCAGGAAGTCGGTGGGGGTCGGATAGGGGGCAGGGCTAGGCTGTTTGGGAGGCACAGCCTTCCCTACCCTAAAGCTCATTCAGCAGTTTGAGGCTTGCAAAAGAGCCAAGCTGTTAGCTTTTCCATTAGGCTACCATCCCTTTCACTTCTCAAATGCCAAATTATAATCTATATTTAATTTCAGTGCCATAGGGGGATTCATGTCAGGGGAGGGTAGCTTCATTTAAAATTAGTCATTGGGGGCGGGATCACATGAGAAGAGCAATATCCTACACTACCTACCTCCTTCCCAACCCTACCAAGGGAGACCCCCCCCACTTACATTTCCTGAGGCTCCAGAGGGGTTAATTCAGTGGTTCTCAAACTTTTGTACTGGTGACCCTTTCACATAGCAAACCGGTGAGTGTGACCCTTCCTTATAAATTAAAAACACTTTTTTGTATAATTAACACTATTATAAATGCTGGTGGCAAAGCGGGGTTTGAGGTGGAGGCTGACAGCTCATGACCCCCAGTAATAACCTCGTGACCCCTGAGGGGTCCCGACCCCCAGTTTGAGAACCCCTGGGGTAATTTAATTTTAACACCCTATGTCCATTCACATGCATGTGCTATTTTGAGCATTTCAGTTTTCACAACATAGGCTCATCTGAGATTTGGAACAAGCTCAAATGCTCAGTTCGTGGAGTATGTACATAAGATATACTAAAGACGAACCCACAGTAACCGTCTCCAGTTTGTGAGGGACCCCATGGAGCCAGTCTCTAGGAAACAGATAAATGCATGGAGGTTAAGTCCATTAATGGCTATTAGCCAGGATGGGTAAGGAATGGTGTCCCTAGCCTCTGTTTGTCAGAGGGTGGAGATGGATGGCAGGAGAGAGATCATTTGATCATTACCTGTTAGGTTCACTCCCTCTGGGACACCTGGCATTGTCCATTGTCATTAGACAGGATACTGGGCTGGATGGACCTTTGGTTTGACCCAGTATGGCTGTTCTTATGTTCTAACCTAAATGAACCCAAAGTTATGGAGACAGATATAAAAAAAGAAAAAGAAAAGAAAAGGAGTCAAGGAAGCCAGCAGAGTATCAGAAACCTGGAAAAATCTCTGACTGGATGGGCTCAGGCATTTGGTCACAAGCTTAGGTGGTTCAAAAAGTTTTGGATTTTTTTTTAAGCAGAATTTTTTTATTGTTTCTTTAAACAATCAAACACAGCAAACAGCAGATATTTGGCCACACACTTCTGAAACCCCAAACCATATTCAGGTTATGGCAGACTAATTTCAGCTTTTCAATTAAGAAAACCAAATTTTGAAGGAAAGCAGACGTTGTCCGTGATTTTTTTTCTGCTTTTTAAAAACCCCGAGTTTTCGATCCAGAAACGGTTTTGACAGCACATATTTGTCCAACCCTTTTAATGAGCTTTCGTGCCTTTTAGCACTAGCTGATGCTGAGAACCAGTGATACCTTGTAAAGAAGTTTTCTCAAAACTGGATTTGTGCCGAGATGCAGAAGGTTTATTTTTCCCAGGGCCGCCCATGGGTGGGGGAGCAAGTGGGGCAACTTGCGCCAGGTCCTACAGGGGCCCCCATGAGAATATAGTATTGTAATTTTTTTTATGGAAGGGGCCCCCAAAATTGCTTTGCCCCAGGCCCCCTGAATCCTCTGGGTGGCCCTGCTTGGCCCCACCCTCCAGAGCAGGCTGTGGCCGTGCTGCCCAGCCCGCCGGAGCATGCTGCAGCTGTGCTGCCTGGCCCAGCCTGCTGGAGCATGCTGCGGCCACGCCGCCCGGTCTGGCCTGCCAGAGCAGGCTGCGACCGCACTGCCCAACCTGGCGGAGCAGCTCCAGTCAGGCCAGTGATTTCCTCCCCTGGCTCTCCCCAGATAAGGTGGGAAGGGATGGGCTGGGGAGAGTGTGGGAGTCCCGGGGTACGGGTGGTGTCATGTGGGGGGTGGTCACGGGTTACTCCCCTGACTCCCAGCTTCTCCCTGCCAAAAAGTTTCCCCACCAGTTGCTGTCCCGGCCCATCAGGGTAAGCAGCTGGCGCACCAGGACACTTTGTTTACTTAGGTTTACCTCTGTGCCTGCGGACGCTCGAGGTAAACAAACCATCTCAGCCTACCAGCAGCTTATCCTGGTGGCCCAGGAGCCAGAGTTTGCTGACCCCTGAATTATAGGGTCAGCTTATGAACGGGTTATAAAAATTTTCCATTTTTACTTATCCATCTTGGGGGGGAGGGGCAGCCTATAAACGAACCGGCTTATGATCGAGTATATATGGTACTCTGTGGTGCAGGATGGAACATTATTTAGTCATGCACCAGATGTTTCCTTCTGTTTCCTTTCCTCACACCCCAAAAAAGCACTTGGCTTGTGGCCACCTTTCTCTGGAATCGTAGTTGTGGATGGAGTTACTTTAAAAACAAAGTGTGTGAGAGAGAATTGATTTCTGGAAAATCCACATGGAGTTCAGGAATTGCTCTTAACATTTGGTTCTAATCTTTTTGAATGATATACAAAGGCTACATAAAAAGGTAGAGCAAACTAACCCTCTCTTTGCACCAACTCTCCTGCTATATTGGATCCTTGTAAGTGACACTATTCCTGATGTTTGTGCTTTTGTGGATTTCTTTCTTTTTTTTTTAAATAATAGCTGAACCTTGTAACTCAGACATAGCAGGAGAATATTTCCTCTTTCTGGCTTCTGTCGTGGTATTCAGCAGGTGGTGTAAAGTGATTGCTTTCTGTGGTATCAAGATGTCAGTATCATTCTGTGAATCAGCTACTGGAGGTTGCTGTCATAAGGAAACACTACAAGCACATTTACCTCAGACACATACAGACTTCAGAGACTGCCCATTCTTTAATTCTAGATGCAAGTGTGTTTAAACCCATGTCTCATTTGCAGATCAGTTCGGCTGCCAGTTAATTGGGAGCATCTCCCAGACAGGCTGCAGGATGCATTTTCCCCCCTTCCATTCTATACCGTGACATTCTATTTTCCTTTCAAGCCTCAATCACTACTGAATAGAATAAAGAATATTTTTCTTTGCATGCATGGCAATATATAGGAGTAAGTTTTTCTGTCATAGGCCATGTTAAATTGCAAACTGGGTCATGGCAAGGGACTTGTATGCTTGGAAGCTTGGATTATAGTAAAGTAGTGTGAAATTGTGATGCCTAATTGTTGTCATTAAGATTAGTCTATAAGGAAGCTACTCTGAGGCTTCGGCTTTTGCACTTGAAAGAGTCTTTGAAAAATGGAATATTAACTGGTGAAGAAAAAGATAGTATTATTCTATGGGAATAAAGGGAAGGGATTTAGAACTAGCCTTTCTAGGCTAATTGCACACTCCCTGTTACTTGGCTTGCTCCTATCTCAAATATAATACACAGGATTTTTTTTAATATAGTAGCAGTTACTTCTCCCTTTAGCGTATACAGAAAATTGTTATCAGTTCTGTAAACATTACTGTTATGTAACTAGTTTCCACAGCTATTTAATTTAGGATTTAAATGGTAAATATTTAACAAAGGAAACTCCATATCCCTTCAGTATTTTATTCATTGATGTGTGTATTACTATATCTATGTATTACACACCTAGACCAGGTTCTAATTATTATTTGCACTGTGGCAAATCCAGAGAGCTTCACTGAACTGTTTAAAACTACTCTGGATTTATAAACCAGTGTAATTGGTATCAGAATGTGTCCCATCAAATTATTTTGATAGAGTGAACTATGTTCTTTTTTCATTTTGATCCTTAATTGAACGATCTTCACTCACACTCTCCAAGAATATTGGCAATTGCCTTCTTGCTCCTACAATAAAAACATCAAGATATCAAGGAAATGAGCAGTGTTTTATTCTTGAGCATATTTTGGCTTTCTAGGGACTCTGTACTCTTAATAGGGTGTCTGCCAGTTTCTCATTGCTTTGGCTATCTAATCTTTGAAGCAATACTGTGCTATTCATATTGGCTTCCTGACAGCAGCTATCAGAGCTCCCAAGGGAGAGCATTATTCTGTGGATCTTTAACTAGTGAGTGATAAGAGAGCTTTTGTCTCCTACTGTTTGCATTTGATCACCACATCACCTTACTCTTTACTGACTACCTGCAGCTATTGCTCACCTGGAAACAGTAGCTACTGAAGAACAAGTGTGTTTGCAAAGAGGGTCACATTTTACACACTGATACTCAGGTAGATAATACTAGTGTGATAAAAGGTTACTTGTTCAGCAATTTACAATAGCTCAGGTGCAATTTTGTATTTTCTAAAAGCTGGCTTTAAGAAATCTTTTCAAAATGTGAGGGGAGAAGTATAAAGTTATGGAGGAGGTTGGTTTTCTGCTTTAAAAATGTGACATTTTTGCAGACAGGTAGGCCTTATCATGAAAAGATATTTTTGCTAATTGTGCACAAGAAAATGGTCGGAGCATTTGTGAAGTCAGTGAGAGTGTGCTATGAGCCATGACTCCTGGGTTTCATTCCAAACTCTTCCCATAACTTGCTATGTGGCCCTATGCCTTAGTTGGCCATGTCTTTGAAAGAGGAGTTGAAGTACTTCCCTACTTCACAAAGGTGTTGTGAGGCTTAATTAATGTTTAGAACAGGGATCTGCAACCTTTGGCCCACAGCTCGCCAGGGTAATCCCCCTGGCCAGCCGGGCCAGTTTGTTTACCTGTCGTGTCCGCTCCCACTGGCCGTGGTTCACCGCTCCAGGCTAATGGGGGCGGCAGGAAGCGGTGTGGGCCAAAAGATATGCTGACTGCCGCTTCCCGCCGCCCCCATTGGCCTGGAGCGGCGAACCGTGGACAGTTGGAGCCACGATCGGCCGAACCTGCGGACGCGGCAGGTAAACAAACCGGCCTGGCCCACCAGAGGGCTTACCCTGGCAAGCCGCGTGCCAAAGGTTGCCAATCCCTGGTTTAGAATCTCAAATTAAACCATTCAAGTATAATGTATTACTGTTCTGTTTCTCCAATTTATTGTGGTAACAACCTGTATGTCTAGATCTATTTAGGTTTGATATCTAACAATGTATTCTTAACTACTAATTGTAATTTTTAAAGTTACTTTTTTCCTAATGTGGCTTTACAAGCTTCTTTACATTGAAACTTCTTTTTGTTTTGTTGTTTTTTTCTGACAGGTTGGCAGTGAATTTGGATATTTTCCAAAGGATTTACTTGAAATAAATTATACTTATAATACCAGTGATGAGCTAGAACTACCAACAGATGTAAGTTTTGATTGTGACTTTTTTGACTGGCTTTATTACACTTAAGGCTCATTCCTGAACTGTGAGTGAAATCAGTGAGAGAACTAACTGGGACCTCAATAACCCTAGAAGGAAAAAACTGCTTTTCAATAAGTCAACTAATATTGTGTGTATATATGTCTATATCCACCATAATTTGAACACTGGACTTGTCTTAAATGAAGCATTCTTTCTTCTGACAAAAAGTGACTAAATAACTATACATAGAATGGTCTCAGAATCCGAATCCCCAAAGAAATGTTACTGGCAGGGTTGTATGGAGGCTGTTTCATACAAACTCTGAATTAATAGGTTTGTTTCCCAGAACTTCTGGAACTTAGAGAAAAACTTTGGAACGGTGAAAGCCTCTTTGTTTGCTTAACTCTATTAGCATATAGATTATCAGTCTGATTTGGCAACTCTTACTCACATGGGTAACGCCATTGTAATGACTGGAAATACATATGTGAGTAAGGTTGCAGGATCAGACTGAATTTTGGCCCATATGTATCGTGTAAGTACAAACCTTTAGTTTGTATCACTATTTATTTATGGTGGCACCCTGCTATATGCTAACCACTTGATAAAGAAGAACTTGTCCTTGACATTTTACTGACAATAGTTCCAATTTCAAAGATGCACATGATAGATTATTTAAAATATAACCAATTCTGCCACTGACTCCCTATCTGTTCATGACAATTTAGGATTTAGCCCACTGCTTGGAATCCTAAGGTCCTTACTTGGTTTTTCTACTCAGTCCTTACTCAAGAAAACTCCCATTGAATCAATGGAAGTTTTGATTATGGATTTCACGATTTAGTCTCCAGTTAAATGGAAAAGTGTAGACACATGTAATGGTAAAGAAAATTGTTTGAACCTTTTACATCAGTGTAATAGAAAAAAATTTCTGACAACTGACAATGCTTTTTCCCTCTTTGTTCCAGGAAACTGATTTTGTTTGTTTTGATGGAGGAAAAGATGATTTTGATAACTATAATGTGGATGAGCTTTTAAAATCTTCAGAAGAAACTGTGGTGAACACGGGCAAAGCTGAATTAAATGCTCCAGGGACAGAAGTTGTTGAAGAAACCAAAGAGGAGGAGGAGACAGAAGGGTCTGATACTGTAAAGCCCCTTGATGTTTCTGAGACTGATGTTCCTGAGCCAGGTCCAGAAGAAAACAAGAAAGTCCTCACCAAAACAGAAGAAAAAGGCAGTTTTCTTTCTGAAAATAATGAGAATGTACAGGGACTCTTCAAATCTGAGAGGGATGACCTCAACATATATAGCCATGAAAAAAAGTCTCAGGGAGAACAAACTGCACATCCTCACTCAGAAGGAATGCTACAAGAAAAATTAAAAGTGCTAGAAAGTGAAAATGCCAAATATTCTAATAATCCTCAGGGTACAGCCAAAGAATCAGATAAGGAGAGTGAAGAGATTGATGCCTATACACTTTTAAACAGAGAACTATCTATGGACTTGAAAACAAAATTTGGCTCAACTGCAGATGCCCTTGTGTCTGATGATGAGATGACTAGCCTTGTGACATCACAGGAGGATGATTTTAATGAAGATTTGAATACTGATTCTCATTACGCAGAGTTGCTGGAAGATCTTAAGGAGCAATCTGAAGAAATTCCTTTGCTGTCATTTACAAAAGAAGAAACTCCAGAGGACTCAGAAGCCGAAAAGCATTCAGCTGATAAATATGCTGACCATGAGTCAGAAAAGAATAAACCCTATGAAACAATTGAGGATGCCGCAGAGTTAATTACCCAAAGAAATAATGAGAAAAAAGACTATTTGGGTTTGTTAACAACTGTAGAGGACACTGTCTTTCCAACTCACAGAGGGGGTGCAAGAACAAATGATGACACAGATGTGGGCAAGTCTGATTCATTGGAAGAAAAGGAGGAAGAGGATGAGGCGATCCCAGTTAGTAAGGAGGATAAAACAGCAGCAACAGTTCAGCTTGAAGATCTAATAGAAGAAGACCTTCTCATAAAGGAAAAACATGTTGTAGATGGCCAAGATCCAAAGGAAAAAACAAACAAAACTAAACATTATGAGGAAGAGTTCATGGATGATAAGACAGAATCATTTACTGAAGAACTGCACAGCACCTCTGTGCATGAGCCTAGCGCTATTCCTAGCCTGGAGTCTAAACTATCCATTGAAGAAAAGCAAGAAGCTTTAAAACCACCTGTAGGCAACATCAACGATGACCCAGAAGGAATTACTCTTCATAAAATATTGAACGATAAAGAAAAGGCAGAGGAGGAGATTTTGGAGGACAGCTTGGAAAATGATACAAAACCCAAAACATTATGGAAGAAAATAAAGGGAAAAAAAACATCTGGGGACCAGCAATCCATTAATTTCCTACCAGAACCACTGGAGGAGCAAAAAAGTGCATCCCAAAGTGACCTGGGGGATATTGACTTCTTAGAAGGCAAAAGAGAGCATGAAACATCTGCTACAGAGAAACAAGATATTCAACAAGATGGAGAGGATTTTGAACAAACAAGGGTGCCTGAGAATGAGAATCAAACAAATGTTGCTATTAAGGAAGAAACTGAAATACTAAGGGGAAAAAAGGAAGAAGACCTGAACAATAAGCATACAAGTAAAACAGCTGTTGAGCAATCTAAGCAACAAGAAAACAAGACCAGGTATTCGGAGGAAGATGCAGAACAAGAGCTTTCCAGAAACACAGGCAAGAAGATACTAGAAAAAAGTATTAGTGAAATAGCAACTGAAGAAATATCCACAGACACTACACAGGATGTTGACACAGAGAGGATGAGCCAACAAGACACTGCTCATAGTGGGGATGAAAATAAAGACAAAGCTCTTGGAACCAATATAGTTGGAGAAAAAACAGTAAAACCAGAACTTCAGTCTGAAGAGCTGGAAGCTGAAGATGATGATGACCTCCTAAGTCAAGCAGAGGAAGAACTATTAGAAGATGACAATGCTGCAAGTGCAAAATTGTCAAAAGAGAGGCTTGCAAATAGACAGGGTAATAAATTAGATGGAGAAAGTACAAACCCAGAATTGGAAATACCAGATGGAGCTATTTCAGGAACTGCTAATCCTGTTTATGAGATGGATGAAACAGGAGAGGAAGCAAACACAACATTTAAGCATGCCAGAGAGAACAGCATGCAAGATTTGAGTGAGACCAAGAATGAAGAGGAGGATATACAATTCAGTGGAGCTAAACTGAATGAGATGGAAGAAGATGAGGAGCCTCGAGAAACAGAAGAAACATTAGTAGCACCTGAAGTGGAAGAAGAGGATGAAAGTACTTTGCCAAATGACAAGTCTCTTGAAACAGTGGACAGCAAAAATGACTTTAATCAAACAGAAGATCCTCTCCTAGAGGATCTTGTGCAGAAAGACCTAAAAGATATTCAGAACGTAATAGAGCAGACAGGGCCTGCTGATACTTCTGTAACCACAAATGAAGCTGTGGAGCCAGAATACGGAGAGGCTGTGAAGCAGCTCACTATAATAAAAGAATTTCTTGATGAAAAGCGAGTGACACGTTTACAAAAGTACCTTGGGCCCCAGCACATTGTCAGGGTAGAAGCCATGTTTCACAACATGAAGTTGAAGCTGGATCTTGCTCAAAAGGGTAATCATGATTATGAGGATATTGAACAAGCTTTGGACCAGATCCTTACATTTTCAGAATCTAGGATAATGGATATTGTGGAACATGTTTTAGATGCAAGGCAAGCAGAAAATAAAGAAGAGGTGGTGAAAGAAATAGATTTGTGGGATGAAGAAGCTGCACTGATGGATGATGTTCAGGAATTAATATATTCGTTAAGGAACAAATACTCATCTGTTAGTGAGAGTGAACCTCTTGTGTCCATTCCAGAACATGAGAAGGATTATAGCATGCATGGTACAGGTAGGATCTTATATTTGACAATTGCTCAGGGGAAGTTGAGGGATTTTTTTGCTTGCCTATAGAGGACTCCCCCCCACCCCCCATCCCCAACAAACAAATAACCCTATTCTGAGTAGAGTTTTTATAGCATACTTGGGTGGTGGGGTAAGGTGGGAGGAGGGGAAGGGGAGGAAAGAAACCCAGACTCCATTTGGGACTTCGCTATTGCTAATCAATTTTTATGTGGAAGGGCTCACTTACTGTGCTGATGGTTGGCCGTATAAACCCTAAGGGCTGGTCCACACTAAGAAGCGGGGTCGAACTAGGGTACGCAAATTCAGCTACGTGAATAGCGTAGCTGAATTCGAAGTACCCTAGTTCGAACTACTCACCCGTCCAGACACCGCGGAATCGAAGTCCGCGGCTCCAAGGTCGACTCCGCCACCGCCGTTTGCAGTGGTGGAGTACCAGATTAGACGCGATAGTTCGAACTCTGAGAAGTCGAACTCACCGCGTCGACCCAGCTGGTAAGTGTAGACTAGCCCTAAGAGAGAGAGATGACAGCTACTGAGCTTCAACCATCTGCTTCATTCTGATGAACAGGCCTCCTGCATATGAGACTGAAGTGAATGGATGTGGCAGGAAAGACCCATCCACACAGGGCAAAAAAAAAATTACAGGCATGTAGTGAATTTTTAGAAATATGTAGTAGGTGCTGAACTTCCACAGCATTTTCCTGTAACTTGTGTGCCATTATCTGATATGTGCAATGATTTTATATTAAACTTAGGCATTGAAAAATTATCTAGATAAGAATCCCATCACCACAATATCATCAAAACACAGGGAATGAGTGGAGGAAATACTGAGCATGCCAACCTTGGCAAGGAAGATGAGCCATAGGCTTCATGAAGTCCACCAGAGACTGATTAGTCAGATAATAGTGATGGGGACAAAGATGAAGGGCAGTACAAAACCCTAGTATAAATAGGGCCCTTTTAACAGAAGCAAATAGTTAGCCATTTATTTTCTGATACATTCTTGTTACTGAGATTCACTAAAACTAAATTATTCCATCTGGTCAGTGTTTTTACCTTGCATAATTTCCATGCAAATATTTAATTGTGTGTCACTGAAATTTGCCTAAAAATATGCTGGAACAAAAAAATAGCCATCTGGAAGAATATATTTAGGGAAGGCTTTGTCAGTCACAGTCTTCGAATAACTTTTGCTCAGTACAGCTGCCAGTGAGAAAGACAAGCCAACTATACCACATCCATGCTTTTCTCTCTACTATAGATACTGTAAAAGAAACTGAATATGACAGCCATCTTGTGGGAAGCCCAAGTTCAGCTGAAGAAATTGGTCAGAAGTTCCCACAAGTTGAAGATGAGAGGCCAGTACAGCATACTGAAGAGGAGGAGGAGGCTCTTAAACTGAGGGAGCCTGATCCAGATATGAATATTTTGGAACAGGTGGGGCTCCTGGATAAAAAGGAAACCCAGGAAGTCCTTGATACTGAGAAGGGATTGCCACTGGCGGATACGTCCCTTGGGTCAATTCAAAGTAACAGAGAAGATTTGGCTGCAGGTAATTTTCTTGATGTTTTAATTTTTTTTTAAGAGGTGTATGGTTGAAGTAACATTAATATGTTATGGCTGGCAAATCCTGCCTAAATTTTCCAATGATTCTGATAATTGCACAATTCAGCTCCTGTTGAAGTCAACAGAAAGAGTCTTCTGCTGTGTTTGTGCACTACAAAAATAGCACAAATGCAGTTTCTAATATTAATACTCAGACTGGTGTGCTGAATCTGATGGACAATCTAACTTTCTATCTTAGGTACCTATATGGCTCCCATTACCATGTATTTGAGAGTACCTCCCAATGTTTAATGTACTTATCCTCACAACACCCCTGTGAGGGTTTCCCTAGGCTAGCTCCCTAACCACTAGACCAGGGGTGGGCAAACTTTTTGGCCCGAGGGCCACATCTGGGTATGGAAATTGTATGGCGGGCCATGAATGCTCATAAAATTGGGGTGTTGGGGTGCGGGAAGTCGTGAGGGCTCCAGCTTGGGGTGGGGCTGGTGATGGGGGTGGGGGCTTAGGAGGGTGCTCTGGGCTGGGACCAAGGGGTTCAGAGGGCGGGTGGGGGATCAGGGCTGGGGCAGGGGTTGGGGCGTGGGAGGTGGTCAGGGGTGCAGGCTCCAGGCAGCGCTTACCTCAATCAGCTCCCAGAAGCAGCAGCATGTCGTGTGTCCCACCGGCTCCTACGTGGAGGTGTGGCCGGGCAGCTCTGCACGCTGCCCCATCCGCAGGTGCTACCCCTGTAGCTCCCATTGGCTTTAGGGAATGGAGCCTGTCCTTTTCTGAATTCAGCCCAGGCTCACAGGACTGTCTGATGACTGTTTGTCATATGTGAAATGTGGTGGCAACTATTCAATTCCCAGTAGATGAAATGTCCACATTCCCAAGCCTGTTGTTTGCAGTCTCAGTGGAGAGGCTAAGGCTTGAATGGGCCTGGAGCTGTCCTTTTACTCCTACAAGGGAGGCCAGGTTAGGACTGAGTCACAATGGCTGAGCACTGTAAATTGCAATGGTACCATCTGTGCCTTTCTCTTATTTGTGGCTAGACAGAGGACTTCAGTCTGCTGGGCCAGAAATTTCAGAGAACTATCTACAGTGACTCAAGAGATCTGTTTCTTGAGTGGTAATGGCTAATTTAGACCCCATCACTTTGTATGTATTATTGGGATTATATGTTTTCCAGTGTGCATTACTTTGCACTTATCAGTATAGAATTTCATCTGCCATTTTTTTTTGTTGCCCAGTCACCCCGATCTGTGAGATCTCTTTGTAACTCTTTGCATTCAGCTTTGGTCTTAACTATGTTCAGTGATTCTGCAAATTTTGCAGCCTCATGTTCACTCCCTTTTCCAGATCATTTCTGAATATGTTGAACAGCACAGTCCTAGTGCAGATTTCTGGGGAACCCCTCTATTTACCTCTCTCCATTGTAAAATCTGACCATTTATTCCTACCCTTTATTTCCTATCTTTTAACCAGTTACTGATCCATGAGAGGACCTTTTCTCTTATCTCATGACTGCTTATTTTGCTTAGGGCCTTATGATATCTATGATGTAATGACAGTAAGAGTAAAAAATCATGTTAGGTATTTTAGTTAAAGATCATCCAGAGGTATGTTGGAGAGAAAAATATAAATGCTCATGCTTTAGGGCATAAACCAACCTCTAATTTAAAGGGTTTAGGAAAAAACTGCGCTAATGGCCTGCTGATTCCACAGTTGTCCTCTATATGGGTTTCTTGCACCTTCCTCTGAAGCCTCTGGTACTGGACTATACGGACCAGATTGCCAGTCTGAAAATTCCTAGATTTCTATGAGATGGGTCAGAATTGTTAAGTTTGGATCCAGAGTGAAAGGTCCTAAAACTAAAGTGGATTCAGGCCAGACTCATCTAAATTTAGTACACCTCTACCTCGATATAACGCTGTCCTCGGGAGTCAAAAAATCTTACCGTGTTATAAGTGAAACCACGTTATATTGTACTTGCTTTGATCCACCGGAGTGCACAGCCCTGCCCCCCGTGGAGCACTGCTTTACCACGTTATATCCGAATTTGTGTTATATGAGTCGCGTTATATCGAGGTAGAGGTGTATATTAACATTGCCTTCTAAGAACACTAAATCCTTCGGAATCCTGCTTTTTCACCAACAGAACAGAAGCATCACCATTTTGTGAAAGAACTTAGCAGAGATTCCTCCTCAACTCTCTTCCATGTAAAATTTAATTAAAAATTATTTATTTGCTTGTAAGCAAAGTAAGCTTAGAAATGAGTTTATATAGTAGTAGGAAACCAACAGAGCTGGCAGCAAGTCCTGCCTGAGATCACCAATCCTGAGCCTCTGTTTACACTACCCCCGCATCCACCCTCAGGGGATCGATGCACTTGGCTCGATTTAGCGGGTCTAGTGAAGACCCGCCAAATCAACTACAGATCGCTATCCAGTCGACCCGGTACTCTACCCCGAAGAAGAGTAAGATAAGTCGACAGGAGACTGTCTGCTGTCAACCCAGCATAGTGTGGACCCCGCAGTAAGTTGACCTAAGATACATCCACTCCAACTACATTATTCATGTAGCTGGAGTTGCGTAGCTTAGGTCAACTTACCGTGGAAGTGTAGACATAGCCTTAAGACAGGCAAGAGATGAGCCACTAGGGAGCATGGGGAGTTTATGGATTCTGTACCTCTGCCACTCAACTTCTGCAGAGTTAATTTCTATCATCCGCTCTTTCCAATCTGACTTTGATATAAGACAACCACTCCCAAAAAATCAGCCCGAGTTTTTGGCTGACATAAAGCTGAATAATAAAGCATATGCTCAAATAAATTTGTTAGTCTCTAAGGTGCCAGAAGTACTCCTGTTCTTTTTGCGGATACAGACTAACACGGCTGCTACTCTGAAACCTGTCATAAAGCTGATGTGAGTATATATGCATGATAGCCTAATTTTAGAACAGGAGTGCTCAAACATCACCTTCAAGTGCTATTAGTAGGAATTCCGGGTAATGATGGAGAAAGAATTTACACATGCATCTCTTGCCACAGCAACAATTCCTTGGTGAAGCATTGTTAGATCAGAAGTCTATGAGACAGGTACTTCGGAGGTCCAATCCTTGGTCTCTCAACCACATGAACACTAATTTTAGAAAACTTTCCATATTGTAGAAAGGGCCTAGGAATAAATACTAAGGTGTACTGTAGGCAATACTGTATGTTTACTTAAAATATTTCTGAAATTAACGTTTTCCTCTTTTTAACTAAGGTATAGTTACTACTGTGGATGATACTGCAAAGATTGAAAGTCCTCACTTAGAAGCAGATCCTGCTGTACCGCATATAACTCTCAATGATGTGGCTGTTTTAGCTAAAGAAAACATGCAACCATTCACAGATATTGTAAGTACAGTATGGCATGTACTACTTAAAATTATTTAATTTTATGTTGATTTTTTTAAAATTGAGCATTCATAGTTTCCTGAGGTATCTCCAAAACAATTTTGTGAAACATTGTATAAAAAATGCATAAAATTTGGGTTGTTTGCAAAGAAAGCTGTTTAGGGAGCAGGGGACTATAGACTGACTTCAGAAAAGCAGATACCTGTGGCATTAAAATGACCCAATCCAAATTGAAAATTGTTTATAAAGATGATTGTATTGTAGGAATACATGAAATTAAATCCGGTGTGAGAGTTCTGAGGGCTCGTATAAAGAGAGACGTTGCACCACTTTAGCTTGAATGGGTTTAGTTATGCCAACTACTTTTGGGCATGGGCTCACATCGCTTGAAAACTGTCTCTATTTAGCTTGTATTTGTGTATCTATAGGCACAAGCTAAACTTGGCATGTGCCCACACGCAAGTTGTACCGGGTAATTAAAATGATACCAAATCATCCCCCTTATTGCTCGGTGCCCGCTGGGCGTAGGCGGGGATGGCGGGACAGGTCAGCCCGGTCAGGCGCTCTCGCACCTGCGTAGGCTAGGCAGGGGGAGCGGACTGCGATTGCAGACGCGCCCGGCAGCTCAGGACACGGAGCCGTCTCGCCTCTGACCGGCCCGGGCGCCGGCTGGGGAATTGCAGCCCCAGGCCTGGCGGCGCGCGGAGCACAAGGGATCGCGGCGCGCGCACTGCCCGGCGGGGGGCGGGGTGGAGGAGTGTCCCCCCCTCTCCCCACGTGGCTCAGGCAGGCGAGTCGGAGCCGCTTCCGGGTTCCCGCGCCTCCCCTGCCGGCGCCGAGTGATGACGCGAGAGGCCGGCGCCGGGGTCACCGTGAGGTGACGTGTTATTGTAGGCGAGCGAAGGAGGCGAACTTCGCTCAGCGCCGCCGACCGCGGCCCCCTCCCCATGGAGCCCGCGGCCCCCTCCAGCCCCGCCGCGCTCCTGCTGGGGCCCCTGTCCCGCGGATACGCCGCTCTCATGGGCCGGCTGCTGCAGGTGGGCGGGGGCAGCCGGGGCGGGGGGCCCCGGCCTCCTGGCACCTCCCCCTCCCCTCCCCGGGCGGCTCGCGTGGATTCCCCTGCACGCGCCCCGGGATCCCGAGCCGGGGGCCGGACCCCCCCCCCCTTGCGCGGCGCCCCCCCGGGGGCGGGTGGGGGCGGGGGCCGCCGGGGTAGCGAGCGCTGTGAGCTTGGGCCGTGATCACCGCAACACCCGCCGGCCTGTTCCCCTGACCCGTCGGGCGGCGGGGCAGCGCGGAAACCAGGCCTGGGGCGGGGCACGGAGCGGGGCTGGCCCCTCCTCGCGGGGAGCCAGTTGTCACTGGGGGAGGGGGGGTGGGAAGGAGAAGATGGGTGGTTATTGAGAGCTGGGTGTTGGGGGAGCAAGAGACTCTTCGTTTCCTCAGTGTTCAGTAATTCCCAGCCAGGGAACAAATTCTCTTGCGATTACTTGTTCTTTCCATGTTACTGTGGTTTGTGTTATCACCGTTGGCTACATATATCCCATGATAATGCTGTCATGGAGCTCGGCTTTCTGTTAGGTCACTCTCATTCTCCCAGAATTTCACAAATCACTTTTACCTAAAGCTTGCACGTATGAGAAACAAAGTAGGAAAATCGGTAGAGGTTTTTGTCGCTGTAACATTAGATGGACTATTTTGGGGTGTGTTGTCTTTCGTTTGGGCTTGTGAGTTGGTATTATGATTTTTTTGCACATAAGTGCATTGTATATTAAAAAAGACTGTTGAAACAAGACAGATCTCTGGATGAGCTGGATCTTTGGCCTTTAACATTTAATTTTTCAAAGGTTATGGACGATTGCATGTTTTAGTTGTGTGGCTAAAAAGAGGATTCAGTGGCTAAATGTGTTTAAAATAAAATTGAATTATCCAACCTAATTTTTATATCGGGGATGGGAAGAGACCATTTGGCAAGGATGAAGCTAGGGTACTGAGAAAACGTTCAGACTATCAAGCTTCATTATATTTTCTTAGGGTTCAGTATAGTGCTAATGACAGGAAATGTAAAAAGGAATGACTTCATGTGCTGAAGAGCTAATTGATTAGTTATCTATAACTACAAATGTGATCCACTTGGCCTTCTTTTTAAAAAGAAGCCAGTGGCTTCTAGGGAGTGTTTGATGGTTAAATTGTATAGAAGCCCATTACTTCCCGGTTCTTCAGATATTCAAACTTTTTTTTCAAGTAGAAATGTGATTGGATTGCTTGCATCTGTGTTGCCAAACCCAACCATCAAGCTTCTTCATGGCTCCAAAGATGCTTCTTCAGGCTAATTTCATTTCCTTGGCATGTTCTAGCACTGAGCTCTTTTCAGGCAATTTGAGACAGTTATGACTACCCTAGAAGGTTTTGGATAGTCCTCTCTGGTTTTATGAGTAGAAGATTGAGTTTTCCTTCTTTTGCTCTTTCTGTGTATTTTATTAAAAGGTCTTTTTAAAAAAAAAATTGTTCATGGTTGTTAACCCTGTTGTTTTAGTTGGTTGCCACACTGCCTGAGGACATTCGGCCTGGGCCTGACTTCCATGGACTTCCATGGGAGCCCATCATTATCACTGCCTTGGTGGGAATTGCTACTCTAGGTATACTGTTCTGGAGAACCTGCCTTTCAGTGAGTACACTTTAAGTTTACAAGCATACTGATGTTTAGTACTTTGTGATGTTGGGCCCTTATGGCTGAATACTTGTAATGCTACAAGTATCAAAGCAATATTTTTCTTTCCTTTCCCATCTAGATCATAAACATTAATTTAATGTTTAACATTTTCTTTTAAAACTGAAACTAATATTCTTTGTGGAGTGAGTCTATCAAACTATCACAGTGAAAATTTCAGTAACAGTTAATGTATAGTTCCAAGATTGCAGAGTTGTTATGGAAACCGTAGAATGCTGAGGAAGAGTAAAATTGTCTATGCAAATTGTGCCTCCTAAGTGCCTGATCCAATACCCAACCACCTACATAACAAGCATTTGACCACTCAGCTGACCATTTCCAGTTCTCTGGTAGGAGATCTAGTCTTCATTGCAGCTGCAGAGCCCCTCCATAACCCACTTCTTGCCCACTCCACACAGAATATTTCACAATTCCCTTTTCCACAAACAAATTGCTGGGCAATGTATTTATCCCTGACCAGCCTTCAAATGTACTTTCTTTTCCAGTGTCATCCATTTGGGAATTAGTATTTAAAATTAGATTGCTAAAGTGACAATTTATTTTGCAACCTTTAAATTAAATGAGAATAAGCACTTAAAAATTCTACACATTTGGCAACGCCTCTTACAGTGTAAAGTAGAATAATATGGAAAACAAACATGTTTTGGGACAGCATTGATTTTTCATCACTCTAGCTTTGTTGCTTAATACACTGATTCCGGATCTCACGCAAAGTCTTTGTTAATTTATAAGGGCATAAGAAGGAGAGTTTTTTAGGTGTTTTTGTTAGTAGTATTTGCTTGGAAAATAGTAATTTCTGTACAAATGTAGTTCATTTTAACTAGTTTATTGCAGCTAGGTTTGTGTGCCCCCCCGTTAACAGCTGCAAATTAGGGATGATCATTTGCTGTACAGTTGGTTAATTTTTTATTAATTTATTCTAATTTGGGTTATTTGTGCCTTCCTAATAGTTGAATAAACAGTCCTTTATCCAGGCTCTGAAATAGGACATTAGCCTAGAAGCTTTTATTAGCTAAGCTTGTTTACTCAATGTTACTTGACATTTTAATTGACAGAGAGATATATGTAGATCTTTCAATACGCTAATTCAGGCCACGTACACTTAAGGCTAACTATCTCCCTCTCACAATTGTTTTCCCCCCCTTTGGAGAGGGATTCATAGAAGCCTTTGAATAACTCTTTTTGTGACCAATTCCTTTTGTTCTTGTTTTGTCCTGTAGGTAAAGAGTAGAATGTATCAAGGTAAGATGCTTTATGCTTTTCAGTGTTCTTACTGTCATTTAAACACTTTGAACGCGTGTTATGAGGGCTAAGTATTAGTCGACTTTTCTTTTCAAGAGAACGCATAGCTAAGATTATTGTGTATGCTAGGGGAAGCCAGCATGAGCCATGTGTACTGTGCTGTGGCAGTGCTTATCTTTTAATATTAATGTGCCGCACGGATTGGCTGCCTGGATTAACATGAAACATTGGATACTAGGGCTTCTAGTCGCTACAGCCCACACCTCCAAGTTGAGAATAAAGGTGGCAGCCACAAGCAACACTTCAAATGCCACCTTCAGTAGGGCGGAGGTTGGGTGTCAAAACCCCATGTGTAGTGGGGAGGAGAGGGGCAGCAGCTGCACTGCAGTTTATGGGTTACTGGAGCAATAACTGGTGCCCCATGCCATGGAGGGATAGGATGCATAACGTCCTTGCAGAAATTATCACGGAGAAAGCTGGAGGTTTTGAAAACTGGAAACGGGAGAATTGGTGCTTATGACACCTATGGAGATGTGGGAGCCAATTTGGGACTTGGATAAGCATATTAGCTGGATGTTTCTATGAAAAAGATTAACATCAAAATAATATTGACACTGAAACCTAAAGATGATGATTTTAGCAAGCTATTTAGATGGAGGAGCAAGTTCACACCTCTCCAGGCTGTTGCTTCATCAGAGAAATACTCCCTATGAGGACTAAATGCAGCTTCATCAAGCTCATCAGCACCGCTCACCAGTTTAGGATCTGCTCATGTTCTCAATATTTCCTTCACAGCCATGAGAGGTAGAAACCTTGGCCTAGATTCTCTGCTGCACAGATTTTAGTTTTGGTGCAGTAGAGAGAGCCAGCTATCAGGGAGCCATTTACAGTTCCCTTAGTCTCAGGGCAGATCTGTGCCCCCACCTCAACCCCCACATAAGCTAGAGCTGTCTGGGCATAAGCAGAATGTGTCCTGCTCTGACCAGGCTTCCTTCCTCACAGAGCACAGGATGCGCAGGAGCCAGGTACATAGCTCTGCACCAACTGAAGTTTCCCCATGGCAGGGGAATTCTTAACTCTGTGTCCAGTTGCTTTCCAACTCTCTTACGTAAATGAAAGCTTAAGTTCTATAGCACAGTTGTGCAGGAAGGCGTGAGTGCCATGGAAAGGAGGCATGCACAAGACCCTGCTTTGTGATATAGTCCTCACTTGAAAACAGTCTACAAAGTGGTGATAGCAGGACATGGAGAACACTTATTAGATTTATTCTTTTTTCCTTAGTGACTGAAAAGCAACTTGCTGAAAAGATTAAAAATCTCCTACAAGAAAAAACAGAAATCTTAGAGAAGATGTCAGAATATGACCAAAAGGTATTGCACTATTTGCCTACTTCATGCCTTTTAATTGTCTGTTATTGGTTTACTGTACAGTGAATAAACAGCTAATGTCTTAGCATTATTTCTGTAACCTACATGGCATATTGTCTTCTGTCATGTTTCTCTGTTTGGCATTTGGGACACAGTTTGTAAATAACATGCAGAAAACTTGTATTACTATTTGTTGTTTGTACCTTCTGTGTTATAATTTTATTCTTTTGGTGCACCTAGATTAAGGAAGCCAAGGAATCTGTGAAGGTGGCCCAGAAACAGAACACTAGTCTCTCAGATGAAGCTGCAGGACTTAAGGTAAGGAGCAGCTCATGCTTTCTATGATGTGCATGAAAATATACAAATGCCGTTCTTTAGTTGGTTGGGAATTGTTTCTATTACAGGATGTTATCAAGGGGCTGGAAGAAACAAACCATCTCCTAGATGACAGATTGAGAAACCTGCACACAATGCTAGAAACTGAGAGACAGCAGAATGTGAAGAAAGAAGACCAAGTAAGATATCAGTAATGTCCGGTGGTGCCCTAAAGGGGTTTAGCTTGGGGTCGCTGTGCCTGAATTGTCAAGGGGAGGAGGGCTGAGTGAACTAGTTCAGAAAAAGAACTGAGGTAAACCGTCTCCCAAAATTCAAAGTAGAGTTTTGGCTGACTTTTTATTCATATGATTCTGCACTTCCGTGTTTCAACCAAAAGCAGAAACACTGAAATTCAAGGAGAGAGACTGCTTTCTGGGATTTCCTGGCAATATTGGTTTCAGACTATGTTCCAATAGTTATCCTAACTGATCTGAAATTTCACCACCTCACTAGGAACCTCAGTTTTGTTACGAGGATGAAATTTTCTAAGGTCTCCCTTGCCCTTATCCAAGTCTTTTCATGTTGATCCTCCTGACACAAAGGATATGTCTTCATGCCCTAGCTCGGGTCAAGCACAGTGGTTCTCGAACTGTGGGTTGGGAACCCAAAGTGGGTTGCAACTCCATTTTAATAGGGTTGCCAGGGCTGGCATTAGACTTGCTGGGGCCAAAGCCTGAACCCCACCACCCAGGGTCTCAGGCTTGACTTTGTCATCCACCCAGCTTTCCAGCCGCCCCCGGGGCAGTTGGGCTCAGGCGTCAGTCCCCCCCCTCTGGGGTCATGTAGTAATTCTTGTTGTCAGAAGGGGGTTGCAGTGCAATGACATTTGAGAACCCCTGAACTAGCATATTCAAAGCAGCAGCCTGGATGTGGCAGCATGAGCTACCCACCTGAGTACAGACCCTAGGAGCAGGGTGGGCATGTACTCAGCAGCTAGCCTGTTTCTCAATATCTGCATCGCTATTTTTAGCATGCTAGCTTGAGCAGAGCAAGTGTGTCTCTGTGTCCTGGGAGGCATGTGCCCAGCTGCAATGTAGACATACCCCAAGATGGCTAAACTCAGATTCCATTGAGTTCCAGTGTTACTTTTTCATTTGGTCAAAAGTTGTTGCTAGGTGGCAGCAGCAAACTGCACCTTTTACTTCAGGCTGGAGAAACTGATCCTGAAACACTATTAGCCTAGAAAGCTTGGTCCCAAACTAATACTTTTTAAAAAATTCCCCTGCCCCTGGTGTGACAACGTGTTGTGCTCCAATTAGTCTGATGGCTGGCTCTGAAAATCTAGTTTAGTTGGAGTTTCAGGTATGTTCAGATACCTCGAAAATATATTCTTTAATGGTAACTGAAATTAAATTTCAATTGTGAAGCTAAAATGGAGTCGCCTTTAATTCTATCTTATGCAGATATTTGAAATGAAGAAGTCTTTGGAGAAACTCCAAGAAGTTATCATGCTGCATTCTGTAGAGCTTTCGGAGGTAAAGCACTTTCTAGATCTTCCTTCAGAGTCATTCACAGAAGCTGGTTTTTGTACCAGCTATCTTCATGTATTAAGATTGTGACCTTAAGCACTCCTGTATTCACACCTTACCTAAGTTCCCTCTAAGCTGCGCAGCTGCCTAATAAGCATCGGGCAGGTGCTCAGGGTTGTGGTGGGGAGAGATGCCCTTCCCCAAGCCCTGGACCTGCCGTGGCCGGGGGACCGCGGCCCCAGACCTGCCGGGGGCAGGCACCCTGATCCAGTTCAGCCTGGACCTGCCGCAACCGGGGGAGAGGTGCCTCTCTCTCCCAGCCCAGGTGCTGCTGCTGGGAGAGAGCGCTGTGGGGGAATCCTCTCTCCCCACCGTAGCCCCGGGGAGCCCCACTGCACCCTAAGCCCCTCATCCCCACCCCCACCCCAGAGCCTGCATCCCCAGCTGGAGCCGTCACCCCCCAACACCCCAATCCTCTGCCCCAGCCCTGAGCCCCCCCACAATCTGAAACCCTCTGCCCCACTCCCGCCACAATAATTTTGTTACGTGCACTAATATGGAGATGTGTCACACATCACCTCCATAGTGGTGCACATATCAAAATTCATTCCCCAAATGGGTGGGAAAGATTAGAGGGAACACTGCACCTTACACATTGTTTTAATAATCTTTGTACAAAATATGCTTTCTGAAGTATCATTTTTAAATCTGGTAACTCATTGATGGTTAATGTTCTGGTGTGATATATGTACACAGTGGTTATTAAGAGTTAAGGATATATACTGGAATTCTGATTAAAGTGTGTTTAAACCAGGCCAGTCAAGGAGAGATAGTAAACAAGTCAACATCAGACAAAGAAATGTGTATTTGATTTTCTGACCAGCCCAGTCTTCAGGTAAAGACAATGAAGGTCCATTTTTACATATTAAGCTAACAAGTAGGGAAGAAAGAGTATGGAGCTTCCTTTATCACCAGACTCCATGTCACCTTTTTCACAGCTTGAATAAACTTTACTTTGAAGAGTAACCCTCGGAAGAATTCATTTCAAAGTTTTTTCTGGGGTACAAAGGTGGGGGTTGAACCGCAAGTGATAAACAATTAAATCAACTGATTTATAATACAGTAATATTGTATACAAAGTGCATCGAGTGAGGTCTTTTCTAGATGCTAATGACACACTGGTGGGTGATAGAATTGTGAAATATATATATTTTAACACTATATATGAGGAAATATGGAGACTTGATGTTTTAAAGACTGTGGCAAAACAGGGAGAAACAGGTTCCCTACTAGACCAGAGAGAAGGCAGCTATTTACCTGTCTTCTGTGTAAATTAAGCATAGTGGAAACAAAACAGTAGATACCCCATTTACATGCAGGGGGATGGGAAGCCCACAGGAAGGGAAGAACTGCATGAGGTTACTATTCCTCTTCAAACAAAGTAATTGAACTTTGGAAGATATAAGTAAGGAGAGAGGCCATCTTTGGCATCTATCACTAGACAGACATAAGGGAATACAGCTCTGGCAAGCTGAGAAAAAGGAGTCCTTTAATCCTTCAAATGGGCGGGTGTTTGACATCTCTGGGAACAGAATATAGATGAGAAACTTGCGTAGGCAAAGATTGTACCTTGCTAGATTAAGCTTTAGACTATTAGATGCATGTGTTCATTTTTGCTTTACTTGTAACCCTTTCTAACTTTATTCTTTTACATGGCATCACTTAAACTATGTTCTAATGCTAATAAATGTGTTTTATTCTTACTATAAACCAACTCAGTGCTGTGTTGAAATGGAAGGGTGTATTTATCCCAGTTAAGTGTGGTGTGCTTTGTGTCTTTAGAGGAACAAACAATCCTTTGCTATTTCTCTGAACTATCGAGGAAGTGACTGGACATTACAGAGCAAATGGTTTTGGGAAAATTCAGGATATTGAGTGTGTTGGTGTCACCTTGCTGCTTGTTTAAAAAAAAAATAAAAAAGTGAGTGGAAGCCAGAGTGGGACCCTAGACAGGCTCCTGGGGTCAGAGCTGCTGAACTAGGGCTGTCTACCACACGGACACTTCAAACTGAATGCTTGTAGTTTGGTTGTAAGCATCCCAGGTTGGGAACTACAACAGCAAAGCATTGTGAGGCACCCAGGGTTGCAGGGCAAGCAGAGACATGACCCCTCACCAGTCTCGATTGTACCCCCAGACTGTCACAAATATGACAGCATATCTTAATCTACCAGATTTTTTGGAGTGGGGGATGGGTTGCTTTTAACACTTTTTAAAATACTATGATCCATAACATACAATTCTTAAATGACATGTTGAAATTTTTTAGGTTCAAATAGTCCTCAATGAAGCTAAACTAAGTGAAGAAAAAGTGAAGTCTGAGCTTCGTCATGTACAGGAAGAGAATGCTAGACTCAAAAAGAGAAAGGAGCAAGTAAGCATTTCAGGCTCACTAGTCTTTTTATGTTACCTGTGTTTCTTCCTTGAATTCTGTAATATTTTACACTGCACTAGGTCTGTTGGAAAACTAAGTATTTTGTTTTTAAAAAAAAAAAATAATTGTCCCACAACTATTTCTCCTGCAATTAATTCTTGTTGTCAAATACTAGAATAAATAAACTTATAGGATTTTTAAGGTGGTTTCCACAGCACATGCAGATCTTAAACTGTTGCTTTTCAAGTATTTATACACTGATACACCAAGCCTTTCCACACTTTGTGGTCTTAGCATATTCTTTCCTATCATCCTAATATTAGTATCTTATGTTGATTGGATCATCCTGGTATGAGTCAGAGGTATGATAAAACTCAAGTCCACTATTTCAGAGTTAGCCCTGATTGACAGATGTCTTACAAAGCTTTGCAGGCAGGTTGATTCCCATTTGTATGTTGTGAAAGCTTCACCAGTTCCAGTGAGCCAGCTGCTAACCCTTCTGTGAAATTGTTGCTATGTTGTGATGGCCGATGTCTGATCAGAAGCAAAATTTCAGACGCTAATGTTACCACTTATGGACAGGGCCGAGTGAAGCCGTTGTGAAGAATTGCTACTCTTGCTAGATATTGGAATGCAAGAGGCCATTCTGCAGCTGTCTTTTCCTTGGTCCTGAAACATGACCCATCTTGTACAGTGACCCATCTTTGTAGCAAAAGCTACCTCTTGTGTTGTGTGTCTGTCTTCTGCCCCTCTTTAGATTGATTACTATGTTAGGGGTGTGGCTGGGATGCTGGTAACCTTCAGTTAATTTCTGCTATTTAGAAGCAAATGAGCACTTTGACTCTAGTGTTGAATATTCGATGTGTGAAGAAAACTAACATTCGTAGAACTATGTAACAATTCAAGTTGCAGAAAATTTTCTAGCACCTAGATTTTCAAGTAGTCTGAGGATGATCTGTCCTCTCAAGTTAATATAAGCACACACTCTCCATAGTCACTGGTGATCAGTTACCATTTCAAAGTTGGCAATACACTCTACATACTTAAAGCCAAAAATCATGTTGACTTGTTGCTTTTTTTAGCTGCTACAAGAAGCAGAAGGCTGGAGTGAGAGACACACTGAGCTCAGTGAACAGATCAAACTGTATCAGAAGTCTCAGAAGGACATAGAAGAAGCACTCGCCTACAAGGAAAATGAAATCGAAGTATGTTCTTTCTTAAAGAGCAACCATCTTAAATATTCCATATGTTAAATGGCTGAACTACTCTGCAAAAGTAGAGTGGCTTCTATTTATTGTTCCTTTGATTTCTTCATTAGGTTTTGACTAACTGCATTATGCAGCTAAAGCAACTTGATACAGATTCTGAGGGCAAGAAGGATGGAGAAGGAAATGGATGGGACACAGGAGACGATCTGGCCAATGGAGAACTACCAGGTATAGAGATCTTAAATAATGGCTGGCTTGTGCATGCAGTAATTAAACATATATAGGTGATGAGGTAGTGCTCTCAAATCATATCAGGGAGAGGTACAGAATATGTTTAGGTAATAGATAATGAGTTATGAGCATCTGTTTTATGTTCTGCTTTGAGGATTAAATCTGTCTCCTAATTTCAGGACTATAAAATGGTCACTGGTCAAAGTATAGGATTTGTTATAATCCCTAAGAGGAGTTGCCTGAGTGAGGAGCATGTTTAAAGGCTAGTGTAGCAAGACTAGCAATTAATAACTTTCAGAAAACGAAGATCTCATCTTGGCAATAGTATGCTGCATTCATTTCTAATGTGAGTGCTTCAAGATAGTAGACCTTTTTAAAAAAATCAAGATGTTAATCGAAATGAGTTATTTTAATCTGGTCACTTCCAACTGTTCAGCAGCTGAGATCTTGCAGCTTCAATTTAGAGATTTAGACTGAGATTTTTCAAAGCAGCATTGGGGATTTGGATGCTCCACTGGTTTCCAAATCCCCAGTGTGCCATTGAAATCTTAACCTTGTCATCCTATGCAATTTGGAGGCTGGAATACCAGGATTTTAGGTGCTAGGAAAAAGACTGTCCACAAGAACAGCTACCAAATTCATGTTAGAACTAAAGAGTGTTGGGGGTGAGTGGAATTGTAATCAGAATTCACTCTTTGGATCAGTAAAATGTCTTTAAGGACTAATAAACTTGTCCCAAATGATGGTCCTGGAACAGTGATATGAGAGAGATTTAAAGTCTTGATTCTGTTTTTGTTTCCGTATTAAAATATTTGTCAGATGATTTTTTAAAAACTCTGTATTTTCTAAACAATATTAGAGAGAAGAGAATACAAAGCAAGAAAAACAATTACTTTTCTCTTCTAGATAACCGGAGTGAGAAGATGAAGAATCAGATTAAGCAGATGATGGATGTCTCAAGGGTATACCATATTATGTTGTTTAACAAATAGTTCCCACATAACTTTTAATTCTATCTAAGTTTATAAAATACTCTTGTTTCCCTCTTTACAGGTAAAAACAACATTATCTATAGTTGAAGAAGATAGAGATCTTTTGCAGTCCAAACTGAGTGATGAAATAGCAGCAAGGCATGAGCTAGAAGGTGAGTTCTGCAAAAGACCCACTTAGTGTGAAATACTCTTTGTGTGGTTTATAAATTTGCTTGATAGCAGTTCCTGTCACTGCCTTATGTGCCTCTTTGTCTCCTGCAGAGCAAATAAAAAAGCTGGAACATGATTCCTGTTCTCTACAGACAGCCAAAGCTCGATTTGAAAATGAATGTAAAACTCTGCAACAGAAGGTGGAAATTCTCAATGAGCTCTATCAGCAGAAGGAGATGGCACTTCAAAAGTAAGCTTTGTTTCCTTTCCTAAAGGTGGAGTAGTTACTCTTTCCCATCTGCCTATATAAGATGCACCATCTAACTGTTTCTTCTCTGTTCTATCCTCACTTTGAGTTGCTTGGTTAAATTTTTATATACAAAACTCTTATGGAGTGGTGATAGACACTGCTTAGATAAGGTTGAAGCTAGCTTCTGGTCGTAAGCCCAGTATATGACCACAGCTTCCCCAGAAACTTGACTTTCTTGAAATTTTCACATATCTGCTCCTAGAGTAGAAGCCTTCGGGGGGAAGTTTTGCTGAAAACTTTTGATTTATCTTCTCTCTAAACAGTTTGTCTTACAAACTCCTTATTTGTGATGGTGTTCTTACTGAGAAGTTCCTTTTTAGGAACAGGTGATCAGTTTTTCCAATAACTTTTCAGCATTGCATTTTGCCTCTTGCATCTATTTTTGCAGTTCTAGGAGGAAAGTTAAGATGGGTAGGCAATGTCTGGTAGAGTGAGCGGTGAAGGATTACGCCAGGTCTACACTATAAACATACATCGGTATAACTACGTCACCGAGGGATGTGAAAAATCCACACTCCTGAGCAACGCAGTTATTCCAACCTAGCCCCCCGGTGTAGACAGTGCTTTGTCAATGGGAGGGCTTCTCCCAGTGACATAGCTTCCGCTTCTTGCAGAGATGGATTAACTACTCCAAAAGGAGAAGCTCTCCTGTCAGTGTAGTAGCCTCTTTGCTGAAGTGCTACAGTGTAGATATGCCCCTAAGCAGCACTGGGAAGTTAGTTAGATCCCTTAACTATTCGTTTCCCATTTGTTAACGTTTGGATTTTTTTAAAGTTGCAGAAATGTTGTTAAAAGTACAAACCTGCTTCTTTGGTAGGGGGACATGAGCTGGACTCTGAGTCACACTTTCAGCTAAAGGGCAAATGTGACTAATAACACAGTTCTGGAAGAGACAAATGTTTAAAACTCTGCTGTTTATGTGGAAGAAAATCAGTAAGGGATGGAAGCTTAAGGTACTATAAGGCCATCACAAACAGGACATAGTACCAAAGAAATTGCCTTACCTGATTGGAGTAGATGGACCCTGGTCCGGAGTCCTGTAACTGACAGTGGCCAACATCAATTCTTTCAGAGGAGGGTGTAGGAAACCCTGCAGGAGGCAGTTATGGGACAACTAGCCCCCAGTGGTTCAAGGTTGGCTTGTGCCCTGAAGCATGAGGATTCAGAGCCTTTCCAAAACTGATTTTTTTTTTTAAAATGAATTTATTGTTAAATCAGGATAATCCTCTCATCCATCTACTACTCTTTGTAAAACTGACTTGAATGAAACACTTCCAGTGGACAACGCTCATCTTCTGGGAAGTCTTTCCAAATATAGCTAATAAGTAAGGCAAAGATTTTATCATGGTTATTTTTAGTAAAAGTCACGACAGGTCACAGGCAATAACCAAAAATTCATGGAAGCCTGTGACCTGTCCCTTATTAAAAATAACTATGACAAAATGAGAAGAGAGGAGGGTCAAGCACCCACTGCTGCTGGGGGCTGAAAGGTTCCCCCGATCTATGGTGGCTCAGAGCACAGGGTCCCCCCACCACCAGCAGCAGCAGCAGCTTGGAGCTGTGGGATCTGCCTGTGATGGCTAGGAGCTGCAGGAAGTTGCTCACGCTGGCTGGGAGCTGTGGGGGCCTCCTGCTGCTGGGGGCGGCATCCCCCCTGGAGAATGCAGGAGGGGCCTTCTGCCTGCAACAGCTGGGAGTTGCAAGGGGGGTGGGGGGCCCTGCTGGCTGACAGCTCCAGTCCCGCTGCCCCGGGGCTGAAGCAAAAATGTCAGAGGTCTCTGGAAGTCACTGAATCTGTGATTTCCATGACCTCTGTGATAACATCTGAGCCTTACTAATAAGGAAATCACTCACCTGAAAGCAGCTGCTAGTAGTAATTAGGTTTAGAGTTACTACCAGTTTAAATGCTAATACTTTTTTGAGAGAGTTACTTTTAGAGTTGCCTGTAACTTGGATACTTCAGACTGATTGCAAAGGAGTCAGAAAGGCGGCGGGTGGGAACTAAACACCAGGTGAACAAGGGGCACTGGTAACTGGTCACATAATAGTAATTGGCAGAGAGACTGTTTACCAGAGGCTTCAGTTCCCTTAAATAACTGTTGCGTAGAGAGGATGTTTTCTCTCTGCTCTGTTCCCAGATCCCCAAAATCCTTGTCTACTTGTACTTACACACACTATTGTACTTCTTGAGCCATTTGGATGTCAAGTGTAGAATCTGTCCATCTCCTTATTAGTGTCTGTCTATAGAGTTGAATTAACACCTGTCATCTGCACAGCTCTAGATAGGGAAAACTCTCCCACAAACAGAGAAATTGGGAGTTGTAGAGCTGAGCTGCCTACTAGTAGAACAGACCTCTGAGGCTCTCACTCCTGGTCAGCTCTGCACCTGAGATTTTGGGTTCTCAGGATATAGATTTGGTTTGCTTGTCTGGCTCAGAAGGCTGTGAATATTCTGGGTCTAGAATATTTTTCTCCTCTTTTGTACACGTTTCTCTAGTGCAGTGGTGGGCAACTGTCAGGGTCATCTGCTGGTGGGCCGCCAGGCAGTTTGTTTACATTTGCACAGCCACCCGCTGCTCGCAGTGGCTGTGGTTTGCTGTTCCTGGCCAATGGGAGCTGCGGACAGCTGTGCAAATGTAAACAAACTGTCTCGCGGCCCACCAGCAGATTACCCTGATGGGCTGCAGGTTGCCCACCACTGCTCTAGTGTTTTCTTTCTTCTTGTAGGTAGAAGGCATGAGATACAGCCAGCCGGGTTTCTAGTTTTCACTGTAAGATCTTAGGTGTGTGGTATAGCGAAGTAACTTTCTCTCTCTCCTGTCCAGGAAGCTGACCCAGGAGGAGTACGAGCGTCAAGAGAAGGAGCAGAAATTGTCTGCTGCAGATGAAAAAGCAGTGTTGGCTGTCGAGGAAGTGAAAGTTTACAAGTAATTTCAGTTACTGGAGGTTCACAGTGTTCTAACTTTGGATATTGGGGAGAATTTTTTTTTTTAACCTTTCATGTTTTACAGGCAAAGAATTCTGGAAATGGAGGAAGAACTGAAAAAAACAGAGAGATCTTATAAAAACCAGGTAAAAGATATTCCTGCTCATTGGTCATAGTTGGCTTTTTTATATTGTATTACATCTTTTTATTATTATTTTGATAGAGTAAATATTGGATAAACCAAGCTAAAACCACTTGTTTCCTTTTTCTTAAATCTAAGATTGCTGGTCATGAGAAGAAGGCCCATGACAATTGGGTAAGAGTGTGTTCCTTTTTCTGACCCTTGTTATACAATTCCTAAAGAGTCTGCAATGTTAGATTTATTTAATTTGCGTTTAGCTTCCTGAGTGGAGCAGTTTGAAACTTTGGTGGCTTATTTTTTTGGTCCCAAGTGCATTCAGTTTCCACAGTACCTGTTTTGCTCTTTCCTTGAACAGCTCATTGCCCGCTCTGCGGAGAGAGCTCTGGCTGAAGAAAAGAGAGAAGCTGCCAACCTGAGGCAAAAGTAAGCATGTGACAAGCTATTCGTGGAGCTGAGTCTAGTGTGCATACACTATTTGGGCACAAATGAAAGGAAGTCGCAGTCCTGTCCCAAGTAGCTTACACTTCCTAGATTAAACAGGCAGGTCAGCCATACCATTTATTTGAATCAGTGATGCACCTTTTAAAAATTCACTTGACTATTAAATATATCTTCGTGCTGAAAGACATTAGTAAGTTTTTACAATGCAGGTGGCCTGAATAACAGACCAAGCATACTCAAAGTAATTATTTTTGAACTTGTGATTTTTTTTTTTTTTTTTTTTAGATTAATAGAAGTGAACCAAAAACTTGCAATGCTTCAAAGACCATTAATTGTAAAACCGACTGCAGGCAGACCTGACCGCCAAGTGCCAGCACGGAGAGGTAAATACTGCTCTTCCCTCCTTATAAAGATTGTTAAGTCCTGGGTGTATTTGCTTTAAATATTCATAAAGTGAAATAACTGTGCTGGATGAATGAAGTATTGCTGCACCCTTTACACAGGTCCACTGAGCCGTGATGGCTCTTTTGGGCCATCACCTGTGAGTGGAGGAGGTCCTTCCCCGCCACTGATGATGGAAGCTCCTGGTCAGCCCCTCTCTGCCACACGAAGGGAAGGTTCAAGAAGTGAATTTGGTAAGGAGTGAAACCTCTCCTGCAGCCATAGACATTTATGGGAGGAAGCCATGAACACAAGAATTCCGAGGTCTAATCTGTGTTCCCACTTGTGGCCTTGAACAAGTCAATTGACTTCTGTGCCCGTCTAGCCTTATTTGAGAGAGATGTTGAGAATGTATTATTGTTGGTGGAGCTCTTGGAGAAATACTCAAATGCTAAATATTGCCTTTTACTAGTGCTTAATTGTCCTTAGACAGTGTTATCAGTGAACTGCAAGAGAGAACTTGAGTAAAGCTGGCATATACATTGAATGCCCTCGCTTTAATCACACTGAGAGGGGCAGTCAGCACAAAAAGGGATTTTGTGACTCTCGTTCTTGAAATTATTATTTTCGTCTTGTGAAATTCTCCGGATAGAGTTAATCGTATCTGTGTTGTTGCAGAACAATGCATTCTGGGATGTCCCTGGCAAACCAGAAAGGGCCAGAGAATTCATTCAGCACAAGTTTACGGGTTCATGTTAATTTTCATTTTAGCTTTGAAGCTTGTCGTTTAACGTATGGGTTAGTCCAAATGCAAATTTTGTTGAAAAGAATCTGCAGTCTGAAAGTCTCAGTACTACTGAGATCAAAGGGGGGCCTGGTGGCAGCATTTGGCATTTTTGTTTTTAATCAGCATGGTTTCAGCTAGGGATTCCATCAGTTATGCTTGTACATTTTCACATTTACACCTCTGAGTTTTTCACATGCAGAAGAGTGGTTGGAGAGATGGCATCTGTCCGCATTAGATTAAGTAATGAGCTTACCTTCACTGTAAGGGTTCACTTGTTAAAAAAAAAAAAAAAATCCATTTCTTACTCAGGTAATCCAAAATGCTACACCTTGTGAAAATTCTTGGAAACCTATGCTGTTTTATTTCTGGAGGTGCTGAAGTGTCAACCCCTTGCCTAAGGAAAGGTTTCCTGCATTTCCACTGCTGGCTCATAGGGGGATAGTGCTGGGAAATTCTGTCTCTATCAAAGGGAAACTGCTCTCAAACTTTAGTTTTCTCTCTCTACCCCAAGTGATGCCACTGAACCTGTATGCAATTCGTGATGTGTGAGGGCCAGTGTACAGGAGATATGGATTTGTTATAGAAGTAGCTAGCTGAATTAACAAGTCAGTGTCTGAGCTCTGTATTTTATATTTCTTTTAATGTATGGTAGTGGATGGCCCTTCAGCTCCAAGGAGGCCACCTGAGCTGTCTGGAAGATCATCTGTCCCAGGTGAGTAACGTGAGCTGCAGCCTCCAACCCCTTTGGTTAGCTATTGACCGGAAACATGTAACTGAAGGCCTGGATTCCTCTTCCAAAGCAGAGTAAAGTCATATGAAACTTCTGCTTTTCTTACAGATCTCGGCCCTGCTATAGCAGCCCTGGTCAATAGTGGGCCAAGAACCTCCTCACCTTCCACATCCATGGATGGAGTGGTAAGACGAAAACTTTTCTTCTGCCACAAGAACACTTCAGGCACCATTTCTTGTGACCCACTGTACCTGCCACTTCTCTTCTTAATTGTGTATCATGTTCTATCTTCTCTGTATCCCCTGTCTGTCATTTACTTCCAAAAACAAAAGCAAAACCCTCCCAAAGACTCTGAAGCCCCCTGTGTATCTACTGTTCCACCTTCATCTTCTGAAGCAGCAGCAGTGAGTATTTGGCAGCTGGATATGGTGCTGGTGCACTCTTTGCTTTGATGGTGAGGAATCAAGGGCATGGTGTTTTAAATTGCTGAATAGCTAAATGCTCTGCAAAACTAACCATGGGTGCTCTGTTTTTAAAGGTTTCTTTACTCCTGTTGATGGCTCAGTTAGCGTAACTGTGTCTGATTTTTATTGCAATATGATGAAAACCCTATTGCTTTTGTCAAGGACTGCATGCAAACATTTATCTTTGAGGAGAACTTGTAAGAGTAAGCCCCTGAAATGTGATATCTGTTGTATCTAAATATGTGTAGTACAGCAGGATTGAGATTCTCTCAGCCTGTACTACAGGAAGAAAGGAGTAGTTTTTTAGCATTTAACATCCAGCAATGTTGTTTGGGCCTACTGTCATTTTAAAGGGGTAAGCAGTGGGGGTTAGTTAGGACTGTGCTGTACCATAGGAGCAGTCATCCCAAAGGTATGTTTAATGTGTATGCGTTTGAGTGGCCTAAACCGGATTCTTCAAAGGGCAGCACACTCCATGCTCTTCAGAGGGCTGGGAGAGGTTTGACAACTTGCTGCTCTTTGGCTGTTTGCCCTTACTTGTGTTTTCTTACCTCTTGGCACTTGGGTTAGTTCTGGTGTTTCAGCATCAGTATATTTGCCTATTGTCACAAATCATATTCTTTTTAATAAAGTTTCAAACCAACATCTTGAACAGGTGAACCTAGGTCCTAAAGGTCTCCCATCTTTTCCTGGGACACCCATAATGACCTCTCCAGTGACCGGACCTCCGCCGCCACCAGTTCGATTTGGAGCACTGCCACCTCCACTGCGTGGGCACTATGGGTCTCGGCCCCTTCCTCTACCCTTAGGTATGATTACCTTATGCTTGAGTTTAACTTAACTTTTTACTTCCAGTAGCTCCTCCATATCCTATTGAAGCAATGAGAGTTTCTCCTTTAAACACCTTGTGGGCATGTCTACACTGCAATTAAATGCAATGGAGGAGGATCCCAGAGCCCAGCCCTCAATGTCTGCACTTGAATTTTGCAGCCCAATCCTGTCCTAGGTGTTTAATTGCTCTGTAGACATATCTTGTGAGTTCCTGTATTACTTTGCTGAGCATCAGTGAATGTGGCTTCTTTGTTTATTATACAGTAGTAATAGTGTGAAAAAAGAAACTCCTAACTCCCAAAAATCTCCCCGGCAGGCATTTGTGGCCTTGAACCTTTGTGGTTGCAGTTTCTATGGGCACCTCTTTCTGATGGGTGCATAGCTTTCTTTAGCTAAATGCTTTGGGCCAGGATGTGAACAGGTGGTCATTAGGAAACTTCTGTATCATTTTCCTTAAATGGGTGTAGTCACTACTTCAATGTAGGTGCTGCTTCCAGCATCACTCAATCTTTTCCCTCTTTCCTTTCAGTTCGTGGTCCGCCACCACCACCTCCAGCTGCAAGAGACTATTTACCTGGCCCACCATTAGGAATGAGACCCCTGCCTCCTGGCCCATTACCGCCTCCTGATCCAAGAGGATATGTACGTTTCCCTCCTCCTTTTCGACCTGGAGGCCCTCCTGGCCCACGGCTACCCCTACAAGGTTTAAGGGACTATCCCCCTCCTCCAAGTAGAGACTTGCCTCCACCAGGATCTAGAGACTACCCACCAGCCTCTCCTTGTCCACCATCACCAGCAGGCCCTAGGGACTACACACACCCTCCAGAACAAAAACCGTAACTTCAACTGTTGGATGGCAGCTCTGTGGACTGGACTCTAGCACATTTCATGCAGTTAGGACTTTAAATGGCTTCAAAAGACAACCATCTTTTAATTTTATTCTTAGATTTGGTTTCAGAATATTAGTTTTTGCAGAATTACATTTCCCTCAAATTTCCCTAGCTATGTGCATTTGAGATCACCTTAAAGAACACACACCCTCTGGGGATGCAAAAATCATATGCTATGATGGAGTTGAAGCCTGCTTCTTACAGCTGTGGGCCACCTGCAGCTCTTTAAATGTGCAATACAAAAGTACCTGTGTGGTTGGTTTTAATTAATGTAGCCTATGTAACCAGTTGTTGAATGACTTAAAATTTCATGAAAAATGTAATCAAAACATTTCCTGTGGAAATATTTTTGTAAGTAAAATGCTACCCAACTTGTCTTCTCCCTCACATTAACCTGCAGTTATCGTAGACCAAGGGTCTACAGAGACTGTAAATATATTTACCTTTTTAAGATGTCTGGTCAAAAAGATCGAACACAAGCTACCCTGTACTTGAAGGAAAATTCTACTAATAAAGAGCAAAATAAATTTGCTAGATCTTGTTTGAGCATGCAAGTGAATCTGTCAAGGAAGCAACTTGAGCCAGTTGGTTCTCTATAAAGACACTTAGTCATTGTGATTGGGGTTAATGTAAGCCACTTGTGAAGTTAACAGTACCTACACATCTATCCTGTGTAATCATGGAGTTTAGCAAATCTTTTAAACAAATGGAACTATACAAAATCAAACTTCAGGGAAGGTAGATTTATATTTTAAGTTTACAGGATCTCCCCCTGGCAAATGGTTTAGGAGGGAAAAAGTAAGTTTCCTGTAGGCTGAAGTGGTGCTAGTCTGCGAGCATCAGTAGCCTCTACTAGGCTTTGGGTGAGGTGGTTAAACAGCTACAAGGGAAGACAGGGAATAGCTCAAGTGAAATCCTCATACCTCTATTTTAAAAGGTATGACTAGTAGAACCTCAGTTACAAACTGACCAGTCAACCCCACACCTCATTTGGAACTAGAAGTAAACAATCAGGCAGCACTAGAGCCAAAAGCACAGTATTGTCTTAAACTACTAAAAAATAAAGCAGCATTTTTCTTCTGTAAAGTTTCAAAGTTGTATTAAGTCAATGTTCAGAGTTACAAACAATCTCCATTCCTGAAGTGTTCATAATTCTGAGGTTCTACTGTACTGGGAAGCTAGATCCATTCCAGGGAGCAAAGTTGAATCCTCTGCCATACAAAGCTTTGAATAGTTTCTCTTTAGGGGAGAGGGATAGCAAAAAATCTAGTGCAGGGCCAATTTCAGAAACTACATCTTTACTTCCACATACAAGGCAAATAAATGGCTGCTTGTAACTGTAGGAAGGTTATTCAAATACCATAACAAGAAATGACCTTTTAGCTAAACAAGCTCTGACTGATACAGCAGAATTGTAGATCACCACTATGCATATCTATACAAGCAGCAGCCTATGTTTCACTTTTGGGAAAGTTTTTCAGGGATCGCTACATCATGAAGGATGAAAAAAATGTAGAGAATGGACTTTCTACAAACATTCATCTACAATTAGTTAAATACAAAGCTCTACTTGTATATTGAAACAAGGTTTCAAACTGTACTGCACCTGACATTCCATACAATTGCAGTTAATAGGGACTTCAAGGGTGATAGTTTGGATCTGTTCACATGAAAACATGTTTAATTTGTAGGCACTAGCGTACACATTGGCTCATTAACCATTCACCAGTAGACATGTAACTGGTTAATTGTATACATCTATTACATATGCATTTTAAGGACACCCATCTTTGAAAATCAGATCCCTCAAGTTAAATTTTAACCTATTATATCTTCCCCCCCCCAAGCAAGTTTATTCCACTTCATTTAACTCCCCTCAATTAACATCTTAAATAGTTCTTAACTTTGAAAGGATTATCCCCAGCAGTCAATGTAACAGAGAGAGGGTGTGAGTACGTTTTAACTTTTCCCCCATTACAACTGATGATCACTTAACAGGACAGTTTATAGGGAGATGTATTTGAATACTTCATGTGTAGACAAGTACATAGCCACAAAATATTTGTTTAGTAGGACAAATGTACACATCAGAAAAGATGGAAGCCTCTTACAATGGACTTTAAAAAGGTTACATGAGGCCTAGAACCTTACTCAGCAAAGCACTGGTGCATGCAGAGACCCACTGACAACTTTAAGCATGCAAATAATTGCAATTAAGCAAGTGCTTTGGATCAAGGTCATACACTACATCTTTTGCAGGGGTGAAAGATTGTGGTTTTGCACCTATAAGATAGTCAGTTTATTTAATGAATGTTTCCTTCCTTTGTACAACACCAGCAGACACAACGGAGGAACACTATGGCAGATTATATTTAAAATAAATGTAACAACTAATCAAGATATTTAGTGTTTGTTTCAGGCATGACGTTGTAAATGGTTATAATGTGATTGGGTCCCTTTAAGAACTCTTAACAGGAAAATACACAGTTCTTCAGCCATTTGCCAAATTGCTCACTGAGATGAACTCATCCACAATTAAGCCAGAGGAGAGGAAAGAAGGGGAAAAGACGAGATTAAATTCAGCTTCCAAAAGGCCTTGTTTTATCCCCATTACAGTTCCCTTCAAATCACTGTACTAGAGGCAGAAAGGAACACCCCAACACACTCCATAAACACTGCCGTGAAAAGTGAAAAAATAACTCACTTTTTTAAACTGTGTTCTGGTGTGAGTTAGTATTGCATGGTGCAGAAAGAAAGGCATTAATGGTACATTTACATCCAAGCTATCAGAAGAGCTAACACTTGACACTGCATTCTCCTGGAGCTGGTCCTTGTTAGCATAGCAGTATGCATGTAGGCACTATTTAAGATACACATGAAGCATATCAGACCTTGAAGAACTGTATTAAATATTCCACTCATTGAATATATGAAAAGTTTGAATGGGTTCTACTTCGGTCCCTTTAAGTCAAAAGGTGGATGCAAATATTCATGTTATAATAAGCCAATGCCCTGCAGCTTATTACACACTATGCATCTCAATAATATAGAAAATAAATGATAATCCTATCTACCTACATAAAAACCAGGTTATTTTAGACTAAGTTTCCAGACTTGCATACAAATAGAGGTATGCAAAGATCCACAATCAGGTTTTATGAAAACAGTTTCTCATGGGAAGGCGAGTCTGTCTTCAGTTGACAGCCTGAGATAGCCAGAGCACTTCCAAGCTGTTAGCATAAAGCCCCCACCAAAAACACTGAACAGTAAGGGCCCAATCCTACCACCTGTGAAATCAATGGTAAAACTCCCACTGACAGCAAAGGCAGTAGGATGGGCCCCCAAAGCTCTCCCACACATGCCCCTTTGTACACCATTGTCTGGGAAAGTGGGTAGGAAATACAAAGTATAGAAAAAAGAATGTAAGAAGGTTGTTCCCTTAAGTAAGTATTCATGATTTTTAAGGGATTCCAACACTTGTAATAACAGACAAGTTCTACCTGAAATCACTGGATGCTGCAAGTCTGGGAACTATCTGAATGGGATTGAGATAAACCGTTGACAATTTGGCTGTCTCACCAGCACCTTCCCTTTTGCCCTCAACACTCCTCCGTTCTTTCCTCTGCCACTTAGCCAGGTAAGCCAAAAGCGCAGGCTGACAAGATGTTCTAGAGCAGCATTTCAACTTTGGATTGAATCTCTCTCTCTAACCACCATCCTCCTACTGCTTCTTTAACCACTCGCAGACTCTTTCTTTCTGTAAAATCCCTTTTCTATCACCTTCCCCCACCCTCCCAACAAGACAGAGTGAAGGACTCTAAAACGTGAGGGACTGCAATAGCAAGCATAGCAAGAGAAAACAAGCTGGCAAACCTGCCACGACATTTTGCTGTTTCAGGCTTGGTGAATGGGGCACTTCCCACCCTCTAGCAAGGTTTCTGAAGCAAGGGTAAAAACAAGAGGTAAGTTACAAAATTGAAATTTTACAAACAGCTCAATTATGAAGAGAAATTGTCACAAAATACTTCAGCACGCTTGTGATAAAACTGGTATCCAAAAGGTACTGGAAGAAACTTGCACCTGAATGGTAGGCTTAACCTCTGACCCTGTGGTATTGCTGTGCAGTGTGTGATGGTCTCATCTGACCTACTGGCATGAGTACAGCCATTTTCCTGCCTGTTGAAGGATGGGGGTGCTACACACGCAGCTACCATGATTTGTGACAAGTGGTTTAGTTCACAGAAGTCTCACAAAAGGGTCATTCCTTGTGCAACGTTTGATGGAGGTGAAGATAAAGTGGTTTCTTGGTCAACAATTGCAGTTTCTTCCTTTTAAAGTCAGTGGGTTTTTTGTATCTGTAACCACAAGAAATAAAATTGAAGGTGAATGCTAATGATGACTAAATGCATCTGAATAAACCCAGGCTCAAATGCTTGTGTTCCAACAGTACCCAGACCCCATTGACACTACCTGTGAGAGTGCTTCAGGTATGAATTTAGGATTCGTACAAGGGAACAATAATGAAAAGTAGGTTACACAGGAAAAACTGAACTGAGTTTCTTCATTTTCTTTGGAATATTATTTTCAAGGCATGGCACGTTAAACTTTCAAATGCATACCAGCCTGAGTAGAAGAGAATTCGGTTGCAAGACATTCGGGTTATCTTGCTTTGCCTCATACACAGTTGCAACCTGTTACTGCAGGTTTAATTCTATTAGAAAAACTATCTGGTAATTCTGACAACATTTAGATTTGTAAAAAAAAAAAAAAACAGATCAAAATTATTATTATCAGGAGCCTTTTTCATTAGATGTTTCCCACTACAGTTACTTTGGATTAAAACATGTCCCCATGTGACACTGTAGTTGGGACTATCAAAACAGGACCTTCTCCATCGCACCTCTTCCCTAACTGCATGACTGCTCTTAACAGAACTACTTTGACCTGCATGCCTTTCTGGGACCTGGCCCTTTAAATCTGGGAGAGTCAAATAGCTGCAGCCCTAAAATGGCCATTTTGCAACTGACAGCTCACAACTCCCAGCCCTTCTCTTCCAGCTGATAAATAGCAATAAGAAAATAAATAAAGTTAAGGAGATGAGAGACATTGTCATGCCCCTCAATGTTTGCAACTCATATTACAGCACTACAATAGTGGCACCAAGAGAGTCAGAAATCTATACCAATTAAAGGAAGACAAACCAGCCAGTTTACTTTCATTTTCCAATCAGAAGACAGTACAAGTAGTGAGCTTATAACTGTGAAGGGGTTTAGCATTTTCAGTTTTAATATTCCAACTTACTGTAGTAGGTAATGTGTTTCTGAAAGCTATTTTTGACCTGATCCTGTCCCTTGTGTGTGTGGCAAGCCACAGGGGTTTCATTCTAAAAGAAGGCCTGCTTGGTAGTCAGGAAGATGTTTGGTTTTTTTTAATAGCAGATCTGATTACTTTAGTTAAGGATCAAAATGCAGAACTCCCATATAACCTAACACCTTTATGCTGGTTTGTTCAAAGTTCCTTCCAAACCAAATGCTGGGATTTGTAACTGTATTTTCAGGAATAAAGTAGCAAGAAAACCAGGAGGAGACAAAGTGGTAAGTTTGACAGTAAACAGTTTCCTATATCTAACACAGCAAAGCATCAGCAGACAAACCAAACTCTAGATTAGTTCCTTTGTATCATGTCACTGGAATCTACCATGTATATTTATATATCATCTATACATCAGATTATATGCTAGGTCACTTACAGTTCTATAACAACTGTCCCAGCTTTAATTTCATCCATCTCCATGAAAGCAAAGCACTTGGTGCTGGTAAATCTCTTCTTGGGCTTATAGTGTTTGAATTCAAAGAAAATAGCTGCACCTAAAGGGGGGAAAAGTTATCAGAGAAAAACTAGTCAAATGTTGCCTAAAACAGATTCCTTGGCATGGAAATATGACTGTCATCGTAACCTGTTCTACATATATCAGAGACAATGGCTTCTATTATTTCTCAAAATCTCCTGAATCGATAAGAAAAATCATGTTTCTTGAAATGTGAGAATTACTCCCCTGAGCTTGTACCCCCACTCTATTACTCATGAATGGCAGAACCACAGCAGGACAGTGTGACTGGTCCAAACAAGTGTAACAGAGCATGTACTACTTGAAACCAAAATATGCCAAGCCACTACTCTAGGACTTGCACTGAGCTGTAGCAGTGCCCGCAAAGAAGTTGCTACTGCACTGTAGATTCACACCCTGGCTTGCCACGCAGTAGCCTGCCATGCAGACAACCCTGGGGTCTTGAGGCCCAAGCTGCCTGGCTCCTCCTCAGAGTAGGAGCAGTGTCAAGACTACTGCCCTGAAGATTCATGGACCCCATTTCAGAAGTCTAAAATTACCCACCTTTTGTTAGTTTTTCAACATGTTTCTGGATCTCAATGTCCACATTAAAATGAACATAGGTGTCCTCTTTCCTTGAAGCCACCGGAGTATCCTGCACAGGGGTCAGGTCTACCCCATTCACATCTGGAGGAAATAAAAAATTAGCCCCTTTTAAGGTCAAACATCTTTTAAAAAAACTTGTCATTTTATCATTAGCATACATGCACTTATTAACAAATCTTATCCATATTTATATATTAATATTAATATTTATTACATCCTATTATCAGTTCATTGGGTTCAAATTCCAAAACCTGCACTGTATCTAAAATCTGCATCCTCTTTCTTCTACTCCAAAGAGAACCCCCTGAAATGTCAGAGTCACTGTTCTGTCACCTTCCTATTGGCAACAGGCCAGAACTAGTCAATTTTATTTTCAAAAAGGGTGATTTTTATGCTTGCCAGTGAAGTATCAAATTCCCTTTTGAGGAAAGTTTTCACATAGAGCTTAAAGGTCTATTCTGAGAAAAGTCCTTGGAAAAATACAGTCGTAACCCATTATCTCTGAATGTCCAGATGCAGATATGCTTGCTTTGCCGGCTAGAAATGGTGCTCACAACTTTTCACTCCTATTTGCACTCTAGAGCCAGCACAGGTATGGGGGAGGGAACTGGATTCCGTTATGCGAGCACAGATTAACAACTGCGTTGCTCCAGCATAAGCCAGAACAAGCAAAACTGCTGTTTATTCTACTTATGGTTGTTTGACTGTTACTTTGTCCTCTCCCACTTCCACCCTCCTCCCCTCACCAGTTTGTTTCATCCATCTGTTGTGCCTCAGCATATGGTAAGAGCATGAGCTTTTTGGGGCAGATGCTGTCTTTTTTATTGTGTGGGCATGTGTCTGGCAGTGCCTAGCATTTAGGCCCCGATGAAGGCATCTGGGGGCTGCTGGAATACGTTAAATAGTCATGGCAGACTATTATGGTTGAAGAGTTAGCCACCAGATTCCAGACAGATTTTAGGGATAGTAAGTTTAAAAGAAGAAAAAAATCCCACGCAGGTTTGGTATGGAGTCACTGAGACAACGAACACGGTCTCACAATGCCTTTTTTAAAAAATTAAAGTCACTTTTCTGACTAGACTCCCTTAAAAAACTAAGGAGGGGAATTAAAGTACACTCCTCATTTCAAACAGGTTTTGCAGTCTCCTACTGGGGAGTTAAGAGTTTAACAGGTACGTGGAAAGCGGAGCCAGACTATCATACAATTTAATAACAGCATTGCTTGGTAACTTCTGCTTCTCGGAAGAATACCACATGTACTGCGGGGCAGGGTTGTATGGGGAAAGCTTGCATAGCACTTGCACACACTCTCCTGCCTGCAGCTACTAGCATTTGTGTTCTTACAATATATAACTAGCAAAGGGGAAATTTAACACATTTCAAACAACAGTACAGAATAGCAGTTTATAGGAGATTTGCTTTTGAACTCTGAAATTTCAGTACCCAATATTAGAATGGTGTTAAAAATTGGTACTTTACTAATAGCCAAAAATGAAATGCATTCCTTCATGCTTGACTCGACCCAGATCCAATGTTGGACTCCAACAATAACTGTAAACCCTGGTCCCACAAATCTAGATCTCTAAGCCAGCTGGGGGGCAAAAGAACAGAACAAAAAAAACCCAAATTACTGACAAGGAATACTTGGGAGGGATGCGAGGAATGAAGTGTAATTAAAGAGTCTAAAAATAATGCTGAAGAACCACAGCAACATTATTAAAAATAAACCTTTTGCATCTTCAGTGTCTCACTGAGAGAAATGCAGGGCGAATGTGTATGTCACGAGAGAGCAGGAGTCAGGCTCCACAGTTTTCCATCAGAGGGAAGAGGCTTCAGACTGAGGGCTTCTCTATGCAAACAATGAGTTTGCTGCAAGCTGGGGTGTGAATCTGCTCTGCACTAGACTGACGTGGACTTAGTGTCCGTGTGCGCCCCGCTTACATGCACTAGCAGTTTGTTAATGCACTTTGGTCTAGTACTCTCTTTGAGGCAAGACTAGATCAAAACACTCTTGACAAACCTTTAACACAAGTCAGCAGGGTCCACACAGACACGCACAGCAAGTGCAGTAGGCTCGTGAGCGTAGATTCACACCCCAACTTGCCACAAACTGAATGTTCATGTAGACAAGCTCAGAGACACTGGGCACATCTAACATCGCACTTAAAAACCCGCGGCTGGCCTCAGCCTCAGGCTCAGGGGCTGTTTAATTGTGGTGTAGTCATTCAAGCTCAGGCTGGAACCCAAGCTCTGGAACCCTCCTACCCTGCAGGGTCCTAGAGCCTGGACCCCAGCCCGAGTTTGAACATCGACATTGCAATTAAACAGCCCCGCAAGGCTGAGTCAGCTGGCAAGGGCCAGCCACGGGTGTCCAATTGTACAGTGGACATATCCAGAGAAGCAGAGGCCTGAATGTTGAATATATTCACAGGAATCAAGAGAGTGGAGGAAGCATCATATCCACTTGTTTTGACTGATGGAAAGTGGAGGAGCTGCAGGACCCTACCCAGAAGCACAATCAGAATCTTCTCTTCCTTGACTAAGATAGCACCTCGTAAAGCCACAAAATGACTTTACAGAGAGAGGGGCTCTGAGTGCCAACAAGAGTGCTTCCCTGTATGAGGAAGAGGGATCCTATTTCCCTAAAACACACACGTCCCTTCACAGAGAGCAGAAGTCAGAACACAGCAGAAACAGCAATACTTACCCTTGACACTAACTGTGATATAAGGATCAATGCACTGCCCAGCATCTTTCAGACCAATTTTCTCTATTTTGATAGTGAGTAACGTCATCCCGGGTTCCGACGGCAACCTGGGTAATAAAGTACCTGGCAACAGAGAGCAAACCAAAACATTAACCCTTTGGGACTCTTACAGCTAGGGCCCTACTTCAGTCTTTCCCCCATTGTCATTGCTCACGGAAGCCTTTGTTCACCACAAACTATAGTGGAGAATGAGAAGGGATAGGGATTAGTCCTAAGGCCAAGGATTTGCAGCCTGACGACACATATAGTCATCTAACACCAACGAATCTCAAAGTGGTTTACACATTTATAGGTGCAAAGAAATGCAGTCACCAGCTCTGGAGTGAGGAGTGGCAAGTCAGTGCATAACATATTGAACAACATTGAGAGACATAGGGATAAGCATCTTTTTACAGGAAGTGCTGTGGGATCTTTAACGTCAAGCAGAGCAGACAGGACCTTTGGTTTTCAGGTCTCGGATATGCATGCATTGTAAATTGCCATAGAATTCCATTTCTATAGCTCTTAAGAGCTGAGATCACCCTGCTAGGATTAGAACTTGTGGTTGCAGGGAGTCCAGGCATCCATCCACCAGCTTCATGCTGATCATTTATAACTAATAAAAGAGATGGGAGCAATAGAGAAGGGAATGTTGCATTGGTAGAAAGCCCACTCCTAGTGAGGTAAGAGAAATACCAGATCAGCAAGGTTCTTCTAGAGCAGTGTTTCTCAACGACCAATCTGGGGACCAGTGCTGGTCCCTGAGATCTCCCTGACAGTTTAGGAAGGCAGCAAGCCAGTTCCTGGTATCAAAAAGGTTGAGACACACTGGTCTAGAGTGTTTAGCATCTATTGGCATTAGACATCAAAAGGCAGCAGTATAAAAAAAATAAAAAAGCATTTGCCAGACCTGAGAGAATGTGAGGGATGCCAAGTCATTTCCAACTAAACATCAAGAAAATCAAAGATGTTCTTGCGCTCAGACACAGACTGATGTTAATGTAGGAGAATCCCCGGAACATTGAGGTACACTGTAGCACAGCTGGCAGTTTGCAGGAAGTTTGAGAGATCGGTAGCATGTAAGAAACATACGAATGGCAATATGGATCAGACCAATGGTCCATCTAGCTCAGTATCCTGTCTTCTGACAATGGCCAATGCCAGGTGCTTCGGGGGAAGGAACAGAACAGGGCAATTATCGAGTGATCCATCCCCTGTTGTCCAATAAGTCAAATACCCTTGAAGTCAACTATAGGATATTTCCTCCAGGCTGATTTTAGAGAAAGCTAGGAGGTTTTAAGACAGAATCTGGTGTTTAGTGTTTACTAGATTCACAAACAGTGTAAGAGAAAGTAAACTCATGAGCAAGTCTGATGTAAAGCCTTGGTTTTGACTGCAAGTTTTATGACTCCAGAAGTGAAAAATAATTTCCCTTGGCAAATGGAGTCAGTCATCCCCTCCACAGGTTTAAGTTTTCTTTACTACATTATGGCAGAGAGACAGGCTTCAAAATAAAGGACCAAATATTCTGCCCACAGAACTGCACCCCCAGCAACCAGGGCTTCTATGGGGGTTGTATGACTATTCCCTCCACCTCACTGGGGTCGTTAACAAGGCTGGAACCCAGAACCTTCAGTAACAGAAGCATGAGTCTCTATGGCCTTAGCTGACAGCTGTAATAGACTCATGGCCTCTATGCACCAGCCACCACATCTCACAGCAGAGTGGGTCATAGCTGCACTCAGATACCTATAGACAGGATTTGGCCCTCAGCATTTAATGTTGACGGGACAAAGACTGCTAACTGTAGAGCTGGGAACAGATGAATTGGATAGTCCACAATACCAATGAAAACGGGCACTTTTCGTGTTGGGGAAAATTGCTGACACCTCCTGCTTCAACACGGAGCCATTTCTCTGGCACTGTGGTTTGCCAGGGGTTTTCCTGCCACATTTATTAGACATGTGCTTAAAATGAGGGTTTGTACCTCAACCAGCCCTTTCCTGTGCTCCCTACGGGTTGTAGAAGCGCCCTGCCTATCCTGTATCAAACACAAAAGTGAAGGAGGCATGCCAAAGCCATCTCCAAAGAGCAGGGAATCCGGCCAGGGGCATAATATAAAACCTGTGATTTCAAGTCTTCGCCAGCTATTGCTTTTGAGGACAGAGGGTTTTTGTTTTCAGTGGGATATTTAAGTAGTAAAAAAAAAGCACTTTAGGAAGGGGGCAGACTTGGGCCTTTTCCTTGGGTTTGTTTTAAGAATTTTATTTTTTCCCCCATGTTAACTTACTGCTCCTGGAGGGTGCCGGATTGACTGTGTAAAGTCCCTTATTTGCCCATCGGGTAGATAAGGAGTAGTGATTCAAGCTTCCATCAAATGGTCCTCTCCCCCTCTTGGATCTCTAAGGCAGCCCAGGTCTCCTTACCATTTTAATCCCTAGCACCTCTAAGACTGCTTAAGAATGTGGCAGGTATGTATGTCCATGTCATACAAGCCACCACGTATGGCAGTCAGGATTTGGATCGAGACTACTGGATCCATCTCACACAGGCACCAATCAGTTGGCAGCAACCTTTGAAAAGAATTAGAACCTGTGGTCTAGTGGAGAAGACTAGGCATCAGAATGCCAGTCCCTCCCTCCATGGGCCTGTTAGTTTTAACAGTGAGTGAAACTACCCAGGAGATAAACTTCAGTCACTTTAGCCTAAGCAACAGAGAGCCCTACTTATTTCCATGCAGGACATAGAACAGATTGGGGTAACATGCAAGAATGAAATAGTGTATTTGCTAGGTCACTCTGTAGCCCAACTTCTGTCACAAAGCATTTCCGGTTAGCAATGCAAAACCAGCTAGGCAAGTACCCCATTGAAAGAAACCCAGCTATACATGCAACCAGCAATGCTGCAAGACAGAGAGCAAGAGAAATCAAGACAAGCAAGTTTCTAGAGAGCCATCTAAAGTGTCAAGTATCAGAGGGGTAGCCGTGTTAGTCTGGATCTGTAAAAGCGGCAAAGAGTATTCACCCACGAAAGCTCATGCTCCAATATGTCTGTTAGTGTATAAGGTGCCACAGGACTCTTTGCTCCATCTAAGGTGCTACACTAAAACATGACCCTTCTTTTCTCTGTAGCTGAAAGTCAGCTCACCGGTTACTTATACACAGAGAAGCCCCCAATTCTTTCATCACGAAAACAATTATACTTTGACACTTGGAATTTGACACTTGGAACTATACACATTAAAATGTTACCATACCTTCAATGACTCCTGAGTTAGCAGATGTTAGAATGGTTTAGCATGTGTTAACATGATGAAGCCATGCATGTAGAAGACAAGACCATGGACAATTAGACAATACAGTAATCTAATGTGAATTAAAAGCATACAGAAGCAAAGTCTATAAGTGACGAAAGTACAATGTAACCTACTGAATCAACTAGGACAGTCTGTTGCTTAGATTTATAAGTCTCAGATCAGAAGGTTCTGTGAATAGTTTATTTTAGTTTGAGTCTTATTGTCCACAGAAAAGCGACAAGCCAACATCCAAGGTTAAGTAATTAGGTCACCAAATTGTCAAACATCAGGCCACACAAATATTCTCGTACAAAAGGCAAAAGAAACCCAGATTGTACCAAGTAGAAAGGCAATTCAAGGCTGTTAGATTGTTTGCATTAAGGCTGACTTCCTTTTTGAAGGCAACTTCAAACTAAGTGAAAGCAGGGTGTGCAATTCATGATGCAAGTTGGGCAACAAACAAAATGTGTTTATACTAAGTTTATAGGGTGCCCTTACCTACTCTTGAAGTGTGGTCCTATCATGAAAAGTGATTCGGTACAAATGGCTCTTTGGGGCCTAATTTGTATTATCTCACTCTGATTTTACATCTAGTGTGCTAGGTTTACCAATAAATATTTGTCTTTTCTAACAGTCAACCCTGCAAACCCAATTTGGCTTCAATGTCAAGCTAAGTTCTTCCCTTCTTACATAAGAACGGCCGTACCGGGTCAGACCAAAGGTCCATCTAGCCCAGTACCTGTCTACCGACAGTGGCCAATGCCAGGTGCCCCAGAGGGAGCGAACCTAACAGGCAATGATCAAGTGATCTCTCTCCTGCCATCCATCTCCACCCTCTGACGAACAGAGGCTAGGGACACCATTCCTTACCCATCATGGCTATTGGCACATCACTTGTACTAAAGGTACTACAGGTTCCTAATTAATGGCACCTGCACAGCTCCCTTGCCTTCAGTGGGGTTGCAAAGGTGTATTTGATTACAGCTTAGTAACAGTGCTGTTTATGATGTACATGGAGGACTAAAAGCAGTAAACATATTTCTGTAACAATCAGCAGATGTGACTACACCCTGGGAGCACATCTGCTAAGTAAGAACGTACCATTTGTACCTCATTACTTTTCAGAACAGAGCTGTGTTCTGTTCATGTGAACTGAATACTTTTTTAAGAGGTGGTGGGTAAGCTCTGTCTATTTACCCTCAGAACAGGTGCATCACTGAGAGGCCAGTATAAGCTTCTCCACACTGCTCTGCCATTGTACCTTCACCAACTCTAAAATGAAGATGCCACCTCTTGGAATGAAATGTTAATTCAGATTCTGTAGTTCATTCTTGGTGTCCACATCGGTGTATTTTTAATTGTGGTAGTTTTGCACTGGAAACACCTGTGAATTGAACTGGAGGCCTCCGCCCAATTCTTAGTGAGCATCACCCACTAAATGGTGGCATCTTTCAATTGCTGCCAATATGGGCAGGACACAAAACGGGTGACCTAAATGCAATAGTTTCACATTTCCCCTTCCAGCTCTTTACCTACTTTAAGCATTCTAAGTAGCCTGTGTAGTGAATGTTAGACACCCTGTTTTATTTAAGCATCTCCCTCTACCCCAAACCACTGTGGCCATTTTGCTTCTTACTAAGGTAAGATCATTTGGCTACAAAAGAAGTCCCCTTACTATGTGTAGGATTTAATCCTTAGATTCACTAAGGATATCTTCAACTACAGTTCTTCATGTTACTTCTCATTAATAGAACGTCAGAGGTGACAAACAACAAAGACAACACAGACATACAGCCACACAGAGGGGAAGACAAAAGCAATACCCTGGGACGTCCTTGTTTGAAACTGACAGAACTCATATTTACAGGTTGTCATGGTAACAGATGTACAGCAAGACAACAGCATTCAGAAATTGCAGTTATATACTGTACCACAAAGCTAGTCGTGTGTAGTCTGCACACTGGCATTAAGCTTTCATACTTATATTAAAATCAGCAGTTGCATATATGAATCATTTATATTATAGTGGCATCCAGAGGCCCAAATAAATCAATATCAGGGACCTATCATGCTCGGCACTGTATCTGCACAGATGGAGAGTCCCTGCCTCAATTATGCTGCCTACAATTCTAGTACCAAAATTTTTCCCCCTTTCCAGAACTTAAATTTGGTAATTTGCTCTGAAATGAGAAACAATAAGGAGAAGAAAATCCCTCTGATTCATGGGGATAAGAGAGTGGAAAATTAGACTCTTCAGCCGACAAAAATGTAATTAACAAGCTGTGTCCTCACTAGGACCTGTAGATGTATCAACTGCTTTCATATGGACAGTGATTTATCCTTTGGATAGCAAAACCAAAGCAACACCCCCACAATGGTTTAATTCAAACTAGTCTCTCACACAAATGATGCACCATGAAAGCAAGACAGAAAATACCCAGCTATAATTTCCATCTCCTCACTGAAGGGAGGAATATTGCTCTCACTGATTAACTCCATCTGGTTCAGCCGCTAGTCCAAGATTCCTATGAGATATTTATTGCTTTGGTGTCTAACCATTCGAGAAGTACTGTTGAAGGTGATCCAGGAGTGACTGGAAATGGCTTCCCCTTATAACAGCTTCTAAACAAGTCTCATGTCCCTTCCTTGGTGTATGAAATATTTCAGATGATGAAGCTGGTCACCCTACCTGGAACTCTAGCAGGAAAAGAATCTGGAGACCCTGCTCCAGCTCCACCTTCCTCATCATCTTCCTCAAATTCCAAATTCTCCTCTTCTCCAGGTGCTAAAATCTTTCTGTAAGACAAACACACAAACCCTAGTGACTTGTCTTAAAATAAAGTTTATCAATAGAAAAAAAGTCACCATCCCCAGGTTTAGCGCAGAAGCAACACATTGTCCCAAAACACACACTTAGTACTTTTGATCATCTGAATGCTATACGCACTAACCAAATTGAGCCTGCAAAGCTAGCAATCAAATTAGACAGACAGATTATGGGCCAAATTTCAGTGGACTCTAAATTTGGATACCAAGGGCCTGATTTTTCCACTAATTTCAAGTGACATTGAATGTTTAGCAAATCTGAGGCATGAAAAAAGGCTATGGGCATCTAAAGTTTAGGAACCCCAAAATTAGAGGCTGCTTTCAAAAAATTGTCTTACCAAGGCAACATGGCAAGTATGTGATCCAAGGAGTTGATGTCGCCCACTTTTTTGCTCTAACTACTAGACCATGCTGCCTTTCATACCAATTCAGTTTTTACATGTACAAATCCACAATTTTCCTTACCTGAGTGGGACAGGCTGAACATCAAAGGGGAATTCTTTATTATAGGTGAGGATATTCTTTAAGACTATAACGAAAAAAAGCAGACTTCATTTGCTAAGAAAACCAAGTTTGCCCAAAAAACCCACCCTGCACAACTTAATGGTGCGGTGTCCATTATCATGGTGCACTCGTGACAGATACCTCAAAATGCACCAACGAGCCAGTAACAGTACAACTAGAATTACATCACAATAATAATGGTCACTTCCAAGTAATAGCTTAGCTAAAAACGATACAGCTACCCAGAAAGGCGAGGGTTTACCCACATTTACATTGTCAGTGAAGCCGTGTTCATAACAAAAGGAGTATGAAGAGAAACAATGGGCCTTAATGTAGTGGGAGCAATCCAGGGACAATAACTTTGGTTCTGGCAATACCTGGCAGGAGTTCTCAAAAGGAATGTTAGCATTACAGGCATCAGCTCCAATCAGACTGACAATTCCCCAGAACTGACATTCCTTAACACACACCTAGGATACATTTATAGCAAATACAAATTAAGTACATCTAGAACAGGTACTATTAAGGTCTTACTGTGCTGCTGTTGAAGTCTAATATGGCTGAGACTTGCTAACCCACGTAGGCAGACAAGGCAGGCTAACATGAAGAGCCAGGAAAATTCAAAGCAGAACAAAAATGAACTCGTACAGATACAGACTGACATCATCTTCCTTTCCAAATGCAAACAGATGGACATCATACCAAAAGGACTAAAGGTAAAAAATCCATTACAATCTACATACCACACAGACTATGCTGACAGATTGTGCCACACACTCTCAAAGAAACTGCGAAACCACCTGATCAACATCCTATACAGCAAACAGGGGAAGATTAAGACTGAACTCTCTAAACTAGATATTCTGATGAAAAACCAACCTTCTACACAAACTTCCTCATGGACAAACTTTACAAAAACTAGACAAGCCATTTACAACAAAAACTTTGCTTCTCTAAAAAAGAAAAAAGGACACTAAACTGTCTAAACTGCTACATGGCACAAGGAGCCACAACAATAGCTCCCTTAACCCACCCAACAATATTGTTAATCTTTCCAGCTATTCTCTTAGCCCACAGAAGAATCTATCCTATCTCGGGGACTCTCCTTTTGTCCTTCCAGATCCACGAATATGATACAGTTTTGCGGTGACCTAGAATCCTACTTTCGCCGTCTCCGACTCAAAGAATACTTCCAACACACCTCTGAACTACATACTAACCCACAGAATCCTTCCTACCAACCGCTATAATAAACCGGATTCTGCATGGACTCCTCGTGAGGGTCGGAACAACAGACTAGACTTCTACATAGATTGCTTCCGTCACCGTGCACGGGCTGAAATTGTGGAAAAGCAACATCACTTGCCCCATAACCTAAGCCGTGCTGAACACAATGCCATCAACAACCTCAAGAACAACTCTGACATCATAATCAAACAGGCTGACAAAGGAGGTGCTGTCGTCATCATGAATAGGTCGGAATTTGAACAAGAGGCTGCCAGACAACTCTCTAACTCCACATTCTACAAGCCATTACCCTCTGATTCCCACTGATGATTACCAAAAGAAACTACACCATCTGCTCAAAAAACTCCCTGAGAAAGCACAGGAACAGATCTATACAGACACATGCCTGGAACCCCGACCAGGTGTATTCTATTTGCTACCCAAGATCCATAAACCTGGAAATCCTGGACGCCCATCCATCTCAAGCATTGGTACTTTAACAGCAGGATTGTCTGGGCTATGTGGACTCTCTCCTCAGGCCCTATGCTACCAGCACTCCCAGCTATCTTCAAGACACCACTGACTTCCTGAGGAAACTACAATCCATCAATGATCTTCCAGAAAACACCATTCTGGCCACTATGGATGTGGAAGCCCTCTACACTAACATTCCACACGAAGATGGACTACAAAGCCATCAGGAACAGTATCCCCGATAATATCACGGCTAACCTGGTGGCTGAACTTTGTGACTTTGTCCTCACCCACAACTATTTCACATTTGGGGACAATATATATCTTCAAGTCAGTGGCACTGCTATGGGTACCCGCATAGGCCCCTCAGTATGCCAACATCTTTATGGCTGACTAGAACAACGCTTCCTTAACTCTCGTTCCCTAACACCCCTACTCTACTTGCGCTACATTGATGACATCTTCATCATCTGGACTCATGGAAAAGAAGCCCTCGAAGAATTCCACCGAGATTTTAACAATTTCCATCCCACCATCACTCAGCCTAGACCAATCCACACAAGCGGTCCCATTTTCCTAGACACTACTGTGCTAATAAACGATGGTCACATAAATACCACCCTATACCGGAAACCCACTGACCGCTATACTTACTTACATGCCTCCAGCTTCCATCCCGGACACACCACACAAAACGATCCATTGTCTACAGCCAAGCTCTAAGATACAACCGTATTTGCTCCAATATCCCTCGGACAGAGATAAACACCTACAAGATCTCTATCAAGCGTTCTTAAACCTACAATACCCACCTGCTGAAGTGAAAAAACAGATTGACAGAGCCAGAAGAGTACCCAGAAGCCACCTACTACAGGACAGGCCTAAAAAAGAAAATAACAGAACACCACTAGCCATTACCTACAGCCCCCCAACTAAAACCTCTCCAGCGCATCATCAAAGATTTACAACCTATCCTTAGAGATGATCCCTCACTCTCACAGATCTTGGGAGACAAGCCAGTCCTTGCTTATAGACAGCCTCCCAACCTGAAGCAAATACTCACCAGCAACCGCACACCATACAACATAAACACAAACCCACGAACCTAACCTTGCAATAAAGCCCGATGCCAGCTCTGTCCACATATCCATTCAAGTGACACCATCACAGGACCTAATCACATCAGACACACCATCAGGGGCTCGTACACCTGCACATCTACCAACGTGATATATGCCATCATGTGCCAGCAATGCCCCTCTGCCATGTACATTGGCCAAACCGGGACAGTCTCTACGCAAAAGAATAAATGGACACAAATCTGACATCAGGAATCATAACATTCAAAAACCAGTGGGAGAACACTTCAACCTTCCTAACCACTCAGTGACAGACTTGAAGGTGGCAATTTTGCAACAAAAAAACTTCAAAAACAGACTCCAAAGAGAGACTGCTGAACTTGAATTAATATGCAAACTAGATACCATTAACTGTGGTCTAAATAAAGACTGGGAATGGTTGGGTCATTACACCAATTGAATCTATTTCCCTATGTTAAGTTCTCCTCACACCTTCTATGGGCCATCTTAATTATCACTTCAAAAAGTTTTTTTTCCTCCTGCTAACGATAGCTCATCTCAATTGATTAGACTGCCTGTTGGTATGCATACTTCCACCTTTTCATGTTCTCTGTATGTATAAATATCTCCTGTCTGTGTGTTCCATTCTATGCATCCGAAGAAGTGAGCTTTAGCTCACGAAAGCTCATGCTACAATAAATTTGTTAGTCTTTAAGGTGCCACAAGTACTCCTGTTTTTTTTGCGGATACAGACTAACACGGCTGCTACTCTGAAAAATGAATATAAGATCCTTAGGAAACCAGTGGATACTGAAGGTGGTAGCTGCTCCCAGGAAAGCAGCAGCAAATTTGCAGCTCTGCGCTTAGTACAGGAAACTTACCCATTTCAATTATGGGGTCTTATTCTCTCTCACACATGCATTTTTTTTTAAACTAGTAGATTCAAAAACTGAAAGTGGGATTTTAAGAAGCACCTCAGCTGGGGACCTACCTCCCTTCAGCACTTTTGAAAACTCCACCCTCTGATATTATCAACAGAAAACCCAGCTGAAACTCCCCAATTTAAATCTGTCAGTTTGAATGGCAGGGGTCCAGTTCAAGAGCCAGCCAAGTCAGTTTCAAAGGCATAAATGGCAGTTAGGTGCCTAACAGCTAATGACTCCCTATGGGTCTTGGGTGCCTAACTGCTCTTTGTGCTTCTGAAATTCTCCCCCTAAATCTAAATTCCAGCCAAAAAACTATGTTAAGGTTGTAAAGTCAAGCACTCAAAAATTAGGAGGTGCCAGAGTTACGGTTGCGTATGCAACCTTAGTTTGGTCTGCTTGACTGTATAGGTCACAGAGTAACCGGCCCAGTAACTGAAGTAGGTCCACCTCCCGGGTGTTAGAGCATTTGGTCACTTAAGAGGGTGAGGCAGCACTTGGGACTGCCGAGGGAATTCCAGTGAGGGAGGACTGGCTGTGAGAACAGACCTGGCTGAGAGTTACAGAGCAGGAGCAGCAGGACTGCCAGAGTCCCTTGGGAGAGAAGGCAGCGAGACCAGAGATGTGAAGGATGAGCTGAGGAATTGTTTTCTGGTAGACTGGTTAAGTATGAAAATAACTCAGACTGTGGGGGTGGCAGTGAATCCTTCGGAAGCTGGGGAGAAGCCCTGCCTTGTGACAGTATACATTATGATACAGTCTTTACTTACATGGCCACATACTATTTCCTTTCACAGCACCCTTGCCTCATTCTGTGCACCAAATGCATGGTGCTCATGGAATGGGTAGCTAGTCAATATTTTTTATCCCTATCTGTCACTGTGCACACCATCCAAACCCTACAGGAAATAAAGAACTATTAATTACTCATGGGGTTTTCTATGATGTTTTTGTCACATCTTTGTTCTTCATAAATATCAAAGATTTAATCTTCACAACACCCCTCTGAGGTGGTATTTATTATACCAATTTTACACTTGGGCAACCGAAGCACAGAACTTAAAACCAAATTGAGAAACCTAGGGCTTGATTTTTAAGAGCATTTTGCATTTTAACACACTTTTTATGTCCAGAGCACAGCTCCCACTGACCTCAGTTGCAGCTGTCACTACTCAGCATGTCTGCAAATCAGACCCCAGGTATCTCAAGATAGATACCCAGAAAACCCCTTACTACATCCCCAGTTCCCTTCCTCCACACCCACTCCCCAGCTGCTGCCCCTGTGCCCATCATCCACCACATATCATTTGATCAGGGTCAGGCAGCTTCCTCCTCCATGCTGTCTGGGTACTGGTAGGAGGGAGCACAGGCGGGATGCTCCTGCTCTCAGCTCCTTTGCCTGATACCACATCAGCCTGTGGATGTGGGGAGAAAATTGCCAGGAATGTCCTGCTTGGTTCTTCTGAGTGGATGGCACATGTGGAGTCTGGTCACAGATATGAATGGTGAAAGGATGGAGAAGGCCCAGAGTACAGACCAAATCTTCAGAGAACTTAGCTGCCAAATTCCAATAAGTCTAATGAGCATGTGCTAACTCCAAGATTTCAGAAACTCATAACTTGCCCAGATTTGGATAAATTGTCATGGAAACCACAGAGGGCACATCTCTGACACCAGGGTAACATCCCTTCACCAACCAAAGAATGGAAGTAACAGAGTTTCTCAACTAAACAGCTGTAAGAATTTTACTCTGGCATAACATTTTTCTCAAACCTACACTATCCTACATAATCATAGTAGAAGAACTTATTCACCACAGTATATGAATGCCTTCAGCAACATAATTAACATCTGTCATGTGTGTTGTTCATGCATTCTCTCATCCTCCCCCCAGGAAGAAAAGTGTGGCTGCGGGGGAGCATTTTGATTTGGGGAATTTTTTTTAAATGCACATATTGCTATAGATTTATTAGAGAAGACTAGATCAAAGTGTACCTTTCACCTTAAGTGGAAGGTGGTGAGGTGTGTCATGGACCTTAGCTCCTGGAGTTCATGCCAGTCTCCATCCCCCAGGAAAGCTCCATCTCCTGGAAGTGAGCTTAATTCTTATGGGAAGAAGTTCCACTGTACCCAAAGATCAGAGCTGATGACCAGAGTCTGTATCCTGGATCTTTAGGTGATATTTTAGATGACCTGGGCCCAGGCCACTAAGGCCTTGAAGATAAGGACTGAAACCTTGAACTTGATTTGACATTCTCTGGCATTGATCCTGTCAGATTGCCTACAGGAAATTAATTCTTGGCTGAAGAGCAGCTGGCTCAAGCTGGATTACTGTAAATCATTTTATCTGAAGCTGAATGTGAAACTGACTCACAGCATCCATCTGGAACAGCACGTAGCTGCCCCCATTCTCCATGACTCAGGCTTCCATAAGCACATCAGGCTTGGGCTAAGCTCCTTCCCCTGGCTCCCAGTTGGCATCCAATGTCAGTTTAGGGCCTTGGTCCTAATTTTCAAGCCAATGAATGGATCAAACCCCAGCTACATCAATGACCAAACTTTGATCTGTGAATCCCCATAACAGCTGTGCTCCTCCAGGACCATTCAGATCACAAAGACCAGGATGAATCATGAGAGTTCAGACAAGCATTCTCTATGAAGGGGACCCAGCTCTGGGACAAACTTCCAGAGGAGACCCAGTGAATCCCAAGTCTGACCCTCTTTAGAAAGTGGTGCAAAGCCTTCTTCTTTGAGAAAGCCTTTCCACCACATGCAGGGCTTAATTTGTGGCAGGGCTTGCTAGGGCTGGGCCCCAGCACCTCTGGGCTTGGCAGTTCATTGCCCCAGCACCTCTAGCACTGCATCAGTTATGAATGTAAAGAAATTGCTTGAGCCTCGGCACCTCTTTCATTACAAATTAAGCACTGACCATACGTGATACTCACTTTGAATACCCCTTTTATTTTCAAACCCCTACAAACTTCCCAACTGACCCTTTGCCCCCACCAAAAAGTTCTACCCCAGCGACTCCATGACAGGGCCGCCCAGAGGATTCAGGGGGCCTGGGGTCTTCAGCGGCAGGGGGCTGCTGCTTCGGTGGCAGGGGGTCCTTCTGCCCTGGAGCGGAAGGACTCCCTGCTGCCAAAGACCTGGAGCAGAAGCAGCTCCGGGAGCCCGGGACCCACGAGACTTTTCCGGGGCCCCCGGAGCGAGTGAAGGACCCTGCTCCAGGGCCCCCAAAAAAGTCTCGTGGGGGCCCTGCGGGGCCTGGGGCAAATTGCCCCACTTGCCCCCCCTTCCCCCGGGCGGCCCTGCTCCATGATGTCCACTAGAGACTTTATTCTTTCTATTGATTTTACATGGGTGGGTCTCAGATACTATGGTAGTGAGTGGCAGTATAAAACCTTAAGATAGAACAAGTTTGATGTGCTCCCAGTGGCCAATGTTGCTGAGAATCTTAACTGTTTTAGCTGCAATTTCCTTAAAAATAAAAATAAATAAATCAACCTGTGGTAGACACATAGCATGGAGAAATTCAGCCCTAATGGTTTAAGTTTGACAAAATTATAAAGAAACAGAAAAAGTCTAATGATGGCAAACCATTAGGCTTCCTTAACTATAGACATCACCACCTGCAATTATCCATTAACTTTTGTTGGCTAGGATCATCATTAAAGCAGTGTGTGCAAAATTCCCCTATCACCCAGATGCATCTAAATTAGCAATTTCCTTTTCAAAGCAAATTCCTTTTCAAAGACAAAAGCCTGATGATGGCTGTTTAGCATAGAGGAGTCAGTCTCCCAGTCCATTGCAAGTACATCTTTTAGTCATTAACTCTGCCATATGACACCTGAAAGCATCTGAGGGTATATCCTCTCAAATATATGTATGTTACAGAGCACAGCATATAAAAATCTTTCCCTTACAATTTTTGCTACAGAAAAAAACCTCACTAATCGATATGACTTATAATATAGAAAGAGAGAGAGTCTCCACTTCTCAGCTTAGATTTACATAACAGAGGACTGTAGGGAGGGCTTGTATTACAAAGACTTAATTATTTTTTACCAAATGTACTACAGAACACTTTATTAGTAAGTATTTTATAAAGTATCCAATGAGTGTTACTGTAAGTGACCAAAAGTACCTTCTATGACACATTAGCCTCTCTTTTTGAACTCTGCCTACTTATTCGCCAATTTGAAAATTCAACCAACCATTTACAACCAGTTTCCCAGTCACTGATGTAATGATTCATATTTGCCTGGAATTCTTTTTAAAAGGGATATTCTACGATCGCTGAGGACTTGCCCATTTGAAAATTAGGACTACTATTGTTCCAGCCTTTTTTAGGAGGTCTGGCACTAAACTATTAAACCCCCCCAAACATTTTGCTTTCAATACTAACAGCACAGAGCGCTTTAAAAACATTGCACACCTAAGCTTAGGCCCAGAACTAAGTTTTGTAGTATAAAATTTTTGCAAAACCTGATAATTGTTTAATACTCTTAAATGTTCACTGGATAGAATAATTTGGATTTTGTATATTTAATCTGAGACTCTTATCACTTTACAGATATTATCTACCTAGGTGAGGATAACCCGTCATCATCACAGTAGCTGAGTACCTCAAACACTAATGAATTCATCCTAACTCACTCATCTTTGTGAGTAAAGTGGGTATCATCATTTTTCAGATAAGGAACTAAGGCACAGTGAGATTAAGAGATTTGCCCACAGTCAATCTATGGCAGGCTGAGAAGTGTACCTAGATCTCTGGAGCCTCACTCCAGTGCCTTAATCCCTGAAAGGTCAATAAGGGAGATAGAGCTATTGCTTCTTGGGAGGCAAGCAGTTTTTAATAGCACACAAACACAACGAACCATTTGGGTGAGGAACAGAAGAGGTTTTTATGAATTTCAAAATTCCCCTACACTGCTGGAAAACATAGCTAAGCAGTAATGTGTATGAGACACTGAAAGTGAAACCATCCAAGCTTAGTGAATTACAAGAGGGAACACAGCCTAAAGAAAGAAAAACTAGATCAGACTTTTATATTAACCCAGTATCAGAAAAAAAGTGTTTACACTTCATTTTTTCATGTATAAGCAGCATTAGATTCTTCTCTGTTCTCAGAGAGAAACAGACTTGTTACTATGAATATACAACACTCTGAAAGAATTATTCAGTAATTCACTTCTACTGCCACTGGAGGACAGACAACAGTTATCAGTTGTAAACAGAAAAAAATTATAGCTCTGACAGGATCACAATTTCAAATATTGTAAAGTACTATGCTATATGAGTAAAATGTAAGTAAAATAACTGAATTAAAGTTAGAAACAGCATATGTCTTCACAGGCAAAATGTGTAATTTAATATCTTAAACATGTTTCTCATGACAGAGCCTTTTTAACAAGATACCACAATATTGTCTGTTTTAAATTAAATTACTAAATGACTTCTGTTCTACATTTCAGATGAGATTCTTACCTAATGTTGCCCCATTGATTTGAGCTATACTGATTTACATCAGCTGAAAACTGTGTTACACACCCACTAATGGTGGGATTTTTGAAAGCATCCAAGGAAGTTAGGAGCACAAAGCCCATTGAAAGTCAATGGATTTATTTTCCTAACTTTAACAGGTAATTTTGAAAATTCCACTATAAATCGTTTACACAGCATTCTTTTGGACCATTGTAGAATGCTGAGGAGGGGATTTTCAGAGACATTCAGCATTGGCCTAACTACTTGCCAACGCTGAATGCATTTGAAAACCTCACTATTGGTCCATGCTTACAATTAAATGTGCAGATCGCATCATAGCAAATGGATTAACGTACAGATGGCAACAACTTTGTATAATGCTATGCAAGCTTAACAGAAATCCATCAAAATGCATAGTGCCTTCTAGAGTCAAATGCATAGTGCCATCTGAGGGCCTGATATGTCTGGAGGAATCAGCTTTGCTCATTATTCATTGCTGTAGGTAAAATGTGGGCAGTACGTTCCCCCTCCCCTCCCCTGAAGCGCCTCATGTATTCTTCCCAAAATACATTCCGTGCTCCCCTCCCCCCAGGACCCATCCCTCACTTCGAGAATTTCTGGTTTATAGAATATGCTGAGCAGAAAGCTAAACAAAATATTAATACACTAACTTCACAAATGATCACACTGACAACAAAAGACTTGAAGGGAGAACACTTTTCCTTTAAGGCCAGAGGGGGAAGTCTGGGAGGCCAGGTTACCCTGTTCCAGGAATTCTGAAGCAGAGGAGGGCCTAGGAAATGGCAGAGGAAGGTGACAGAAGAGAGGATGTGGTCCTGGGGTGATAATGTCTGGGAAAACCCAGGCTATTGTTCTTTACAGGCTCAGGATGGGGAAGCTTGTAGCATAGGGTCAGAGAGCTCCCCTCTCTCAGCCACCCAGGATAAATTCTGCAAAAGAGGTCAACATATAACGTGCCTCTTTCCTTACACAGGGACACTCTCAGGGAAGGACTGTCTGCCTGCTGACCCTTCCCACCCATGGGAGAAGGGACTGAGGTGGTGTGACCTGGCCTCCAAGGGGCAGAGCAAGGCTGGAAGACTGCACCTAACAGAGATGCCTGGGAGGAAAGGACTTTAGCTATGAAGGTTTGTTTGTGTTCAGTTTGTTTTTTTGAAAGACTTTGTGGCTACCTGGGTGGAACCAGCTGAAGGCAATTTAAAGAGGCCAGCTCAGAGAAGCTGCCTGAAGGACTACAGCCTGCTACAGACTCAAACACTGAAAGTACAATGGAGGCTATAATCAGTAGTTGATTAAACATTTATTATTTTTGTGAATAGCTGGGAGAAATATATATTTCAGACCATAGTCTAATCCCAAATCTACTGTTGTGGATGCCAGGATGCCAGACAGGGGAGGTGGAGTATCTGAGATCAAAATATGGTCTTCCATTTCTAAGAATGGCATTTAGGCCCCAATTCAGGAAAGCTCTTTAAAACATAAAACTTTAAGCACATGCTTAAGTACTTTCCTCAGTAAGGATGCTTTTCTCAATTAAGGTCTTAACCTATCTCCACCGAAGCACAGGGACTTCAAATGCATTGTGACTGCTGCAAATGGTGCCCACAGAGATGAAGGCAGGATGGCCCAGTGGTTGTCCAGGACTTGAGACCTGGGTTCAATTCCCTGCTCTGCCACAGACTTCATGCATGGCCTTGGGCAAGTCACTTAGACTTAGGCACCTACATCACTTTGGCACCTTAACGCTGAGCAGGACAACACCCAAATATCTTTCCCTATCTCACAGTGGTGTTGCAAGGACAAATACATTAAAGATTCTGAGGTGCTCGCACACTACAGGAATGGGGGTCATATAATAGAGAGAAACTGCTGTTTCTCCTCAGCAGGAAAACATGCTTTTATACCCTTCTTGGTCCCAAGGAAACACCCTGAAATATCCAGACTCCATATTTTCATCAGCGAAAGTATGAAAAGGTTCTTTAGCTGGCCAAAGTAATAATTCAAGTGAGGCGCAGTCTGACATCCGAGCAGAATGTCAGACAGCCACGTAACAATGTACCACCTCTGCTTAGTCTCATGCCAACGACATCACATGATGATAATGAAATATCAGATCGGTCCAGTAGGAGATATGACTGCGAGGCATGTTAGAGTAAGTGGCCTGGTCTTGCTAGTTTTCACTCTTTTGGGGAAAAGGAAAAATGTATTTGTTTATGAAGGAAGTGTTAGAAGTTGACAGTCTTGTAGACATTCATGGTACTTTGCATGGCTGCAGATCTTGTGACTTCAAAGTCACCATATATGGTGTTAAGTCATAGCTAATATTACCAGAGGGAGAATGGAGCACACAAATTTGGCTTATTTCTAAAATGGAAAAATGACTTCTGAATTGAGAGATATCAACATTTGGTCCAGGTCATTACTGAATTAGACTAAGAATATAAGGGTTTGAGATTTACTTGACATCATAAGAACATAGGCATGGCCATACTGGGTCAGACCAATGGTCTATCTAGCACAGTAGCCTGTCTTCTGACTTTGGCCAGTGCCAGATGCTTCAGAGGGAAAGAACAGAACAGGGCAATTTATTGAGTGGATACATCCTATCATCCAGTCCAAGCCTGATGGTCAAGAGATTTAAGGACACTAGAGCATGTGGTTACATCCCATTTTGACTAACAACCACTGATGGACCTATTCTCCATTAACTTATCTAATTATTTTTGGAACTCATTTATACTTTTGGCCTTCACACTGCCACCTGGCAATGATTTCCACAAGCGGTCTGTGCATTGTGTGAAGAAATACTTCCTGATGTTTGTTTTAAACCTGCTGACTTAATTTCATTGGGTGACCTCTGGTTCTTGTGTTATGTGATGAGCTAAATAAAACTTCCTTATTCACCTTCTCCACACTATTCATGATTTTATAGACCTCTACATATCCCTGCTTAGTCATCTAAGTTGAACAGTCTCCGTCTTTTTAATCTCTCCTCATATGGAAGCTCTTCCATACCCCTTCTCTGTATTTTTTCCAATTTTTACATATCTTTTTTGAGATGAGGTAACCAGAACTGCATGCAGTATTCAAGGAGTAGGTGTACAATGGATTTATATGGTGGCATTATCGTATTTTCAGTCTTCTTATCTACCCCTTTCCTAATGTTTCCTAAAATTCGCTTTTTTGACTGTCATTGCACATTGAATGGATGTTTTCAGAGAACTATCCACAATGATTCCAAGATCTCTTTCTTGAGTGGTAACTAATTTAGACCCCATCATTTGGTATGTATATATTGTTGGAATTATGTTTTTCAATCTGCATTATTTTGCATTTATCAACATTGCCTCTTGCATTTTGTTGACCAATCACCCATTTTTTGAGATCTCTCTGTAAATCTGTAAAGCTTCGGACTTAACTGTCTTGAGTAATTTTGTATCATCTGCAAACTTAAACAGTGAGGAGACTATCCCTTTTTTTCAGAATATTTACGAATACATTGAACACCACTGGTACCAGTATAGATCTTTGAGGGATCCCACTATTTACCTCTCTTCCTTCTGAAAACTGACCATTTATTCCTAACTTTTGTTTCCTATATTTTAACCAATTCCTGATCCATGAGAGGACCTTCCCTCTTACTCTATGATGGCCCACTTTGCTTAAGAGCCTTTGGTGAGGGACCTTCTCAAAGGCTTTCTGAAAGTCCAAGTACAATATAACAACAAGATCATGCTTGCGCATGTTTGACGACCCCCTCAAAGAATTCTAACAGATTAGTGAGACACATTTTCCCTTTACAAAAGCTGTATTGACTCTTCCCCCAACATAGTGTTCAGTTAGGTGTCTGATAATTCTGTTTATTACCAGGTAAACTGTAACTATTGTAAAGAAGTTAGATTTCCTGACCTGTACTTACCAGGATCACTTCTGGAGCATTAGCTAACCACCAGTCAACTAGTACAGAGGCTGATTTAATTGATAGTTCTGCAATTTCATATCTGAGGTCCTTCAGAATCCTTGGTTGAATATCATCAAGTCCTGGTGTCTTATTGCTGTTAAATTGATAAATTAATTCCAAAACCTCCTCAACTGACACTTCAATCTAAGACAGTTCCTCAGATTTGCCACTTAAAAAGAATGTCTCAGGTGTGGGAATCTCCCTCACATCCTCTACAGAGAAGACCATTCTTTACAACAGACTTGTTTTCCTTGAGTGCTCCTTTAGCACCTCGATCGTCCAGTGGCCTCACTGATTGTTTGGCAGGCTTCCTGCTTCTGATGTGCTTAAAAAAAGTTTGCTGTTAGAATTTGAAGAGCAACTTGCTTAAGTATACTTTTACACTTGACTTGCCACAGTTTATCTTCCTTCTATTTTCCTCAGCAGAATTTGACATCATTACAACAATACCATCAGTGTGTCGGGTAATAGTTGATTTGGTATCAGGGTATATTCTGAATTATTTGCTGAGGCCCGGTGTACTTGACATAGTACAGAGAAAGACATGTTTCCTACCCCACTGAGCTTACAATTCAAATACAATGTTCAAAAAGATACATGCAGATTGAAGATTCAACTAAGCAGTGTAGAATTTTTAAAATACTTGTATTCTATACTGCAGTGGTTTTCAAACTGGGGGTCGTGACCCAGTACTGGGCCGCAGAATGTAAGGAACTGGGTCGTGGTGACACTGGTCAGCACCACTGACCGGGCCATTAAAAGTCTCATCGGCAGTGCTCCCCAGCTAAGGCAGGCTAGTTCCTACCAGTTCTGACACCGTGCTGCACCCCGGAAGTGGCGAGCAACAGGTCCAACTCATAGGCCGTGCCCTGCCCCCGCCCTGAGCACTGGCTCTGCACTCCCATTGGCAGGGAAGCCAATGGGGGCTGAGGAGGGCAATGCCTGCAGACAAGAGCCAGATCGCTTCCAGGACGCAGCGTGGTCTGTGGTGCCAGGAAAAGCAGGAAGCCTGCCTTAGTACTCCCACTGCGCCGCTGACACAGAGCCGCCCAAGGTAAGCCCGCGCCCCAATCCCTCAGCTCCGAGCCCCCCCAAAACCCAGAGTCCCCTCCTGCACCCCAAATCCCTCATCTCAGAGCCTGCACCCCCAGCCCAGAGCCCTGACCCCCTCCCACACCCCTGCCCCAGCCCAGAGCCCCCTCCCATACCCCAAAACCCTTATCTCCAGCTCCACTGGGTTGCAAACATCAACAATTTGCTTCACCTGGGTCACCAGAAAAAAAAAGTTTGAAAACCACTGCTATACTGGATGGATTCTGCTGTGCTATATAATACTGTTAGTGACCCTAAAGAGCACTGTCCATTCAAGGGAAGACAAATTCCTAGACTACTGAAGTGTAAGGACATCCATATTTAAATCGTCCAGCACTACACTAAAGCATGGTTATCAAAGAATGTATGTGGTAGCAAACATTTGGAGGAATAACCTTAACAGCATTGCTGTCTACCCACATTTAGGCCAGTCAGCATTACTGCGACTATCAGACTTTCCACTGTAATTATAAAAATCACCCACTTAAAATGTCAGATACTACTTACTTGGTTCTAGCTTCTTCAGATCCTCCAGCTTAAATTCCTCCTGCGACTGCGTGGACTAGGAGGTTACAAAGGAAGATAATATTAGGTTTCATTATGCACCGTCTGTTGCTATTTCAGAATGGGCATGCAGGGTTGTTCCAGCTTTTGACCATCTGTTCTGAGCTGTTTTCTCTATGGGGTCTCTATGCGAGAGGGTTTTTAGTACAAACCTTTCATTAATTTTGTCCCTATTATTTTAATGTCATTTTAATGATCCTGAAGAGAACAAGTTTATTCCATATTGTGAGCCTGGAAATGAGAAAATTTCAAAACAGCCTAATTAGACTCATTTACACTTTCAGACATGAGTGCTAAGACGACAAGGGAGGTCTGTCTTAAACCCTCCAAACTCTAGGTGTTCTGAAGCCAGGATCAGCAGCTCAGCTAGGGTTTGGTCCTGCACAGTATGGAGTGCTCCTGCATGTACCTTCGGGCTGGTCTACATTAGAGGCGGGTGTTGATCTAAGATATGCAACTTCAGCTACGTGAATAGCGTAGCTGAAGTCGAAGTATCTTAGATTGATTTACCTCGGGTCCTCACGGCGCAGGATCGATGTCTGCGGCTCCCCCGTCGACTCCGCTACCGCCGCTCGCTCCGGTGGAGTTCCGGAGTCGATGGGGAGCGCATTCGGGGATCGATATATCGCATCTAGATGAGACGCGATATATCGATCCCCGATAAATCGATCGCTACCCGCCGATAGGGCGGGTAATCTGGACATACCCTTCAATTCCACTTACAGTCGGGGAGTGGAAAATACTCAACACCTTGCAGGAGAGCGCCCACAGAATGCCAGGTCACCCACTGTTCTTAAAGCTTCCATAAGGCCAAATGGGGCCCAAGTTTAAGGATCCACTTGTTGCTGTGCAAGTGTCAACAGCGCCTGCGCATGTCACAGGAGAGAGGCTAGTGTAGTGGGGTTATATACCATGCCAGCAGAAGGGAGGGGCAGACCAGGCTAATCAGCCACTTTGGTCCCAGACAGGATGCCACAATGTAACTGTAGTGTGTGTATGGCTTCCCAGAATGAGACGGTGGATGAAAAAAATCTCACAACCCTAACCTAAAACAGTATAAAATCCCCGAGTTACTGCCTAGAGAAGTGTGGCTTGCTTGGCATAAGCCGTAGCTTGGGAAAGGATGAGTCAGGAAACACCAGTGTTTGGAGGCTGGAGGACAGCGTCACAAAACAACTAAAATAATTTGTATTTGTTTAAAGGGGCTTCAAATTTCATGTTGGTGCAGATTTTAATGATGAGGTTATAACCCTCTGAACTAAGGCTACAGAGCTACAGCCAGCAGGGATTATCAGTTCTCTCGCTAGACTAGTTATGTTCTGAGTTTGGCCGCAGAGTGGGTTCAGGCACTTGTCAATCAGGTCTCACGCTACATTTAACCTGGTATGGGTCACAAATGAGTGGGTTGGCTGGTGATCACATGATTTTGGACAAGTGGCAGTTTCTGTTCAAAGGGCTGTGACTAGGTTAAAAAATAAAGATGAGCCAACCAAGACCCAAGTACCTGAATACTGCTAACTACCCCAAACAGCTCAGTCCCTGCCCGTGCTACACCTGGCTCTGGCTAGTGTTCGAAGAGCTCCCTTTACCACCCATATAAGCAGTTACAAGGAAGACACACTGGAACTGTGGTAAGTTGCAGAGTAACATGAAGCAGCTAACGTTGCAGATTATAAATAGCAGCCAACACCATTACAAACCCCATTCTAAGCTGAAAGCACACATCAGATCACGCAGCTTTCGGATGCTCCTTGCTATTTCCCTTCCCCTGTAAGGAAGTTGCACCCAGGGAGAATAGGCTGGTTGCAGTCTGTGCTGTGCTCCTCACTCAGCTCTTTGGCCAGCTGCAGTTCAGGGTCAGGCATGCAGCTTCTGAATTCACCCTCTGTCCTACTGCAATGGCTGCTGGGAGAAAGGACCTGCACTTGTTGAGCTTATCCACTAGAAGGTCAGAGGGTGGGAGTGGTTTCTGATTCCACATCACCCTCAGCTCCCTGCAGCTACAGAAAAATAAAATGTCAGCTCTGCTTCCACTTGGCTCTTCAGCCAATGGAGGACAAGGAAAATACTTAGGACTTTTCGTCAACAGATCTCAAAGCACTTGAGTGGTGAGTATGTATGTATTACCCTCAGTTTACAGACTGGTAAACTGAGGATCAGAGAAGTTAAGGTAACACAGAAAAATCAACGGAGAGCTGGGAACAAAACCCAGGGCTCCTGACTCCCAGTCTTGTGCAGTCAAGTGTACCATGGAGCCTGCCTCCTCTTCAATTGGTGGGGATGCGCTCTCTTTTGGATATCAATACAGCTAGCCTTCACTGTTGATTAGGTAGATAAGATCTTCAGCCATCTTAAAAAGTATGTGGCATTAACACAGGCAGAAATTAAATCAAAACCTTGTAGTCTTTAAACATAATCTAGTGTCCAATATGTGTTAAGTCACAAAAAGCAAACAGAGCTTATATTTTAAAATTTTAAAAGCAAGATTTTTCTGCTGTAATTTTGACAAAGGCCAGAGCTACTTTCCTGGCAAGACTGAGTTTGAGGAATTTCTTATAAACCAAATAATATTTAACACACACAGTCCATAAACCATCATGAGGTACAGCCCCTACCTGCATTTTCTGTGACTAACTATTAAATTATTGTTTCATAAGCAGCCAGGATAACAGAAGGGGATTTTACATAACTTGCTCATTAGCTATTGAAAGGGGTGAAAAGATATAAGGAACAAAAGCCAAGGTCAAAGTGCAGGAAGAAACATCTTAAATTGATTTCTACAAGACCTTATTTAGATGAATAATGGAAGAAAAAACCTACACTGCAGCTCAGCGCCTAAATTCATTTTCTGTCACCCTGTCTCCCATTTTTAGAAGTCCCCCTCACCTCCTTTTTACAGTTAACTCTCTTCCCTTCGCCCTCCAACATTTGTATCTGCACAGCTTCCTCTGGTGGAGTAGTAGTGAGGACATGAATCTATGCAGAGTGAAAACTGCTGAAGTGCTTCCTTGAGGTCTAGCCGGGACAGCATGAAAACAGCTAGTCTTGTGTAAAGTTCACTCCAGTGCTATTTCTGCTCCTGTCTATATAGCCCCTGTACAAACCACCAGCACTGTCATTTTCTATGGAAGGAATCTGAAGTGACAAGGAACAGGAAACAGGAAGCCTGCAGTTTCGTGCCCATTTAAACCCCATTGCACGCAAATGCCCTTAAGCATTCAGAGGCTTTCAGGCAATTACCTGGTGGTAGAAGTCCCAGCATTCAAAGAGATCGCTAACTTTGTCGGCCAGAAATCATGTCTACATCTGGAAAAGCTTACATATTACCTACTTCCCCACTTCATTCCACTGAAACTTAACAGAGAGAGAAATAGAAACATTTAACTTAGAAGCAAAGTCACTTCCTTGACTGCACAAATCAGATTTCATACAGAATTATCTTCCCATGTTTTTGGTTGACACTCATTAAAACTCAAAAGAAAAAGAGAGCAGAACAGGATATGGCAGGGGAATACATTAAGTCACTATACCTGCAAAGCTGCACTCCGCAATTCTAGGCATGTTGCAATTTTAGCTATGGTTTTCTGTAAGGAAGAGAAGGAAATTACTTCATTTGTTTGCCAGTTAAAGCTGCATACAACTACATTCAAGAAAACAGCCCCCTTCTTTAAAACAAGCTTACTAACACTTTTTCACATCCCCAAAAATTTGATTGCACAGCAATATTAATATCAAACATTATTGTAATATTTGCATCTAGAAACAATATATACAAGTCAGAGATTGAAAGTGCAATGGACAATATTACATAACCATTGGCAATTGAACTCCTTCCACATAGCTCATCGGTACAAATGTGTCAGTGAATGAACTGCAGACCAGGGCACTGCCTCCCACACCATAAATTGCTTATAAACCTGATGATTACTCTGGGAGTGATGGAGGACATGTCTGAGAATAAGATCAATGACTTTGAAAATGTGAAATTACTTGTTCCCATTTGCCCTTCCAGGAAAGATTTGTAGATATCCCCCCCTCCCCCTCTTGATTACAAAACTAAACGAGGACCTGATCCAGAGATGTATACTGATCACCCTTCAGTGGAAGTTGTGGATGCTCAGAATCTCTCAGAAGCAGGTCCTGTTGTACCTTAAGCATAGGTTTGTCTGTGTTTTGCTCTGTGTGTTGTGGGGAAGAATAGAAGAGAACTCCCTTGAACAATAGAAAACCAACAACTTACTGGTCCATATAATTGCAACAGCTAACATATTCTAGGAATAGCAGTCCATATGAATTCAAAGCAAGTGTTGTAAAACTTTTTAGGGTACTTAAACACTGCTAACAATTTCAAATGGGTTAACAATTTCACCCAAATAGGAGAGACCTCTTCAGTTAAAGCTTGTTAGCCATGAAAGGGTACGTCTACACTACGGGATTATTCCGAATTTACATAAACCGGTTTAGCAAAACAGATTGTATAAAATCGAGTGCGCGCGGCCACACTAAACACATTAAATCGGTGGTGTGCATCCACGGTCCGAGGCTAGCGTCGATTTCTGGAGCGTTGCTCTGTGGGTAGCTATTCCGTAGCTATCCCATAGTTCCCGCAGCCTCCCCCGCCCCTTGGAATTTCCGGGTTGAGATCCCAGTGCCTGATGGGGCAAAAATCATTGTCGCGGGTGGTTCTGGGTAAATGTCGTCAGTCACTCCTTCCTCTGGGAAAGCAACGGCAGACAAGCATTTCGCGCCTTTTTTCCCTGGATTGCCCTGGCAGATGCCATAGCATGGCAATCATGGAGCCTGTTTTGCCTTTTGTGACTGTCACCGTATGTGTACTAGATGCCGCTCACAGAGGCGATTCAGCAGCGCTACACAGAAGCATGCTTTTGCTTTTGCATGACAGCAGGGATGGTTACCAGCCATACTGTACCATCTACCAGGAAAAATTAGGGCCAGGCGCCCTTGATAGACCTCACGGATGCTAGCTGGCATGGTTACCAGCCCTTTTGCACTGCCCCATGTGCCAATAGGCTGATGATGAGGATGGATACCAGTCATATTGCACCATCAGCCACCCATGGCGTGGGGGGAGCAAGGATGTTGGTGTTGAGTGCTGCAGCATCGTGTCTATCTGCAGCATTCAGTAAAGATAGGGTGACATGTAAAAGAGTCAAGAGAGGATTGTTTTCCCTTTCACTTCTGGGGGTGGGTGGGGGGTGTGTGTAAATTGCTGAGCTATGCCCTGACCCACCGCGGACACTGTGTTTGACCCTAGAAGCATTTGGAGCTCAGCCAAGAATGCAAATGCTTTTCAGAGACTGCAGGAACTGTGGGATAGCTTGAGTCCTCCAGTCCATGAGCGTCCATTTGATTCTTTGGCTTTCCGTTACGCTTGTCACGCAGCAGTGCGCTGAGTCCCTGCTATGGCGTCTGTCTGGAGATTTTTTAAAAATGATTTTGAATTTCGTCTTCTGTAACGGAGCGCTGATAGAACAGATTTGCCTGCCCTTACAGCGATCACGTCCGCATCGTCCATGCTGGAGCTCTTTCTTTATTTTGATTTTTAACTGCATCACTACACATGCTGATCGGAGCTCCACGCTGGGCAAACAGGAAATATTCAAAAGTTCGCGGGGCTTTTCCTGTCTACCTGGCCACTGCATCCGAGTTCAGATTGCTGTCCAGAGCGGTCAGTGGTGCACTGTGGGATACCGCCCGGAGGCCAATACCATCGATCTGCGGCCACACTAACCCTAATCTGATATGGTAATACCGATATTAGCGCTACTCCTCTCGTTAGGGAGGAGTACAGAAACCGGTTTAAAGTGCCCTTTATACCGATATAAAGGGCCTCTCAGTGTGGACGGGTGTGATGTTAAATCGGTTTTACGCTCCTAAAACCGGTTTAAACGCCTAGTGTAGACCAGGCCTAAGATTGCCATTGATCAAGGGTAGGTTGCAATTTCTCCCTTCATACACAGAAGTGATGCGCGAGATGCTGCGGTGAGATTACCACAGGTCGAATCCTTAAAAGGCCTCAGTTCATCTAGTTGTGGAGGAAAGAGCCAGAGCCCCAGACAAGACACCATCAGCAAAAAGGAGTCTTTCAATATATTACATCTCTCATAAAGGCCTTTCAAAGTGGCCAGCTAGAGAAACAGACAATGGTAGAAGGCTTACAAGCAATGATGCAGATAATCTTCAGTGCCACCAGTATAAAAGCTTTCAGGAAGAACGAAGCTTCCACTCAGGTAGGCACTAATGGTCAAGACTACCCATTAGAAGCGTTTTGGTGCAAGGGCTACAGTTTTGAAAGTCACAAGATTATTCAGCACCTAGAAGAGAATATCTTGGTAATGATGGAAACAAACTAACTAGCAACAGGTTAACAAAGACAAACAGAAAAGTGTTATATGGCCAATAAGACAAAAATGGTGACTATGATAAAGCTATAGAGAAAAGCAAGTTAAATATAATGGGTGATAAAGCTTCTCAGGTGAAAGGCCAATAAATGCATCTGTCATTGCCTAGTTTAAAAAAAAAAAAAGTTTAGGTTCCTGATGTAGCAATTTTACTACCTAAAAATAGAAAAGAGGTAATGGGCTGATCTACTGCTGATTCCAACAGTGTTTAGGTCAATTCCCAAGCCATGCATGTCAGCCAAAAGCCAATACCTACTGCACAGTGATCCTGCCTTCTTGGTTTTAAACATTGCCTCATGAGATGGTGCTGATCTAGGCATAGATTCCTTGTAGTTTATACAGTAACTCCTCACTTAAAGTTGTCCTGGTTAATATTGTTTCCTTGCTACATTGCTGATCAGTTAGGGAACATGCTCGTTTAAAGTGGCGCAATGCTCCCTTATAACATTTGGCAGCCTCCTGCTTTGTCCACATTTTGCTGGAAGAGCAGCCCGTTGCAGCTAGCTGATAGGGTGGCCGCCGGTCCACCCTGGTTCCAGGCCCCCATCAGCTCCCCGCTCCCCTAAGCTCCCTGTGCAGCAGCTGCCCAGGAGGCTATCAATTGCCGGGCAGTTCAGCTGTCCCTCCCCCCACTGCCATGTGCTGCTCCTGCCCTCTGCCTTGGAGCTGCTCCCAGGAGCCTCCTGCTTGCTGTGCAGAGGGAGGAGCGGGAAAGTGGGGGGCTAATGTCAGGGTGTCCCCCTCCCCCCCCGCTTACCCCTTCTCCATATAGATAGGGAGGCAGAACCTCTACATATAAAATGTAATTCTAATATCAATGCAAAGGAGCAGTGAGCATGCCAACTGAGTGTTAAGAAAATGCAACAGATAGAACCGATCCCCCAATTATGCTTCTAGAGACTGAGAGCAATGAGCAATTGCTCTCCCAATTAGCAAGAGGATTGGTACACTAAGAATCTCCAGCACTGTGTGATGTAGGCAAGACATGTAAACATAATTTAACTTCTGCTCTTCCTCAGTTTCTCACACACAGTATTAATTCACCACCACCCCACCCCTATGCTTAGCAGATCCCATCCTGAAGTTAGATTCTTACAGCTGCCTGGTCTAACCAGCTAACTCCTTGCAGTGGGGCAGATGAAACTGCAAAGTGTGTGTCGTTAGGCTCTTGGGAGTTGAAGAATGATAACACAGCACTAGGAACAGATTAACTTTGGAGAGATTTGGAGTTTAAAATAGAAAAGAACAGGTTTTATATGGAATCTATTGAATTATGGCAAGATACCAGCAGCCATTATTCATAACTATTTTTAAGGGACCACACCCAACCCAAAAGTACAAAATGCAGCTAAACACTATCGTTTTCAGCTGCAACTATCCCATGCAGGGGCTCCTTTTACAGCAACGAAAACACTTAATATCTTATTAGCAGTACTGAAGCTGTAATGAACTCTGATAGTTAGAGCTGTTAAAGATCCAGTTTCAATGTAAACTAGTGTTTAGAAGGGAAAAAAGTCAGTTGATCTAGTAGTCAAGGCTTCGTCTGTACTGTTGTGTGAGTAATGCAGTTTGAGATGTTTGCATAAATAGAGAGCCTAAGCGAAGTTTGGTTTTCAAGAAAGGTCCAAGTTGTTAGCAGACCAGTAGTTTAATGAGGCATGCTAAGATTATACAGCTGTGCAAGTGTTTCAGCAAGTTATCAGCACACAAAAAGTAAGATTTTTCAACACTGCATAAAGCCAAGAATAGTTTTCTAAAAGGCTCATGCAAGCATTTTTTAGTCAGAAACTTGAAAGGTCACATGCATTGTGTGGAGATCTGCACAGGGTGTTAGTTGTTTTCACCCAGAAAAGCAGGCTGACAGACATGGCCAAAACTAAAGAGATCAATTAATGTAATAAGAACGGCCATACTGGGTCAGACTAAAGGTCCATCTAGCCCAGTATCCTGTCTTCTGACAGTGGCCAATGCCAAGTGCCCCAGAAGGAATGAACAGAACAGGTAATCATCAAGTGTTCCATACCTTGTCGCCCATTCTCAGCTTCTGGGAAACAGAGGTTAGGGACATCATCGCTGCCCACCCTGGCGAATAGCCATTGATGGACCGATCCTTCATGAATTTATCTAGTTCTTTTTTGAACCCTATTATAGTCTTGGCTTTCACAACATCCTCTGACAAGGAGTTCCACAGACTGACTGTGCGTTTTGTGAAAAATACTTCCTTTTGTTTGTTTTAAACCTGCTGCCTATTAATTTGGTTCCTGGCCAATGGAAGTGCGGAGCCGGTACACAGGGCAGGGGCAGTGCGTGGAGCCCCATGGCTCCCCCACCTAGGAGCTGGACCTGCTGCAGCGTGGTGCCAGGATAGGTAAGGACTAGCTTGCCTTAACCCCGTAGCACTGCCAACCAGATTTGTAACGGCCCGGTCAGAGCCACCAGGGTCCCTTTTCAACCCGGTGTTCCAGTCGAAAACCAGACACCTGGCAACCCTACCAGGCCCTTCAAGAGAGCTGTTCCACAGGGAGCAGCCTTCCCCTCCCCATGACACACACACACACACACACACACACCCTTATCTGGGGCAAGGCACTATCCACAAAGTTCAAAAAACCCAGTTTTGCAATCATCTTGAAACAGTGAAGTTCATACTGATACACAGCATAAAGGACAGCATGCTGTTAATCACAGCCTGCCATAAGTGAGATTACCACCACCTGCTAACCAACCACACCTTCCAACTCAGTCCACAGCAGATCATAAAGCATCTCTTACTAGGTTCTTTTTCTCTAATCCACGCATAATTCTGTAATTTGTATACTGAACTGAGTTGTGTACTAGAAAATTCCATTCCTAAATAAGCTATTGCTCCCATAAACAATACCACAAGGCTTCTCCACATGGCCATCACTCCTAATAAAACCCTGCCCCTTCACAAAATATCACAAGGGTAGCAAAGTCCCGTGTATTACCAGCCGCAGGGTTGGGGAGGTTTATTATACTGAATACACCTCACTAAAATTGGTTTTCAGTGCTGAGAAAGTCTGTTGGAGTTTCCCTTTTTAACAAACCCCCTTCCAGAATTACACTAACATGATGCTGACAAAATATAACAGAACACACACCACAAACACACTACAACCTTGTTCAGTCGAAAGACTGCAAAGAGTGAAGACTCTAGATCAGTGGTGCTCAACCAGGGGTCCGGGCCCCCCTGGGGGGCCACGAGCAGGTTTCAGGGGGTCCACTAAGCAGGGCCGGCATTGACTTGTCATATGGAGCTGATGCCCAGGGCCGCGAGCCTTGTCACCCAGGGCTAAAGCCTGAGCAACTTAGCTTCATGGGGCCCCCTGTGGCATGGAGCCCCGGGCAGTTGTCCAGCTTGCTACCCCCTAATGCTCGTCCTGGCTTTTATATGCAGAAAAACAGTTGTGGCACACATGGGCCGTGGAGTTTTTACTGCATGTTGGGAGGGCCTCAGAAAGAAAAGGTTTGAGAACCCCAGCTCTAGAAGACTTTGGCAGTCTCACTTCCCATCAGGTGTTACATGTTAATTTAACATCCTCCCCCACGCACTAGACACATCTGCAGTTCAAGACATTTTACATTCGGACTTTACAAAATTAAATTAATTCCTTGCCAAAGTTCTATAAGTTACTAAAAGGTCACCCAAAAAAAAAAACTCTGGTTATGAAGGATTCTGGCCAGACTGTAAGACATGAATACTGCACATCAGAATATCTGTCACATCTAATGATAAACATTTCAGCCATGCTATTTTCTGTTGTCACAGTACCTTATACTTCAAGGGAGAAGAAAAACAGAGGGCTCAGTCCTCTGAAAGCCTTCAGGAGGACTCAAGCAACCAGGACCTTGCAGGATCAAGCCCCCATGGATTGAATGAAGAGTAACGTACCTTTTGATCTTCTGTGAACTCTGAGTTGTTGTGTTGAGACTGGGCCTCTTTCTGTAGATGTCTTGCTAATCTGGATGGGGAAAGAGCGGGGAAGAGTATTAAATATTTTCTGTAGATTGGGAACAACATACTGGATCCCATGGTGCTGTCTTCAGAAAACATGTTAGCTAGAAGTTTTGTAGACTGTTGTGCTTGCATATTCCTAACATTAAAAACCCTTAGACTGTGGACATTGTATTGACAAACCCATGATCACACCAGACAGTTAAACAAAAATACAGGAGATCTACAAAAAGGTAAGAGTGGGATTGCATATTTTTATGATGTATAAGGACCACCTAAAACTTTCTAATATGAAAAACAAGCACAACATTTATTTAGAAATACAGGTCTTGTTTACCCTGGATAATTCTGTAATGACTAGAAAACTCCTGAAACTAAAGCATCACGAGAGTCAAATTAATTTTTTGTCTAACTTTTGAACACCTATTTAACTCTAATGTCTGTTGAAGATTCAATATACCAACTCCCTCAGTTAAGATGACTGATTATCAAGACACAAGAGGTCTTCCAGAAAAAGCAGATTTTACATCCCTGAGAGATCTAAAGTAAAACAAGCAAACACTTTTCAGAAGCACCTTTCAGGCCTCGTATATATCACAGAGGAGCAAAATGAGGATTTGTGCATGTCATAGTAGAAGGGACTGGCAAAATCACTTGCTTAACAGAAGTGGTCTTCTCATGAAGCTGGAGCAGAACTGGACTTGTTACATTTGGGGATACTTTAGACAACCTGCTGCCTTGAGAGCCCGCCAATGAAGGTGGTCACTTGGATAGGTTTCATTGTACTTTAAATATCAAGTATTAAAACAAGTTTAATATTAATATCTATCATACAATCAAAAGACTGTCACACCGATACAACTGTGTAGCCCCTCAGAATGCAGAAATTAGGAGACCAGAATTGTTCTCTTGAATTGACCACTGACTCACTGTGACACATTGGGTAAGTCATTTAACTTCTCTGGACCTCAGTTTCCCCATTTATCAAGCAAGGGCGGTAATTACCAGTCTCTGTAAAGCACTTTGACCCTTGGTTGGAAAGCACCAAGTGCAAAATATGGATTTATTTGATTTCATCATATTTTAACAAATTGGATATTTTATTGTATAAAATGCTAATTTTCTTGATAAAACTGATAGAGTAAGGCTCATAAAAGCCAATGCCAATTGCTAATGGGCAAGAAAGCATTAACAGGTCTATTTGCTATCATAAACCATGAGAGTCATGAAATTTAATTAAGCCAAGGAAGAAAAAAGCATTGTTACTTATATAGAAGAGAACTTCTAGGAATCTGGGGTATAGCCCTGACAATACCATACACAGGAAGACTTGATTCTTTGAACGAGGGAGCACATTTTGAACTTGTTCCCGCTCCAGCTTTGTGAGTGGCATTTCTAAATTTCCTTTGCTGTTAATTAAAAAAGTTAAAGATACCCAAAGTGAGAACAAAACATTCTGTTTGACCCGAAACAAGGTGGTTGGAGGGGGGGCATTTTTTTTTTTGCTAGGAAAATCAAAATATTTTTGTTTTGGGTCAATCTGAAATGATTTTTTTTTTCCAGTTCAGCCAGCAAACTTAAAAATCTATTATTTGCACAGCTCTATTCATTTACTATTGGAAAGAGGAAGCCTACACTAATCCTAATGGTGTTTTTGTTTAACTTAATGCTTTTCTTATGTGGCTGTTTTTACAGATGTCACATGTTAACAAGACCCTTACTCTCTCTGCAGCTCAGTTTTCTCATCTGTGAAATGGAGACAATGATACCTACCCTCCTTTATAAAACACTGAAATCTATGGATGAAAAACCCTATGAGAGCGAAGTATTATATTTATATGGATGAACTGTTACTTTCCAAAATCTTTTCAGAGGTTAAATTTTTAATCTTGTTCTAACACAGCAACTGACATCCCTCCATTCTAATGAGGTAAGAGTTATTAGAGCACAGGTTTCTAATTTAAATTTGGAAACAAGATGCATGAAAAAGCTTTTAGGGGCAGTTTTGTCAAAGATCTATGGGAGAACAAAAACTCATTACAAGTTTGCAATAAATTACTTACAAGGATTTATTGGGATTGCATTCCATGTGAACTTGAAATAGAATCACAAACTTTCTTTCAAAAACTCCAATATATCAGCACTTCTGAAGTTTCTGTAGCAGTAGAATTACAGAATTGGGTATATGAAAGGGAAAGGAATCTCTCCCCACAACTGCTTATCATTCTGAAAGGTCATTTAGGAAACTTTTTGGAGGAGAAAAACCTAGAGAAATTCAAAAGCTCATTCTTGATTCATCTCTCGCATGCATACAGTACTTGCTAGTAAGAAAGACTTCATTGGTACCAGATTCCAAAACCCAGGGTTGTGAGTTCAATCCTTGAGGGGGCCACTTAGGGATCTTGGGCAAAAATCAGTACTTGGTCCTGCTAGTGAAGGCAGGGGGCTGGACTTGTCCCTTCCAGTTCTATGAGTGAGACAGAGAGAGAGACCTATATCTATATATTATATTTTTTGTAAAGTGTCTCTTCCTCAGTAAGAAACATAATATTGAAAAGGCAAAACCTAGTTTTTATAGTAAACACCAATCCCTCTACAAGTTCCATTTTAAAAAACTGTATTTGGGAGGAGGGGGGGAATGGATGACTCAGGAGATTAGAATTGGGATGCAGTGACTTTCATTGTCCTTCCAACCTTGGCTTAGGTCATTTGTGACCAAAAATTGCTATCATTAGATGGCTGTTCAGCAGAGAGAGTCTGATCATCTCAGTCAGATTCCAAGTGAATCTGTTTAACACAAAACACCCTGCAATTTATACCAAGATACTCTTGTTGGCAGTCTCAGTAAAAAAAATATCCAAGGACTGAATGGGCCCTGGATCCCCTCACTCTTAGACATGGTCCTTTCAGAACAGGTTTGAGATACATTGGCAGGAGAATGTGTGGACGAAGCTTGCACTTTTGCTTATTGTATTGGTCCTGTTCTAGGAATAGAGAGACTTGGGCTGTTAGTCCAAACACTAACACACACGGAACATACCTGAACACTGCAAATGTGGTTTGTTAGTTATTCTTGGATTACCTTTAAAATTTTAATTGCCAAAAAGAAAGAAATCAGTCTATAAACCACATTGTCCTTTTCCCCCATTCAGCATCTACTTTCCTGAATCAAGAACATAAGATTTGAGAGAGAGATTGGATGGATGGTATTTAATTGAGTATAAGCGTCTTGAGGTGGGGACTGACGTCCTCTGTGTAGCATTGAGTTCCCCAGTGGACCTCTATAAATGAAAAATAATGCAATGGTCACATGCCAGACTTCAGCATTTGATGACAGCAAGAGCATTCCAGTAGAAAAAACTAGGCATTTTCTTACCACCCCAATTTTTGTTTTTAGATGTTAATGTAGTGCTCATGTAAGGTGTCTGACTGATAACATGTACCGTGGAAACACAGATTTTTCTCAAGCCCAGGTCACCCAGAAGGGGCCATTTTTCAGCAGTCAGAAAGTAATTTAATTTACACTGCTCATTGGCAAAATAAAAACAAAGAAGGAAATAAGGATTCCACAAATATGTGAGGGATGTAAATGTTACAGAGGCAGAGTATTTATTTAAGAGTACTACTTGGGGTATAACTAAAAGGAGTGGGATGACATTTTAGGGAGGAACACTACATGTTTTCCCTTGTTGCATAGCAGGAGGAAAGGAGTCCTGACAATTAGATCATGGAAATTTGACAAAGCATTTGAAGGTGTGCTCTAGGGAATGATTCTGCATCTGGAGATGGACTGATAGAAGCTAGAGATGGAAAAACCCTATTTGTTCAGTGATTCTACACTACATTTCAGCTCATGAGGAACGTTTAGGATTAAGGTACAACTCCTCAAGATTGCAATGTTACAAAGCACCTTCAGATCTTGCTATGGGGCACTGGTCTGCAACACACACCCTTGTGGCCCTTGAGTTCATTGTTTCAATCACCCAGACTAAAGTGGTTCAAAATGTGTACCCATAACAGTCTCTATCCCTATATCCACTCCTTTTTCAAGGGTATGATAAATTTTGTACAATGAAATCTGTGCCTTGTAAAATAATCTGAAAACTCATGATATGCTAATCTTTATTGTCCTGGTAAAACATGTGTGGCAACACTGTATGTAGAGTTAAGATGTCTACTGTATGATGTTAATAAGGGCTTGTCTACGCTTGCAAGTTTTTTCGATGAAACTAATATCACCAAGGAAAAATTGACAAAAGCAAAGTCGCCAAAGCGTGTCTACATTTGCTCCCTCTGTCGACAGATCATGTCCGTATTTGGGGCACCTTTGTCGACAGCGAGAGCAATGGACTGTAGGTATGTATTCCACAGTGCCTGGCAACACCATCCGTCGCTAGGCATTGTGGGAATGTGGAAACGGAGCGCAGCGCATCCTGGGATGTGCAAAATGTACCATCATGCACCGCTTTATGTCCCACCCCTCCAAAGGTCTCCGGCTTCCTTTCGCGCCAACTGTCATTCTTTTGTAGTGCACGCCAGCATTTGCAATGAGAGAGGATGGATCCCGCACTTCTCTCCTGTGTGCTGTTAGCTGTCGTGAGGACATCGCACATGGCAGCACAGTTACTCACAGAGTTATTCGCAAAGTTAGCAGAGGATGAATTACAGACACCCGAGTGCGATATGGACAGCAGCAACTTATCAGTGCTTTGTGCATTCACAGAGCAGCTGCATATGGTAGACCATTGCTTTTGGGCTAGGGAAACAAGCACTGATTGGTGGGATCGCATTGCCATGCAGGTGTGGGATGACGACCAGTGGGTACAGAACTTTAGGATGCGTAAAGCAGCCTTCATGGAGTTATGTGCTGAGCTCTCCCCAGACCTGCAGCACAAGGACACCAGATTAAGAGCTGCTCTTCCGGTAGAGAAGCGTGTTGCAATCACTGTGTGGAAGCTTGCGAATCCAGACTGCTACCGGTCAGTTGGAAATCAACACATTCTAATTTTAGCACCAGACCACCTTGCCTCTGAATACATCAATAGCAAGGGATACTTCTCCATGGTGTTACAGGCGCTCGTGGATCAGTGGGGGCATTTCACAGACATCAGTGCAGGCTGGTCTAGAAAGGTGCATGACATACGCATCTTCAGGAACAATGGCCTGTACAGAAAGTTGCAGGTGGGGACTTTCTTTCCAGACCACAAGTTTATAGTGGGGGATGTGGAAATGCCCATAGTAATACTGGGAGACCCCGGCTTATCCCTTACAGCCCTGGCTCATGAAACCTTACACAGGACACCTGGACAGCAGCAAGGAGCGTTTTAACAACAGGCTGAGCAGGTGCCGCATGGTAGTCGAATGGGCCTTTGGCTGTTTGAAAGCTTGCTGGAGGTGTTTAAATGGCAGGCTAGACCTTACCGAGGATAATATTCCCATGGTCATAGCCACGTGCCGCACTTTGCATAATCTGTGTGAATCTAAGGGTGAAATGTTTGCTCAGGTGTGGAGCACTGAGGCAGAGCGCTTGGCTGCACAGTTTGAACAGCCAGATGCTAGGGTTGTCAGAGAAGCCCAGAGGGCTGCTATTAACATCAGAGAGGCTTTGAGGGAGTGAATTGACTGCGATACGTTTTTGTAGAACACAGAATAAAAACGCTGTACCATTAAATACCTTAGCCTTTATTTATTGTTAAAAAGGATAAAACCTCACAACTGTGTGTAGCTCCGGCTATCATTGTGCAAGCTGTGAGGGGGTGGAGTGATGGGGAAACTCAGGAGTGCTGTGAAGTGAAAAGGAATGTGTGGGCATAGAGGGGGGTGGGAAAGAATTGTGCATCTGCTGCAGTGGTGCTCAAACTCGGATCTGCTCAGTCTGCAGCTTTATCAATGACTTGAGCATCTCTGTCTGATCCACCATAACTTTTATCATCCACTCTGTCACTTGCCTAGCAAAAGCAGCACTCTCTTTTCTGTCCTGCCTTTCGGCTTCCCAGCACCCTTTCTGTTCCCTGGTCTGTCTCTCATTGCGCTGTAGAACCTCAAGGAACATGTGTTCTTTGCTGAGACTAGGTTTTTTTCTTATCTGCCGCAGCCAGTCCGCGGGGGTGCGTGATGTGTTCTTCAAGGTCTGTGCTGAACAGAAGAGGGATTGTTACATTCAGGCAAACGATTGAAACATTTTAGTAAAAAGGGCATTTTGCTAGTAGAAATCACTCTCTCTCTGAGACTCTAGGCAGGCACACAGCTCCGCGAGCACCCCAATCATGGTGAGTTTCGGGAATGGGGGGGAAGATGCTCGTGTGTACGGACGAAAAGGTCACAGCTTGCAGGGCAGCTATGCAGGGAACTCATCCTAAAAATATCCCACACTTTTTTCACAAGAAGCCACCTGCTGGCTGACATCTCCCTGCTGAGGGTGACCAGAGAAACCAGGACTCAGCTGCTGAATGGTTGCGGCTTTCACCCCAGTCTATATGCAGCTCAGCTGCGCACCGCGTTGATCCCAGCTCCAGTGAATGCTAAATGGCATAGTATAGTTTCCTACAATGTGGGAATTAACAAGGCTGCAATCCCTTGGAATCTGTGGCAGAGGATTAAGAAGTACCTCTTGGAAGCTTTCCAGAGCCTCTCTCTAGAGGATTCCCTGCAGGTCTCGATGTCCATCAATACCCTGTTTCGTGATGCAGATTAGCTACACAGGGCAATGTCCAGCTGACAGAAAACATTACCTGCCTCCCACTTTTCGATTCCCTACACAAGCCACAGCAACTTACCCGGAGTCTCATCTGCTTCTCGCTCCCCACTGAGCACTTTTGTAGTGGAGAAAAGTTCCTGGCTGCCTGCCCCACCTGGCGACCCCACTGGGAGCACCATCCTCTTCTAGCTAGACTTCTTCATCTACAATTTCAGACTCCGGGTTACCCCCTCTTTCAGCTGCATGTGAAGTATCCACAGGGCAAGCCGCGATGGAGGTGGGTTCACCAGCGAGGATGGCATTCAGCTCCTTATAGAAACGGTAGGTCTTAGGTGCACCACCAGAGCAGTGGTTTGCTTCCCACGCCTTATGGTATGCCTGCCTCAGCTCCTTTATCTTCGCTCTGCACTGCTGCGTGTCCTGATCATAGCCCTTTTCACACAAGCCTCGAGAAATTTGCCCGTGTGTCCCAACTCCTATGGGTCACTCACAGCTGCTACTGAACAGACTCCTCTCCCCATATACTGATCAGATCCAACAACTCAGCGGTGGTCCAAGCGGGAGTACGTTGGTGGATAGCCAGCCATGCTCACCTGGGAAGCTCCTCGGGGAAGCCAGCAAGTAGGAAATGGGATTTAAAATTCCTGGGGCTTGCAAGGGGGAGAAGCAGGTTGGCTGCAGGGCAGTGGAATTCAAACCACTGACCAGAGCGGCAGCATGGAAATTGTGGGATACTTTCTGGAGGCCAATAAAATTTAAAGAAAAAAACTGTGGTGTCTACACTGGCTGTTTGTCGACAATAAAGGGAGGGGAAAAGACAAAAGTCTCTTGCAGGGGTGGAAGTTTTTGTCGCCAAAAGTAAAGAGGGAGGGGGGGTTCGAAAAAGAGACCTTGCAGTGTGTATGCTATCACTGTTGTGTCGCCAAAAGCCAGTTTTTGGCGACAAAAAACGGGCAAGTGTAGACAAGCCCTAAAACATATTCCAAATCTGGGGAAGCAGTCACAAATCAGTTCCTCAGAGACAAAAAGCAAACTGACGCCTCAGCCAGATGTCAGTGAAATCAAATGGACCGTCTCCTGGTTAAGTGGCCATTCTTTGGCAGGAAAAAGGGGGTGAGCAAAAAATTTACATCTTTCCCATTCCCACAGACTGTTTCCCCTGAACCCCAGCTGGAGATAATTCTCAAAGAAGAGGAAGAGGTATAAGAATGGGGAACAGATGCCCCAAAATGTCCCCCCTTTCTCAATCCACGGCAACCACAACATCTGAGGGGAAAAGTAACAGCTTTGGACTGATGGAGGGATCCTGTCTGAAAGGAATTCTGCCAGTAGGACTACTGAAGCATGTGGTGAGAGAGACCTTTTGCTTTCTAGCTTGTTCAGAGAGATATTAATTTACTTTAATTTCTTTGTAACCAATTGTGACTTTTATGCCTCATTAATTTGTAATCACTTAAAATTTATCTTTCTGTGGCTAAACTTTGTTTATCTAAACCAATGTGCTTGGATTGAAGTGTTTGGGAAACTCCATTTGAGATAACGGGATTTGTGCATATAATTTTCTATTAATAAAATGACGGACTTTATATGAGCTTGTGTTGTCCAGGAGAGGGCCGGGCAGTACAAGGGGCAAGTCTGGGACTGAGAATTTGCTGGTTTGCTCTGCAATGTAATTAAAGAGTGGCTGGCCATACACTCATAGTATAGCTGGGAGTACTTACCTGCTGTAGGCTGTGTATGAGTGGACCAGGAGTGGTTGCTCTCACAGTGAAGCAGTGTAAAAGGCACCTCAGGTTAGAGAATTGAGGGGACACAGCTGTTCAACAGTCTAGATTATACCTTGGGTAATGCCACAGATTCCCTTTTGTGGGGTCTGATTTATTAAGTCTTTCTACAAAGTGTAACTCAGTTTAGTAGTCGGCCCAGTTCACACCCATTCCGGGTCCACATAACAGTCCTGGTCAGCTTTCTTGCCCCTGTTCAGGAGGCCCCTTTATGGAGTTGGGGTTGTACTCTAAACAGTTACTCTCTTATGCCAGGAATCCCCTGCTTTCCTCCCTGGAGGTGAGGTGTAACTTAGGCCAGCTGTAGGGCATTAGCAAGTTTCTCCTTCAGCTGCCCTCTTCTCTCTAATTAGTCCTCAGGCTCAGAGAGTTCAGCACCAGCCTTCTCCTGCTGGTATGTGCCATGCTGTGAAGGAGGAGACAGCATATACACTATCTTCCTTCTCCCAGCTTATCCCCAATTGGTGAGGGGAGCCTTGACCCCTTCCCCCCATTACACCACAGTCTGCAATGCTCCTGGCCTTGGGTCCTTAAAGAAACAACTGATTTTCTCCAAAACACTATTAATTCCCAGGACTGCTTCCTCTCTACCAACACCCTCTTCTTTCCTAGGTCTTTGCAATCATCAAAACCTTCCAAAATCTTAATGGGCCATTTCAGGTGACACAGGTTGGGCTAACCCCTAGGCACTGCCACCCATAATGGGTAGACTACCCCATCCCAGATCCTTAATCATTATACAAACGTCACTGGAACAGGGATTCATGGAGATGCTCACTCAAGTTGGATGGGGAGGTGGAGGGGCAAAATATATTCAGAGCCCCTGAACATATAACACCAAACATATTAACCTTTTTTTTTAAAAAATGAAGCAAGCAAGGTACATGGGGCTTTAATTTGCTCTAGGCAAACTGGGAAACTAATCCCTTCACAACCTGGAGCCACTTTCACAAACCAGTACTAAACTTGGTTTTGTTTTGTGCTTAAAAAAACAAACAAATAAAACTACTAGCTCTACGCTATACTGCCAGTAGAGGAAACCTGGTTTAAAGAAAGTAAATACAAGCTTTATAGCAGCAAACAGACCCCTCCCTTCCCCCCAAAGATGATGGGTCTAGGAGGAGAGTAGCAGCTGGTGCAGTAGGTAGTAACTACATGTTCTCTGATCTTGGAGATTAAATGCAGGCAAGGATGGGCTGAAACTATATTGGATAGCTTAGTTGACATTTGCTCCTCTCATCATCACATGCTGAGTGGAGACTTCACCCATAATCAAAGAGAGAGGAGCATCAACGGGTTGGATTGGAAAGTTACAGTAAGCAAATAGCCCAAGAAAGTGAAAGGAAACTAAAGGGCATTTTGAAGAGAATCCATGGGAAGAGCTACAAATTCCTTCCAGTGAGGAAGGAAAAAATTAAACAAATGGAGCCTCCGTGTCAATTGTTGTGATTCCCTATAAATGTTTGTACAGGTTTAGGGACACCCTGAGCATAGAGCTGTGTCCCTGCCCATCTTGGCTAATAGTCATTAACAAGTCCATGAACTTCTCTAGTTCTTTTCTGAACCCACCAACAGCACTAAAACCATGCTATGAGCCAGCTTGTACTCAGCAAGCCATTATGCAATGCCAGCAAGCTTGCCAGTGACCACCCCATTTCCAACCTCCATTTCCTGGGTAAATTGATACCATCGGAGCTAGTCAACTTCAGCCAACTGCGACAACTTAGACAGACCCCTTCTAATCTGGCTTCAGACTAGGGTTTGACATGCAACAGCATTAAACCATGCTGATGTATCTCCTTAGGCTAAAAACAGGTCCAAATATCCATCCATTATTTATTAGCAGCCTGCATGGGACTGATCAAGAGATGCTACTAACCTGCCTGTAGTGCCTAGAAGAGGCGAAGAGTCTTGTTAAACTGGCTTTGATCTTTCCTATGAAAGATCAGAGGATTGCAATGGGGCCATTTTCCTTCTCATGAAAGGTTCCCTCTTTGGGGTTCTTCAAGGCTCATGCCTGTCACTTCTCTTATTCAGCACACAAAACCACTGAGAGATCATCAGCAGATGTGGACTGCACTGTCACCAACATGTTGATGACACTCAGCTGTATGTTTATACACTTGTGTTAGAAAAGGAGTCTCCTGTTACAAATCAGGAAGAAATAAGAGTGCATGTGGAAGACACCTGCTTCAGCTCAGTCCTGATCAAAAGGAAGTGAAGCTGGTGAGAAGGGAGTAGTAATTAGAGCTGAGGTTCTCAAACTGGATTGGTCTGCAGAATTAATTATTTTACAAACCAAGCAGTAGGAAGATAGGTACTCTGACCATGCACCATCATAAAGTAACTTCAGAGTGAGAGCCTGGAGAAACCTTCACTTAGGGAAACTGATAGGAAGTGTGATACCATCCTCTACTGAGATTTTCTGTTCTCAGATTGCCAAGATGATTTCAAACTTTCAAGTTATGGTTGACTTTTTTTTCCCTTATGGATGTCCACATATCAGTAACTATTAGAAACACCTTCTTTTACTTTCACCAGGTGAAGGAACTCTGCCCCTTTTCAAATACTGCACTAGCAACAGAGCTCCTTATTTTCCTTCCCATCCCAAGGTTTGATTATTACAATACCCCGTCATTATTCAGAAGGCCAACAGCAAACCAAATAGTTCAACTTGTGTCACCCCATTTGCTAAGTGGAGAGAGGCGATGACAGCACAAAACATCAGTGTTTTATAAAATTTATTCTGATTTACAAGCCTAATTTCAGATTCAGAGTCTTGGCCCCTTGTCTTCCTAACTCATTTAGGATTTTGATCAGGCTATCTCAGAAACCACCTCTTTTGCCATCTTTCTCTGAGAATACGATAAATGATGGAGCACAAGTGTGAACCTGAAGGATTTTCCAAGCAAGAGGCCTCTTAGGAAATTCACCATCCCATGATCAAACTGAGCCCAAGGTCTCCAACCTTCAAATCACAGTGCAAGATTCTTCTCTTTTGGTAGGCAATTTCCTAACAGCCAAACTGTGGTGCAGCCCAACCAGTCAACTGTCCAGATATTGTTACTGTATGGAGTGATTTAAAGTATAGAGCAAGAGAGAGGGGGCCTTTTAGTGGCAGGATGAACTTGCCCAGCACTGAGACCTCTCCAAGTTTAAGGAATTAATTCACTGAAGAGTCACTGTTGTCCACCTCTGCAGGATTCCACAGGCAGTCACCACCATTAGATCAATGGTGCATCAAAAAGTTGGTGATGGAACCAATATTAACAACCAGTTGAGTTTTTTCCATCAGTAGGAGTCAACAACTGATGTCACTGCAGTCTGTTCTATACCCAGAAAAAGGGATCAAGGAAATCTACAGACTCAGAATATAGCTGGAATTGTCTCATAATTACCTTGATAAGCTTCCTATCCATCCCTCCCAAAAGGAAGTTAGAGACAGGGCAGTATTTGGCAAAGGTTATTGTTTTGGGTTTGGTTTTTTTGTTTGTTTGACATACACACACACACACACACACCAAGGATGATCAAAGGTCTAACCAGTGTTGCTGTGTGAGCTTGGCAGCTTGCCCTCTCAAGAGAGGCATTAACAACTGCAGCCAGTATCTGCCCTCCACCCCAAGGGTAGTTCCGCTTCTTTCATGGGGGAGCCTCCATGATGCAAATTGGGCAGTAAGCCCTTTGCCCATGCAGATTGGGCTCTGTTCCCTGCCAAGTCAACAGCAGCTCATATCTGCCAAAGAGCAGGATGGGGCAGCCTTTTCTCTTAAGTAAGTATGGACTAGGCCCAGAGATGCCCCATCTGAGGAGAGGGATAGCTCAGTGGTTTGAGCATTGGCGTACTAAACCCAGGGTTGTAAATTCAGTCTTTGAGGGGGCCAACTAGGGATCTGGGGCAAAATCAGTACTTGGTCCTGCTAGTGAAGGTAGGGGGCTGGACTCAATGACCTTTCAGGGTCCCTTCCAGTTCTATGAAATAGGTATATCTCCATATATAAAATCTGCTTCCTCCCAGGCCTGGTACCCACATCTCATACTCAACTATTGCTTCCAACAGCTGCTCCAAGCCATCCCCAAGTCCCATGCTCAGGTGTCACCTTCCGCTGCCCACAGACTCCAGCATATCCACAGACTAACATCCAAAGCAAGTCAACAGCCTCCCTAACTTCCCCAGATCTCCCTTGAGCCCCAACTCCAGAAGGCAGACCCTTAACCCTCCCCTTCCCCCCAAAAAGAAATCCCACACACCACTCATACTCTAATCCCCAGGTTCTCAAACTGAAGGTCAGGACCTCTCAGGGGGTCACTAGGTTATTACATTGGGGGGGGGGGGTCATGAGCTGTCAGCCTCCACCATTTATAAAGATGTGAAATATATATTTAAAAAGGGATCACCAGTACAAAAGTTTGAGAACTACTGATCTAATCGCTGTCCCCAGCAGTCACCCAGCCTGACCACAGCCCCACCGCTGCCACCACACCTGGGAGAGACCAGCCGCAAGTGCCAGCCCCGGAGGCAGCAGGGTCAGCACAGCTGCATCAGGTGGGTACGTTATCCTCTGCCTGGCCAGGAGGGGCGCTGCTCAGGTGGGAGCGGTCTCTGCCGCCGTCCCTCACAGGGCACCCGACTTCTTGGACTGCGAGGGGCAAGACCTTGCTTGGGGTGTACAGCGCCTGGCACGCCGGGGCCGGGCACTACGGAACCAGTTCCCTTCTCTAGCCCCAGCGCCCGCTCCCAAGGCCCCTTCCCGCCCCCAGCCCATGCCGGCCCCACCCCCAGCCAACGTGCCGCCACCCCACTCCCAGCCGGTGTCCCGGCCCGGCCCCTCCCCGTTCCCAGCCCGTATCCCAGCCCCCGCTCCCCTTCCATCCCTGCCCGGCTCCGCTCCTGGCCCCCCGCCCGCGTCCCGGCGGCGGCGCCGCCCCGCACTCACATCTGATACTCGTCTATCGCCTCCACCAGCTGCCCCCACGAGTCGAAGTCCGTCCCCTTCCTGAAGCTGGCGCCCCAGCGCTGCAGGAGGCTCCGAGCCGCCTCCGACATGGCCCCCGCGCTAGGGCAGCATGCTCAGCCCGGGGCCGGCCATCACTCGGGCGCGCCGCTCCCTCCAGCCCAGCAGCGGCACCAGCCGCCGGCCAAGCCCATTTGCGGCTACAACCGAGCCTGGCGGCCGCCTCCGCCCAGCCCCGTCCCGCCCCCTCCCAGCGAGCTAGGCTGCGCCGGCCACACCCTCGGCCCCAAGGGGCGGGGACGCGCCGGGCGCCGTTGCTCGCGGAGCGGAGCAGCCCCGCCCTGGCCCTCGGCTCCAGGAAGACGGCGCAGGCCCTTCCGCCTCGGTGCGTGTCGTGGGACAGGAGGTCACGGGGTCAGCAGGCAGCGCAGCTGGTCCTGGCCGGGCCTCAAGTTTGGTGGCTGGTGGCGGGTAGCAGCGTCCTGCTCCTGGCTGGGGGCTGCCCGCGCTCCGCGAGTGGTGCTGCTCCAGGGCGGGGACTGCCCAGGGCCAGGTGAGCGGCCGGTGCCTCCCCGCAGCGCTCGCCGGGGCTGGCCTGCGCCTTTAGGCACTAACGAGCCGCCCCAGCTCCCGGTGCCGCTCAGAGCCAGGGTTGCGTCGGGGTGGTGTGCGGGGAAGCGTCCTGGGTATGTGAGTAGGGGGCTGTTCGTTGCTATTAGAGGGCGGGTCTCCTTGCAGTAGGAAAACCAGTCTCCTCGCTGTCAGCTTCTCCCTTTCCTCCTCCTCTGTTTCCTCGGCTACAGGGGAATGTATTTAATAACCCTCGCTTCACACACTCCCCTTTCCTCACTAGGGGTCTGTTTGCAGGCTGTGTTGAGTCTCCTCTCTTGAGACAGGTGTGTTTTTCCTGCCTGTATTTCGGAGACCCACTAGGCTTTCCCAGATCTATGTATATTTTAGTAGTTAAAGGTTTCAAGCAGACGGCCCCATAGGCCGATACAGTTGCTCCCCCAAGATGTCATGAGGAGCAAACTTAAGTCTTCCCTTAAGTGGGCCCTGAAGGGTGGACTGACTTGGAGAACCAGTCGAGCCGTGTTTTATGCGCTTCCTATCTGTAGTGCTAGAGAGGGAACGGTTCAGACTAGCTGGTCTGGGTGAAGGTGTTGCACTTGTTAAGTCTTGCTTGGAGCCAGAGCAATTGTAATGATAATAGGAGGCCATCTGTGTGGAAAAGGAGGAGGAGGAGCATTCCAGGCACATACACCTGGTGGGAGTACTAACCGAGTATCAATATCACCTACACGGGGACTAAAACTCGGAACATTGTGCCTGGATAGATGTTAAGGATGTGGGTGGATGCGGGATTTCTGATTTTGATGGGGTTTATGTTAATAACAAGTAACCTGTTTGAAGAGAGCATCAGAGGGCTAGCTGTGTTAGTCTGGATCTGTAAAAGCAGCAAAGAAGCCTGTGGCACCTTATAGACTAACAGATGTTTTGCAGCATGAGCTTTCGTGGGTGAATACCCACTTCTTCGGATGCAAGTAGTGGATATTTCCAGGGGCAGGTATATATATGCAAGCAAGAAGCAAGCTAGAGATAACGAGGTTAGTTCAATCAGGGAGGATGAGGCCCTGTTCTAGCAGTAGAGGTGTGAAAACCAAGGGAGGAGAAACTGGTTCTGTAATTGGCAAGCCATTCACAGTCTTTTTAATCCTGAGCTGATGGTGTCAAATTTGCAGATGAACCGAAGATCAGCAGTTTCTCTTTGAAGTCTGGTCCTGAAGTTTTTTTGCTGTAGGATGGCCACCTTAAGATCTGCTATTGTGTGGCCAGGGAGGTTGTAGTGTTCTCCTACAGGTTTTTGTATATTGCCATTCCTAATATCTGATTTGTGTCCATTTATCCTTTCCCTAGAGACTGTCCAGTTTGGCCGATGTACATAGCAGAGGGGCATTGCTGGCATATGATGGCATATATTACATTGGTGGACGTGCAGGTGAATGAACCAGTGATGGTGTGGCTGATCTGGTTAGGTCCTGTGATGGTGTGGGCAGAGTTGGCATCGAGGTTTGTTGCATGGATTGGTTCCTGAGCTAGAGTTACTATGGTGCGGTGTGCAGTTACTGGTGAGAATATGCTTCAGGTTGTCTGTGGGCGAGGACTGGCCTGCCACCCAAGGCCTGTGAAAGTGTGGGATCATTGTCCAGGATGGGTTGTAGATCCCTGATGATGCGTTGGAGGGGTTTTAGCTGGGGACTGTATGTGATGGCCAGTGGAGTCCTGTTGGTTTCTTTCTTGGGTTTGTCTTGCAGTAGGAGGCTTCTGGGTACATGTCTGGCTCTGTTGATCTGTTTCCTTATTTCCTCGTGCGGGTACTGTAGTTTTGAGAATGCTTGGTGGAGATTTTGTAGGTGTCGGTCTCTGTCTGAGGGGTTAGAGCAGATGTGGTTGTACCTCAGTGCTTGGCTGTAGACAATGGATCTTGTGGTGTGCCCGGGATGGAAGCTGGAGGCATGAAGGTAGGCATAGCGGTCGGTAGGTTTTCGGTATAGGGTGGTGTTAATGTGACCATCACTTATTTGCACTGTGGTGTCTAGAAAGTGGACCTCCCGTGTAGATTGGTCCAGGCTGAGGTTGATGGTGGGGTGGAAGCTGTTGAAATCTTGGTGGAATTTTTCCAGAGTCTCCTTCCCATGGGTCCAGATGATGAAGATGTCATCAATGTAGCATAGGTAGAGAAGGGGCGTGAGTGGACGGGAGCTGAGGAAGCGTTGTTTCAGGTCGGCCATAAAAATATTGGCATATTGTGGGGCCATGCGGGTGCCCATAGCGGTGCCACTGATCTGGAGATATATATTGTCATCAAATTTGAAATAGTTGTGTGTGAGGATAAAGGCACAGAGCTCAGCAACCAGTTGTGCTGTGGCATCATCAGGGATACTGTTCCTGACAGCTTGTATTCCATCTGTGTGTGGGATGTTAGTGTAGAGAGCCTCTACATCCATGGTGGCTAGGATGGTGTTTTCTGGAAGGTCACCAATGCATTGTAGTTTCCTCAGGAAATCATTGGTGTCACGGAGATAGCTGGGAGTGCTGGTGGCATACGGTCTGAGTAGAGAGTCCACATATCCAGACAGTCCTTCAGTGAGAGTGCCAATGCCCGAGATGATGGGGCGTCCAGGATTTCCGGGTTTGTGGATCTTGGGTAGTAGATAGAATAACCCTGGTCGGGGCTCTAAGGGTATGTTGATTTGTTCCGGTGTTAGTGTAGGGAGTGTCCTGAGTAGATGATGCAGTTTCTTAGTGTATTCCTCAGTGGGATCTGAGGGAAGTGGCCTGTAGAATTTGGTATTGGAGAGTTGTCTGGCGGCCTCCTTTTGGTAGTCAGACCTGTTCATGATGACTACAGCACCTCCTTTATCAGCCTCTTTGATTATAATGTCAGGATGGTTTCTGAGGCTGTGGATGGCATTGCGTTCTGCACAACTTAGGTTATGAGGCAAGCAATGTTGTTTTTCCACAATTTCTGCCTGTGCACATCGGCGGAAGCATTCAATGTATAGGTCCAGACTGTCATTTCGACCCTCAGGAGGAGTCCATGTTGAGTTCTTCTTCTTCTGCTGTTGGTGGGAGGGTAACTGTGTATCAGTGCGCGGTTCAGTGTTGTCCTGAAAGTATTCTTTGAGGACACCATCACTGGTTCATTCACCTGCATGTCCACCAATGTAATATACGCCATCATATGCCAGCAATGCCCCTCTGCTATGTACATCGGCCAAACTGGACAGTCTCTAAGGAAAAGGATAAATGGACACAAATCAGATATTAGGAATGGCAATATACAAAAACCTGTAGGAGAACACTTCAACCTCCCTGGCCACACAATAGCAGATCTTAAGGTGGCCATCCTACAGCAAAAAAACTTCAGGACCAGACTTCAAAGAAAAACTGCTGAGCTTCAGTTCATCTGCAAATTTGACACCATCAGCTCAGGATTAAACAAAGACTGTGAATGTCTTGCCAACTACAGAACCAGTTTCTCCTCCCTTGGTTTTCACACCTCTACTGCTAGAACAGGGCCTCATCCTCCCTGATTGAACTAACCTCGTTATCTCTAGCTTGCTTCTTGCTTGCATATATATACCTGCCCCTGGAAATTTCCACTACTTGCATCCGAAGAAGTGGGTATTCACCCACGAAAGCTCATGCTGCAAAACGTCTGTTAGTCTATAAGGTGCCACAGGATTCTTTGCTGCTCTTGAAGAGAGCAGCAGCTTTAGGAAACAATTAGATCTGCTCTCTTTTCATTCGGACTGGCTGCGCAATAGCCGTAATGGGAGGCTCAAGTCAGGACTTTAACTTGTCATCAAATCAGTCTCCTAACAGCATCCTCTGGGGCTCGAGTGGAGGGACCAGTTTGTAACCTCTACATCACCTGCAGCATAGAGCTGGCTCCATATGCCTCTCGCTGCGGGTGGAATAGCGGGGGAAAGACACGACTTGCCCTGTCAAAGGTGCTGCGATTTTGTGAGTGTGAGAGGGGCGGGCAGAGTGTGATACACGCAGCCTCGGGAAGGGTGAGTCTGGCTGGATATTTCAGCCGGACACTCGCCACCTCTCTGTGGATCTGCTCATTCAGAGATCTAGAGCCTGAGTGGGGGAGGGGCAACAGCGGCCTCCACGCCACCACTTTCCTTGGGGTGCGGGAGAAGCAGGTCTGCACGCTTAGTGGTCAGAGATTTGGGGGAACCAGTTCTCTAGGACGCCGGCCCGATCGATGCACCCGGTCATCCGCAGCCAGCAGGCGCTCAATGAGATCGGCTGTCCTCTACCTGTGCCTGCGTGTCAGCGGCCATTTTGCGCACGGACTGGCGCGAGCTCCGTACTGCGCCGGCGCAGGCGATGCGGGCGGAAGTAGGGCTGCTGGCGAGGGGCTCTGGGAACAGTGAGGGCGGAAGCGGTCGGGCTGTGAGCTGAGGCTGCTCCGCCAGCGGGCAGAGGGCCGGTTTCCGCGTCAGAAGCAGGCTCGTCCGCGGAGGTAAACAGCAGCCCCCGCCCACAGTGTAAGAGAGCGAGGTGGCGGCTGGGTCGTGCGGGCCTGTCCGCTAGCGAGCGAGCCTGGCCGGCCGGGCGGGGCTCCGTTGCTGTGAGCTTGGCCTGGCGGTCGCGCTGGGTTTCTTGGCCTTGGAGGGCGCTGTGGAGTGCGGCCCTCCTGCCTTGGCTCGCTGGGTGGGCTAAATCCTGCCTCCCAAGCTGGGGGACAGGGTCGGGGGCGCGATGGGAGGGGGGGGGGGTCTCCGCGGTCTAGACAAAGCTGCACCCCACTGTTGTAGCTGTGGCAGGCGGGCCCGCAGCCCCTCGCGTTCCCCAAGCAGCTGGTGTTGCGCCTCCTGCTCGTGCTCAAACTTTCCCAGTAGCTCTCCACGTTCGTGTGTATGTTCTATGCAATACAGGCACTAAACGTGATAGTGATGCTACCAGGTGCAGGACAGACTCACCCAGCTTTTGACTTGGCAGATTTACGAGAGCTTTAAAATTGTCCAGGTTACTAGTCCCAGTTCTTTAAATATTCTGGGTCCCTGCGTAGCAGAGTAATCTACTACAGGAATTATTGTACAGGGATTGTACATACTTGCAAAAATACATAGTTATTCGTATTTGCTCTGAGCACTTTATTTGGCCAACTGCTTCCTTGTAATGCCAAAACAAGAGATTGCTTTATCCAAAGTTGTTAAAGTGACAGTTTGACAACCCCGGTGGTCAAGTGTCTGAACAATGTGCTGGCATTTTGAGGACAGGGTTCAGAACAGGAAAGAAAGCTCTCTAGATATAGGCTGATACCTCCCTCTAGTTCATCTAATTTTGAAGCCTCTAAAATCTTCCGTCTTGCAAATGTTACTAGGTGCATTATGGCTTGGGGAAAAATACAATGAGGCATTTGCTGTCCATAGAAAGATTCTCCTCTCTTCCACACGCCAGGAAAAAGTTGACTAATTATCTAGGCCAACAATCTGTTCTTTTGCCTCTCTCCACCTCTACTCCAGAAAGATCTGGAAAAATAAAATAGCCACACACAATGGCCCTAAGCGGTAATTGACTTTAGAACTGTCTGGAAGAAACAAATCCTGATGTCAAGGGGCTCTGCTGCATATTCTGTACTATTAGACCCCGGAGAGTTCGCTCTAAGGACTGTTAGTATGATTATTATTATTTGTATTACTGAATTGCTTAGGAGCCCTAGTCATGGACCAGGAGCCACTGTGCTAGGCACTGTACACATAGAAAAATGAAAAGAAGGTCTCCCGTGTAGTCAGGATCCTCTCTATAAAAGAGCTTTTTTAATCAGTGATGCACCCTACCCAGAAGTCAGGACACTCTTCAGAAGAATCTTTCTGCTGATGCAGTCTTCCAGTCTCCAAATGTAGGTTCAAGTAGTAGGCATTGGAATAATCAAGTATGGATATTAAAAAGGCATGGATAATTGTGCCACAGGCCACATCAGACAAACTATTGCCTTACCAGGTATAGGTGAAAAAAGGCACTTCTAACTACTGGTGTCTCCTAAAAGAATGTTGCTGTATGGAAACACCAATCAGATTGCAAACTGCCTTGATTGTGGTTGAGCATCCAGCCCTCTGTTAAAGGGAAAGTCATTGTGAAGAGTGGAAGACTTCTTGGTGCTGAGGAAGCATGGGAGGAAAGGCAAGTAAAACTTTATGGCCTACCACCTTAAACAGTTTCTCGGACTATAGTAAGGGCTTGCTGTTGTGGGCCTTCCTGTGCAATCTCCCATTTCTTCAGTGTGAGCTAAGCCTGTAAAGGAGCTGTAGAATAGTGCCCTACAGTGGTGAGTTCAGAGTTTCAAAAAGTGTGTAAATACATATCAATATATCTGTAACAGGTCTAGGATTTCCAACAAGTCTCTCCTCCCCCCACCCCCTTAAAATTACTTATAGAGCTTTGCAAATTCATTTCATAAAAGAAAAAGTGGTGCATCAAATGCACTAGAGAAAGAGGAGCACCCCAGTTACCCTCATGTAACTATTTTCCTCCAATCTTTAGGTTTCCAATAAATAGAATCGCAAACAGTACTTGAGAGAAATGACCCACTGGTTTCATCGCAACCCTTTAAAGGCTACAGCTCCCGTCACATTCAATTTCTATGGGGTAGCCAGCAGTCCTGCTGCAACAAAGATTTGCAAGTAAGTGTGTTTCAGACTAACACTAACTTCTTTTTCAGTGTTCAGGGTGTACCATGGACATCTTTTTAGTATTGTTTGAAGAGACCAGAGATTTGTAGGCTGCGAGACAATAAAGCACTGATAGCATTCTCAGCGTCCAGTTCTAGAGAATGATTAATCTAATCTTACAAATCTGATGCTACTTAGAAAAACCTATTGTAACAAAACAGAGGCTAAAAGGACTAGACGTTCTGTCACTTTTTTGCTCTGTGTGTGTATCCTATTGCGTAAGGATTAGTGTAAGTGATGTACATAAATTAATAAACCAAAAGTGTTCTATTGTAGAGATAAGAGTGGACTTAAATGCTTTTTCAGAGCAAGCTTATAAATACAGAAACATGATTACACTACGTGAATAGATGGAATTGTAAAATCCAAATGCTGATATTGCCCCTGCCATGTTAACTTCTCTGGAAAGGATGAACAGCAGTTCCTATGCATTCTAGTATACAAACACATGGCTTCATGTACAAAAGCATGAGAATCAATTACACACTGTGTGCATATATCTTTGATTAAGAGACTTTGAGTCAGGGCTCCTGGGTTTTATCCTTCTGTCACACTCTTGCTGTGTGGCCTTGGGCAAATTACTTACCACCTTTGCCTCTGTTTATGGATCTGAAATGAGTACAGCACTGTTCTATTTCATGTGTATTGTGAGGCTTAATTCATGTCAGTGATGTAATTTGAGATCATTGCATAAACACAGTTATAAAAAGGTACTATTGGAACTCGCTATTACAGATTTTCTTCTAATTATAATGTACTCTAGTGCACTACTGATACAGTGATCTACCTCTGAAGTTTTGGGTGGATAACAAATATTTGTTAGTTGGGTTAAAGTTTGGGTTAAAAAGCAGTTAAAATTGTTCATTTACTGACATTGATAACTACTACATATATGTCCAAAATGAGTCATACTTTAAACTGAAAATACCAATGCTGAAGTGAATGTTGGTTCCTATAAGAGATTAAAATACTTATTAAATCTGATCCCTCCCTGAGAAGTGTTTGATATGTCTTTTTTCCAGTGGCTATCTCAGATATTAAATTGATACTGCACCTAGCTAGAAGGATAAGAAATAGTGTGGAGGTGTATTAAAAGGATCACCTTTTTGGATAATTTTTTTTTTTAACATAGTGACTTAAGATCATCTAGGGTACGACTCTTGGAGCTGTTTACTGATTTGAGTTGTAATCCAGAAATGATGAAGAACGCAACTGATTTGTACTTTTCACTCTTGCAAGGTAAGAACTTTGCAAGCTGCAAATAAAAGATTTTGTATAATAATCTTAGGTTTAATGAAACTCATAATCATTTGTTATACCAATTTATGTAGGGGCACTATCTGGTCACCAGGAAATACGGTGTCTCCTGTTCCTGTCACCCATTATAGCCTTAGAAGCCTCAGTCAGCATCCTGGCAGTACTAGGAGCATGGACAGTCCTTTGCTCTCTGCCTTTTAACCAAGTGTTCCAGGTTAGGTATCTCAGCCATCTTCTGCTTTCTGGGGAGGAGAGAAGTTGATTTTCCTTGTCTCTGAGAATAGACTGCATTACTCCTAAAAACAGGTCTATGACTTCTCTCAGAATGGAGAGGATACCAAATCAAAAGTGTAAAATAGTCTCAGATCTAACATTAGGTAATAGTTTAGCTAAATAAAGCAGTCTTGCAACTACAGTTATCCAGGTGCTGATATGGCTTTCATCACTTTGATATCTGAGTTTTCAGTAGATATTCACTTACATTTTATGGCTCAGATGTCTGTCATGCTTCCTCAGGATCTTTCTCGTCCCTCAGCATGCCAAGATCTCAGTAACCCACTCTGAGTCAGCATTTCCCCTGTGTGTCCAAATTGCTCTACAGGCCAGTCAAGTAACATCCTTGAATTCTGTGCAATGGGCAGAGCTGAGCTTAAATTAAACACGTTAGTTATGGATTTCTAGGCTATATTGGCCTACGGACAATTACCCTTTTTTTTTTTTTGCAGCTGTCTTCATTTGAAATCTGCCCCCATTCCAGCTCTACTGTACCTTATAAGTTTATTCCATATTATATGAACTTCTGCTTCCTTGTCCACCTCCATTCAGTTCTTCCCTACATTGATTTGAAACAGTTTTGAAATTACATACATAATAGCTTGCCTTTTCCACAAACAATGATTTGCTGTCCGTCGTGATGTGTCATTAGTATGCTTATAGCCTTCTGTGTCCCAGCCTGACGTGTGAATCTTTCAAATCAAGTTAACTTTGACTTAAGTGACAATTGCTTATTCTCTCTATCAGCCTTAAACCCCCCCATATGTTTAATCACTCATTTTAAAAATATATAATAATCTGTAGTAAATATTCCTGTGTCACACAAGGGTCTTGAGACTGCAGACAAATCAGGTTCCCCAGATAGAGGAGAGGGTACTGTCTGAGCTGCTGCAGAGGAGATGGAGGAGGAGGATGCCTTCAATAAAGAGGAATCCATACCCAGTCACTGGGGCTTGTAGTCACAGTTAGTTTGAGTTCCCTTGGTTTATTCCACTCAAGTTAGCGTACCCTGAGTGAGTGTGAAAACAACACTCAAGCTACCTAGAGTGATTGGATTAGCATCTGAGGTGTTGCTTCCCCACTACATTACTAATGTATTCACCCACGAAAGCTCATGCTCCCAAACGTCTGTTAGTCTATAAGGTGCCACAAGACTCTTTGCTGCTTTTACATTACTAATGTGAACAACTGTTGGCGGTACTGAAGCTTCAGCCACTCCCCTGACAGACCAACACTAACTCAAACCTAAGAGATTTGTGTGTGTGGACAGGAATCAGGTTAGGGGCAAAATTCAAATTATAAATTGAGCTAACACTGCAGTGAAGACGAGGCCTAAAACCTTTTCTGTGTCAAATTTTTCAAATATTTCCTACCAGTATTAAGAACCCTACTGTAGATGATGACTCCTTCAAGCACCATGTTGATTAGACCTCTCCTGAGTATAGTTAGATGACAAGGTGTTTAAACTACCAACAGTCCATTTACACCAGGAGCTGGAGCTGAATCACGCTTAGCAACAGTGAAATCTTCAGCAGAGGCTCACAGGGCTGAGGCAATAGCTTGTCTGAGCAGGGAGTGTCTGTTAAGACCAGTTGGTCTTTTCTGTTTTAAATCTTGTTCTCTGAACATTCTGAAGAATAAAAGCTTTAAGGAGTAACATGAATGGCCTGAGAGCCTCTTTTTGCTGTTCCACCTGCCTACATCTCTACTTGCACCTTTATATTGCTGCCTTCTAATGTTTAAATTGCCTGTTGGCGTGGCTTTTTTTTATTTGGACAGGCTTTATAGTCTCACTGGATAACTCTTCCCAAGACTGCAAGTTGCGATATATTCAGAATTTTAAGTGGACAGACACATTACAAGGACAAGTTCCAAGGTATATGTTCTATGGAGTCTGCAATGTCTGTGGCCAGGTTCTTTAGATTATAGTATAGATCTGCCACTACAGTAAATGTTGCACAATGCTGATCAATAAGTAGTTTCCATAGTAATAACCATGCGCAATTCATAGTATAAAATAAGAATTAGAATGTATATAATTACAGTGGTTTCTGGCGCTGGAAATCTGAAACTAAGTCTTACCTTTATACTTTCTGGTGATATCCTCCCTCCCCTATTGTGTCTCACCTGAAATGTAGACAAACTGTTCTGGTCAGGGTCTTTCTCTCTCCCTGTCTTCTGAAGCATATAGCACTCTTTTGAGTGCTGTAGATAAGCTGTAAACAGAGACTTTAATAGGAAGATTTTTTTTCTGTGTTTTCCTATTGCCACATCCTTAAACCAAGCTGAATAAGTTACCCTTTAAGTGGGATGAATTTATCATAAGAGCATTTTAACATCTATGCAACTTTCTATTATTACATTCTATTCTCTTATTTGTAGTTAGTAACTGCACTTCAAAATAGCTGCCAAGTTAACAGGTCTGAGACTACATCTTTTTGTTTATTTAAACTAGTTATCCCAGACCTAGGTTTTCCACAAAACAAGCATTTTAAAAATAAATGAAAGAGAAATGTTAACCTCGCTGAAAGCTCAATAAAGTATGTCACCCTGTTAACATGAAAATTCTACTAAACTCTCTTCCCAACCCCAAATATGTGCCTTTCACATGGATTTTTTCTGAACACCCTGTGGGATTTGTTCACCTGACTTCTTTTTGATAAGCCAAAGATTAAATCATTGTTAGAAAATCCAAGAAACAGAAAAGCAATAAATTGGAAGTTTATGACATTTTAAATGAAAACCAAACCTACTTTATGCAGGTAGCTGCAATTTGTTATGTTGCAGAAGTACAAATTAGAGAACATGTCTAAACAAATTGAAAAGCATGAAATTGCTTGTTTTGCTTTATTTTTTTATATATTTGTCTATTTTTAGTGCCCAGCAGGATGCTGTGTTCGAATTGGTTTCCATGGGATTTAACGTGGCTCTCTGGTACACAAAATATGCATCGAGACTGGCTGGGAAAGAAGAGTAAGTGTTTTTTCCTCCTTTAGCTACTCTATTGCAATAATGTCCCAACAAAAAGGAAATCCTCAGTTAAAGCACACTTCATTCACATGCTTTAACATTCAGATGCACTCTGGCTCCTTGCCTCCCCAAGAAACTTCCTTGCACTTGAAACATGTAACCAACCACAATGCACACACCAAATTTCTCTACATCACACTCAGATGCACAATTTAAACTTCAGCCATACCTAGATGTAACATATTTTTATAAACCTGTTCTCCACTGAAATCTAGAATATTTTATTTCTGCATGGAAAAGTGTCACATTGGAATGAAGGCTAGTTTCCCCCATGCTCACATAGCCTCCAACACCTCAATGAACAGAAGTAACTGCAGAACTTGAGAATTTATTGGCTTTTCTTTTCAGAGGTAAAATAAGTTATAGCAAACAAAGGAAATAACTTTTTGCAACTCAAGATTGAAAAGTAGCCTGGCTGAGACATTCTCTAAATGAATGTGTGTCGGAAGTTTCCAGTCACTGTGGCTCTTCACTTGGAGAAGCCTGAAAAACGTTAATGTGAAGGGAAATCTTAGTGTTTTCTATGCAAACTATTAAATATTGGACTGAAAATTATAGAAAATTCTGTTCTCCTACAATGAGCATGTTTAATGACTGGATTTAGTTTTGAAATTTAAGTGTGAAATAGAGGGATTGTAATCCTGGTTTAAGTACAGATATAAACACAGCCACTACAGTGTCCTTATAAGTAGCATTGTGCTGAGGAAAAAGTACAGCCAAGCAATGCTGATAAAGGTCAGGAAATAAAACTAAGAATAGTGAACAAGTAGAACTACTCTACAAGAGTAATGTATGGACAATATCCCAGGTCTCTGGGCTTTTAGATATAAAGCAATTAACCAATATATGAGTAGTCAATTTTGTAACATTATGAGCTGGTAAATAACTAAGCTGTTTAATATTAACTTGAATGCAGAATTACATATTTCATTAACAACCTTTCAGTATAACAGAAGATGAAGCAAAAGATGTTCACAGAAGCTTGAAGATAGCAGCTGGGATTTTTAAACATTTGAAGGTAGAAAACATATCTTTATTCCTGTTTCTTAAGTTGTAAGTTTCTCTGTACAGAGACTTTGTCGTCTACTTGTTCTGTACAACACTCAGTGAATTGTCAGTGCATTACAAAATACTTTTTTAAGAGACTTTTTTGGTTCATATGCAGAGGATTTATGCAGTGATAGTGGAGCTTTTGAATGCTGCGGAAAATAATGTACCATCAATGAGTCACGCTACTAGTCAGTTGCTCTGGCTGGCCGTTAATCAAGGTAGAAAGGCAATGGCAATAGTGTATTATAGGGACATGGCCAGTCATCACCTTGACTCCTTCACTTGTAATTTATACCCATTTAGTAATAGAAAATGTATCTGGAAAAAACCCTGACATTTAGTAGTGGTGTCTTAGATTTGAACTAACCTTGAAACTGACTGTCTCTCTACCACTTAGGACAGCCATATCCCCAAACTGATTACACCTGTAGAAAAGGGGAGGGATTTAGAAGCTCGACTTATAGACTCCTACATCATCCAGTGCCAAGCTGAAGCTCAAGAAGGTAAAAAAATAATGGGGGTATTTATCTGTGGATTTCTTTTGTGGTTCATAATGTCTCCTGGATAGTGACAGCCAGCGTTCTCCCAAAGTACTGTGGTTTGGGGTTGATTGCGTAGCCAGAATCAAACTCTTCACTTTTGTTAAACAAATGGCTATAAAACCTTACAAATATTTGTTGATCAATTTTAGAGCATTTCTCTAGGAGATTCCCGTTTCCACCCTTCTCGGGCACCCTTGCTTAATACAACATGAAAATGTCTAATAAACTAAAGGTCCAAATATTTTGAAATAAAAAAAATTGAAAACTAATCTCACTGCAGCGTACCATTGCCCATTTTGTCAAGTTTTCTTTTGTACTCATTTCGAGCTATTCTATTTAGACAGTAGTTATGCCTTAATTTTGTCTATAAAGCTTGCGTCAATTGTCAGAGCACACCATTATTTCTATGCTAATAGAACTCAAGTATTCAAACTGCTAAATCCCTAAGTAGGTTTGATGTGACTGTCTGCAATTACATTTTATTAATGGTTTTAGTGACAATTGCCCGAGCTATTGAGCTGAAACACAATCCTGGTCTGATAGCTGCTCTAGCCTATGAAACAGCCAATTTCTACCAAAAAGCTGGTAAGTTAAATTACAATGTCATTTGAGTCCTTAGTGATTTAGTTTGTATGTCTTGCAGAAAACCAAACAAACAAACCACTAACATTGCAATCAAGAGCAGTAACCCTGCTGCAATTTCTTTGTGGACAGCGTTAACAACATGTCTGTGCTTCCAGTTGGTAATTTGAAATCATGTTCTAACGGACAGTTATCAAGTGTCAATTCTTAATATAACAGATATATAGTGGGTGGGTCTAGAGGCTGTGTCCTCCTAGCTCTGTGGGTGATTTTGTTCTGGTTCTGTTCTTCAGCTAGCTAGGATAATAAGTTAGTAGACAGGGGGGAGGGGGTGGATGGAGTTTAAACGATTGTCTTGAGTTGTTCAACAGTAGCTCCTCAGGGCAGGACTGGCTATTTCCTAGGAAAAACTAGTTTCTGATAGGGCACTGGTAAATAGTGGTTTAAATTGGGAAAAATAAAATTCTTATTAGAATATACTAATGAAAATTACTGAAAAATATTTAAAAGTTTTATAATAGTTTTGCAGTAATATGGTCTGTTTAATTTTAATTAAAGGAAATAGAGAAAAGCTTCAACCTAAAGCTGTATTCTTTTGCCTTGGCTACCTCAAACAGAAACTGAAACTTTTGAATCTGGGAATTCCTAGTCTTTGTTTAGCAATGAAATTACATGTTTGTTTAGCAAACAAAAGGGAATGCTCAGGTTTTTTGTTTTTTTTTTTAAATTGGGGGTTTTAAATTGTTTTTTAACTTGATGCTTTCATGCAGCTTAAGTCTCTTTGCAGCTGCAGGTATAAGTGGTGCACTTCATTGAGGTTATAGCTATTTCATACTTATGATCTATAGATACACTTAACTAGACCAGAGTGCTGCTTTGAATGTTGTTTTTTTAATGATTTAGAAAAAAAAATTGTTTATGTAATTCTAGATCAAATGTTATCCAGTTTGGATCCAGCATACACTATTAAATGGAGAAAGTACTTACAGTTGAAGGCATGTTTCTATATGGCTTATGTGAGTACTCTGTAACCAATCTGTGAACACTTTAAAAGGGTTTCTAAAGGTTATCTAGGAGTTAGATGGGGAATGGGAATCAATTATCATTTGTCCTTGTCACCACATAACAAAATGAGATATTGCAGTCCCTGTAGTACTTAAAAATATGCTGTTCTAGAATAAGATGCAATTTGCATCCTGTAGAATTTAGTGTAGTTACTTACCTCCACAAGTGGGGCAGGTCAGTTTGAGCATTTAATACTTGTGCTGTATTCTTTGCACTGATTCCCAGTCTACTTCCAGGTGTAATTCAGAGTTGATCACATCTCTGAATTTATGGATGAGATAGGACCTGATAATATCAGTTGCCACACCCAAGCCTTCTTGTAGGATGCATGTTCTGCTAGAGCCTGGTTGATCTGGCATAACATTCTCCGTCAAGGATCAGCAGCTCTGTAATTAGTTGCTGCTTGTGGTCAGACCATATTTTGGTTTTAAAAAAAAAAATACTTTGACTTTCTCTTAGTTTGGGTCTGTAGCCAGAGGCTGTTTATCTCATGAATGGGTGAGAAAATTAAGGCTGGGCTGGGTTTGATTTGTGCTATTTGTTAAGACCATCTGTGTGTAATTCTTGTAATATGGACAATGATGGAATAAGGTAATGCTGTCGGATTTGGTTTCACAGTACAGCAGGGAATATATGTTGCATCTTGAGAATATTTATTTATATTGGGCCTAATCTAAATGGAGTGGGCTTTTACAAATGAAAGGGAGCATTTGAAACTGCACTCCAGTAGGAACACTATTTGAGCATAAGAGCCCAAAATAGTCTTATGGAAGGGAGAAAATGGGAGTGTGGTGAAGTCCCACGTAGACCTTGCCATAACAATTCAGAAAAGCTGGAATGTTTTGTTGCCTTTCTGAATTGAGTGAAGTTTTTTCATATATTTAAAAACCCTAAACACTCATGGTACCTGATTCTCACCGTGAAAACAACTGGGTTTCTTCCTGCTGAAGGGACTTGTGCTTAGGCACCAGTAAGTGCTGCTTTGTGTTACTTCCCTGGACCCCCCTGCTGATTGACTGTGCAACTGACAGCAGCCTCAGAGAAATGTACAGCTGAACACAAGCCAAAATGGCAAGATCTGCATGATCCCCATCCAGTGAGGAGGAAATATAGCAAAACTGATGTGTTGACAGGAAATGTGTGATTGATGCCTGCACCTATATCATTCTCTCTCACCAGTCATACTGCTACCATGGTCAAACTCTGCTGGCCAGCGATAAATGTGGAGAAGCAATCAGATCTCTGCAGGAATCAGAAAAATGTAAGTATGGTTGCCACATTATCAAATCCCTCATGGAACATCTGCTGTTGTACTATTTAGAGAATATTAAAAAATGTTTAGTTTTCATACTTCAGAGTAGCTCACAAAATATCCAAATATTTGTGTTAAAGCCAAATAAACACATTATCAAGGTTGTATTCAAGTAGGCAATCAATGCATACTAGCTCTCTAAAATCACTGAAGACCTTTAGAGTCCTTAGTGTGTCCAGAGTCCACAAATGTGTGATACAAAGAAAATATGCAACAAGGAGACCGATGTCCACTTAATCTACTACTATTCCCCTATTTTGAGAGGAGGATATAAACCCTGTGGTAAGTCACGTTCCTGATGGATTGGCTGCACATCATATGAAAGCAGAGCTAGGCACGTTCTTACTAAACCTGTAGGCGTTACAAGTGCAGGGCTGCTAGATGTTGCTTAGTGAGGCTGAAGACAGTTTGTTTTCCACATTCTAAAACTTTTCCATTTCCAACTGCTGTGGTCCGGTGATAGCATGAATGGGTCTACTTAATATTACATGAGTTACTTGCATGGATAATGTAGAGATATGAATACCCATATTGGAAGATACAGTACTTGGATACTAGTGAGTTCAAGAGCAGTTTAAATGTATTTCTTTGCACTTATTTTATCCTACTTTTAATTTTGTCTTCTGTGAACCTGTGGCTCTCTTCTTGTTGATATTGTACACTTATATTAGAATTTCTGACTCAAAACTCTGGGTGTAGAAAACTTACTTTCTTTAGTTCAGTCTTACCTAATATTACAGGTTCTGCACCCTCATTTTGGCCTGGGCAGACTGAGTGTGCAAGGTGGTATTGAATGTCTTAATAAGATGCAGTTAAAGACGAGTTCCTGTGAGAGGGAGTTCTGTCAGTTTGGGGAAGGGGAGAGATCTGCAGGAAGTCTCCGTCAGGGGATCCAGAGAGGAAAGAGATCTTTAGAGGACCAGGATCACAGAAGACTATGGAATGAACTGTCCATGCTAGCCAGGTAAAAAGGCCTGGATGGAGCAACCTGCATTGGGGGGCAGAAGCCTTAAGAGGGAAGAGACTTGAGGAAATACCAGGCAGCAGGACCTGGGTTTGAAACAAACTATGAGCCCATTAAAGGTCTGAAGAACTTTGGTGTTGGGAAGACTTGTTTTAAGTTGACATTTGTGCTCTGATCTTTTAATAAACCTGACCCCAAAAAGGGATGTTGTGTGACTTGCATGACAGTCTGGGTGCAGGTATTGGAAAGCCCAAGAAAGGGAAACAGAGGCAGCATCCAACTCCTTGTTGCATCTGGTAATGCAATATTCCATTTTCTTATAATGTACTTAATCCCATTAGCCTAAAAATACCAAATAAATTGAAGCTTCTGGCAGGCTGTAAAAAAGTGTGTCTTAAAGATGACACCATCAGGAGCTCTTTAATTACCTGAAAATCATAAGGGAATCCCACAAAAAGTGGAAGCATGGATTAATTGCTAAGGAAGAGTAACAAAAGAATAGCACAAGCATGTAGGGGGAAAAAATCAGAAAGGCAAAAGAACAAAATGAGTTACACCTAGCAAGGAACATAAAAGGCATTAAGAGGTTCTTTAAATATATTAGGAGCAAGAGAAAGATGAAGGAAAGTACAGTAACTCCTCACTTAAAGTTGTAGTTATGTTCCTGAAAAATGCGACTTTAAGTGAAATCATGTTAAGCGAATTCATTTTCCCCATAAGAATTAATGTAAATAGTGGGGGTTAGGGTCCAGGGAATTTTTTTTCACTAGAAAAAAGGCGTTATATACATTTTAAACAATTTTAAATAAGCAATTTAATACTACGCTGGGGGGGGGGAAGTAGTGTGCCCGTGCTGTGTGTTTACAAACATACTGTACATACAGTACAGTACTATAGTTAGGAGGTGCCCCTGCCTTACCCTACACAGGCACAGTCCACTGTTACTCGAGATGAGGCAGGCAAAGAGGCTGAAGGTGCTGTAGGCTAGGAGAAGTACGTTACGCAGCAGCGGCAGCTTCTACTTTGCAAGCACCGGGGCGGGGACTCAACCCTCAGCCAGCCCACTCCCCCCTTCCCCCAAGCCCCCATCTTTGACCTGCCTCTTCTCCCCCTCCACCTCCTCCTTTACTTCCCACACTGTGTCCTCGCTCCTCTCCCCTCCCTCCTAAACACTGCAAGCCACCTGATTGGCTCTGGCAGGAGGTAGGGAAGGGAGGAGGAGCCTGCACTTAGAGTCCTCGCTCCCCCCCCCCCCTCCTGCCCAGGGCAATCAGCTGGCTTGCGGCATTTAGAAGGGAGGTGAGGGAGGAGCAAGGACACAGCGTGGGAAATAAAGGGGGAGGAGGTGGGGGGGAGAAGAGGCAAGTCAAGGATAGGGGTTTGGGGGAAGGGGGGAATAGGCAGGCTGAGGGTTGAGCCCCCCAACCCGCCCCTGGTGCTTGCAGAGTAGGGGAAGCTGCTGCTGCTCCTGCCCCCGAAATGCTGCAAGCCAGCTGATTGCTGCTTGGGGGGGGAGGCGAAGGCACTGATCCGCGGGGTCTGCCGGTGAGCGGGGGGCGTGTAGGGAGGCTGTCAGCTTTAGAGAAAGCAGGCAGCCAAACAACGTAAGAGTGGAGCGTTGCACAACTTTAAATGAGCATGTTCCCTAATTGATCAACAACGTAACAGCGTTAACCGGGACAACTTAAAGTGAGGAGTTTTACTGTATAGGCCCTCTACTTGGTGGGGAAAAAGAGCTAATAAGTGATGACATTATGAAGGCTGAGGTGTTTAATGCCTATTTTGCTTTAGAGTAGCAGCTGTGTTAGTCTGTATTTGCTAAAAGAACAGGAGTACTTGTGGCACCTTAGAGACTAACAAATTTATTTGGGTATAAGCTTTCGTGGGCTACAGCCATTAGAATTCAAAATGACCTTGACAAAGTAGAGAATTGGTCTGAAATCAACAAGATGAAATTTAACTAAGACAGTTGCAAAGTTGCATCCGAAGAAGTGAGCTGTAGCCCACGAAAGCTTGTGCTCAAATAAATTTGTTAGTCTCTAAGGTGCCACAAATACTCCTGTTTTGTTTTGCTTTAGTCTTCCATAAAAAGGTTAATGGTGACCGGATCCTCACACAGTTAATATTAAGAACAAGGGGGAGGGAACACAAAGCAAAATAGGGGAAGAACAAGGTAAAGAAATATTTAGATAAGTTAGATCAGTGGCTCTCAACCTATTTACCATTGTGGGCTGCTTCCAATACTACTTATATGGCCCTGGGGATGTCATGTGGACTGCAGCTGTGTGCTGATTGGGCTGCAAGCAGCCCATGGGCCACAGGTTGAGAACCACTGAGTTAGATGTATTCAAGTTGTCAGGGCCTGATAAAATTCATTTTAGGGTCATTAAAGAACTAGCTGAAGCAATCTCAGAATGGAGGATAGTTGAGGTCCCAGAGGACTGGAGAAGGGCGCACGTAATACCTATCTTTAAAAGGGAACAAAGAGGATCCAGGGAATTATAGACCAGTTAGTGTAACTTGGATATCTGGAAAGATACTGGAACAAATTATTAAACAATCAGTTTGTAAGCACCTGAAGGATAATAGGATTATAAGAAATATCCAGCATAGATTTGTAAAGAACAAATAATTTCAAACCAACCTAATTTTCTTCTTTGGCAGGGTTACTGGCCTAGCGGATGGGGGAAGCAGTAGATGTGATATATCTTGATTTTTAGTAAGGCTTCTGACACAGTCCCACATGACAATCTCATAAGGAAAGTAGGGAAATGTGGTCTAGATGACATTACTACGAGGAGGGCGCACAGCTGGCTTAAAGACCATACTCAAAAGTGTAGTTATCAGTGGTTTGCTGTCAGGCAGGGGGGAGGGGGACTAGAGGGGTCCTGCAGGGATGAGGCCTGCAGTTAGTACTATTTAATATTTTCATTAATGACTTGGACAATAGAGAGAAGAATCCGCATATAAAATTTGAAGATGACATCAAACTGGGAGGAGGAGTTAAAATTTTGGAGGACAAGATTAGAATTCAAAATGACCTTGACAAAGTAGAGAATTGGTCTGAAATCAAAAAGATGAAATTTAACTAAGACAATTGCAAAGTACTTCACTTAGGAAGGAAATGCAGAGTTACACTGCGGGAAGTAACTGGTACTGTTGAAAAGGATCGTTTAGGAGGGGTGGCATAGTGGATCACAAATTGAATACGAGTCCATAGTGTGGTGCAGCTATGAAAAAGACTAATATCATTCTTGGGTGAATTAACGGGAGTGTCTTTTGCAAGACGCAGGAGGTAATTATCCTTCTCTACTCAGCACTGGTGCAGCCTCAGCTGGAGTACTGTATCCAGTTCTGGGCACCACACTTAAGGAAAGATGGGAACAAATTGCAGAGACTCTAGAGGAAAGCAACAAAAAATGCTAAAAGGTTTAGGAAGGGTTGAACTGGTTTTGTCTTCAGAAAGGAAGACTGAGGGCGGGGGGGGACCTGATAATGGTCTTCAAATATGTTGACCATTATAAAGAGGACTGTGAGCAATTGTTCTCCATGTCCACAGAAACTAGGACAAGAACTGTAATGGGCTTAATTTGTATCAAGAGAGACTTAGAATTTTTCCCTAAAATCTAACCTAACTATAAGGGTAGTTCAGCTCTGAAATAGCTTCCAGGGAAGGTTGTGGTATCCCCATCACTGGACGTTTTTAAGAACAGGTTGGACAAGTACCTGTCAGGGATGGTCTAGGTTTACTAAGTCCTTCCACGGCGTAGGGGGCTGGATTTGATGACTTCCCAAGGTCCCTTCCAGTCCTACATTTCTATGATTCTATGAACTTAAATATTTGTCTCAAGGGACTAATGGTAATATTATAAAAATTTGAGTTAATACTCAGTCATATGAATGAAGGCATTATCTAAGCTCCCATGACTGGAAAGAGCAATTATTTCACTTTGGAGTAGCTTTAATAAAGTAAGTCTTGCATTTCTAGAGAGCACTTTCTTCCCCTCTGACAGGCTAAGCAGACAAGAGTCATAGAAAAGCATCCTTCCTGGAATTTTCCCTTCGTCCCTCAGGGCACGACTGTACATTTCAGGCTGCTTTAATGTGCTTGGCTTATTCTCATACCAGACACCCTCAGTGGTGTTCCCCTTAGGCCATGGCTACACTTGCAAATTTGCAGCGCTGCAGCAGGGTGTGAAAACACACCCTCTCCAGCGCTGCAAATTGCGGCGCTGCAAAGCGCTAGTGTGGTCAAAGCCCCAGCGCTGGGAGCGCGGCTCCCAGCGCTGTACATTATTCCCCACAGGGAGGTGGAGTACGGACAGCGCTGGGAGAGCTCTCTCCCAGCGCTGGCGCTTTGACTACACTTAGTGCTTCAAAGCGCTGCCGCAGCAGCGCTGCCACGGTAGCGCTTTGAAGTGCAAGTGTAGCCATAGCCTTTGTGTCCCTGAATTCTTTCAGGACTGTGTTCAGTGGCTATGTAGTTCCAGTTCTTGTTTTACAGTCCCACTTCTACTTGTCTCTGCAAATAAGAATCCTTCTCTGTCCTCCCCACCCAAAAAGTTGTCTACTTTTTTACTGACTATACCAATGTTTTGGCCATGGTTGGAGGAGTCACCCTGAAACCAGCTGCGTCTGCTTTATCTAATCAGAATCCTGCAGGGATTACTGTGTCTGTTACAATTAAAGTAAGATAAGTGCAGTTTTATGCCAATTGTAACTTTTTCACATTGCTTTCTTGTGAAGTTTTTGTCAAGGCTGAAGCATTTTGCAAAGAATATGGTGAAACCAAAGGGCCTGGGACTACTGCCAAACCCTCTGGCCACCTCTTCTTTAGGAAACTAGGAAGTCTGGTTAAGAATACCCTAGAAAAATGCCAGAGAGAAAATGGTTTCATGTAAGTATATATTCCCTACTTGGTACACTACTCTACACAGATTTTTTTTTTTTTTTTAAATCCTTCATTTATTACTACTTTTAAGGTTAGATTGTAAACTTTACAAAGAACAATTTTTCCCTTTATAAAGAATTTGCTTCAGTGTGTTAAAGAAACTGGAAGTGTCTACTTTCTTCATGTGTCTGTAATATAAGTAAACTTTTTGAATCTTGTCTTTGCTTGTGACTTTCTTAAACTTAGCCATTGTTTTTGTAGGACCCACATAAAAACCTATATTTGTACTTCCTTTGCTGGCTTTTCTAAAGTTAATCAGTAATATTGCCTGAGCTCTGTGGCCTTGTTAATTGCCAAGTGTCCCAAGTAACTATGGTAAATAGGTCATTCAGTTAACTGATTTAAAAACTTACTCTTGAAGGGACATCAGCTTTGAATCTAGTGAGTTCAGAATAGTTACAAGAACTACACCAGCCCCTGAATCCCCTTGCCAATCATAGAACCAGAAGTGCTGTCAAATAACACAGTAAACTAAAAATAGAGGGGGTTTTTTTGTGCTTATCTTCAGTTACATGGATTGTATTTCTGACTTGTAACAGTAGTATATAAAGAGATTCATAGAAGTCTGATGGCATGTCCCTTTAAAAAAACAACAAAACCCAAAACCCAAAGTCAGATGCTCAGGGCCTGTTCCCTGAGATGTTGTTCATGCCATACTGATGACAGAGAAATAGTCACAGAACTCTGCTCAAGCATAAACACAATATGTGTTGAGCATAAGGTAAGTGGCAGTTTCTATTGCGTGGTGTGACTTTGCAAAAGATGTATATAAACAAATACCGTGTTTCAGGTTTTGTGATCTAGCAGGGCTCTCTGGGGGTTGCAGTGTTGCCAGCATCAGTGCATGCTGATATGCCAAGCATCTGACTTCAGGGAGATTGAGGAAAATTGTTGCATCTGCCTCTTCCCTTTTCTCCTAAAGCGTTGCTAACCCTAATCTGGATTTTTATTTTAAATATATGTAAATTGAAACAACAGCATTTACTCTGCTTCTGCCAAAACAAAGGGGAGAAAACCAATCTGTTATCAGATGGAAATGACTAAGGTAGCCAATGGGGAGGAGGAAGCACAAATAGGAAATTGTCTGTTCTTGTAAAGCATCACGGAAACCTGCTGCACTGAACACCTTTTCATAATACCAGCATTAAGTCCCTTAAATAAAATGGGACTACGTCAGCAGTAATAGTGTGGTGCCTTTGGGAGTGGCCAGATTACTCCCAAAAGTGAAGAAAAATAAACTAAGTGCAAATCTTTGTTTACTGTGTTTTTAAAATATTAAATTCTGTCTTAGTTACTTTCAGAAAGTGCCACCCGAGGCTCCTCAGCTGGAGCTGAAGGCAAACTATGGTCTGGTAGAACCCATCATTTTTGAATTTCCTGCCTTGCATGCACACTGGACCCCTGAAACACTTGCTGCATTTGATCTCACCAAGAGGCCAAAGGATGACAGTGTAAGAATATTTCACTTAATGTTTTTCCTCCTCTCCCTCCCATCGGTTTTATCCCATGTGTAGTAGAGAATTGGCGCTCTGCTTTTCCACCAGTGCCTTCTGCCATATCCTGCTCAATAGAGCAAACACAGAGGAAAGATGGTCTTGAGGTGTAGGCTCTATGCAGGGGAATTGGGAAACCTGGGTTCTATTCCTGGTTCTACTATGTGACTAGGCAAATCACTGAACCTCTCTGTGCCATACCGTCCCCATCTGTAAATCTGGAGTAATGCTGGGACACCTGAGGAGTGTTGAGGTTAAATTCAGTGAAGTTGGTGAGATACTGAGGTGCTTTAGGAGCTAATGCCATGAGACAGTCTAATGTAATTAAATACAAATTGTATATGTGGGCACAGAATGTTAATGCATCTGCTTTTAGTAGCTTGAGGTATTGCTAAAGAACATCATAGGACAGGATGATACTGACTATCTAACATACCCTTCCACCAGTCCTTACTATTTTATCTTTTTATAACTCATTTGAACCTCGCCATACTCCTGTGAGGTAGATGGTAGAATTCCCACTTCAAAAAAGGCACACCGTGAGTCAGTCATAGGTCAACAATCCAAGCTCCCAGCCACCTTCTCTCCTCATTGAACAACTTCTGTTAGTCCAGAGCCTAGAAGCTACATTGTTTCCTAGTTGTCTTTGGCTCATATAATGACATCGACCTTCTTTGTAAAGGACTTTGATGTCTCTGAATGAACAGTGCTATATAGGAGTTAGGTGGTGGTAGTATTAGTCTGCCTGTCTGCATTTCTTAAGATAGAATTTAAGGGTCATGTTGTTAAGGCAATGGCCTTCAAACTCACTGCAGCTGTACTTCTAAAGTAGGTGCAGTAAATTGGATGAACTTAGTTTAGTCCATTCTCTGCTGTCCATTTCAAGCCACCATGAAATACAGCAGATTTAACATTTTTGTGTTAGAGAAGCCAGAAAGCCCTGAGCTGGGAGAATGGAGAAGACTAGCGGACAAGTATATCTCAACTCTGCATGACCTCGCTGCTGAAACCTATAATATGAACATTGTGTGGAACACATGATTCTTTTAATTCATCTCTTTCAAACTCTTTTCTTGTCTGCAGGCTAAGCCAAAACCAGAGGAAGAAGTGAAACCTCTGAAAGAACCAGATATAAAGCCTCAAAAAGACAGTGGATGCCAGATCTCTTAAACACCATAAGTGCTTTGAATTCCTTCTACAAGTTGTATTTAATGAACTCTGGGGCTTTCATTTAAGATCCCCTTTTCTAATTCTTCTTAATCCTAAAGATTAATTTACTGATTTATGTTTAGTAGAAGTCTCTTCATTGAGAATGTGGCTGGATTTATAAATGAAATTATTTATAGCCAGGCTTTTTGTTGTTGGGACCTCAATGAGCTCAAATGTCCACATGCTTATAGAAAGTGTTTTAAGTTTAGGTGGTGGTTCTCAGGTTAGCTTCTGTACCGAGAATAGCATACTGAAGTTAGTATTTCCCACCATAGGAAAGGGTGGTAAAGTTAAAGATATGGTTTCTTTCCATGAGATTTAATTCTTTACATACTACTTATAGTGTCAAGCGCCCAGAACAAAAAAAGATACAAATGGAAATTTGCCAGAAGCAATCTTTTAGTCATGTTCATCACAAAGGCTTAAAACCCTGTCTCGTTCCCATTCTGTTTCTGATAAATGAGAAAAGTAATTCTCAGCTGGGCTTTATCCATGTGGAAACTTCTATAGTGAAGTGACTTCACTATACTTCCTCAGAAGCGGAATTTCTCCATAATCAGAATGCAGTTTATACTCCGTTGAAACAACTGGACACTCCATTCTACTTCACTTTAAATCGGGTTTCCCTATACCCAAGTTCATAGTAACCTGCTTCCTCTGTAGCTTGTTTATTTTATCCAACTGCTTACTTTGAAGGCTTTTAATCTCAAATTGGGAGTCTGGTGGTGGCATGGGAGTATGAGGCAGCAAGTACCGTATTGTCCCGAGTATAGGCCGCACTTTCCCCCCCTAATTTAAGTCTTTAAATTAGGGGTGCGGCCTATAATCAGGAACTTAAAAAAAAAAACAATAAAAATACTTAAAATCCCAGCCGCGGCCGGGAATCAGAGCGCTCTGGGCTGCCCGCCGCGGCGGGGAGCCCAGAGCCCTTTCAATCCCAGCCGCGGCGGGGACTCAGAGGGCTCTGGGCTGCCCGCCGCGGCGGGGAGCCCAGAGCCTTTTAAATCCCAGCCGCGGCGGGGACTCAGAGGGCTCTGGGCTGCCCGCCGCGGCGGGGAGCCCAGAGCCTTTTAAATCCCAGCCGCGGCGGGGACTCAGAGGGCTCTGGGCTGCCCGCCGCGGCGGGGAGCCCAGAGCCCTTTAAATCCCAGCCGCGGCCGGGACTCAGAGGGCTCTGGGCTGCCCGCCGCGGCGGGGAGCCCAGAGCCCATCAAATCCCAGCTGCGGCCGCGACTCAGAGCGCTCGGGGTTGCCCGACGCGGCGGGGAGCCCAGAGCCTTTTAAATCCCAGCCGCGGCGGGGACTCCGAGGGCTCTGGGCTCCCCGCCGCGGCGGGCAGCCTAGAGCCCTCTGAGTCCCGGCCGCGGCTGGGATTTAAAGGGCTCTGGGCTCCCCGCTGCAGCGGGCAGCCTAGAGCCCTCTGAGTCCCGGCCACGGCTGGGATTTAAAGGGCTCTGGGCTCCCCGCCGCGGCAGACAGCCCAGAGCCCTCTGAGTCCCAGCCGCGGCTGAGATTTTCTTTAAGTTAAAAAAAGTTAAAAATTTAATTTTTTTAAAATAGCACCAAACTTTAAGGGTGCGGCTTATAATCAGGAGCGGCCTATACTCGGAACAATACGGTAAGTGGAAAAGATCTTAAAATGAATATATCATGGTGTCAGACTTCAGACTTTTTCAGAATTTAATACTGTGCAGGGTCCAGAATGAGTGAATTGTGGGTATTTAAAATTCAGTGGCCTCATAGAACTCAGATGAATGCATTTAGCTGTAATTAATGTGCTGTATTTTCAGCTGAGTAATACCTGCTCTGTCAATGGCTTCATAGAACTAAGATAATGAGTATTGCTGGTGTTTCAGCACAAAAGAGATCCAGCTCTAGATCTCCTTTACCTCAAACATAAATGGCATCTTCTCCCAGCTTTCTTAATTGTCAGCTGAAAACAGCACCTTGGTAAAGAGCAGCTGTGGAAAAAATGACCCCAGGCAAGACTGAGGCTGATTGGAAGAGGGAAGTGCTCTGAAGAACTTGTTGTTTCTATATCTTTCCTCACTATTGAGGACTTATACTCTCAGGCTTTGGCTACACTTGCATTTCAAAGCGCTGCCGCGGCAGCGCTTTGAAGCGCTAAGTGTAATCAAAGCGCCAGCGCTGGGAGAAAACTCTCCCAGCGCTGTCCGTACTCCACTTCCCTGTGGGGAATAACGCGCTCCCAGCGCTGGGGCTTTGACTACACTGGCGCTTTCTAGCGCCGCAATTTGCAGCGCTGCAGAGGGTGTGTTTTCACACCCGGCTGCAGCGCTGCAAATTTGTAAGTGTAGCCAAGCCCTCAGACAAGTTAGTTTACAGCCTTGGTGTCCTATGGGCATTCAGCAGTAATGAGTTCAATAGAACTGTGACAACAAAAACATCTATTTTCATCTGTAACTGGTAAGAAGATTGTCTGGCACACAACTAGTCACAGTGATCCGTGTGTGTGTGTGTATGTATGTATGTCTTCCAGGCTTGAGCTTTGCAAGTCATTACACCTAGGAATAAAGCTACACATCTTGAAAAAGCATCCGCTGATAATAAGCACAGCAACCCATGTGTTTAGCATCACGGGTTACAAGGAAAGTATGCTCCAGTGCTCTGCTGTCTCCATTCAGTACAGAGATCAGTTCAATGACTGTCTTGATATTCAAAATCTTCTGTGGGACTGGTGGATGTAGCTTCCTGGCAGACCGTGACTTTCCACAACAGCTGGAACAAATAAGCTGTTGGCCAACAAGAGGCAATTTATGAAGTTGGGAAACCGAACTTTCACAGAAACTGGACTGGACCAGGCAACTCATGGCTACAAGAGATAGGAATCATTGTAGTGCTAACTACTATGGACAGATCAGATGCAAAACTCATTTCTTCAATTTACCTTTCTCCTAATCAGTTCTATACACGTGTCCCTATAAACTAATCAAACTATTTCTCTTACAGGTTGTAAAGGACAAGATCATTTATATTTTTAACTATTTGAGGTGTTTAGATTTGGGTGGGAAGGGGGGGGGGGGGCTGGGCTGTAAGTACCTGGATAGATATTTCTCTCTCACAACTTCCCTACTTTTTTTCTTGTTGCATCCCAAGTTTTCAAGGAAGGGAAGTATGTTTGGCCAAGGTTTCACCAAGTGTTGATTTACTGATGAGAAACTTCCAGTCTCCTGAATAATTATAGGGGCCATTTTAGGATCTCCCACACTGGTAGTGGTGAAGGAGCTGAAGGTGGAGAATGGAGGTAGGAAGTAGGACAAATGGATCTTGTTGCCACAAAATCCTGTTCTTTTAAAGTATATTCTATCCTTGCAGTTACGTGGCTTTCATTTTGCTAAAGGATAAGAAGCTGTGAGTAGCTCCATGCTCCCAGTTCTAAATTTGCAGTATGTACTTTGTTACTGTTTTATTCTTAATAACCTGTACTGAGGCATTTTTCTACTGACTGACAATTTTATCTCCTCTAATTAAAGATAAGCTTTAATAAAACAATTTTTTTCTTAATCCCTGCTGCTGACTATTGCACAGATGCGCCTAACTGTTTTTATTTTCTTGCACGTGTATGTTGATGCACCAGCATGTATGTTGATGCACCAGCATTGGTGCATTTGACCATGTGTGTGCTGTAGCATATAAGTTTCTTCCTAAAATCCAAATCTATAATTTTTTGGAACCATTGACCAGATCTTCCTTCCAAAAGCTTATTTTATTATCTTGCATATTTACTGGCATTGTATTATCCCCTACTTTCTGGAACTAAGTGGCTTGTTTGATTTAAATTCACTGTAAATGTTTGCTGACTGTGTACAACTCAAGTGTTAGATAATGGCATTACATAAGCCAGGCTGTGCTCGTCCCAGGCTGTAGCTGTTTTCAGTAACCACAAGATAGTAGCTTTAAAAACTGATTAAAAGAATGAGTTCGTGCTCTTAAACTTTGTTGCTTCTCAAGATTAACTTTTGTTTACTCACTATGTACCATAGGCTTTAAAATACAAGTAGTCTTGCTTGTGGGCAAGGAATATTGTTATAGCCATGTCGGTCCTGGAATAATGAGACCAGATGGGTGCGGTAATATTGTTTGTTGGACCAACATCCATTGGTGAGAGAGACAAAGCTTTTGAGCTTACACAGAGCCCTTCTTCAGAAAGTAAGAGCATCACAGCTAAATACTGTGACACTACCTTTCCCCAGCCTGAAGAGCTCTGTGTAGCTTGAAAGCTTGTCTCTCTCTCACCAATGGAAGTTGGTCCAATAAAAGATACTAGCTCACCCACCTTGGCAAGGAATGTAGACATTTTAGTCTGAAAAGAAGTAGAAGGTGCTATTCTGTAACGAGTGATTCCCTTTTGAATTCTTACAAAGCGAGGAGATTTTAAGGTATTTAAATACAGACACTCCATTCCATTTGCTTAAGCAATTAGCCTAATTGGGGAGCTTCAATCGGTCTGCATATATAAGTGTATATAATACATTTCCTTCTGCTAAGATTTCCTTTAATAATTTTTTAAAAGATAATGTATTTCATAAGGTGACTTTTTAATATTTATTAACATCAGAATTAGTAGGCCTGTCCTTTCTTACAATGAGGACTTGATTTTAGCGATGGCCTCCATCTGTGGGTGCAATTTTACATTGTTACACCCAGAAAAAAAAGTTGATGTAAACGTCTGATGTCTGACTTAATACTTGTGCTCGCACTTCACAGTGGAGGCAAAATTTCCAGCCACAAAGAAGTCATACACTAGAGTACTAGCTGAACATCAGGTTCATGGTGTTTTTTGTCCTTTTTAAAATATTTAACACGAGGGCTCATAATAGCTTAATAATTAACGCAGAACATGTCCTTTATAGGAAAATAATTCTAAATGCAATTAATACACTTACGATGCGTGTCTCACTCCATGGTCCACGTTACTAGGTTAATATGAAATGTAATCATTTAGCACGTAACACTCTGTACATCCAAAGGACTAAATCAGGTCCTTGAATGTGCATGCCCATCTCTCACGGGCTTCTATTGGAGTCTTGTATGTGCATCCAAGTGCAGGATTTGGTCCATTTATGTATTTAGTATGACTAATTGGCTGATATACCATGACAATACAATACCTGTGCATAGTCTAAGAAAGAAAGCAGACACTTGTTTATGTACAGTATTGTATAGCCAACTTTGCACTTTAGAAACTCTAATTCATTTTTAGTACTGTACAATGTGCTTGTAAATACTCCTTTATTTTTGTTTCTGTTGTACTGATTGCTGCAGTCTGATACTAGTGAGATTTCATGGGAGAACATTAAAATTAAAATGTATTGTCCTCTATGTATAAAATAAACTGTTAATGCAATTCTTGATATGCTTCTTCATTTCTTAACAGGCATAAATGTACATTGCATGCTTTCCAAATTCCACACTTGATTTTTTTCCCCACTTCTGGTGCCAGCAGTGGTGAAAGCAGAAAAGTTGTAAGGCTCTAATTTAGCATTTGGACTAGGGATGTTAAAGTTCCTGATTAGGCTCTCAGGTTCTTACATAGCACTGATACCCAAGTGTGTCTCAGAAGCAGACAAGGTTCCAGGTTGCCTTTTATTAATCATGGCACTAATGTCCATGACATGGACTGTTCTGATCCTTTACACCAGAGGTGGGCAAACTACAGCCCGTGGGCCACTTCCCGCCCACAGGACCCTCCTGGCCGGCCCCTGAGCTCCTGCCCCAGGAGGCTCGCCCCGGCACCTCCCCTGCAGCCTCAGCTCGCTCCACTGCCAGCGCAATGCTCTGGGTGCTGGGGCTGCCAGCTCTTGCCGGGCTGCACAGCTGTAGAGCCCAGCCTGACCCAGTGCTCTGTGCTGCGCAGTGGCGTGGCTGCCTGTCCTGGTGCTCTGGGCGGCGCGGCTGTAGTGCCGCCAGCCACTGGTGCTCCAAGCAGCACGGTAAGGGGGCAGGGAGCAGGGGGGATTGGAGAGAAGGCAGAGGAGTTTGGGGTTGTGGTCAGGGGTTGGGGGGGTGGATGGGGTTGGGGCAGTCAGAGGGCGGGGACCACAGGGGTTGAATGGGGGCAGTCAGAAAGGAGGGGGTTGAATGGGGCAGCAGGGGGCACTCGGGCAGGGGTGTGAGGGGCAGTCGGAGGACAAGGAGAAGGGGTGGTTGGGTTGGGTTGGGCAGGGGTCCCATGGTGCTGTCAGGGAACAGAGAGGTTTGGATGGGGCAGGAGTCCGGGTGGGGCCGTCAGGGGGCAAGGAGTCAGATAGGAGTCAGGGGCCGGGCCACGCCTGGCTATTTACGGAGGCACAGCCTCCCCTAACTGGTCCTCCATACAATTTCCGAAATGTGGCCCTCAGGCCAAAAAGTTTGCCCCGCCCCTGCTTTACATAGTAGGTTATTGGGAACCATTCTAGCTAGGTTCTTTGAAGATATAATCTCACCCAGGTCCTGGTCTGTGTCCAAATGGAGTCTATGCTCTTGATGTGGTCATATCTAGAGCCTTCTCGCAAGATCACTAAGACCCAGTTCCGTTACTACCCAAATTTTCTTGTCCTGTTTTCCCTTTTCAATTCTGAGTTGGGAGCGGGGGAGAGAGCAGAGGTTCATATGCTTTTAACATTATTACCTGCTACTCCTGACCTATCTTAATGCGGCTCAGGGGGGATCTTGAGGAAGACTTATTCTGCCCCTCTAGGCTGGAGGATATTTGGTGATACCAAACATGGGAATAGAAGGAATCTAAGGTCTCTGAAGCTGAAGAGTTAACATAGATCCTGCTAATGCTTATTCCTTGCATTTCTACTCTGTCCCTAATGATTTGCATTGCTGGAGGAAAATGCCAACATGAGGTGTTTTTGGCATTGAGAGAATAGGGTGAGAAACTTTTATGGAACATAAATTCAAGATGACTTAGCCTACAGGTGCTGTGCATAGTCCCTATCTTTCAGTACTCATTTTGAGATTATTCCATTTTCCATTTTTGGTGTAACTAACTCACAATAGCCTCTAGGGTATATTCTGATTTCACGTAGTCCCTCTCTGTGCCAATCATGCTCTTGAGAATGTCTGTGGATTCCACTGGGCATCTGAGGGACCCAGGACTGTGGTCTTTCATGTGCATAATCTCTCCCCTGCTTGATATTAGTACCTTCAGGGGCTATGGTCTAATATTTGAGGTGAGACTCACTGGTTGAGCTCTGAATAGAGTAAATTGAGGAAAGAGTGGGGTACTTCACTTTAACCCAAAAAAACACTTACCCACCACATATTTGGTCTGAAAATTGTGACTGCACACTCTAGAACATAGAGTAGTTTATCATTTTATTTCTAACTTTTGTCCATCTAAGACTTGTCCCTTTTTTGGCTTTGCATTGCAAATTTTAATTATAGTAGTAGGGAATATTTCTCTTTGAATAAATTAAAACGAGTATTGTTATTGCATTTGCACTAAATTGAAAACATACGGAACATTCTTAACACAGTGAGAAGATAACCAATGCCATATGCATACACCTAACTGATAAGGTGATTTGGTACTTTGCTATTGCTATTGGGCAGGTTACGTCAGTAGGTACCTGGAGCAGGGGAAGAAATTGTACTTCCTAACTAGTAGTAGGCCTGGTTTCACCCACATCTGCAGCCTCCTCTGTTCCAATACCAAAGATGCCAGATAGGTTGCATTGATCTGTTTTATTAGATTTCCTTTGATGATTGGCTAGTTCTGCTAAATGGGCCTATTCCTCCAAACTGCCAGTAGGTGTCATACCAGATGCAGGAAATATTTGTGTTTGCCAGTGCGTGCTTGGTTCCTTCACTTTGCTGGAAAAAGTAAATATTACACCTGTGACTTATCCTTAGTAAAGTCAAAGTTCACTTCATAAATTAAGCAAAACCCAAGGGAAGCAGAATGCTGAAAATGTCCTCAAGAAATGTGATCTGCTTTAAAAACAACCAGCTTGCAGGGTTTTCAACACTGCCCTCTCCCCCCTCATTCCCCCGAGCTATCTATGTGCAAATGTCCATGTCCTTGCCCACATTCCTTTTGCCACCCCAACCAGTCATCTTAACTCTACTGAACATGCAAATAAAAAGGTCCTGCCCACAATTCAAACACAGCCCAGTCTTTTCAGATAGTTGCATCCTGGAGCACTTAGTTTACCTTCCTTGACTTGCCTCCAGACCTAAGCTGCTGCCAATGCTACAGAGCAAGGGTTTTTCCCATGCACAAATTACATACATGATCACTAAGTGTCATGGTTATAGGTTTTTTCCCTTACTTGTCTTGGAAACAACTTAATCAGCTTTTGCACTACAACTTCAAGTGATGGAAGATACCAGAGAGATTCTACAGGTGAATTTGCTTTTGATCTGTTGTTGGCTAGAGATTTCACACATTTATATATTTCAGCAATGTATTTATTTGATCCCACCAGTGTTTTCCTTCAAGCATAAGGAGAACACTGTAAACTAGTATTTATTGTCTTTGGAATGTTAAAGTAATGATCTATTGTCTTGTTGCTTATGACTGATTGGAAATTGATTAGTGGAATGGAATGGGGAAAACATAGTAGCAGGTAGCATATATAACTTTTCCTGTCTGACTTGAAGAATGCTATATATTGGAAGGGAAAATATCAAAGAAATTAAAAATAAAATTATGGTACACCTCTGAACTAAGAGCATAAGTAGTTTAAGAAATTTATTATCTTAAGGGTTTCTCCATAGCTACTTCATACCTATTTGCCACCTTAGCTCTAGATTATATTTTATATAGCTGTTGTTGAAATTTGAAATTATGAAAGGATAAACTTTAAAAAGATGTATGCATTGTCCATTTTGCTGTAGTCCTTACCCAGACAAAACCCAAATGGGCCCAAGATAAGCAATTTAAAAGGCAAATGCTAAAATTGGGCAGAAGGGGAAAGGAAAGAAAAAAAGAATAGGAATTGTGGAAAAAGGAAATCATGATTCTCCCTCATTGGATCTGTGATGCCCTTCAGAGCGGGGGGACCTGTCATCCCTATTTGTGAAGCCCTCAGTGCACTTTTTGGTGCTATATAAATAGTGTTGCCTTGTTATTCAATGGCACAGGAGAAAGCTGCAGATTGTTCATTTAGGCCAGAGGTGGGCAAAGTTTTTGGCCTGAGAGCCATATTGAAGTTCCAAAAGTGTATGGAGGGCAGGTGTAGTGTATTAAATTGCACACTGTAGGAATATGCTACTTATGGCTGACAGTCTGGTGCCCCATGAGTGACACATTCCTACAGGGAGCAATTTAATATACTACACCCAGGCTCTCGCAGCCGTGCTGCCCAGCGCGCTGGCAGCACGGCGAGCTGAGGCTGCGGGGGAGGGGCCAGGGGCTAGCCTCCCTGGCCAGGAGCGCAAGGATCAGGCAAGACGGTCCTGCCGGCTGTAGTTTGCCCACCTCTGATTTAGGCTGTGATCTTGCAAGGTGCTGAGCGCCATTCATGTCGCCTGATTTGGCCCTTGTGACACTTTTTTTGTTTTGTTTTGCTGTTGGGAAGTGTCTCTCATATTAGATCGTAGTAGAATACTCTGAGTCAATGACAGAAAACATGTACAGACATTTGAAGACCCATGGAAGAGCTGTTTGAGACGCCAACAATTGTACCTGTTCTTGTAAGAGCTGGAAGCACAATCATGACACAGGCCAGGTTTCTGTAGCTCCGGCTATGCCCTGGGACTCTTTCTTCTTTCCCAAACTGAAATATACAGGACTCTTTATACCTTTTGAGGGCTTAAATAAGATTCTCAAACCCAGTCCTGACATTCCTTAGCCTAAGAGTTAAGGTGAAGCTGAACACTATGCAGTCCATTGTCTATTCAGTGTACTAAGAGGGCACTCCTGATGGGTGTTTTCTGATGAGCAGGAGGAGGATGGCTTCCAGCACAATGAGATGGAGGATAAAGACAAGGGAGAAACAAAGTCTCCAAGGAGGATCATTTACTTTGCAAATGGAGAAACCATGGAAGAGTACAGTACAGAAGAAGAGGAGGAGGAGCAGCAGCAGCCACTTGACACAGTGAGCCCTGTTATTGGCTTTTAGGAAACTCTGGGGAGACTGGAAGAGGGAAAGAGTGTTTCTGTTCTGTGCACGTTAGAGAACACTGCACCCCTTCACAGCCATAATAGCTAGCTCTGTAGATAATCACATGCCTCTTTTTTTTTCTCTGTAAATATTGTGACTTCTCTAACAGAACAGATTTAGATAGCAATAGTACAAGCTTCTCCAAGTTCTCCTGCTAACATGCTTTATTCCTGATGCCCACGGGACTGACTGCTGAGGTGAGCGTAGTGGTTAAGCAGATCAAAACAGGAGGAAAAATTCATGGCTCTTATGCTGTACCCCTACCTAATGATAGCTGCATCTTGTGGTGACGATGCAGCAAGGAGATGAGAAGAAACCTACCCAAAAGGAATTCATGTCCCCAAGCAAAAACATGCAGGAGCATGTCTCCTGGTGCTCCGTGACCCATTCCTAAACCCCATACATCCGTTTCCTCATCTCTAAAATGAGAACAAGACTGAGGGCAGAGGTGAAAGTAAGCCGGTATGATCCAGTATGGCATTCTGGCAAGAGCCAGTACGCCGTGTCAGACTGGACCAGCTTCCGCGACAGTGATTTAAAGGGCCCAGGGCTCCAGCTGCTGCGGGGAGCCCCAGGCCCTTTAAAGTGGCGCCAGAGCTCTGGCAGCCGGGCTTGGGCAGGGATTTAAACAGCCTGGTGCTCCTGCCACTGTGGGGAGCCCCGGGCCCTTTAAATCCCCACCGGAGCTCTGGATTTTTCACACTCCGACCCAATGAAGTTATACGGACCTAATTTCTGAATGTAGACAAGGCCTTAGTTAACTTGTTTTAATTCATCCCTATGTAGACAAGCCTTAAGTTACTGACCTCCCAGGGATACAGTGCCAATAAGTAATGTTTGTAAACATCTCTGAAAATGTAATGTATTATATTAGGCTAAGTATTGACATTTACATATGTGTCTCTTTCTATCAAAAATCTCCAGATATTTTTAGTATTTTGGTCTGATCTTGCAAATACCTAAACCTGTGAACAACTTTATTCACATGAGGAAGTCCCATTGAGTTCAAAGTTCCTCAGAGGTTTATGTATTTTGCAGGATTGGACCCTTTGTGTTCTATTGTATATATGTTCATTGTACTGATGATTCTTGTTGGCTTGGTAAATGGGACTGGTATCCCTAGACAGAGACTTGCTGTAAATCAGCTAAGACTAGCTAGCTTGAACAGCACCCTTTGTAAAGACTGAAGAAAACAATTAGCTTTCTCCCCTACACAATGGGAGAGCCCTTGCATATGGCAAATATTATGGGCCAAATTAATCTCTGGTACAACCCCATGGACTAGTTCAGCTTTGTATGTCTAAAATTAAAGTTTTCCTTTTGTTCTTGTTTTGTAGTCCAAACTCTCCTGGGGGCTCTATCTGCGGCTGTGGGCAGTTCGAATCGCAACAACTTCACTATTTAGTAGGTATATTTTTTGGCATCAGTGGGAGGGTTATTTTAGATGAGTTGAATATAATTACCATTAAATATTATTAAAATATAAGACCACCACCAGAATGTTTTCCTTCATCTTTCATGTTTTCTCTCAAAACTGGGTGTTGCTATTCTATAAAATCTCTCTCTCTCTCTCTCGATATATAGGTATTTTCTTTCAAGGAGATAGACATCAAGGTAACACTATTAAATATGAAATATTTAGGTTAGATTATTTGGGATCAGGCCATTGTCATTTTAAAAAATCAGTTTCTTACAGCAATAAGAAAGAAGCTCCCACCAATGTGGGGACTGCCTCAGCATGCTCAACAGAGCAACCTGAATTCAGTGGCAGGAGCCTGGTGTCTGTACCAGTAAGTCATGATCTGGCTAGGCAGCCTTGGGGACTCTGACTTTTGTACTGCCCACATGTCTAGCACAATGTGCCATGCTGCCGCTATTGAAGAAGAGCAGGTTTCATTGGAAATAACCTCCATGGCAGATGATTTCCTGTGGGTCTGCTGCCATGAAGCTGGTCTCACTTTCATTCAGCCCGCTAATACTAAATCAGCTTTTCATTGTCACAGTGATGGTTTTAACCAACATTAGCCTCTGTATATGTCATTTTAGTTGGCAGATGCTAGGTATCCTTTTCATTTCTAGTGTGACAGTATATCAAATACTGCATCCAAAATAACTACCTTAAAAGAACATTAAAGTTTCAAAGTCAAGCACTCAAAAGCAGGGAAATGCCAGAATTAAGGGTGCCTGAGCAATTTCCTTGTGCATAGGAATTCTGATATAATCTTCTTAGTTACATGATCATATACACCTCTACCCTGTTATAATGCAACCCGATATAACATGAATTTGGATATAATGTGGTAAAGCAGCATTCTGGGGGGTGGGGCTGTGCCACTGTTGGCTAAGAGAAAGACAATGGCGCTGCTTGGCAGCACAGTTCAGCTAACTCCTCCCAGTGCACAAACCAACAACCACCCCTCCCCCAAATGAGCGATCAGAGGTACGGGCAGGTACAGGATTCACCAGCCAGCCTGAGACAGGCGGGAGTGGAGTCTTCTAGGTAACAGCCCGTCAGCCCCTCATGGCAAGGTGTCGGCACACACGAGTGGACCCATCTCTACCTGAACAGAGCTCATTATTTTGCCACTACATTGGACACGCTTCCAGAGCGGCCACCCACAGGGCCAGCCTCACCTGCCTCCCGCATCTACCGGTGATCTGGGGCTGCAGTGGTGGGGCACAGCAGGAGAGACGGGAGCCGCCAGCACAGCACCTTGCCCGAGCCTCGCCCCACTCCACCCCACAGGGCCCAGCTCCCCATTGAGGAGTCAGGCTGCACGATCCCTGCTGCCCACATAGCAAAGGCTGCGGCCAGCCAGCACGGCCCTCAGCAGAGAGGCAGGACCGAGGAGCCACCTCACCCAGCAGGGAGGGGAGAGAGGACGGAGACTGAGACCTTGCATGTGGGGATCACCGGGGTGGGAAAACAGGACTTCCCTGTTCCCTGCCTAGAGCAAGATTGAAGCAAACAGCCCGGGGGTAGCTGCTGTGTAACTCAGACCTGCTGTGGTCACAGCTGCTGCCATGCTGACCCCTCAGCCTAGAGTAGGGATTGTAAGAGTGCTGAAAACTAGCTGGGGACTAAAGAGCTGGGAATCAGTGTCCATCAATCGAAGGCCAAAGCAAGTTCAATATAATGCAGTTTCACCTATAATGTGGTAAACATTTTTGGCTCCCGAGGACCGCATTAGATTGGGGTAGACATGTACTTTCCCCCACAAAACCCTTGCCTTATTCAGTACACACGAGGGATGGTGCTCAGTGAATAATTAGGTATTCAGTATCTGATTTTATCCTCTTCATTCCATGTGTGCCCCATGTGTTATTTACTGCACACCATCAAAACCCTGGAATTATTAATTTCCTCTTGAGCATCTCTATGATGCTGTTGTCATAGTGCTGTCATTGGAGTGGTTCACAAACACAATGGAGTTATTTTCACAACACTGTTCTATGGTATGGGGATATTACCTTCCTTTTACACACTGGGAACTGATGCACAGAAATTAGAGCCAAAATTGTTAAGTGTCAACTAATTTTGGGTGCCCTATTTGAGATGCATTTTTTGTAAGTACATAGCATATTAAGGTGCTTAATGCTCGAAGCAAAGCTCCTGTTGACTTCTATTGCAGCTGTGAGGTCAGCATTTCTACAGTTCAGATCTCATGTGTGTCAATCTGGGACTCAGAAAATGAGATTCGCGCACACAGTGGCCACTTGTGAAAACTTTTGTTATTGCCTGATGCCACATAGGAACTTTGCAGCAGAGGCTGGGATCGAATCCTTTTCTCCGGGACAGCATTCAACTATCTTAATCATGACACCGTCCTTTCTGTTCCTGCAATCCCTGCCTCATTCACTGCACACTTTCCAAATTGTGCAACAAATGAGGAAGGGATCCTGCAGACAACAATCTCCTTTACCGCACAATCACGATCCATTCACAGTCTGTCCTGTGTCTTGAATGAGGCAGAGGTCCTGTGGAAAAAAGTGATAATTAAAGACTACCACAGTGCATAGATACAAGGCAATCTTAATTCTGGCATCTTTGGCACCTTAATGTTCTTTTAACTTAGTTTTTTTAAAATGTAATTTCCTGAATTTTTAAAAAAAGGAAAAAACAATCGTGTGAAACTATATTGACCCACAAACACATACATGGGTCATCACCAGGTTTTGGATATTTAGATCCACAGCACAGTTGACTCCTCTGCCACTTGAGTTAAAAGATTAACCAGGAGCAGTAGAATGTTGTTATCCCTTCTAGTGGCAGGTCAACATGAAAGATAAGATGCAAACTTTGGCCATGGGTTTCACAGCTATTTGCTACACAGCAAAGGAATAGTGAGACTTGAGAATAATGGGTTCAGTTCTGGGTTCTGGAGGAAAGTGTGCTCTAGTGGTTTATAACCACTGGCCCTGTCCCCTTCTGCTCCTATCCATCACATTCTCTGTTCTAGCTGCCCTGCCCTGCCCTGCATTTCTCTTCCCTGTCTCTCCTGCTCATACCTCTACATTCTAGTCAGGCTGCTTGCTCCTCTGTGCTTTCTGGGTACCAGCAAGGGAAGCATTGAGGGTGCAGGAGATGCAGTCTCCCTGGTCTCAGTTACAGTGGCTCCTGGGAACTTGGCAAAACAGTTGAAGGGAAAGAGCTACTCAGCTAGGGATGATGTATGCTCAGCTGCTCTTTGAGGATGGTGCATGCACAGTCTGGTCAGCACATAGGAGCAGTGAGGGATGGAGCATGCTCAGTGCAGATGGAATCTTCTGAGCAATTGTCTTCCAGCTTTTAACAAATCTCTACTGAGCACATGCTAACAGATTTTTTTCAGGGATGTTGTAAAGACCAAAACTGGAACTGGATTCAAAGGAGAATTACGTAAGTTCATGGAGAAGAGGTTAATCAATGGCTGTTAGCCAAGATGATCAGGGGTGCAACCCCATGCTCTGGGTGTCTCTAGGCTTTTGACTGCCAGATGGCGAGACTGGACAATGGAATGGATTACTTGATGATTGCCCTGTTCTGTTCATTCCCTTTGAAGCATATGGCATTGATAGATGTCAGAAGACAGGTTATTGGACTAGATGGACCATTGGTCTGACTCAGTATGGCCATTCTTATGTTCTTATACTATGGCTTATAATGTGACCAAATCTGGGCAAATTTTCATAGGGATGGCAAAAGGTGCATCCTGACACCAGGGCAAAGCCAAATCTCAAGTCCCTGCTCTAAATTATGGAGGTGCAACAACTTCCTCAATAAAACAGCTGTAAACCATTTTTTCCCTAACCTCGTTCTTGGAAATGACAATAATGTTAGTTGAAACTTCTGCAAAAATTTCAGCTTGAGACCGACACCAGCCATGGAAAATTTCAGCTCCAGCAGTTTAAGTTTGGCAAAGTCATAAGCAACTGAAAACAGGATCTTTATAATGGAAAGTGTTAGGCAACTTTAACTATAGTCGTCACTACCTGCCCCGCCTATAATAAATGGCATTACAGTAACTCCTCATTTAACGTCGTAGTTATGTTCCTGAAAAATGCAACTTTAAGCGAAACGATGTTAAGCAAATCCAATTTCCCCATAAGAATTAATGTAAATGAGGGGGTTAGGTTCCAGGGGAATTTTTTTTTCCACTGGACAAAAGACTATATATATATACACACACACACACTCTCTCAGAGTATAAGTTTTAAACAAACAATTTAATACTGGTACACAGTGATGATGATTGTCAAGCTTGGTTGAGGTGGAGGAGTCCGAGGGTGGGATATTTCCCAGGGAATGCCTTACTGCTAAATGATGAACTAGCAATTGGCTGAGCCCTCAAGGGTTAACTCTCACACTCTTCAAGGCAGCAGGAATGGAGGGAGGGGAGACAGCATCGCAGACAGTGACACACTGTGTGTGTGTGTGTGTGAGAAAGATGCGCATTTCCCCTTTAAGTAGCTGACCCTACTCTTAAGTACACTGCCTTGTTAATTAGATCAGCTTGCTGAGACTGCAGCTGCTGCCAGCAAGCTCCCTCCAGCCTGAGCCCTGTCGTGTGTGTCCCCTGCTCTATGGAAGATGGGGTAAGCGGGGTGCAGGAGCAGGTAGGAGGGGGACACCCTGACATTAGCTCCCCTCTTTCTCCCCCTCCCCCCTGCACAGCAAGCAGGAGTCTCGGGGAGCAGCTCCAAGGCAGAGGGCAGGAGCAGCACATGGCAGTGTGGGGAGGGACAGCTGAACTGCCTGGCAATTGATAGCCTGCTGGGCAGCTGCTGCACAGGGAGCTTAGGGGAGCTGGGAGCTAATAGGGGGAGCTGATAGGGGGCTGCCGGTCGACCCTGGTTCCAAGCCCCCACCAACTAGCTGCAACGGGCTGCTGTTCCTGCAAGCAGTGGACAAAACAGGCAGCTGCCAAACGACGTTAGAAGGGAGCATTGCACAACTTTAAACGAGAATGTTCCCTAATTGATCAGCAACGTAACAATGAAACAACGTTAACTGGAATGACTTTAAGTTACTGTAATTGGTAGGCAGGAGGTAAAACAGTGGGTGAGCAAAATCTACCTGGGCTTTAGAAAAATACTTAAGTGTCCCAGATCAGTCTGATATAACCAGGGGTGAGCTGCAGCGGGTTCGCACGGGTTCGCGGGAACCCGTTGTTAAATTTTAGCAGCCATTTTAGAACCGCTTGTTAAGGGCTGCTAAATTTAACAAAAGTTCCCGCCCACTCCTCTCCTGCTCCGCCCCCTTCTCCTCCCCCTCCCCTGCTTCCCGCGAATCAGATGTTCGCGGGAAGCCTGAACAAGCAGCATGGAGGCAGCCAGCAGGTAAGCTGGGGCGCGGAGGGGGAGGGGAGGTGCGGCTGGCTCAGCAGCTCCCGGTCCCAGACCGCGGCTCCCTCCAGCCCAGCGCCGGCCTGGCGAGTCGGGCCCCGGTGCCGGCCCGGCCCGGCGAGTCGGGCCCCGCGGCGCCAGTCGTGGTCCTGGCAGAGTGGACCCGGTCCCCAGGCAGTGTGGTAAGGGGGCAGGGAGGGGGTGGGTTGTGGGGGGGTGGATAGGGGTCAGGGCAGTCAGAGGGCAGGGAACAGGGGGATTGAATGGGGGCAAGGGTCCCGGGGAGCAGTCAGGAAAGAGCAGGGTTGGATGAGGTGGTGGGGGCACTCAGGGACAGAGAGAAGGGGTAGTTGTATGGGGTAGGGGTTCTGGGGGGCCATTGAGAATGAGAGGAGGGGTTGGGTGGGGCGGCAAGGGTCAGTCAGGGGACAGGGAAGGGGGGGATGGGTCGGGGTCTCGGAGTGTGTGTGTCAAGGAACATGAGGGGTTGGATGGGGCACGACCCCCCCCGGAGGGGGGGGGGAAGGAGGGAACCCGTTGTTAAAATTTTGGAGGGAGGAGGGAACCTGTTAAAAATTTGGCAGCTCATCACTGGATATAACCAACCGAAAATCAGGGCACAAATAAAGGTAGAACTACTGAAGCAGATTAGAAATTGGCAGAGACAAGAAACTGAAGCCATAAAGAAAAGAAATGGGTCAGAGTGAAGACAGGTTAACAAGCATAATACTGCAGAAAGATGGATTAGGACAATCTAGCTCTGCCAACTGACATTATTACATACAATTTTGATAAATTGTGGTACTCCAGGCAGCCAATGCTAAGTCTGAAAAAGTGGCACCTGAAAGCAGTCACAATGACTTTTTCCCTTAAAAAATCAATAGCCTCCTAAACACAAGAGGTATAAAGTCCATCTCTTCTCTCTGATAAAGAGGAAGGGAGACTTTCGTAAGTCGAAAGAAGATCCTGAAAGGAAAGAAGACTTGTCTATGACCTCGTTACTATTTGAGAGTGAATTGACATGTAAAACAACCCAGGCTGAATTTGTTTACACAAAGTGTAGTTGAAATACAGTATGGAAGAAACTGCCTCAGACTGAACTGGTATAAGTGACATACAGTACATCATTTCCAGGAATGCTGGCCAACTCTTTGGAAAAAGATTGAAATGGGTAGCCATTAAGTAGTTTTCTGGAGTGAGGATTAGACATACTCAAAGTGGACTTGTATTTCCTGGACTGATGAAGACAGCCCTTGTCCTTTTGTTCATCTATACGTCAGTGTGTAAAACTATTTCTTTTCTCCCACCACATAAAGTGCCTCTCTATACAAGCTTCTTACTTACGTAAGGGATAGAATTGCTGTTATTCTTTCTCCTCCCTGTCTTTTCAGCTTGCGAATTCCTCGGTGGGAAGCTTGCCACGCTCTTTGGACTCAATGAACCTAAATATCAATATGCAATAGATGAATACTACAGGGCACAGAAGGTAAATGAAATGCATACATAGCTTTTTAACAAGTGGAGAACAAAAAATATGGCACTTAATTTATCATGTTTTATTATTAAGAACCAAGAGTCTTCCTTCCAAACAAGACACAAAACAAAGACTCTCGCCCCCAAAGAATTTACAATCTAAGCAAACCTGTGTGCATGTGTGTTCTTTCTCTTTTTCTCTCTCTGTATATGTAATTTAAACTCTTTTCAGTGGATCACTTGTGGGATCTTTGAAGCTTTACTAAGGTCCCTAGATCTGTACAGGTCCTATGAAGAGCTTTGAGATGTGCTGGCATCAGAATGCACTATATACATTGAAGTGGCTGTGATTAAACTGTCAGGCTGCAGGGTTTTGATTTTAAATCTGTGTATTGTGTATTAGTTCTCTTCCAAAGTGACTTTTGGAGTCTTACTCTGTGAGTTGACAAGGTTGAGCTCCATTGCGAAGACAATCTGGATATGTTTCCTGGTAGTGGCAGAAAAGTTTGGTCATTCATTTTAACATCACTCCATGTTAGCAGATTCAGAAACCACTGTTGGGATGGGGGTTGGAGAAAAATATTGCCACACCTGTCTGGACTGAGTCAAGGTGCTGTATTGGCAACACCTAAACAGAAGACGTTTGAATGGTGGTCCTAGAATAGAGAAGTAAATGAAAATTCCACGAGGACTCAACAAAACCGTGGAGAAGCCTTGGGGTGTGAACAACACAAACTCCTTAAAAAACTTCCTATTTTTAGTATTATTTTTTCTGTTGTCCGCTATTTACAAGGCACTAGAGGTCTGCTCTACTGAAATATTTATCTTAGCATTGCTGGCTTGTGGTCCAGAAGACTGTTCCAACTGAATAATGTAGTGTAATTCCAATTGTCCTCTTACTCATTCCTTCCAAAACTTGGAACAAAAGGACCTGCCCTGCCCTGCTATGTTGAGAAACTGGTTACTGATCACTGTGATATATGGCTGTTTTGTTGTAGGTTAAGTTGATCAAAGGCATGTCTGTTTCTTGAGGAAACTGCTGTGCACAAATGAGCATGCAGATGAAATGTTATATTCAGCTAAGGGCACAGAAATTGGATGAGTTCTGGCAACCAGGGGAAGCTCTAGACATTTCGCCACCCCAAGCAGGGCGGCACGCCGCGGGAGGCGCTCTGCCGGTCGCTGGTCCCGCGGCTCCGGTGGACCTCCCGCAGGCGTGCCTGCGGAGGGTCCGCTGGTTCCGCGGCTCCACCGAACCCTCCGCAGGCACGCCTGCGGAAGGTCCACCGGAGCCGCCTGCGGCCCTCCAGGTGACCGGCACAGTGTCCCCCGCGGCATGCCGCCCCAAGCATGCGCTTGGCGTGCTGGGGTCTGGAGCTGCCCCTGCTGGCAACAAAGTTTTACAAGAAACAACCTTTTGAATTATGGTGGAAATGGATGTATAAGGACACCACCACATTTTCAGACAATTTTGCATGGTTGAAGGATGCTTGTAAACAGAGATGAACCCAAGCTGCAAAATTTTGACCTGGGTCTGTATTTTGAATCTCCCCCAAATTTCAGAGATTTCCTTATATAGAATTTGAGTTTGGTCCTTTTAGAGAGAAGGACTAGTCACCATTTTTTTTATTCTAAATCCACCACAGACCCCCCAAAATCTGAAATACTTGCTTGGGGTCAGCTTTATTCTTTAAAAGATGGTCCTGTTGTCTCATCTATGGATTGTGTATTAGTCTGATTACTTAAGAATTCCCAGTTAGCATCCCAAGCTTGGATAGGTTCTTGTCTCAAGATCAAGGCCAGTAATATTAGCATTACTGTTCAGTTGGGAACCCTGATGTATATGGTTGCAACACTTACACTTATGGAAACCTTCTGTATATGTGATAGTTTTATTAATACAGTAAGCAAAGTCACAAACATTCCAACCCAGCAAGATAGATAGAGATAATACAGAATTTGCATCTGAGCATCCATATACTCACAGCATCCGTTGCAGAACGACCTGAAATGTTAGTCATTATCTGCCTCACCATCATCTCCCTCCTCATCACCATTTCCAGTGCTCATCATCCTGGCACTGCCCAAGAGCTACATCTCTCCCTTCCTAAGCGCACAGGCTGGGAGACAACTTCTATAATGTGTTACGCTGACACCGCTATGCCTAACACATATTCAGTAGGGATTCCTTTCCTTGTCCTTATTTGTATTTCCTCACCCTACTAATGTTGGGGTGCCCTTGTCCCACAAGTCAGTAGGCCTTTTACCTCAAGCTTAATTAGAATATATGTCAATTGGTTACCATGGCACTCTTGTGATCAGCCATTTGCGAATGTTCCTAATTTAAAATATCTCAAACCAGTATAAACGAGAATCTTATGGTTACCTGTTAGCAGTTTAGTCATTACAGCATTTTCTTATGATCTGGGGTTACTCCTGGTTAACTGCATAGGCTGAGGCTTTGGTGCCTTATTCCTTGTTTAGCTAAGCTATTGTCTTACAGGCTTTGGCCCGTAAACTCCTTGCTTTACTGCCTTAACTTATGTCTATGCCTTACCTAGCAAATACCTATCCCTATAGGCTACACTCCTACTTTGTGTGAAAATGGCATTGTGGGTTTTCAGTTTGTAGACCAATAATTTCCACATTAAATATGTTTTTACAGGTGTTTAAAAATATAAAAATCTCATCTCCAGCTCTGCAAATTCAGCCTGAGATCTTCCACTCAAGTTGGTTCTTTCTGGCTCTTCACTAGTCAAACACTGTGCTTTCCATCTGTGCAACCCCATTTGTCCTCAAATTTAAGCCCTCAGGTACATCTCTGCAGACCTATTTAATTCCTGTTAGTGGGCTTGAAAAGGGAAACTGAGGGCATAAGTTGAAGACAATAGGATTGCATAGGAGGCTTTGCAACTGGAACATAACAATTCTGACCCATGAGGGTGCCCCCCAAACCCCTCCAAAAAATCCAGCTTACCTGGCCAGAGCTATATGTTCTACAGAACTGGCACAGCTTAAAAAAAAGTAGTAATTACTTTTTTTTTAACTAAAGCAAATAGATCTCTTTCTGAATAAGATGACCAGATGTCCCATTTTTAAAGGGACAGTCCCGTTTTTTGAGGACTTTTTCTTGTATAGGTGCCTATTACCCCCCCACTCCCTGTCCTGTTTTTTCACAGTAGCTATCTGGTAACTCTATTTCTGAATAAACTCATGGAGCAGAGCGGTAAGAGGGTGGTGATTTTACATAGTTACTTTTCAGGGTAGACTTTAAGTATGTTTCATGGCTTGTAGCATTTTTAATTCCAGAACAGATCACTACTTCAGAAACTTAAAACAAGTTCCAAGCTATAGCGCTGGCCTTTCTCAGAGTTCCTGTTACTTTCGTGTATAACAGTTACAGCCAGTTAGACAGTAACCCAACCTTATGTAATGGAGCTACTCAGCCCAAGGTAACAAAAAACTCACATTGCTATCAGTGTCAGTGTCTCCTTATAGGAGATATCAGAATAGGTTTCATTTTGTCCAGTGAATTTTTCTTATTGTCTTGTCTTCATTACAGGAAAGTGAAGATGATGAAGATGGTGAAAAGATCTCTGAGACAAATGAGGCAGAATCTCTGAATGAAAAACACCACCTTGAGGTACAGAGTGTAGAATACGGCTCTATTAGACTCAAGGATACTATGGAGTTTTCTCAAAGAAGCACTTTTACAAACATTAATGAGGCTTCGAAACATGACCTACAAAGTCCAAACTCTATCTCAGCTGTTAAGAAATGATGGCAACATTGTCAGTGTGGTCTCTTCTGATACTGAAATAACTCTATAATAGGACATGAATATATCATTAGCATGCTCTGGGCCTAACACATCACATTCCTTTGTCCAGAAGTGTTATTCAAGTGTCCAATAGCCAGCTTGATAGAGCCAAAATAGCTCTGTGACGGAAAAAGGTAGAAAGGAGATGGTGAAGGTTTAATGCTGCCTTCTGTAACATCTGACTCTTTACTACTTGAGCTAAGAAGGTTAATGGAGCATCTGCCACCTGGTTCCCTGTGTTTATGAGCATTGAACTGGAGCCCTTACATTCTGATGTATGAATCATGGACTTGACATTAGATGGTTACTTTTGAAAGTGGAAAACATCCGATTGGGACTATGCAATGGAATTTGGTATGCTAGGATATCTAAAGCAGCCTGCTGAATCATAGTCTATTCTGGGTAGCTACAGATGCTTCCTAATCAAAATAAGAATGATGTAAAACTTGCCTTTTTGTCTTAAGTGAATGAGTGAACACTAAGAAAACTAATAGTCACTTTATGGATTCCCATGTTCTTATATTTTTAGTTTTCACTGTTCTATTCCTAGACTGTAAGTTGCTAAAGGAATGGGTCCTTTTGTATAAAAACTAGGGTTGTCGATTAATTGCAGTTAACTCACGCGATTAACTCAAAAAATTAATCATGATTAATCACACTGTTAAACAATAGAATACCAACTGGAATTTATTAAATATTTTGGATTTTTTTTCTACATTTTCAACTATATCAATTTCAATTACAACACAGAATACAAAGCGCTCATGTTATATTATTTGTATTGCAAATATTTGCACAGTAAAAATGATAAACAAAAGAAAACAAGTACCATAATGCAATCTCTTCATCATGAAAGTGCAACTTAAAAATGTAGATTTTTTGGTTACATAACTGCACTCAAAAACAAAACAATGTAAAACTTCAGAGGCTACAAGTCCACTCAGTCCTACTTCTTGTTCAGCCAATCGCTAAGAGAAACAAGTTTGTTTACACTTATGGAAAATAATGCCACTCACTTACAATGTCATCTCAAAGTGAGAACAGGCATTCACTTGGCACTGTTGTAGCTGGCATCACAAGATATTTGTGCCAGATGCGCTAAAGATTCACATGCCTCTTCATGCTTCAGCCATCCTTCCAGAAGAAATGCTTCCATGTTGATGACGCTCATTAAAAAATAATGCGTTAATTAAATGTGTGACTGAATACCTTGGGGAACAATTGTATGTTTCCTGCTCTGTTTTACCCACATTCTGCCATATATTGCATGTGATAGCAGTCTCAGATGATGACCCAGCACATGTTGTTCATTTTAAGAACACTGTCACTGAAAATTTGACAAAATGCAAAGAAGATACCAATGTGAAATTTCTAAAGATAGCTACAGCACTCGACCCAAGATTTAAGAATCTGAAGTGCCGTCCAAAATCTGAGAGGGACGAAGTGTGAAACATGCTTTGAGAAGTCTTAAAAGAGCAACACTCTGATGCAGAAACTGCAGAACCCAAATCACCAAAAGAGAAAATCAACCTTCTGCTGGTGGCATCTGATTCAGATGATGAAAATGAACATGTGTCGATCTGCACTGCTTTGGATCATTATTGAGCAGAACCCATCATCAGCATGGATGCACATTCCCTGGAATGGTGGCCAAAGCAATAAGGGACATATGAATCTTCAGTGCATCTGGCATGTAAGTATCTCTTGATGCCAGCTACAACAGTGCCATGCAAATGTCTATTCTCACTTTCAGGTGCAAATGTAAACAAACTTGTTTGTCTGAGCAATTGGCTGAACAAGAAGTAGGACTGAGTGGACTTGTAGGCTCTACAGTTTTACATTGTTTTATTTTTGAATGCTGGTATTTTTGTACATAACTTTACATTTGTAAGTTCAACTTTCATGCTAAAGAGATTGCACTACAGGTACTTGTACTAGGTGAATTGAAAAATACTATTTGTTTTTTACAGTGCAAATATTGTTAATAAAAATAAATATAAAGTGAGCACTGTACACTTCGTATTCTCTATTGTAATTGAAATCAATATATTTGAAAATATAGAAAACATCCAAAATATTTAAATAAATGGTATTTTATTATAGTTTAACAGCGCAATTAGTCACGATTAATTTTTTTAATCACTTGACAGCCCTAGTAAAACCAAAAGCCTAGTCTATTGATTTCATTTGTGTGGTATCTTGTCATGGTCTTATTTTGGTGCCTGTCCTAGTATCTATAGAGTTAATGTTTGTGTGGAGACACGGGCCTGAACCAGGTCTGAACACCTCCCTGCATTCTAAGGTAGTTCCCAATTGGATCAGAATTCCAGGGAATGGACCAGTCTCTAATTTCGCACTGTGAGTTGGGTATCACTTGCCAAGATACACACGTATAATTACATTATTTCAGCTCTTCTTCCCCCTGCCCTGTGAGACCCACGCTCCAATGCCATGTCCGCAGGAAGGGGTGTGTCTCGGCCCACTGGGAGTGAATGAAGGATGGGAATAGCAGAACACAGAATGGGTTTGGCACTGCTTTGTCTGTGGGTAGAGAATTGGAGAAGTAGTAGATTGAACAGGAAACCTCAACAGGAGTGTGGAACTCTTTTACACAAAGCAGCTTATTTTCCACACCATTCAGCCCTCAAGCAGTAGGTGTTTTATTAGTACTGGGGGGCTTCCTACATTCCTCCCTGGAGACTTGCAAGGAAGTAAAAAGGAAAGTCTGCTGTGGCTGTGATTAGATCTGTCTCCCTGCAGAGAGGCTCTGCTGCCCTTACAAGGTACTTCTTCCTGGTATGCACAGGACTCTATCCTGTGTAGAGCAAACAGTGATGTAAATAGTGGCTTTATCCTATACCTCATCTTTAAGCCTCTATTTAGTGCTAAAGGCACCACTTCTGTCACTGCTGAATTTGACCTGAAGACTCATGAGAACTGCATCTAATTATGTCAGACTTACTCCAGGCTGAATTATTGGGACCTTTCTGAAGAATAATGCCCCAGTTGTGCTAGATACTGTTACACATGTCATTTAAAAAGGCAGTCCCTGCTTCAAAGAGTTTACATCTTACCATATGATGAAAAACAAGTACACACAGCAAACAAATGAAGAGGCAGAGGACAAGGTGTGACAGATTGACAATTATATCCTGAATAAACTTTACTAAATTAAGTTAAACCTATTGAATTAGTTTTAACTTCTCTGGAGTTCATTGTATTAAAAATGCAACTGTGTATGTGTTGTTTTGGAATTGTATGTATTTCCCTGGGAAGGGTAGGAGAACAGCAGGGGTTGATTAGGCAAATTCACTCAGGTTGTAACATCTCCAGAGAAACTACCCCCCTAGATAGGTGGCACATTTATTAGTCCAAGGACCAACAGACAAAGAAAGGGTTTTTGGATAAATAGCCTGGTTTTAAACTGGCTCGGGGCCTTCTTTCTGATCCAGCAAGTGGACAGGACCCCTGATCCATGGAGGGCCCCAAGCTTTAGAGTATGGTTGGAAGGACTGGGCCAGCCAGAATCCATATTAGGAATGAGGTTAATTTTGGTAGGCTTAATAGCATGCATGTAGATTCTTTATTATTTTTAATATGTTTTCTCTGTAGTGCTTTTTACTTTACGAAACCCAAGATATAAAGTAGGCTTACATAGAAAGAATCGTGTGGTATCTATAACTAGCCATTACATCTATTAATGGTCTCTAAAGAGGAAGCAAGCAGGTGTCCTTGGGCAACCTCTGAAGGCAAGGAATTGTGTAGTCTGGAAATCCCCTGGTCAGAAGGGAAAAAGACACTGGTCTACACCCAAGAGAGACAACAGCTGGGGAGCTGAAAGCCAAGGGTTGGTGTTGTGCTAGACCACTGAAGAGAAACATAGGTGCAGTTGCCCTGAACTGTGACACATGGTACCAGTGAAACATTCATGTTCATGTAAATAAGCAAGGGATGGGGGGAGGGGGGAGCTGGGGATGTGGAAGACCTTGCCATGGGAGAGAGGGTCAATGACAGACAATGGAGACGAGTGGCCAGCTCTATTACCAATCCCATGCATTAAAATCTTGAAATGGTAAAAAAATAAAATCTTGTTTTTATTTGTCTTCTGGTTTTTGAGCCTTTAAGCTTTCAGATTTTTTCCCACAGCCATGAAGGCTAGAAAGCTGAGGTACTAATCACCTGACTCCAGGAGCTGAAGCTTTAAGACAAACACCAAATATTGCCAGATTCATGATAAAATGTGAGAACTGGCAATAGTGCAGGAAGGAGGGAAGAGCAGAGGAGAAGTCATGGACACTGGTGGACTAGAAATCACAGAAGGACTGGATGGTTAGAGGAGAAAGAAAGAGCAAGTGAGCAATACCAGAGACAATGTGTTATCAGACAAGGGAGTTCAGCAATGGGGAGTGTGAGCAAAGGCACCCTGTATTCACCCTACACACTACTGCAATAATATTTGAACAAAATATGCCTTGTGAGATCTCATCTGAAAGCTAAAGCCACACTGGTTATCAATTTCATTGTAAAATGCGTGTGTTAACTTTGTGCGAAGTTAGAATTCCATCTGTATAATGTTACTAGAAGTTTAAGACAAAGACAGGTTAGCCTAGGTAAAGGTGATAAACAGGTGCATCCTGGACAAATGAATGTTGGGTTTATCTCAGTTTTTACATATTAACTATAAACAAAACTATCAAGCTAAAGCAGTGGGGCTTATCTTGAGCCTGAACTTGAAAGAGAGAATTAACCTGGCTCTTGCACCCCAGAGGGACACAGGTGACTGAGTCCCCAGGACACCTTTCTGACCTGTAAAATGAAAACATTCCTTTGGAAACAGAAAGAACAGAGAGACTCTCCATCTTGATCCTGCACCTTAAGGAGACAATGAAACCAAGCGATTTGATCTCTGTGATGGGTCCTGGCCAGGTCAGCCAGTAAAAAAGCAGACTGGGGGTAAGATAAACTATCTTGAACAAAGACTGTATCTTGCTAGATTAAGTTTTTGACTTTTAGATGCGTGTTTTCACTTTTATTTGCTTGTAACCATTTCTACCTTTATCTCTTTTACTTGATATCACTTAATCCATGCTCTTCTGTTAATAAACTTTTCACTTTTACTATAAACCAATTCAGTGCTGTGTTTGAAGGGAAGGGAGTATTTACCTCAGTTAAATTAATAAGCTGTGACATACTGACTCTTTAACAGAGCAGCAAACAATCTCTCCTGTGAATGAACAGTGGTAGGAGCTGTGCATTGCAGAGAAACATCTTTGAGGAGCTTGGAGGGCTGGAGTTCACTGATCGTTACGTGCTAGGCAAGGTCTGGGCTAGGAGAACCTTGAGGAGTTTGCTACTTGGGAAGACAGGCTGGTGTGGCAGGGAGCTGACACACACTCTAGTTGCCAGCAAAACTCATTCTTGCTGAGGCAGAGGTGTAACATAGTAACTCACAGTTCGGTGTATCCCCAGCAGTGTGTTACAGAGAGTAAGAGCTTAATCCAGGATTGCAAGTTAAACAAGGTGCTGAGTGTGGTGAGACAGGAGGTTAGTGGGTCAGATACAGACTTCATCTGTAAAAGTTCTGATTTCCTCTTCTCCACCCATCCCCTTTATAAGCCTCTTGATAACACAGAACATCTTCATTTCCCCCTCTCTTTCCACTGGAAAGTTTGTGTGTCAACAGGGGCCTACTATGTGGAAAGGAGCAGGTCACAAATAAACACAAGGTCCTGAGCCTTGTTTGTAGAACAGTGGTTCTGGACAATACAACAAATAGTAATCTATACAAAAATCTGGAATGCACAATACTGGTAACTGATTTTGTTTCCCTCTGGAGGATTTCTTTGTGTACCAACACAATCACTGATGTGTCAACAAACTTTATAATGTGGAGGGTGTGATGCCTCCCTGTCACATCCCCCTACAGATACATATTTGGGATTGGGTTGCTGGACACCCTCATGTTCCTCCATTAGCTCCATTCCTGGCTAGAACAGTTATTTTCAGATGTAGACCCAAACTGGGACTTCCTCAAGATTCAAGGAGAACTGAATTTGGTGTTTCCATTTGGGCCTGGAGCATCTCTTGTGTAAAAGAAGAAACAAGGCTCAGCTGTAATGAAGCTATGGGGAGTTCTTTACTACCTCAATGAAGATTACTGTATACAGCAGACAGAAAGCCGTATTTCTCCCTAACCCTGCTAGCCTAATACAGCTTATGCTGTCTGTCACAGTTCCCAGGCAAACTGCATCCGCGAACTCTGGTCTTGTCGAGTGCATCCCCTTCATGCTTTTAGGCCTCTGGCTGTCACCTGGCTTTGAGTAGAGTCATGCAATTCTCCCACTCCGAGACTGGGCCTTGGCTGCAGTGCCCAGGCACTAACCGGACCTCAGCAGGTTAGGCTCAGACTCTGCAGTTTTGTTCTCTCCACGAACAATGACAGCAGTGACTGGGAGTGGACAGCCTCCTTATAGCAGAGTATTATTTATTTTGAACAAAAGCATTTAAGAGAAAATGGGTCTTAAAACAACAAATATACTGAAAGCATTTCTGGCTTTTGCCTAAGTCTTACCATTCCCTGGATCTGGGAAGGGAAACTTCTTTAGGCTCCCTCTACAGCATCTTTCTCTCTCTGCCTGTCTTCCTAAACAGCTGCTGCTATGTCCTTTCTTCCCTTGAGAAGTGCTTTAAAACTCTTTAGTGTTTATTTCATTTCAAGGCTCCTAGCTTTGGCAAAAAAAGGCTTGCAACTTGATGGAAACAGCATCCTTGGATATGATAGTTTGTCGCAGAGTTGAAAATGTGTGCTGGTGTGTTCTTATCTAGGTATATTGTGTTGCTTTCTTGTTTGCTTTTCCCACTACCCCCATTAAGTTAGATCCATACAGGTAATTCTAATAACCCAACATAGTTATACAATAATTTTATCTGATTGGCTAGGTCATTTACAATATTCAAACTGTTATTCCATATCAATATTCATAAATTCATATATATCAATTCCTTGTCTATCACACTGCCTTGTTTCATCAGATAGTGCCTCTGCAAGTGCTGGCATATAGACCAAGCAGCTATGACAGGGACTGCTGAGTTCACTACAGAGCAGATCTCCCTCCTAAACCTATAAGAAGTTAAAAAGACCAACAACGTGATCAACTTACAGTTTCATAACGTTTTCAGTAGCTTTAGGAGTGAAAGATCAACTAGAGCTTTGATTGTTAATGAGAGAGCAGGAGAGGAGTGTGTGTGAGAGAGCGAGCACGCTGTTATCAAGATCAAAGCATATTCTTGTTGCCAATATGCCACCATATTAATATACCATCTACTATAGTGAACAGCAATTCTCTGATCAAACTTCCAATGAAGGCTGTAACATGACAGTGTAACTAGTCCATACTAAATACTGTGACAAACCCAGAATATCTACTAAATCTTATTTACTGTAACTTTAATAAAGTGCTAAATAAACACACAAGCCCAGATTGCTACAAGCCGGCAGGATGTAGACATATGGATAAATGAGCTTTGATGGTAACTTCAATGCATGCTAATTTCTGGCTTTAAAGAATGTGCAATAAACACAGCTGCCAGAAGTGTGATCTGAAATTAGACACTAATTAAATTAAATTCCCACTGGAATGAGAGTAGCTGTGCACCTTGTGGTCTATTTTTTGTAACCAGAGTAACTCAAATGATAATGACTTTTTCTTCCATGGCTAGGCAGGGGGCCAGCAGCCATTAGTGAAATCTATTTTGGTTTTTATTTCTTATAATTAATTTTTTTGCATGGAGATGATCTAATTATTCACAAAGCTACTGATGGAGCCAAGTGTTCCTTTCACTTTTACCTTCATCCTCTCTTTCTCTTCATTTATTTATTACATTCATGTTTTATATCTTAATCAACTCTTCAGGGTAGGGACTCTCCCTCTGTGTCAGTGGTGTCAAACACTTGGTGTGCAGGCTACATAGGACCCATATAATGTTTGGAATTTAAGATTTAAATAAAACAAAAAAGAAGTTACTAGGCCTTGTGGTCAGAGAGAGAACCTTCTTTCTAAATATAACCAAGGGTAAACAAAGTAGTGTTGTCTTCCTGAGTCTGCAGCCAGCTTGAAATAATGAGGCTGGGAGGTATGAACATCTTCAGATTCTCCCCACCAAGTAATCTCGATGAAGTGTTAATGCTAAGGTCCAACAAGGACACTTTCATGTAAGCATGAACTATTTCATTGCTGGTCATTTAGTGGATGAAATAGGACTGGGGATGGGGACAGGAGCTGGGAGTTGCTGCAGGGAAGGAAATAGAGAAAACTAAGGCCAGGGGACTACAATAAAAAGTTAAGTATACCCATCTACGTCGCTTAGGGGTGTGACAAAACCACACCCCTGAGCGACGTAGTTAAGCTGATCTAACCTCCCCCACCCTACCCCCCCTGGTGTAGACAGCACTAGGTCATCGGGAGAATTCTTCTGTCAACCTAGCTACTGATTTGTGGGGAGGTGGATTAACTAGAACAATGGGAGGACCCCTCCCATCTCTGCAGTGAGTGGCTATACTGAAGCACCACAACAGCACAATGGCTGCACTGATGCAGCTGTGCCGCTGCAAGCTCTCAAGTGTAGCCACTCTAGGCTGATGGGAGAGCTCTCTTCCGTCAACTTAATTAATCCACCCCCAATGAGCGGCAGTAGCTATGTCCGCGGGAGAAGCTCTCTCACTGACATAGCGCTGCCCACGCTGGCGCTTTGGTCAGTGTAACTTATATCGCTCAGGGGGTGGCTTATTCATATCCCTGAGCGACATAAGTTATACCGACATAGGTGGTAGTGTAGACATTCTCTCTGCACCTTAGCTGAGGCTAACAAGAAAGGAACATGGGGAAGAAATATGGGGCAAAAGAGCAGAAATAGCTTTGGGCCTAAAGGGGAGCATCTTTTCCCATTGATTAATGCTGAATGCAACCATCAAGTACAGGATAAATAATGTCCCTTTATTGTCGCTTTTAAATACATATTATTATTTGTTAAATTCTTATTCCATGTGGGAAGACACTGTCCCTACCTATGGAGATCAGAATCTAAATGGATAAGCAGAACAATACAATTGGATACAATCCCTTGAATCACCAGTGGAATTTTATCAGAGTGGTTTAACTAGAAAATAAAAAGTATTGTGCGGTGGTTCTCAAACGTTTGTACTGGTGACCCCTTTCACATAGCAAGCCTCTGAGTGTGACCCCCCCCTTATAAATTAAAAACACTTTTTAATATATTTAACACCATTGTAAATGCTGGAGGCAAAGCGGGGTTTGGGGTGAAGGCTGACAGCTCGTGACCCCCCCATGTAATAGCCTCATGACCCCTTGAGGGGTCACAACCTCCAGTTTGAGAACTCCTGGTATTGTGTGTGTAGCAGCACATACAAGTTAGGTGTGCTAACTCAGGGTGGGAATGGAGGAAGAATTGTATTTTATGGAGGGATTTGAATGAAGAGAGAATGGCAGCATTTTGTGTCAGACATAAAAGGGCAGCCAGGAGTGTGGCACAACAATAGAAGTAGTGCAGAAGGAGGGATTGGCAGAGCATGGCCAGCTGAAATTAGATAATTATGAAGACATTAACATGTATAATCTACTTATTCTAGACTAGTTTAGGGCCTATATGTGCAATAAAGCCTTGGGTTGGGCCTTTGACCTTGATGACCCCAATCTTTTCAGGGGCTTCAGGGTGAAGTTTGGTGACAGGCTTGAGGTGGTGGGTTTCTTTTGTGATTGTTGCCTCTGCTATGGAAAAGGTTGCTTAATTACTGATAATGGTGGAGCCAGAAGCAAATTATTGATACACACATTTGATACATTACTAGAATGGATTTCAAATATTGCAAAGTGTCAGTGTCAGCAATTAGTGCCATAAAAATCTAAATAAGTAAATGTTACCAACTATTGATGATCCCCATATGAGCAACATACTGTATGCATAAGCATAACATTTTTGGGTGTGCCAAAATGCTATTAACTTACAATGATAAACTCAATTTGTAAAACTCATTAATTTCCAAAATGTTACTTATTTATCCTGAAATTACTTATTTATCTGACAAGAAGCTCCATTAGTTACAATATACTTATATCCGTTTCTACATCTAGTCACTAGATGGCACTGTCTGATAGGAGATAGATATTTCTTAATAGACTATTTTAAATTTCCAAAAATGTGACGTGTTCTGCCACAAAGAGTTAGCAACAGAAAGACACTGAAGCCCAAGTTATTTTCACTAGATACACTTAATTGAGTTTAGTGAAAAGGCAATGAGAATTACATAATCTATTAAAATATTGTGATAGGTAGGGGGAAACAAACTCCAATCTGTAAGAAAAGCTGGAGACATCTAGGAAGATCTGAGAGTAACAGCATCCCACCCTCTGGCTGTAATTAGCCAGTGAAACATTGTTCTCATGATGTAACTGGTTATCCTTCTGAGAAGCTTTGGTGGGCAAAGTTTCTGTAGAACCAGACAAAACTGGAATTCTCCTTATTCACCTCAAATTAATTGAATTATGACTTTCTAAATTCACTTGCTTTTTCTAATTTACCTCCACACTCTTCACTCCCCAAAAAGTGACTACATTAAAATGTAACTTTCTTCTGCAGCAATTCTACTTCCTGGATGTATTCAAAGTCTTATTTGCTTAACTTAATGACTAGTATGTCAAACACAAGTTACTGGGCTCAACAACAGGTGCAACAGAGTGAAATTTAAAGCCTATTATATACAGAAGGTCAGGCTAGATGATCTGGTGGTCCCTTCTGGCCTTAAACTCTGTGAATATATGAGGCAAGGTTAGTGAGTTAATATATTTTATTGGACCAACTTCTGTTGGTGAGAGAGACAAGCTTTTGAGCTCCACAGAGCCATTCTTCAGGTCTGGGAAAGATACTGACGTTATATTTACACTACAGCTTATGTCGGCATAACTTATATCACTTAGGGGTGTGAATAAACCAACCCGAGTGACATATGTTACACCAACCTAAGCCCCGGTGTGGACAGCACCATGGTGGTGTGAGAGCTTCTCCCGCTGACATAGCTACTGCCTCTTGTTGGGGGTGGATTAATTAAGCCAATGGGAGAGCTCTCTCCCATTGGCTTAGAACAGTTACAGAGAGCTTACAGTGGCACAGCTGCATGATACTGTAAACTCTCTAGTGTAGCCATGCCCACCGCTAAAACACAAGATGAAACAGATAGTGTATAATCTAAGGGATCATTCAAGGCGAAGCGGCCCATTAAACCCCCTGTAGTCATATGTTAACGGGCCGCTTCACCTTGAATGGTCCCTTAGAATATGTGCTAACTACTTACAGCCAAATACAAGATGGAACAGATAGTTTAGCATGCCACTCTTGGATTATGTCTACACTACCACTTATGTTGGCAAAATTTATGTCACTCCAGGGTATGAAAAAAACAAAGTTTCGCCAGCATAAGTGGTAGTGTGCATAGCGCTATATCAATAGGAGAAGCTCTCTCCCATCAGCATAGAGCAGCTACACAGTGATCTTACAACAGCGCAGCTGCATCACAGCTGTGCCACTGTAAGCTCGCTAGTGTAGACATGGCCTTAGTACCTTTCCCAGACCTGAAGAAGAGTTCTGTGTAGCTCGAAAGCTTCTCTCTCTCACCAACAGAAGCTGGCCCAATAAAAGATATTACCTCACCCACCTTATCTCTCTAATATCCTGGGACTGACATGGCTACAACACTTCATACCGTCTATTAATATATAACACACAAAAATATGTCAAAAGAACTTTAAGTTATAAAGTCAAGCACTTAATTTGGAAATGCCAGATTTATGGATATTAGAGAGACAAGGTGGGTGAGGCAATACCTTTTATTGGACCAATTTCGGTTGGTGAGCGAGAGACAAGCTTTTGAGCTTACACTGAGCTCTTCTTCAGGTCTGGGAAACGTAGTCGGATTTATAGAGGTCAGTGCAATCTAAGCTCTGCCCTCTTGTGTGACCATTGTGTGCACTGAATGAAGGAGGGGTCCTACGGAAAAAACAGTATGTGACCATGTAATTAAAGACTTTGTCATAAGGCATACGTACAAGGAGGCTGAACTAAGATTGCATGGACAACTGCAAATCTGGCATTGCTTAACATTTGTAGTGTTTGACTTTGCAGTCTAAGTCATGTTCTTCTAGTGTAGTTTTTGTGTGTAAGTTTATGTATTTTTTAATTAAAAAAAGGAAAAAGTTTTAAAACAACTTCTATTCTGTACAATTAAACAACCCCCACATAATGCACACTGAATCGTCAGTATTGCAGAACAAGTTTAGCTTCAGAACTCACATTAGCAGGCAGCAAGAGAAGGCTGTTAGCCCAGAGACTGTGTACTGGGTCCAGAGGTGGATGGGGGAGACTGACCTGTCTCTCTTTCTCCCCCCTTCCAGGAAGGTGGGGTATCTACCCCATGTGGTGCCCCAGTTGGAGGGATGGGCTGCTGGAGCCATGTACAATGGTCAAGAGGGGTGACTTGAGGGAGCCCAGTATGGTTCTCTCTCTTCCTGCTGTTTCCTCAGCCCCCTAGGATGGAGTAGTTCCTGCCCCATGTGGTTAGACCACTGGGGCCATGAACCATTCCAGCGTGGTTGTTGGTGGAGTGGTTATGGGGAGCCCAGCCTATTTCTCTCCCCCTACCACCACCCTTGCAACAACTCCTCTAACAGCTCCCTACCGTTCCCAGGGCAGAGCCTCCCCCTCACCCCTCAGATATTTTCTTTTTAAAACATAGCTGTACTTTAAAAATATCTTTAAATTGAAAACAGTCATTTTAATACCAGATGTGGTATAACTTCTGTTTATGTGACTCTAATTCCCCCCTTTAATTCCACACATTGCTATAAATGTCTGTTTATCTCTAACATGTATCTCAGAAATACTTGTAATTTATAGAGTTAAAGAAAACAGTATCCACTTCTGTGTATTCTACAGGCTGCATAATTGCACCATCTCTCTTTCCAGCATCTCAAAATATAAATTGACAATATTTTTGGATTTACACTGGCCTCTTGGCCAAGGAAACTTCAGCTCTTGTTTCAGACTTGCAGTCCAGAAGCTAAAGAAACAAACCTTTTTCCAGATCTTTGTTTGTATAGCTGTCAGACAATTACATGAATATAACCAATAAGTGACTGAACTGTGGCATCTGGTTACAGCAATTGCTCCTAAGATTAAACGACATAAAATGTCAATTACGTTGTCAACATACAAATCATGTCCTGCATACCTTACTTTTTGAAAGATGTAGTTTGGACTGCACTGCACTTGAGTGTCTATTGCAGAAAATTATAGAGATGGTTTCTTCTGGTTTATTCACCCATTTAAGCCCATAAATCACCAGTTTAGATCAATGAAACAAGTCTAAAAAAGTGTATTCCTAGGTATCCTACTTACACTTTCTGTAGGTTAAGGCCCAATCTTGGTTTAGAAACTAGTATTATTACTTCTGTAAATGTTGCTGGGATGCTGTTTAACTAAAGAGACTTTCTTGAAGAGCAACTTGATTAACAGACTCCAAAAGCCATTAAAGAACAGAGCCCCACACTCCTCTTCCCATTTCACTGTTTGCACTTGAAATGTCTAAAACCCCTCAAAGTCAACTGCTGTTTATAATCTGACATGGCAACATACATCCAGTGCTATTTGCTATCTTTACAGTAAGTGTGAGTACTATGAAAAACTTGTTACCCAGACTGAAATATCTCAGGTACATGCAGTCTTGAAATAACTGACCAGTAGTATGTCAGTAAGCAAAAATAAGAAACACCATCAGCAAAGCCAACAATACCATTGAGCAACAGGGTAGCTTGACTCTTAAAGGCTGGAGGTACTGATTACTCAGTCAAAAGGCACACCTGGGTTGGATCAGGTGGTTTCCTTTTTCAATCAGCAGAAAATTACAAAGAAAGAGAAAGGCTACTGTAGCAAAGATCCTGATGTCAGTAGAGTTTTGAGGCTAGAACCTAGTGAGTACGAGGCTCCAGTGGGAAACCCTGACTAGGTTTAGGCCAGGAAGCTGAACTCAGCCAGGTAGGGTCTGGGAGTAGCCTACTAAAGCAGGGAAGGCCTGGGAGCACAATGATCAGAGACTGCTAGGACTGATCAGTCTCCAGCATAGAGTCCTGGGGTGTGGGGGATTGAGGCCAGGGCCGGCTTTAGGCCAATTCAACCAATTCCCCCGAATCGGGCCCCGCGCCTAAGAGGGCCCCGCACCCAAACCCTGCCAGTGCGCTGTACCCGGGGTGGCCCAGCTTCCCCAGGGGCAATTTAAAGGGCCTGGGGCTCCCAGTAGGGACTGGAGTCTCAGGCCCTTTAAATTGCCACCAGAGCCCCACTGCTGGAGCCCTGGGGGCTATTTAAAAAGTCTGGGGCTCCCCTTGCTTCTACAGACCCGGCCCTTTAAATAGCCCCTGGAACCCCGCCGCTTCCCCAGGGCTCCTGTGGCTATTTAAAGGGCCGGGGTGGTAGAAGCAGGGGAGCCCCAGGCCCTTTAAATAACCCCCAGAGTCCTGGGGTAGCGGGGGGCTCCAGCTGCCTCTGCTGCCCCGGTCCTTTAAATAGCCCCCGGAGCCCTGCCGTTTCCCCAGGGTTCCCATGGCTATTTAAAGGGCTGGGGCGGTGGAAGCAGGGGAGCCACGGGCCCTTTAAATAGCCCCCAAGCCCCGGGCTGCTGCAGCTACCCAGGTGGGGGAGGGAGGAGGAGGAGGCACTCACCGTACAGGGTGGGCTGTACCCCCTGTACCCACACCCCCTGCCTGCAGCCAGCCCTGCACTCCCTGCCCTGCCTGCAGCCCGCCCCTGCCCGCACCAGCCCCGCACCTCCTGCCCTGTCTCCAGACAACCCCTGCTGCACCCCCCTGCCTGAAGCCAGCCAGTCCAGCACTCCTCTGTCTCCAGGCCTGCCAACCCTTGCCGCACCCCCCTGCGGCCCTGCCTGAAGCCAGCCAGCCCACCCCACATCCCCGTCTCCAGCCAGCCCCACACCCCTTGCCCTGCTTGCAGCCAGACCCTACCTCCAGCCAGCCCCATGTCCACTGGTGCCCTGCAGTTCCCAGGGCAGTAATCCTGCACACCTGCTTCAATGAGAGGGGCAGGGAACAGCTTGGACCCACACCTGTGCACACCCTAGGGTGACCAGACAGCAAGTGTGAAAAATTGGATAGTAGGATCCTATATAAGAAAAAGACCCCCAAATCGGGACTGTCCCTATAAAATCTGGACATCTGGTCACCCTAGCACACCCCCAGGGAGTGGTGGGGACCCACACATGTGAAACAGAGCTCATTTCTAGTTCAGGCTCATCTTTTTAAAAAAGAACTTTAGGTAGGGTTAACGTACATCCGTATTTTCCCAGACATGTCCAGCTTTTTGCTTCTTAAATCGCCATCCGGGAGGAATTTTTAAAAATACGGACGTATGGTAACCCTATTGGTACAAAAAATACATACTGTGGCACATCCCTTAAAGCAGAACTTTTTACAGGGAACCGGTTGCTAAGAAATGAAAGGCTTTTTTTTACGTTTTTTTTTTTTTTTTAGTCATCCCTGCCGGGGCCCCGCCGAAAATGTTCGAATTGGGCCCCGCACTTCCTAAAGCCGGCCCTGATTGAGGCTACAGGGGGAAAAGGCTGGGGAGTGATCTGATAAGAAGCTAAAATGAATGGATTGTGTTTCAGTAGTTTTGAATTTTGAGTATATTTTATCTGAATAAACCCAGACCTCCAGAAGGGATGTTGTGGGTGGACAAAAGGGTGTGGAAATTGTTAAGAAGCCCTTTAGGGGAAGGTGAGGGAAATGAGACAGGCTGGCTGTAGGGTGACCCCAGGCCAGGGGAGGGTTGGGAGGCAGTGGGCCTGATCACCAATACTCTATGTAGCACCCTTCGTCGAAGGATCTCGAAGAGCCTTGCAAACCTGCTTGTTGAATGTATTAATTCTCACAGGATTTCCTTGAGGCCTTATGTGACTGTTTGTGAAACAGAAGCATAAAGAGTTTATTTGACTTCCCTAGGATCACAGTAAATGAACCCAAGAGTCCTGATTCCTCATCTTTTCTACCCAGCAGACTACCCTGCTGTCCTTCAGATAACCCTAATCCCCTTCTCTGCTAGCGCCCAAACTGGAAAAGCAAACAAGGAAGCGCCCGGAGAGTAACTAACAATTAAAATACTCTGACAAAACGCTCTTGTTGCCGGGGGCTCTGGTGCAGGGCTATGTACGGTCACGCTGCGGGGTGCAAGCCACACCAGTGAGGGCTTGTGTTACTGCCTGGATCCCTGGGTGCCATGAACGCGCTGCTGCTGCTGTAGCTCACAGCCCGAACACCGCTAGTCCGCTGGGCCCTCGGGGCTGCTTCACGGCCCCTTCCCGAGCACAGGGCAGGACCGGCGGGCGGGCTGCGGCATCAAATCCCTTCACGCCCGAGGCGAGGCGAGGCGGGCCGGGCCGGAGCCCAGGGGCGAGAGGCCCCGCCGCGCCACACTCAAGATGGCGGCTCGCCGCGCATCTCTCCCTCCCCGTTCCCGGCAGTGACTTCCGGAGAGAGAGAGGGCGCCCGTCCCATGGTAACTGCGCTGCGCTGGGGACGCTACCGGGGCCGCTCACCCGCTTCCTGCCGCACAGAGACAACCGCGGCGTGGGGCGGGGGTAAGAGAGAGAAAGGCGGGCCCCGCCCCCCCCGGAGGGCCCCGCGCCGGGCAGAAGCCAGGTGCACCCCGCCCCCGCCCGGGGGGCTGCGGGTGAGACGCCCCCCGGCTGCATTGCCCGCGGGGAGGGAATCACCACTCGCACCCCGGGGGCTCCTCTCGGGAGGGATGGGGGGGGTCTCGCCGGGCTGCCCGAGCCGCCTCGGTGTGATGGGACCTGGGCTGCCCGAGCCGGCTGCCCCGCTGTGGCGGGTCGGGGGCGGGCTGGCCCTGAGCCCTGCCCGGCGTAGGCCTGGCCGAGCCGCCCGGTTCCCCCGGCTCCTGTTTCGTGCGCACGGGGGTGGGTGGGGTTATTCCGCCGCGCGTGACTCGCTGCCCGGTGTGGGATGTGCCCCGCTCCGGTCCTTGCGTGGGGGCCGCCGGGCCGAGGGGAGGGAGGTGGCTGTGCCGTGACAGCGAGTTCGGCTCCGAGCTGGGCTTGAGAGCGGCCCCCCGCGCTGTTCCCGGGCCGGGAACCCGGACACAACCCCAGGCGTTTCTTGTAGCAACGGCGTGTAAGCAGCCTGTGGGGATGTGTCTTGAAACCGGCATATGTGGTGGCTTGTTGGCTTCATGGCTCCTTCACTGTGTGTGCGGGAGCATCTGTTTCATGTGTAGGTGCAAGTGCCTCCAGACTTGGGGTAGCAATAGGGGTGGCCTTGGGCTTATCAGATCTCTTCTCCCTTTCTCCCCCATCTCAGTACCGGTAATAATACTAGGGTACTTGGGTTTGTCATGGATTTAGAAGTACTTGTGAGAGAGATTTTCCGTGGATAGTATCCCATTGTTAAGATTTTCCAATCATTTGCCTAGTCTCCTCGTCCTTTTGTAACCTTCTTCCCAAATAGGTTGAAATTCTAGCTTGGGAAGAGATTAGCAATGCCTCTGATACTTAGGGTGACCAGATGTCCCGATTTTACAGGAACAGTCCTGATTTTTTTGGTCTTTTTCTTATATAGGCTGCTATTACCCCCCTACCCCCTCTCCTGATTTTTCACATTTGCTGTCTGGTCACCCTACTGATACTTTATCTGGGACTGTCACTGCTGTAGGAAAACTCATTGTAGGAAAAGTAGTATTTCTATCTTTGCAGTGATTCTAGGATGAAGTTAGTCACTGATGGGAGCGATGGAGACCTCTAGTGTATTTGCAAAGTACTGAATACTTAGTGCTTGTCAGGCGATGGGGGGGATGACTTACCTGACAACCACCTGGGCCTGAGATAGGACACAGCAAATATTACTATATTTAAAGCGGTGCTAAATGAATAGCCTTGGTTCGTTCTTCTGTCCCTTATCTAAAAAGCCATGCATAAGAAGTGACTTGATCTTTGCATTCATTCCTAAATATGTGTGTACATTAAGAATTTAGTCTTTAGCATTCATATTAACATGGATAGTACTGAAATCTGATGAGACTTGAACATGCTCTTGGATGCTGGTTATATTTTGAAAAGTTATTCTCCTTTCCCCCCAAAACAAGTTGTGGATATAGACTAACATGGCTACCTCCTGATCCTTTCCCCCAGTTTATATTCTAGGACATGATGTGGTTCTGAGGCTGCATGAAGGAATTAGAAACTGTGTATAATTTGGCAGGCTGCTTCATTTAGAGACACATCATATCTCTTCTCTTGTGTAATAGTTTCTCATGACATCCTTCTGATGTGTAAAAGCAGGGCTTAAAAACTTCAGGCACCTGCTAGTTAGGAGCAAACATGAAAGATGGAGTAGGGGCACTGTTAAAGGATGATGTCCTGATGAAAATAACAACCTGTTCTCCTGCCCTTCTTCTGCTGAGAAGAGGAAGGGAAAGGGTGCTGGGATTCCTATTGTTCCTGGACTGTTGGCAGGGATGGAGGGGAATCTTATATTAGCCGTTAGGTATATAAGTAATTTTTCTCTGAAACACTGCACTACTGTTCTAGATACAAGTTGTAAAGCAGGTTAACATCTTTAGTTATGGCAAAAATACTGCTACAAGCACTAGACCAGCAAATGCCAACATGCTAAGCACCTGGGCTGTCAATGGACCTACAGTACTCTCACACATGCTTCACTTTAAATTAGGGCTGTCAATTAATCACAGTTAACTCACTTGATTAACTCAAAACAATTAAAAAAAATAATTGTGATTGATCACACTGTTAAACAATAGAATACCAATTGAAATTTATTAAATATTTTGGGATGTTTTTCTACATTTTCAAATATAATCGATTTCAATTACAACACAGAATACAAAGTGTACAGGGCTCACTTGTGTTATTTTTTTATCGTTTTTACAGTGCAAATATTTGTAAACAAAAGATAGTATTTTTCAGTTCACCTCATACAAGTACTGTAGTGCAATCTCTTTATCATGAAAGCGCAACTTACAAATGTAGGGTTTTTTTTATTATGTAACTCCACTCAAAAACAAAACAGTGTAAAACTTTAGTCTACAAGTCCACTCAGTCCTACTTCTTGTTCAGCCAATCACTAAGAGAAACAAGCTTGTTTATATTTATGGGAGATAATACTGCCCACTTCTTAATTACAGTGCACCTGAAAGTGAGAACAGACATTCACATGGCACTGTTATAGCTGGTGTTGCAAGATATTTACGTGCCAGATACCTCTTCATGCTTTGGCCATCATTCCAGAGAATATGCTTCCATGCTGATGACACTCGTTAAAAAATGTGTTAATTAAATTTGTGACTGAACTCCTTGGGGGAGAATTGTATGTCTCCTGCTCTGTTTTACCCACATTCTGCCATATATTTCATGATATAGCAGTCTCGGGTGATGACCTAGCATGTTGTTCGTTTTAAGAACATTTTCACTGCAAATTTGACAAAATGCAAAGAAGATACCAATGTGAAATTTTTAAAGATCGCTACAGCACTTGACCCAAGACTTAAGAATTTGAAGTGCCTTCCAAAATCTGAGAGGGGTGAGGTGTGGAACATGCTTTCGGAAGTCTTAAAAGAGTAAAACTCTGATGTGGAAACTACAGAACCCAAGTCACCAATAAAAAAGAAAATCAACCTTCTGCTGGTGGCATCTGACTCCGATGATGAAAATGAACATGCAATGGTCCGCACTGCTTTGGATGGTTATCGAGCAGAACCTGTCATCAGCATGGACATGTCCTATGGAATGGTGGTTGAAGCATCAAGGGACATATGAATCTGTAGTATATCTGGCATGTAAATATCTTGTGACGCCGGCTACAACAGTGCCATGCGAATGCCTGTTCTCACGTTCGGGTGACATTGTAAACAAGAAGCAGGCAGCATTATGTTGGGAGGTATAGCTCAGTGGTTTGAGCATTGGCCTGCTAAACCCAATGTTGTGAGTTCAATCCTTGAGGGGGCTATTTAGGGAATTGGGGTAAAAATCTGTCTGGGGATTGATCCTGCTTTGAGCAGGGGGTTGGACTAGATGACCTCCTGAGGTCCCTTCCAACCCTAATATTCTATGATTCTATATCAGGGGTCGGCAACCTTTCAGAAGCGGTGTGCCGAGTCTCCATTTATTCACTCTAATTTAAGGTTTCGCGTGCCGGTAATACATTTTAATGTTTTTTAGAAGGTCTCTCTCTATAAGTCTATATATTATATAACTAAACTAGGTTGTATTGTAAGATAAACAAGGTTTTCAAAATGTTTAAGAAGCTTCATTTAAAATGAAATTAAAATGTTGATCTTACGCTGCCGGCCCGCTCAACCTGCTGCTGGTCTGGGGTTCTGTTCACCTAGGCCGGCAGCGAGCTGAGCGAGGCCTGCGGCCGGGACCCCGGCTGGCAAGGGTCCGTCAGCCAGAACCCCAGACCAGCAGCGGGCTGTGTGGGGCCGGCAGCCAGGACCCAGAGGGCTGGGGGCGGGCTGGAGTCAGGGCAGAGGGGGGGCTAGGTATGGGTGGGGGTGCCAGAGTCAGGGCTAGGGTTGTGGGGGGGAGGGGATGAAGGAGTCAAGCAGAGGGCTGGGTGTGTATGAGGGAGGTACAGGGCTCAGGGCAGGGGCCTGGGGGGTGTGCGGGGCTCAGGGCAGAGGGTGTGGTGTGTGTGTGGGGGGTGGGGGGGTCAGGGCTCGGTGACTGCCCCCCTAAGAACTCCCAACACCGCTGCTCCTTGTCCCCTGACTACCCCCTTCTGGGACCCCTGCCCCCAACTGCCCCCCAGGACCCCATGCCCTATCTAAACCTCCCTGTTCCTTGTCCCTGGACTGGACCCTACCCCCTACCTGTCCCCTGACTACCCCGACCCTTATCCACACCCCCATCCCCAAACAGACCCCCAGGACTCCCATGCCCCATCCAACCTCTCCCCGCCCCCTGACAGGACCCCCAGAACTCCCGACCCATCCAACCCCCCTCACCCCTGCCTTCTGACAGGACCCCCAGAACTCCCAACACATACAACCCCCCCCAGCTCCTTGTCCCCTGACCAACCCCTCCAGAGACCCCCCCCATCCTAACGGCCCCCCCCCAGGACCCTTCTTTCTCCCGGTCCCCTGACCGCCCTGACCCCTATCCACCCCCTACCCCCTCACAAACCCCAGGACTCCCATGCCCCATCCAACCCCCCCTGCTCCCTGACTGCCTCCTCCAGAGACCCCTGCACCTAGCCCCCCCCATCCAACCCACCCTGCTCCCTGTCCCCTGACTGCCCCCACCCCTTATCCAACCCCCCCAGCCCTGGGCCCTTTACCTTGAGGCTCCATGCAGAGCCAGACACGCTGCCCCGTGGGAGAGCACAGCTCTGGCCCTCAGAGCGCTGCGCACGGCGGCGGAAGAGCTCCAGTTGAGCAGGGAGCGTGTCTGCCTCCCCGTGGAGCCAAATGCTGCCCCGCGGGAGCGCACAGCCCCAACCCCCAGAGTGCTGCGCATGGCAGCAGGGCTCCAGGGGAGGGGAGAAGGCGGGAGAGGGGCCATCAGTTTGCTGCGCTTGGCCTGGCGCTCCGGCCCGGAAGCGCGGACCCCGCGGCTTGCTGTGCCGGGAGAGTGGGGCCATTTGCCCACCCCGTGTGCACGGCTATGCTTTTGCTCCCTGCCCCTGCGGCGGGAGCAGAGGGCAGAGGAGAGCGGGTTGGGCTGGGCAGGATTTTTAATGGCATGCTGGAGTCACGGCAGGCTCCAGCGTGCCATTAAAAATTGGCTCGCGTGCCGTCTTTGGCACACGTGCCATAGGTTGCCAACCCCTATTCTTCTTCGAGTGATTGCTCCAATGCATTCCAGTTAGGTGTGCGCGCCGCGCGTGCACGGCTTCTCCGGAACTTTTTTACCCTAGCTACTCCGGCGGGCCGGCTGGCGCCCCCTGGAGTGGCGCCGCTATGGCGCCGGTTATATACCCCAGCCGGCCCGTCCGCTCCTCAGTTCCTTCTTACCGCCCGTGACGGCAGTTGGAACTGTGGAGTGCTAAACAGTTCTCCAAGTCCCTAGCTTTCTCTCTTCTTCATCGTTGTATATAGTTACCATAGTTAGTTGTAGTTATTTAGTTAGTATAGTTAGTGTTAGATAGATAAGGTAAAAAGGGTTTTTTTCCCCTTTTTTGCCTTAGCCGGTGCGGGCTCATGCCCAAAGCACTGGGCTTTAAACCCTGCACGGTGTGCCAGAGACCGATGCCCGTGGGAGACCCGCACGACGCCTGTCTCCGCTGCTTGGGCGAAGGGCACCGAACAGACAAGTGCCCGATCTGCTCGAAGTTCAAACCGCGGACCCGCAAGGATCGAGATACCCGCCTAAAGCAGATCCTCATGGAGGCGTCTCTTCAACCAGCGGCACCGCCCGCACCGGTCCCGCGGCCTCCTCCCGTGCAGGACACACCGCCGGCACCGAGTCGCTCCACGTCTGCGGTATGCATACGCCGGTGACGCAGCGCAGGCCATTCCGCCCACAGTCTTCCCGGTATCAGTCGCGGTACCGACCCTACCCGGCTCGGCGACCGGCCCAAAATCGCCGTCGCCCATCGGGCAACCGCCGAAACCAGGGCCAGGCCGCTTCCAAAGCCCCGCACGCGGCCAAGCAACCCTTTTGATGGGATGCACGAGGGCTGCACATCACTCTCCCCTCCGGATCCTTCCCGTTTATTTCACGACCGCCTCTCCCGCTTCTTCTCGGCGTGGTCCCGTGTGACGTCGGACAGCTGGGTACTCAGCACGGTCCACTCGGGATACCGTCTCCAGTTTGTTTCACCCCCTCCTTCCCACCCACCTTCCCTGTCCCTCTTCAGGGACCCCTCTCACGAGCAAGTCCTCATACAAGAGGTCCAGACTCTGTTGAGCGTGGGTGCCATCGAGGAGGTGCCTCCCTCCAGGCGGGGCAGGGGATTTTACTCCAGGTATTTCCTCATCCCCAAGGCGAAAGGCGGGCTACGTCCTATCCTGGACCTTCGCGGGCTGAACAGATACCTGCTCAAGCCCAAGTTCCGCATGGTCACCTTGGGGACCATCATTCCCTCCCTGGATCCGGGAGACTGGTTTGCTGCCCTCGACATGAAGGACGCCTACTTCCATGTCGCTATCTACCCCCCTCATCGGCGCTACCTTCGGTTTGTGGTCAACGACGCCCACTACCAGTTCGCCGTGTTGCCGTTCGGCCTGTCGACCGCCCCCAGAGTGTTCACCAAATGCATGGCGGTCGTCGCCGCAGCCCTACGACGGAGTCAGATACATGTTTACCCGTATCTGGACGACTGGCTGATTCGAGGTCAGTCCCGACAACTGGTGGGGAATCAGCTGACAGAGATCCTGGCTCTCTTTCGGCGGCTCGGCCTTCTCATCAACATCGACAAGTCCACTTTGATTCCGACACAGCGCGTCGAATTCATCGGCGCGGTCCTCGACTCCACGGTGGCCAGAGCCTCTCTCCCTCGAGCTCGGCACCAGACAATGGTCTCCCTCATCCGGGACCTCGTCAATTTCCCGACTACGACGGTGCGGTCATGCCTTCGCCTCCTAGGCCACATGGCATCATGTACGTATGTCACCGCGTATGTGCGGCTCCACCTCCATCCGTTCCAGTCCTGGCTCGCGACGGTGTACCGCCCGTGTCGCGACTCCATCGACATGGTGGTCACGGTCAACAGGACGACCCTCGACTCCCTCCGCTGGTGGCTCGACCCGGAGGTCGTGTGCACCGGAGTCCCGTTCCACCCTCCTCGGCCATCTGCAACGTTGACCACGGACGCCTCTGCGCTCGGATGGGGGGCTCACCTGGGGGACCTTCACACTCAAGGCCTCTGGTCAGCGCACGAGCTCGCACTCCACATCAATGTCCGCGAGCTCCGAGCGATCCGCTTCGCATGTCACACCTTTCGGTCCAACCTGCACGGCCGCTGTGTGACAGTGTTCACGGACAATACAACAGCAATGTTCTACGTGAACAAGCAGGGCGGAGCCCGCTCGTCCCCCCTCTGCAAGGAAGCGATCCTCCTGTGGGACTTCTGCGTGACCCACTCCATTCACCTGGAAGCGTCTTTTCTTCCGGGAGTGCAGAACACGCTGGCCGACCATCTCAGCAGGTCGTTTCTCTCCCACGAGTGGTCCCTTCGTCCCGACGTTGCACACACGATCTTCCAGAGGTGGGGGTTTCCCCGGGTCGACCTATTCGCCTCCAAGGCGAACAGGAAGTGTCTCCAGTTCTGCTCGTTCCGGGTCACTCGCCGGGCTCTCTGTCGGACGCCTTCCTGTATCCCTGGGAGACTCACCTCCTCTACGCCTTCCCTCCGTTCCCGCTCGTACACAGAGTGCTCCAGAAGCTTCGGAGGGATCGAGCCACCGTCATACTCGTGGCTCCGGCCTGGCCGAGGCAGCATTGGTACACCCTGCTCCTCGAGCTCTCCGTTCGGGATCCCATCCCGCTCCCGTTGTGGCCGGACCTCATCACGCAGGACTTCGGCAGGCTCCACCATCCGAACCTGCAGTCCCTCCATCTTACAGCCTGGTACCTGCGTGGTTGACCCACGCAGAGAGGGATTGTTCGGCGGCCGTGCAGCAAGTCCTGTTGGAAAGCAGAAAGCCTTCCACTCGTTCCACCTACCTGGCGAAATGGAAGAGGTTCGCACTCTGGTGTGACCAACAGGGGCTCAACCCATTCGTGGTACCGGTCCGTACCATCCTGGACTACCTCTGCTATCTTAAGGAGCAAGGTTTGGCGGTTTCCTCCTTGAGGGTCCACCTCGCAGCAGTGGCCGCCTTTCGTCCGTCGGTGGAGAGTCGCTCCGTCTTTTCCAATCCGATGGTCTCCCGCTTCCTGAAAGGCCTCGACCGCTTATACCCGCCGGTTCGACGTCCTGCCCCGACCTGGGACTTGAACCTCGTCCTGGCCAGACTCATGTGTCCACCATTCGAGCCTATGGCCACATGCTCTCTCCTTTACCTCTCCTGGAAGACGGCCTTCCTGGTTGCCATAACATCGGCAAGATGAGTATCGGAGCTCCGAGCGTTGACGGTGGGCCCGCCCTACACCGTCTTCCACGCAGATAAGGTGCAGCTTCGTCCTCACCCGGCCTTCCTGCCAAAGGTGGTCTCGGCTTTCCACCTTAATCAAGACATCTTTCTTCCGGTCTTCTTCCCGAAGCCCCATACCACGCCTCGGGAACAACAGCTCCACACCCTCGACGTCCGTCGAGCGCTTGCTTTTTACATCGAGCGGATGAAGCCCTTCCGGCGTTCCACACAGCTCTTCGTAGCAGTCGCCGATCGCATGAAAGGCGAGCCGGTCTCTTCCCAGCGCATCTCCTCCTGGGTAACGCAATGCATCCGGACATGCTACGAGCTGGCTCACGTGACACCGTGCCGCCTCACCGCTCACTCCACGAGAGCGCACGCCTCGTCTACCGCCTTCCTGGCCCATGTCCCTATCCAGGACATCTGCAGAGCGGCCACCTGGTCTTCGGTCCACACCTTCGCCTCCCACTACGCGTTGGTGCAGCAGTCTAGAGACGACGCAGCCTTTGGCTCTGCGGTATTACACTCCGCCACGTCTCACTCCGACCCCACCGCCTAGGTAAGGCTTGGGAATCACCTAACTGGAATGCATTGGAGCAATCACTCGAAGAAGAAGAGACGGTTACTCACCTGTAGTAACTGTTGTTCTTCGAGATGTGTTGCTCCAATCCATTCCAGACCCGCCCTCCTTCCCCACTGTCGGAGTAGCCGGCAAGAAGGAACTGAGGAGCGGACGGGCCGGCTGGGGTATATAACTGGCGCCATAGCGGCGCCACTCCAGGGGGCGCCAGCCGGCCTGCCGGAGTAGCTAGGGTAAAAAAGTTCCGGAGAAGCCGTGCACGCGCGGCGCGCACACCTAACTGGAATGGATTGGAGCAACACATCTCGAAGAACAACAGTTACTACAGGTGAGTAACCGTCTCTTCTATATTCTGGAAATGTAAACAAATGTGTTTGCCTCAGTGGCTTAACAAGAAGTAGAACTGAGTGGACTTGTAGGCTCTAATTGTTTCAAAGGGAGTTGGTGCTATTTGTTGAATAGATTGGAAGCCACAGAAAAACACATCAGTGATTATAGCATCATGTTGTATTTTGTACAATATTTGTGAGAGTAAAGGAGAAAGCCTTAGTGATGAGTGGGAGGCTGAGGTGCAGAGACTTGCTCCATGATTTGAGCAACCAGCAAAGCATCCAATACAAAATGCAAACAGCCGGGACAGTATTATCAGGGATGCCTGTTGCTCTTATTTGGAGGCTCGGGCCTGGATTGTGCAGTGGTACATCCAGCTACTAATTCCTGGAGGGGGAGGGGGGTTTGAAGTCTTTTGTTCAGTTCAGTGTAGTTTATGGGTGGTGGAAGTGCAACAGAGCCAGCAGCCCCTATTGCACCTACTGTCTTTGCCTACATTTGTTTATAAAGCCCTATCAATTAATGCCAACATAATTTTCTGTGTAAAATGAACTGTCGTCAACTCCATATGAAGGTAACAAGCAGAAGTGAACATTCAACTGAAACAAAGCTGAAAAACAGCTTTAAATTATGACACACTATATTAAACAGCAATCTATTATCTCACTACAAAGAACCCTTTCATTATATTACCAGTGAAACAAAACAGTCAAGTGCAACAGTGCAATGCCGGCACAACACAAAGGGGCAAGTTTAAATTTACAGGCGAGTATATGTCTTTGCTCAACCTCTTCTGGTTTGTGGGCCTTCTGGTGTGGCATGCTGAGGTTTGAAGTTACAATGGGCAATAGAGGGCTCAAATGAGCTGGGATCCCAATTGCCATTGTTTTCAGTGCCCTCAGCTTAGGTCTGAGAGGGGAATGGCTGGAAGCACTGCAGTAGGGCATTTTGGCTTTGTATTGCGTCCAGGAGTTGCCTCTGCATCTCCTTCTTGCTACTCTGAAACCTCTTTGTATGCTGTTTTTGGACATGGCAATGCTTTCCCTGGCAATGGCCATACTGTCCTTTGCCACTGCATCAATCTCTCAGTGCTCAGATACTGCTTCCAACTCTCTGCATTTTGGGCTTTTTTGGGGGGGCCTCTGTATTGATGCCACAAACATTTTATCATAAGCTTTCTCCCCCTCAGGTTTGCCAGCCATTCTGCTGTTGATAAGGGCCCTGTCCTTGAGTCTGTCCCATGCAGGTGTCATTGATGTGCGGGTATTTAAAAAAAAAAAAAAAAGCAGCTATTGTTCCTAGTCTAGGAGGGCTCTGATAACTTTTTTTTAGATGCATTTCTGCCTTTACCTCCTTGAGATTCTTCCATCCCGAGGATTCCCCGAGACTGGGTAAATGGTGTGTGCTGTGGGTTTGTTGTCTGTGCTTCATATGCTGTGTGGCTGGGGCAGGGATGGAGTTGGAAATTATGTTCCTGGTCTGGCTTTGCTGTGCTTATGGAGGATGAAATGGATAATAATCACCTCTACGTAACATTTAGGTTGGGACTCTTTGGTTTTGATGATATACTGGGACAGGTAAATTTGCTTTCCTTCTAAATCAGAAGGAAAGCAAATTTGTAAGTAGCAAAATCTACTGCAAATAAAAACCCCTAAATTGTGGCCAGCTCTACGTAATACAAAAAAATGCGAGTTCAATATCAAGGTTATGCTTCTGCTCCACTGAGCTACAATAAGAGTGTGAAATATGGGAGCCATATAATGGTGTGGGGAGGGAAATGGAGAGAAATTGAAATTTTTCTACTTTCTGATAGATGGGATGAAAATATTATTTCTATATGGAGAATAAGATGCCAGGGTTTCTTATCTGTAGATTTGAGACCATGCCATGACCAGCTCTTTGGTAGCCACCAGTGTCCCCAGAAAATGGCATGTCTAACTCTCCTTGGCTGGTGGGAGGGTCACTGTAGCAGGAACAAAAGAGAGTGAAATGAAGGAGGTGATCCCAGAGGGCCCCAGGAAGAAAGAGAAGGCAGTCAAATTAGTAACTCCCAAAAGTCTTAACATGTAAGAGGTGAGAAATAAGACAATAAAAGAACAAAGGTAAAACAACATATGCAAACACTTACAGTTCTCATAATGTTACCCTTTCCCATGAGGAGGCGGCTGAATGACTCTCAGTAATGTTTCTCATATGTTAACTGTAGGTCTTAGTAGTGTGCATTTCTTTTCCGCCAAACCCTTAAAACTGTGATAAGGTTGTAGAGTTAATCAGACATCTGAGTTGTTAATATTGTTGAACATTAAATGTAGTGGTCATTTCAATAAAATGCAAAAATAACGAAGTACAGAGATCTCTCTTCAAATTGATCAATAGCATTCATTTGGTTTAGCAACTGCTATTATTCTTTAGTTCAATGACCATATGGGATTTCTAACATTTAGCGTGACTTGCTTGCCTGTGACCAGTTTTTATAATGTCAACTGTTCTTTGGTAATAGTATTTAACTTTTGCCGCACCTATAAGCGGGAGTAAAATTACTTTTTTGGCTAAGTACTATATAAACAGATAATTTTCAGTTTGCACCATAAGAGTAGATTAAGAAGGCTATTTCCAACAAGATGATGATAATTTTGTAGGCATTTCAGAACTAAGCATATTACTGCATATGTAACACTTTGAAGATGTTAAGTGCTTATTATCAAAAAGTTGTGTGACAGAATCCCTCTTCAGCAGTAAGTAAAATATTTCATAACTTATTTTTAAGCTTTGGAGGCTTCTCGAGTCTAACAGTTTGCCCTCTTAAATGATCTTTCTTGTGAAGTCTGTAAATTAATAATTCCTTTGTCGCTTATATTTTAACATTGTCTCTTGGCTAGAATTGGAACCGAATTTTATGGATGCACATTCTGAATTTTGTGGTTATAGTAACCTGAAAAGGATGTGACTGTAGATGCTAGTTGGGAAGACAGTTAATACTATTTTTATTTTAGTATGCTATCTCTGACACAGCTTAGAAATGACATGGAATTATGCAAAATGAATGGTTAAATATCTGAGGAGTGAGTTAACTTTATTATTTCTACAAAATATCTCATAGATTTTAGTCAAACTGATTAAAGTGAAATAGCTTTTATAATAATGAAGATCTGAAAAATATCTGAGTTACACTTCAGTCATTGATGACATATAGTAAATTTCACTCTTAGGGAAAGAGGCTACTTAGATAAGATGTACATGTACATCCTGAACAGCTTGTAATATATTAAGTGCTACTTCACACCTTACTGTTTAACCCTTCCCATCTGTCCTATAGAAGGGCAACAGGGAAGGCCCTCAATCTTTCTTAAGACTAGAGAAAGTATTAATTTCATAACGATATGCTAAAAACCCCAAGATTAACATCCTCTATTCAAATTTAGAGAGAGGGTCTGTGATGCTTTGGGGTTCAACCCAGACCATTAAGGGGTTTTCACCACCTGCCCTGCAATTCCAGATACCTTAAATGCTATGCTGCTGTGGCTCACAGCCTGGACACCAACTGTCAGCCTTACAAGCATGTAGGTCACATCCTGGCATCCACCATCCAATTACTTTTTGCAGCATGACCCCATCCCCCAGTCCGGAGTTTCCCCAAAACCATCTGCCCTGTTGTGTCCAGCCCTCTCCTGGAACACTCCTAGAAGTTAAATTCGCTGCTCCTTTAAAGAGACAGTAAACAGCAACTCATTAATTTAGCTGGGGTTTGTCAAGTGCTCTTATTTCGATCAAAGTACTGAACTGTCTGACAATAAAACAAGTTTATTCAACAAAATGTTGTAGGTTTAAGTGACACCAAGTATAAGGAATAAGGATAGAAAAGATTACAAACAAAAGCAAAAATATGCATTTAACACTAAAACTGAATTTCAGCAAGTTACAATCCTTGCCTAAACAGGTTTCTCATCTATATTCAGTCCCCTTAGTTGAAGGATCAATCGTTCTGTGACTTGGGGTATGGCTACACTTACGGTTTGCAGCGCTGGTAGTTTGCAGCGCTGGTCATCCAGCTGTGTAGGAGCAGCGCTGGTGTGTGGCCACACTCACAGCTACCAGCGCTGGTGTGGGGCCACATTTGCAGTGCTGTTGGGAGTGCTGCATTATGGGCAGCTATCCCAGCATTCAAGTGGCAACAACGTGCTTTTCAAAAGAGTGGGGTGGAGGGTGGTGTACTGTGACAGGGAGCGGGGAAGATAGAGAGAGTGGATTTTTGCAGCCAACACTGTGTGTTAGCTTCCTGGATTGAAAAATCACAAAATGTTCGCGAACCCTTAGTCCTAATTGCAAACAGCCTGCATCCAACGCTGTTTCTCTGTCAAGCAAACATTCACTCCCTGCCTCTCATTTGCTCGTTCACAGCCAGGTACAGATAGCTCCTGTTTGCTGTGATCAGTGTTTGTTTTTTTAGATAAGCAGTTCAATGGAGCTCCGATCGGAGTTCACAACAAAACAAAGAGAGGCTGCATAACAAAACAAAGAGAGTAATTTATAAAAGCATTCTGGGATACATCCTTATACCCTGGAGGCCAATCACAGCGCTGGTGTGTGGCCACACTTGATGACCAGCGCTGCAGCACCAGCGCTGCAATCCTTATTCCCCATGCTGAGTGAGGTGTACGGCCAGCGCTGCAGCCAGGGAGTTGCAGCGCTGGAAGTGCCCTGCAGGTGTGGCCACTTACTAATTGCAGCGCTGGTGGAGGCTTTCCAGCGCTGCAACTCGCCAGTGTAGCCATACCCTTGAAGAGCTCTGGCCCCTTTAGTCCCTCAAGCGATGGATGCCAAAATGGCTTTTTCTCTCTCCTTATATCTTCCCAAAGTTCAATGGCCCTACTTCAAGAGGCAGGAAGGCTTCTGGAAGATGCAGTCTCCCTCCCCCGTCAAGATAGTTAATCATTTTTCCCCACTTGCTTTCTTGATGACTTTATTGAGTTTGCATGTAAATACGCTTTTCTTTCTCTTTGGTCACATCTTGCTTAATTTACATCCGAGATGCATTCAAGCAGGCAGAACCACATTCTTTTGTTTGGAACAGGGGTAGGCACAGCTTGGTAAATACGTTTTAATAACCTATTTGCAGCACATCTCTATAACACCCTTTGTGAGTTTCCTGTTCATACATCATGCAAGAATATTAATGATCAGTGAATGATTAGTTTTCCAGCAGTGATTTATTACATGTGACCTTTTGGGTATATATCATGACAACAATGTACTAGTTGGCACTGGGGTGCTCTTAGGGTCACAGGTTTGCATGCTTCATGGGTGCTGTTAGGGTCACAGGTTTGAGTGCTTCATGAGTTGGGTAGACTGATCTTATTACACATAGGATGGGCTCTTTGTATTCTTCCGTTCTACCCCACAATGTCAGCCAATTTCTCATTCCCCCTCTGCCCTTTTTCTAGGGACTCCCCGCAACTACCCTCAATCTCACCTCTGTCTGTGGCTCTGTGTGTCCCCCTCATTACCCTTTCCTCCCGTACAGAGGTCCACAACTCTCCCCCATACTAGCACCCCTATGTCACCACCTTCTTCCCAGGGCAGGTGATGTGTCCCGTATCCCCTCTACCAGGTTCCCCCAGTCTCCCCTCCATCAGGGTTCTGAGTGTCCTCCATTCCCCCCACATCCATTCCAGGATTCCCCGTTCTCCCCCTACATGGCAGGGGGTCTTTGTGCGCCCATATTCTCCCCTTTCCCCTTCATGCTTTCCTCCTCCCATGGTTTGTGTGCTCCCCATTATCCTCTCCCCCCCCGACTATAGCAGGGTCCCCTATTCTCCACCATACCAGAGGCTGTGTGCATTCCTCCACCCCATTATTATATTTTCTGTCCAGGGAAGAAATCATTCAGGGTGTCCACTTTGGGAGACTAGGCAGAGCGAGATGATATAGGAATATTGTTATGTGGGAAGTCATGGGGGTCATCAACCAGTTGTTTATTCTGTAGACAACTGCAGAGGTGCTTGAGGCCTTGGCTGTACTAATCCGGTGTCAATGACTCCATGTGTCTCCCATTTTCCCCCAAATCAATAGGGTTCTGCTCATTGATGCCTGTAACATTGCCTGAAATTTGGGAACTGATTGGCTGCGGCGTTCAAAAGATGCAGCATTACAGGCAGACAAACACTGAAATGCCATTGAATTGAATATTAGGCTTTTGCAAGCTTGGCCAGTGAGATGTCTGTTTTGATCTTATGTGTAGGTAAAATGAATGACTAAGTAGCCAAAACTATGGTGATTGTCATCAGAAATGTAGGTGGTAATGATAAACATTCCATGTGAGAAGAGTAAGTTTCTATTAGCCACAAGATAGGGTCAAGTTAGGGAAAAAAAAAATTTCCACGCAGCCCTAGGCTACAGAAATCTGACCTGGGCAAGTGAAATTTAATTATTGGCCAGGTGAAGCGTGGTCTAACACTCAACTCACTGACTCCTGTTTGCCTGGTTTGCCTGTCATGCTGCGTCCGACCAATTCAGAAATGTCAGGGAAATTTCTAGGCATCAATGGGCATAACCTTATTGATTTTTCGTGCAAATCTGAACACAGAAAAGCCTGATTGACAGGCTGCCTTGTGCTGCAAGCAGAGGAATCTTTCTGCTGCCTCCTGCTGCTGCCTACACATACCAGAGGCAGCAGCTTAACTTCCTGTGTGGAGATATTGTCCGTAGCCTAGACTCTTAACAGAAATAGGAGAGCCTTACTGGGGTGGGGGGAGAGTAACATGAGCAGGGATCCGGAGGAGGCAAGTGTTGTCAGTGGAAGCAGGATCCCAAAGGGGGCAGAGCTGGAACCTGCAAAAGAGTGAGAGCATGAGGAATAGTGATGATGAAGAAAGCGGGCACCTCAGGGGTGGATGGGTAGGCAGACATGGTAGTGGAGAGCTGGAGTTGGGGGAGGTGCAGATGAAGGGGGTGGGAAGTGGAGATGGATAGAGAAAAGCAGGGTCCCAGGAATAGCATGGAACCAGAGGTGGGTGAAATGAGATGAAAATGGGTGGTACACAGTGACCCTGATATGCGGCCGGGGGAGGAGGGGTAAGAGAGATGGGAAGGGGGAAATGGAGGAGCCACACAGATTGTCCTCCGGGGTGGGGGGCAGAATGGAGAGCAGTGGTAGCCTGAGCACACTGTGCCCAAGAGGGGAATGGAGGGATGGAAGGAGCCCATCATGGGCACAATGTGCCCAGGTTAGCAGAAATATTGATCCACTAGGTTACTGTCTGCTGGAAAAGTGACTAATCTAAATTTAAAAATGCTGAATGCAATGGTAGACTGGCATGTTCATCCTGAGGCTGAAAATGGAAGTAAATTAGCCCTCCGCTCTACTGAGTTTACAAGCTGGGCACAGGTCTTGCCGCACGTCAGATATCCTATAATCTTGTGTGGTTAGAAAACATAGGCACATATAGAAAGTGAAATGTTTCTAATACACACAAAGATACCCAGGTATAGCTGTGTGTCTTTGTCTGTCTTTCATGCCCAAATAAGAGCTGTTTACTCATGGTCTGCTGCTCTAAAGAATATTGATGGAAATTGTTTTCCATAAAAACAGACTAACTCAACACAATAGTGAAAACAGGTTTGATCATAATTATGTCTTACACAGAATCAGCACATACAATATGCAAGTATGACTTGAATATTGTAGAGCACCAATTAATCAGAACACTCGCTAATTTTTGCTGTAATTCTTAGTACCTGGATGCATCTTGCCTCTATTCTCATAACTTTTGTCAGTGGTCACTATGTGCAGGTGAAATGGTAGGGAAGGAAGTTTTGGCCCCAATGGAATGAGACTTGAGTTCTACTCGCTTGCATCGGAAAATATTTATATTCCTAGCTAAGCATGCATTCAAGGCAAAGGGAGCTTTCTTATCTTTAGCCATAAATAACATTTATGAAATCAAGGTCATTGCTGCTCCTGGATTGTCAAGAATCAATAGATCTCCAGTGCTTTTATTCTTGATCTAAGATTGGCAAGGGGGTTGCAAACACACTTCTAATGTGGACTTCATAATAGTCCTCTATGCCATTTGCACCTCGAGATTAGACGGATGCACTGTTATTGATTGTAGTATGGGGCATATTTCTAAAGTACCGGGTGCCACAGCTAGTGTTATGCTTGTCACTCCCTATTCCCAAAGTAGGAAGCTCACCACTCAGATGAGTTTGACTGGAATATTGGTAAGTGTCTTGTCTAAGATCAAGGGCATCTAACTGTACCCGCAGTACCATCATCTTCCTATTACTCATACTTCTCCCAACAATAAGTGGACTTTAAAAAACAGTACTTTCAGAAAGATGGACATGTAGCTATTTGAACCTCTTTGCATTTAGAATTGTGTGTACTCAAGCTATAAATCCAAGGTACATAGAATCTCATGACACCGACATAATTAAAAGATCCTTTTCACCCTTAAAAACTTCTCTAGGGCTTCCATGGTAATGTTACATTTTAACTTTGCATTTCTTTACTGTATCAAAAACTTTAATTTATTTTTGCCATAAAATATTTTTTCTGGACTGGAAAATGTGGAAAGTCCACATTTGTCTGTATCTTTAAATCATTTGATAGTTAAATGTTTGTACCTGATTAAATTTCTAGTTAGGGGATGGAATATCAACAGTGAGACTAGACAAAGCAGATTAAGTATGGGAACTGTTCACATAATTCACCTGGAATGTGAGGGGTATAGTATATCTCAAATTACAACTGTGCTGAAGGGCAGGGCTGAAATTGAAGATGTGATTTTAAAAATCGCCATTCAAGTCTTTTATTACTTTCACAGCCATAAATTACTGTCAACTGTAATAGGTATGGTGGGTTCTCTGACACCTCGGGTTTCAGGGAGTGAAGAAGTTTCTAGACTTGAAATAAACTTTTGGATAGATTTTATGTCTCAAATTTAAAAATGTATCTAATACAGATTTTTTTTTAATCTAAGATACTTATATGGCTTTCATTATGATAATATTTGAGCACCTCACAATCTTCAGTGTATTTATCTTTAAAGGACACCTGTGAGGTACAGAAGTATCATCCCTGTTTTACAGATGGGGAACCATGGCATAGAGAGCATTGTAAGGCTAGGTCTACGCTACCATTTAATTTTATTATAACTTGTGTTGCTCAGGGGTGTGAATAAGCCACCCTTCCAAGCAACATAAATTACACCGACCTAAGCACTGGTATGGACAGTGCTATGTCTGTGGGCGAGCTGCTACCACCTCTCACACAGATGGATTTATTATGCCGTCGGCATAGAACGTCTTCATGAGATGCGCTACAGCGCTTCTAGTGTAGGCTAGCCCTTAGTTAAACTCCCACAGGAAATCTGTGCGACTTGAACCCAGGTTTCCCAAAGTCCTAGGTTAGAACCCTAACCACTGGACCTACTTAGCATGTAGGTGCTTATAATAGGAGCACTCAGGGACCAATTTTTTTAATTTTTTTTTTTGGTATAGGTTTTGAGACAAATAGAAGTAAGGCAATTCAATTAAGGCTGCTACTGTTATGATTTACTTGGAAAATTACAGATAACTTTGCATGTGAACTAAAATAACTATCTCTCTTACGCACAGTATGCTAAACCATTGTGAAAAAGTACCAGGAGAATTTCTGCCATTCAGAACAGATTTCATTCTAACCCTGTACACTCATTCTCACTTATTATAGAAACTAGCAGCAATAAAGTCAATGGATCAAACACTAGGAGAATGCAATATTTTAATTTTATTAAGACTCTTTGAAACTAGGGTACATGATGTATACATCATGACCATTTTACACAAGTAACATGGTAAAACAAAAATCATAAATTTTAGTTTTATTAATTATTTTTTTTATTTTTAGTTACTAACATTTTTAGTACAGCTCATTGTGTTTCTGTGGTAGTCTGATAAAGTTATTAAAATACCTAGTTTAGAGATGTTCCTGATCATATAAGAAGACCGAGACCCTGATCCTACAAGTTGCTCCATGTAGGCCTAAGTCAACAAAGAGATAATGGTCAATTATGACAAAAAAAGTAATGTAAGCATTCAAGAATGAAGAAAAAATTACAAGATGCTACTATTGTGTCTGAGTCTAGAAAATAATACATATTGTACTTGAGAAATAGTATGTTATCATGTAATTAGGTTATCATCATGCATGTGCACAAGGAAGTTGTATTAAGGCTGAACATACAACTTTAGCTAGACATTTTCTGATGTAGATACTTAACTGTTGCATTAACACAGCTTTTTGCATTAATTTAGTGTTAGTAGTGGACATTGCCAGTTAAAGGTTAAATTTGGTACCTTGGTAATTTTGTTTTCTGTTAAAAGCGATAGAGACTGTGGAAACAATTTGAGGAAACAATTACCGGTACTTGCTTTGTGAGTGGTGGTGGTGAATAATGATTAAGTATGTTCATTTGTCCAGCCAACATACATCCGAACATAGACTTTTCCATGGCCTTTCCAGAAGGAGATGATGTGACTGTGTTTTATCTTTGCCTTGAATACCTTCAAGTTCTACAAACCATATATCTTGACCAAGAAATTAAGCAGCTGTTTTAAAGGGTTCTTTTGCTTATAGTGGGGCGTGTGTGTGGTCAGTAAAATGAAAAGAAAGTTGTTGGTATTTTCTCAGCCGTATCATTTTATCTTTTAAAAACCAGAAATGCAGAAATTTCCATAATGCTTTTTATATTGACTTTTCCGATCAGCACACTTAACAACAGTACATCCAACAAAGATAATAGGTTGAGTTTCAGAAAAATTCAACAGTGGGTCTGGTATTGGGCTATCATTCAAGTATGTACAAGTAACATAGCATTTGTGAGCTTGTGATCTCAGTGTTTCTTTTTGGAATTATCTTGATCTTCTTTCCCACTAGCCCTAAAGAGAGATGGTCTGGCTATATTGTTTGTCTAGAGCTTCCTGGTGCAATTGTGACTTTGACTTCTTGTGCTGTAAGAAGCCCAGGCTAAAGCTATGATGATGGGATGACAAGACTAAAGCCTGGTCTGCACTAGAAAATTAGGTCAGTTTAACTATGTTGGTCAGGGACATTGTTAAGCTGACCTAAATCCCCATGTAGATAGAGCTGAGTAAATGGAAGAATTCTTCCGTTGACCTAGCTACTGCCTCTCATGGACGTGGATTACCTACACCAACAGGAGAATCCTCTTGTCAGTGTAAGCGGTGTCTACAACTGAAGCATAGCAACTGTAGTGGTGCAGCTGTGCTGCTCTAGCATTTAAAGTGTTGAAAGACCTAAGACATCTCTCTGCTCTGGGAGTCCAGTGATGTTTAACAGTATATAAGCTTGACCAACAAAGTTCCTGCCTGTCCACTCTGTCTTGCAGTGTTCTTTCTTTTTTGTAAGCAGGGTTATGTGAACAGCTGCCTCAGTAGTTCACAATATTAACTGATAATGGTGCTAATGTTGACTAGTTCTTCTAAGGCTGAACTATGTCACCAAGAAGGTTATGTGGCTTTGCTAAGGTCTCCAGCTAGAGTTAATACCAAGGCTGACTGTGTGTAGGTCTTCCTATATTTCATACTTGTGTGACAAATTTTTTTTCTTGTATTATTGTGGGCTCGTATGACAAGTGTTGTATCAATAATAAAATTATGCAAAAGAAAACTGTGTTTTGTTACAATGTGATCTTAGTTGTGAAACTAAAGGTAACTGTGTCTTACTGGGCACTAATTACTTTGAAGTTGCCTTATTTGAGATTGTCCCAGTTGGGGGGTGGGAGAAAGAGCTTTGGTTTCATGTTTAATTAACACACATGGGAAAAGACTAACATGTATCAGTATTGCTTGCACTGTTTCACTCAATAGAAAAATTATGCGGCAATTTTTTCCCTTTCTGTAGTTTTAACTCTTCCACTTCTCATCCCCTTGCCCTTCTTTGTGTATTTGAATCTGTATTGGTTATTAATTCATAAATCTTCAGTCAGTTAAATCAAGTAATTTTAGCTATTATTATTTATTAATTAATAATAATGTTTCCATATTATAGTCTGACTGCACATGCTTCCTCCTGCCCAGGATGCTGGTACTTATTTAGAAACTGACACCAATGCTGTTCAGTTTAGTGACGTAACCTAAACTCAGTCCTTTAGTTAGTATGAGTTTGTAGAACAGAAATGTACTATTACAGTATTCAGGCAAGGCCAAATATTTTTAGCAGCTTTATTTAACAAGTTCCTTGTACCAAAGTAGACTGACTGGTCGCATATGAAGACTGCATGCTGTTGAGTACTTAGTTTACTACGATTCAGATGACCAGATCAACCGTTGTCATAAGTAGACCTGGCTGGGAATTCTTCAACTAAACATTTCCATGTCAAAAAATTTTTAATTTTCGGTGTTATGTTCTGTTTTGGCACTTTCAAAGCAGAAGTTCCATCTTTTGGTTTGAAATACCTTTGTTTTGAAATTTAATTTATTGTGCAATTTAAATAATAAAAGTCAAACAAAACATTTCAAAAGTATTTAAATGAAATAATGTTTGAACAAACTGTTTTTTTTTGTTTTTTTTTTTTGTTTTTTTTTTAGTTTCAGTTTGAAATTTTTCAAGATTTTGATCTTGTCCCAGTTTGGAAAGGGAAAACTTTTTGCAATATTAAAAAATTTCCCAGGATGGCAAAATCATTTCCCACACAACTTGAGTCACTGTATACCTGTAGATTCTGACTGGTTTTGTGCATACTTTGGAGTGGAAAAAAAAACTTCAGATATAATTTTTTAGTACTATAAGTAATAACAATCAAGGGCTTCTTGTGTACAATTGTATGACTAAATGTATACTGTTTTCTCTTTTAGGTATCTAAAAGCAATTGGCACAGGATCTTGGCTTTATACTCTTAACTGTCTTAGAGGGTGAGTTTTACGACATTGGAAATTGCAATTTCAGCTGAGATCGGAGCTGTGACATTGATCTAAAGGTAGGTCACGCAGAATTCTGAAAGTTCCATTCTTCAGAAAATTCAAGGTTCAATCTTGGTCTGGTTTAAATATTGTATACTGGAATTCATTATGCAATAAAACAGGTATTTAATAGACATCTCAAGTTCAGTGACTCTTTTGTCTTGAAATCACTTTTCTTTTTTCCCCAGCCAACTTCTTTCTAAATCCAGGTTCACTATATCTGAATTTCAGTGGGCACATTATGCACTCTTTGAGTGCAAGGCTTTTCTTCTATTTCACTGTACATAGAATCAAAATACAGCTCATTGCAACAAATATAAATAAAAAGGATACAATGGTGGTTGTTAATCTCAGGTCTTCATCATGCATTTTCTTCTCTTGTGATGATGATGGGCCTTGGGTATCTGAGTAAGTGTCACATCTTTATTATATATCTGGTATTCCTACTCCCTCCTTCTCAAAGACAACTACTGCATCTTTCCTCCAGCTAGGAGGGCAGGACAAGAACCTTCTACTGAAACTGTTGCTACACTGCTGCTTTATACAAACAAATGAGATCTTGGGGTCAATCAGTGAGGTACACATTGCTGCTGCACTGCAGCCCCTCAGAGCAAGTTTACCCCCAGAGCTGAAAAATCACATCTCTTATCAAATTATGTTGGGTACAATATGTCTCATTTCAAGGTTTCAGTCTGATTTACTTATTGCTCTAATTGGAGTTGTTATATTTCATATCTCAATCTCTTAATTTGCAAATGCTGGTCTTTTTCTTTTGAACTAACAATTAAAAGTAAAAGATGCAAAAATAAGAGACAATATGGATCACTGGAGGGAGACTAGGCCTGGGAGACAGAACCCCCTGAAATCTAATCTGCTTCTCTTCTCCTCCTATAGAATGTGGCTAATGCCTCAGATGGGTGCTGTGAGAATTAATTTTGTCCAGCTCTTTAAAGATTAGAAGTCCCCCAACAAACCTTTTTATGCAGAAAAAATGAATTACTATCTAACATAGTGAAGACCAGAGCCCTTCACTTGAGACTGACTAAGCATATTTGAGACTTCCTTCTTTGGCTTTTTAGCTGCAGAGAATGAGTACCGGTAGTTAAGATTTTGCTAGCTAAAACCCACTACAGTTGTAACATTTACCATGATGGCACAAGTTTTCTAATTATCTTTACCTGTTTTTGTTTTTTTTAAATGATGATAAAAAAAATTGCTCCAGGGTATTACTCTTGTTACTTTGAAAACTTCTGCAAATGCAGTGCATGTTTTCAGTTGGCTGACTGTGGCAATATATAAAAAAATCTATGCAAAGCTTGCAACAGAATATTTGAAGAGCTACAGTTCTGTCACATTTAGGGCTTGTCTACATGGGAGATTCATACCAGTATAAGCTAGGATGTGTATTTAAGCTGATATAGTTGTATTGGTATAACCCCTGTGTAATAGTTGCTTTTTTCGGTTTAGCTCATGTTGTTTGGGTAGGGACTTAAGCTAAATTGAAAAAAAAAAAGCCACTCGTATACTGTAATAAGAGTGTCTGGGGTGGACGGGGTGGTGGTTTTACCAATATAACTGGTCAAACTTTTCCAGGTAGACAAGGTCTTAGTGCTGAACTTCCATGGGTAGAATGCAGTGTCTGCAGGGTCCTGAAAGGGGCAGGAAGTCCTCGTTTTCAAATTCAAGCATGCCTGTTACTGTCTATGTAGCTTTCTTTGTCCAGATGTTTTTAAATATAGACTTCCACTGTGGCTTGCATTCAAATCTGCTTCCCCCTACCCCATAGTGTTGTTAGTTAATTGAACAAATCCTGCTTGGAGCAACTGATAATAGGAAAATGGTTGTGCGGGGGCTCTTGTGGTTCCTGTAACACAATTCCTGTGGATCTATCAGATTGTTTAAGTGACAGAGCTTTTATAGAAATGAAAAAAAATTCAAATCAGTCTGTTACGCTGAAGAGAATTTCATTGTTGCTTTATAAATTTCACTTGCCCCTTTTAGTCCCTCTTCATTTTATAGTTCCCATAGTGACTCCTTATCTAAGCCAGTAAACCAGATAAACTGCTTCAGTAGCCAGCTAGGGCACAGATCCAATATTTTGGAGGAATTTTTAATTTGTATTATTAATCTGACTTTTCTGTAGCTGCCTCCCTTTTTTCAGGGGCACCTTTTGAGTGAAAGGAATAAGCCCATATTTGAGTATTTGGAATAATGTAGTTGGCTGCAGATGTCTTCATACTCTCAGTTGAGGAAAAAATAGGGCTTTCGAAAGTCCAGGTTCTGCACCCATGCACTGCCTGATTAGGCTGGAAGCAATACATGACAGTTCGCTAGCAAATAGGAGCAGCAAATGGGAGTTCTGTGAAGGAGTACTCCAGGTGAAAGAGGAGCAATTATGTGATCCTTGAAGTGAGTTTGTTGTCTTAGTATTTTGTCATGTGCCTGCTTGCCATGTGCCTGCTTGATTCAATTTTATAGTATGGTCTCTCTTGGGGGCTGTGTGCTGAGCCTAGATTCCTGCTAGGCTAGGCTGAAAGCTTCCTAATGAGGCTCTAGCCTGCTATCCTTGGATTCCTAACCTCTTTAGGATCCCTTGATGAGGGGGCGGGGCTAACTCAGGGAGAACAGGAGTTGAAAAAACCAGCTTCTAAGCAACCAGAGGAGCTAGGAAACGGGAGTTTAGAGAAGGCGTGTGAGAGCCAGATAAACCTAACAAACATACTCTAAACTTAGGCCAGTGATGCCCCCCCAAAACAAACAAACAAACAAAAAAATCATAGCACAAACAAACAAAACCCCCTGCAAGAGTAAAAACGGAGGCAGAAGTCCAGCAGCAGACTGGGGGCTATCTAGTTTCTTGCATTGAATGCAGCATTTATGATCGATTACCTGCCTGTGGGCAGATGGTAAATATGTACATTTGGTGCAATCAGCTTATGGACCTCAGAGACTGAGTACAGGCTCTTGAGACCAGAGTAGCTAAGCTGGAGGAGCTAAGGGAGACAGACGTACATAGATGAAACTTTCAGGGACACAGTTGAGGATGACAGTGTTAGGGAAGGAGAACATGAATCTGGAGTGGAGGGAAATGATCGCATAGTTGGGACCCTCCTTCCAGATGTCATGGTATCTTCTTGCACTGAGGATACCCATCTAGAGGAAGGAACCCCAGTTATTAGGAAGAGACAGTTAATAATCATGGGGGATTAAATTATTAGAAATATAGATAGTTGGGTTTGTGATGACGAGGAGAGCCACATGGTGACTTGTCTGGCAGGTGCAGACCTCTTGAGACATCTATATAGGCTTATGGGCAATGCTGGAGAGAAGCCAATGGTTGTGGTACATGTAGGTACCAGTGACATAGGGAAAAATAGGAAAGAGGTGCTGGAGGCCAAATTTAGTCTTCTAGGTAAGAGATTAAAGTCCAGGACCTCCATTGTAGTGTTTTCTGCAATGCTCCCAGTTCAACCTGCAGGGCCAGTTAGACAGACAGACACAACTGCAGGGTCTCAATGTGTGGATAAGACAGTGGTATTCAGAGGAGGGATTTAAGTTTATCAGGAACTGGGGAACCTTTTGGAAAAGAAGGCGCCTGTACAGGAAGGGTTGCCTCCACCTAAACCAAAATGGAATCAGGTTGCTGGCATGTAAAATTAAAAAGTTTGTAGAGCACTTTTTAAACTAAGGGCTGGGGGAAAGCAGGCGTGGAGGAGCACACTGTTTGGACAAAGACATCCCTTAAGGGAGGATTTATTAAAGGGAATACTCTAGATCCTAGTAAAGAAGAGAGAATAGAAACTGATAAAGTACAGATGGGAAATGAAGCGAAACAGTCAAACGAAAGAATCTCCTTCAATTACATCACATGAAGGCAGACAAGTAAATATTGACAAATTTTATAAGTGGTTATTCACAAATGCTAGAAGTCTAAATACTAAGATAGGTAAACTTGAGTGCCTGGTTGTGAATGAGAGTATTGATATAATAAGCATCACAGAAACTTGGTGAAATGATGATAGTCAATGGGACATGATGATTCCAGGATACAAAATATGTGGGAATGACAGAATAGATCATGCTGGGGGAGGGGGAGGAGTGGCCTCTGTGAAAGAAATCATAGAGTCAAACATAGTAAAAATCTTAAATTAATCAAACTATATCATTGAATCTCTGTGGATAGAAATTCCATACTTAAATAATTAGAATATAGCGGTAGGAATATACTACTGACCACCTGACCGGTATGGTGATTGTGAAATGCTCAGGGAGATTAGACAGGCTACAGAAACAGAAACCCCAACAGTAATGCAGGATTTCAACTATCCCCATATTAATTGGATATATGTCACCTGAGGAAGAGATGCAAGATAGAAGGACACTAAATAAAATTTCTAGACATCGTTAATTACTGCTTCTTAGAGCAGTCACTCCTGGAACCCACAAGGGGAGAGTCCTAAGTGCAGCACAGGATCTGGTCCAAGAGGTGACTGTAGCTGAACTGCTAATTAAAAGTGACCATCACATAATTAAATTCCCCCTTGTAGGGGGAAAATGCTAATGAAACTCACCACAATAGCATTCAACTTCAGAAAGGCGAATTACACAAAAATGATGCTAGTTAAACATAAATTAAAAGAAACAGTCACAAGAATGAATTGCCTTCAAGCTAAATGTATATCCCAATTTTTTTTTAAAAAAGCCACCATGGCTCACCAACAAAGTAAAAGAGGCAGTTAAAGGCAAAAAGACATCCTTTAAAAACTGGTAGTCAAATCCTACTGAAGAAAGTAAAAAGGAGCATAAACTCTGGCAAGTCAAGTATAAAAATATAATTAGGCAGGCCAAAAAAAATGTGAAGAGCAACTAGCAAAAAAACCAGAAACTTAACAGCAAAATGTTTTAATTCTATCAAAAGCAGAAAGCCTGCCAAACAATTAGTGGGGATCACTGGATGAAGAAGTGCTAAAAGAGTGCTCAAGGAAGACAAGACCACTGTGGAAAAGCTAAACAAATTCTATATATCAGTTTTCACTGCAGAGGATGTGAGGGAGATTCTCACACCTGAACCATTTTAAAGTGACAGATCTGAGGAACTGTCCCAGATTGAGGTGTCAGTAGAGGAGGTTTTGAAACAGCTTGATATATTAAACTGTAATAAGTCGCCAGGACCAGACGGTATTCAGCCAAGAGTTGTGAATGAATTCAAATATGAAACTTGAGTCACTGTATACCTGTAGATTCTGACTGGTTTTGTGCATACTTTGGAGAAATATGCTTTCAGAAAGCGTTTGATAGGGTCCTTCACCAAAGGCTCTTAAGCAAAGTAAACAGTCGTGGGATAAGAGGGAAGCTTCTTTCGTGGCTCAGTAACTGGTTAAAAGGTAGGAAACAAAAGGTAGGAATAAATGGTCAGTTCTCACAGTGGAGAGGGGTAAATAGCAGGGTCTCTCAAGGATCTGTCCTGGCACCAATGCCATTTAACATTCTCATAAATGATCTGGAAAGGGGGGTGAACAGTGAGGTGGCAAAGTTTGCAGATGATACAAAATTATTCAAGACAGTTAAGTCTAAAGCTGCCTAAGAAGAATTACAAAGGGATCTCGGAGAACTGGGTGACTTAGGCAACAAAAGGGCAGATGAAATTCATTGTTGAAAATTCAAAGTAATGAACATTGGAAAACATCATCCGAGCTATACATACAAAATGATGGTTCTAAATTAGCTGTTACCACTCAAGAAAGAGATCTTGGAGTCATTAAGGATAGTTCTCTGAAAACATCTGTTCAAACTACGGCAGCAGTCAAAAAAGCCAACAGAATGTTAGGAACCATTAGGAAAGGGATAGATAAGAAGGCAGAAAATATCACAGTACCACTATATAAATCCATGGTACGCCCACACCTTAAATACTGTGTTCATTTCTGGTTGCCGTATCTCAAAAAATATATATTAGAATTGAAACAGGTATAGAGAAGGGCAACAAAAATGAATAAGGGTATGGAACAGCTTCCCTGTGAGGGGAGAGAGAGAGACTGTGACTGTTTAAGTTTAGAAAAGAGACCACTAAGGGGAATATGACAGAGGTCTATAAAATGTTGACTGGTGTAGAGAAAGTTAATAAGGAAGTGTTATTTACCCTTTCACACAACAAAAGAACCAGGGGTTACCCTGTGACATTAATAGGGAGCACTTTTAAAACAAACATAAGGAAATACTTCTTCACACAACACACAGCCAACCTGTGGAACTCATTGCCAGGGCTTCTGTGAATGCTAAAAGTATGCCTGGGCTTGTTTCAAAAAAGAATTAGAAACATTAATGGAGTATAGGTCCATAAGAGGCTAATAGTCAGGATGGTCTGGGAATGCAACCTCTTGTCCTTAGAGGCTTAGGGATATCTAACTGCCAGAAGCTGGTACTGGACAACAGGGGATGGATCACTTGAAAGTTGCCCTGTTTTGTTCATTCTCTCTGAAGCATTTGGCACTGGCAACTGTTGGAAGACAGGATACTGGGCTAGATGGACCATTGGTCTGACCCAGTATGGCTGTTCTTAGTTCTGTTTTCTCCCCCCTGCCCCCGAGTCAGTGCAGTGACCTATTTAACTAGACTGACCTTTGGGAAGACTATTCATTTAATCCAAAATGCTTTGTATTGGCATCCTACAGGGAATGCACAAAATAAGTATTTTCCCAGTCCCATTCTAAATGTTAAGTGTTGGCATATGAAGCGCAGTTAAACTTCCTTAATGGGAATTGAAGACATTCATGCAGTGGAGTGGGATCATTAATCAAGGACCTTTTGTCTAGTTAAAACTGAGTATTTTGTAAGTATGTCTTCAGGTTTTCAGAGAACTGAAACTTAGAAGTGACTTTTGTAATGGTTTTGGGTGCACAAAATCTTTTTTTTTTGAGGGGGGGAGGTGGGGTAGTTGTCGAATCATACTACAGTACATTGAGTCTCGGTGGCTTTTATTGTCTTGTAGTTAGTGTTCAAACTTATCACACAGTTAAGAAATTTATTGGGTCTTCCTTTCCCTAGAGTGGCGGACAGTAAATGTGTTTTAGAGGTGACATGTTTGGGATGGATGAGTACTAGTCTCATGCTGCAACCAACTTAGCTTCTTAATGACGTTTGCTGCTTCTATTGGTAGAAATTTAGCTAGAAGTTTGAAGTAGAGAGTTCCTTTAGCAGGTGTCTGTAGTGAGGGTAGAGATGGTTGGCATCTAGCTAAAAGGTCACAATAACTCAGGCTCAACTTCTTAATGTGTCTGACACTGTAAAAGGTTTTCAATGTTCTTGCAGCACAAATTGTTCTTTGTAAGATGTGACAAGGTGTTCACATATACCAACACTAGAGAGTTTCACCTGTTCACTGTCTTTCTCCTTTTGCTCCCTTTGAGAGATAAAACAGCTGCTAAATGTTTTTACGTTAAGTTCAATATTGAAATTCTATCTTCTGGCTTTGATGGAGGAGAAAAGCTAAACTATACAAACAAATTAAATTGATTGGATTGTTGTGAGCACAGTGACAACTGTTAGCAGTAAGTGCAAAGATAACTTCTAGATTTTTAGTAAATGTGACCTATAACCTTCTGAAAAAAACAAAAATGGCCTTTTGTTATGACTATTGCAGTTTCCAACTATGTTTAGAATGCAGGAGGGCTACAGAAAAGAGAAAGCAACTGAGAGTATGTCTACATTTTTAACTTGGTGCAGGTTTTGTTTATCCATGTTAAGTGATGCGCAACAACTGTTGCACAATTAATTTCTACACCCTGCATTGTTATCCTGCAATCAAGTTAAATTACTCTTGGGGGAATTCTGCGCCACTGCACATGCAGAATTTGCACAGAAATTAATGTGCATGCCGAATTCCCTTCCTCCCTCCCCCCGAAATGGGCAGCAGAGCCCAGCTTGCAAATCAAAGACGCTGCCTCGGGAAGGTAGAGAGAGCTGGAGGGTTCCTGGCAGCTGCAGTTCCTGGCTTGCCCTGAAGGAAGAAAAGCAGCATGCAGGAAACTCCACGCAAGCCCGGGACCTAGTATCAGGCTGTTTCTCCCTCTTGATCCCTGGACTCTGTGGGAGAGTGATGAGAGTGTCTGGGCTGGGAGGGTGCCCCATGGCTGGGCTCTGGGGGGGGAGGGGTGTAGGTGTCTGGGCTGGGGGGGGCACAGCTGGGCTCTGGGGGGGGGACAGGGGGCAGAGAAATAGGTACTGGGTTGTCATAGGGGTTTCTTTAACGCACTACTCCTGGGGGAGGTTTTGTGTGCCTGTTTTGTTACAGACATATTTGTTGACAGGTATTTTGAAAAAAATTACCAAAATAATTGAAACTGGCATGATTATATAGTGTTATTTTGACAAAATATGCAGAATTTGGCAGAATTTTTAACTTTTTGGCACAGAATCCCCCCAGGAGTAAATAGTTAATGTTGCTTCATATCTTTGTGGCCATCCATTACAGCACTGTTTTGCAATGAGCACTCAGCATTTTGGTCAGACATCGCATCATTGTTCTGCCATACTGCTGCATGCCTTCTGGGATTTTTTTTTTTTTTTTGCACTCTACATTTTGAGTTTTTTGTGCCAGAAAGCAACGGAATTCTGGGGTTTGTGGTCAAACAGAATAACTTTTATGTTTCATCTTGTTTCACCCCATCAGCCTCCTTGTTTCTGTGATCCAGTGCCACGATTAAAGCACTGTCAGACAGCACGAAGGAAGTGTTGTTGAGCACTGCAATCCTTGTTGTCATACATATAAAGACTGCTGGTATAATATCAAGTTGTGCAATGGTTGTACAACTAGAATAATAAGGGACCCTGAGAAGGAGGAGTCTGAAAACAATCATACTTCCTCGGCTTTTACTGGAACGGACTCACTCAGAACACTGCTTTTTGGCTTTGCAATGTAGTACTGACTGGTGGGACAGGATAGTGGTGCAGACCTGAGATGACCAGCAGTGGTGGCATAACTTCAAGATGTCAAAAGCCACTTTCCTAGAACTTTGTGCAGAGCTTGCCCCTGGAGCTGCAGTGGTAGACCATGTACATGAGAGCTTCCCTCAGCATGGAGAAGCATGTGGCTATTGCCATCTGGAAACTTTTCACCCCTGGCTGCTACTGATCAGTTAGTAGCCAGTTTGGTGTTGGTAGATCAAACATCAGGCTGTTGCAATGGAGGTGTGCACCACAATCAAGAAGGTGCTGTCCTTCTAGGTCATAATTCTAGGCAATGTGCAGGGAGCTATTAATGTCTTTGCATGATTGGGGTTTCTTAATTTATAGGGGATGTTGATGGGACCCATGTGCCCATTCTTTGCCTCCCACATCAGGCTTCAAGGTTCATCAACAGAAAGGATTATTTCTCTGTGGTGCTGCATGGCTTGGTTGATCAGTGTGGAACGTTCACTGATATTTATGTGGGGTGGTCTGGAACACCATGACACCATGATTTTTAGAAGGTTTGGACACTTTCATGTAATGACAAATGGAACTTTTGCACTGATGGTCTATATGAACATTAATGACATTGCCATTCCTCCAGTCATTCTAGGAGATAGTTTACTCTCTGCTCTCCTGGCCTAGGAAGCCTGTCACTGGAGAGGCAAAAGGAACTGGTTAGTTATACCCTGAGTAGTTACAGAAAGACTGTGGAATGTGCATTTGGAAGACTGAAAGGTAGATGGAGAATCCTGATGTCAAGTCTGGATGCTGATGAGGGACATCTTCTGATTATATCTGGTTGCTGTGTTTTGTACAACCTTTGTGAGAGCAAGGGAGAGCATTGCACATGATGGGAGTGGGATGTGCACACATGGTGAACATTTTGAACAGCGAGGGAGGAGGCCTATGTGTAGAATAATTGTGATGGATATGTTGTGCTCCTACTCATGAGAAATGTGTATGTTGTGTAAGGCATGTAATAACATTACTATATATATTTCTTTATTCTTAATGCATTGTATGTATAGTTTGTAAAGCAATGCTTTTAATATAGTACTTGTTTTGATGGAATTATTGTACCAGTAAGGTGGTTTTAACTGGATGCTTTGCAATAGAAAGGAAGGTCTAAGATTCAAACATAAATGAAAACACATTTTCAAATTATTTTTGTAAACAATACAAATAATAAATAAAGATGAACTTTATAAGCATTTTAAAATTTTATTGAGCTGCTACACTGCTGTGCAAAGTTAGTAGGCCATCTGCTCTAGGAACATCGTATGCCTTTCCATAGTCCAATGTGCTTCTGTCTTTTTCTTCTCTTCCTGATCCTGCTGACATGCTGAAAAAAAAGAATAAAAAAAATCATTTTCAGTAAGAATCTTCTTTCTTGTTAAGCTATGCAATTCCATTGTTTTTGTGAAGGAAGGGGAGGTGACTGTGTGGAGGGGGAAAGACTAATAAGTACTGCGATGGGGGTATGGGACAGGACATAAGAAGGTTACACAGTGTTTCTGTGGGTATTTTATTACTATAAATGAGTTTGTGCAGTCTCCAGTGCCACCTTTGCGTTAAGCATTGGGGGTGGAGTTTAAAATGAATCAGTGAAAAGTTCTGCCAACATGGAGACATCCTTATAGTATCCAACGTATGTAGCCTGCCCTCTTGTTGTGTTGTATTTTGAGATATCATTTTAATATTTCCAGGAATTGATGCTATCCACAGTATGGGTCTCTGTTTGTGGTTCAGACTTATCCTTCTGCTCTGAATAGAGGTGGTGGGACCCTCATGACTGAGTGGCACAGGGTTCACCTCGGTCATTGTGGATCAGTAGACTGTTCACTACAAACACTGGTACAATGGTGACACGTGGAGCAATGAACAGTCAAAGTCCGCATAGTAAGATCAGACTGTGCTACTTCTCTATTCAGACAAATTGTACTCTGAATGTCCATAGTCTCAGCTGGAGCTCCTCTGTTATACTGCAGCACTGGAAAGTGTTCTGGTTGTGCCCCTTACTGAACAATTGCCATGATACTTGCATATCGGTTTACTGCCAGCCAGCCAGGCTAGATAAAGCTCTTATCCCAAGAGGTCTAAAAAGCCAGAATCATAGGGATCACAAAACAGCAGTATGAAGCATTACTAGAGAGTTATCACAAGTATAACACTGCTATGTGTGAACTCCTCATGATGGAATCACAAAGGACGGCACCTGGCTGAGGATGACCTTTTAAACAGTGAGGTGACATCCGGTCAGAATGACCCCAGAGCAAAATGAGGTATATAGGAGACTAAGATAGACAGCAAAGCAGTATGGGATACTGGTGAGAAGACTTGATAGATGTGCATCATGTGGTACAGGATGCAGATGTATCCAAATATATTTTGCTGTGGATAAGCTCCTCCTGCATCTAAGTAAACCCACCTCCAAAGTGGGTTTTATAACATCCATTAAAGAGCAAGATTTGTAACAAAACATTTTGCATATGGCTGTAAGATGTTTTAATGAGAAACATTTCAAGCTGATCCACAACAAATTTGACCTGGAGACAAGCCCTTATGGTTCATCACACTTCTGAAAGTCTGATGGGAATATATCAGTTTATAAATATGCTTTGCGTTTTAAGCAAAGCACTAGTTGGGTCTTAAACTTTATTTTTAAACAATTAACCACTTGATAAATGACATCAAAATTCTTGCTTTAATTCTTGCCAGATGCTACTTTCCAGATTTTACTTGATTAAATTGTCAACTTTCACTTGCCTGCATCTTTGGTTTCCTTCTTGGCTTGGAATGTGCATGCTTAGCATCTCTGCTTGGGTGAGACAGTTCCTGTTGTCGCTGCAGACTTTTTAATCTCTCCACAAAAATGTTCTAACAGTCAGATATTGTACAGCCTCTTGGATGAATAACCAGTATTAATTTACACACACGAGAATTTGAAAATCCCCTGTAAAGAACTTCTTAACCATGCAGTGATCTGGAAGCTTACATGCAGGGTTCTGCACAGCTCACCTCCTCTGCCGTCCCTAGCACAACCAGAGTGGCACAACTATTCGCTGTTCTTGCAGGTAAAACAACCCTAAAGTTTGAATTACAATAAATGGTCTTAAGAACAAAATGAAGAAAGCAGTGTGAAATGTACATATATGAAATATATACATCTTTAGCAGAAAGTTTTTGACCTGTCTTAGTATAATATAGCCATTAATAATTGTCCGTTTCTAATCCTTGATATTTTAGACCCTTCAGCAGCTGTTGTTGATTGTACAATAGAAACAGTTTGAATGCTAGTCGGAAACAGGTGGTCTATGTTCTAAACTTTTGAAATATGGACCATAGTCAACAAAGTTGTCAGAGCATGTCATGAAAAATTAGATATCGGTATAAGTCCTGGGATAGCTTGTGCTGAGTTTTTGGTTCTTTCAGAGAAGTGTAAAGTATTTGCTATGGAAAGGTACCTGCGGGGTTTTCTACAATGTATTTCTTCAGGGGAAAAAATTTGCTTTATGATTCATATCCAATTATCATTATAGCTTTCATTGAAATAGGTTAGAATTTCTAATTTAATTGTTAAAGAAATAAATTGTCAACAGGTTGTCTTGATTCTTGGCTAAAAAAGCTATTTTGTAACTTGCATTTCATAGGTTGCACTATATCTCCTACACAAAGTATTCATTGTTTACGGAATGCAAGTTTTAGGTTGACTTTTGGAGATGCATTGATACAATGGTGAGAAGTACTCTTCTTTTTTAAATTACTTGACTATTAATTTTTTTAAGAAGTTAATGGAAATGTAGTTCATTAATTAGTTGACTTTTTAAAGTTCTGTTTTTTTAGATTAGTTTCAACAACAGAGCAGTTCATTTTGCTATAGAAAGAAATAATTCTTTTATGCGTGTGACCTACTGTAGTGTTACTCAGGACTGAATTTTTCTTCTTTATTCCTAAAGCTTATGTTTAATTTAATTGTTATTTAAAATGTCTCTTCAAACCTGGTAACTCCTGAGGCTTCGATAAAGGTGTGGCACATCAAAATATGATGAACATGCTAGAAGCTACCTCTGTATTCTGAGTCTAAAGCTCTCTTTAATTAGCCACAAGACTGCAATAACAACAATCACTGGACAATTAAACAGTTCTCTTTTGGCTGCGGGGAATGACCTTGAAGAAATGAATGCAACAAATACATTAATTTTAAAGTGAAAATTCAAAGGTAGAATTAGATTGGAAGTAATTTGGACAACAATGAGAAATTCTGCTGTAGCCTGAGAGAACTGATATTCAGAAATATGGGTATGGCCTTAAGTAAATTGGGTAATTTGTTTACGAAGCCCTCTTCACCATGATATCTGAGATTCTTAAACATTAATCCTCATAAAACCCTTCTGAAGTAGGGAAGAATTAACTTTATTTTACACACAGAGTACTGAGTTTTGGATATAAAGTGATATGCCAAGGTATCAGGAAGTCACTGGCAAAGCAAGGAAATGAATCTCCTAAATCCAGTCCTATACCTTAATCACAAGACTACCCTCTACCCTTTAAACACTTAATAGGAACTTGTCAAAATAATTATTTTGAAGAAGTTCTGGTAGAAACTCACAAGTCCAGAATCCTAAAGTTAAAATTGTTTCTTTTCCTTTTACTGGGTCACAATCCAGTACATAAAATCACTCTTCTAGGGGTATAGCCTGTTTTTCTGGTTGTCCTCGCTGTCTGACCTCTTAAAATTCCCATAAAGGGTCAGCTTAGACAAACTCTTTTTTCTGGTAGGATGTATAGGTTCCTTCAAAGCTATTAGGTCTTTGTTGTGCAAGCAAATATTTAGGGTGTGCTTAAACTTACAGAGCAAGATCAGTTGATGTGCCTTACCATGGATAAGTGAAAATCTGTATTTTGCAATGGCTTAGATCAGTGGTTCCTGAACCTGTTCCGCCACTTGTGCAGGGAAAGCCCCTGGTGGGCCGGGCTGGTTTGTTTACCTGCCATATCCACAGGTTTGGCCGATCGCAGCTCCCAGTGGCCATGGTTCGCTGCTCCAAGCCAATGGGAGCTGCTGGAAGCGGTGCGGGCCGAGGGACGTACTGACCGCCGCCGCTGAATCTGCGGACACGACAGGTAAACAAACTGGCCCGACCTGCCAGGGGCTTTCCCTGCACAAGCGGCAGAACAAGTTTGGGAACCACTGGCTTAGACATTAGCAAAGCAGAGGTTTAGGGTCCTGAATCCACCTGTAAATGGGATTTTGTAAGCTTGCAGCTCAGTAGCTTTAGCGGACTGTAACTAAAAGATTTAGGAGAAGAATCAAATTCAGCCAATTACTCAGACTTTCTTCATTTAATCTGTGGTTGAAATGTTCTTTATAATTATTTAATCTTACTCCAAGTGTTGGCCATACATCTGCATAGTGTAGTACTGACTAATCTGTGTTCATTTGGGTAAATGGAAGTTGATTCAGACCTTTCTCTTTTAAGTGAAATCCCTAGTGCATTAGACCAGCTTAAAATATATTCAGACATTTGGTTTTCATTAGCGTTGTAACTGAAACAAAAACATTTTAATGGCTGATCCCAGAGTATTTTGAAGTTAATGTGCAACTTTGCTGGGAAGGTATTTAAACTGTAGTATCAGTTGCAAGTCGGCTAGATGCCAACTTTTCAAAGCTGTTTCCAAGCAAGATGTTGGATGTTTAAAGTGCAAAAGATTACGTTGTGTAGTGTTATGATATGTAGAGATTTGGGAGGGGAGGAACAGAGGAAAACAATTACAATAACACTTGCATTTATAAAGTGAAAGAATAAATTATCCACAAAACAGACAGTGACATAATCATGCTGTAATACAAATAAGTCTTTTAAAGGGACATTACACTTCTTATGAGGTGTTTTTTGGATAGTTGTATAAAGGCTCCCAAAACTTTAAGCTGCCCCAAAATTGGAAAGCATTTTAAGACTTAACAAATGAAGCTGATAAAAGATAGGATTTGCTGAACTTGCTTATAAAGAAGATAAGCTACTTTATTTTAATATTTATTATTTATATTATGAAAAATGTAAATGGATTTGGAAAAAAATGAATAAAATAAAAATGGCTAATGAACCAGGGAGTTATATTTGCTCTATGACTAAGGAAATATTCAGCTGCTGAATATGCACAGGAGAAGCAGGAGATTTTTCAAAGCTGTTGTAGGGCAAATTCTATTTTAATAGGGCATAACATGAACAGTATCTATTTTCTCTGCAAATCTTTCTAGAACTTAACTTAAAGTAGATGAAGCTTCAGCTCTTTCTTATTCATTCTCAAATGCTGAGAAGCATTTCATCCAAAACTGTTAGCACTGCAGACTAGTCTGGTGCTGGGAAAAGCAGTAAAATGGTAGTGGAGTGCGTGGCCTGGTCTACACTAGAAAATTAGGTTGGTTTAACTATGTCTGTCAGAGATGTGAAAAATCCATACCCCTAGTGGCATTGTTAAGCCAATCTAAGTCCCCGTGTAGACAGTGCTAGATTGCCTTTCAGGGAGGTAGATTACCTATGCCAATGCGAGAAACCCTCCCACCGGCATAGGTAGTGTCTACTGTGGTACAGCTGAGCCACTGTAGCGTTTTAAGTGTAGACAAGCCCTGAGACAGGACCAGCGTTCACTGTTACACGTTACTGTCTGGTGTCTCTGTATTTGTAGAAACCATTTTGAAAATCATGATTGTCAGATTTCAGACAGATTTTGGATTGATAGCCATAGGTTTTCTGCAGGTACAGTAGTAGAAGCATGACTGCTCCAGCTGGTCAGCCCTGACCTAGAGCGCCAGTGGCAAAAGTTAGTTCAGTTTTATGCTTTCTCAATCCTTGGTTTCTGTGCTGAAATTGTTACTAAGGGAACTTGAGGGGGGATAGCTCAGTGGTTTGAGCATTGGTCTGCTAAACCCAGGGTTGTGAGTTCAATCCTTGAGGAGGCCACCTAGGGATCTGGGGCAAAAATTGGTCCTGCTAGTGAAGGCAGGGGGCTGGACTCAATGACCTTTCGAGGTCCCTTCCAGTTCTAGGAGATTGGTATATCTCCAATTATTACCTTTAACTTATTAGGGTAATGATGTGAAGTTTATGGCTTTTGTGTGTGTGTTCTAATATGGATATAGGTCCACTAAAAACTGGAATGAACTAGCTTCTTATAGGCCATTAAGAGGGTAGTAACTATGAGTCACTACAGATTGGGACTGGATACTGATTGTTCTGGAGTCAAAAAGCTCCACATTCTCTTAATGTGAACCATCCAGACTTCCTCCTTAGCAATCTAAGGGCTAAATTCTTTCTCTAATGCATGCAGTGCTTTTCCTGGTATCTGTTCGACTCTTCCTGTGTTCATCCAACTCTTGATGAACTCACTGAGGGATTTTGACACAAGCCGGGGGAGCGGAATAGCCAGTAATATGCACTGTAAAGGAAAATGTAACCCTAAGGTATTAAAATGAAACACAGCAGTTTTCCCTTATCTACGTGGAATTACTAAATACTATATTGTCATTTATTTGGATTATAAGTGGACTTGTGAACGTTTTGAGCTATAAAGTGATGAAACTGATAAAATGATGTAACCCTGCTTCTGACTAAACACAAAAAAGCTCTTTCAGAAACCCATATGGTATGACTAAATAATAGTAACATTAGTATGGTTGAAGGTCTGGATAGCTCAGGAAATCTTCATGGCGCGTTCACAATTTATATGATTTTTTTTAAGTGTTCATCATGCTTTGTTATATGAGGATGGCTGCTGCCAAACTGATCTACAGTTGGGCCTGGTCTACATTTATATAGCTACATCTCTCAGGAGCATGAAAAATCCACACACTGCTCGCTGGTGTAGCTACACGCTGGTGTAGAGTAGACCGCACTAGGTTGACAGAGGAATTCTTCTGTCAACATAGCTACAGCCTCTTGGGGAGATGAATTACCTATACCGACAGGAGAATCCCTCCCATCGGTATAGGTACAGTGCAGCGGTGCAGCAGCGCAGCTGTGCCACTATAGCATTTTAGGTTTGACAAGCCCTAAGTTATACTGCATGACCATTTTGCAACCTTTATACATGGTTGAACCATTGTTTCTTTTCCTGGTGTCTTTGAATTGTATTATACTCTTTGTTTCTCATATACCCAGTTTGTAAAGGCTGTGTAACTTTCTCTCTTTTTAAGGGGAATATGCAGTTATGTACAGAAAAATATAGAAATGTGGTATTCATTCATATAGTTCAAAGTGGTTTTCTGCATATAAGAAAAGTGTTTTTATTTCTTTAAATGTTTGAATTAAGGGTTCCTAAGAATGTGAAATAATCCAAAACTAATCTAGTCCCAAGAGTTTGTTAATTAAGGAGAATCCAAACTTGCTCTCCCTTGGCAAAATGGTTGTGTCTGTGTTATCACTGGTTATTGTGAACTGATTTTTATAGCGTCTCATAAAGCCTGTGGAGAGTGCATCAAAATTCTGCAATCAACATGGATTAAGCTCAAGAAGCTCATTCTATTTAGTTTAACAAAGAGAAGGTTAAGGGGTGACTTAATTACAGTATATAAGAATCTACACAGGGAACAAACGTTTAATAATGGGCTTTTCAATCTAGCAGAAAAAGGTATAACATAATCCAGTGACTGGAAGTTGAAGCTAGTGACAAATTCACCCTAGAAATAAGGTGTAAATTTTTCACAGTGAGAGTAATTAACCACTGAAATAATTTACCAAGGGCTGTGATGGTTTTCCATCACTGACAATTTTTAAATCAAGATTGGATGTTTTTCTAGAAGCTATGGTCTAGGAATTATTTTAGGGAAGTTTTATGGCTCGTGTTGTACAGGAGGTCAGAGTAGATGATCAGAATGGTCCCTTTTGGCCTTGGAATCTATGAATCTGTGAAAAAAGTCAATATCCCCTATTAAATGTATGAACTGACAAACATTGCATACTAATGCCTCCACATCCTTAATTTGGAAGAATTAGATTAAAATACATAGTTATTTTAGTATTTACCTTCTAGTTGAAAATATAATCACTCTTCATTTATGTTGTAAAGTTAAATATAGTTGGGATGGTTTTTATTCTAATTTTTTTTATCCTCAATTTCACATAAGTCAACTAACTACAGTGTCCAAATGAAGGTACTCTTCCTTTACTGAAGGTTTTATATTAATACCATGTATGTGGTATTCCCACAGTCAGTAGAACATTAGAGCACTGTGTCAAACAGAAAGTAGTTCAGTGCAAAAATTCACCTCTGGATCATGATCTTTAAACTTTTCTGGTATGTAGAATGTGTTCTTCTAATATGCTGTTTGAAACAAGTTCAGTTAGATTTAATTGATTTGTCCTATTTAACCCTAGTTGAACATTCAGCAGTTTTTGCTAGATAGCAATCTCTTTGTAAAAGAAAGTAAAACTTTGTATGGCTGTGGAGTTGAACAGCTGAAGAAATGTAAGTATTACTTTTTTGTAGCACCATCATTTTGCATGGCACTTAACAAAGATATTCTAAAAAGACATGGTTACTGCCCCAAGAAGCTTACAGTCAAAATTAGATCACCATAGGGCCTGAAGCTAAAGGGGTTTAGTAAAGGAAATAAATACTAAAACAAGATTGAGTTATTTACTATAGGAAAAGAATATTAAACCTTCTGATAGTTTAGGTAGAGTTTGAGGTAGGGAAAGAGTGGAGGAGTTGACAGCACGGGAATGGAAGTTAATAGCGGAAGGCAGGGTGAAAGAAATACGTTCTGAGGAGGGAAGTGAGGATGCCTGGTGTAAGGGCTTCCCTCTTCCTATGCAAGCACAGAGGGATAGTGTGCGGAGAACAGGTACAAAGCTAAAAATGCAGAGAGGAAACAAATCAAGTAGCAAAGTCAATGAAATGGCAAGTAATTTGGTTAATTAGCAAGGTAATCAGTTGGTTAAGAGCTGGTCAAACAACTAAGCAAAAAAAGTTGGGCCAGATTAAATATGATAAATAATAATTTTAGCAGAGAGAATCAATTGATTGTTGATATTTGAACCTGCTCTTAATCAGTCAGGCAGCTGATAGGGTACAAACCACTTGGGTGAGGGTGAGTGAGGTAATGATGACCGACAACCATCTAAGTACAGAGCAGACAACTGAAGGCATGACCTAGGCTATATCTACACTACAGACTTTACAGTGGCACAGCTGTACCACTGTAAGCTCTCCTGTGTAGCCGCTCTTTATAATATATAATTAAACCACCCCCTCTGAGCGATGTTAGCTATGTTGGCAGGAGAGCCTCTGGCAGGAGAGCCTCTCCTCCTGACATAGCATTGTCCATACCAGCACTTTTGTCAGTGAAACTTAAGTTGTATGTGGAAAAACACTCTCCCCCCCCGCCCCCCCGACCAACAAAAGTGATAGTGTAGACCAAGCCATCCATAGTGGTGAAAGTTTAATGGGTGTGGCTCTTTCTCCACTGCTGGCTAGTTGGTGTTTGCCCTGCTTAAAGAGCACGGATGGAGAGGATATGCAGACTGGGAAGGCAGTGGCTCTGGTATGTCTACACTGTAATTAGACACCTGTGGCTGGCCCGGACAGTTTAATAGCGGGGTAGACATTCAGGCTTATGCTGCAGCATGAACTCTGGGCATGAGCTTGAACGTCTAGGCCGCAGTTAAATAGTCCCTTAACCCAAGCTCTGTGAGCCCAAGTCAGCTGGCCTGCCGCAAGGTTTTAATGGCAGTGTAGACATTCCATTAGAGGCTATATTTATACTTAGATAGACCCAGATAGTGTTTTGGGAAATGTACACAGGCCATGGATTATTTCTGTTTATTACTGTAATGGTTGGTTTCTTCCTTAAATTGATTTGCTCTTTGATTTAAACTTAAAGAGTGAATGTTGCCTGGGGCTTGACCCAGTAGGAACTTGCATCTGGAATTAAAAAGGGAACAACTTGGACCAAATAAGGAAAAACTCTGTCTTAACTAAGATGTGGTCTCTGAACTAGCATACTATGCCATTGAAACAGGTCTATTTCTTTGACTAACAGAGCATACGTAATTCTGATACCCTTCAAATCCTCCACAATGGTGCTGAATCTCTCCTTTTAGTATACATGAAGCCACGTTTTCTACAAAGTGATTCTTTCATCTAAGAAATCCTGTGAATTGAGGAAATGCCTTCAGTGATCACAATTCAAGGGTCTGTAAACAATTTCCTAACAAGCAGTTCTAACCTTGTAGGTTACATATCTCATCACCACAATAGGTCTCTGGCTTTCCTTCACCCTAGCCTTGTGGGATATATGATTCATAGTCTGATGTTGTCAGCAAACCCAGATTTGTCAGGAATTGCAAATGATCTGAGACAAATGATCTTAATTGGTTAGTAATTTAAAATGTACAATTTATTTCTAGATGCTTTTCTCTACACACTTGTAAGCTTGCTTTGAGTTACACAAGCATAAAATATTTTGATCTTGAGTTCCTTCCCCACTACAAGCTTTCTTCACTCTAGAACAGTATTTACAACTTATCTTTTGTAAATGTAGAACATCTCTGATCCTCTGTGTCTAGTCGGAGAAAATTGTTTTCCATTATAAGTATAAATCTGATTTTTAGATGCTCTAGTTTTGCCAAAGCTAAACCAGTCTACCTAAAATATCAAACTTTTTTTTAAACCATGGTAGAATTTTTCTGGAGACTTTGAGGCAACTCTGACCGCGTTTGGGAGATAATTTTAATTGTTTGGTGTGTTTTGATTTATTGTAGCTCCCAAGCAGCTTGGCCTTGAAAACCTCTGTTTGTTTTAATCTATCTTGGAGAAGATTGGTATCCTTGACTACTTTTGAATGTTTTCCTATTGGAATTTGGATATTAAACCAACTTGTGTATGTTATGATCCCTGTGAAATTCTTAGTGTCACAAGCTATCTTAAGAAATCAGCACTAGCTGGATGTGAGAGTCCAGAAATGTACGATGGTATTGTGCACACCTGAGGGTCTCCACATGCAAAGCAGCTGCTTTGCATGCCTTAGAAAGCTCTTGAAACTGCTGTGGTATACAAAGTGCCCAACTTGTACATGGCACTGAGATGTGCATTATGGCGATTCAGTCTGCTCTCACGTGGGTACAGACTAAGGCCATGTCTAGATTACAACTTTTGTCAGTATAACTTAGTTCGCTCAGGGGTGTGAAAAAACACCCCCCTGAGTGACATAAATTACACTGACAGATGTGCCGGTGTGGACAGCACATTGTCGGCGGGAGAGCTTCTCAAACTGACATAGCTGCTGCTGTTTGTGGAAGTGGTTTTATGATGTCAACGAGAGAGCTCTCTCCTGTTCGCATAGTGGCTACATGAGCAATCTTACAGTGGCACACCTGCATCGGTACAGCTATGCCATTGTAAGCTCGTTAGTGTAGACATGGCCTAATTAAAATACATAAAGTGGGGAGATAGTGCTCGCCTAGACGTCATGTGATCTAGAGGAATGCACACAGGGCTAGGAGCCAGAGTTCCACTTATTCCATACATTGGCCTAAATAGTTGGCACAGTATATAGCAGAGGTTAAGAACAGCTTTTTGTTTAAAGGTAGATTCTTCTAAATGCTCCAAGTTCCCACGTAGTCATTGGGATTGATTTTTGAAATTTGCTGTGCCTCAAGGAGATGCAGTGTAGGGTTAGCAATTCGAATTTGGAGTGACTTGACCAAAACTGAAAATGGCATTCAAACGAGAATGTAGCTTCATACATAACCTAATGCTTGGAAGCCAATATAAGTGCCTTTCATCACCCTTGGGCTCTGCTCACACCCTCAGTGCTGGTTTGAGCATTGGCTTTCTAAACCCAGGGTTGTGAGTTCAATCCTTAAGGGGGCCATTTAGGGATTTGGGGCAAAAATCTGTCTGGGGATTGGTCCTGCTTTGAGCAGGGGGTTGGACTAGATGACCTCCTGAAGTCCCTTCCAGCCCTGATATTCTATGATTCTGTGAGTCACAGGACTTTACGTAGCTCTGAGGGAATGCTATAGTCATCAAATCTGTGCACCACCTAGGCACTGAGAATTCAAATCCAACCCATGGTAGAAATCTGAAGTAAAAAAAGGAGGCATCTTGCTACAATCTGCCTCTGTTGTAGGGTGTTTTATTTTACTTTGGGGAAATATAATCTGAGTATAGCAGAAAGTTCAGAAGGCGCTCCACTTCTTTTTGAAAAAGGGAAAAAATAACATGCTTGTTCTTACTGGGAGGGGAGTGGGAATTAGGGAGCAGAGGAATCGGGGAATAGGGAGAAAAGAATTTGGGGCAGCGGGGGGGGGAATAAAAGGGTGTTAGTGGGGAAGTCTGAGGGGCGGGGGTTAGCCTGGCAGAGGTGGTGGGGATTAAGGGAGTGGGAACAGAGGGGCACTGGGGGTTGACATGGGGGGCGGAGGTGTCAGGGTCAGTGGGAGGGATTGGAACGGGGGCCACCTGTCAACCCCACGTTCTCTCCTCCCATAGGTGTACTGGGATCTGGGGGAGGGGAGGCCCTGGAGGTGTGTGAGTCCTTCTCCCTGTCCCCCTCATGTGAGTGGGGTTGGGAGGCCCTATGCTTGGGTGGTCTGCCCCCCGTCTCTGTTCTGCCCTATGTGGGAACCAGGATCTGGGGAAGGGTTACTGTTCTGGGGGTTTCTGATTTCCATGCCCCTCTCATGAGATCTGGCGGGGAGGAGGGGGCTTTGTCCTGGGGAGGGGGAGTGGTGGTCAGAGCTCCTCTCCCGTCCTGTGGCCCCCTTGTGAGCTAGCATTTGGAGAAGCCCTTCCCCTCTGGATGGGGAACTGAGAACAGTGGGCTGTCACTCAGATACATTTTGTTGTAAAGCGCTCTTGCCAGTTGGCCTAGACGCTAAAATAGATGTCTACCTATTTGATCAGAAAATAGAATATCCCAGCAGATAATAAAACAGATCAGAAAACTAAGAATAAGATCTGATAATGAGCATTTGTGGCATTAATAGTAAAAACAGCCAAAGCATGCAGTCATGAGAGTTGCATTGAAACAGTTTTGACAAATAGCACATGTAGTAATTGCAAAACAAGAGAATTCTCTGATTTTCCCCCTGCCCCCACCCATCATCCTTAAAATCTCCTGATGTGCGGTTTTAGAAAACACATTCTTAATATAGGATACGTGCAAAAAGCACATGTTGCAGTGGATTCCTTAGTGCAGAAAGACCTATATCACTCCTTCAAGGTCCTTTCTTTTCCCTTGGTTATCGGGATCATATGGAAAATAAACTTTTACTTTTATAGTCTCTGTTCTCTAATCTCTTCTTCTGAACACTTCTCATAGTCATTTTAGTGAAATAGGGCAACTCTTAGTTTGACTGGGATTTGGCCTTCTGCTAGGTTTACTCATAAGTGCATTGTATAAATTATGTAGGTTGTAAATGATACATACCTAAATATTATCTTTCAAGTCCAGGAGCACAGCAGTAAAACTTTCAATAAATATGGTCTGCTAGGGATCTTAATCCATAGGCATGCCAAGAATATGGGTATTTTTGCTCTGGACCTAGCTTGAATAGCGCTTTCCTTCTGTCACTACCTGGCAGTAGCTACAGTTAATTCTTCAAAGGCATTTTAAGTGTAGTGAGACCTACAGAAATGGGACTGCAGAAAAAAGATAAAATTTGCCTCATGAAGCATTCCAAGAAAACTTCTATTGTAGATTCCTACTTTCGCCAAATGAGGAGAAATTCTGAAGTAGAAACTAAATTAGTTTGATATCCTGTGGCACTCATTGCACTTCTTCATAGAAGAAAGTGCTTGTGTTTGCCAACAGGGCACTTTGATTTACATCAGCGCCTTCTTAAGAACTGTACTGCGGTAACCTCTCCTTGAACAGAGGAAGGCTGGGCCCATATACTTGTCTGACTGTTCACAACTAGTTTAATTGAATAAAACTTGCCAAATAGTAAAAGATTTTAACAAATGTATACTTGATAATCCTTAATCTTTCCTCTGCAATATGCTCCATTTTTTTTATTTAGTAGGATATTTTTCCTTTTACATTCTCAACAGTCCCTAGCTGTCAGGAAATAGCTGTGAAACTCCCCAGCAAAATGTGATCTTGCTTTAGTGGGTGGCCCTCATCCCACATACAAGATGGGAACCTGCTGCCATCAATTGCTCTGTTGGCACAAGAGGCAGAGATCTGTGGTATAGATCTAAAGGTTCCAACTGGGCTGATGACTGACGTAGGGATCAGGATGTTCAAAGAACGTTACTGTTGCAAAATCAAGAACTCAAACCAGGAAGTGCTAGAATTAAGACTGCATCCCCTTATGCATATACACAAGGGGATTAATTAAGATTCACCCCCTTGTGCATATGCAGTATGAGATATGCTCCCTCCCCCACACCCCTGGCACTCTACCTTATTCAGTACACAGGATGGATAGTGCTCAGGGAATGAATCAGGGTTGTGTATGATTCTAGGAAAGTCACTGAAACCAAACTTTTTTTTTTTTTTTTTTTTTAAACAAGTGGCTACTAATTACATGTTTTTTTTCTGTCTGGGTGCTCACCTTCAGATGCTTGGGGCTGGTTTTCAGAAGTGCTGAACACTCATAAGGGTAACTGAAGTCAATGGGATCTGTGCTCTGAACCTAAAAAGTGCCAACTGCTAAATATCGTGAAGACTCAGGGCATAAGTCTGATTGGTAGATGCATTCCAGCTACTGGACACTCACGTCAGACACCCAAAATTAAAGCTCATTTTTTATCTTAGTCTCTCTCTGCCTCGGTTACCCATCCTTAAAATGGGGATATTAATACCACAATACCTCATGGGGGAATTGTGAAGCTAAATTCATTAGTGTTTGTTCACCATAGGATCTGAGTGTTTCACACCATAAATAAGCCCATGAGGAAATTAGCAGTTCAGTGTTTAGAGCTGAGTCTGAAGAGAGTGCAGTAAATCTGACAAGAGGGTGCACATTGAATGATAAAGATAAAAATAAATATTAGATAGCAACCCATTCATCGAGCACTGTCCATCCTGTGAAATGAATGAGGCAAGGGTCCTGTGGAAAACATGCTAGTGATCATTTAACTAAAGACTGGATCATAATGCACATGCAAAGGAGGCTCAAATTAAGGTTGCATGGACAACCTCAGTTCTTCATTTCCTAGCTTTGAGAGCTTCTCTTTGAAATCTTAATGTGTGTGTTCATTTTTTCAAATACAATTTGTAATTACATTGATTGTTAAGAGTTTGTTACATCTGTTAGTATGTTAGTCCATTGCATCTCAGCGTGGGTTTGGTTGAGGAAGCTTGGTGAGTTTTTTTGCATCCCAAGTTCACAAGTAACTTCAGCCTTCTCAAGTGTGCAGTAACTGGCATTTTTCACATGATGGTAAATCAGGGAAGTGTAGAAAAGTATATATTGCTTCAATGCTGTGTGTCCCTGTCATGGTGGTGCTTAATTTCAACCATTTAATCATGATCATGTCACAGGTGCAGACTATATAGGAATCAGATGTCTGGCTGCATTTCACAGCCCTTAATCCTGTGGTTTTTTTAAAAATCAGAAATAACTGCTTGTCTTTAGTCTTGGCAAATACAATGTGTAGAAATTGCAACAAAATGGTGAGTCTGCAGAAATGTCAGTGTTATCAAGAAGACACACAAATTAAAAGAAAACACATTTTAAGGAACATCGTCTTAATCACAGTTCTATCCAAGTAATATCCAAGATTATAATACCTAAAAACTCGATTTATTTTTTCTCTTCAGTTTTTTTTTACTTTGTATATTTAATTAACTATATACAGAGGGATGCTTTCATTGCTTTCCCCCTATATAATCATTTAGCACCTAAATACCTTTTAAAAACCTGGCCCTTAGTCTCCAGTCCTGCATTGGGTTCTATTGGAATACACCCTGAGGCTCTGTACTTGCAGAGTTCCACTGTAGCGGGTCTCCATTTATAACTGAAGATACTTTTAAACTCATTTTCTAAAAGATATTAGATTTCAAACTGATAGCATTTCTTTAAAAATTGACATACTTTTTTACACAGTACACAACTAAGCTGCAGAACTGACTGCCACAAGGTAGTACTGAGGCAGAGAATTTAAGATTCAAATCAGGATTAGGTATTAATATAAATAATATTTAACATTTACGCTAGTTTGATGCTCCTCAACTCCACCAGCCATGGGCAACATAAGCATTCCCCTCCCAGCCTGTGCAGGCTGTGCTATCCTTCTGCAGGTAAGCAATAGGCACAGTCCAACCTGTCAGGACCCCTGGTTTCTAGTCCCAGCCCTGCCTCTGACTTGCATTTGGCCTTGGGTAAACTGAGGTGCAGAGAAGTAAAGTGAATTGCCAGGCTGCAAAATGTTGTACTGTTGTCCATTTGATGTGGACACTGAGAGTTAATGTTTATAAAATTCCACATTCCTCTGATAGTTGTTATAAATGTAGAGTACTAGGGACTCTGTTTTTAGAGTTAGTCCTTATAATATGGATTTCCACCTCTCTCTTCCCATCCCTTCCCCCACAAAAAAATCCAGTTTTCATAATCAAAGTTAATGCCAACAAACCCCCAGTCACTAAAATAAGTGGCTAGCTGCCATCTTATCTGGACAGCTTGCTGATTATGTTGCACCATTGGCCAATTTTACCCCAGCGCTATTTATAACACCTTTTCAGGCAAAGATTTTCACTAGCCATGTGGCTCCACCACCAAAACTGCTGGCACCGTTCAGTTAGCACTGGCAGAGATGAACTTCTAGAGCCACCTTTCTCTTGTGTTTACAAGACATGTCAGACCATGTCTATACTTATAAGCTTAGAGTAGCACAGGTGTGCCGATCTAGCTGTGCTGCTTTAAGAGCACTCTTGTAGCTTTTATGCCGATGGGAGAGAGCTTTCCCATCAACAACATAAAACCAGCTCAACAAGCGTCTCCTGCCGACATAGTGTTGTGCACACAGCGCTAATGGCGGCAAAACTTGCATTGCTCAGGGGTGGTTTTTTTGCTTTTCACACTCCTGAGCGACAAAAGTTTCGCTGACATAAGTGCTAGTGTAGACATGGCCTTGAGAAATTATATTATTTTACATAAAACTAGAATTCAAATTTTAAAGAAGACTTTTAACCTGGGGGGAGGGACCCAAATATACAGTTAAAAGAACAGGAGTATTTGCTGCACCTTAGAGATTAACAAATTTATTTCAGCATAAGCTTTCGTGGGCTACAGCTCACTTCTTCGGATGCATAGAATGGAACACACAGACAGGAGATATTTATACATACAGAGAACATGAAAAGGTGGAAGTATGCATACCAACTGGAAGAGTCCAATCAATTGAGATGAGCTGTCCTCAGCAGGAGAAAAAAAAAACCTTTGAAGTGATAATTGAGATGACCCATAGAAGGTGTGAGGAGAACTTAACATAGGGAAATAGATTCAATTAGTGTAATGACCCAACCATCCCAGTCTCTGTTTAAACCTAAGTTAATTGTATCTAATTTGCAAATATACAATTGTATCACTTTACCTGTATTTTATTTATTTATTTTTCACTTTAACTGTAGTTTTTGTTTAATCAGAAAATCAGCTCATTGGCCTTATTACCCTGTTGTAAGCATTTAGCACAATATTGTTTATGTTAACATTTTTAGTTACATTTGCATCACATGGCGTGTTTACAAGGAATTGTACTGGATATGTGTGTAGAAAATCTAGGCCTTTGCAGCACCTCTGATGTATTTCTGTGGCAGATAGAGACCTTTGTAGACAAAGGGGTTTGTTGTCCCATCAACGTGTGTGGGTTTTAACTGCATATAATGCTGACAAGAGTTATGCCTATAAATGCTTAGCTTGTTAATGGGAGAAGAGTCTCCAGGGTAAACTAATTATCCATCCTGTTTAGACACCTGAATATGAATGCAACCTTACAGTTAAATGGTCACAAACTCCAAACAAAACATTCTGAATCAGAAGTAATGTTTACAAGTTTTATGAGCTGTGATCATTGCAATGTTAGTAAATGTATTTCTTTCAATGTTTGCAGAAATTTTTAGATTTGTTAGTGCTCTGATTTGAATTTGTATTGTTCCTTGCAGTTAACTGCCTTGCTTTGATATTTGAAGTGCAAGGTCTGAAGAGAAGTAGTTCGTAATTTCTGTAAAGTTAAATGATAGATTATTTCACAGTAGCATTTTTTACTTTCATGCTCAGAAGTAAAACAGGAAAAATACTTGCTGGAAATACTCTGTTATGCATATATCTTGAGATGGCAGGGAGATGGCAGATGTACAGTAAAAGGGCTTAGCTACTCACCTAATCACCAAATCAGCGTTTCTTTTCATATTCCTGTCCTGTCCTAGTTTATCAGTTGCCAGTTTAAAAAAAGCAGGCAGCTGCCTAGGTTATGAGAGCTAAATTTTAAAAACAGACTTAAATTAGTGGGGAAATATTTCCATATAGTAATAAAGTTGTTTAATTTGTAAAGACATGCTGTTTTCAGAGATTTGAGATTTCCAGCTTGAAAATTAAGTTTCATGGATTAAAATCAGGACACTCCAACTACTTTTGCGTAGTCTTTGGTACTAGAGTTTTTAGTCCTTGTATGAGTAGCAGTCTCTACTGCTAATAGATTTAAGGAGAGTGGATCGACTAATGCACCTTTTATAAGCTCTCTCGGCATGTGTAGCTACTGTGCCTCTAAAGGGGATTCTGTGGTAGTAATCTTTTTTTCAGTCATTTTGTTTTGTTTCCCAAATATTCCTGATCACCATCCTATTGTATTTTCCTCTACTTCACACATCTAGTACTAGAGTGTTTATACCCTACACGTTTTTAAAAAAATCCATATTTTATTCAAATGCTCTGTTTGCAGCACTGATACAGCTTTTCCACTCCTGAATACTATGTTGCAGTGATCAGCACAGACGTCCCACACTTTGTAGTGGGGCATGTTTAATTGTTGAAAACTCCCAGAAGACAGCTCCAGCTAGAAATTTCTGCACTGAGATTCCTTCCTGCCCGATGAAACTCATAATTGCAGGCTGTGTTTCTGTCGTTACTAATCCAGGTACAGGTACTTCTTTTAATGTTCTTTTTCCAAATTTCAAGTTTGTACCTTGAGAGCCAAAGAGTGATGCTCCAAAATTTCAGACAGCTTGAGGCAGAGTTTTCTGACACACTTCTAATTAAAAACTTTTGTCTGGAGGGAGCTTCATAAAATGTTCTGTGCAAAAAAGGTGTGGTCTTGGGTAACAAGCAAAAATGTGCTTACAGCTGAATTATATTCACCACTTCCAGTAAAGAATCTGTAAATTTGAGATTATATTCCTGACATAAATCAGTTTTTAAGAATACTAGAGGTCTGCCACTAAAACACATTAATATACTTGCATCTTCTTTTATTGTTTAAGATAATAAATTTAGTTACATTTTTGAAGATGGCTGGGGAAATTTTCTGTTCATATGGTAGATGAGATTAGCAGGGCAATGGAGTTAACAGACTACAGAATTGTACATCTAGGTTCTTAATGCAGGGTATGCTGCTCAGAGTGTCCTTGACTCTAAAATCTGCATGTTCCACATCCACCCTGAGTCCGGTGGAGCTCAAGTTCAGTCTTCAGGGTACTCTGCAAAGCAAGATTTATCTGTTTTCTCAGGCATTCCTCTAAGGAGAAGAAATCTTTTTGCTTTGGAGAGATGAGGTTATTTTGATTTATTTATTTATTTTTAAACAGCCATCACCCTAAACTTTACCAGTAGTGAGGAAAAAGCTTGATGGTTGCCCAAGAATTAATTCAACCTTTTTGCAAAGACTAACAATTGTACTGTAAATAGAGATCAGATTCATTTTACATAAGCAACTAAAAAACGGTTTGATTATTTTTGATCCTTATTGACCTGTGCTAGACATAAACTAGTGGTTTAGAGCTAAAAAACTTTATATGCCATTGCTAATCCCTGTACTACTTAGTTATTTTCCGGACCATTCAGCATGCAAGGAATTGAAATTAGTGTTCTGGTATCTTACTGGTTCTCAATGTTTATATTCAGTTAAAAAGAACTGTCAGGATAAAATTAAAAAAAAAATCCTCACCAGTCTCATTTACAGCTCCTGAGATTATAAACGTTTTATTATTTCACTTCTGGCCAGTTTTGCTCTTTAATGCCTGAACTAAGCAAAATAATGTAGGCAAAAAAGAAGTAAACAGACTGGCCGCCTTCATTTTCTGGTTCTTATGCCCTAGAAATCCTGCACTTTTTTGGGTTGTAAATGCTGCAGAGGCATGAATAAATCCAAACCAACTGTATTCAATGGAATTTTTTAAAGCCTAATAACATTTATTTTAATATTGTGCTTTGTAAAACCTTATTTTACAAAATCTACATTTTGGGGGCAGTAATGTCTTAAATATATTTTGGTTCTCATTTGCAATTAATCTACAGTGAGGAAGGAAAAAATTATTGAATAGGATGGATCACCAAGGCATGGAGGCAGCTCAGACAAAAACTTTCTTTGTGCCAAAACATCACCTGTAAAAGACTGATGCTGTTAGATCTAGTCACGTGTCCAACACAGGTCAGGTCACATTAACTGGCAGAGAGAGAAGTTAATTGCTAATTAGACCTTTTTTAAATGGATTAGTTTTGTCCTAGTAGTTGAGGAGAAAACTTAGTCCTTGTATGAGTAGCAGTCTCTACTAACAATAGGTTTAAGGAGAGTGGCTCCACTAATGCACCTTTTATGAGCTTTCTTGGCATGTGCAGCTACTGTGCCTCTAAAGGGCATTCTGTGGTAGTTATCTTTTTTTCATCATTTTGTTTTGTTTCCCAAATATTCCTGGTCACCATCATATTGTATTTTTCTCTACTTCACACATCTAACACTTTGAGATTCTTCATCACACTCCATCTATCAGCTGGAAGGACGGTTGGTCTGATTTATTTAGGATATATCTTAACTGCAGAATTTACCTGGGTGTGGGAACCTGCAGGGGCGGCAGGTTTGTATAATTTTTGGTGGTGCCCAGAACAGGTTCAAGTCTCCCCCCCCCCCCCTGCCTTGTAAGTTGATATATATATTTTAAAATAATGTAAAAATGGACTGGAAACAGTAAGTGTTTCACAGTTTCCCTATATTGCACAATGTGGGCTGGGGGGTGAGGGCTCTGGCTGGCTGGGGATGAGGGGTTTGGGATGTGGGAGGGGCTCAGGGCTAGGCAGAGTGTTGGGGCGTGGGGGGGTGAGGGCTCTGGCTGGGGGTGCAGGCTTTGGGGTGGGATGGGGCTGTGATGAGTTTGGGGCACAGACAGGCTGCCCCAGTGCTGGGGCCAGAGAGGACAACTCCACAGTCCCCACCCCCAACCCTCTCCCCATCGGCTGCAGCGAGCTCCAGGAGAGGGGCCCCACTCTTCCTCTCCTCTCCCCCTCCCCCCCCGGCAGCACACTCACCTGGCACAGTCACTGCATGTGCTTTTAGGGGCCAGGCTGCTTTCAGGTCCAGGAAGCCCCCTCACCTCCCCTGTGGTGGATACCGGGGGGCTGCCATCACGTGTGTACCACCTCCCTCCGCAGGTGGTGACTCTCTGCCCGCTGCCCAGGGCAGGCAGGGACGCTCTGGGGCAGGCACACAGTGGCAGCAGCAGGGCTGGGGGAGAGACCCAGCCCCGAACATCGGTGGAGCCGGGCCCCCAGGCCCGAATTTGCTGGCTCACAGGCACCACGGGCCCATATAACCAGGGCTGGCTCTGGCTTTTTTGCCGCCCCAAGCAAAAACAAAAACAAAAAACCTGTGGCGTGGCCGGAGCGGCAAAGCAGGGGGGAAAAAAAACCTGCGGTGCAGCCGGAGCAGCAAAGCAGGGAAAAAAAAAACCTGCGGCATGGCCGGAGTGGCAAAGCAGGGGGGAGGGGGGGAGGAAACCTGCAGCGCGGCCGGAGTGGCAAAGCAGGGGGAAAAAAACAAACTTGCGGGGTGGCCAGAGCCAGGGTGCTGGGGGACTCCTGCACTGCAGACGTGCCCCGGCTAGCGGATGGGGGGGAGGGAGCGGGGAGGAGAGAGAGAGAAGGGGAGCGGCCAGGGCTTCAGCGGGGCCCTCGCCACATGGCCCTGACCGCCACGCCGCCTGCCGGGCAGACTCCACGCCGTTCCGGTCGGCGGGGAGGGAAGAACGCGGGCTGCCGGGCTGGGGCAGACGGAGCACACAGCCCACTCCCAGCACGGTGCTCCCCTCCTTCATGCCGGCGCCCCCACAGGGCGGCCGGATCGGCAAACCAAAAAAAAAAAAAAAAGTCCGTGCTGCCCTAGGATTGGGTGGAATGCCGCCCCCGTAGAATCTGCCGCCCCAAGCTGGTGCCTGGAGCCAGCCCTGCATATAAATCGCTGCCCTGGGAACCTGGGCTAACCAAGCCCAGCTGCGAGTATGTGTGCTGCAAAGCCACACTCAAGTCATACCCATGGAGCAGCATCCACACTGCTACTGCAGTAGCCTGGGTTAGGTGCTAGGGTTTCAGGGGGCATGTTCCATGCTTCTGAGCACTGCAATAAGCTATACTGCTCTATGAATTGTTTCACAGTATTGTCTGTTCTTCCTGGGCCCTTGTACTGAAATGATCTTAGCTTATCAACACTGTTAACTACTGCACTTCTGGCTTGGCACACTTCTCATTTCTGCCTGCAACCTCCATTCTAGATGGTGCCAAGGCATGGATCCAGCTCAGGACTTTTGGCGTAGTTAATGCAATGCCCATTTCTACAAGTAGAAGCAGAGTGTTTGAGACACAATAGATGACATTTTGGCAGCATATTGTCACTACTTCTGAGGGTGACGTGCTTGATGAGGAGGGCTGCATGAAAATGTGATGGAGTGGAGACAGCTGATTCAGGTTGTAATAGCTGTGGAATCTCCTCTTTGCTGACCAGTTGGTCTGAAGCAGGGCCACGAGCACAGAGTAGTGTGATTGCATCATCCTGCAGCCCTGGGATGACCAGCACTGGCTCCAGAACTACTGCATGAGGAAGGAGAGCTTCAGGGTCTTATGTGAGGGGCTTGCCCTGATCTTCCAGCACCAGGACACATTGATGAGGGAGGCCATGCCAGGCCAGAAGTGGGCTGCTATTGCCATCTGGAAGCTTGCTACCCCAGACTGCTCTCAGTCAGTGACTAACCAGTTCAGTGTTGTCAAGTCAGCTGTAGGTGCTGTGATGGTTGAGGTTTGGGTGGCAGCTATTGTTGTGGTTTGCCCATATGTAGGGCCCTACCAATTTCACAGTCTATTTTGGTCAATTTCAGTCATGGGATTTTTAAATTGTAAATTGTAAAATTGTAAATTTAATGATTTAAGCTGTTTAAATCTGAAATTTCACAGTGTTGTAATTGTAGGGATCCAGATTCAAAAAGGAGTCGTGGGGTGGTCACAAGGTCAGAGGCGGATTTACCATGAAACAGTGCAGTGGCACGGGGCCCCCAAAATGCAAGGCCAATCTAATCTGACAACCTGCCCCTGAGTCCCGGGCGGCATCGCAGTAGGGCTGAGGCAGGCAGACTGGCTGCATTCCGTGGCCGGGGGCCCTGCGCTGCTCCCGGAAGCAGCTGGCTGCTGGCATGTCTCTGTGTGGCGGGAGGTGGCTCCATGTGTTGCCCCTGCCCCAGGCAGTAAACAGAGATCTGCTGCCCCCCTCCCACCAAGGGGTGCACAGAGATGTGCCAGTAGCAGCACAGTAGGGCTAAGGCGGCTGCTCCCTGCCTATGCTGCCTCCCTCCCTCCGAGCCGTGCCACTCCCGGAAGTGGCCAACATGTCCCTGCAGCCCCTGGGGTGTTTGTGTGTGTGTCTGCGCATTGCCCCCGCCCCAAGCACTGACTCCGCAGCTCCCATTGGCTGGGAACTGCAGCCAATAGGAGCGGTGGGGGCGGCACCTGCGGGCAGCGGTGCACAGAGACCCCCTGCCCCCCTCCTTGCCTAGGAGCTGCTGCCAGAGGGGTGTGCCGGTTGCTTTGGGAGCTGCACCGCCCAAGGTAAGCATCACACCCCAACCCCCTGCCCCAGCCCAGAGCCCGCACCCAAACTTCCTCCCAGAGGCTGACCCCCGCACAGTCTCCTGTACCCCAACTCCCTGCCCCAATCAAGGTTCCTCATTTTATTTTCATTTACTTCCTTTTACTTATAGGAGGAGGATGAAGAAAAAAAAGAATGAAAAACAGGGGGGTAGATAAGAGAGAATGTTCTTTTTCTTGGCTGGGTCTTGCGGAAGGGGTCTCCCGAAAATGAAGCTGTGCGCAGGGCCCCACTAACTCTAAATTCACCACTGCACAAGGTTATTGTATGGGCAGGTTATGGTACTGCTACCCTTACTTATGCACTGCAGCAGGTGACAGTGCTGCCTTCAGAGCTGGGCAGCTGGAGAGTGGTGGCTGCTGGCTAGGAGCCCAGCTCTGAAGGCAGAGCCTCTGCCAGCAACAGTGCAGAAGTAAAGGTGGCACGGTATGGTATTGCCACTCTTACTTCTGTGTGCTGCTGGTGGGGCACTGCCTTCAGAGCTGGGCGCCTGGCCAACAGCCACTGCTCTTTGTCTGTCCAGCTCTGAAGGCAGCAGCACAGAAGTAAGGATGACAAAATAACACTCCTAAAATAACCTTGTGACCCCCCCCCCGCAATTCCCTTTTGGGTAAGGACCCCCAATTTGAGAAATACTGGTCTTCCCCGTCATATCTGTATTGTATAGGGTAAAAGCACACAAAAGATATCACAGGGGGAGACCAGATTTCACGGTCCATGGCACGTTTTTCATGGCCATGAATTTGATAGGGCCCTACCAATGTGTGATGACAATTGCTAATGCCCCCAAAATAATAGCTGGCTTTGGGAGATGGGGTTCCTGAACTGTGCTGGCCATTAATGACACGTGGCCATTGTCTGTGTCCCTGTCACTTCACCCCACAAGTGCACATGAATATGTCATCCAGAAAAGATGCTACTCACTGTAACAGGTTGGACTCACCCCTGCGGCGCCTCCTACTGGTTGCTCTGCAAATTTAGCTCCGTCCAGCCCTGGAGCACCCTCTGCAGGCTGGTGATCCACCTGTTCGTAGGCCCCCCATGTCCCTCCCTGGACCCGGTGCCCTTCTACATGGGGCGCTGCCCCCTAGCAGCAACCCCTTTCTCTCTGGGTTTCCCTTTCTCTCTCAGGGAACCTCCACCCTCTATCCCCACCTTGCCTCAGTATTTGGCTACTGCCAGTCATGGTCTAGCCCCACACTCTGGGGCAGACTGCAGTCTCAGCCAACTCATCCCTGGCAAGGAGGGTTTGGACCTGCTGCTTTGTCCTACCCCTGGGCTGCCCTCTGCGACCCCCAGTACCTTTGGCCCACTGCTAGGCCGCAGCCTGGGGCTTTCCAGGCTGGAGCTCCCCAGCTCCTCAGCCTTCCCCAGCCCTGCTGCACTCAGGTATTCAGCCTCAAGCTAAGCAGCCAGGCTCATCCCTCTCTGAAGGCAGAGAGAGACTGTCTGGCTCCTGGCTTCCCTGCCTTCTTATAGGGGCCAGATGTGGCCTGATTGGGGTGTGGCCCAGCTGCAGCTACTTCCCCACTCAGCCCAGCCTTGAGAGCCACCGCTCTGGAGCCCTGTCAGGTCACTTTTTAAACCCCTTTGGGCAGGAGCAGGGTCTACCCTGCTCCAGGGAGTGCTTTGCCTGCCCTGCTGGCTGGAGTGTTCCCCCTTCTCTGGCTACCTTGCTGGCTGGAGCCCCTCTCCTTTCCTGGGCTGCTGCTGCTGGCTGGAGTGCTTCTTCCCAGGACTGCTGCTCCTGCTGCAACTGCTGCTGAGTGGGTGAGTGAGGGGTGGGGGGGGCCTTGCTGGCCAGCCCCCACTCCCCCACCTCTGGAGGGAGAAGCCAGGACCCCACCACTACAGCTACCACCTGAGGGGGTCCTTCCTGCCTGGCCACCAGGGCTGCTGGAGGAGGAGAGGCTGCTGCTGCTGTTGGAGCTTTGTTTGTCCTGGGGAGCTGCTGGAGCCTGGAGGAGGACTGAGAAGACCACCGGCTGCTGGGAAGTGCACAGGACTCTGAAGACCACTGTGGAGGGGGCCTTCAAAGACTGAGTAACTCTCTAACTGTGCTCTAGTGGTGGGGGTTTAGACTGTGTTTGTGGGGGCACAGGGGGTGTGGCGTGGAGCCTGCCCCCTGGTCCATCTGTGTCCCCCCCCGCAACCTCCACCACCACCGCTGCCCCCTCCACCACCCCTGCAGGCCCCTTACCATCTGCCTCGGTTCCTGCCTCTGGGACTCAGCTGCTCGCCTGGCCTGCCACGCCCTATTGCCACCGTTTGGGCCTCCGGCAGCAGCCAGCCAGCCATTGACTTTGCACAAGTGCTTGTGGGTGCACGCACCCCCCCCTTCCCCTGGACTGACCCCTTCCCCTCTGCAACAGGCCCCCTAGCTTTGCCCCTTGTTGCCTGCTCCATTTGCCCCTTGTAGCCTCCTCCCCCTCCGCCCAGCTTCAGTTTGTTTGCCAGCCCCGCCCGTCTCCCTTTGCAGCTTTGTTGGTCCTGCCCCGGCCCTGAAGCCAGCCCCTTGGTTCCTCTGCCCCACTCCCAGCCTGGTTGCTCCCCTCCCTCCGCGGCCCCTTGCCCTGATTAGCCCCTCCCCTCGTGCACCCATAGCTCCATCAGTGCGCTTGTGCCTCTCCCCTGTTTAAGTTGCCCCTCTTGCACTGCACCCCCCATTGCTCTTGTTTCCCCTCCCCTCCCCTAGTGCAGCTAGAGGAGCCGGATTTCAATCCTCTGTCGGTGACTAACCCCCCCCCCCCCGAAGTCCTCGATAGTCCCCGTATCTGCCCCCCCTCTCTATTGTTGGCACCCCCCTCCCTGCCCACAGCCTAGCAGGGAGGAGTGGGTGACCTGTCCCTTACCCCCACCCCCTTTCTCCGGTGTTTGCCCTCCCTCCCCATTCAGCATGGCGGGAGGCGCGGCGGGTGGGATTCCCGGGACGACGTCTGTCCCCCCTCCCTCACCTGCTCCCCCCAAACGCCCCCCGGTCTCGACCTCACCCGCCGCTGCCGGACCACCTGCCACCGCTCCCGCTGAGGCGCCGGCAGCGGCGACCGACGGGGTGCCCTCTGCTGCTGCCACGTCCCTCGCCCCCTCCGCCTCTGGGGGAGCCCCCCCGGCCGGCGGAAAGGGCCAGGGCAAAAAGAAGGGAAAGGGCCCCGCTAGGAAGACAAAGCCCTCCATGGCGGAGCCTGCCACTGCTGCCGCGGCCCCGCCACCGGCCGCGGCGTCCCTCCCCGCTGTTCCCTCCACCAGCTCTGCGGGTGTCCCTCCCTCGGCCCCCAGAGCGTATGCCCAGGTGGCGGCGGCCCCCCCACCCGCCGCTACGTCATCTCCCCCGACCACCGCCTCCGCTACCATCTACAGCGGCCGGGGCCCCTTCCCCACCTTGACCCGGAAGCACGGCGTCCGTTGCCTCCTGGTGCCCGCCTCGCCCCACGTGGAGACCTATGTGCGGGCGTTGGCGAGGGTGGTGGGGCCCACGGCCATCGTGGCGGCCTCCAAAATGTACGGCAAGGCGGTCTTCTTCCTTGCCTCGGAGGCCGCCGCCCAGGAGGCGGTGGAGAAGGGCCTGGCGGTGGGGGGCGTGTTCGTCCCCCTGGAACCGCTGGAGGACCTGGGTGTCCGAGTGGTCCTGACCTCCGTCCCTCCCTTCCTGCCCAATGTCGCCCTGTTACCCGCCCTCTCTACTTTGGGGAAGCCCATCTCCGTGGTGAGCCCTCTCCCCTTGGGCTGCAAAGACCCCGCCCTCCGTCACGTCCTCTCGTTCCGCCGGCAGGTGCAGCTTCAACTGCCGCCGGCGGCGCGTGGCGGAGAGGCGCTCGAGGGGTCTTTCCTGGTCCCCTATCAGGGGGCCCAGTACCGGGTGCACTACTCCACGGGGGAGGCCCGGTGCTACCTCTGCCGGGCGACGGGGCACGTCCGGAGGGACTGCCCCATGGCCCGGCTCGGAGGAGCTCTCGGGACCCCCGAGCCCCGGCAGGGCGCCGGCCCCGCCATCGCCGGTGCCCCTGACCGCCCGGTACCCAGAGCCGCCCCTCCTCCCCCTCGGTCCATCGCTGCTCCCGCTCGGGCCTCAGGGGTACGTTCTCCGGGGCGCCCAGATGGGCGGGAGAGCCCCGCCTCCACTGCCTGCACTCTGGCGGGGCCTGTGGAGGAGGGTGCGGCAGGGGTACTGCCGGGCGTGGGAGAGGGCTCTCCCCAGGGGGATTCATCCCTCCCTCCTGTTGTTCCACCAGTGCCTCTCCCAGCCCCCGAACTGTCTTCTCTGCCCCCTGACCCAATCCTTATTGACCAGCCCGCAGGCGATGCCATGGAGGGCTGGACCCGGGTGGAGGGTAAGCGGGGTAAGCGGAAGGCTCGGGCTCCGCCCGTGCCACCTGAGGCGGAAGCCCCCCGTAAGACCAGACGGGGGGCTGCAGGCACCGGGCCTTCCGCCATGCCCAAGGGGACAACCCATCTGCCGATGACGGCTAGGGAAGACGTGGCAGCGCCGGAGGGTACCACCATCCCTCCTCCGCAGTCCCTCCCTGCGGAGGCCCCCGATGCAGCCCCTCCTGTTCCCTTGCCACCTGCGCCCCCCGCAATACCCGAGGTGAGCGTCGCCTCGGGTGCGAGTGGGGAGGACCCCGGGGTGGTGGAAGGTGAGCTCCCCTCCATCTTCGCGGAGATCGAGGCCCTGGGTCTGACCCCGGTCACCCCGGGGGAAGACGACCCTCTGCCAACGGGCCTCGACCTGGCCGACCTCACCCCAGCTCCCCCCTCCCCTTGCTCCACCATCCCTCCTGCTACGTCCGCTCCCGCCTCTGCGGGTCCCCTGGCCTCCTCGACCTGCCCGGCTGCGGATGGCACCCTGCTGCTGGCCGCCGAGCCTGTTGAGGCGACGGCCGGTGCCTCGTGGCAGGGAGATGGGCTACCGGGGGTGTCCCTCGGTGGTGCGGAGCAATCAAGTCCCTTCCCGGGTGGGGGCCCCCCTGAGGGTTCCACATCTCCCCGTGCCGAGGCTGCTCTGCCTGCCATTAAGCCCGAGCCCGGTGTCACTGGGGACCCCCTCCCTACCCCTCAAACCCCCGTGCCTGGCCGCGAGGAGCCACTTACCGATGGTCCTGCTCCTGCGGCCCAGGGTCCCATCTCTGTCCCTCCCCCCAACACTGCTCCTGACCCCAGCCCTGCCCCCTCCACCTCCTGTACTGTTATTGCCGCCCCTGGGGCTGTCTCCTTCCCTTTCCCGGAGGATGACTCCCAGGGAGCGGCCTTTGGTTTCCACAGTCCCGACCCACTAGGGGCTGCGCTCTTCCCTCCGCCCCCCCCCATTGAGCCAAGGTCCGGGGCGGACCAGGTGGCGCCGGTCCATCGGGCGCCACGTCGCGGGTCCGCCCCTTGTTTACCCATCCCAGCGGGCCACGGGGCTGCGCCAGAGGCCCCACCGGTGAACCCCCAGAGGCCAGCGACCCCGCCCCCCCATACGCTGCAAGAGGAGTTGCAGGAGTTCTTGGAGGACGTCCGGGGCTCCCGCAACAAGGTCGTGCTTGCTCTCCAGCGCTGGGGGGACTTCCACCGGATCCTCCTGGCCACGTGGGCCCTCATAGGGGAGGGCAAGGGGACCGGGAAGCAGAATGTCGCGGCTTACCACCGGGCGCGCGGCTTCCGTGACTCCCTGCTCGCCTTCGGGGTGGGCCACGGTTTGCTGCGCGGCCCAACGGGGGCCGTGAGCGCCCCTGCTGACGTGGATCCCCCCCAGCCCTCCTCATGGCAGTCATCACCTTTGCCACACTAAACACCCGGAGCTGTAGGGTGGGTTTCCGCAGGAGCCAGGTGCTCTCCTTCCTTCGGGAGGGGGGGTACTCCGTGGTTTTCCTGCAGGAGACCCACACGGATCCGGCCGCCGAAGCTAACTGGCGGCTGGAGTGGGGGGACGGGGTCTACTTCAGCCATCTCACCACCCATCAGGCTGGAGTGGCTACCCTGTTCTCCCCCGACCTACGGCCAGAGGTGCTGGGGGTCGCCGAGGCTGTGCCGGGCCGCCTGCTGCACCTCCGGGTCCGCATGGCGGGGCTTGTGGTCAACCTCATCAACATCTATGCCCCAGCATTTGCCCTGGAGCGGCTGCGGTTCTATCGGCAGGCGTCCGCCTTCCTCGGCTCACTGGATCCTCGCGAGTGCCTGGTCCTGGGCGGGGACTTTAACACCGTCCTCGAGGAGCAGGACCGCTCGGGGACCGAGCAGAGCCCGGCCGCCGCGGACGTCCTCAGGGAGATCGTCGCCCATCACTCCCTGGTGGACGTCTGGCGCGACCACCACCCGGACGACGCCTCCACGTACACCTATGTCCGGGTGGAAGCCCATCGGTCGTGCCACTCCCGGTTGGACCGCATCCATCTCTCACGGGCCCAGTCCTCCAGCATCCGGCCGGCCCCTTTTTCGGACCACCACCTCGTCACCGTGACGGCCTCTCTCTGCGCGGAGAGGCCGGGGCCGGCCTATTGGCACTTCAACAACAGCTTGCTGGAGGATGGGGGCTTCGTGGCGTCCTTCCGGGAGTTCTGGCTGGCCTGGCGAGGGCAGCGGCGCGCCTTTCCCTCGGCGCGGCGGTGGTGGGATGTGGGGAAGGTGCGCGCCCGGCTCTTCTGCCGTGACTACACCCGGGGCGCCAGCCGACGGAGGGATGCGGCGATAGGGCAGTTGGAGCGGGAGGTCTTAGAGCTGGAGAGGCGTCTGGCCGCCAGCCCCGAGGATCCATCCTTTTGCGGAGCGTGCCGGGAGAAGCAGGAGGAGCTCCGGGTCCTCGAGGACCATCGGGCCCGGGGCGCCTTTGTTCGATCCCGCATCCGCCTCCTTCGGGAGATGGATCGCGGCTCCCGCTTCTTCTACGCCCTGGAGAAACGGAGGGGGGCCAAGAAGCACGTCACCTGCCTCCTGGCGGAGGACGGCTCCCCCCTCACGGATCCGGCAGAGATGTGCGAGAGGGCCCGGACCTTCTACGCACGCCTTTTCTCCCCGGATCCGACCGATCCTGCCGCTTGCAAAGTGCTCTGGGACGGGCTCCCGACGGTCAGCGTGGGCGACCGGGACCGGCTAGAGCTGCCTCTCACTCTGGCCGAGTTCTCGGAAGCCCTCCGTCGCATGCCCACCAATAAATCCCCGGGCATGGACGGGCTGACCGTGGAGTTCTACCGCGTGTTCTGGGACGTCCTCGGCCCAGACCTAGTCACCGTCTGGGCCGAGTCCTTGCGGAGCGGGGTCCTCCCTCTCTCGTGCAGGCGAGCCGTGCTCGCTTTATTGCCGAAGAGGGGGGACCTCCGCGATTTACGGAATTGGCGTCCCATCTCGCTCCTCAGCACGGACTATAAAATCGTTGCGAAGGCCATTTCGATTCGGCTAGGGTTCGTGCTGGAGGACGTGATCCACCCAGACCAGACCTACACCGTCCCGGGCCGTAGCATCTTCGATAACCTGTATCTGGTCCGGGATCTCTTGGAGCTTGGGTGCAGGGATGGTCTGTCGTTCGCCCTCCTGTCCCTGGATCAGGAGAAGGCGTTCGACAGGGTGGACCACGGGTATCTCCTGGGCACTCTGCAGGCGTTAGGCTTCGGATCCCAGTTTGTGGGGTTTCTCCGGGTGCTGTACGCTTCCGCGGAGTGTCTGGTCAGGCTCAACTGGACCCTGACCGAGCCGGTCAGCTTCGGGCGGGGAGTGCGGCAGGGGTGCCCCCTCTCGGGCCAGCTGTACGCCCTGGCGATCGAGCCCTTCCTCTGTCTCCTCCGCAGGAGGTTGACGGGGTTGGTGCTTCGGGAGCCGGAGCTGCGGCTGGTCCTGTCGGCATACGCCGACGATGTGCTCCTCATGGTCCAGGACCCGGGCGACTTGGCACGGGTGGAGGCCTGCCAGGCCGTGTACTCGGCGGCCTCCTCCGCCCGGGTCAACTGGGTCAAGAGCTCTGGCCTGGTGGTAGGGGACGGGTGGCAGGCGAGCTCCCTCCCACCCGCGCTTCAGGCCATCCGGTGGAGCGCGGGTCCGCTGCTCTATCTCGGCGTTTACCTTTCTGCCACGCATCCCTCTCCGCCGGAGAACTGGCACGGTTTGCAGGGCAGGGTGGTGGAGCGGCTCCGGAAATGGACAGGACTCCTCCGGTGCCTTTCCCTCCGAGGGAGGGCACTGGTGCTCAATCAACTGGTCCTGTCCATGCTCTGGTACCGGCTCAACACCCTGGTCCCAGCCCCGGTGTTCCTGACTGACCTCCGGACGGTGGTGCTGGAGTTCTTTTGGCCAGGACTGCACTGGGTCCCTGCAGGGGTGCTCCACCTGCCCCTGGAGGAGGGAGGGCAGGGCCTGAAGTGCCTCCGCACTCAGGTCCACGTCTTCCGCCTCCAGGCACTGCAGAGGCTCCTTTATGGTGCGGGTAGTCCGGCATGGAGAGCCCTGGCGCACGCCTTCCTGCGCCGCTTCCGAGGGCTCCGATACGACCGGCAGCTCCTTTATCTCGACCCGAGGGGCCTTCCGCGAGACCTCTCCGGGCTGCCGGTCTTCTACCAGGACCTCCTCCGGACCTGGAAGCTGTTCTCTGCGACCAGGTCCGTGGCGGCCACCGAGGGGGCAGACCTCCTCGCGGAGCCCCTGCTACACAACCCTCAGCTCCGTGTGCAGGTGGCGGAGTCCCCCGCGGTGCGCCAGAGGTTGGTCCTGGCAGAAGCCACCAGGGTCGGAGACCTCCTGGACTACGACCGGGGAGACTGGCTGGATCCCCTGACGCTCGCTCGGCGGATGGGGCTCTCCAGACCTTGTACTCCCCGGCGCGTACTACAGGAGGTGAAGGCCGCTTTGCCGCCCGCTGCTCGGGCTTACCTCGACCGGGTCCTGCGTGAGGGCACACCCCGCCCACCCCCCACCCCAAGCCCTCCGGACCTCTTCATCGGGCCCCTGCCCTGTGGACCCGACCGGCCCCCCCGCCCCTTCTCCGCCAGCCGGCTGCACGATCTGCAGCCGGTCCGTTTCCAAACCGCGCCAAGGAAACAACTCTACGCGCTCGTGCTCCATACCGTTCACTTCCTCACCCTCGTGTCCCGCCCCGACACCAAGTGACGGGACCTCTTGCCACCTGTGGAGGGTGAGGAGCCCCGGTGGGCCAGCCTATACTCCACCCTGGTCCCGAGGCCCGCCGGGGATATCAGCTGGTGGCTCCTTCACGGGGCCGTGAGCACGGGCGTGTACTTGGCGCGGTTCACCCCTGTCCCGGACACCTGCCCCTTCTGTGGCGTGAGGGAGACCCTGGCGCATGTTTACCTAGAGTGCGCCAGGTTGCAGCCCCTATACCGGCTCCTCACCGACATCCTGTTACGTTTCTGGCTGCACTTTTCCCCTCACCTCCTTATCCATGCACTCCCTATCCGTGGCCCCACAAAGTCGCGGGACCTCCTGGTCAACCTCCTCCTCGCCTTGGCTAAAAAGGCCATCCACGCGACCAGGGAGGGGAGGTTGGCCGACGGAGACTCCTGCGACTGTGGGGCTTGTTTCCGGTCCCTCATCCGCTCACGTCTCCAGGCGGAGTTCCTCTGGGCGGCGTCCGCTGGCTCCCTTGACGCCTTCGAGGAGCAGTGGGCGCTGTGCGGGGTTCTCTGCTCGGTGTCCCCATCAGGCTCCCTCCTTATGACCCTTTGACCTCACTCCTGTCCCTGTTCTTTTATTAGTTGTCCCCCGCACTTAGTGGGTTTCCGTGGCCCTGTGGATCCTCCCCTTAGTCTGGGGGGGGGGGATCCTTTAGCATGGGGTGGGCCTCCGCCCGCCCCCTCTCCCGGATAACCCAATAGTACACTCACTCATTGGACGACCATAGAGGGAGGTTCATGAACCCCAAAAGGGGATGCACTTACAGAATGTATGACACTAGGGTGCTCAGAAGATCAGGTAATCACCTGTTTGGACAAGAAGGCACTGCCTGCAGATCTGTTTAGATGTCAGTGTGTCCGGTGCCATTCATGTTGGGGTGTGCAGTGCACTGCACAGTGTATGTTTAAATAAGGGGGAGAACTTTTATCAGGACTGGGTGGAAGACAGTGCTGGTTTACAAGTATGGTACAAGCAACCAGAAAGTGCACTTCTGGTAATTGGGCTGGTCTAGAAGAGCAAGGGTTACGCTGTGTGACCACCTCCTGGCTTTCCATGGGGAAATGTGGAGCAAGGTGATTCGCTATACATATCAGTTATTTGAGACTTCATAGAAAGGATATTTCCTGTCTCTTTCTTTTGTTTCCCAAGCACTCGCACACTGATTAATTGTGCAAATAAATAATTAAAAACACAAGCATCTCAGCTGCCACTATGTAGTGTAAATGTTAATAAAAATGAAGAGCACAGCATGCAAATTAAACCAACAGTAGCACCAGTCAGTGCAGTGTCACTGGTAATAGAATTGCAAACCCCAGTGTAGCTGTTCTCTTTCCTCTGCGGTTGCATGTCAGGTAGAGTGAACAGGGTACATCTGCCCAGGTACACTTCCATTCCACTAATGCATTAATTGGCTCATTCCAGACATCTCCTCCAGAATTGTCCATTGACTGTGCTGGCTGCAAAACATGGTAGCATAGAGGAGAGTCCATACGTTCAGGTGCTGGGGGTCTGTCGCCTTCTGGCTAACAGAGCTGCGTAGTTCCCTCTGCTGCTGTCAGTTCTGCTCCCGCAACACCCTGTTGTGCTTGAAGTACTCTGCCACCATTATCGCCTCCCTCTTCCTGTGTTCCATCATTTGACTCTGAATCTCTAGGTGCTGGTCCAACCTGCAGTCAGCGTCCTTCTGCATGTCCTGCAGTTGATTGTCCCTGATCCTTTTTCTTTTCTTCTACTGGTTGAGGCCTGGGTCCAAACAAGTGCTCAATTGAAGTAAAGGGTGTCCTGCGGCACATAATATCTTCCATAACAATAATTGCATTGGTCGTAGCACAGCAAAACCTTCCCACATGTGTTGTATTTCCCCCCAAACAATAGCAAAGATGGTAGTGGCCTCTTACCCAGCTGTGGCTATGCTGCTGCTTCTTTGCTGGTCTGTTCCCTGGCCCCTTCCGCAAACCAGGTCTGTGGATTCCAGGCAGAGGATGCCCATCTGCTGCCAAGGGTCTCTGGCTGCAGTCCAAAAATAAACATCTTCAGTCTCCAAAGCCTGTCAGGCACAACAGTGAGTTGTGTGGTTGGGGTGGTGCTGAGCACCTGGTCCTACTCCTTGTAGCAGGAGCAGGTTGACAGTGAGTTTCCAGACTTACTGTTGATGTCTTTTGTCTTGTGGTATGTGGATTTCAAGTTTTTTCTCTCCCTCTACTGAATCACCATCAGCTTAATCTCTTCCTTTGACAGGCTGTTGGTGGTGATGTCATACAGGTGGTGATTTCAGGCACTGTGAGGTTTGGTGGATCACCCAGACCAGTAAGGTACATCACTCCAAATTGTGGATCCTACAGACCTCATATCAGTAGTCCACCAGAACACTGGTGTGAGCCTCTGCCAGCTAGCCTCCCACTGGGACAACGGTCTCCCGAGCATCTGAATGCTGAGCGCATATGGAGCACTCAAATGTCAACTAAGTGTATGTAAACTGGCAAGTGACTGCTGGTTCAAAGGAAGTGAGTAGGTAGAAGGGCAGCAAAGTAGAGTCCTTAGAATTGTGGGAAGGTATTGGAGGACTATTGGAGCCTGAGTTTTCTAACTTGCGATTTAGCCTGTGTCCATGCTGCAGAGCAGGCAGGTTAGAGGCTACTTTAGGGCCTGGGTTTCACAACATAAGGTTATCTCCTGCCCCTCCTTCCTGAAGACTTCTGCAGCACTTCCAGCCTTTGTCAAATACTCCCAAGGGAATTCAGCGCCAAAAAAATAAAAATTCTGTGTACAATATTTTAAAATTCCGCTAATTTTATTTGTCAATAAATAAATGTGGAGGCAATAGCATGGCAGTGGGGAGCACAGGCCACTGGCTGCACGGAAGTGGGAGATCGCCCTGCAGCCCCCTTTCCCTCCTGGGACAGGGACTTGGCAGTGAGGCTGCACCCGACCCTCACACAGCGTAAGGACCTGGCCAGGTCCGGGTGCAGCTGGTTGGGGCTCAGTGGGGACTGGGTCCGGTGTGGGGGGCTTGTCTGAGTGGTCCAGGTGCAGGGTGGATGGGGCTCATTGAGGTGGGGGTTTGAGTGTGGGAGGCTCAGTGGGTGGTGGTCTGGATGCAGGGGTGGTGGGGAATGAGGAGCTTGCTGCAACCGGTGGATCTGACCTGGCCCCAGCCATTTCTTGCAGGTGAAGAGTAAGTCCCGTCCTGCTCAGCCCAACCCAGGGTAGGAGCCACTGGCTGGGGTGTCCCCAGCCCCACTCCCTCCTCCTGCAGTGATTTATCTTTCTGCCCGCAGCTCTGAGATCATGGAACAACGTGCCTGCATTTTTGGGGAGGGGCATGTGATCGCTTTGTGGCTTCCCTTTGCTTCTCCACCAGAAAGTCACTTTTTTTTGGTGGGGAAGCTAAGAAATCTGTGGAGGACATGAATTCTGCCTGCGTGCAATGGCGCAGAATTCCCCCAGAATTAGTCAAAGCAGCAACTTCTAATGTAATTAATTTACATAGTTTGTTCTTTCTGTTTCTATTATCTCTGCCTACATGAAACTTTATTCTCTGCAAATAATCAAAAATATATCAATGTTGTTGTAGCCAGATTGGTCCTGTGATACTAGAGAGACAAGGTGGGTGAGGTAATATCTTTTGAGAGAGAGAGAGAGACAAGCTTTTGAGCTTACACAGAGCTCTTCTTCAGGTCTTGGAAACTTACTAACTTTGTCTCTCTAAAAAGATATGTCATTTTAAGACAGTGTTTAATGTTTATTTGTATGTATGTGTGTATTTTTCTCATTGTAGTATTACATGCAAGTACTAGCACAGAAACTGTTTTTGTGATTAACAGATTTCCATAGAAACATTTTAAGATCATTATAAAACTTTAGTTCAGTGAACAAGTTTCTAAATTATTGTCCACTTCATTTCTCTGATTTTGCACTTGGAGATGTGAAATATACACAGTTATCCAAATTACCTTCCAATACCACCTATTAGGTAAAAGGATTTCTGCTTCACTGCTGCTGATCATTAAGATGCAGAAATGCTGCAAAATATATTATGGGCAAGTGACTAGAAACTTCTGATAAACTTAAGGCTGGTTCCCAAATGATCTTAATGGTGTGAGTAATCAGGGAAAACTCAGTGAGATTGCTTTGCCCTTTGCCTTCAGAGGTTGCAATTTTTACAACTTGGAGCAGCCATTAGTAACAATAGCTCTTGAAGTTCAATTAAAAAACTCCCAGGAAATGTGTTCTTGTTTTTCTTTTTATGCAGTTAAAGCTGGCAATAACTCTTTCTTTAGACCCTAATTCAATATGTCCCTGTTTCTGGAAGCCTGTTTGGTATGCTGTTCTGAAGTCAGTTTTTTCTCATCAGTCACGCTATCAGTTAAGTCAGACAGGATTGGGGGAATATATATATATTTTTTTACTCAGATAAAATTGCTTTACAAAGCTGTCTGACAAGTGAACAACCATGGTTTACTTGTGTTGTCAGTTTCTTTCCTGCTTGGCCATTTTCTTAGCTATTTGCTTAGGTAGTTAGTACTGAACTAGGCTGTACCACTGTGAGGTCTCCTGTATAGCTGCTCTATGCTGGTAGGAGGGAGCTCTCCTGCTGGCATAATTAAATCACTCCCAATGAGTGGCGGTAGCTATGTCAGTGGGAGATAGGGTGGCCAGATGTCCCGATTTTTAGAGAGACAGTCCTGATTTTGGGGTCTTTTTCTTATATAGGCTCCTATTACCCCCCAACCCCTGTCCCGATTTTTCACACTTGTTTGGTCACCCTACTGGGAGATGTTCTTCCGCCGATATAGCGCTCTCCACACCATGCTTTTGTTGGTGAAACTTCTGTCAGTTGGGGTGTTTTTTCACAGCTGTGACCGACAAAAGTGCTAGTGTAGACATAGCCCTAATGTCAGCTTTTCTAGGCATTATAATTTATGGAGATTTACCTATCTCATAGAACTGGAAGAGACCTTGAAAGGTCATCAAGTCCAGCCCCCCTGCCTTCACTAGCAGCACCAAGTACTGATTTTTGCTCTAGATCCCTAAGTGGCCCCCTCAAGGATTGAGCTCACAACCCTGGATTTAGCAGGCCAATGCTCAAACCACTGAGCTATCCCTCCCCCAGTAGTAACCCAATAAACATCCATAATCTTCACAAAATGTCTGAAATTCAAATCCCTCAGTCTAGTCTGTGCTGACGAATGTAAAAGACAAGCTGCAAAAAGATAAGCCATGTTGTCTTTAGAGTTTTTAAACTTTTCTTTTCTTGAACTGTAGCGTATGAAATGTTTTTTTTAAATTTTCCTCAATAACAATTAAAAAAAATAATATTTCTTAGAGAGGGAAGAATTAAAGTGTGGATCCAACTTGTCTGTGTCTTTATATAGCAGCCTTCAATGTGGTGGCATCCTTTTTGGAACCATTTTACTTATTTTCATTACACCCATTAGGGTCTGCTTTTACCTCATTCTCTTACTCCCTGTTGCCTCTGTCCTATCTTGCAATTAACATCATACCAACTGAGCAGGACTGGACAAAATTCCCTGAAGTGCCATGAAGCACCACAGCATAAAGAGCATTATAGAAGCACATATATATGTTCTCATGTGGCCAGGTCCCTTGACTTGATTTTTTTTAATAGTATATACAAGGCTAATATTTGTTTAAACACATTCTTAGTTTAAACTAATTTCTAATGCAATTTGACCAGTCCATGTGGATGGGCTGTTCTGTGGCTTTTTAAACTACTGTTTTTAACTTACGTAGGCACGCTGACTTGCTATTCCGTATTGCAAACTTGCTTAACCATGTTTCTTTAGCTCACTTCATCGCCTAATGTGGATATGTGTTTTAGTCTTCCATATCTGTTAGCTGCTAAGGAATAAGGATGTTCCCTGTACAGTTTTAGGGTCTCAGTCAGACTTTTAGTCTGTCTAGGACAAAGCCCGTCTTTCAGCAGTGAAGCGCTTCAATAAGATGAATGGGAAAGCTTGTAACTTATTTGGTAAAACAAAGGTTTCTAAGAAAACTGATTCAGACTTCAGTTGTACGTGAGCCTTTGGTTCCTGCATTTAAAATATAATCGAAAGTTAACTTTGATATATTTTCTTTATCTTCTTTGTTTTGTTTTACTCACTGGTTTTGAAGTTCCATTCCAAGCCAACAGCTGTGTTAGCTAATACATCAAACAAGCAGATAATAGTATTGCGGTAAAATTTTAATTTTGGAAATCTTTCCCTTTGATCAGCCTCCATTGTAAAATCTCACCAGCACCTGAGGCACTGCACAGCCTTGGAAAGTTATAATAGAATGAATACACAATGACCTGAAGATTTTAAACACTATTTATTACTTTAGAAAGGTCACAAATTCTAAACATCTTAATAAAAAAAGCATAATTGTTATCCGCAAGTAGTTTTGACAAGAGAGGGTAGCACAGATATGGTTCTTAAACTAGAAGAAATTAATGGTCAAGCTTTGTCTGTCTAGTAACTTGTCTTCAGCTACTTTCTACTTTTTCGTGAGCTGAAAGACAACCTTAACATCATCCTTCCAAATTTCAAGGATCTTTTCTGCAAGGCAAACAGTGTTGCTTAGAGGGAGTGGGAGGCAGGAGGCCTATTACTTACTCAGCTACACTGTGTGGCCTTTGGCAGCGTTCAACTTTTGGTTCCCCAGTTTTGCTGTCTGTAAAATGAGGTTGCTTACCCATCTTTGTAAGGCACTTTCAGATCCTTGGATAAAAGATGTTCTCTAGGGCCTCGTATACGTGAGCATTTTTCTTTAAATTGCATTCTGTAGTACTCTTGGTGAGGCAGCTCCACAGAAGAACCACTAGAATCTGGCTATGACCTCTGGAGTTCTAGACCTGCTCTGAGCAGGATTGACAACGCAGTGATTAAAATGCTGGCAATAAGTCTGTTCTAGTCTTAACACAAGTGAGATACAGCTCAAGTTTCTATCATGGCTGTACTCCACCAGGGTTCATAGAGCCCTGCATTGATTAAAAAAATGTGTATCCGCATCTGATCCACAATCCGCAAAAAATGTCTGCAGATTTGCAGGGTTCTAAACAGCTCCACAGGTCACCATGCAGCATTGACGCAGGGCTGTGCCAAGCCCCCGACACCCAACTGCTCCTCACTTCTCCCCAGAGACCCCCTGCCCCACCACCTGCTCCATCCTTGCCGTACCTCCTTCCCCACTCCCAGTAGAAGGGCTACAATCCTGGGCCCTCGTGTGCAGCACCGCCCTCCTGGGGGGAAGGGCGGGCAGCTCAGACACCCCTATGTAGCTGCAGTGGTTGTAATGCATGCAGACCCGGCCTGCACAGACAGCAGTGACAACTACTCGCTTCATAGCATGTGCCCTTGCCGCCCGCTAGTTTAAATTATAACCACAACTCTTTCAAAATGGTGCTTGGCTCACTCCCTTCTGGGAGTTGTAGTTTACCTCCTCTATCCAAGCAAGCTGAGGACTACAACTCCAGAATGCTCAGAAGGCTATCTCTGCTGCTGCGTGATTCAGAGAGCCGAGCTGGAGCCTGTGGGCTGCATGACATCTGCTCTATTCTGGTGAGTCTGTGCTGTAGAGCCCTGTGTGGTTATAAAATTTGAATCTGCATCCGAGCTGTGATCCGCAAATATGGTCCACAGATATAAAGTGGATACCTGCGGATTTGCAAGGCTCTATTCATAGAGTTGGTATTTTCTCATACATGTATGTCTGCCAATGTTGCCTTTTCTAAAGGATGTTTATAAATATCTGGCGTACTGTATATTCTGTTTTCTGTCTCTGTCATGGAATATGGTGTAAACTAATGACCATACTTGTGATAATTCCTGTGGAGCTTGGGTTCTCTAGCTTTTCTAGTTTCCAAACTACTATTGGAGACCTGGTTTCACTCGCAAGTGAAGTATTTTCAGATTATACAGAAGGCCAATGGAAGTTAAATGGCATATGGCACATTTTGGTTTAGCTTTCTTGCAAAGCAATTCCTGGAAAATTGCAGTTTGGGTAATTGCTGTTTCTTATCTAAAGTATTTTTAGGCTGTCAATCACTAAATTCTGTAGCATTTACAAACTATAAATATTTTTTTAATGTATCCGGGTGCATGCACAGAGGTTGGGAGTCCTGCAGAATCAATGGGCTCAACTCTGGGGCAGCAGCAAGAGAATACCTTATGTTAATTGAAGAACCCCTCTGAGGGTATAGCTATAGTACAATTAAAAACCTGTGGCTGGCCCATGCCAGCTGACTTGGGCTTGGAAGGCTCCGGCTGTTTAACTGTGGTTCAGAAGTTCATTTGGGCTCAGGTTGCAGAACGAGATCTTGTACCTTCCCACCTTCCAGGGTCTTAGAACCCAGGCTCCATCTCCAGCCTGAATGTCTACACCACAATTAAATAGCCCCGTGAGCCTGAATCAGCTAGCATGGGCCAGACATGAGTTTTTAATTGCAATGTAGACATACCATCCTTGTGGCTAATACTCTGAACACTCAGGGTAACTGGGATAAAGACACTGAAGGTGGCATTTAAATGAAGGGAAATGATGTGCCTTTAGGGGTCCTTAAGGAGTGTAGGTAAAATTGAAAGCAAAGCAGTCAAACTGCCCAAGTCTTCAAATTTGTGTATTCTTTTAAAGAAGCTGATAAGTTTCATGCATCTGAGACCAAGGAAGATGAAATAGCTGAAGTGAAACAAGTTGGTTACTGTAGGGCCCATTTGTGATGGAAAATAGAAAAGACTTCTAAGCCTTTTTTTATCACGTTTGAATTTTAATGACTAACAGTAGGAACATCAAATTGAACCTGTAACTTTTTTTTAAAGCTTTATCTAGTACTAAAGAGAGGTGCTTTAAACAAGACAAATGAGCTTCTGAAATAGTTCCATAGCAACTAAAAAACCTCACACCACCTGTCTTAATATTTTTAAACTTCTATGTGAAAAGGGCTTAAATATTAGAAACCTATTTCAGGCATTTAAGCTAAGGCAGGGGCTTGGATAATTAACAGATGAGGTTTACTCAGCAACTTAGCTCTTTTAACAGTTTTGTGTAATTAACTGGTCTGGTTTGAAACTGATTTAGGGCTGTAACCATTTCTATTCCATATTGTTGGCATTGTTGTAGCCATGTTGCTCCCAGGATATTAGTGAGACTAGATGAGTGAGGTAATATCTTTTATTGGACCAATTTCTGAAAGAAACGAGCTGCACAGGACTCTTCAGGTCTGCGAAAGGTACTCAAGAGTGTCACAGCCAAATACAAGATGGAACAGATTGTTTGGTACAAGTAGTTAACGCTTATTGTAAGAGACCATTCAAAGTGAAGTGGCCTGTTAACACCTTTGCAGTCATAGGACAAAAAAGGGGGGTTATCAGGTTACAGATTGTTGTAATAAGCTTTAAATCAAGTGTCTTTAATAAGAGCATGATTTTTAGTGTCTAGCAAACTTATGCTCCCACGTTCATCGTTTGAAGGTGTTGTGCAAGTTTCTTTTGAGGATAAGGACTGAGAGGGCAGATATAAAGCAATTGTTTGTGGAAAGTGTTCAACTATAGGTGATATGGTAGGGTGGTTGTTTTTTTAAAAATCATTTTTCTTTGAGTTCATTCAAGAGTGTAGTGATCATTTGGTTTCACCCGCATAGTTGTTGGTGCAGTTAATGCACTGGATGAGGTATACCCACATGTTGTAATAGGCATATGTAGAACCCATGGATCTTGAAAGGTGTGTTGTGGGGGTTGTTGATCATCATAGCAGTGGAGATATGTCTTCAGGTTTTGCATCTGTTCTGGCAGAGTCTGCGTGGTGCTTGGAGTTGGTGGGTTGTGGTCTGTGGGGAGCTTGATTCTGATGATGAGCTTGGCAAAGTTGGGTTGTTTTGTTGGGTTTTTTTTGAAGGCCAAATGAGCGGGTTCAGGAAATATTTTTTTCAAGATGCTGTCCCCATTGAGTATGAGTTGTAATTGTTTGATACCCCGTATGGGTTCTAGTATGGGATGGTAGGTGACAGCTAGGAGTATGCAGTCCCCACATTGAAGCTGGTTCTCTCAGGGTATTAGTGTGCCCTGTTCCATGATGCAATCTTCTTCCCTGGTGGAATGTTATTGTTTGTTTGGTAAAAGCGATTTTAATTATAGTGGGGTGTCTACCCCGGATAGTCTCCTTGGAGCATGTTCTGTGGTGTCTAGCTGAAGATAACAGATTTCTTGGTTTGTTGGGGTCGTTTCTGGATCTGTGAAGGTAAGTGTGATTCATGGGTTTCTTGTATGCAGTTGTTTGTAGGGTTCCATTGTTGAAGCTAATTGTAGTGTCCATGAAGTTGATGCTGATACGGGGGTGTTCTGGAGAGAGTTTGATAGATGGTTGGTGCGGGTTGAAGTTGTGGTGGAAATCTATGAAGGAGTTTAAGTTGTCTGTCCAGAGGATGAGAATATCTGGCATATTATTGGAAGGGATCACCTCAGACAAAAAATCATCACATACTCTTGCTCACTGGAAGAAGAAAAAAAAACAGGAAACCTACCTGGAAATCATACATGAAACCCAAACTACTATCAAAAAAACCTGATGACAGTTATCCAGCACAAAAACAAAAAGTGGAACAAACTCGACAACCCAGAGAACACTACCTCAGGGAGAAACCATGGCTCCAAGACCCACTTCCAGACACTCCAACATCATCAATTTATCAAAACTACCCATCACTGGTGCTGAATTATGTGTTCTTTCCAAAGGACCAAACTTCTGCCCCACCACGGAACCTGATACCATACTAAAATGTGGAGAACTAGAAGAATTCTTTCACAACAATGACACCTCCCCACCAATAATTGTAAGAAAAAAGAATCATCTGACTAGACACCCCACACTAGGCAAAATCACACACTTGATCATTACATTAATTGCTTCAGGGGAAAAAATTGACTGTGAAATGCTTAATCACATCCGCCACAAGAACAGCTATACAGTCTCTGAAATCCAACCACCAGATAGTGGTCAAACCAGCAGATAAAGGGGAGTCCCATCGTAGTTCTCAACTGTGATGATTACAACTTTGACACTACCCACTATAAAGAACTCAAAGATCCCACAACACAGTTCACCCAGGAATTTAAGAATATCCTCAAATCCTTTCCCAAACAGCTCCAAGAGAGAGTCTCAACCTCATCTTCCATTAACCCTTACTGAAGGAATATTGGGACTCAGAAACCATCCTCAAATCACTCACTATACAAAGGACCAGCGTCCTCCAGGGCACAACTGACCTCCTTCAGAAAGACCCCAACATTAATCACCTCCCTCAGAACACCATCTTTGCCACCATGGATGTCACTTCCCTATACACTAACATTCCTCAAAATGATGGCATCAATGCCTGCCTCAAATATCTACAAGACAATGGACAATGCTCATAAATTCACCAGAAACATATCACCAAACTCATCCATTTCATCCTCAACCATAACAGTTTTACATTCAACAATAGTTTTATCCAAACCATGGGAACAGATATGGGTACTGAGATGGCTCCCCAATATGCCAAGCTCTTTATGGTCCACCTCAAGGAAGAATTTCTGGACAAATACACTACAAAACCAATGATATACGTGAGATGCATGGATATTATTTTCCTCCTCTGGACAGACAACCTAAACTCCCTCATAATTTCCACGACAACTTCAACAACCATTACCCATCCATCAAACTCTCTCTAGAACTCGCACCAGCATCAACTTCCTGGACACCACAGTCAGTTTCAACAATGTGACCATATGGACTACTAGATACGGGAAGCCCACATATCACCACACTTACCCTCACAGATCGAGTAATTACTTCAAACACACCAAGAAATCTGTTATCTACAGCCAGGCACTCAGATACAATAGAATATGGTCCAAGGAGAAAGGCTGGGATACACACTTCACCACACTTAAAATCACCTTTACCAAGCAAGGACACTCCACCAGGGAAGTAGATCACATTATGGAACAAGCCACGCAAATACCCCAAGAAAACCAGCTTCAATATTGGAGGGAAAACCCTCCGACCACACCCTCTTAGCTGTAATCTACCACCCCACATTTTGAAAGATCTGACTAATATATTTTCATGATGGTCACATTTGTAAAACAATAGACACTTGTTTAATGCCTCCTTTAAAAGTTAGTTTGTCACTGATATAGTCATTTAAAGCAGAGATTCTCAAACTGAGGGGTGCAGAATGTATTCGGTGAAGGGCGTGAGATGCTTTAGGGAAGGAAAATGCACACACTTTACCCACCACAATGAATAACAAATAAAGCTGTAAAAAGCAACAGAGTCCTGTGGCACCTTATAGACTAACAGACTTCTGGAGCAAAGCGGATTCCTCCAGACATATCAGGTCCTCATATGGCACTATGCATTTGACTCTAGCTGGCGCTGTGCGTTATGGGTTTCTGTTAAGCTTGCATAGTATTACAAAAAGGTGTTGCCATCTATACATTAATCCGTTTGCTATGACGCAGTATGCATGTTTAATTGTAAGTATTTGACCACAATCACAGTTCTTCTTCTTTTACTCTTATTACAGTGGCTCATTCGTGGAATTTGTGGAATTGCTCCGCTCCAGAAAACAGGCGCATCCATCATACTAGTAACAACAGTGTGATGCCACTAAGCAGTATCTCACTTACTATATACTTAAATGGCTCTGTTTTGAATCAATGCCTTACTGTTTTTAATATTTAGTGAGAGCTGCATGCTGATTTTTTTTTTATTGGTATATGTACTTGTGTGGCAGGAGGGAGGGTGTAAACTACTACAGACACAAAGAAGGGGGGTGCAATCAAATACGTTTGAGAACCACTAATTTAAAGCACAGCAAAATTTCTATTTTCTGTTTCTCCTTCTTCTTACCAGTTTAGGCCATGTCTACGCTAGCAAGCTTACAGCGGCAAAGCTGTACCAAGTAAGATTGCTTGTGTAGCCCCTCTGTGCTGACGGGAGAGAGCTCTCCCGTTGACGTAATAAAACCACCTAAATGAGCAGAGGCAGCTTTGTCGGTGAGAAAGTGTCTCTCCCGCCAACATAGCGCTGTGCCCATGAGCGCTTATGCCAGCGAAATGTATGTTGCCCAGGGGTGTGGTTTTTTTCCACACCCGTGAGCAACATAAGTTTTGCTGACATAAGGGGTAGTGTAGCCATGATCTTAGATTGCTTTGTGACTGTTATAGCCTAAACATGGAGAACTTGACATATATCTCATAAATGAGCTGTATGGTGGCTGACATTTCAGTGTTGTAGCGAATACAAGTGCAGTGAAGCTCACTATAATGATTAAAAGGTGAAACTGGTGAAGGGGATGGTGGTTATGTGGAATCAGCATGCAAACGGAAATATTTTAGTGATTTGTTAGAACTGTCTCCTGATTCTAAACATTATGAAATGATAAATAGTGTTTATCCTGCTAGATTTACTGTATACTGAGCCTGCCTATGAGGGCGGATACAGGGATTTCTCCTCCCTTATTTTGAAAGATAATGTAAGAAACTGCTGCTTCTAGAAAACCTGCCCACAGCATGAAATAATCCTTTTGAACTGCCAGTCTGACTCAGAAAGTGGTATGATCCAAAGGCACTAGGGAAAGTAAGGAGGAATGGAAATAAGTGATCAGGGATAGGGGAAAGAAAAGCAGAAGAAGGAAAGAGTGAGGAAGATGGTGCCATGTTTTGGAGGGTGGGGAGAGACGGCTGTTGGTAGACAAGCAGTGCTGTGTGAAATGGTTTTGGTACACAGAGCCCCACCTATAAAACTTCTCTTCTGGTTTTGCTAAAAGTATGGCTTGTGACACTTGTATCATTGGCTGAAAAACATAATTTAGCAACTGCCTTCTTCCTTTCCCCATCTCTAGTTTTTTCCAAGTAAAAATTAAAGGCCCCACAATGCACACTGGAATGCACTCATGAGCCAATAACACACCCTGTTGTGTGTTACTGATGGATTATAGCCTGTCTTGTGAAGAGGGCTTTATATTCACTTAATTTTTTTTATATTCCTTTATCAATTACTGTACTTATCTTAACAGGTGTCTATAAAAATACAGGATATTTGGGGGCAGTGGACTGACTGACTTTTCCCACCACAGTTTGGAGCAACCATGGAGAAGATTCTAGCTGGATAGTGACTGTGGCATGAGAGGAAAGAAATACAGTGCAGTGGAAATTGTCACCTCCGTGAGAGGGGAAACTCACTAATAGATTTGCTGAAAAGTGTCTCTTAGCAGTGTTTCCTCTAATTTTTCCCACCCATGTGTGGAATGAATTTTGTTATGTGCACCAATATGGAGGTGATGTCTGACATATCACCTTCATATTGGTGCACATAACAAAATTCATATGGTGGGGGTGGGACCGAGGGGTTTGGAGTGTGGGAGGGAGCTCAGGGCTGGGGCAGAGGGTTGGGGTGCAGGGATATGAGGGCCAGGGATGAGGGGCTCAGGGATGGAGTATAGTTGTAGGCTGGGGGGGATGGCTTTGGCTGGGGGTGCAGGCTCTGGGGTGGGGCTGGGGATGTGGGGTTTGGGGGTGCAGGAGGGTGTTCTGGGGCTACAGTGGGGAGAGGGTACTCCCCCCAGTTCTCTTTCTCTGCAGCAGCACCTATGCTCGGGGGAGAGGGGGGGCTGTCATTACCAGGTACCTACATCAAAGGCGGCATGGTTGCGCTCCTTGTTAGTATGAAGTGAAGAGGCCAAGTCTGAACTATGTTTATTTTCTGTCGCTGTTCAGGTCAGGCAAGGCATGCTGGCAAGTCACTGAAGTGGGGAGGAAAGTTGGTACTACTGTTACCCATACTGTACCTGTTTATGTTGACAAAAGGAAAATGCATGTTTCCAAGCAGGACTATCTGCATCTGTCATCACTAATAAACTAAAATATTTTTTAAAAGTATTTAAGTACTTGCTTACAGATGAAGGAAGACAGAGGGAGAATATCTAAAGAAATTGTAGGCTTGGCAATGAAATGGGTGAAAAATATTGTTCAAATTATGTTTTAGATAACTTTACAGTGCCCCTTTTTTTAAGTTCCGTTTCCACTGTGACCAATAATTCAGTGCCTGTAAATCCTCTCCTTTAGTTGGATTTTTTCCCTTTGTGGATTGGTAGAGGAAAATGACTCTGCTTTTAATGATGTGCATGTATTTAAACTCAAAGTGACAGTTTCTTTTTTGTATGCTGTGACTGTCCTGCGCAGTAAAAGGCTACAATTAATTTATCTAGAAAAATGCAAAACACTTCATTGATGCTCCCTGGGTCTTGTATATCTTTTCATTTCATCATGCTCTATTTGGGGTTATGCTAAATCTTGCATTAAAATGTGCTTTCATCACTGGGCAGTCTTGTATTAAAGTGATTTTGAGTGAGATAACTGGAATGCTGAAAATGTGGTCCATTAAAGTGACTGAAGTTTATTGGAGTTCATTTTGCTTTGCACACCTTAACTAAACAGCTGGATTTACCCATATTCAGTGAGTCCACTAGACATCTTTGCTAAGTATATTACCAGATGGATTTCTCTTATTGTATTTCTCTTATCTGTATTTCTGCTACGCTTATCATAGAATTTAAGTACTATGCTGAAAAGGAGCAGCACCTCCGTTTACATGTTATGTCTTCCATTCATTTTTAGCACAGAACAGTAGTTGGATTAAGTGAGTTTGGGCCCAATGACACTTCAGTAATAAGGATGACTTTGGAGCATACCTGTAAAGGAAAATGTGAAGTTTGTTAGCCTGATTACAAATTTCCCTTGGAGAAAAGAACAAACTCTTAAATAAGGCTAGGTATTTTAAGTAACTTCTATGTGATAAAGATTTGGCATGTATGAAAAAAGTAATTAACAATAGTTTTATTACTGAAACTTTCAAATGACAAGACCTAGAATAACCCATGTGTGAAATCTGCAGATTGGTTACCTTTTTGAATTTAAGATTGCAGTGTTGTTGCATTTCTCCTATGAATGAATGTTTTACTAATTAATGGTAGGGGGACTTTCCCTCTTGGAAAATGCCTTCTCTTTGGGGATTCTTTTAATGTGATGACCAGGAATCAACTTGTGAAATTCTTGGGAAAATGATTTTTAATCTCATTTTCTAAATTCAGGTTTTTTCTTTTATTTTTAGGAGGGAAATTTTACATCTCAAATAACTGGAAATGCTAACACGAAGTATTCACAACTGTGGATATAGAATTTAATTTACAGTGTAATATTTGGGGATGCAATAAGTCAGGCTATTTCTCAATTTATAACTTTGAAGTGAAGAAAACAAAAACATAACTTGTACTTTAATGAAAGTGCAATAATTTAAATCACTGTGATAAAACAATTTTTATGATGTTTACCTCTAATTTTGACAGTTTAAAAATCATTTGTCATTAGTTAAATTTACAGTGGCAGTTTTTGGTTTAGAGGAAGCTCTAGTGACCGCCTGTAAGAAGTAGTTCAATGAACCTGTCACTAATAATTTAATTCTGCAGCTAATAATACTGGGTTTAATCCAGAAATTGAGACATTCCCTTGGGGAAGAATTTTTCTTTGTTGAAATATATGGGGGTATGTGTAGTAAATTTAACTGGAGTTAGCTGTTCTTGTATTTTGAGAAGATATAGGGACTTTCTCTAAGCCCTGTACAAACCTCAACAATATACAGGGTAAGTCAGTTTTTCTTGAAATATTCTTCCATCAGAATTCTAATAAGATGACGACATGTTTAACAAAACGTGTCAGTGTACATAGTCAGCAGTACAACTTTTTTTGCTGTCATTTGTTCCTCTTATTCTGGTGGTTTGCAAGCTAACTCATGACACACTATATTCTTAAAACAGGCTCTTTAATGAGAAGCCCAACCATTTTATTTATGATCTGTATATTCTTCTGAAAGTATGGATGTTTACTTTCTGACCATTGTTTACAGAAACCGAAAAACTTACCAATGTTATGAAGGCTACTGTATACATGATAAAGATAATTAGGCTCTCTGGCTGAACAGTTACAAATGTCTATGCTGAAAGAGGAGTACAGTAATTTGGGTAAAAATAAAAAATAGAAATTTAGATTCAGTTCTGGAAATGAAGTCCTTTAGTTATTCACAGTGGGTGTGGCCTCAACAGAAGCAGTGCAGGTGTCCCACCAATGTCTTAATTCTGACCCGCAGAGACCACTGCTAGTGATAGGAGGGTTGCTCAGTTCAGCAGAATGCAACTTGTGGTGGATCCGGTGAGTACTACAGGCAAAGACTAGGAACTAGACAAACTAACTTGTGGTAATCTACCAATTTTGGCCAACTTGGGTCAGCTTTGAATTAGTGGGGTGGAGGTGAAAAACTTTGAATTTAATCACTGATGTTCTGAGTCATCCAGCCCCATACCAGTTTAAAACTTTGAAGAAATCTGTCAGTCTTTCTAAATAACCATAAACTAAATAAAGCTCATCATCACAGTATGTTTTTTACAATTGGAAACTTTTTTGCGTTTTTATAAAGAAGTGTTGTGACTAGAAACACACAATAACTCAGGGGTTCTCAAACTGGGGGTTGGGACCTCCCAGGGGGTCATGAGGTCATTATATGGGGGGTCGCGAGCTGTCAACCTCCACCCCAAACCCCACTTGCCTCCAGCATTTATAATGGTGTTAAATATATTAAACAGTGTGTTTAATTTATTAGGGGGATCACACTTAGAGGGTTGCAATCTGAAAGGGGTTGCCAGTAAAAAAAATTTGATACCCACTGCAATAACCCTTTTGCTTACTGTAAGAAAAATACAGACGGGTAAAGGACTCAGGACTGAGAAAAATGTCTACCCAAGAAAATTGCTCATGAAACTTTCCTTATGACTGGAATGTTTTGAACTTAAAATCTGAAGAACACCGTGTAGTCATTTTTTTTTAATATTGTAGTTTTTTGGGGTGTGTGTGTGTGAAATAACACACACAGACCCAACTCCTGTAATTTGAATAGAAATTTACTGTGTGTACATTAGTTAACAGAACTAAGGAGTATGTAATTTTCCAGCATGCAAAAGTTCCAGATACTGTAAATCTATGAATGGGCTTTTTAGTAAATTGTATAAAATCCAAAGTTGTGGCTCCTTTTACCAGTCAATGACTTTTGTACCACATAAATATTTGAGAATTGTATTGCTGCTGGAAAGGGTCAATATTACTGTGGTGACAGGTACAGTGTAGTAATATCTGGCTGAAGCATGTTGAATACTGTAGACTACACATGACTGTTCTATTAAGTAAGATTTAATATAAAAAAGTCTTCATGTTTTATATTAGAACACTGCTTTTTGTTCAACAGCTTGCTACTTCGTAGCTTTATTAAGGGTATGTCCACATTACAAATGCTAGAGTGACACAGCTGCAGTACTGTACTGTAGATGCTTGCTATAGCGACAGAAGACTTTTTCCCTTGCTGTAGTAAATATACCCTCTCCAGAAGAAGTAGTTAGGTCAACTGAAGAATTCTTACTCCTGAGGGCATTCTGCACCAAAAAAAATTAAATTCTGTGCCAAAAAATTAAAAATTCTGCATACAATATTTTAAAATTCTGCAAAATTCTGCAAATTTTATTCATCAAATAAATGTGGAGGCTCCAGCATGGCATTGGGGAGCACAGGCCACTAGCTGCACAGAGGTGGGAGATCACTGTGCAGCTCCACTCCGGGACATGGACTCAACGGTGAGGCTGCACCCAACCCTGACACAGCGTAAGGACCTGGCCAGGCCCAGAAACATCCCAGGGCCCTGCACCTCTGTGTGGGCAGGCAGGGTCAGCAAGGCAGGATCCAAGTGTGGAGGGGCTTAATGTGGGGGGAACCAGGTGTGGGTTGAGAGGGTTCTGTGTGGGGCAATCTGGGTGTGGGCAGCTCAGTGCGGGATCCAGGTGTGGGGGGGATCTGGATGCACAGGGGCTTGTTGGGGGGTTCTGAGTGCAACAGTAATGGGACTCTCTGCAGGGAAGTCAAGGAGAAGGTGGTTGGGGCTCAGCGCAGGAGGTGTCTGGATGTGGGGGGGATAGAGCTTGGCAGGGGGATCTGGGTGTGAGGGGTTTAGTGGGGGGTCCAGATGCTGGGGGAGTGGGGCTCAGTGGGGTAGGGATCCAGGTGCAGCTAGTTGGGGCTTGGTATGGTGGGAATCCAGGTGCGGGTGGCTCGCTGGTCCAGGTGCAGGGGGAGTGGGACTCATCGGGGGAGTTCTGAGTATGGGGGAGTGAGGCTTGGTGGGAGGGTCTGGATGCATGGGGTTGGGTAGATGGGGGAGCAGCTCCCTGTACTGGGATCCCTCCCACTGCAGCTGAGGAGCAATTGGTGCAGGAAGCAGGGGCGGAGTACGGGGGGGAGTTTGCAGAGCTTCCTGCAGCCAGGGGAGAAATCTGGGGGTGGGACTGACCTGGGCCCGGATGCTGTGCAGGAGAAGAGGAAGTCCCATCCTCCCCAGCCAAGCTGTGACTACCAGCTGAGCCCAGCGTCGGGTAGGAGCCACCAGCTGGGTCTTCACCAGTCCCGCCACCTGCCCCACAGTGATTTACCTCTCTGCCGGCTGCTCTGGGCACCCAAAACATACTGCTGGAGAGGGTTGCATGACTGCTCTTGTGGCTTCCCTTTGCTTCCCTGTCAGAAAGTCATTTTTCTGTGGGGAAGCAAAGAAATTGGCGGGGAACATAAATTCTGCGCATGCGCAGTGACACAGAATCCCCCCAGGAGTAAATTCTTCTGTTGACCTAGCACTGTCTACAGGAGGGCTTAAGTCAGCTTAACTACGGCTATATCTACACTAGAAATATTACAGCAGCACAGCTGCAACTGCACTACTGTAGTACTATAGTGTGGACACTTACCGCAGTGACAGAAGGGGTTCTTCTGTCACTATAGTAAATCCACATTTCTGAGAGGCAGTAGCTCGGCTGACAGAAGAATTCTTTTGTCAACCCCTAGCACTGTGTATGCTAGGGTTAGATCGACTTAACTGTCTCTCTCCTGGGGAGACATTTCACATCCCTGAGCAACACAACCTGTTCGACCTACATTTTAGGTATAGACCAGGCCTAAGATTACTAATGCCCAAATCCTGAATGCAGTACATAGCCCAACTAAGTGGGCTGAAGGGGGAGTTGTTAAGAGAAGAACAGGTTTTTTTCTTCAGGCTGTGGAACTGCTCTGCATCTGCTGCTGTCTTAGGGCATGGCTACACTTACAAACATAAAGCGCTTTGAGTTAAACCAGCCTTCGTAGACTGCAGTAGGGAAAGCGCTGCAGTCTGTCCACACTGACAGCTGCAAGCACACTGGCATGGCCACATTTGCGGCACTTGCAGCGGCCACAGAGAGCAGTTCATTGTGGTAGCTATCCCAGCATGCAAGTGGCTGCAACGTGTTTTTCAAATGGGGTGGGGGGAGGAGTGTGACGGAGTGTGTTGTGTGTATGTGGGGGGGGAGAGTGGGTTTTTGGGGGGCTGAGAGCATGTCAGCATGCTGTCTTGTAAGTTCAGATAGCAGCAGATCCCCCCCTCTCCCCCACCCGCCTCTCTCTCTCTCACACAGCATTCCACAGTAATGGTTTGCTTTCATATCCTCATTCCTGCAGCGATTCCAAAACAATGACAAGAGTGGCCACTTGACTTAAGGGGATTATGGGACGCTTCCGGAGGCTGATCAGAGTGCAGTAATGCAACGCCTCGTTCACACTGGCACCCAGGCGTTTCACCCAAGGCACAACAAGCGTTATGCTTCTCCCCGAGGTGAATTACTAGGAGCGCTCTAGCCATGGAGTCAGAGTGCTCTAAGTGCCTTGCCAGTGTGGATGGATTGTGAGTTAGGGCACCTGGAGCTGCTTTAATGCACTCTAACTTGCAAGTGTAGCCAAGCCCTTAGGGCTACAATAATCTCTGAAGCTGCTGTGTACTTCTCACCTAATGTTTTGTCCAGGGTGAGAATGGTATTTTGTCACTGAGTCTGTACTGGGTGGATCCACTGGTCCATGCCCAAGCTCCCTTCTGTGCTGGAGTACAATGATCCCCCACAGGGCTGTACTATGTGATGTGCAGGGTGCTATAAAACCCTTGTTCAGCCTTCCTAAATCCTCTCTTCTTACACAGGGGAACTACAACTGTTTTGGTGCTTTCAGGGTTCCCAAGGCCTGGCAGGGAGTGGAGGGGGAGGGAGGGAGCGCAGGAAGAGGAGGGTATTTAAAGAAAGTTTTATCTTAAGTACAGTTCTTTTTCTGTAGTTAAACTGTTTGAGGTTTAGATCCCTTTCAGATGGTTTAATTCCTGTTTGGGAAGTATTAAGCGAATTGAGTTGTTACATCTTATCTATTTAAAAAGAAATTTCTCCAGTGGTAAATGGAAATGTAATATTAAATTAACTGTCACCTAAAAATAGATATAGCTCATACAAATAAGTATAGCTCAAAACAGGTAGCCTTGTTTATCTACCTAGTAATTGTACAAGCAGAGATCTGTTTTTAACTGAAAAATTATAGCCAAAATAGTCAGAATTCAGCCTGACTCTGAACTTTTTTTCTTAGCCAGATGTCCCATTGAACATACCAAGCCCAAATCTCAGATATACTTAAGGTTTTGCAAGCCTTAAAATGTGGACAAGTGGCCATGCTGGAAAGACCTAACTTTCAGGATAATATGTGGAGTGTGTTGAACTGGTCCCAAGCAAAAAAGTATGTATGATTTTTAAAATAATTTGGTGGGAGTTTTAAGTGTTTGGCTATATTGCAATACAACTTCCTGCAGCACCGGTGTTTTTTCCTAGGAGTTTTGAGACTCCTATCAAAGTAGTGACTAGTCATGCATAGTTCAGGAGCTCCAACAAGGATATAACCCAAAGTGGTTTGGCTTCAGGTAATTGATGAGCGTGGCTGCTTTGCTGAAAACACTGGACCAAGTTTTTTAAGGCATGATTTTTGAATATGTGTAAGAAGCGTGATACAAAAAGGCTAGATGTGGCATTTGAAAAATTATGCAGACAAATAGAGAAGCTGCAGTACATTTTAAGAGTCAGATATGATGCATATATTTAATAGTTTAGGTTTGTCTGTTATAAGGTTTGAGACCTACAGTAGTAAATGTAAAAACATGTTTGTCTCAGATTTGTTTTAGAGAACTGCCTTTGAAATGAAGTCCCCATTGAATATGAAATAATTTTGTTTTGATTTTCACAAGTGGTGGCTTTGGTGTAATCTAAACAATGTAAAGTTAGAGAGTCCCAGAGAAATCTGACATCTCCTTCTGTAGGTACTAAATGTTAGTGGTCTGAAAGGTCTGGTTCTTGATTTATCTGAATGCATGAGAAATTCCCAGGCTCCCATATGTTTGCTAAGAGACAACTAGAAAAGATTGACTCTGCATTGCAAGAGCTATGTTTGGGCAACCCTCTCAAAGGCAAGCAGTCTAGTGAATAAACATTAAATTTGTGCTCAAATAACATTTTCTGTTGCCTTGTCTGCTTGGGCCTTCATTAGTGTGTCAGCAAAGCCAAAATCAAATAAAGCCTTCTGTATGAGCTGTAGCAGTGTCCGTTTACTCAAACCACTTGGAGCTTTTTTGTGAATAAGAAAAGTAGTCTGGTGCTTATTTCATTCCCCTAATCAAGAAAGGTGTGGATAAACTGTTGCTGCTGAACAAAATGTGGGATGGGGGGAGCAGCTCGTGCATTCTTTGAAGATTTGGACATTGCTTTTTGGAAATCCCTTGAAAAAACAAGTGATTAGAGTGCTTGGCATAGCAGGTTTTGGTTTTTTTTTGGACTAAGCAGTAACCTCCCAGGTTGAAGTCTGAACTCTTCATTCGGTAGAAGAAATTTTTGAGAGCTACAAAGGTTGCCTAATTTGCTCTTAATTGAACACTTCCAACTTTCTGCCTTCATCCATGAAGGAGAATAACAAAAAAGAATAATTCTGAACTCCACAGTGTATGTATTATCTGTATTATTAATATTTTTGTGGTCATAGTAAATTCTGATTCTAAGTTTAGTGCTTTTGATGCTTAAAGACAACAAGTGTTCTGTACCTTTTAAAAATCAGTATGCTTAATACTTGAATTAATACAAACATGGTAGGCATTTTTATTATCTGAAATAGGAATGTGAATTTGGACAATGTGATTACATTAACTTGGTATAGTGGCAGTTGCTTTTTTTTTTTTTGTACTACTGTTGTTGCCTAAATTTTTCCAAATGCTAGGAGAAAGCACACTTTCATGTTGTTTGCATGATTAATTGCGCTAGTCAGAAATATACGTGATATTTGCTGTAGACTCCCAAGTGCAAACAGTTTTACTGTAGCATCAGATAATGCTATTAAGTGGTTAGAATATTAATGTTGTACAAAGGATGGCTTATTACATATCGCTATTTGCATCATTTGTTTTTTTGGGTATATAGATAAAGCACTGCTTTATAGCTTTCCCTCCATGGTAGTTTATAAAACACCCTAGTTTGATATTCTGTGAATGCATATTTAAGTAAGATTCATATTAGTTCTAGTTCACAGTAGAAAATGTACATTTGTGGTATGTAAGTGTGTGTAAATATATTTTTACAGCTGCACTTGAATGTAACTTGTTCTCTGTTTACAGAATCATGCAATGCATTTTGGTTAATAACAGAACTATTAAACTTTGCTTTGAAAAATTAGGTACCATTACTAGCAGGTAGCTAATGAAACCAATCAATTTTCCTCTTCAAATAGGCTTTGCTTTGAACAAGATGCGCTCATTTCATCACTTGAAAATTAGGTATTAACACCTTGTGTCTTAACCTACATGCTTTGCCTTATTTATGAAGGCATTTTTGCATAGTCCACATTATTCGCACAAGAATATATTCAGTCTGAATTTGCTGCTTGTGATACTTTCTGCTTAATAAATTACTTGGATTTTTTTTATCTTAAAAGTGTAACTGTTGGCTCCCAATCCCATGTATGGGGGTGAGGGGGAAAGTGCTGGTTTGTTAGTGGTGAATAATTCTGTGGGAGCTAGGACTCTGTGGTTTTTGTGGCGCAATGTAGGGCTACTTCCAATTATGTCAATATTAATGCAAGGACTTTGTCAGTAAAACATTTATCTCCATTTGATCTACATTGAAGTTAACTGATACTGTAGTTTTTCTACTCCTATAGGCAGTGCGAAACAAATTAAGCAGTAGGATACAATACCTATGTGTTTATTTCTCTGTCTTTGACCAAGTGCCAGGGGAAAGCGCAAATGCAGTCCCCCACTACCACAGATTATGCAGTCAAGTTTCCCGCATTTGGAGAAATCGCAGGGGTCAGCACACCCGCAGTGGAATGGATGAGCCTCACCCAGGGAAAACCACTTTCATGATCATGCTATCTCCCCTGCTAATGCCTATGTGGTAAGATACAGCTATAGGCACAGCTGGGATATGTGGTACAGCCAAGTTCTTCTCAAATACTCAAGTCCGAGAATCCCTGCAGGAGAGAATGGCTTGTTACCATTTTATATAAAGACTAGGAAAACATGATTGTCATACTTGGAATGGCTTAAAATATTTAATAAATAAGTAACCACTATTTCTACCCTACTGTATTTGTTGGCAGAACCTAAGGGCTTGGCTACACTTGCGAGTTAGAGTGCATTAAAGTAGCCCCAGGTGCTCTAACTCACTACCCGTCCACACTGGCAAGGTATGTAGAGCGCTCTGACTCCAGGGCTAGAGCGCTCCTGGTACTCCACCTCAGCGAGAAGATTAACACTTGGGGCGCATTGGCTGTAACGAACGAGGTGTTGCATTACTGCACTCTGATCAGCTTCTGGAAACTTCCCATAATCCCCTTAAGTCAAGTGGCCACTCTTGTCATTGTTTTGGAATCACTGCAGGCATGCAGGCACACCCTTTGAAAGCTCTGTTTCTGACAGTTGGCATGGTTATCTGCTCCGAGACAAAGCAACCGTTACTGTGGAATGCTGTATGTGAGAGAGATAGAGGCGGGAGTGGGGAGAGGGCGTTTGCTGCTGTCTGAATTTACAAGACAGCATGCTGACATGCTCTCAGCCCCCCAAAAACCCACTCTCTCTCTCCCCCTGCATACACACAACACACTCCCTGTCACACTCCACTCCCCTCATTTGAAAAGCACATTGCAGCCACTTGCATGCTGGGATAGCTACCACAATGAACTGCTCTCTGTGGTCGTTGCAAGAGCTGCTAATGTGGCCACGCCAGTGCACTTGCAGCTGTCCATGTGGACAGACTACAGCACTTTCCCTACTGTGCTCTATGAAGGCTGGTTTAACTCAAAGCGCTCTACATGTGCAAGTGTAGCCATGCCCATAGTGATTTGAGTGTCTACTCCAGTCAGCATTGGAACCACATTGTACTGGGCACTGCATAGACGAGTAACACTGTCTTGCCCTAAGAAGTTCAACTCTTATTTTGTTACAACACTCTTTGAACTAGACACCTTCAGTCTGCCCTACTTAGCCTTCAGTATCACTTAAGATGATGCAACTTCAAATATTTCCTTTTCACTGTGTTTAAACAAACAAATCATCAAAGGTGTCTAGTTCTGTTTAATAGATTCTTAGTGTTTGGTGGATTTCCTGCTTCCAAAATGTTCTAGATTAAGAGCTTGAAAGCATCTGTTTATGCATTGACCAAGTTACAGCATGGGCAGTATCGAACCCTAACGTTTTCCCTTCCTACTCCCCTCTCCACAATGCATTTCTGCCTGGAGCTAGAAGGACTGCTTCTTGGGGCTTAAGTGTTAGGGCATTCTCTACACTCCATTCTCCCCAAGCTCAATTTCTTTAGGGTGCCTGTTGTGAAAAATTTTGTGATAAAGTTGAGTGGGAACTGGATTGGGACAACCAATTTACATCACATCTACTGAGGATCTATCAGATAGCAGTAATCTTTGGCCATCACTAAACTGGGGAGATTTCAAACTGGCAGCCTAAAGCTGAAAGGCTCAGTACTTAATTCCTAGGGATATGATGATTCCCTATGTTGGAAGTGATTTGCATATGTATCTGGCGGTCTTGTTAGACCTGTATTTGTATAAACTTTGCTGAAAAGAAAGGATATTTAGATGAATGCCAGTATAAAGCAGCAACCATTTTAAATCTCTTGGATCCTTTCCATCCATTCCCTTCTCTCCCACCATACCTCTTAGCTCTTTCCCCTAATCCACAAATATGACAAAAACACACATTTATTTACACAGAAGTACATATGTACATTCTTCAGTACCTTTGTAGTTTTGTTTTCCTTCTCCCGTTCCAGTCCCTTAGGATAAGGCAGCTTGAGTTGCTCAGTTGTGCTTTTATTTTTTTTTATATAAAAAAGGGGAAAACATAAGTGGCTACTGCTCCATCAGTGTTTCCTCCAATATACAAGGAAATAGTTTTCACAATTTGTATTTAATTACATTTTCCCCCAGCTTCTAAAAGTCTAGATAGTACAAAGGTACATGCTTTACTTGTAATTATTCTTACCCCCTTGCCATGGGATGATACAGTCTTCGTCAGGCTTTGAATAGTCCCTTTTTACAGCTGCCACATAAGTGGTAGCTTAAATGATGAGAGATGGTTGGGTAAGCACACCTTCCTTAGTGGGACATGGACTAAAGGGATCCTTGCCCTCTGGATTGTTGCATCCTGAGATGAGGAAAATTAAATTCACATAAAACACAGTAAATATTAAGCAGCTGAAGCAAGTCAAAACTTTATCTATAGTTTAACTTCTAAGGCTTACATACTGGAAACGTGTAACTATTCACCTGAGTAAAACTACATGTGTATAAGTGTTTGCAGGATTGGTGACTAAGGGACCTACCATTCCCACCACTCCAGCCTTTTCTTTCAGTCCCGTCCATGTATTGTGGCCTTAACTAATCACATCCTGGATAAAGCACCAAACCACTCCACTTCATGTTTTAGTATGTTGTTTTCTTATTTATGCAGTTTACACCATGCTGTGCTAAAAGTTTCAGTCTACTACATAGTATATGCAATGGATAAAGCCTAAATGGAGCCTGAATCCACCAAAACCTTGGACTTTCCTGCCTAAGACCAGGAGTGAAATCCTGATCCCTTTGAAGTTCATGGCAAAACCCACCCATTAATTTCAGTGGGGCTAGCATTTCATCTCAGGTGATTGTACAGGAGTAGAGTGTACTTAGCAGCAGCCTTTGTGGCTCCTTTGAAACCATGTTTGTGACTGCACTGCCCCTTTTGAAATAAAGGGCTTGGATCTGATTAACCTACCTATTTTATACCATGAACAATTGAAATGAAAGGATACAAAAGATCGTTTACCTGCTTCTTGTCATATCTAACGTCCCTAGTACCATTACCCTCTCCTGTTTTATTTTTTTCAGAGAGCCTCAGTTTCTACTCTGTCCTTGACCCAAAGGAATTGGATAAGCAGCCAAGAGTACTTAGTGGCATATAACATATATGTGAAAATGAACAGTCCATCATTTCCCCACCCAACAGAAATGGAATGCCTTTGCTTTTTGAATCTGGCACCTTTTCCATTTAACAGATAACTAATATGCATGGATCTTGATTGGATTCACAGCCTAAGTTCCCTCTAAACTGCACGGCTGCCCCAGACCTGCCGTGGGAGAGGCGCCCCTCCCCCAGCCCAGTCCTGCCACAGGAGAGGTGTCCCAGAGCTGCCATGGCAGTGAGAGCGCCTCTCCCCCCAGCCCAGGTGCTGCTGGGGGGAGTCCTCTCTCCCCGCCGTAGGCCCAGGGAAGACTGTACCCCAAAGCCCTCATCCCCAGCCCCATTGCAGAGTCTGCATCCCTAGCCGGAGCTCTCAGCCCCCCCCCTTAACCTCAACCCCCTGTCCCAGCCCCCTCCCGTACCCTGAACCCTTAATTTCTGGCCCCAGCCTGGAACCCACACCCCCAGCCAGAGCCCTTACCTCTGGCTCCAGCCCTGAGCCCCTCATCCCTGGCCCCATCCCAAAGCCCACACCCCCAGCCAGAGCCCTCACCCCCTGTACCCCAACCCTCTGCTCCAGCCCTGAGCCCCCTCCCACACTCCAAACCCCTCGGCCCCACCCCTGCCACATGAATTTTGTTACATGCACCAGTATGGAAGTCATGATATGGAGGTGATGTGTCACACATCACTTCCATATTGGTGCATGTAACAAAGTTTACTCCATACATGGGGAAAACTTAGAGGGAACACTGTTCACAGCCAAATTTTGCTTTTTCTTTTGTCCCCTGTCCCTTTTTTTGTAAATAAGATTAGCTTCATTGCTGACTCTGTATTTTATATTGGCATCAAAGTTGCAATAAGTATATTCTACCCAAGAAAAATACCATGAGTAAACTCTAGTAGAGAGATAGGAATTATTTTTTTTTTAAAAAAGTAAAGATGTTTAAAATACTTGCACAGTATTGTCTGTCTCATATGGAACAACAGTCTATCTTGGCCATTTTAACCTTTGATTAACTTTTTTCCTCTTTTCTCTATAAATCTCTCCTCTCTAATCCACCACTCTCTTATTTCTCCCCAGTCCTTCAGCCTCTTGTAACATCCTGACAGCATTCCTACAGTGTCCTGTAAAGCCCATTAGCTCCCTCCTCCCCCCAAAGAAGAGCTCTGTGTAAGCTTAAAAGCTTGTCTCTCTCACCAACAGAAGTTGGTCCAATAAAAAATATTACCTCACCCACCCTGTCTCCTTCCCACAGCATTCCCAAAGCACCTGAACTCCTCTCTCGCTGCAGAGTAAACCTGAAGGGCTATAGAAGTGTGCAGAGCTCCCACAAAGACCTTTAGCTTTCCTCTTAGCATCCAGTACCAGCAAAGTCCTTCACCCCCCTTTTTGTGGGTAGTTTTCTTCCTTCAGAAGACATTGCTGTGACAAAGGGTATCTGTAATGCTTCTCCCATAGGCGTACTAGGCATAGAGAAGGGCGAGGAGGCAGCCAGCAAAGAAGGTGTAGGCAGGAGCTGCTGCCATGTTGGAAAGGTGTCAGTCACATGGTCTGGTCAATGCCCCACCTGTGACCAGTATCCTGGAAGTGACCCTGTCATTGGGTTTACTACTCACTGCTCAGAGGGGTAGCCGTGTTAGTCTGGTTCTGTAGAAGCAGCAAAGAATCCTGTGGCACTTTATAGACTAACAGACGTTTTGCAGCATGAGCTTTCGTGGGTGAATACCCACTTCTTCGGATGCAAGTAGTGGAAATTTCCAGGGGCAGGTTTATATATGCAAGCAAGAAGCAAGCTAGAGATAACGAGGTTAGTTCAATCAGGGAGGATGAGGCCCTGTTCTAGCAGTTGAGTGAAAACCAAGGGAGGAGAAACTGGTTCTGTAGTTGGCAAGCCATTCACAGTCTTTGTTTAATCCTGAGCTGATGGTGTCAAATTTGCAGATGAACTGGAGCTCAGCAGTTTCTCTTTGAAGTCTGGTCCTGAAGTCTTTTTGCTGCAGGATGGCCACCTTAAGATCTGCTATTGTGTGGCCAGGGAGGTTGAAGTGTTCTCCTACAGGTTTTTGTATATTGCCATTCCTAATATCTGATTTGTGTCCATTTATCCTTTTCCTTAGAGACTGTCCAGTTTGGCTGATGTACATAGCAGAGGGGCATTGCTGGCATATGATGGCATATATTACATTGGTGGACGTGCAGGTGAATGAACCGGTGATGGTGTGGCTGATCTGGTTAGGTCCTGTGATGGTGTCGCTGGTGTAGATATGTGGGCAGAGTTGGCATCGAGGTTTGTTGCATGGATTGGTTCCTGAGTTAGAGTTACTATGGTGCGGTGTGCAGTTACTGGTGAGAATATGCTTCAGGTTGGCAAGTTGTCTGTGGGCGAGTACTGGCCTGCCACCCAAGGCCTGTGAAAGTGTGGGATCATTGTCCAGGATGGGTTGTAGTTCCCTGATGATGCGCTGGAGGGGTTTTAGCTGGGGACTGTATGTGATGGCCAGTGGAGTCCTGTTGGTTTCTTTCTTGGATTTGTCTTGCAGTAGGAGGCTTCTGGGTACACGTCTGGCTCTGTTGATCTGTTTCCTTATTTCCTCGTGCGGGTACTGTAGTTTTGAGAATGCTTGGTGGAGATTTTGTAGGTGTTGGTCTCTGTCTGTGGGGTTAGAGCAGATGCGGTTGTACCTCAGTGCTTGGCTGTAGACAATGGATCTTGTAGTGTGCCCGGGATGGAAGCTGGAGGCATGAAGGTAGGCATAGCGGTCGGTAGGTTTTCGGTATAGGGTGGTGTTAATGTGACCATCAATTATTTGCACCGTAGTGTCTAGGAAGTGGACCTCCCGTGTAGATTGGTCAAGGCTGAGGTTGATGGTGGGGTGGAAGCTGTTGAAATCGTGGTGGAATTTTTCCAGAGTCTCCTTCCCATGGGTCCAGATGATGAAGATGTCATCAATGTAGCGTAGGTAGAGAAGGGGCGTGAGTGGACGGGAGCTGAGGAAGCGTTGTTCCAGGTCAGCCATAAAAATATTGGCATATTGTGGGGCCATGCGGGTGCCCATAGCGGTGCCACTGATCTGGAGATATATATTGTCATCAAATTTGAAATAGTTGTGTGTGAGGATAAAGGAACAGAGCTCAGCAACCAGTTGTGCTGTGGCATCATCAGGGATACTGTTCCTGACAGCTTGTATTCCATCAGTGTGTGGGATGTTTGTGTAGAGAGCCTCTACATCCATGGTGGCCAGGATGGTGTTTTGTGGAAGGTCACCAATGCATTGTAGTTTCCTCAGGAAATCAGTGGTGTCACGGAGATAGCTGGGAGTGCTGGTGGCATAGGGTCTGAGTAGAGAGTCCACATATCCAGACAGTCCTTCAGTGAGAGTGCCAATGCCCGAGATGATGGGACGTCCAGGATTTCCAGGTTTGTGGATTTTGGGCAGTAGATAGAATAGCCCTGGTCGGGGCTCTAAGGGTATGTTGATTTGTTCCGGTGTTGGTGTAGGGAGTGTCCTGAGTAGATGGTGCAGTTTCTTAGTGTATTCCTCAGTGGGATCTGAGGGAAGTGGCCTGTGGAATTTGGTGTTGGAGAGTTGTCTGGCGGCCTCCTTTTGGTAGTCAGACCTGTTCATGATGACAATAGCACCTCCTTTATCAGCCTCTTTGATTATAATGTCAGGATGGTTTCTGAGGCTGTGGATGGCATTGCGTTCTGCACGACTTAGGTTATGAGGCAAGCAATGTTGTTTTTCCACTATTTCTGCCTGTGCACGTCGGCGGAAGCATTCAATGTATAGGTCCAGACTGTCATTTCGACCCTCAGGAGGAGTCCATGTGGAGTTCTTCTTTTTGTGCTGTTGGTGGGAGGATAACTGTGTATCAGTGCGCTGTTCAGTGTTGTCCTGAAAGTATTCTTTGAGTCGGAGACGGCGAAAGTAGGCTTCCAGATCGCCGCAGAACTGTATCATGTTGGTGGGGGTGGCAGGGCAGAAAGAGAGTCCCCGAGATAGGACAGATGTTTCTTCTGGGCTGAGCGTGTGGTTGGATAGATTGACAATATTGCTGGGTGGGTTAGGGGTACCACAGTTGTGGCCCCATGTAGCAGGTAGGAGTTTAGGCAGCTTACAGTCCTTTTTCCTTTGTAGAGAGGTGAAGTGAGTAATGTAGATCTCCTGTCTTCTTTTAGAAAATAATGTAGATCTCCTGTCTTATTATACAAAATCTCCACCAAGCATTCTCAAAACTACAGTACCTGCACGAGGAAATAAGGAAACAGATCAACAGAGCCAGACGTGTACCCAGAAGCCTCCTACTGCAAGACAAATCCAAGAAAGAAACCAACAGGACTCCACTGGCCATCACATACAGTCCCCAGCTAAAACCCCTCCAGCGCATCATCAGGGAACTACAACCCATCCTGGACAATGATCCCACACTTTCACAGGCCTTGGGTGGCAGGCCAGTCCTCGCCCACAGACAACCTGCCAACCTGAAGCATATTCTCACCAGTAACTGCACACCGCACCATAGTAACTCTAACTCAGGAACCAATCCATGCAACAAACCTCGATGCCAACTCTGCCCACATATCTACACCAGCGACACCATCACAGGACCTAACCAGATCAGCCACACCATCATCGGTTCATTCACCTGCACGTCCACCAATGTAATATATGCCATCATATGCCAGCAATGCCCCTCTGCTATGTACATTGGCCAAACTGGACAGTCTCTAAGGAAAAGGATAAATGGACACAAATCAGATATTAGGTATGGCAATATACAAAAACCTGTAGGAGAACACTTCAACCTCCCTGGCCACACAATAGCAGATCTTAAGGTGGCCATCCTGCAGCAAAAAAACTTCAGGACCAGACTTCAAAGAGAAACTGCTGAGCTCCAGTTCATCTGCAAATTTGACACCATCAGCTCAGGATTAAACAAAGACTGTGAATGGCTTGCCAACTACAGAACCAGTTTCTCCTCCCTTGGTTTTCACTCAACTGCTAGAACAGGGCCTCATCCTCCCTGATTGAACTAACCTCGTTATCTCTAGCTTGCTTCTTGCTTGCATATATAAACCTGCCCCTGGAAATTTCCACTACTTGCATCCGAAGAAGTGGGTATTCACCCACAAAAGCTCATGCTGCAAAACGTCTGTTAGTCTATAAGGTGCCACAGGATTCTTTGCTGCTTCTACTCACTGCTGTGATGCCTCCATGTGGCTGGGGATTAGCTTTTGACCAGTCTGATGCCCCTTCCTTTAGTTCCTCACACTATGTCTCTCCTCCTCTCTATTTGGACTCGATTGAGGAGGGATAGCTCAGTGGTTTGAGCATTGGCCTGGTAAACCCAGGGTTGTGAGTTCAATCCTTGAGGAGGCTACTTAGGGATCTGGGGCAAAAATTGGTCCTGCTAGTGAAGGCAGGGGGCTGGACTCGATGACCCTTTGAGGTCCCTTCCAGTTCTAGGAGATTGGTATACCTCCAATTATTACCTTTATCCCTCTCCGTAACCCAGGGTTCTCCCCCTATGTCTGGTTTCGCTAGGTAATTATAGTTTTTCCATTCTGAGGTATCAAAGTCTCTCAAAACTATCTGTCTCAGGAAGTCTTTCTTTCTAAAGAAAGACCCTTCCCCAGTGGCTGGTAGGGGAACCCAGGCTCCCACTGTACTCCAGGTTCCAGCTCAGGGACCCTCATATCTTACAAACAGTATCTGCTCCAGCTCCCAAACCCTGTTGCTATGTCCCTGAACGTCTTCACTACCTTCTGGCCTACCCTGGGTTACCAGTGAAAGAGTGGTAACCATTTCAAATGTAGCACATTTAAGTATAGCTATCAACTAAAAGTGTATACCATTCATACTAGCTATCTGCTTCAGTGGTCTGAAAGCTTAGACATCCATTTCTAACTACTGTACTTGCTCTGAGTTTGATGTTGAAAGTGGAGAGAGGAAGTGTAGGTGGTAGATGTGGAAGTAATACGAAGAAGGTGAAAAATAGGGTCATAGGTTGTTTGGTAAGTGACTACGGGTATGTGTACACTACGAAATTAGGCTGATTTTGTAGAAGTCAATCTTTAGAAATCGATTTTATACAGTCGATTGTGTACGCCCTCACTAAGCGCATTAAGTCAGTAGAGTGTGTCCTCAATACCGTGGCTAGCATCGACTCATGGAGCAGTGCACTGTGGGTAGCTATCCCACAGTTCCTGCAGACTCCGCTGCCCATTGGAATCCTGGGTTATGCTCCCAATGCCTGATAGGGCAAAAACATTGTCGTGGGTGGTTTTGGGTACATGTCGTCAGTCTCCCCTCCCTCCGTGAAAGCAGTTGTTTCGTGCCTTTTTTCCTGGATTACCCATGCAGACACCATAGCACAGCAAGCATGGAGCCCACTCAGCTCACCGCTGCTGTTGTGAGCATTGTAAACACCTCACGCATTATCCTGCAGTATGTGCAGAACCTGGCTAAGAGACCCCAGCACAAGGACGATTGTGATGAGGACATGAACGCAGACATTCCTGAAAGCACGGGCTGTGGCAGTTGGACATCATGGTGGCAGTGGGGCTGGTTGATACAGTGGAACGCCAATTCTGGGCCCGGCAAACAAGCACAGACTGGTGGGACTGCATAGTGTTGCAGGTATGGGATGATTCACAGTGGCTGTGAAACTTTTGCATACGTAAGGCCACTTTCCTTGAACTTTGAGACTTGCTTTCCCCCCCCGCCCTGAAGCGCAGGAATACCAAGATGAGAGCTGCCCTGACAGTTGAGAAGCGAGTGGCGATAGCCCTGTGGAAGCTTGCAACGCCTGACTGCTACCGGTGGGACTATGGGGACTGCTGTGATCCAAGAAGCCAGTGCAATCAATGATGTTCTGTTATCAAGGGTAGTGACTCTGGGAAATGTGCAGGTCATACTGGGTGGCTTTGGTGCAATGAGGTTCCCTAACTGTGGTGGGGTGATAGACAGAACTCATATCCCTATCTTGGCACCTGACCACCTTGCCAACCAGTAGGTAAACCGCAAGGGGTGCTTCTCAATGGTGCTGCAAGCACTGGTGGATCACAAGGGACCTTTCCCCGACATCAACATGGGATGGCCAGGAAAGGTTTTAGGAACTCCGGGCTGTTCGAGCAGCTGCAAGAAGGGACTTACTTCCCAGACCAGAAAATTACTGTTGGGGATGTTGAAATGCCAATAGTTATCCTTGGGGACCCAGCCTACTCCTTGCTCCCATGGCTCATGAAGCCGTACACAGGCAGCCTGGACAGTAGTAAGGAGCAGTTCAACTATAGGCTGAGCAAGTGCAGAATGGTGGTAGAATGTGCCTTTGGACGTTTAAAAGCTTGCTGGAGCTGTTTGCTGACGGGGTTAGACCTTAGTGTAACCAACATTCCCATCGTTATTGCTGCTTGCTGTGTGCTCCATAATATCTGTGACAGTAAGGAGGAGACGTTTATGGTGGGGTGGGAGGTTGAGGCAAATTGCCTGGTGGCCAATTTTGAGCAGCCAGACACTGGGGCGATTAGAAGAGCACAGCGAGGCACTCTGCACATCAGAGAGACTTTGAAAACCAGTTTCATGTCTGGCCAGGCTACGGTGTGACAGTTGTATGTGTTTCTCCTTGATACAAACCCGCCCCCTTTGTTGATTTTAATTCCCTGTAAGCCAACCACCCTCCCCCCTTTGATCACAGCTGGCAAAGGAAATAAAGTAACTATTTGTTTTGAAACCATGCATTCTTTCTTTATTAATTTAAAAAAAAAAGTGAGATAACTGACCAGGTAGCCCGGGTGAGGTGGGGTGGGGGAGGAAGGAAGGACAAGGCCACATTGCTTATTGTAGCCACAGTACAAATCAAAATTGTTTGAATAACAGCCTTCTGTTACTTGGGCCATCCTTTGGAGTGGAGTGGCTGGGTGCCCGGAGCCTTCCCCTCGTGTTCTTGGGCATCTGGATGAAGAAGATCTGGAACTTGGGGAGGAGGTCAGGTGGTTATACAGTGGATGCAGGGTGGGTCTGTGCACTTGTTGACTTTCCTGCAGCTCCACCAGACACCTCATCATGTCCGTTTGCTCCCCCCTTACCCTCAGCATCGCCTCCTGCCTCTGCTCGTTGTGCTCACTTAATGCTTTCCTGGCCTCTGCCACTGAATGCCTCCATTTATTAAGCTGTGCTCTATCAGTGCGGGAGGACTGCATGAGCTCAGAAAACATGTCATCATGAGTGCGGGTTTTTTCGTCTTCTAATCTGCGATAACCTCAGGGACAGAGATGATAGGGGGATCATAGAAACATTTGCACCTACGGGGGAATAAAAGGGGAGAGTAAAATTTAAGATGATACATTTCTGAGAAGAAAAGGGAGACTCTTCCATAATGAATCAAGCAATTCACAGCAGACAGCACATGCTAGACCAGGTACAAGGTCGTATTTTGCCTTTTATTTTGAGCGCCTGCCGTATTGGTGACACATCACATACGGCTGGGCAACAGAATTCACTTTCCAGGTGGCCATGGTAAGCCAAAGGGTATGCGGGATTTGCTTCTTACGCCTTCATAACATGTGGGAATGGTTTCAAACTGCAGCGCCCTCATTTCCCATAGCAAGCAATGCGGTTGGGTTTGTCATTTAAAAGGAGGGGCTGCAGTTTTCAGGTGGATGTGCAGCACACACCTTCCCCCCACCTCACTGTGTGGCTATTCTCTGGGATGAGCCCTTCACCCCTCCTCCAATCACATGGCTATTCTCCTGGATGATCCCTTTTAGCCAAGCCAAACAGCCCAGCATGAACAGGGTCTTTTTACTGTTCCCTTACTAAAATTCCCCTATTTCAACCAGGTGACCATGTACGATATCACTCCTGAGGCTAACACAGAAAGATATAAACTGAATGTTGCTTGAATGCGACCAACACCCAGGACCATTCACTGCCATGTTTTGTGCTGCAATGACTCCAGACTACTTGCTACTGGCTTGGCATGGTAAAGTGTCCTACCATGGAGGATGAAATAAGGCAGCCCTCCCCATAAACCTTTTGCAAAGGCTTTCAGAGTACCTCCAGGAGAGCTTCATGGAGATGTCCCTGGAGGATTCCCGCTCCATCCCCAGACACGTTAACAGACTTTTCCAGTAGTTATACTGGCCACGAATGCATCCCAATTCTTCAGGGCAAATCAGACATTAAACACAATTGCATTTAAACCCTGTACTGTAGTTACAAATGTGCACTCACCAGAGGTGCCTTCTCCGGCTTCTGGGTTGGGGATCCCTCCTTGGGAGGGTACTGGCTTCAGGGTAATGAAAAGGTCCTGGCTGCCAGGGAGAACGGATTCACCACTTGCCTGCTGCGCATTCTCCTCCTCCTCCTCATTCACAAAATCCTCCTCCCTGTTGCGTGAGACTCCCCCCGACAGGTGTCCACGGACAGTGGTGGGGTAGTGGTAGGGTCCCCCCCCCAGAATGCCATGCAACTGATCATAGAAGTGGCATGTATGGGGCTCTGATACGGAGCGACCATTTGCCTCCTTTGTCTTTTGGTAGGCTTGGCTGAGCTCCTTAACTTTCACACGACTCTGCTGTGTGTCCCTGTTGTAGCCTCTATCCACCATGCCCTGTGCGATTTTTGGCATATATATTAGCATTTCTTCTCTTTGATCGGAGTTCAGCCTGCACAATTTCTTCTCCCCATACAGCAGTCAGATCCAGTGTCTCCCTTTCAGTCCATGCTGGAGCTGGTTTGCGATTCTGGGGGGACAGTATGGTCTCCTGTGCTGCTGAGCTCGCCACACTGACCAAACAGGAAATGAAATTCAAAATTTCCCGGGGCTTTTCCTGTGTACCTGGCTAGTGCATCAGAGTTCAAAGTGCTGGCCAGAGTGGTCACATTGGAGCACTCTGGGATAGCTCCCGGAGGCCAATGTCGTCGAATTGCATCTGCACTACCCCAAATTCGACCCAGCAAGGGGAGGAGTACAGAAGTCGATTTTAAGAGCCCTTTAGGTTGATGGAACAGGGTTGGTTGTGTAGACGCATTCATTTTAAAAACGACCTAACGCAGCTAAATTTGACCTAACCATGTAGTGTAGACCAGGGCTAAGAGATATTAATAAATTATAGCAGTTATTCAGGTGGCCCAGTGGTTGGGACTTTCAAAAGCGCTTAGCTTTTGAACTTACTCTGCTTTCATTCAAGCCAATGGGAGCACAGTTAGGCAAATGCAAACAGCTTTGAAAATCTCACCGTAAATTATTAAAAATCATGATAGCTTTCTCTCCAAACTTCTGAGGGTTTTTCAACATGTTAGTGAAGCAAAGGGACATCAAACAGCATCTGTTTATCAACCACCTCCTTCCTGTAGCTACTACATTTGTGCTTTTTTATGTGTTATACACAGATGAGTTCTCTTAGGAAAATAATTGAAAATAATTTTTAAATTTTTAAATTTAAATAATTTTAAAAATTTTAGATCAAATTTGTTACAAGTTAATGCTACATTAGCAGTATTAAATTGCTATCAAATAGAGTCCACACTGAAGAAATAGAAACAAACATTTTATAGCAAATATTACAATTTTAAGCTTCCTTATGGTGCAACGTTTTCCATAGTTAGTTTTTGTTTGTTTTGTTTTTAAAACTCAAATTCACATTTCCAGCTCTCTTGCTCCTAAATTTTTCGGGATTTGAAACCCGATTATAACCTTATTCTTTGCCTTTCAAGAACATCACAGAGATATAGGGGTTTTACTTAAATATTTGAAACAAGTTTCTGGAACCATACTTCAGTGCCATAATTTTTGGAGTATATGAAGTGCAGTTTCCATGAATATTTCATTATTTTCTTTATCTCAGTTTAAGACCACTCCACCATACTTAACAGGTATACATTTTAATCCCCAGTTCTACAGTTGGTTGATGTAGGCCTCATATTTTGCTGGAGATTTCTCTGCTCTACAAAGCAACTAGACTAACAAATAATTCTGTAACTGAATTGTTCTCATTCTAATTCTTTTAACCTCACTTAATTTATAAGAAAATATTAAGTTATTTTGGGACAATCTTTATTTGTGTTTTGTACAGCCCTGAGCACACTGGCACTTGACTGATCATAATGAGATGCTTAGCAATGGAGCTATTCAGCTGCAGTATGTTTATCTTACATGTGTTGAAACACTGCCAAAATAAGACTAATAAGTTAAATTTTGTAGATTCTTTGTACCTTCCAAGAGATTTTTCAGTTTCATGTGATCAAAAAACAGTACTTAATAGGTTGTTATAGTGGATTAGTAATTTATTACTCGAGTCTCTTGGTAAGGCTCTGGTCAGGTTGGGACCTCATTGTGGTAGGCACTTTACAAGCACAGGTACACATGATCTCTGTTCTATAGATTTTTTTCGGTCAAACTAGTAGAAGATGCGACCAGAGTGAGTAACAAATAGGACAGAAAGATGAGGTTACCAAAAATCACATAGTGTGGTTTATGTAGGCTAACAATGTGTTGAACTTGATGATAATTTACAATATTTTCAGTTTTTAATTTTTCATTTTAAAAGTTCCCTGTCCAACCGTGAGTCCCTGTTTCCATTAAAACTTTTACCCCATCTTCCAATATACTAGAAAAAGAGACATTAGGCTTTCAGCCTATTGTACATTTTCCCTGCCTCCCATCCATTGAGGCTATTCACAACTTCCCTTGGACCTAGCATTTTATTATTTCCTAGGGGGAAGGGAGATCCCCCACAATGCCTGACTCACTTAGATATTAGTCTGCTAGGCGATTCTCTCTGCGCGGTTCAGGGGATTGGTCCCTGCAAGCGTAAGAGGACAGAGTAACTGATCACTTGTAAAGCATATAGTCTGATTTTTCCAGTAGTCCAATGGTGTGAAGATGCCAGAGAGGCGGGGGTAAAGCCAAAGACTTACCGGTACGGGGGCCAGCTCTGGCCCCGGAAGAGGCAGGGCAGGGCCTCAGGCGGGAGGGGCAGGGCTAGGGGTCAGTGTCCCCCAGCCAGCCCTTCCAGGCTGCCTGGCCTGCGCCACCCAGGGCTCCAGTGGTGATTTAAAGGGCCCAGGGCTCTGGCCACTGCCCCAGTGGCGGCCAGAGCCCCGGGCCCTTTTAAATCGTCAGCCCCGGGGCAGCTGCTCCTTTTGCTCTCCCCCCATTGGTGTCTGGGGGAGGGGCCTAAAGGGGCAATGACATAAAGCACTGCTGCAGCAGCAGTTTAAGCAGGGTCCTTAAAGCACTGCCACGGCAGCGCTTTAAAGTCAGCTAGGTACAGGCCAGTACTGGCGGACACTTTTTACCGGTGTGCCGTACTGGCCCATACCACTTTACTTTCACCCTTGCAGAGAGGGGCCTGTTACCATACTTTATCCCTCCCAACAGCCAGTCCACCAATCCCAAATAATAGCTTAGATTCTTAGTGTTGCCAACTCTCTCAATTTTATTATTGCAATTCTTGCAAAAGTTGGTACTCTTCTTAAAGCTCCAGGTGCTGGAAGCATGTGATTTGGTGAAAGTTTGCTTTACTTTTTTTTTTAAAGTAAGTTTCTAGCCCTCATTCATAGAAGAAAAACTTGAAAACTTGACTTGAGTGTATTCTAAAGGCTTAGGTATCAGAAAGCAAATAAATGAACCCCCGGGTTTTGAAAAAAATATATCATTTTTAAGATGATCCCATGTTTTAAAAAATGCTTGGAGTTGGCTGTACTGGCTGGAGCTGCTGATGTACTTGGGCCTCCTGGGCTGCAAAAGTGCGGTCCTCTTTCTGTTGGGAGGGGGCTTGGGGAGGCCCCTTGCCCTGCACCTTTGGGCAACCACTGATGCTGCTGAGTAATACTCAGGCAGTTACTGACTTGGAAATTTATGATATAGTGTTTAAAACTAATGTATATAGAAAGCTTATTAATCATAATCCATAAATATGTATTATACTTTCATTTTAATATCATCCTGGGAAACAATCTGGCTATTGTTTGTACATGAGCCAAGATATAGTAACATTGGTTTGAACAGTGCATGTAGTGTTGGAGCATTTTAATAGATTGTCATGCTCTGGATTTTTGTAGTGCTTTTCCTCTAAGATATCAAAGTGCTTTACAAATATTAAGCCTCTCTTCACTCCGGGAGATAGTTAACAAATATGTATGGAAGTGAATCACTTGACCCACCCCAGAGGTGAAATACAGCATCTGTATGGAAGTGTACAGCAACATTTACAACAGTTTATGACAGGAAGTGTAGAATAACATTGTATCCAGATGAAACTGTAAAATATCTGAAGAACTGGTTTTATGCAGTTGGCATTATGTTGTTAGCCAGAACATTGTGGCTAACATCTTGACTTTATAAAAGCGGTACACCTCTACCCCGATATAATGCGACCCAATATAACATACATTCGAATATAACATGGTAAAGCAGTGCTCCGGGGGGAGGCAGGGCAGGGCTGCGCACTCTGGAGGATCAAAGCAAGTTCGATATACCAATGTCTTGTGATGGGATGTCAGATGGGGTGGGATCTGAGTTACTACAGAGAATTCTTTCCTGAGTGTCTGGCTGGTGAGTCTTGCCCACATGCTCAGGGTTTAGCTGATCGCCATATTTGGAGTCAGGAAGGAATTTTCCTCCAGAGCAGATTGGCAGAAGCCCTGGGGGTTTTTCGCCTTCCTCTGTAGTGTGGGGCACGGGTCACTTGCTGAAAGATTCTCTGCACCTTGAAGTCTTTAAACCATGATTTGAGGACTTCAGTGGCTCAGACACAGGTTTGATACAGGAGTGGGTGGGTGAGATTCCGTGGCCTGCATTGTGCAGGAGGTCAGACTAGATGATCATAATGGTCCCTTCTGACCTTAAAGTCTATGAGTCTATGATTCTATAATGCAGTTTCACCTATAATGCAGTAAGATTTTTTGGCTCCCGAGGACAGCGTTGTATCGGGGTAGCGGTGTATATGATCCTTAATGACCACAAACAGAGATGGTATTTTATAAGTAAGTTAGGTAGCTTTTGCAAAAATATCTGGTGAATTAACTTTCTGTGACTGAGATTAGCTTTCTTACATTCTGTTTGTGGCGATTTGGGGAATGTATCTGTGTCAAATTATGCATTCCATTGTGTTTTGTGAATGTTATGTTGTGTTTAACTCCATTTTGAATGTAATCATTAGTGTGAGTTAGAGCATCCACTTTGTAGTTGGGACTTGACATCTAAGCTATGGCTACATTAGAGAGTTTACTGCAGTGCAGCTGCACGGTCTCTAGTGGAGCCTCTCTAAGCCGACGGTTTACAGAGCTCTCTCGTTGGCTTAGTTACTTCAGCCCCTGCGAGCGGTGGTAGCTATGTTGGTGGGAGACGTTTTTCTGTCAAAATAGCACTGTCCACATCTGCGCTTAAGTCAGCATAAGTTTTGTCGCTCCAGGGGGTTGACTAATTCACACCACTGAGCAACATAACTTGTCGACTTAAACTGTAGTGTAGTCCTTGCCCTAGTGGAGAGATTATGTCCGGGAAGCTAGGACAGAGCAGCTAAAGGCCATCAACACTGCATGGCTCCAGTCTGGTGGAACAATGGGTTTTCTACTCGCAGGGCCATTGATTTTGAACAACTCTACCTGGCAGCTGTGGGAGGCCTGAAATTCCCCAGCAGAAGTGCATGGGCAAGAAAGGTGTGAAACTGTGTTTTTAAAAGGTGCTGTTAGTGCTTCTCTATGAAAAGAGGTCATTTCATTTCCACCAGCAGAAGAGCTGCCTGGTCTAAGGACTTAGACTAAACCAAGGATTTATACAGTTGGGGAGGTCATAGTAAGAGAGAGGTGTTGCTTTCAGGAGTTAATTGTTTTCCTAAGATCTGTAACTCTCTTGTGCTGTGTGGGGTATTTTGTTTGTGTTTTGGTTTTTGAAGAGTTTGTGTTTATGGCTAAAAAATTCCTTTGCTAAACCAGTGTTCACTTCTTTACTGCCACAATCTGGGCCTGAAGGGTGTAGCATGGAAACCAGCGCTCCTATAACCAGGTTGATGCTGAGGGGAATGTCTCTAAGCAACTGGGCTCTCTTGTTTTTTAGAAAGTTAAGTAAATTAATTTAGATTTTTATTCTTAATTTAGTTATTAATGTGAGTTTTGGGATTTTGAACGGCATGTTCGTTTTCTAGCATTTAGTAGAAAATGGATTTTGCCCAGTTCATTTTTGGACCAACATATCCAGTATCTCAAGTGTGTGAAGGTGATTACTCGCATTGAAAGAGCATGCTATCTTCACAACTCTTAAATCCCTGTGAGATAGGAGCCCAGCACACTCCATGCTTTTCTTAAGAAGGTGTGGAAGCTCCAGGACACAAGCAGAGATTTGTGTATTCATTGAAAAAAGACCCTTCCAAGTCAGAGTTAGTAGTACTCAGATCCACCTTGGCTTAAACGTTTTAAGGTTGTATGTTTTGAAATGTCATACATCAGGAATGGATGTGTGGTTTTTATGTAATCTTCTAAAAAGATAATTTTGTATGGTTATCAGGTATGCTGTAGCTTCTAACAAGTGTTTCAATCTATATGTGCAGTCTTTGTACTCTGGCAATATTTTAAGTGTTTTGTAGTTCCAAAAGAAACACTATTGAATAAAATAATTTTCTGTTTGTGTTCCTAAAATGAAAAATTGGCACTGCAGTGCTGCTTTAGCTGGTAGTGCTGAGACAACAGCTCATTAATTCATAATAGATGAGGGAAGATATCAATTTGTCTTTACTATTTTACATTAGCAAGTAGTATGCCTTCTCTTATATTTTAAATATCGATAAAAGTGCCTAGAACTGTTGGGAAAGGTGCTTTAAAGAAGTTTGAAGAAATAAACAAAACATTAAAAATAAACAAAGTTATTGAGCATTGTCATCATTCAAAGCATGGTCCAAATTACAGAAGACACATCTCATGCCCCAAAAGAGATTTGTCTGCATCGGACAGATCATAATTCAGCCACTGTACACTAGGTGACAAAGATGATCAGAAGTTCTGATCTCAAAGTGGTCTAATAACCTATCATTAGAATGTGCCTATTTATTTGTTGTTGAAAGACTTTGAGGAAGAAATGTGTTAAGGAATTTTTTAAGAGCTGATGGCAGTTCAGCCTGCTGGATGGGGAAGTCTTTTCCTAAGCATCAAAGATGGAATGGAAGCAGGCATGATGAGGGTATGTCTACGCTACAATGGCAAAGAGTTTTTTTCTGTAACTCACCTTTCAGAGGGGGTAGCTAGGTTGACGAAAGAATTCTTACATCAACCTAGATGCTTCAGTGGTTGGGGTTAGGTCAACCAAACTACATGACGCAGGGTGTGAAATTTTTCACAGCCCTGAACATTGTAGCTAGGTTGACCTAAGTTTTAGGTGTAGACTGGGTCTGATGAGAGTCTAATGATGATGAAGTCATGTTAGCTGGCTATGTTGTAGCCTAATGGGGAGCCAAGACTAAAGACAAAAGTTCTTCTGGCTGTTGTTTTGCTAAAATACTTAAGAATAAGACCTATGGAGTTCTGAAAACTATAGTAGTACCAAGTCTGATAACTTAGCTTGTTGAGCATCCTTGTTTTTTAATAGTCATGTAACAAAAAAACATTTCACAAATTTAAAAAGCAGCACAAGGCAAAGCACTGATATGGCGTATATGCATGAGAATCTCTGTCTGCCCCACCCACAATTGCTTTCGTTTTAGAGACAACATTTTTCAATTATTAGTCGATCAGTTTTTCTGGAAGAGTTTTACTTTTTGCTTTTTAAGGTGTTGGAGTTTTTAGATTTTACTTGTTTAGGAAAGGTGAGGTACGGTAGTTTCCTGTGTCATCTGTAAACAACACACTTGTTCTGCATGGTTTGTCAGATTTGTTGGGCTTTTTGAGAGTTGTGGTATAGGAGATAAGAAAGGACCAGAGTGAATTTGAAAGGAGCATATTGTAACCAGTTCTATCTTTGGTATCCCATTTTCCATAAATTACTCTCCTCTCCTGTCAAAAATAAATAACTTGTTTTTGGAGCAAGTTGCATCCATTTATATTTTCCCCCTTAGAATGTAAAGGTAAGGGAGTTTGGTCTGCAAAATACATAGAAATATACACAGATTTAATAACTGATCATATAAACTTAAGTGATAAAACTGATGTGCTAGAAAGCTGAATCTCTAAAACTTAAAATAAGTCTAAGCATCAAACAACATCATCCAACAGGCTTTAATCTACTAACCTAAATCAAAAAGATCAAAGAAAGTTATAACTAACAGCAGCATTTGGTGGAATACTCCTGTAGAGGCAGGAAAAAGCTAGAAATTACATGTCACCTTCATATCCTGGCTTCCTGACCTTGTGTTGAGATCAAGCCCTCACCATACCAGCTGTAACCATTAAGATCTTGCCCCCAAGGGTTAAGTAGGAGAGAAACTCAGCTGTCTATAGGAGAGCAAACACTGAAAGTTCCAGCCCCTAACATGCCCAATTCAAGGCAATCTGCGTATGCTTGTCATTCAGGCTTGTCTCTGCAGTATTGTAGGGCAGCTCCAACCAGCTTGTTTGTTTCTGTTGTGTTGCTGCTGTTTGAGCAGTTCACAAATCACACTCTGCTTCCAGACGATTTCATAAAAGACGATTGTCGTACCTTGGAGATACTGTTAGTCAATTTCAAGGTAGCATTTCTTTTTTATAACTGCTAATCTGTTTTATTTGTGTTTAGGAAGCATGGAAAGTATTTTACATGGAAATGTATTAAAAATCCAACCATTTTTTCTGTAATAAATTTTAGGCTAGAGATTAAACTATTTGATATTTTAGAAATTATTACAAATGTAGATTTAAGACTTTCATGTATGTTCACTTTATTTGCACTAAAATGTTACCCTGACTGTAACAAGAAGACTCCTTTCTTGTAAAAGGTTACAGCTGTTCAGAAACATTTGAGCGCCTGGAACAGAACAGTGCTAATACAAATATCCATTGTTACTATAGTAGGTTTGATCTTTTGTTATAGCATTATTATATGTAGTTTCTCACTTGTTTTTCAGAGTCTAAATTAACTAATGTGAGATTAAATAACTGTTTTTTAATTTAATGCAGGGATGAAGTACATTGAAAAGTATATTGCAAAAAATTATTATAAGGATGTTTAGCTTGATAAGAAAAATATTGCTGAAGTGAGATGAATGTTCTTTTTAATCTGTTTTTGCACATACAATGGCTTTAGTAAAGTATCTGCAACTACTTATGGATAATGCATTTTATTTTTATTAGCAAGTAAACTGATACAGTGGCTATAATATCTCTGCTTGATGTGTATTGACATGCATATTTATCACTGGTTGCATATTTAATACACATAATTTTTCTCATTTTAAGAGAAAATAATTAAAATTAGTAATGGATTTTTATAAGGATCTCCAAATATAATTTTATTTTGAAATTTGGATGTGTACAAAGAATTTCAGCATAAAATTTACCAGTTTATATCATAATTATAGATCAGTGGGCATGGTATAATCAAGAGATAAATAGAATTTTTTTAGGTACAGAGTTTGTTAGTGCAACACACTCTTGTGTAATGAATCTGTAAAATATACAGGTTTTTAACCTGTTATATAACATACCCTTCAAATTGGCATTGTGGTGGTTTGTTATAGCAGTAATTGTACCATAGCAGGGAGTTTCTTTTTGGTGACATTCTGCAGGTATATTTATATGGGAACCCCATTATACAATTTACTAAATCCCTTTGAATCTTTTAGTAAAAGTAACTCCTTTTAAAGAAAGCAATTCTGATTTTTGAGTGTACATGGAGTAGGGTTATTTTGGATAAGAGTATTAGTGATTATGAAAACTTAAGTACCCTTTATATGGTAATAGAAAGTCACTAAACTCTGAATAAGATTAAGTGTAAGGACAGTACTTCCGTTGCAGGCAATGAGTTTTTACTGCTTTCCATGCTCTTACATTTTGCTGAGCTATTTCTACTAATACTGAGATAAATAGATATAAAGAAAACGTTGTGTAGTGATTACACTTGTCTCTAGGCTATATGCCTTTTTTCAAAACAGTAATTCTTGCAGTGACATATTATAATTCCTTTTTTTCTTCCCTGTGCATTTAGTTTTTTGTTAAACCGCAAATGTGATGGTATTAAAAACAAACTGCAATAAACTGGTAAATCCTGTTCGGGTAGTTTTTGTATGAGCATACAAAATTACTAAATTATCTTTTATATATATAAAAGATAATTTATATATATATATATAGAGAGAGAGAGAGAGAGAGAGAGAGAGAGAGAGATACACACTCTCAGAAAAAAGGGCTTGTCAAAGCACCACAGACGGTTCCAATAATAATCTGTTTTTCATAGCTTGTGCTAAACAAGTTAACTTCTGGTTAATAAGATATTTATGAAGGTCTTAAAAATATTGTCTTCCCCACCCTTGGCTCTTTTCCACAATCCCCACTCCTTCACCTCCTAGCTGTTGATGGGTTACTTAGTGTGCCAGCTGAATGAAATCAATTCACTAGGTGCCCATTTGCAGCATGATCTACAATCCTGGCTTGGTGACATCTGGAAACTCCCTGTCACAGGAATTGCAATTCCTGACCTAGCCTGCAATGCAGGAAATGAAATCATGGTGTCCCAGGTTTAAGACAGGCCAGTTTGTTAGCATATCAAGCCGTTGAAGGGGATGGAGGAAAAATAGCTTAATATAGATACTGAATGTGGCAAGAGAAGAAGAATATTTTTTTATTCTGTAAATTTGATGCTTTCTTCTTCTTTCGTATGGCTTGGGTAGGTAGCAACAACTACATGCTTTATTATGGTTGTACCCTAACCATTACTTTATGTCACAAATATTTAGATTACTGAAAAGCTATTTATCAGCAAAGAAAGGCATGAATATATTCAAAAGTGAGAGTATTATGATTATGGTCCACCTAGTTGCTGTACAGTGAAAAAAATGCAAAAATCCCAGACAAATAGGAAATATATAAGTTCAGTACCATCAAAGATCCAAAATGTAGTGGTAGCATTCATAAATGTTTAACACTGGTATACTCAACATGTTAAAAAGACTGTAACATGTTTAAAAGTTAGTGTTTTAAAGGTTTCTAAGAATTTCTTATAAACAAGTGCTACTGAATAAAAACTGAAAAGATGTCTCTTCTTACACAGACGATAAATTTTAAAGTAGACATAAACTAAGTAAATGAAAAGTGTTCTACATGTGGAAAGGACAGACCTTTGCTTTTTGTTATCTTGTGGTAGTTTTCCTTAACTAAATAATGAAAGCTTTTCAAGGACGAACTAGCGGTTTACAACCAAAATAAAAAGCAAGAATCAGGAAATTGAGAGAAACCAACTCCCACATATTGTGAACACACAAAAATTAGATGCTAGAGAATTTTAAGAATGTCCATCTGAGAGCCAAAAACAGAGATCAGCAATCATAAAGCATTTAAAAGTTTCTTCTGAACAAATACTGCCTTGATAGAGAAGCTCTCCTATGAAAGACAGTATGAAAGACTAGGCGCCACCTGTTACTTTTGTGAACTTTGGTGGGGAAAAGCAATGGCAAAAATAATTTTGGTGAAGTGAAAGGGGAGAAAGGCCTTTTCAGAATGGTTGTGCAGTGAATTAATGGTATAGTAAATGGAGTCTTGGAAGGATTTATCTGAGTTTATAGAACTGAGAACAAGGTACACACTTGTGTACTAAAAATCTGTAGTGTTATGGGATTTGAATCCATTATACTGTGTCTTCTGGAAAGAGACTAATGGATAGCTAAGATTGTTAAATATTGCTCAGTTTAAGAATGTGTCTCTTCTTGCAACACTTAGGATTAAATTGTTTCAGACAAACTTTTGGCATGGGGAGATATTTTCATCACAACAAGTATCATGCTTATTATCAGGACTATCATGTTATCTTAAAAAAACAAAACAAATTAAAAAACCAGTTTTAATAGGCTGTTTGTCTGGAGGATGTCTGCAGCTCCTGATCTGGAATGTTTTAGATACTTTAAAATGCAGTCTGAGCTGTATCCTGCCCTAAATTTAAAAGGAGCGAACTATTATAAACCAGTTTTGGGGGGTTATATTTTGGTGCAAGACACAGATTTGAGAGATACACTTTCTTAAATGGTTAAATAAACTAATTAGTTGTTTCCTAACTATCACGTAAATCAGTCTCTGTACCACATGACTGGAGGATAGCTAATGTAACGCCAATTTTTAAAAAAGGCTCCAGAGACAATCCTGGCAATTACAGGCCAGTAAGCCTAACTTCAGTACCAGGTAAATAGCAGGATTCCCCCAAGAATCTGTCCTGGGACTAGTGCTGTTCAATATATTCATAAATCATCTGGGAAAAGAGGTAAACAGTGAGGTAGCAAAGTTTGCAGATGATACAAAATCCATCAGGATAGTTAAATCCAAAGCTGCCTGAGAAGAGTTGTAAAGGGATCTCTCAAAACTGGGTGACTGGGCAACAAAATGGTAGATGAAATTCAATGTTGATAAGTGCAAAGTAATGAATGTTGGAAAACATAATCCCAATTATACATCCAAAATGATGGGGTTCTACATTAGCTGTTACCACTCAAGAAAGAGATCTTGGAGTCATTGTGGATAGTTCTCTGAAAACATCTGCTCAATTTGCCGCAGCAGTCAAAAAAGCTAACAATGTTAGGAACCATTAGGAAAGGGATAGATAAGAAGACGGAAAATATCATAGTGCCACTATATAAATCCATGGTATGCCCAAACCTTGAATATCATGTGCAGTTCTGATTGCCCCATCTCAAAAAAGATGCACTGGAATTGGAACAGGTACAGAGAAGGGCAACAAAAATGATTAGGGATATGGAACAGTTTCCCTGTGAGGAGAGATTAAAAAGACTGGGATTGTTCATTTTAGAAGAGAGGCGACTAAAGGGGAATCTGATAGAAGTCTATAAAATCATGAGTGGTGTGGAGAAAGTGAATAAGGAAGTTACACCTTCCCATAATAGAAGAACCAGGGGTCACCCAATGAAATTAATAGGCAGCAGGTTTAAAACAAACATAAGGAAGTACTTCTTCACACAGTCAACTCTTGAAACTTGTTGTCAGGGAGTGTAATGAAGGGCAAAAGTATGACTGGGTTCAGTTAAAAAAGAATTAAATAAATTCATGTAGGATAGGTCCATCAATGGCTATTAACCAAGATAGGGATGCGACCCCATGCTCTGGATGTCCCTAAAATCCTGACTGCCAGAAGCTGGGACTAGGGGATGGGTCACTTGATACTTGTCCTGTTCTATTCATTCCCCCTATGAAGAATCTGGCCCCAGCCACTGTCAGAAGAAAGGATACTGGGCTAGACGGACCATTGATCTGGCCCAATATGGCTGTTTTTATGTTCCTAACTTCTTTTAAGATCCATAAATTATCTATGCTATATAGCTGCTTCTACCAAATTTCCACTACGTCATTTGTATTTGAATTTGCACTTCTGTCATTCTCAGCTGCAAGCATTATTAGTCCAGATGGTATTTCTTGAACTAATGTTTTTTTTAAGCCTATGGGTTTTTTTAACAAACTTTAAAGCCATGAAAATTCTTTCAGTTGCAGCCAAAGTAACAGGTGAACTTAATCCAAGTTTTAAAAGAACATGGAAGTTAAGGAACACCAAATCCTACATTTTTAACATCTTTAGGTATTGGGTACTTTCTGAAGGCTTTGCAACCTAAACGGCAGAGAGGTCTGCTGGGTAAGCAGTGTTCAGTGTTAACTCTCCAAATAATAGAGGGATCACTCGTAAAACTGTTGTTATATAACATTGCCTTCATATGGTGTAGTAGCTTCCAGATATGACAGTGCTCCAAACTATTGGCCTTGACTGTATCATTGAAGTACCTTCTCTCAGCAATTTTCAAGTATACAATAGTTAAAGGCAATTCCATCTTCCTTTTGGTGGTAATCCAACTGGCATCATTTCTAGATGGACATTAACCTTCAAAATGCTGGCCATTCAGCCAGCCAGACCAGTGGGTGGATTTGTGTGTGTATTATATTAAATATTCAGATAGGACTAAATTTACTCTTTAAGAGTAACTAGAGCTGGGTATATGTGACCTGCAGTAGCCATAGCCTCAATATCTGTCTAGAGTTTCCATCCATCACTTCAAAACTTTCATTTGTAAATCTGAATAAAACTAAATTCTGGTGATATACAGCAGTGAAATGAGTCGTTAACTGTTGAATATGCTGAAAGATTTTACTGAATCTTATTTTTAGTCTTAATCATAATTTTCAATTTTTAAGCCTTTATGATACCAAAATCTTGAAAAGAATTTGACTCGTTGCCTTTTAATATCAATCTGTGTATGCACTAGAGTCTGACACGATGGAATTGGATACTGTAATACATTATTCTTACCTTCTACTTGCTATGTAACTTCCTGTACTTTTAAAAACCTAATGAAATTTGAATAAAGAACAGAATAGTTCAGTGAAGTTTTCAGTTAGACTCTGTGTAATGAGCTAATTGAAACAAAATTCAAACTTCTTGTTGGTACTCTTTTGACAAGTGCTTTTTAGTTTATATAAAAGCTATCTCATCAAACCTAATGAATAGAAACAAACCAAACTCTTATTTTGCTTTATGACCCTTATATTACATTGACCTCTCTCCAGTTCTGATCCAGCAAAGCACTTAGGCTTGTGAGGTAGTTGGTCCCATTTACTTGAATGAGGCTAATATGCTTCAAGATAAGCAGGCGCTTAACTGCATTGCTGGAAGACTCCATGAAAACTGACAAAACTAAAGTTTCTGGTGCCTTAAAGGAAAGAATATATCAGCTTCATCTGTCAGAATCCTCATCTCTTGAAATAGTTCACAAGTAGTCTGGTCACTAAGAGAGGTGCTTGAACAAATACTGAGCTGCATCAAATCTTATATACCACCTTGTGGAAGATGGCAGTCTGTAATGTGATGTGACCTGACCCAAATCAAACAGCTTCTAAACAACTCTTTGTGAAGATTGTCTCTGAATTTCCCCATGAAGAGATTTCTAACAGCCAAGCAGAGACAGCATCTATTTAGAATACCATTTCATCTGGTCTTCACAGGAGATGTTAAACTGATACCCCTTTGCATGTTTTTAGTTGAGGCTGAAGATTCACTGGGCATTGCCCAGTAGTAGGAGTAGTGGATAAATGTGATGTCCAAAGCTGGCGTTCCCTTAACAGAGGACCTAATTTCCAAGACTATGTATGGACTACTGTATATACAGTAGTCATTCCATTTACCAGTACGCATTGTGTATATACATTTAACAGTTTCTTCTTAAAACATTTTGAAATATGATTTATTAAAATAGTATAATTTTAGCAAATATTTAAGCACTTGCATGGTGCTTTTTATCTGTATATTTCAAATTGCTTTACAATCAAGTAAACATCATCCCAATTTTTCTACAAATAGGGAAACTGAGTCACAAAGCTCAAATGGCTTGCCCAAGGGTACACAGTGAATTAGTAGAAGAAATTAGCTTAGGCCTCTTGCATTCCAGTTCTGTACTAAATCCATGGGATTTACATGCTTTTAAACAATGTGATTCTTCCTTAATAATATAGAGCAGCCATTATGTAATATTTCCTATAGAGACCAACTTCCAACCCACTTTGAATGTATTTTCATAGCCATTCATCTGGAATAGTTATTAGTGACATCACATAAAGACTTATTTCTTCATTTTTTCAGACTTGATTTAAAATGACCATGATGCTGACTAAAATTCTACATGAACTGGTTATCCAGTATGATTATAGATGTAGTGGTACTTAACTGCTACAAAACGTACCACACAAGATCACAGTTCTCCAAGAAGTGTTGTTACATTCATTGATATATGCTACAAATGTGTTGCACTTTAAGACCAAAAACCAACCGCTTTCATCCTGCTGAAGTGTGTAGGCATCTGGTATTCTTGCACACTTTGTTGTATTATTGATAGCACTAGTAAATACTTTAGAACTCCTGTAAGCCAATCAAAGGTACAATTTCCTCAAGCAGTGATACAGATGCACTGTAATTTCCTGTTCAGAACTAATTATCAATGTCATCCTGCAGCATATCAATCCTATCCATGAATGAGCAAATATAAGCAGACAAAAATTCCTAAAATGCAGCCAGACAACTCAATAAGAGCTTTCTTTTTCTGGATGTTGAGCTATGTCCCCTTTAGCAGCCTCTTTTTGAAGCTACCATGCAGCTCAGGAGAAAACCAGGCTGTTTAAACACAACAGTGTTTCATATAACTAATGTCTTTTCACACTGAGACAAGCTTTAACAGCCACTTGAATTTACTCTTCTATGCTTGGTGAAAAGTTTTTTAAAAGGCTTGACTTGTTCAGAGCAGGGGAGGGAATATTCAGAAAGAATTTGAGGAATTGGACTGTTGAGAAAATACTCCTGTTTAGCAAATGTGTTGGTTGTCATATTCTGACCCCTCTGATATTCTGACTAGTTACTATTTAGAGTTAACTTCACAAAGAATCTGGCTCTGCATATGATCCATAACAAATAGCATTGGGTGCATTATCAGAGGTTAGATTTTCCTTTAGTTTTAGAAGTTGAGGATTGGGAAGGATAACATCTGAGACGCAGGACCAGGGGTTGCCATGGGCAGCATTCCATTGTGCAAAAGCACTTTCTGCTTGATATTATTTTCAGAGTAGCAGCCGTGTTAGTCTGTATCCGCAAAAAAAAACAGGAGTACTTGTGGCACCTTAAAGACTAACAAATTTATTGTAGCATGAGCTTTCGTGAGCTAAAGCTCACTTCTTCGGATGCATAGAATGGAACACACAGACAGGAGATATTTATACATACAGAGAACATGAAAAGGTGGAAGTATGCATACCAACAGGCAGAGTCTAATCAATTGAGAGTCTCTGATTAGACTCTCAATTGATTAGACTCTGCCTGTTGGTATGCATACTTCCACCTTTTCATGTTCTCTGTATGTATAAATATCTCCTGTCTGTGTGTTCCATTCTATGCATCCGAAGAAGTGAGCTTTAGCTCACGAAAGCTCATGCTACAATAAATTTGTTAGTCTTTAAGGTGCCACAAGTACTCCTGTTTTTTTTTGCTTGATATTAGTTGTTCAACCAATTGAATAGCTCAGCTGGCTGAACATTCTTAGCCCTCTGAAGGCTCAGTGGCAGTATAGGAGAAGAAAATGAGTTAAACTTTCTTGCTTGTCTTTCATTCTTTATCTGTGTGTTGTGTCTTCCTGCCACGTCTAAGGCTATGTCTACACTAGAGACCTTAGAGCAGCACAGCTATACCATGCAGCTGCATCTCTCGCGTAGTCACTCTGTGCCAACGGGAAACAGCTCTCCCATCGACATGGGCAGCGGGTATCATAGGCTCAGGGAGGCTGTGCCTCCCTACACAGCATGGCATGACCCTGCCAATGCTCCACCCCCAAACGCCCTCCTGCAGTTCCCAGTGCTCTTCCGTGGCCCAGGCTGGCTGGGGCTGGGGTGGGTTGGTCTGCCTGCTGCTGGGACTCAGAGTGGCTTGGACCGCGCTACCCGCCGCTGGGGGTCCTGTGGCCACGCCGTCCAGGGCTGGGACTGGGGGCCGCAGTGGGGGTGCTCTGGGCTCCTGCAGGGGAGGAAGATAGGAGAGGGACGTGGCCTCAGGCAGAAGGAGAGGGGCTGGGGACTAGTCTCCCCTAACGGCCAGTTCACCGGCCTCCCATGCCTGTCAACATAATTAAACCATCTCCAACAAGCGGTGGTAGCTGTGTCAGTGGGAGACGCTCTCCCGCTGACATGGTGCTGTTCACTCTATCACTTATGCTGGTGAAACTTGCGTCACTCAGGGAGGTGTTTTTTTCACAACCCCTGAGTGACATAAATTTTGCTGACATAGTGGTAGTGTAGACATGGCCTCAGACCAGTAAGTTACCACTTGCACTTAACACCTGTCAGACTGCTAATCCTAAATTTTAATGTTGCATTTAATCAATTAAGATAGCTAAAGTGGTTTTAATGACCTGATTTAACTTATTTTTAAAAGTATGAGGGAATTATTTTTAACAGTATCTTATTCTCACCCTTCTTCCCCCCGCCCCCCAATAATCTACAAAGGTAACTTGTGAAACAAATTCCTATCCTGGCTAGGTGTGGTATTTGAAGACCTTTTTGTTTTGTTTTTTAAAATTATCCAAATAATCTTCTCATGCCTTCTTTCAAATCTTAAAACAAAATTATAGTTAAAAAGAGAGGCAGATTAGCTGTTGCTGGCACCTTAGCCTCTCATTGGCTTTCAGCCACCCTCTCTCAATCACTGCTCCAATGTACGTAACTATGACCTATTTACAGTGTGTACACAGAACAAAATCATCTGTAAGAAAAACTTTGTCTTTAATACCTTTCTTCACTGTTTAAGCTAATGCTTCCACCACAGTGCACATCCTAATTGTCTTCAGGATTGCTGCTACTAAGAAGGGTGAGTTCCTCAATTGGCTCAGTGGAAAATAACTTAAGCCTGGGATTTTGTCATACTTTAATTTTTTTAAATTGAAGTTTTGGAAAGCATGTTGGTTGTGCTAGGTATTCCTAGTCTAACCGTATGGTTTGTGCTGCTATTATGCATTATCTCAAAATCTACAGAGACTTCTAGGTGGCAAACTAAAGTGTTTTGATTTCTTAAAATAGCCTTTAAAAAGAATCTCTTCAAAATATTTATAAGCTTGGTTTTCAATGCCTAGTGGTTGATGTGAGGGGAGGGCAAAAACTGTAACCACCACGTTGATTACTGCTAAATGCTGGCTGCCGTGCAGCCCTGTCTCTCTCACTAACTGTTAAAAAGGTGTCGGCAAACTGCAGTGGACGGTTTTGATGGTTACTTTTAGTTTACATTGAAGTCTGTTTTTATAAATAGTACTTTCAGTTAGTCTTTATACTGACCGAAGTGAACTTTTTCCAGCCAGCTCTAGGGTGCACCACTGCTTCTCAACCACAAGCTGGCTGTAAACCAGAGGCAGCCAACAGAGTGTGTTCGTTTGAATTATGTATTTTGGACTGGTGTCACTTTTAACTTTGGGTTTTGGTTGAACAAGTAAAGGGCCTTTGAAACAGAGAGACAGCTGCCTATGGCTCATTCCATTCCTGCTGATGCCCTTTTTTTTTTAAGAGGGAGTTCATCCTGCTCTCTGCCTCTTTTCTATATGCAATGTAGCTCCCTGAATGGGAGGCAGGATTTGGGGAGCCCAGCTCTCGAAGGGCTATCTGTGCACTCATCTGCAGGGATATTTGGAAGGCATGTTGGGGCTGGCAGTAAGAAGACTGCACAGATCCACAGAACGTGGCCTTCCATGAAGCCAGCCGTAGAGACTACGACATCCCTAAGAGCTCACTTGCAAAAAGGATTCAATCTTCACCTTTTGCTTTAGAAAACTTTAACCTAGTGGCTCCTAGCTAAGAGGCTGATGGTTTGAGCTGTTTCCTGCTGAATTGCCTGAGGCTTTGTGCCTGTGGTTTCTACATACCACTTTGAAGACAGTTGTTTTCTTATTTAGTGAAGAGTGGAAGTTGGATAAAATCAACTTTAGAACCCAACTATCCTGTTGACTAAGCTCCCAAAAGGTGATTATGTCGCACTTTAGCTTTTTAAAATCCGATGAATTTTTAATCATTACTATAAAAAAACCCACCCATCTCTTATGTGATATTTATTGTTATCTTATTATCAGGCTTTAACTTTTTGTCTCATTTATTCTGGTATCCAAGTATCAGAGGGGTAGCCGTGTTAGTCTGGATCTGTAAAAGCAGCAAAGAATTCTGTGGCACCTTATAGACTAACAGACGTTTTAGAGCATGAGCTTTCGTGAGTGAATACCCACTTCGTCGGAAGTGGGTATTCACCCACGAAAGCTCATGCTCCAAAATGTCTGTTAGTCTATAAGGTGCCACAGGATTCTTCTGGTATCCAACTTAATCATTTCCACTGATGTAATAATCATATTTTTTAAAATATAAGATCTCCTTTTCAGAGAGGTTGTCCTTGATTCTTGGAGAGAAGCTTATTTTTCCATTGAAGAAATGTACAGCAATGATGTACTCTGCATGGAGAAACAAAAGCATGTACTGAAGTACTTTGCTAAATCGGGGCTTTAAGCCTCAACAATACAGTTAGATCCACTGGCAGGCCCTTATACCTGCAGAAAGCCCATGCTGTTTAATGTAGGCAAGGGTCCACCTACCTTGGATCTAGTTGTATGGATTGGGGGCTATATGGAGATCTAGTTTCAGGACTAGGGTCTTACCGTTTTCAATGTAAACTGTTTCAAATTTTTGAACACTGGAAAAAAATTATGCCGCCTGCTAAATTTGGTTTATTTAATTTTCTCTAGAAATACTGCAGATCCATCTAGCAATCGGAGTATGGCTATGAACAATGGCAATAATGATTTTGTGGTCCTGAGTAATGGCAGCATCCTCTCCAGTGCTACCAGTCCCAGCATCCTTTCAGCTACTGATGGAGGCATTGCAGCCCAACATCTCCCCTCCAAGGAAGCACCAAGAGCAAAAGTGAGTCCAAATGGATGCCTGCAACTTAATGGTACAATCAAACCATCCTTTCTGCCTTTAGACAACCAAAGAACTCAACAGATGTTGACACATTGCTGCCACCCTTGCCCATACCATCATCCTATAAGTAGCCATAATAAGCAGCAAGAATGTCATTCACTGGCTGGGAGCACAGCACCATCTCCTATGACTTCCTGCTGCCTGCAGCCACATACTGAATATTCAACATCTATCTGCCAAAAACATACACCTATGTATCAGACCACTTGCTGCCTTCAACACTCCCCATCATTCTGCCTTCATCATCAATGGCCTGACCATTTTCAACATCAGTCTGTTCAACAACATGTAGCCAGTGTAAGGTGAGTGGAATGAATTTTCAATGGTGTTCAATATGCAACTAGTTCTGCATGTATTCCATTTTCCTTTTTACAAAAATAAGAAAAGGTCAAAAAGATGATTGTGTTAAACCTTTTATACGTACTGTTTTGCAGACAATAATAAAATCTGAGGCACACCCCACTTAAATGCATGCAAACTGTGTGGATGATATACTTTATCTTAATAATTTCACTATTTGAATTTGAGGGTTTACTGTTCAGGGGGAACTAATTCATGTCAGGAACAGTTATGTAGTGTAGGAAAGCTTCCCTTTTTTCTTCCCACAAAGACGTACCCTCCTTGGAGTTCTTTGGGTCATCTGGAAGTCATGCAGTTCTTCTTGTTAATCAGTTGTCACTTACAGCTTTCAAAACTCCATGATAAAAGCTACTTCTCATTGCTAGTCAGCTCTTGGGCTTCTAGGAGAGCAAATAGTGATAGTTTTAGCTGAATTGTTAGAATTATGCAACCAGTTGAGAAGATCACAGATAGCAAATGGGCTGCAATCTTTCATTCAGTATTTCTGTTATCTGATCTTTTGGATCCGAAAGTGAGACTCATTCATCTACCAGACGCTTAGGGCTTGTCTGCAGTACCAAGTTTTGCTGACAAAACTTATGTCGACACACAAAAGTCCACAAAACAAAAATCGCCAAAGGGTGTTCACACTTGCTCCCTCTGTCGACAGATCATGTCCACATTGAGGACACCATCATCGACAGGGTGAGCAATGCACCGTGGGTATGTATCTCATAGTGCAGTGTTGTGGGAAGGAAGAGCTGATCTCTGTGTATCTTGGGATTCTCGCCGAGTTCTCCCACAGCCCACGGAGAGCAGCATCATGAGTAGCTCCGTGAGCTCTCCGTGCTGAGGAATGGCAAAGCAGGAAAGCAGTCTGTCCCCGTCCCCCTGCAGCAGCAGTCTGCCTGCTGTTGTGTTCCTAGTGCAGGGCAGAACAGGAGCATTCCAGTGATTTGCTCTTTGTTCCCCAAACGGAGCAGCACACAAATATTTTCCCGGAGCTTTGAAAGGAGGGGGGGCGCATGCCTGCAGGGCAGCAGAGATCAAAACACTGAGCAGAGCAATCAGGGCAGGCATTGTGGGATATTGGTGGAAGCCAGTTCTGTCGACAAAACAATCAGCAGTGTCTACACTGGCTCCTTGTCGACAATAAAGGGAAGGGAAAAGACAAACATCTCTCATAGGTGTGGAAGTTTTTTGTCGCCAAAACTGGGCGTTTTTTGCAACAAAAGTCCCATTATGGTGTGTACACTCTTACTGTTTTGTCGCCAAAAGGCAGTTTTTTGGCAACAAAACTTGCCAGTATAGACAAGCCCTAAGCCTCCCAATTCAATCAATTAGAGGTTTGTTACACTTTATCTAGATAGTGGTTATTAAAATTAAAGCAGTCTCTTCAGGGCTCTTTTTCTTCAAAGCACAGCTCCTGCTGCTGTCAGTTACAACTGTCAGTAATCAGCAGTTTTGTGAATCAGGCTCCGCCTGTCTCAAATTGGACACCCTGAAAATGAGGAAAAGCCAAACTTTTCACAGGTGAAGTTACTAGCAAATCATCACAGAGGAACTTTGTAGAGTGAGGGATAGAAGCCTGTTTTCATAGTAGAATCACACATTATGGAGCAAATTGTATTCGTTCCTTCATAGCTATAGAGCGCCACAGACACAGATGAAGGATTGCTGCGTTGGGTGAAGACTACAGGATTTAGGGAACCCAGTTTAGCACTTTAATTTCCTGAATCTCACTGTATATCAGTGGTTCCCAACCTTGATTAAAAACTGTTTTCTTGGGGTGGTGAAAAACTATCCAGCCTACCTGGATGTGAAGAAAACTTTGCGAATATAAATAGCTCCAGCAATGAAATTTATTATATTTATTATAGGCAGACCTGGCAAAGACTCCCATAGTTAGTTACCTAATAGTTTCCATTATAAGACCCTATTTTCAGTTTTTAAATAACATTGTCAGACTATTCAGCTTGAAATTCTCAATGTTTGGTGTCTGCCTCTGGCTGAATTTTTTCTGTTAGTCTGTTAGTCTATAAGGTGCCACAGGATTCTTTGTTGCTTTTACAGATCCAGACTAACACGGCTACCCCTCTGATACCTGAATTTTTTTGTTTGTTTGCTTTTGTTTTTGAGAAGTTTCAACAAAAATGGTTTGGCCATTTCTGCCAGTGAGGTTTGGGGGGAAAAAATGTTTCACCAACATTAAATTCTTACAACTATTTGACAAGCATCTCCATGCTTTAGAGCTGGCACTTGCAATTTACCAGATGGGTTCACCCTAGGGTCAGAGAGGTGGCTTTTCTTGTCCCTGTGAAAAGCCATTCAATTTGGCTCAGCTCTAATACTTGGCGGTGGGAGGGGGAGGGAATTACCTTGTGTCTGTGCTCAGTAGAGGCTTGTTAGAGTCTGGCAGCTAGATTTTTAGGGGATTCCATCTGGATTGTGGGTGATCTTGTTGCACGGCTAAAAAGGATTTTCCTTGCAATTGCTCCTTCCGGTTGCCGGGGTCCACTGTCACTGGGCAAAAAAACTGACAGCAAGGAGACCATCTTTCTTATGCTCTCAGTGCTAGCCCTTGTTGGAGCCCAGATGTAGAAGCCAGGAGGAAGTTTCTGGTGGAATAGAAGGGGTGTGGAGACCAGGGCAGAACATTCCCTCTCTAGAACAGAATCTAGGATTTCTGAGTCCCAGAAACTTTTTAAAATAAAAAATTATTTTCAAAACCCAAGTTGATATGGTTTTTCATCAATTTTGTGATAAATTTCCAAGAGGGAAAAAAACATTTTTTTTTCAAATTTTCATGCATAAAATAACGAGTTTTTCACCTGCTTTACCACTTAATTCTGTTAGCTCAACTGGTAGAAGTCAGGGGGCCCAAATTTGCTGTTGACCCAAGTGGCAGCCAGTATAATTCCACCTAATGAATTTGTTTTCTGTTTGTTTGTTTTAAGCTTACAAAATCACATACAAAAAAACCTCCTACATTATTTTAATGTTAAGGTTCAAATTCAATCACTGCACGTCTAAGAAATACCAAAATTAAGGTAGCCTGGTTCAACCTTGATTTGTCCTCTTTATGTGTTTGTATGATATAGTCTTAGTGCACAGGATGGATACTGTTCAGGGAATGAATCAGGTTTGTGAAGGAGGCTGTTGTCTATAGAATAACAAGGGAGGGATCCTGCAGGAAGAGAAAAGATGGTCTCATGAATCAGGCAGTTCAATGCTGCTGAAGACAACTTACTGTCTGAAATGGGCATCATGAGTTTCCATATATATTTGATGCATTGATTTTCAAGTCAAATTTGCTCAATTTAAAAATAAAAAGATGTTTTTTCTAATAGCTACATCAGGGATCTTGAGGCAAGCTGCATTTTTTCCTCACTGCACCTCATCACCAGTAATAAAAGTTATTTGGGGTAAATTTCGGAGTAAATTACTACACTTATGTAATCCCTGTGTCAGCAATAGGGTTGCGTTGCTGCACGTTAGGACAGAATTTGACCCTGCAATTAGAACTTTATGTAGCATCTGCTACTATTAACTATTAGTGTTGGGGTTCTCTATCCATCATTATACGAAAACGTTCGGGACATTCTTCCCCCCACGTTTCATTCCTTTTATAGTGAGCATGTTTTCTCAGAGGAGATTTTGCAGCACTGCTAATAGGTGGTCAGACTCTGAATTTGTCTCACTTCTTCCGACAGCTCATTCCCCTAGCCAAATGTCTTTGATAATCTTCACCTTGTCATTTAGGTTTAATGAGGTGACCAGGAATCTGAGGCTGGGTGCCATGCTGAGAACTGAGGGGAGATACCTTATATGTGAGGAGAGTATGCTCTCATTATAATTTGAAGTGCAACATCCCCCTCCCCCCTTTCTGATCAGGGTCATTTTGGTTTTGCTTGGGTTGAGCTAGCTGCTGTACATCTAGGTCAGACTCAGGGATCGACAACCTTTGGCACCCGGCCCATCAGGGAAAGCCCCTGGTGGGTCAGGCCAGTTTGTTTACCTGCAGCGTCTGCAGGTTCGGCCGATCGCAGCTCCATTGGCTGCGGTTCGCTGTTCCAGGCCAGTGGAGGCTGTGGGAAGGGCAGCCAGCATATCCCTCGGCCCATACCGCTTCCCGCAGCCCCCATTGGCCTGGAGCGGCGAACCGCAGCCAGTGGAAGCTGTGATCAGCCGAACCTGCGGACATTGCAGCAAACAAACCGGCCCAGCCCGCCAGGGGCTTACCCTGATGGGCCAGGTGCCAAAGGTTGCCGATCCCTGATCTAGGTGTGATCTCTGGTATGTATTGTGATGTGGTGGGGATGGTTGCATTCACAGAAAAAAGGGTACAACAGAGTGTCCTCAATTATGCTTTTGGCAACAGAACTGGTGTTTCACTACCTCCACTACAAATGGTCTCAGAGCTATTGAAGGGTGGGGATTGATCCCTGTGACCTTGCTTGTAAAGGCGCTTGAAGGGGAGGACAGTTGTCCAATTTACTGTTTGTGGGCTTTGCAATGTTAAAAAAAAAAGAGTATAAAACAGTAAAACTGTATTTTTGTTGCTAAATAAATCAGATAACACTGAATACACAAAAGGTATGGATCTGTTGAGTTAGTGCCATTTTTACATACTCACTTAACCATACTTTAAACTTCAAAAATTAGACTGATTAGTTTCCTTTTCCAGAGATGTTTCTTCATACATGCACTAATTTGGAAATCATTTGTGTGTTTTGACAAAAGTATTTTTAAATGCAAGTTTTCCTAAGTTTAGTTAAATTTAGTGTATAATCAAGCTAGCTTTCATTGCTATTCTTCAATTGTATAATATATATTCAGGTATTGGTTATAATTGCGGAGTTGGAGAAGAAGGTACATTATATGGAAAGAAACTTTGCACAAATCTTTTCACTAAAATTTAAAGCTTATAGGAAAGTAACCAATTATTTCAGCATGGCTGGTTTTGTCAAATTTTTCAAACCTAAAGCATAACATTTGTCAGTGACCTAATCTTAAAAGAATTAAGGGCTGGTATATCCCTGTGGATTAAAGAGTATAAAGAAGAGAGACTGAAGTAATGCACATTTGTGCTCGCCTTTTAAATTGAGCGGGATTGCAGGGTTTATAATGTGTTCAACTTGAAATTTTGTAGTTTGACTACATTTGCAATAAAAATTCTACATCTAACAAGAACTGTTCAAATTAATACCATCAAGTTAATATATTTTTGAATAACTTTTAAAATCTCATTTTACTCAGTTTTTATAACCTTTTACAGCTTTAAGACTTAAATCTCTTTCATTCACTAAATATTTGTGTTTATGTGGGAAGAACTAGTTACCTGTGTATGAAAGGTTGCTCGGGGGGGGACCTGAGCTGTTGCTATTTTATTTTACAATGGGGATGGGGGAAACGTTGCAACATGTTAGGAGTGGGCTGAGTTTTGTGGTGGTGGGTATAGTACATAGAAGAATTGTTTGCAAAGTCCATGCATATAAAAGTAGATAAAATAGATCAAATGTTGGGCCTAATAACACTGACGATGTCCTTTTAACAAATCAAACCTCTGAGATTTGAAAATCTTGGGCAAGAGATGGCAAATGTCCTGAATTAACTTAACACTTGGGACATGGTTAAGAAAACATTTGAATTAACACTCTTGCCATGAGCAAAATATCTCACTGTAAAATGGTTTAGCATCTGTGAAATCCCAACTGTCTGCCCAAACTATAGAATTAAATTACCCAGACATTAAATGTTGCTTTCAAACCAATGTTTTCTGAATTTTATTTTTCATAGAGAGGGTTGTTTAGTTAATTTTTGGAGGGCTTTCTACCTCCTCCCCCTTTTCAAATGCCCCCACATCCCAATGACCCCCACTGAGGCTGAGAGAGGCGGAGCTTGGGCACATTGGCAATTCTCAAACTGTAGTGTTTAGAACGCTGGCAGGTCACATTGGTCTTATTCTGCTGTACCTTTGTTTTCAGCTACTTCTATAGCCATCCAGGGTACTCACCACAAAGAAGCAGATGGAGACAAGGGGGGAGGAATCAACAAAACCATTATTAGAGTCTCCTGTCCTCCAAAAGGAGGAGGAGAGGTAGTATGACCCATCTTCACAACCAGAAGTACTGGTGGGACTGGAGCTGCCAGGGAAGATGGACACTATGCAGCCCAGCATATAGGGGGAGAGAGAGAGAACAAAAGTCAATGTGATTAATTTTTCAAATGGAACAAAACACTGCATTAAAGAAAATTAAAAGTACAATACTAATTCATGGTGTTTCACATATACAAAATACTATACAAACAATTGAGCCTTACAACTCTCTGCAAAGAAAGAAGATGGTATCCCCATTTTACAGATTGGTAAACTGACACAAGTAGATGGTGGTTTCTCTAAGGCAGTGGTGGGCAACCTGAGGCCCGTCAGGGTAATCCGCTGGCGGGCCGCGAGACAGTGTTTACATTGACTGTCCGTGGGCACGGCCCCCCACAGCTCCCAGTGGCTGCGGTTCACTGTTCCCGGCAAATGGGAGCTGCGGGAAGCAGCAGCCAGCATGTCCCTATGGCCTGTGCCACTTCCCACTGCTCCCATTGGCCGGGAATGGCAAACTGTGGCCACTGGAAGCTGCGGGCGGCCATGCCTTTGGATGGTTAATGTAAAACACTGTCTCGCGACCCACCAGCAGATTACCCTAATGGGCCGCAGGTTGCCCACCACTGCTGTAAGGTCACACTACAGTGTTGTCAACCTGAAGCATTCAAAAATGAGTCAAACCACACAAAAAATCTTTATATTGACTTAAAATTGATACTTCTAAAAATAATAAATTTGGCTTTATTTTCCTTGTTTTTTTAGCCTTTAGCTTTACATCTTTTTCTCAGCAACCATGAGTGCTAAAAATTTACTTTTTAAATGAAAGCTGAGCTTCTCGTCTTGTCACATGATTTCAGGAGCTGAAGCTTCAATAACAACATCACATTTTATGAGAGGAGATAAAACTGCAGAATTCAGTTTTATCAGTGGCAAAACTGTTCACATTTTACATAAGACAAAAATACGCTACTTTACATAGAGACATAAAGTGCTAAGAAAGCGCTCATGTTTTCAGACCTATCATTCATCTTCTGTTGCAAATGTAACTTTCAGTCAATTTAAGTCCACTTTTAAAAAAAACTATTGTGAGGTCACTAATTTATGTCTTGAGTTCTGGGATTCTAGGGTCTGCTGTATCTCAGAGTTTGGTGTCACACACTTGTCTAAACTGCATTTTCCAAATGCTTTAATACAGTTGTCCTTTTAATGAGTGCCTTTAAAAAAAAAAAGTGTTTTATAAAAATGCGTGGCTGAAAAGTTGTGAACTGGGGATGGAATTTTTTTTAGCTGCCTCCTATCCATTTTACAGTTTGCTGCTAGTTACTTGGCAGACAGCTGAGAACCAGAAAGAAATAAAAAGCTCTTGTTTTTAAAAAGCCTTTTTTAAAAAGAGTGGAAAGGTTTGCCAAATACCAAGTCGTAATAACATGACTTTGTTATGAAACAGCTCCCTCCTCAATTCCAGGAAAAGGATATTTGTTATCTAGTACATTCCTCAAGTGCTTGCAGAGCTGCTATATATTATATTGAAGAAGAAATTACTGACTTTAACGTTTTAGGAGGTTATTTCTCACTTCAGAAATATTTAAAAACTGTTCTAAAAATACTTCTATACTGAATCTCATTTAAAAATAAAAGATTTTGCATACTTTCAAACACTTTTCAATATAAACATATTTAGTTTACAATGTATTTCACACATTTAAAGGTTAAATTTAAAGGCTCCTTTGTTTTAATTTTTATGTTGAGGTATAAATTACTTTTTGTGTACAGTGTATGTGCATAAACCATAATAAACATCTGTAAGACAGAGACTTATCTCAATAAACCTTGTTATAAAACTAAAATAATACACGTTTCCAAAAGTAATCACTTATTCAGGTCACCCCTGAGGGGATGGTTCTGATCTGTTTAATCAACATTCAAACAGCTGAATGGCAGTTTCTGTTGTTCAGTTACTTTGCTTCTAGTACGTAGTGGATTGATGTCCACCCATAAATGCACTAAAATTTCACAGTATGTGCCAGCAGTTGCTGCGTGGTGGTAATCTACATGGTGACAATAAAGCATTCCCAATCCCATCCATCTCTTTATTCTCATGCGGGGAGAGGGGGGCGCGAAGGTCTGCTTCACACACTCTTGAGGAATTATTTTACTCTGAGTTCCCATGGCGGCTGGAAGTACAATGCTAGGGAGAGCAGAGGCTCCAATTTAGCCAGCTCCTTTCCCTACCCACGAAACACGTTGCTCCATGGGATACCTATAATGGGGACTTCCATGGGCCAGCGAAGGGAAGGGTTAGTGAAGCAAACTGATGCATCCCTTTTGTGATACCAGCCAGGTTTGCCAAATCTGGGTTCTGTCCTCTTGTGCAAGTGAAGGGAAAGAATTGTCCCTCTGACTGAAATTTCAGGTTGGCTCTGTTTTCTTCCCCCAAACTGACTGATCTTCGAGTGTCAGTTTGTCAGCCTAAGTTTTTAGTCTTCAGTCCAACTTCCCTTTTATAAATTAGTCCTACTCAGTCTTAATTTAATGGGCTTGTTCTGGCTTAATTAATAGGTATTCTTAGATCCCATGACGATGACTATTGTACATACGTTGCTTATGAAAACAATATTCTGTATTTTTCATTAGACACTTGCACAGAAGCTTCAGGCAATGGGATAACATGCAGAAACCATAGTGCAAAAAAAAAAGGCAGTTCATAATTAAATGCTTGACAAAATTAAAATAGTCTGTGCAGGTCAAAACTAAATGGTCTTAAACAACTTATTCATTAAGCAATCTAATGACTTTTTCAGGCTTTTTAATCATACTAATTAAGCACTGCTGTCTGTCTAGACTTCAGATTGCTTTGAGCTAAGTGTCTATGCAATAGCAAAAAGAACTTCTAAAATTCTTGCTTTGGTCTGTGTGCTGCAGAGTACCAGAGTCTTACAGTCTTTTGACCTTTAGAACCTGGTGCTTGTAAGTGGCAGAGACCAAGTGTGTTTGAAAATGAATTTCCCATGCCCTGGATCCCTCACCTTTCTGTGAACAACAGAATAGTTAGTACTTAACTAGTGATCTGCTAGGCCTTTGAACTGTAGTCTTCAGAAGAGAGAAATTAACAGATAATATAAGAGAAGTGGCAAACAACATAACAAGTCCTTCCTTGTTTACTAAATTGGCTGGAAAAATAGCATCAACTGTGCTCCCCTTTAAGAGGATGGTCTGGTTTTGTGGGTGGGACAACTTTTAAAATTTGCATCAATTACATAAAGCTTGTTTGTGAAAGTACATGCAGAGCAAGAAAACAGGCAGTTTAAAAAGAAGTGTGGTGGGGTTTTTTTTGTTTTATTTTTGGCCAAATATATTGTCTGTTTTCATTCTCCAGACATTTTATAGTAGGCTAATAACAAGGTTCAGTTTCAAAACAAGACAACACTAGACATTTTGGGGATGGAGAGAGAAACTAGACTCAACAAGACTGTCTCTCTGCTTTTCAGTATTCTCATGGAGAAGCTGTATGTAGGGCTGGGTATATTCCTAGTATACTGAGGCTTTTTTCTATGTGGGGGATGAAGAAGATGGGCTTCAAAAAGCAGCTTGTAAATAACCACAATTCTCTATATCTAGCCCTTTCCTACAATTTGTCCTTCCTCCCCTGTGGCAGCATTTCATAATTCCACCTTCATCTAGCAGCAAGTAATTTAATAGTTGACACACACATTTCTCAGTGAAGCAAAAGTACTTGAACAGAGAAGGGAGAATAAATGTGTGAGAGAAAACAGCATAACTATTTCTACACTACAGAGATTTTACCAGCATAGTTACAGCACTGTAGCTGTGCCACCATAATCCCATAGTGCAGAATGTAGCCTGTGTGGAGGTTTTTCCATCAATATAGGAACTCCATCTCCATGAGCAATGGTAGCTAGGCTGAGGGAAGCATTCTTCCGTTAACCTAGTTGCGGCTACACTGATGTCAGGTTGGCATAACTAAATTGATCAGGGATGTGGATTTTTCACACACTGTACGACATTGCTATGGCAACCCAGATTTAAGATGTAGACCCAGACCAAATTGTGAGCCTCCTGAGTGTAATTGACATTCATTTTGTTACAACAATAACAGCAGTATGAGATTTCTCCCCACCACCCTTGCTAAATAAATAAATCTTTATCAATATTGCATTGATGTTTATTCTACAAGTTGTCCAGTTGCACTAGTGGAACAATATACATGTTTTTTACATGTAGAAATCCTGGGTTTACTGGAATCTTAGTAATCATTCATTGACATTATAGAATGTATTTAAACATACTCTACAGCAGTGGTTCCCAAACTTGTTCCGCCGTTTGTGCAGGGAAAACCCCTGGCGGTCGGGGCCGATTTATGTACCTGCCGTGTCCGCAGGTTCGGCCAATCGCGGCTCCCACTGGCCGCGGTTCAGTGCTCCAGGCCATCAGCTCCCATTGGCCTGGAGCAGCGAACTGCGGCCAGTCGGAACTGCAATCAGTCGAACCTGCGGACATGGCAGGCACACAAACCGGCACCGGACCGCCAGGGGCTTTCCCTACACAAGCAGCGGAACAACTTTGGGAACCACTGCTGTACAGAAATACAACTAGTTTTGAAATAGTATTGCCATTGCTCTTGTGTAAATGAGAGGAGATGACTGTACCGTTATATAAAAGCATGTACTATATATTGTTCTACCTCCATCTGAAAACTCGTTTCCTCTATTTCAACTACCTCTTCAGGATTTGGTCTATTTAGAGTCTCTCTAAAATGCTCTGCCCATCAATTAATTAGAGGTAGAACAAGGGCCTATCACAGAGCGAGAGATAGAAGAGGCCATTAGACAGACAAAAGAAAATAGGGCACCAGGCGAAGATAGAATAACCGCAGAAATGCTAAAAGCCGACCTGAATATGAGTGCCGGGATTCTAGAGGAGCTATTCAACAAGGCATGGGAAGAAGAGAAAGTACCTGAAGCATGGAAGAAAGGTATCATTATGAAATTACCAAAGAAGGGTGATTTGTCTTTGTGTGATAATTGGAGAGGTATAAACCTGTTATCAGTGCTCGGGAAGGTTTTCTGCAGAGTCCTGTTACAGAGAATAAGACAAGCAGTAGAAGAGGTCCTGAGGGAAGAACAAACAGGATTTAGGAGTGGGAGAGGATGCGTTGATCAGATATTTGTATTACGTATGATAATGGAACAATCCCTTGAATGGAACTCGCCACTGTTCATTAACTACCTTGATTTCGAGAAGGCATTTGATAGCGTCCACCATCCATCTCTCTGGAATATCCTAAAAACATATGGATTCCCTCCAAAAGTTATTAACATCCTCAAAGATATGTATGCCGATAATAAGTGTTGTGTTTGCCATGAAGGACAGCGGAGCGAGTGGTTCCATGTGAGAACGGGAGTTAGACAAGGATGTGTTATTTCGCCCATCCTATTTCTTGTGGTTATAGACTGGGTGATGCGGAAAGCCACCGAAGATAGGCCAAGAGGGATCGCATGGGGACCCTCTGGTCATATTGAAGATTGTGACTTTGCGGATGACATCGCCCTGATTTCAAGCTCTCAGATGGACCTCCAAGAGACGACTGATAGAGTAGGTATAGCAGCAAGGTGCGTGGGATTTAATATCCACGCCGGTAAGAGCAAAACAATAAAAGTAAAAACAGCCAGCTCGACGACGACAGTAGTATGTGACGTAGATTTGGAGGAGGTGAACGATTTTAAATATCTTGGTAGTTACATATCGGCTGATGGTAATATTCAGAAGGAGATATCTACCAGAATCGGTCTTGCAGCAACTGCATTCTATAGACTTCAGAACATTTGGAGGTCGGCCATCTTGCAAATGAAAACCAAGGTAGAGATCTACAGGTCGAACGTCGGCTCTGTGTTGCTTTATGCGGCGGAAACATGGAGGACCAACAAGAAGATAGAAAGTCGGCTTCGGGGTTTTGAAGGAAGGTGTCTTAGGCGAATTCTTAACATACACTGGCCGCAGCATATCACCAATGTTGAAGTGAGCCGATTAATGGGCATTAACAACATAGTGGATGAAGCCAAACAACGAAGATGGAGATGGTTGGGGCATGTGTTGAGAATGGGTGCTGATAGACACCCTCATATTGCCCTACGATGGACACCACAAGGAAGGAGGAGGAGAGGTAGACCATTGGGGACGTGGCGAAGGACCATTGAAGAGGAAATGAAAGGCATGGGAATGAAGTGGGATGAAATTTGCTGCCTCGCTCAAGAACAAAATGAATGGAGGAGAATGGTTGACGCCTTATGCTCCACTGGGAGTGAATAAGAGGAAGAGAAGACTATATATTGAGTGGTTGAAACATTTTTCTGAGAGCACGCATGACATGATTTACTGAGCTGAGTATTTACAAATATGAATTACACTGGAAACTGAACTTTATTTTGTTTCTAATTCAGAGGTGCAATGTGTGTTAACAAATTGTAGGCATTCTATGGGAATTCTAATAAGTTGCTCATTACGACAATTAAGCGAGATGACAAAAGATTTGACATTAATTTGAGACATAGGTATCTGGTCGCTTATACTATGAATGCTCACTCTTTTCATCCTTGTATCGGCTAAAGGAAGAAACTGTTGATTGTTCCTCATGGAAGCAGTTTTTCAGTCTTTGGTTCTTTCAGTGTGAAAACCTTGGAAAATCTAAAAATATAGAATCCTTTTAATCTGTAGTTTTTTCCACTGTGGTGCCTGTTTTATTGCACAGTTTGTCTGCCTTCCTCACAGCTATCATACAAGCAATTCTCTGTCTCAGGCATCTATGATTAAAGAAAGATGAAAAATATGCAAACAATTTTAAGACCTATTTTTGCCCTGGGAAAATGGTAGTTATTAACAGAACTATAAAAGGATCGCAAACTGGAAAGTTTGAAGGACAATAATAAAAATCTGTAGTGTCTTTTACTGTAGCACCTCAAAGTTCTTTACAAACCATTTACACCTTACAGCACACCTGTTTAGGTAATTACCTACCTGTAAACATTAAGATAAGTAAACTTGAGGCACTAAGACCCAGATCCTGAAAGGTGTTTAGGCTGCAAACTTCATTGATTTCAGTGGAAGCTAGGAGCCTAAATACCTTTGGAAATCCGAGACTGAGAGCTAGATTGTGAAACCTCTACTCATGTTCAGTACCTTCTCAAGTATTCCTATTGATTCCAGAGAGACTACTCCTAGTGTAAGGTACTATTCACTGTGAGTAAGGATATCATGATCTGTCCTGAATTAATTCCCCAATTTTACATGGAAAATCAGTAGCAGAGCTATGAACAGAACCTGGTTTTTCCTACTCCCAGTCCCATATACTAACTAGCAGACCACAGAATAGTGATTTAGTGAATGCCAACTCTTAGCGGCATTATGGAATTTTGCAGACTGGAAAACAAAATTTTGGTGACTAGACCATGGAATCTAATTTGAATTATGTGTGATTGGAGTCTGCAGGCTTCTGTTTGCCTTTTAAGCAAACTGCAAAGATTTCATGAATGTTCAGAAAAGGATCATTAGAAACAATAAGCAAATTATTTTTTCCTCACATTTCCAGTATTCACTGTCATATCCTCTAAGAAAATACTTCTGCAGAATTCTTATGTTATAATTTAAAAGTTCATTGTATATCTAGTTGATTCCATTGACGGATGGTTTTATGCTGACTTTTTATTCTCATAACTTTTTTTATGCTGACAAACACCGATTACATTAATCCTGTTTTCTTTAATTTATCCAGTAATCTAGTACGGTTTTTATTATTTTCCATAAATAAAATACTGAACCACTGACGTTTTCACCAAGTCCTGAATTTTTTCTCAATTGCTTCTTAAGTAAACTAAATTCAAATAATGAATTTCTTCTCAGGAAATAAAGTAGATGATGTCTGAACAAGATGAGTGAATTTAATAGGCAAAGTCAGCAGTGGATTAGAGAAGCCTCTTTTTTTTAAAAATAAAATAATGTGTATATTAAGTCACTTTAATATTTTAGTACTGCTGTTGAATATGCATTGTTATATGCTGCTATTTAAAAAAATTAATGTAATTGTGGCTCTAAAAATTCTAATATCAGAATAGCTCTGTGGTATGACTCTGGAAAATCCTAAGCAGAAATGCAGTTTAGTTAGGTTAAACTGTCCACTGAATTATTGACTTCCTGTACAAATTTGTCTGTATGCATATTTACATATTAATGGTTACATGACTATATCTCAAACTTGTTTTATATTGTGGAGAATCCAAAATGGCTTTCAAAGATTTATTTTCATTAAATGGATGTGAATTTATATTTAAATGTTCATGCAAATGCTCATAACCACCATTTTGACTGACAGTAGGGATTGAACCAGAGAACTTCTGTGCTTAAAAAGCACAAGTTTCAACAGCTTGAGATAAAGATCTAGGCTCTGTAGTTGGGCTCTAAATGACTATCATCCTCTGGATCCAGCACAAAGCGTGGGTTACATTTGCATTGTAGCTAATATTGCTCATGTGAGTGATTTTGAGTGCAAGATGGCTTCCTGGGCAGACTGGTATGAGTTTGCCTTCAGTGCATAGTCTCATGAGTAGACATATACATAGGGTTATAAAGTCCATATGGTGAAATTTTCCCCTCAAATATTCGCATGTAAATACGATACACTTCAGTGGGAGCTATGCTCGTGTATTTATGTCAGAATGTGACCTTAAAGGCCCTGATTTGGCAAAACATTAAAGCACATGCTTAAGTCCATTCTGATTAAGCAGAGCACTTCATTGAACTAGGGACAAAATTGTTGAAGTAAAGCCTGAGTGTTTTTAAAGAAGATTTAATGATACAGAAAGGTAAAAGGTAATGTTTCCCATCCCCATAATGTGTCTAGACGATTTAGCACTTTGGAAGTAACTCTAATAGATTGTTGCTTATCTTCAAAAAGATTTAGATCAAAGTTTACCACACCTGCAGGACTGTGCAATAAGTAGAAGTGGACCCTTTGGCAACTTACATTCACAAGTCCTTGCATCTGCACAGGAAGGAAGACTGAAGCATGTACCAGCTGAAGTGCTAATACATGGAAAATCTGTAGCCTCCTGATTCCAGAGTCAAACTTGTACATGCTTCATTTGAGTTAATTTGGCTTGTAATAAAATAGTGAAAAACCTTCTGTTTAGAAATACATGTATTAAAATATGTGCTCACATACATCCGTTTTGTCCTCTTTGGTGTCATTTGATAGGTTTTGGTTTGTTGGTTTGTTTTTAGTGTACATACGTATATCGTGTTTTGTTACGTCATGTTCATTTCCTGTCCATCAGAGACCTACAAGATGGGACCATGACCTTGCATTACTACATTAAACTGGGAAGTATAACAACAGCTTAGTTTTTTAATATGTATATTTACATAAATAACATTTTGTAAGGAAGTAGCTTTGTGCCAAAAAAGCTGCTGAAAAGTACTCCAGTAATCATTTAAGTCCCAGAACAGATCTGTTAATTTCACTGTAATTATAAAGAAAGGCAATAAGACAAATGTCTTCTGACTTATGAAGGATCTTGAAATAATTTTAGTCTGCTCCAAATTAGTTATTGGCTAGTTTTCAAATAGTGATTCATGGTGGTATTATAAAAAGCCTTTTTATTGTCTTCCTGAATAGTTCAAAACTTTTGTTTAACTTGCAAAGCATTATGTAGCTTTGCTTTTAGTGCCATTTGAAAAGAATATATAAACTTCATTTAGGTCTTAGGAAGAAGAAATTACTTTGTGCTAAATTTATAAATTCTGTCATTGAGAATATTACAGATATGGTTAACTGTGATGAGACATTTTAAGCGTGTTGTTGGCAATATTCTTATTTGTTGTGTATATCAGAATTGTCCTTAAAAGTGGTTGCCCTGTTTGGAGAGCAGCTGTTTGGAGTACATTTAATGTGATATATTATTATCTCAGAACATAACTTGAGAGAGCTAGGTTCTATAGTGAAAGGGAGATGGAGGGAAAATAAAATCCTTAGTGTGTAGGGTTTTGTGTATTAGCACCCATAATGTGCTGAGTGGCCTCCAGACAGAAAAGGCATGGTTTCTGTCCCAACACGCTCACCGTCTAAAGGCAGGCAAACAGACTATAAACTAGGGGAAGGGGCACAACCAGCAAACAGAATGGATGAGGTGATACTTGGTCTATTCTTAGGGAACATGGAGGGGAAGTGTGGAAAGGTTAATGTGTTTAGGGATCACAGTATAAATCAGATGGCAGAATGGCAAAAATGAGTCTCCTGGAGGAGCTTAAATACAGAGTCGGAGGCCTTACAAATAAGTTCAGGAAGGATGTTCTTTCCATATGGGGCAGCATGAAAGAAAGTTTGGAGCATTTTTGTGAAAATTAGATTTCAAAGTTATCTATGGGGTATATATTTCTGAACATTATATAAGCTTTAATTTTTAAAATAGTATATAATTATACTCTGACATTAAATATCAAAATAAAAATATCCAACTCAAATTACATATGTACAAAACTGTTCACACTTCTGTTGCCCATCAGAACCCATTTTCCTGCTGAACCGATCTGCATGTCATGCCATCAACTGAAAGCTCATGATCAGTAGATGTCTAAAGTGGTTTTGCTTTTTCAAAAGTGGATCAGTTAACTGCCAAATGGATTTAATGTAGGTTTACTACCAGAAAGACATTTGTGGAGTTTTGCCATGGACTTCAATAGGGCCAGGATTTCTCCCAATACATTTGCTACACTAACTCACCAGAGCAGAAGTTTCCTTGGCAAAGTCATTAGTGGTAACAAGCAGCATTTAGAGAGTGTAGCTTTTTTGTTGATTCTCTTAATTCCACTTCCTTCCCTTGCAGAAACAGGCAATTTTAGTTTCTCACATTTACTATGAGTGTAGGGCAAGATGTCCCAAATAACATGAGGAGCGGGATAGAATACAAGCAAAACATGAGACCTCTGAAGTCTGGCTGTCTCAGTTGTAAAAATATGACATGCATGCTATGTATATTTTAGTCACCGTTGTAATGAAATTTGATTTTTGGCCTCTGTACTGCAAAGACTTGCATCCATGCATCAATTAATGCATGTGAACTATCTCATTGAAGTAGTAATTCATATGCATAAGGGTTAGCACACGTGTAAGTCTTTGCAAGATCACCGCCTTAGACTGTGATATGATGAACCTTTAGTTAGTATTATTTTAAGACCCATATCATCCTAACAACATGAGAGAGAGAGAAACAAAAGCATTCTGAATTACTGCTTGTAAATGTACATTTAAGTTGATCAGAAGCTTCTCTGCACCTTTCTTACTGCTTTCCGCTAAGGGGAAAACAAAAGGAGTTATCAAATGAAGAATTCGGCATCTTTAGAACTTGTAGAACATTGGTGCAATGTTCTGCTGTGTGTTGTCTAAGACTCCCAGTTTTCTAGGTCTCAATAAGCAAAGCTAAGCACAAATCAAGGTGCAAACACCACGTGGTTAAACTGTTTCAGGAGCCAGTCTGTGACTGGAAAGGTGTCATACAACATAACAGAAAATTAAATCAGTAGAGTTTGTTAAACGTTTTAGGGTAACTTGATCTAATCATCTGGATTTGTTGGTTGAGTTGTTGCTCAGCCTCTTAAACTGATAGTTTAAATTATCAGATGTTGTTTCCAGTTTAATTACAAAAAAAACATTTAAAAATGATTGAAGTGGTTCTGATGGTGAACAGTATGATGAAAGCAGAGTTATTTTCCTGGTAGGGATTTAGCTTCTGTTGTAAGTTCTGATGGAAGATGAGCAATGTGATGCAGATCTAGTTCTGTCTTGCAGGGTTTTAGCTTATCCCTCAGTGTAGTAGATGATAAAAAGCTATGTTTTATCATTACTTGTAACCAGATCTACCAACAAAGGGAAGAACTTCCCTTGGGCAAAATAAAATGCCAGTGTTAACTACTTCATAATCCTTGAACAGAGGAGTCTTTCTATTGATAAGTCTTTCAGTAAGTATAGCTCTTTGTAACTTAATATTTTGACTCTCTTAAGAGTGAACTTCAGAGCAAAGTGAAATGCAGTGATGCAAGTTGTTGCAGTAGGAAGATGGAGTGAGGGACTTGCTCAGTAAAGTATAAATGGTCTTTGACCTTAATCACAGAAATTGGAGCTGGAGAAGACCTATTAAATTGTCTAACTTCTGGGTTCTTAAACTGTCACTGACAGTGGACTACATCTCATTAGAGTGATTCTCATGGACCACTTTCTCAGCTATTTGTTATCAGGTGGACCATCTCACTGGTGATAACTTAATATCCTTGTTGCAATTGCAGCAGTTGTTTATGTGGAAAATATTTAATGTATTTTCAACTTTTAGCGTAACCTAGTAGCTGAATCCAAGGAGAACAGCCAGCACTTTGAGCAGCCAACTCTCTGTGAATTACAGATTGGAAGTGATTGGTCTAGTCACTATCCTGCCAGTACAGGATTGTCCCGTTCAATATGATATCTAGTGTTTTGTCTAGATTTATTTTAAGTGTCTCAAGTGATGAGGTGCTTAGGATCCAATTGTTACTATTAGGCCTGCACAGATAAAGATTTATTTGAGTTTCATGTTAGGAAGGAGAGGGGATTTCATTCCTTACTCTCCAGTAGTCGTCTTATTTGAACTTAGGTGAATCACTTTACTTGTCTCTGTCTGAGTTCCCCATTGGTAAAATAGAACTAACACTTTCTGGTTTAACAAATATTTTAAGGAGAAATCCATAAATATTTGGGAGATGCTTAAGCTATTTCAATGATAGGGGGGCATTTGGGATCCTAGATAGACAGATATGTGCTCAGCACAGCTTGAACAAAAGTTTAAACAATTGTTTTACCTTAGTTACGTGATGTGGGAACAGAGGGGCTCTTGACATTTCTTTGTTAGTAGCTAAAATTACTTTGAGGCTAATTTTGTAAACTAAGCCTTTTTGGGTATGTAAATTCCTTTAATTGTTGTTTGTTTATATTTTGTGCAGTAGTACATAAGAGTCCTAATCATGGGACAGACCCCTATTGTACTAAGGGACTGTACACAAATATAACAGAACCCATATTCTTGTCCTACCATCTATAAGATCTGCCAGGAATAACTAGATGCCAGTTCTCTATATGTGTGTGACTTCTATGGCAAAAGTATAAAGTAGTATTGTTTTAGCACCTTTTCGAAGCGTGGAAAACTAAGAGTGAGAGGCAAAATAATGGACTGGATCATAAACTGGCTAAGAGAGAGAAAACAAGCTTAAATGGTCAGTTCTCCTGGTGAAATGATAAGGGTGGGGTGCCACAAGATTTCATGCTAAGGCTGGTGTTTAGTGATCAGAGGAAAGGAGTGAAGAATGAAATGTCAAAATTAGCAGATGACGTACAGCTGTTTAGAGTAGTCAAGACTGGGGGACCTTAAGAGAGATCTAACCATGCTAGCTAAATGAGAAACATGACTGTAGTTAAAGTAAATGCTGACAAATGCAAAGCAATGCACATATAAAGGAATAATGTGAATTACTCATGTACCGTACTGAGTTCCAAGTTAGCTGTAACAACTTGGACAAAAGGACCTGACCATCACAGTTAAGAGCTTAATGAACTCCTTGGGTGGTTGTGGGGCAGCCGTTAACAAAAAACAAACAAACAAAAAAGCGGTGGGGACAGAACGTTAGGCTGTATAAGGAGTATGATTAAGAATAGTGCTAAAATAAAATGTGTTATAAATCAATATCTCCCCTTTTGGAATCCTGGGTTCATTTCTTGTCATCCCATCTCAAAAAGGACATAGCAGAAATAGAGGAGGTTCAGAAATGAGTGACAAGAATAGTTAGTCATGGAAAAATTCTCTTGAAGAGAAATAGAATAAACTGGAACTGTTTATCTTGAAGAGTAGACAGTTGAGAGAGAATCTAATAAAAGCATACAAATTAATGAATGGTATAGAGAATGTGGGTCAGGAACTTCTGTTCACTCTTTCTAATAATACATTAATGAGGGGACATTGAATTAAATTATCACAAGGTAACATTTGAAAAGGTCAGGAACTTAGCAGGATTTGGAGAAGGTTTGAACACTTACGTGGGAAACAAGAATATCTATAGTTATAATAGAATTTTTTTTTAAAGTTTTGGAAGGAACTGGCTATGCCTATAGTAGGTTGTGTTTTGAAATGTGTTTAGCTAACGGTTTTTAAACATTAGCGTACAAAAGGCAAGTCATGCTGTAAAAAAAAAAAAATGCTGACCGGTCATTTGTCAACCCAGCTAACACATTTTTAAACACAATTTGCACTGTCTACACTGTGGAAAGTCCTTTTTAAAGTGAAAATTTGTTGGTTAAACATGTTTCAAACCACAGCTTATTTTGCTAGTTTTCCCATGGCCTTTTGTCTTGGTTAATCCATACTGGCCTTCGATAGCGTTTCTAGCACCTCCTGGAGTATCTAGTAATGATCCAGTGTGACAGTTCCTATCCATGGAGTAAATAGAGTTCTTCTTCGAGTGATTGCTCATATCAATTCCAGTTAGGTGTGTGTGCACGCTGTGTGCACGGATGTTGGAAACTTTTACCCTAGCAGCTACCTGTCGGGCCGGCTGGGGAGCCCCCTGGAGTGGCGCTGAAATGGCGATCTATATAAGCCCCTGCTGGCCCGACCCCCCTTCAGTTCCTTCTTACCTCTTGTGATGGTTGTTGGAACAGTGGTCTCTTGTTTTTTCAAGTGTTCCACTTGTCCCTAGCGTTATCTCTTGTTGCAAATAGTTAGTAGTTAGTAAGTGTTAATTGTTCTCTTATAATGTTAAGTGTAGTTAGTTGTTAGAGGTCGGTCTTGTCAATGACCGTCCCTGTGGAGCCCTGGGGCATGCTGACCCAGGGCTTCAAACCTTGCAAGTCCTGTGGCAAGCCCATGCCCATGGGCGACCCCCACGATTCCTGTCTCAGGTGTCTTGGGGAGGGACATCAAGCTGATAGGTGCAGGATTTGTAAGGTGTTCAAACCCTGAACGTGCAAGGAGAGGGAGTTTCGCCTTCGACAACTCCTCATGGAGTCTGCTTTGCGGCCCTGTCAGGATGTGGGCCCAAGTGACTCAGTGCGGAGCGCTCCCTGGGCGGTACCAGCCCCGGCGCCACGGAAGATCCCACGCTCTTCTCAGGATCGACGCTCTCCCGGGCTGCAAAAACGTCCACCTCAGCACCGATCCCATTCCCCGGTTGCTGCCAAGAGGCAGCCTCTGGCGGGGCCATCTCGTAGACTCGAGACAGAGGTCACAGGCCCATGGACTAATTCCTAATACGTCCACTGCTCCTCACGAGATGACACAGGTGGAAGAGATCATCCTCCTTTCTACACCGGATACCTTCGAGGCGGCAAGGGGTCTCATTGAGATGACAGCCCCCGTACCTCCAACCCCGGCAGGAGCCTCAACTCGGTCCCGGTCCCATCTAAGGGCAAGCTGGCGATGCTTTGGCCGCCAGCCCCAGATCTGGCACCTCAGCCCCGCTTGGAGTCCCAGCATCCTTCTGAGTCCTGGCACCACCACAGGTCTCGGTCTGACTCACGGCACCGGTATGACTCGCGGCGCTGGTCCAGTGGTCTCGAACCTCAGAGCCAATCACAGCTCAGGGTTGTTTTTGACTGCCCACTCCTGGTCCCACTCGAGGTCCAGATCTCGATCTGTGACCTTGCCCAACGTGCTGCAGATTCCCGATCTCCGGGTCAGCGATCCCCAGCTTGGCACTGCTCCACATCCTGGCACCACTCCCCACACCGGCACCGTTCTCCAGCTCAGCACCGCTCTCCAGCTGGGCACCGCGACCCGAACCGGCCAAGTGACTCGGTGCATGCCTTAGCCCACTCCCGCACCGCCCCACCATGGCCGTCGCAGTCTAGATCTCCTTCGGGCAGGTCAGAGAGGGCATCTGGGGTCTCGGACATTCCACACTCTGCTCCAGGAAGCCTGGCTCAAGTTCCCCCAGCGACCCACTGGCAACCCCAATGGCAATTTTGGATGCCCTGGGCATACCATCAAGCCCAGGGCACTCCCCCACTTGTCTGGCCGCTGTCTCTTCCTACCAGCAGACCTCCTGAGACTGCACTTAGTCGCCCTCCCCAAGACATGGACCAGACTGTTAATCCAGCACCTGCACCGCAGGCTACTTTGGCTCCCCAGGAGGAACCAGCCACCTCTGATCATGTTGTTCCACCTCCTCCCATCCTGCTGGTGGAATCATCTTCATCCTCGCCTGACGAGGCTGTGGCTGGCACATCCTCCTCTGGACCCCCCCCCCCCATGGACTTTAGGGTCCTCCAGGAGCTGTTGAGGCGTATGGCCCTCAATATGAACCTACAAGTTGAGGAGGTCGTGGAGGATGAGGACCCAATGGTGGACAGTCTAGGCCCAGAAGGGCCCTCCAGGGTGGCCCTTCCCATGAACAAAACTATTCAAAACAACGCAAAAGCCCTCTGACAAACTCTGGCCTCCATTTCCCCTATGGCTAAGGGAGTGGAGCGAAAATACTTCGTCCCTACCAAGGGTCACAAATACCTGTTTACCCACCCTGCCCCATGTTCCCTGTAGTAGATGCAGTGAATGCCAGGGAGAGGCAAGGCCAGCAGGGGCCCGCTCCCAAGTCGAAAGAAGCGAAGCGAATGGACCTTTTTGGGAGAAAGGTTTATTCCACCAGGGGTCTCTCGCTGCAGATCGCTAACCAGTTGGCGATCCTCAGCAGGTACAATTTTAATTCTTGGTCTGCAGTCCTAAAGTTCCAAGATCTTCTACCAGCAGAGGCTAATACAGAACTGGGTGCCATTGCTGAGGTGGGTAAACTCGTTGCTAGGACCTCCCTCCAGGGCTCTCTTGATGCGGCGGACGCAGCTGCGCGCACCCTGGCTTCGGGAGTCACCATGCGGCGGAGCGCCTGGCTTCAATCCTCCAGTCTTCCACTTGAGGTCCAGCATACTATCCAGGACCTCCTTTTCGATGGCCAGGGCTTGTTTGCAGATCAGACTGACTCCCGTCTACATACCTTAAAGAACACCAGAACCACTATTAAGTCCCTAGGTATGCATACCCCGGCCACCCAAAGGAAGCCCTTTAGACCGCAGACCAATCAACAACGCCCTTTCCAACTGAGGCTGCAACAGGACCCCTCTTGTCAGAGAAACAGATATTCCCGACGTAGGTCGTCTCACACTCCCTCTGTTCAAGGTCAAGGACAGTCTAAGCTGCCTCCGGGCCCTAAGCGCCCGTTTTTTGAAGGTATGCCGGAGGACGGACTACCAGTTCTCACCCAGGAGAGTCGTCCCTTTCTGGACCGGCTATCACGTTTCTACCATGCCTGGTTCCATATTACCTCGGACTGTTGGGTCCTCCGCACGGTGAAAATGGGATATTCTATCCAGTTCCATTCCATTCCCCCGCCCCCCTCAACCCCTGTCCCTCTTCAGGGACCCTTCTCACAAGCAACTCCTAATGCAGGAGATTCAATCCCTCCTCGTCCTAGAGGCAGTGGGAGAAGTCCCTCAGGAGCTCAGGGGCAAGGGGCTCTACTCCCACTACTTCCTTGTGCCCAAGGCAATGGGAGGCCTAAGACGTAGTCTAGATCTCAGGGAACTCAACAAGTACATCGTCAACCTCGGGTTCCGCATGGTCTCGCTAGCCACCATCATCCCCTCACTTGAGACTGGTATGCCACCCTCGATATGAAAGACACATATTTCCACATTGCCTGTCTCACCCCACAGACAGTTCCTCCACTTTGTAGTGGGCAAGACGCACTATCAATTCACAGCCCTTCCATTCGGCTTGTGCACAGCCCCCCGCGTCTTTACCAAGTGCATGACAGTCGTGGCTGCTTTCCTCCGCCGCCATCACGTACACGTCTTCCTGTACCTGGACGATTGGCTTATACGGGGCCGATTTTGCCACCAAGTACAGTCGCATGTGCGCCTACTACTGGACACATTCACTTGCTTAGGCATCCTGCTAAACCTCAGCAAGTCAATCCTCGCCCCTACTCAAGTAATAGAATTTATAGGAGCGGTCCTGGACGCAGACCGGGACAGAGCCTTCCTTCCCGAGGCACGGCGTCTGGCCACAGCAGACATAATTACCAACCTCGGCAGGTTTCCAAGCTCTATGGCAAGGCAGTGTCTCAGACTGCTGGGCCACATGGCATCCTGCACATACGTTGTACAACTCGCCAGGCTCAGACTCAGGCCTCTTCAGGTGTGGCTGGCGTCAACCTACTGACCAGGACGCGACAGTCTAGACATGGGCATCACGATCCCAAAGCGCATACTTGAATCCCTCCAATGGTGGCTGGACCCTCAGATGGTGGGGCCAGGGTCCCCTTTCATCCCCCCCAGCCCACTCTGACTCTAGTTACAGATGCGTCTGAATTGGGATGGGGGGCCCACCTCGGCGGCCTGACGATGCAGGGCTTATGGCTCGAGAGCGAGCTGTCGTTGCACATCAACATCAGAGAGCTCAGGGCAATCCGTCTTGCCTGCCAAGCTTTTCTTCCTCACCTACGTGGTCACTGCGTAGCGATCCTAACGGACAACACCACGGCCATGTTGACCTGAACAGACAAGGCGGAGCCCGGTCATCACTGCTATGCCAAGAAGCCCTCTCTCTGTGGGACTTCTGCTTAGCCCACTCCATCAACCTTCAGGCCTCATACCTTCCGGGTGCCCAGAACGTCCTGGCGGACACTTGGAGCAGGCATTTTCTGACTCACGAATGGTCCATTCATCCAGATATAATCCATTCTGTCTTCCGCACCTGGGGCTTTCCCTGAATTGACCCATTCACTTCGCGGACCAACAGAAACTGTCCAGCCTTCTGCTCCTTTTGGAATCACGGCCCGGGCTCATTAGCGGACACCTTCCAGATCATGTGGTCGGGCCAATTGCTGTATGCCTTCCCACTATTCCCGCTGGTTCACAAGGTCCTCAAGATCCGACGGGACAAGGGGGATGTGATACTGGTAGCCCCAGCCTGACCACAACAATGTTGGTTCCTGACTCTCCTGGACTTGTCCATACAGGCTCCCATATGCCTGCCTCTCGATCCCGACCTCATATCCCAGAATCACGGTTGACTCCTCCACCCGGACCTCCAGTCACTCCATCTCACGGCCTGGAGGATCAGTGGCTGAACCAGACTGAATGAGCCTGTTCTGCCTTGGTATGGCAGGTCCTTCTAGAAAGCCGCAAGCCATCGACCAGGCGTACCTACGAGGCGAAATGGAAGAGGTTTCCATCTGGTACGCTCAGCGGCAGGTGCACCCGCTCTGAGCTTCCATTTCCTGTATTTTGGACAATCTGAGGTCCCTAAAAGACCAGCGCCTAACCTTCGGATGCCTTAAGGTCCACCTTGCAGCCATTTCTGCGTTTCACCCAGGCATGATGGGGCGCTCCGTGTTCTCCCATCTGGTCATGCGGCGTTTCCTCAAAGGTCTAGAGAAAATCCACCCTCCAGTGAAGCCGCCTGTGCCTGCGTGGGACTTCAACTTGGTCCCCCCTTCAAACCGCTGGCCACCTGCTTTCTTCTCTACCTCTCCTGGAAGGTCTCCTTCCTGGTGGCACACCGGGTCTCCGAACTACGGGCTCTCACCTGTGATCTGCCATATACCATTTTTCACAAAGACAAAGTGCAACTAAGACCCCACCCTGCCTTCCCTCCAAAAGTGGTGTCCTGCTTCCACGTGAGCCAGGATATCTTTTTGCCTGTTTTCTATACGAAATTGCACTCTGACCTACGCGAACAGCGTCTCCATTCTCTCGACATCAGAAGGGCACTTGCCTTTTAAGGGCACTTAACCGGACAAAGCCCTTTTGTAAGGTTGTTTGTCGCCATTGCGGAGTGGATGAAAGGCACTCCTGTCTCCTCTCAACGAATATCGTCGTGGATCATCGGGTGTATTCGCGCTTGCTACAACCTGGCAAATGTCCCTCCGCCTGTTGTCACGGTTCACTCCACGAGAGCTCAGGCGTCGTCAGCCGTCTTCCTGGTGCACATTCGTCTCCAGGAAATTTGCAGAGTTGCCACGTGGTCCTCTGTTCATACCTTCACGTCCCACTATGCCATTGTCCAGCACTCTAGGGATGATACAGCCTTTGGCAGGGCGGTCCTTCACTCTGCGGTTCACTGACTCCGACCCCACCTCTGAGGTAAGGCTTGGAAGTCACCTAACTGGAATTGATATGAGTAATCACTCGAAGAAGAAAAAACGGTTACTCACCTTCTTGTAACTGTTGTTCTTCAAGATGTGTTGCTCATATCTATTCCATTCCCCCCCCCACACACACACCTTGCCCTCTGTCGGAGTAGCCGGCAAGAAGGAACTGAAGGGGGGTCGGGCCGGCAGGGGCTTATATAGATCGCCATTTTGACGCCACTCCAGGGGGCTCCCCAGCCGGCCCGACGGGTAGTTTCTAGGGTAAACGTTTCCGACATCCATGCACGCGGCGCGCGCACACACCTAACTGGAATAGATATGAGCAACACATCTCGAAGAACAGTTACAAGAAGGTGAGTAACCGTTTTTTTCTCCCAACCTAGAAGTGCAATGGGAAGGCTGAGAAAAAAGCTCTATGTAATTTTAAAGAGCACCACTTGTCCTTAAACATGTTTGGGTTTCTTGCAAATTGTTTTCCTCTAACGCACTTTAGGTCAAAGAACCAAAGAGATTGCTAAAAGCACCAGACCATGCATAACTTTTATTGATGAGCATTAAATTCAATTAGCACAGTTCCATATTGATCCATCTTGCTTTTAGTAAGGCTTTTGACACAGTCCCAAATGACATTCTTATGAACAAATTAGGCAAATGTGGTCTAGATGAAATTACTATGAGGTGGGTGCATAACTGTCTGACAGTACTCGGAGTAGTTATCAATGGTTCACTGCCAAACCGGGAGGGCATAGCTAGTGGGGTCCTTCCTGGGTCCAGATGGAGAATCTCCACCATTGGAGGTTTTTAAGAATAGTTTTGACCAGCACCTGTGAGGGATAGTCTGGATATACTTGATACTGCCTCAGCACAAGGCGTGGACTAGATGACCTTTTGAGGTCACTGCCAGCCCTACATTTTTATGATTCTGTAGCGAGGCACATGCTAATGTAACATTGCTTTATGCAAGGAGATGTCCAGGTGAAAGTTAGAGACCTGATGTGAATTAATAATAATTTTGTTATAGCCAAAGCATAAGAGTTTGGGGCCAAACTGTCCCCTCTGTTACAGCTGTGCAACTCTATTGATGTCTATGGGAATACCTGGGTGTTACTAAGAACAGACTTGGGCTCCAATGTAGAGCATTGGAGACAGAATATGGCAGAACACTGTGCTCCTTGCTGTTTAAAACTAAATTGCTAGTCGAGGTTGCAGAGGGAATCTTTCTAATGTGAACTGACGCATTGTGCTTTTGCTGAGTCTGCACACAACCTAAAACAGCTCTGTGTATGGTCTTCTGTGCCTCTGGATGAACCATTAGGGAAGGATGGAATGGGGTATGAGGGCTGCAACTATCATGGTGGAGGGCTCATAGTAAATTGCGGATGAGTTCAGATCCACCACAAGGTCCCCTCTTCAGTCTTTTCCATAGCATTTACTGAAATTGTACTAGTGCTGTGATGCAGCAATTCAATCCTGCATTGTCCCACCTTAAATCCTTTCCATATCACTTTTCAGCATTACCCCTGTTGTGCTAAGCACAGAGGTATTTTAGCTTTGAGTTGAATTTGAATCTTCTCCAGCTAGGTTTCTTATATGGGTAACTTACGTACATTGTTAGTGTGTTCAGTGAAGTTCTTGCAAAACCTACAGTTCCTTTCTCATGAAGACTGATGAACAATCTTTTTCTTCACCAAAACTTTCTTTAGAGTTTAATAGAGTTATGTAAACACTGTACAGTGTTTTAAAAACCACACACAGTAGGATTAATTAATTAAGAAGGAAAGATCCATTTTGCTATGCATTTCTGTATTTTAGGGCATAACGAAAGAATTTGTTAGTGAAGTTTGGGAGGATAACTTTTCCTACTGACCAGTGTAATAAAGATATTATAACAGCTGCAAGGTATTGGTTACACTGTTGGAATTCATTCTGGTGTACACAGAATTTTTTTTATGCGTGCCTTTTGGGAAAAAAAAAAAGTTTGATAGCAGGTGTGACCTTTAACCTTCCCAGACTTGAAGAACTTAATCATCCTCATTTGTTCAGCACTGAATATACTTTGTGCAGAGAGGAAACAGAAGGGAAATGTGGGTTTGAGGGGTTTTGTTTTCACAAAGATATTAAAGTTGTGGGGGGGAGGTTTGGTTTTGTTTTATTCCGTATAAAAGAAAATGAGGTTTTTGCCTAGGAAAAATATTTTGTACAAAGACTCCTCATTATAGACTTTTAATGGAAATATTCAGTGAGCCCTAATTATGAGACAGATGCAAAATGAACACAGTTCCCTATCCAGCCTTGTCTGACTGAACAGGCAGCAGATGCTGTTGCGGTTTTGCTGGGAAGGTGTCACAGCATACTTCAGAAATACATTGTTCCAACCAGACCACCTTCTGGGGGTATTTTGGGGACAGGGGTAGAGGTGTGTGGCTGTGATACCCAGATGAACCAGTTAAGGGTTGAGAAGAGGGGATAGCTGCCATGGAAACTACTGCAGCGGCTCTGCAGCCTGAGGTGAATGGAGGGGTTGGGGAAAGGGGAGTGTTCTGGTCTCTGGAGCACCTCAGTGGAAAGCCAGTTTTGTGGAGAGGAGAGTATTTGTCTCTATAGAGCAGCCACTTACTTAATCTTTCGTTTTTATGGTTTAATTATCTACTGATTAAAGTGAAGGCTATTGGAATTGATGCGAGTCAGGCATGTGCTTGGCAAACTTCTCTACATAACCCTGCCAACACATCACAAATCTGCTTGCAACAGCCCATACCATTCCAGTACCAGACCGATCTCTCTGGGTTATATGCTGCCACGTGCCAAATAGTGTGGCAGTTGAGTTATTTGTAGTAATGTCCAGATTAGAGAATGAAATTCATTTTCACAGGTGAAAGAACGTGCATTGGAATGCAAATCTTTTATTTCTAAAGGCTAGAAATTGGTTGGTCATTGGGTCAATGTACTAAAGCTAAGAGTGTAGATATCCACCTCTCCCTTGTACTTCAACCTGAGTGTACAATCTTTCCTTTGTTTTCTTCCCTCAGCCCTCTACTCAAAAGAGTTGATCATGCCACCAGAGCTTTGACCTTTTTTATTACATGAATGAAGGTTGAGGTTCATAATTTGTATAGTTATATGGAATGATACCTTAAATTGAGAGTGGCTGTCATTCTGAAAAATTCTTGAGCACTTAATTATAGCTTTCTAGCTAATTTGTCCTTTGTTTATTCTTGTTTATAAGCCTTTTGGCTTTGAGGTAATCCAAAAGCTTGTTGGTTTATGTGAACATTTCTTTTCATACATGGTCTTATTGCTACTCAACGCTGATTCAAATAATTTTGGGTAGAAACCTCTCCATATATTGGTGATACCTTGAGAGTGGTCTGCAGAACTTTGTCCTTACCACATTCAGAGCACTCAGCCACACTGACTTCTAAAAACCAGCTATCTGCCAATTGGGCTGAAAGAGGAAGGATGGTCTTATACTGGGAATGAGTAGATCTGGGATCTGTTCCTAACTCTGCAACAGAATTCCTGTGTGATCTTGGGCAAGTCACTTAGGCATAACATTTTGAGAGAGTCCAATAGTTTTGGATGCTACAAATTTTGGCTTTCTAATTTGATTGTTTTTTCAGAGGTAACTGCATTGACCTCATCTGAAGTTGAGACTTTTCAGCATCTCTGTTTTAAGTTTCTCACACTGGACACTCAAAGTTAGTGGACCATGTGATAATTTTGACCTTAATCTCTGTTTGAGTTTCTGATCTGTAAATAGGGAATTATAATCCTTCCCTATGGATGTTGTGAGAATAAGTGCAGGTTTACTGTTTGTGTGATGCTTACATGCTACAATGATGAACACGACAAAGAAACCTATAAATAAAATTGATGTTCTAAATAGGTCTCTAATGTAGGTGGAAAAATGATTACCCTATCTTAACTTCTTCCATGGAGATGTTTTTTTCTTTTAACATTTATATAGAGATTTATAAGCGTGTCATGCTTTTCAGAGACAATAAAGGGCAAATGATTGCCTGACAGAGTTTACCATATAGGCTGGGAGTTTTGAATCTAGATCAAGGTTGTTACATCAAGGCTTAAAATTTTTTTGCAGGCACCTATTTGCCAGAGAACTTAATCTACTTTCCAGAGTCCATTGTGAAAGATGGGAAGGCCCCACTGTCCAGAGGTAGTACCATGGTGAGAAGTCCAGTCCCTCTACTCCTAGAAATGGGGAAGGGTGATGAGATTCCTACTAGATCTTGCTTAAGGATTCCTAGATCCCACTTAAGAGATTCCATCTTTCATATCACCCTCCAGCTAAAAGGAAGGTTTCAAATATGCCAGTTACCAGCCTCCTTTGGCTGTTGGAGGGAAGGCGCATTCTCTCTCTTCTTCCCATCCCAAAGCCTCCTATCTCCTGCATAGGTAAGGGGCTCCACAATGCCTCCTCAGCTTCCTGGCTGTTGTAGCTGGGCATTCTGCCATTCTACCACTTCCCTCCAGCTTCCTGGCGGCTAACACAGAGCAATGTTGGCTAATCTATATTCCCCCCATTTATATCCCAGTTAATAGCTCTGATGTCTGTTTCCACTGCTGCTCATAGCTTTCTCAAGCAGTAGTACAATTGATGGGATGTCAGTTTGATGGTTGCCCACAGTTTTCAGAATAGCAGCAGTAAAAACTAACAACTATCAAGTCTGTTTTCACTCTGTTAAATCATAGGAGAACTCTGAGGAGCAGGACCAGCAGCAGCAGAGGGGTATTACAGTCCTCTATCTCTCTCCAGACCCAGCAAGACAACACTGCATTGTTAACCTTCCAAATGTGAAATGCATTTAATCTTCGCAAGAACAAGGGATAGAAACTCTTTGTTTAATTAAGTCAAAGGAAAACTAAAATTCTGCAGAATTTGGCATAGGTTCTTCTATGCATCAGGAAAAGCTGCTTACTCTCCAGTGGCAGATGGATTTTTCAAGTCCTCCATTACCTCAAGTTTCCCAATTTGTTCAGCACCAAATGCAATGAGACTTTCTGTTTTCCCTATAAATTCTGGAAATTACGAGCACCTGCTCCATCAATAGTGATGAGTTCCATGATTATTTACAAATATGTGTTCAACTTCTTGAAGTCATCAGTTTGGGTTTAATCAAAATATCAGCTTCTATAGCATAACAGTAGGAAAATAAATGCTTTATTTAATATTCTAAAAGCTGAGGGCAACCTACAGTAAAACATAATTGTCTACTAGGTTTAGTTTTGTTTTTTAAGGACTTATGCCTTTTCATCCTATTTTGGTTATAAACTGAAGATGTTTGTTTTCTTGTGATTCCTTTGTATTTCTAAAGTACAGTTACATTAAAAATGCTATGTCGTTTTAATTTATCTTTATATTTATCTATTTATCAGGAATTAAGTAGTTAAGAGTTGTAGTTATTCTCTGTATCATTTGACACAGACGACAAGCACTTAGCCATGATGCTTAAAAGATGGATTAGAAACTAGGTTTAGTTTGTCTAGCCTTATCTGTTCTTTCATCTTCACAGCTGATGTAAGGAGTGTGTCATTGATGATGCTCAGTAATAGGTATGCTAATGTGTAGCTTATTTGATGCTTTGAATTAGAGTATTGCTTGAAAAACATATTTTTGATTATTCCTTTCTTATCACAGCTGTGCTGGTCAGCATATGTGTAAAGTGGTATGTTGTTATTCTACATAAGATGGTGCTTTCTGCTTTGCCTAAAAGAGTCCTAACTTTTTAGGGGCTGTTTTATACATGGGTGGTTTTTGTTTCTTTGTTTTTTGTCACCATAACTATTTTGGTTTAGTAACATATGTAGTTAAAGCAGTACAACACCCTAGTGTGGACACAGTTATACCTGTACAAAGATGTTTAAAATGGTACAGTTCATTCCCCTGAGCCAGGATTTCACTCCGTATCTTTTGCAGGGACAATGTATCTTATTTTTAGACAAATTGATTTTTTTAGTTGCTTCTGGAACAATCTCAGAAGCCCTCATAAATTTTGAGCCATTAATGCAGTGGTGTGGGAATTAGCAAATCTGTACTCTTTCAGAGAACTGAGAATTTTTTGTGAAAAATGGTCTCTTAGTTAGTGTCTTCTATCTGCGGAATATAGAAACAATATTAAAGATGACTATTGAAAGTAAACCAAGTTCATGCTTTACCTGAAACTGTGGTTTAAGTTACATCTTCGGAACATCTGTTTATCATATCCATAGATATTGAGTCTTTAAGTAGATTTATGGTTTTCCCCCCAGAGACCGCTTTTTGGTCATCTTAATTACAATTTTTTAAAATATGAAGTGTATACTGAAGATTATTACTCCATGAAATAAGATCCATTTGAAGAAGAGCAAGTATTAGCAACAATACATTTGTGCCTGTTCTCTCTTGCTATTCAGAATAACTTTGGTAGAGCTAGATTTCTAGTAAAGAAGCAACAACATTAGCAGTTGAAATAGGTTTTATTTGGGAACCTTTTGGGGTTCCATTTTTTTGGATAATGCCAGGCCAGAATATGCCAATTTAAAATATTTTCTTCCCTGGAACTGCACAGGGAAAAAATATTAGTGCACAAGTATTAGTGCATTTTGTCTATGTTTGATAATTCTTTTTTTTTTTTCCAGACCTGCCAGACCATTCAAATTACCAAAAAGGTAAGGCACCGTATAAGCACTTACAAATCTTGTGCATGTTCTTTCATGTGTTAAGAAAACCATGTCTCATGCACAGGTGTTAGTGTATTGTAAAATTAGCTGTTGTGCATATGACTAGGTTTCCTTCTAGAAACAGATGGAAAGAATAATACTAATTGGACAAATATCCCGTGTTGTCTTCTGATTCTTTTTTAATTTTATTTTCTTTACAAATAGTGTGTGTGTGCACGCACACACACACACACACAGCTGACCACAGTCCTGCTCCTGAGTGTACCCCCAGAAACTCCCTGGTCCAACACCAATAATTATAAAACACTTTGATTTAAAAAGCTCAGGAGAGGGCATTGCAATAATCTTTCCTATCCTTAAACACAAATTCAGCATGGTTACAGGCTCTGTACATTTAATGGAAGAAAGTAGAATGGCCTACCCAAAATTGTGCTTGCACCTGAAATATTAGATACCATTTCAAATGAACACATGTTAAAGGAATAATCCACGTGCAGGAATTTCCCTCAGTAAATAATAGGTCTGTTCAGTGAATATACTGCATATAAATCCAATCAAATACATTTCCACTGTACATGAAACAATGAAAACCTCTTAAATATACACCAACTAGACGTTTTGAAAAGTTGTATATATCTTTTTGTGTGCAACCAGATTGTGATGAACCAGGTTTTTCTTATTATACACGGAGATACAGATTCACAAAGGGGAACTCCTAAGCATTATTTTATTGCTTAGTACGCAGACATGATTTCCCAGCTCATTAGAAGTGCAGTGAGGCAAGTAAAGAATCACAAATATATAGATTGGGTAGATTAGGAAAATGTGGCACCATACCACAAAGCAGTGTAGGAAATGTTAACGTACTACAGACTAGACTGAATGCAGCAGATGTTTTGGCATAAAATAAATTTCAGGCAGCTATGAATTTTGTGGCTAGTGGGAACTTCCACTTGATTCGGACTACTGAATGGCCGAAGAAATGACTTGCTTACCAGTCTGGCCCAGTCCTCTGACTCTTCTCAGCCAGTTGCACCAATGTATTGGTGGGTTTAATCAGCTAGTATAAAGCAGGAAACTGAGGCCTTGAGCCAGGAAAGCTCTTAAACACGTCTTTAACTTTAAGCATGCCTTTTTAAAATTTGAGTTCTTTCTTGAATAGGGGTGGATTTAAGCAGATGCTTAATTGCTTTTCTGAATTGGGGGCAGAGGTCTGAGGCCAGTCACTTTCATCTTCAGGTCAATGCACCCACATTTTTAAAATTCAGGTCAAATCCACACCTTGCCTTTTAGGGGAAGTACTACAATTTAATTTTAAAACTCCCACCTCCCACACAATGGCTACAAAATAAGTAGAAGTGGAGAGACCAACTTTTCCTTTTGGATAACAACTTAGGATCTCAGTTGTTTGTGGACAAATCACTTGGAGAGATTTCTTGCTTTACACCAGTGTCATTAGTGGTACCAAATGAAGCTCAGACAAACAAAATCTGAAAATTTGAAGTTGAGAAAAGAGAATTAGTTACTGTATCTCAAAAATGTGTACTGGCTGGAAAGGGAATGATATTTCCAGATTTGTCAGAGGCTACTTAAAATTATTGTGAATCTACTTGATACACATACTCATGCCTTTTTTTTGCATTTTCAGTGAGCTGTGAAATTGTTTGCACGCTCTAGGTACTAAAAAGCACATAACAGGCTAATAAACAAAATGCATCATAGTGTTGAAAACAACAAGGATTACAAATTATATATGTAACCCTTCTGCCCCTCTGAGTTGGCAGCAACAAGGGCCGGGTTCAGTATCCAGGGGTTCCGTTTCAATAACGCAATGCAAAACCGGCTTGAGCCCCACCCAGTGACCTGGGACAATTACATACCACCCCCCCGGGCGCCTCTAGGAGGCAATACTTCCCCTCTCGCAAGCACAGAGTCTGAGTGTAGCAAAATCCTTTTAATAAAGGAGGGAAACAATGTGGCATCATATTGGGGAAACACCACAAACAGGATTCATAACGTAAACCATGAGCAAAAGACCCACCAAGTAAGTTTTGGCAATGTCCTTTTCCTCTTAGGGTCTTAAATCCAATCACCCCAAAGTCCAACAACCCAAAAGTCTCTGTCCCTGGTCAGTGCCGCCCCAGAGTTCAAAAGTTTATCTGCAGAGTTTTACCCCCCCAGCCTGGGTGGAAATGTGGGGGGGCACACTGGGTGTTAAGGGGCACCTTATGTGGGCCGGGGCCGACTGCTCTGCCTCTCCGTGGAGTTCTGCTGCAGCCTTCACCACGACCGGCTCCACTCACTCTGTGCTGCTCCTCCAGCTGTCCCCGCAAACCGCTCCACTCTGCTCTGCTCGCTGTTCCGTGGGCTGCTCCAACCGTTCTGCAAACTGCTCTACTCTGCCAGCCGCTTAGCGATAGATCTTCAGGCTCCCCCACTAGTTAACACAGCACTCAGTGATCTCAGCTCAGTAAGTTTAGCTCTTTTAGTGATTTCAGCTCTTAGTGATTTCAGCTTGTAGTAGGGGAGCCCCAGTGCTGGTGCATCATTGGCCCAAAGTGAATTCAGCTCAGCAGCCTCTAGATGGACTCCTAATGGAATCAAAATTAGCTCTGCTCTTGAACAGTGGAGAGAGGCAGAGGTGCAATTGGTGTTCCAGGCCCTCAAAAGGGGCCCATACCATCAGGTACACACACCAGTCCCCAACCTCTCCCAATTCACTGGGTTTTGGCACCCATGTCCCTTGTCTAGCGAGTGCTACTTAATTGATGGTGAGACTCTCTGTCATAAAGCAGTCTCATAGTTCCTCATTCACATAATCAGGGTGACAACACTTTATTCCTCCTGCCCCAATAACAAAGAAATTGGGAATCCCAGAGCTGTCAAAATAACCATCCCAGGCTGCCGTGGGCTATGCTAGGCAGGGTGGGTGTGCCAATGCAAACACCTGAAATTCCTTTCCACACTCCCATAATTCACCACCAGATGTCAAGGTAGAGCTCATCCTGACTCTGCTTACATATAGAAACAAATGTTGCCACATAGTTCAAATGGATGCTTTTGCTATTCTGGCTGCAGTGATCATTGCTGATACAAATATCCAGTGTATGACTGTGATGGGACCAACACTGAACCAGGGTGGGGAATGGAGCAATGCTGGGCTAGGGAGGCCCCGGCCCCTTAACAAGTGCAACTTGCATAGCATGTTTTCAGTCCAGGAACAGTTTTTAAAGGACACTACTGCTAGGAGAAGGGGGAAATGAGTGCATGTGACCAGGGCCACCCAGAGAGGGGGGCAAGTGGGGCAAGCCCCCCATGAGAATATAGTATTCTATAGCATTGCAACTTTTTTTATGCAAGGGCCCCCCGAAATTGCTTTGCCCCAGGCCCCTTGAATCCTCTGGGCGGCCCTGCATGTGACACCAGGAAGCCAGGCTGATGCTGAGAGTTGTGTCAAGAGTAGCAACAGCTTTGTGAAGGCTGCTCTAGCAGCAGGGACTTGGATTCACCCCCTTTCTTTGGGAGTTGAAAGCTCTAAGAGAGATTAACTAACTGAACAGGACAGTAAGAGACTGAGGAAAGTCTGCCTAGCCTATGATCATGCCCCAAACTAAGGAGCTCCAGATGTTAGGAAGCGAGCTCAGAGAACACATAATTTGGGGTAGTTCAGTAACTGGGCTGGACACTTGGATAAGCTCTAGGGCCCTGGTTTGGGACCCAGTGAAGTAGGTGGGCCTCGGTCCCCTACTTTGCACCCTTTCTCCTGCTCCTCAAGTGGGGGACCAATCAGAGCAGGGGGTGATTGAGACCACAACTGGGGCCCCCTCTGGGATGCTTAGGCCAGCAGAAACCATAAGGCCAAGACCTATCCACTAGGCTTGCCGGTCATCAGATCTTCCCACTACAGTGACATAAAAAAAATAGGACAATTTACAAGAGTAAAGACCTGATAATGTTTCCTATATAAGGTTTATTAAAGTCCTCAAACAGGTCAAATAGGCCACAACTTTCTTTAGTGTTAGTTATTGATTGAAGAGTTCTGCTCAACTGAGATGAGAGCAAGCTGCTCAGCAGGAAATGGAATCATACACACAACAGGGTAAAGGGATCATTCTTGCAGTAGCAACACAATGGTGAAAAATAACTTTCAAGTCTTCAGAGCTCTCGACAAACATTTAACTAGTCAATGTAGAATCCGGTGTATATAGAAATATTGAATCCTGTAAATAGAAAAATGTTAAGTCATCTACTCCCTCTCCCTTAAACTTTGCGCAGTTGGACACTTGGGCAAATTGTACATTTATGTTTATTTAATAACAATTTGCACTTCAAACAGATTTAGAAACTTTCACTAATTAAGCTTGAGAATCCCTGTGTGAGAGTGGTAAAAATTATCCCACATTTATCTATGGAGAAACTGAGGCAAAGCCACAATAGCACTTGAATCTTCCCAAATCTGTGCTGAACCCTGTAGAACATACCCCTTTCTCATTGCTGAAGTGAAGATTTTTCAGGCTGAGGCACACTGCAGAGGACTCCCAGGGCAGTCAGTAACAGCATTGTTGAATATTGTTGGTTTTATTATAGAGAAATGGTAAACTGCTGCCAGAGTGGCTGTCCTGTTGCCTTTAGATAAAAAGGGGAATTAGATCTTGTTTTAGCAATAGGACAGAAAATCTCTGGACAGAGGGTAACTGGGTCCAGGTAAGAACATACAGATGTAGTGCTGGTCTGATTTTCAAAAGAACAAAAGTCTCTGAGGGTAGTGAAAGTAGGTGTAGAGAGAGCTGTAATATAAACTAGCCTTTATTTTAGTCTGCATGGAGATTGAGGAGGAAGTGGAATATAAATTGTCCTGATCAATATTTACATGTGTACAACTACTATCAATATGCTATGATTCATACTCAAATGTTTTTTTCAAAATGCATCACAAACCTCACCGGACTTTGTCCCCTCTGTTCTGAAGATTAGACAGCATAACCTTTCTGTAAAGTTGTCCTTGGAACTCCAGGACCTTGATTTCAAGTGACTGATGTAAGACTAATTGTAGTGAACTTCGTACTTCTGGGTTTCATTTTCTTGCTTTTTTTTATTGCACACTTTTTGTCAATTTAACAAGAACCTCTTATTGAGATAAATATTTAATTATGCATATAAAAGCTTCTTTGCTCCAAGAATTTATTAGCAAGATATGATATATACTGAAATCTGAGTATGTGTGTGGGTATTGCAGTTTATTTTCACCCTTGAACTTGCAGCAAATTCTGTGGACTACCATAATAGGCTCTGAGTAACCTTTTTTAAATTGTAGATTTAAGTTACATAGCAAATGGTTCTTTTGGCTTATGCAAATCACTTATTTTCTTGTGTAGTATGGATCAGGGAAACCATTCTGACCAAACCAGAACTATAAAGTAGAGGAAGTAGTATACAAATCAATAATGCATACTTGGTCTTATGAAGCAATTTGACATAAAATGATGTTAATTGTGCTTTATCCATGGTTGCTAGAATAGATTGAGTAAAAGTAGCAATTATTACCTGAGCTGTGAACCAAAGAAATCTATTTTTGAGTAAATCAGAAATAATCATCTTAGAGGCAGTAGCAGCACACAAAAAATGCTAAACTGAAATCTATATTTTTATAACAATCTTGAAAGAAATACCAATGGACTGGTGAAAAAGACTTTTTCTAACAAGAACCCAAATGAAGTTTCAAGAGGAGAGGGATTTGCTGGAGATTAACATCATCTTTTTTGATGAAAATGAGATTAAACTGGATCTCGCATAAATACCTGGCAAAGGTCTGAAGCCTCCATTTAGGTGTAATAAAAAAATAGTACCATGCTTTAGATGGGTCTTATTCCATAAGGAAAGAGGTGTGAAATAATTCTGTTCTTGCCTTCTTTTGTTTTCAAATTCCTCTTTCCTTGCTAAGATTTTTTTTTTCTTTCCTTATAGTTATGCAGCCCTGATAGCTGACTGGCCTGTGGTGGTTCTAGGCATGTGTACTGTATTAATAGTGGTGTGCGCATTGGTTGGCATATTAGTTCCAGATCTTCCAGACTTCTCTGATCCTTTGCTGGTAAGTTAGCAACTGTTTCCTGTACTGTCAGATAATTTTCTCTGCTTTACTATTTCCCCCAACAATAACAGTAAACAGGTAACGTAAGTAGTATTTAGAGAACTTGTTACATTGCTTTCCAATACAGATGTGCCCAAACCAAAACCCCAAATCTGAGCACACCTGAGCTTGTAGGACATTTGGTTATGAACTTTGCAGTCCAGACCCAGCTATATTTTCACAAGAGCTGAAGAGCTGCTGAATTTTTCAGATTTTGTTCGTAAAAATGACAGTTTTCTGTCAACATAAATCTATTTGGGTTGTTCTGAGTATATTTTAAGAGAGAAGTTCTTGTATTAGCAAGGCTAACAGATGTGAGACTTATCTAATGAATCCTATGGACGAGAGTAGTAGATCATAGAGTTCCTGGTATTTCTTCTAATGCAAATGTCCTTGTAGATCAAGACACCAAAAGAGTTAAGAGGGATACAAAGAGGTGGTTGCACATCAGTGTCTGTTATGCACTAGATTTGAATTCCAGTACCCAGCAGACAGCTATCTAAAACTTATACATGTTCCACAAATTAATTTCTATGCATTTAATATTGTTGTGAATTTACTCCATGCATTAAAACATAGTAACAGAAGACAGGTTCTCCATCCTGGAGATCATGCATTCTAAATTAGGTTTCGGAGTGGGGTGCCTGGATCTATTAAAGGAAGAGGGAACCTAAGAACCTTTGAGTGATGGAGTCCTATCCATATTGAAGGTCTGAAAGGAATCTTTATCTGATTCTGATAAAGACTGCGGTTCAGTTCTTATTTGTTCTGAACCAGCTCAACCATGTATTTAGAAATGTCATGGAAAGAGTTTTACTTGACTATTCTAAAGTTCCTGTTATATTGATACTATAATACCATTCCGCTGTACAAAAAAAATGGAATTCAGTAAACTAGTATTTCTTGAAACAGTTAGCAGTCCTTTAAATTGCATTAGTCAAGACATTTTTTTCTTTTAAATGGTTCTTAGGCTTTGAGTTATTCTTCTGGGAATGGAGAAAAGACAAGAGACATGCAGAGATAACAACAGAGATAATTACTCAAGCTACAAAATATTCTGTAATTGAGATAAGCTAGCTCAAACCGGTTATCCGCTGAAAATATCAAGAGCCAGTTTACTGATTGGTTAGGCAATATAGACAATCACTATTTCTGACTGACGGTGTGTAACATAAATCAGAATTTATAACCACCCTGTAAGACGTATGCAATTGGTCATTATTGTGTCAAAACATCCTGTTATAAAGCAATCCACCTCTAAACTAGATGTCTGGAGTAACTGAACTTTCTAATTATAGTTGTCCGTCACTTTGATGTTCATGTTTTTCATTCTTCTTTTAAAGCAACGGAATGAAATGTACTAATAAAATTCTGTAATGTTCTGCCTTAGGGTTTCGAGCCAAGAGGGACTGCAATAGGCCAGAGATTGGTCACATGGAATAATATGGTGAAAAACACAGGGTACAAAGCAACATTGGCAAATTATCCTTTTAAATATGCAGATGAACAGGCTAAAAGGTAAGAATTTTTTAATCATCTTATTGTCTCAGCTTGCTGAAATAGAGCCTGCTCCAACACCCCCTGAAGTCAATGAGTACACTCCCATGGGCTTGAAGGGACATTGGATCAGACAAACCCTCTTCCTCCCCCCAAATATTCCTTAGGCCTCATGTATGGAACTAGACTGAAGAGAGGGTTTGATAAAACTTACCCTATGATATAGTGTAACCATTTAAAATGTCTTGTGTCTTTCACTTTGAACTACAAGAATTTTTCAGTGTTAAGATAAAGATAATATGCTTTAAGGTCCCTAGTAGGATAAAAGTGTCATGAATATTTGAGTTATTGAATGTTGAAGTCATATGAGCACTTGTATCTATTTTCTCTGGCCAAACCTAGTAAAATATGTAAGTTGTTAGGAAACTCCTTTTAAGAATCTTATATTCTGTGTTCAAATAAGATAAAAATGTTTCCTCCATTTTAGTCATCAGGATGACAGATGGTCAGATGATCACTATGAGAGAGAGAAAAGGCAAGCAGATTGGAATTTCCACAAAGACAGCTTTTTCTGCGATATTCCAAGTGAGTGGAATGGTGTTAATAGTAAATCTGAATACTGTGGGAATATTGAATATTCACAGGAAATGTCTCGCTATTAGAAAAAAGAGGTCTTGCTCCCTATATTTATGATATGCACCTTCTTCCTCTTTGCATAAGGCTCTGAGAAATTTAGACTAAATCACATTTTAAACTCCCATCAGCAGTTCCCACCAAGCACTACACCTCATCTTTTCTTATAGAGCATTTCTTGAAAAGGTTTTGGTTTTAGTTGTTGACAATCCTAAATGTTAGTACCTTAAAATACATTAGTACAGAAGTAGCACTTAATATACATTAAGACATTAGTAATGCATTATCTGTACTTCAGCTTAAATCTAAAAACAGAAATTCACTTTTCCTTATATATTCTTCTTGCAACACTATTTTTAAAGGATATCTGTGAGGTCAAATCTGGCCCAAAATTTAGGTTTTATAAAATCAAGCCTTTATAAAACCTAAGACCAATGGAAACATTTCCATGAAATTTAAAATACCCAAGGGGAAGGCCATTTAAAACAAATAAACATTCCTCTTCATATTTAACCAGCCACATATTTCAGCTTTGTGATAGTAAGCACTTTTTGGACAGGAACCATGTCTTGGTATGTGTGTACACAGTACTTACCCATGGGTCCCAGTCTTGATCTGGAGCCTACTGCAGTATAAATGTTAATAACACTGCATGAGAACATGGATGTGAAATTGACTAGAAAGTGACTAATTTGTTTCTATTGTCAAAATGAGAGAGAGGCAAAGTAAATACCAAAGTAGATTTTATAAAATTCTCTTTTTTAATAATAAGGTCTGTCTTCGAACAAAAGTAAGAAAATTTGGCCCAGATCATCCTTTCTCTTTCCATGAGTGGAGATAATTGAGACCAAGCAGATCTCTCCTGAGCAAGGGCAAATGTGGGACGATCTATCTTGAAATCCACTTGTGAGTTAATACTGCTTGAAGCAGCATTAACTCCTACAGTCCCATCCATGATAGCATTTACACCATCCCAGGGGACTCAGGCAATGGCAACAAGGTAGCTCTCTCATCTTGGACCTCTTTGCCTTCTTTGTTCCTTGACTTCTCTCCCTGTGTGCCCTCAGGATCACCAGGATTTGGGAGGCTACGGCTCACTACTCCTAAAACACTTAGGCTATGTCTTCACTACCCGCTGGATCCGCGGGCAGTGATCGATCCAGTCGGGGTCAATTTATGGTGTCTAGTCTAGATGCGATAAATCGACCGCCGAGCACTCTCCCATCGACTCCTGTACTCCAGCTTGGCGAGAGGCACAAGCAGAGTCGATGGGGGAGCGGCAGCAGTCAACGCACCATGGTGAAGACACCACAGTAAGTTGATCTAAGTACGTTGACTTCAGCTACGTTATTCATGTAGCTGAAGTTACGTAACTTAGATTGATTCCCCCCGCCCCCCGTGTAGACCAGGCCTTAGAAAAGCCTGTCCCATCTTCCGTGGCAATTCTGTATGGTGCACCTCATGCTGGGTTTTTTTGGTCTCCTCTACTCATTGACAGGGGAAGATCTGGCTATTTTCTTTTGTTAAAATAAGATTTTTAATCTGATGACTATTGAAATAATTTTTCATAATAGTGCATGTTTTAAAGTTCAACTACAAAACTATGTGGAACGTAGGGCCTTCACCACTGCCTCCCATCTTTGATGATCTCTTGCTCTTAACTTCCTCCCATGTCATTTAGATAGCTTTCAGTTTTGCTTCTGTTGTGCATTGCCATGTTATCCTTGGCCTCCTCATTGCCTCCTGCCCTGGGAGTTCCAGTCCAATACCAGCTTTGTTGTGTTATTTGAGTCTTTCCTCCATGTATGTTCTAGTCATCTCCATTTTTGTTCTATAGTTTCCTGTCCTGTAGGTTTCTGTTGCATCTTCCTCCAGAGTTCATTTGTGATGTGTGGGGGGTGGGGGGGTGGGGAGGGATGGCCATTTGATACTGAGGATTTGTCCAAAGCAGTTGTTTATAAAAAACTTGGGGGTTAGTTATTAAGACCTTACTAAGTCTACAAGTTTCCATGCCATATAGTAAGACTGACTTTACAAAGATGTTAAATATTCAAATTTTAGTTTGGAAGACAAGATTTTTTTTCTTGAGATCTGCTTTAGAATTACAAAGGCATGTCTGGCTTTCGCTGTTCTGGCTTTAGTATCTTCATCTGTTCTACCTGTTGTACTTACAGTGCATTATTGTGAATTATTGGACCTCTTCTATGTCTGTCCCCAAATTGCACAAAATCAGGCAATACGAAGCCCAAAGTACCATATTGTACTCCAAGGTACTTAAGATTTGTGTGTGTGTAATATGCATTCCTGGTTAGCTAAGTATAAAGTTCTGGTAGCCACTAAGACATTATTCTCTGTTACTGAAAGCTGTTTCAAATAAAAGTAACTTAATATTTTTAACTAATAAATTAAGCTTCTCTTACGGTGGAATTTGTGTGCATTAGACCTATATAACTTCCAGAATACAAATTTATTTATTTTTTTAAAAAAGGCCCCAAGGACTTCCCAGAAACTTCAACTGAAGTCACCAGCCCCTAAAGCAAAGAAATCATTTTATAAATGTCCTTGTAATTATTAATGATATCCCCAAGTGTATTGTTTCACTAAGGCAGCCTCTGATTATATCATGTATCCACTACCAATATGCTGTGAATTAAGATAGGCCTATAATAGTTTGCTGCTGAGACCTTTCCTTCTTTCTTGTCAGATTTCAGAGGACAGACAATAAGCGTGGCTAGAAATTTATTAAGATTTCTGAACTGTATAAAATTGAATAAGATAGGAGACTGAAGTTTAGAGAATTCTTTCAGCTTTAAGATGTTGAGGGAGATTGAAGCTCTTATAGGAATCAAGTCTTTCAGATAAAGAGACCATCTCCTCTCTTGAAAAAAGGTAGTTTCCCATCTTCAGACAAATGTTCTGAAGACTTACAGTTAAAATAATTATCTACTTTTTGAATGATGGGAATCTGTTTTAGTCTCTTATATCAGACATACCTGATAAATTCATAAACCCTCTTACTATATTTCCAGGTGATCGATACTCACGAGTGGTATTTACTTCCACAGAAGGAGAGAACTTGTGGAACTTGCATGCAATTAAATCAATGTGCAATGTAGATAATTTGAGGGTAAGTAAAAAAAAAAAACAAAAAACCTTTACTCTGCTTAATCCAGATGAAAATGTATATTTGAAACTCCTTGTCCGTTATAGCTAACCACTAGATGAAAGCATTTCAAGTTGTTTTCTTACTGCAGAGTAAGCAATCCATGGGCAGGCACTAGTTCAAAAACAATTTTGCCAGATTACAGATCAGAATTTCTGGTTTTGCACCTCAAGTGATCTTCACTAAAGATAAAGCCTATTTCCGTGCTCCAACACTTTCTGTACTGAAGGGTACATTTTATTCTTTTGCAGTGTATTTCCTTTCATAATAATACACCAACCATTTTGTTTCCCAAAGAAGGCAAGGATTTCATTTTTGCCCATTACTTTTATTTCCCTTAAAACAGTCTGTCAGCATCTTTGTTCTGTTCTGTACACATCTCTTGCTGTCAGTGGGTCACTTACAGGGGCGGCTCTACAAATTTGGCCGCCCCAAGCAGTCATGCCCGGGAGGCGCCCCCGAGCCGCGGGAGCAGCGGACCTCCCGCGGGCATGACTGCGGAGGGTCCGCTGGTCGCGCGGCTCGGCTGGACCTCCCGCAGCTGCGGGCGGTTCGCTGGTCCGGCGGCTCCGGTTGAGCTGCCGCAGGCATGCCTGCGGGAGGTCCAGCTGAGCCGCGGGACCAGCGAACCGTCCGCAGTCATGCCTGCGGGAGGTCCGCTGGAGCCGCCGGCCGAGCGTCCCCTCCGCAGTCATGCCTGCGGCAGGTCCGCTGCTCCCGGGGCTCCGGCGGACCTCCCGCAGGCATGACTGCGGCAGGTCCGCCGGCCCAGCCTGCCGCCCCCCCGGGAAAGGGCCGCCCCAGGCGGGTGCTTGCCACGCTGGGCTCTGGAGCCGGCCCTGGTCACTTAGCCCTATGAACTCAAAAGAGAATAGCTTGGCATCAGAGACATCAGAGGGACATAAATACAGTTTCTAGGCAAACAGCAAAAGTAATCCAGTCCAGATTGCATAGTTCTGAAATAAACATTTACTTCTACCTTAGAACATGAGAGAATGAAAGAAGACACTTTGTCCCTGTCAACCCGGACTAGTAGATATTTTTTCCATGGTCAGTGTCAATAGGGCCTTGCCTTTATCATTTTGACTCTTTACAGGATGGGAGCAACAGCCAGCCCTAGGGAATTTAATAGTTGGTCTTGCATGTGTTAGAAGTTAACTGTGCACGTAGTTGAGATTGATGTCTGGTTTCAACTAATAATGGACGTTAACTGACAGTTACAAAGTCCATTCCGAACTAAAAGGCATAATGTATTTGAATAAGACATCTGAAAAGTATAAGCTTCTCACTCGCTGAAAACACAATGCTTTAAATTGCAATGCAACTGTAATTTTTTGTAAACTCAGAGACCTGGTGTAGAAATTAACTTAGATAAAATGAAAAATATATGGCCTTAGTAATGATCAGTTGATTTCCATTATCTTTCCCCCTCACCAAACAAAATTCCCATCACCAATTAACCTAACAAACAAGACATAGGCATTTAACCAGACATGTATTTTTAGATTGTGATATTTGATCAAGAGTTGATTTATCAGTGTCGTCAGGCAGTCACCTTAAGAGAGCCAATTTCCTCCCCCTTTTTTTTAGCTTATATTTCCTTGCCTAGGATTCTGAGTTTCCCAATATAAGCAGTGAAATATGTTACAGCCAGTGGTGCCAAGAAATTAATCTTGCTGAAATTTAGATTAACAAAATCAAGACGACGGTGGTTTCCTATAGTCACTCCCAATTTTTGTAGGATTTCTGGAGTCATGGCAGTGACTCTGAAGTTAAGATATCAAGTTATATTTTATTTGTATGTGACACTTAAATATAAAGGACTAATTCTAAATGCTATCTAAGAAGTGCTAGTCTGTGAATGTCCACATAGACAGCTGTTTCAAATAAATGCCACTCATCATTGATCAGTCCAGGGCACAGCATATTTGTGTCATAAATAAAAAGGAAACATATTTTTGGATAACTAAATGAAGACAGCTTGCTACATCTGAAGGATAATTTTGTGGAGCTTGTATTGTTACTGAAAAATTTACCCTTTTATTCTAAATATACCTTGAACTTTTAGAATTTATTATCTCAATACTACTTATTTAAAAGTCCTGATTGCCAAAAAGTAGTCAACCCTTTGCAAGGGAGAATAAGAGGAAGCTACTTCGAAGAAAAAGCACCATATAGTAAGCCATGAAAACGTCTCTCCCTTAAAAAACAAACAAACTACCACTTAAGTACTAGGATTATGGAAGCTTTAGCAGTGTCTGTAGATATTTTCTATAGGATATTTGTAGCAGATCAAACATTTTGGACAAGAGATCTTTTTCTTGTAACCTCGATTTGTAGTTAAGCATTTAATCATCAAGCAGTGAGTTGGAGAGCACAATTGCATGTAGCAAGGTGGTGGCGTGGCTAGCTAGTTAGTTGGATTTATAACTTGATAAGAATGGATGTTATAATTATTACCTGTCTATATGCACAGTACTTTTAATTAAAAATTAGTTAAACTAGATGCCAGTTGCTTAGACAATCTGGACGAAAACTTGTTTTCATAAAAATATTGCTTCTAAATGGCTCGTGACATTGCTTAAGCCATACAGAAATGTAATTCCTTTTCAAGCACCTCCTGGATCTCATGAGGTGCTTAGATGTGCCCTGCTTTCAATTGCTATGTTCTTTTGCCGGTATTTGACCTCTTACTGCACAAGTCAGTGTCCACTCTAACTAGTCTCAAGAAATTGGTGTGTTTTTTGACTTTTAGTCTTTGTTAGACACTCTCTTCTGTTGGCTACAGTTCACTTATTAAATTCATGCCTGATTAAGGGCCTCAGTTCTGCTTTCATTGAAATCAGTGGCAAAACTTTCATTAAATTCAATGGTAGCAAAACTAGGCAGTACATTTTCTGGAATTTTGCAAGTTAAGTTGAGTGCAAACTTAAAGGTTTCATATATTTTACTCTTGATATGTAGGATTTCTGTGCCAAACTATTATTTGCAATAATATGAGCTATCTGTATAAATCTCCTACACATCAATAGAAGAAGGGATCTCTAAAATCTTATTTCCAGCTGCTTAACATTTAAACACAGAAACTATCCTGGGTATATTATAACAACTTTAACCATCTGATTTACTAATACTTAGGGCGCCGTCCTGCAACTGCTCAGCACATGGCATTCCCATAATCTTCAATGGAAATTCCACATGCAGACTGGCTACAGGATCCGGCCCCTAATTTTTAAATTACTAGAATTAGAGAAGTCCTTTCCTTCCCACATCAATTACAGGAAGCTTCCCTTACTATCCGTATGCTTCTATTTTTCATAAACTTCAAAGATTCCAAATATAGGAGCACAAGCCTACATCACCAGGCAGATCCATTTGCCAAGCTGACGTGCCCTTGTAGGTAGCATACATGCAGAATGCACACCTTCACGTCTTTAGATATCCCAGTAACAAATGGAGATGTTGCCAGTGACACAGCTGACCTGGCAAGTACCAACTAACCAGGGCCAGCTCCAGGGTTTTTCCACCCCAAGCAGAAAGAGAGAGGGGGGGAAAAAAAGGTGATCGCGATTGCAATCGGCAGCAGCTCCACCGCGCCGCTTTCTTCTTCGGCAGCAGGTCCTTCCCTCCGAGAGGGACCAAGGGACCTGCCACCAAAGAGCCCGACGTGCCGTCCCTTCCCCTTGGCCGCCCCAAGCACCTGCTTGCTGAGCTGGTGCCTGGCGCTGGCCCTCCAACTAACCTTGGCAATATCTTTTGATCAGTCAACAAAGTAGGGCCTAATCCTGCAATGCTAATGTTTTGTAAATAATGTTTTTACATAATGCTTTAAAAAGTTATTCCAGACTAAATTTTGTTTTTTCTTTCCAAGTTTCAGCTGCCAGCTTGTGTTACTTGATCTTTGGCAACAGTTACTTTACCAGCAAATGTTTATAGCTTACAGCGAGTATTGAAGAATAACATATAAGCCTCATTGTCCCATCTTGAACTTGACTATGTAGAGAGAACAATGCAATCCTTTCCTCCCAGTTCGCTTGGCTGACCCAGAACTTGCATATTATATCCTCATAGGATAAATCTGGAGATGTGCCATGAAAAATACAGATATGCTATTCCAGTGCTTCCTTTTATTTATTAGGTTGTTCATTTTTTCCTGAGTTTGCATATGTGAGTGTATTTATCTGGAAACAATCAAATGTGAATTATCCTGTTTTTATGGAATGTCAGGTCATTCTTGTTCAGGAATTGTTTGACAAAATTAAGTCCATATTAAAGCTTTTTATAACCATCATGACAATCCCCAAATTGTGGGTTTTGTGTGTGTTAAAAAGTGATCACTGATGATAACCCAGTGTAATTTCAGTATAAATAAGAAGTCGTATGTCACTTATTTAGCTGATCTGAAATCTGCATGGATAAAGGTTTCAGGGCTCACTCCTGTAAACACTTAGGCACATGTGTAACTTCACATTAAAGTGAGTGAAGTTATGCCCATGCTGGAGTGTTTGCAAGATTGGTTCCAATTCATTGTTCTTTCCAAGCCAGGAGTTTGGACTCGCAGTGTGTGCATGGAATCTGGGGGTCTTAAATTCTTCGAGCCCTTATTTAGCCTTTAGGCTTTGTCTACTTGAGAAAATTTTACTGATGTAACTATATTAGGTAAGAAACTGATGTAGTTAAATCAGTACAACCCTCTTTTTGAACACCCTTACTTTGGAGTGCTTCATATTGATTTAGCTTAAGTCGGTTCCTTACCCATTTTAGTTAAATCAGAATTAGGCACTTTTTATGCTGAAATAAGAGTTCCTACACCGATGGAGCTAATTTAACTGATTTAACTAAATCAGTTTCTCAATCTAAGGAGTTAAATGGGTATAATTTTCATACGTAGACAAGGCTTTAGAGTCATTCAGAGGAAAGTCAGCCAGATGCAGAAAGACAAAAATGTCTCATGTACAAAGGGGGCTGTAGAAGGGAGCTTAGGTTACGTAGCTCCTTGTCCTGAGCTATCCCATCCGCTTGTGCTAGAGCTGCCAGAAGAAGTACCTACAGCTTCTAGGATCATCTTTGTGTGGTCTCAGGAGGGGTGAGGAACAAATCGCAACCAACTCTCTGGGCAACTGATTAGTTTAGAAAAATAAACGTTGGGGAGCATTAGAGGGAAAGAGTGCACCTCAGTTGCTGCGTCTTCAAGCAGAAGTAGAAGAAGGCTTCTAATCATGAGAAGAGTGAGGTTCTGGAACAGCCTTCCAGTAGGAATAGTGGGGGCAATCTAATTGGGTTTAAGATGGATCTTAATGAATTTATGAATGGGATTATATGACAGGGTTGCCTGTGACAGCAGGAGACTGGACTCAATAACCAGAAGGTTCCTTCCAGTCCTGTGTTCTTATATACTAGACTGTAGTTGCTAACGTACAATATTCTTAAAATTTCTGAGCATATGGGTCTGATTGTCCTATCACTTATACTAGTTTTTACACTGTTAGGACTCTATGAACTTCTGTGGAGGGTCTCCTGATTTACCTTGATGTATTTGGGAGAAGGATCAGGGCCTGTGTGTATGTGTGCTTAAGAATTACAAATATTGGCACAGAATTCCATAAGTAACTTTCATCCCTCCTCGATGAACCTGTCTGTGAATTATTTGAAATTTAAAAATTAAATGCAAAGCACCCTGTTTAAATGCCTCTTGCCCTAATGTTATAACTCAGTGTCTGTCTCTTCACAGATAAGATCTCATTCCCAATTTGGTGATCTCTGCCAGAGGACCACTGCTGCTTCATGCTGTCCCAGCTGGACGCTGGGCAACTATATTGCCATTCTAAACAACAGATCATCATGTCAAAAAATTGTAGAACGAGATGTTTCTCACACCCTAAAGCTGCTTCGTACATGTGCCAAATACTACTATAACGGAACCCTGGGGCCAGATTGCTGGGATGTGGCAGCCAAAAGGAAGGACCAGCTCAAATGTACAAATGTGCCTCGTAAATGTACAAAGTACAATGCTGTTTACCAGATTCTGCACTATCTAGTGGACAAAGATTTTCTAAGCCCAAAGACTGCTGACTATGTCTTGCCAGCTTTAAAGTACAGTATGCTCTTCTCTCCAACAGAAAAAGGAGAAAGCATGATGAACATTTACCTGGATAATTTTGAGAACTGGAACTCTTCTGATGGTATAACGACCATCACAGGGATTGAGTTTGGAATAAAACATAGTTTATTTCAAGATTACCTATTAATGGATACTGTGTATCCTGCCATAGCCATTGTCATTGTTCTCTTAGTCATGTGTGTGTACACAAAGTCCATGTTTATCACGCTGATGACCATGTTTGCAATAATTAGTTCCTTGATTGTATCTTACTTTCTTTATCGGGTAGTATTTAATTTTGAGTTTTTCCCTTTTATGAACCTCACTGCATTAATTATTCTTGTTGGAATCGGTGCAGATGATGCTTTTGTCCTGTGTGATGTTTGGAACTACACAAAATTTGATAAATCTCACGCTGATACTTCTGAGACGGTCAGCATCACCTTGCAACATGCTGCTCTTTCCATGTTTGTAACCAGTTTTACCACCGCAGCTGCCTTCTATGCTAATTATGTCAGCAATATTACAGCAATCCGATGTTTTGGTGTTTACGCTGGCACTGCCATATTGGTGAATTATGTTTTAATGGTAACATGGTTACCAGCAGTAGTTGTGTTACATGAACGGTATCTTCTCAATATATTCACTTGCTTCAAAAAACCTCAGCAAAGGGTATATAGCAACAAAGGCTGCTGCACAGTGTTGTGCCAAGTGTGCCACAAGATTATTTTTGCAGTCTCAGAAGCATCCAGGATATTTTTTGAAAAAGTCTTGCCATGCATCGTTATCAAGTTTCGATATATTTGGCTGTTCTGGTTCCTTGCTTTAACTGTAGGTGGAGCATATATTGTATGTGTTAATCCAAAAATGAAATTACCATCACTGGAGCTCTCTGAGTTTCAGGTGTTTAGGTCTTCTCACCCTTTTGAACGCTATGATGCAGAGTACAAAAAGCTTTTTATGTTTGAACGTGTCCACCATGGAGAGGAACTCCACATGCCAATTACAGTAATCTGGGGCGTCTCTCCTGAAGATAATGGAGATCCTCTAAATCCTAAAAGTAAAGGAAAGCTGAAACTAGACAGCAGTTTTAATATTGCAAGCCCAGCTTCACAGGTCTGGATTTTACATTTTTGCCAGAAGTTAAGAAATCAAACGTTTTATTACCAAACTGAAGAACAAGACTTTGCTAGCTGCTTTATTGAGACATTTAAGCAGTGGATGGAAAATCAGGACTGTGATGAGCCAGCTCTTTATCCCTGCTGTAGCCATTGGAGATTTCCATACAAACAAGAAGTTTTTGAGTTATGCATCAAGAGAGCCATCATGGAGTTAGAAAGAAGCACTGGGTACCATTTGTACAGCAAAACCCCAGGGCCTCGCTTTGACATAAACGATACCATCAGGGCTGTGGTACTGGAGTTCCAGAGCACCTATCTCTTCACACTGGCTTATGAGAAAATGCATCAGTTTTACAGAGAGGTGGATTCATGGATTTCAAATGAGCTTAGTTCTGCTCCTGAGGGTCTTGGCAATGGATGGTTTGTGAGTAATTTAGAGTTCTATGACCTGCAGGACAGTCTTTCTGATGGTACTCTGATTGCTATGGGTCTTTCAGTTGCTGTTGCATTTAGTGTAATGTTGCTTACAACTTGGAATATAATTATAAGCCTTTATGCAATAGTTTCTATAGCTGGAACTATATTTGTCACTGTTGGCTCTCTGGTTCTTCTCGGATGGGAGCTAAATGTGTTAGAGTCTGTCACTATTTCTGTAGCTGTTGGCTTATCTGTGGACTTCGCTGTTCACTACGGAGTTGCTTACCGCTTAGCTCCTGATCCAGACCGAGAAGGAAAAGTCATCTTCTCTCTAAGCCGCATGGGCTCTGCAATTGCAATGGCTGCGTTGACCACATTTGTGGCTGGAGCAATGATGATGCCTTCCACGGTTTTAGCATACACCCAACTTGGCACTTTCATGATGCTTATAATGTGCATTAGTTGGGCTTTTGCAACCTTCTTTTTCCAATGCATGTGCCGTTGCCTTGGACCTCAAGGCACTTGTGGCCAGATTCCTCTGCCAAAAAAATTGCAATGCAATGTCTTCTCCCAAGGTTTGTCAGGAAGCCAAGGAGACCAGGGACAAAACAAAGCACATCCTGTCAACACAGTTCAGTTGGATTCTGGAGGGCAAAAACCAGAAATGGAGCAGGAGCATTATGAGTTAGAGCCTCTGGCATCACATACCAGTAATTGTAATTCATCGGAGAAAGTAAGTTATGAAGAAACCCACATCTGCTCAGAACTTTTCAATGGCAGACCCCCAAATGCATGCATGCCTGTGCATTCAGCATATAACAGTGAATTGAATAAAAGCAACAAAAATGAAGCCGGCTCAACCATGGTACAGCCATGCGTCGACCAGCATCCTGTGTGCCCACTCTCCTCTCAGAACAGGCAGTGCAGCTGTCCAGATGCATATAGGCAGTTAAGTGACACTTTGTGCTACCATTGTGCTCCATCATCTGGTAATGTTGTGCAGATCCAAAACTCTGTGCCGCCTGTAAATGTTTTACAGCAAGCTGTTGAAAGCTATGTTCCCCCAGTCCAACATGTGCTCCATTGCAGTTGTCTTCAGGGGAGACTGAAAAGACCCACGATGCAGAACTCTCTGCCTAGAAATTTTTTTCTGCATTCAGTACAGCAGTTTCAAACACATGCAAGAATAAACAGGAGAGATACACCTAGTCTTCAGAATACAGAGGAGAGCATAAGAACTCTTCCAAAGGTGACAAGCTCCTCACCATTTATCTGCAGAAGTGCTGGTTCTCTTATAAAACCTTGTTCTGAAGCTGAGAATAATGTATCAAGTAACCAAAAGGGACTCTGTAAAATCAGAGACAAGTGTGATTTAAGGGGTACAGAAGTAAGTGGGAATGAAGATAAGAGAACTTCAGTATCAAAGCAGAAGAAGATAACTGAAATCAAGATAGATCCGAATCCATCACAAACTGGCCAACTTTTGAAGGCTGACCAAAATGATCAGAAACGCATACTGAACAGTACAGTGAGAGAGGCTGGGTATGAGTCTTGCCCTGAAAATACACAATATTGTAACAGAACTATAACAGTGAAGTGCAATTCTGTTGACGGTCAAATGCCAAACATTGAAGCCAATGTGCCTGCTCTGTTAATGCATCCAGAACTTTCCAATGAAAGTTTGTTAATAAGAACGCTATAATAAATCTTACATTTGGCAATCCTATGTCTCTCTTTTAAAATTAATTTAATTAAAAAACAACACTATGGATAAAACAAATTTATATTATAGCACCATTTTGAAATGGAATATATATTTTACCGAACAATGAACATTTGTTAAAATTAGTTAAAAAAACCATTACTGTGTAATGAAACCTGATGTTGTTGAGAATGACTTTCTGTAAGTAGTAAGAGGACTTACACTTAATTTAGTTTTTGTCCCAGATATTTGAGTCTGAGTTCTCCTTTTCCCACCATGCTGAAAAATAAAGCATTCCAAAGAGACTGTCCACTTTCTCAGACCACGATTTAGGAGATTTGGTAAAATTTTGAGGGAAGGGGATGCTGCCATATTGTCCAAGTATACTCCCTACTCTATTCCTTTGCTCTCTTAGGAGGTTTACAGGAGTTATGAATGATTCAAATCTAATCAGCCCTTCTGCTGAACACAATGCTGGCACCTGAAAGAGCAGGAGTTGCCATGGTTGTTTTGAATCAAGATCTCCTGTAGCCCATGTTCTCAGAGTGTTCAGTTGGGAGTATGTTTAATTGTTAATGTGATATAATGAAATAAGAAAAGCAGCCCCTTTGGAGGTCAACAGAGAGAGAGATGCACTGGATGTCATTACTAGATATATTTGCTGTACAGTAGAACCCATTTAAAACTGGCCATTAGTGATAGTTGTTGTCAGAAGTGTTGTCAGAGTTAATACCGGTGTGGTGCTTTGCTTTCTCCAATGTTGATATCACTTGGCTGCGTGCGTGTGTTCCCTCTGTGTGCTGCCCCAGCTCTGCAGATAGCTGGCACAGCAGACCCGACGAGAACCCCCAATAACCACAAAGTCCAGTAAGATGCAAAGCCACGTTGGCTAGGTTTATTGCAACCTCGGACACAACCTCGGACACAATTGCAGTTCCCTGTAGGTTTCTTAGCCTAATTCAGGGCATACTACGAGAAAGTGCCTCTTGGCAATGGACCCGTCTCAGTCAGTGGCGGGACTTTCCACTGCCCGCTTGGTTGGACAAAGACACCGCCCCAGAGATGCATTCTTATACACAGGTACAAACAAGTTACACATCACTCCTGACGTATGAGGTACAACCCCTCTACGTAGCAAGGTACAACCCCTTTACGTAGTAAGATGCCGCCTCTCACCTTGTACATGTTGGTTCGGTCAAAACAACTCTGTCCATCATATTACCCTTTTGCCCCTGTCATTGGGATGGGCCAGCCTGTTCTTTATCTGTGTGGAATGTGCAAGTATGTGAATGTTCTGATATCTACTGTTCAGTACCTTTTAGGTACGTATTTTCTTGCAGCATCAGCCCTTTCCTTGCCAGCTTCTGTGAGCAGGGCCTGCCTCTGGCTCACAGCTTAACTTTGCTTTATGTTAGCAAAGTCTTGACCATTACTTTAGTTTAGGCCTCAGGCCTCTGATACCAAGGTTTATATCTTAGGGCCTCCTCTTACTACAATAGTTACTATATAGAGACCTCTTAAGGACATAGGTTAACAGTGGTAACCTTAATTCAGATGGTAACTGGAAAATGCCTACTTTTTAATGACAATAGCAGACAAATCGTATATGTAATTTAATATTAAAATCAGGAGTGAGAGGTCTTCCAATGTAGTATTTTTCACTGAGTACTGTACAAGTGGGAAGTGAAACCCCTGCAGATGACGCACGGTTGATAACTATGCTATAGTCTTGTTGATGGTAGGCTGGAGGAGATCAAGTCAAAAAGGCTTTAAACAATTAGGGTTTAATTTCACATTGAGGTTTGCTTACCCAAAGGAGTTCCAAACCCTGACATAATTACAAATATTGGTCCAAGTCACATAACCAAGACATTGGATTTCAAGTATTTTATATTCACATAACTGCAGAGTTTTCTCAGATGTCAGATATAGATTTGTCTTATATAGAGCTGCAGGTATCAGTGGTTTGCCAAAGCAGATTTCAGAAATGAAATTTTATAGAGTATCTTAACTGAATATTAGTGTTTAATATTGCGCCCAGTAATTGAGCTGTTACAGCAAATGTTATTTTGCTGAATTTTTTAAAGATAATATAATTGTAAAAGACTCATTTAATGGAATGGGGTGTTGTCCAATATTAAGCACACTATGAATCAGTGAAAGAGGAGAGTAAATTTTTCCTGTTCTATTTTTCATGTCCAAGGGACGTGACAAATCAGTGTCAGGTGACAAACCACTTCTCTTTTAGCTGGGAGCCCCAGCATGCTCAGATACCACAAAGATGGGCTCAGCGTAAGAACCTGAAGATTATAGAATAGACTAGAGTAGCATAAGAGCTTTGCGTAGAATAATTGACTTCCCTAGATCTACAAATAAAACTCAGATTTCTCTGGCTTACAAATCTTCACTAAATTCAGGGCCAAATCATGCCCACCCCCTTATGCAGAAGCATAAAGGGGAGGGCCACCCAAAGAATCTCCCCACCAAACAGGGGCTAGACATTGGACACATTTTCTGGCTCAGTAAATAACTGTGTGAGGCTAGCAGTGCTAGCAACTCTCAAAGGGAATGGGGGAGGTAAGAGAGCCCCAATGGCATCAACTAACACAGCTGACCAGTCATGGACGGGAGGCTACACTGCACTTTCTTAAAGGGCAGGGGCCCAGTAGGTGTGCTTTCTTACAGTGGAAGGTTTCTCCATAATGCTTCCTAGAGCACCTGTGGTGGTGGAGTTGCTATGTAAGGCCCATTAGAGCTATGAGACAATAAGGTGTGAAATAAAAGGGGAAAGATGTTGATGCTAGTTTAGGCTGCCTTCACTCTAGTCTCCCAAAGTACAGTGTAATGCTTGTGCTGCTTTCACCACACGTGTTGTCATCCATCATCATGCCACTGAAATCCATGGACCGTTTGGAAGTCCCTGGTCCAGACAGCTGTAGTGCTGGGGCACTCTACAGAGATGTATTGGTATGTTTGGCAGCTAGTTACTAAATAACATTTTCATGGAGGCTCTTTGCCTAAGGAAACCCTGTCCTACAGGTTATTAGTAAATGTTTTTATAATAGGGGAGGTAAGCGATAAAGGAGCAACCCAATATTTTAAAATAGCGATGTGTATGTTCTTAAGAAGGGCTGATATAGCAAAACTATCTGGGTAGATAAGGAGTTGTGAAGTAATGTGTACTTACAAAAGATTAAAATTAGCTAAGGTACTTGGCTGATGAACAATAGCATTTACCATTTGTGACTTTGTACTCTGATTACACCCCTGCTGACATCTTTATTCCTGCCAAGTCAAACTTAGCTGGACAAGTAGCAATCAGAAATATCTAAAGGAGAATGAGTTCATTGTTTGCGTTGACGGCGTTTCTTTATAACAGATGTGTGCGTGTGTGTTTCATTTGTGTAAACGCACATGTATACAGTACAGCGCATATCCACACAAGGCAGACATTCCAGCTCCAACCCACCCCACGTAGTGGGAGGGAGAGAAGAAAAGAGGAGCTCTCAGTGACTGCTGGAGGCAGGTGAGGCCACGCGGGACTCTTCCCCCAGGGATCCTCCCCAAGGAATAATCGAATAACAGTAATCCACCCCCCTCGGGGAAGTTGCCAGTGACTGCTAGGAGCAAATGAGAGAATGTGGGATCTTTCCCCATCCCACAATACTGCACCAGCCCCAAACATACATAGGGTGTAAAAAGCAAGAATTGCCAGTGACTACATGGAGGTAAGTGAAGCACCTGCCCACAGGAGACTGCAGCTAACTTTGACCATGGGCAGAGTCTCTCTGGCTGTCTCTCCTACGCTTGAATCTATATGTAAGACACCAACTAAGTGTGGTGTGTTCCCTAGGGCCAGTCTGCATAGTGGATAAGATCCCTCTACTGCTAGCAGCTAACAGTTATTCCTTGAGCTCATGTGATCAAGTCCTGTGTTTTGGTGTTTAAGGTGCTGAGCTCTGTCCTTGCAGATGCCTCATGATGGGAGTTTGTTACACGTGGCAAGGGCTTGGTATGGTAGAAGGGGAGGGTACATTGGGGCAGCCATAACAGAGCAGGTTGGTTGGACTACCAGTACAAGAGGGCAGGATAATAGGAAAAGATGATCCAGAGGTGGGGAGGAAGGAAAAAACCACAACAACAAACCAAGATCTAACATATAGATGACATTTTGCTTTCATGTGTTGTCTGTCATGTCTATTTAGATAGTGTGATCTTTGAGCTAGAGACAGTGTCTTCCCATGTGTTTGTACTGGATGGTAAGTAACATCATTCTAATAAAAATAATGTATTTAACAAAAACAATATACTAGGAAGATTATGCTAAACCCTTTAAAATATCTTGCCACACCCAATATGCAAGCATTGTACATTTAGCACAACTCCTTCATGGTTGGGAGGAGCAGCCAGTAGTCTCATAAAATACAAGAAAACGAGCCACATTTTTAAGGCTTTCTTAGCTTGTATTCCTGCAAATGAAAACACACTCCTTTAGTGATCATCTGGCATCAGCTGTAACTGGTTCTGTATTTTGGCAAAATGGGAAAACTCCCTTGAAAGTGCCTTGGATTTGGAAGACCTCTGGTTTTGCCAAATGGAAGCTGGGCAGTCAATCCAAGAGAAATCAAAACGTATATAGGTTAACCTGTCACAAGATTTTAACTCTGTAAGAAATGTCCAAAGTGATGAAATGCGAATGCATTTTATTTTAATAGAAAATCTTACACTACTTCATGTAAGTAGCGGATGGTTTCAAAAAATTGAGGGATGCTTCTGCTCAAGGCTTACTCAGATAACACTCCCATTGATTTAATTGAAATTGACCTTTATATTTTTGCCAAAAGCTGGCAAACGATATTAAACTTCATTTGTAGCAACAGCATGTAAAGTATCAGTAATAATATTTGAATTACAGTAGCAAGAACGGGGCACCATTGTGCTAGGTACTGTATAGACAAGACACTCATCGGGAGACCATGACTGCATTAAGGAGTTCACACTCTGTATAGGCCAGGGGTCCCCAACGCGGTGCCTGCGGGTGCCATGGCGCCCACGGGGGCATCTAAATGCGCCCGTGTCCTGGCCGGCGATGGAGCATCTGCCGAAATGCCACCGAATTTCTGCGGCGTTTCGGCGCCAACGCCCCTCGATGACGTCTCTTGTTGGCAGCAAGTGGTGTCATCGAGAGGCGTCGCTGCCGAAATGCCACAGAAATTCGGCGGCGATGCCTCTCGATGACACCACTTGCCACCGACAGAAATTCGGCAGCATTTCGGCGGATGCTCCACCGCCACCACGGTCCTTCATCTGGTGAGCGCCAGACGAAAAGTTTGGGGACCACTGGTATAGGCAAAGCAAAGGAAGTGGACTTACTCAAGGTCATTGAGGAAGCACCAGAATTGAATCTAGCTCTCCTGAATTCCAATCTAGTGCCTTAATCACAAGACCATCCTTCCTCTCTGTGCTTTTTTATTTCATTACCCTTCACTTGCTGATTCCTAAGATACTGTATTTGTACATAATTTTTCCTTTTTATTTTAAAATGTATTTTTATCTTTACATTTACAAGTTTAAGGCCTTGTCTACCTTTAAAGGTTTCCTAGTATTGCTATTGCCAACAACCTACTAGAGTAGATGCAACTTGTACCAGCAAAAAAGGGCTTTTGCTGGTATAGCTTATATACAGTTCAGTGAGCAAAATAAACTATACCATCAAAAGCACTTATATGCCACAATAATTGTATTTATACTAGGGGCTTTTTTGCCCCCAAAATCAACCCCCTAACTGACATTGCTGTACTAGCAAAAGTTTCTAGTGCAGGCATAGTGTATCGTTCAAATGCTCTTCAGCAGAGTAAGCTAAACAGACAGTTAACCATGATTTAATAATAAAAACAAAAAGAGCCCTGAAAACATGTGCTTCCATATAATATGGGCCTGACTCTGCTCCCACAGCATTCTTACAAATTCCATTGACTTCAATGGAGTTATCCCTGATTTACACTGATGTAAATAAGATCAGAAGTAGGCCCTTTATCTTCTAAGACTCCGCTCTGGCAGTGGCAAAGAGTGAGCATAAACCTTGTCTGATAGTTTAGTAAGGAAATACACTTGTGGTAAGAGGCACAGGACGGAGGAACAGGAACTCCTGCATTCCAATCCCAGTTCAGAGAGACTCTGTCTTTCACCTCAGGCAAGTTAATTACTTTACCCAGGCCTCAGTTTTCCCATTTGTAAAATGGGGATAACACCTACATTACCTCACATGGATATTGTGAGAGCTAATGTTGAGAAGTGCTTCCAAGACAAAAAGGGCTAATTATTCTTTTCAAGGATAGTAATATAGGAAGTGGCAATGCTTTCTACTCAGGCTTTCAGCAGCATATATATTTGGTTGCTGTACTATGGTGGTGGTGGTTCTTTGAGATCCTTGAAGACTGAAGAAAAGACAATATGAACTGAGAAACCAGCACTGCCAGGAAGGACTCTGCCTAGTCTGCTCATTCACTGGAGACATTCATTTCAAGCTGCTTGCTGGCCCAGGGCTATGGCTCTTGCTTAAAATATGGGAGGAGCTGTTGTCCTCCTAAGAAGCCCTTATGTCAGATAGGAAGGAGGCAGCATGGTCCTGTCTAGTGGATAGGGCCACGGGCTTGCCCTCATGAGACCTCGTTTCTCTTGCTGGCTCTGCCACTGACATGCTCTGTGACGTTGAGCCAATTACTTCACCTCTCTGTACCTCTCTTTCCCCTCCCACACTTCGTCTGCATTGTCTACTCAGCAAACATCTACTCTGCCACTGGGAGTGTAATTTCCAGTTCAGGTAGATGTACATGCGCGAGCTCTGATCACGCTAGCGTGCTAAAAATAGCAGGGTAGCCTTGATGTTTGCTGGTGGCAGCTTGGGCTAGCCGCCCGAGTACACATCTAGGATCTCTGATGGCACTGGACTCGGGCGGCTACCCCGAGCTGCTGCCCGTGCTACCATGGCGATGCTGCTATTTTCAGTTCACTAGCTGGACCCAAGCTAGCACATGTATGTCTGCCTGAGCTGGAAATTATAGCTCCAGCTGCAATGAGCTGTGCCCTTAGAGTGTAAGCTCTTTAGGGTGAGGATAGTGTCCTAGTGTGGGGATGGACAGTGTGTAGCACCAGAGGGCCTCAATCTCAATTGGAGTCTTTAGCTGCTATTGTAATGCAACTAGTTATTAATAAGCAACTTTAAATGGAGAGCTCTGGCTTTGCTCACTTCCTGTGTTGGGGGGAAGAGTTGTCTTTGCACAGGGTACATCCTGTGCTATCCTCTCCAGTTTACAAAGATCCATAGACCCAGGTACTTTGTAGAAACAGCTCATTTTTTGTGGATTCCAGAGAGGTTTTGACAAATGTATCCTGCACAATGTTTAAAATGGCAAAGTAGTATAAAAAGGCATAAATGATATAAATGTCACTTTACCTGTGAATGAATAAACACGTTCCAGGGAAGAAACAGGGACAGCAGCTGGTTCTTGCTAGTATTTAAATTCTGCTAGTTAAACAAGTTTGTCTGGTCTAGTTTCCAAACCATTAAAGTTAATTAAAGCTGGTGCTGATTTGTCGTCTTACAAGCAGCAGGACTAACATTTGTTCTCTTGCTTCAGGCTAGCCACAATGATTGTACTGTTAGAGCTCCAATCCTCCCACCAGGACTCTTTAAAGCAGATGGATGTTTTTTTCCTTTGGGGTCTAAACCAACTTTCTTAAACACTAGAAAAAAGTATTTACCAAAATATGTCCATCTTCTCTCAGTGCCACTTCTGGGAAACTTCTCTATTTAAAAAGGGATCAAATTTTTAGCTGACACTTAATTACAATCACATTAGAGCCACGTTTTGATATCCCAACCCTTTAGGTATATTTGAATTAAAACCTAAAAATGACACTCAGGAATCTGACATCTACCCTTAATATCTTCTTCTGATAACTATTTCAAAGAGTTTTCAATGAAGTGACATATTATGGTTTAAGACTTTTAGATGAATGATGCACAGATTTATTTCTGGACACATATAGTAGATATATGTGATTAACTTACAATGAAGTATGTGTGTGTACACACATACACTCTTCAATATCTCATACATATATATCACACAGACATACGCTTCATATACTTATATATGTACAAACACACAGACTTCAATATAGGTTAATCACATACACACTATATTAGTCCAGCAATAGATGACAATCTCTCCCCCCCCACACACACACACACTTGGTTATAGGATAATCTTATACAAATGTCATTCCAGAGATCTGATTCCCCTCTCACAATGGTGTAAGTGAGGAGTAATTTTGTTAAAATGAACGGACTTACCCTGGTGTTTCAAGAGGAGAAACGCAGCCCTTTTCTTTTTGGTTGTCATAAAAATTCCTGTTTCACTTTAATGCTTGGCCTTAAACCCATTTGTAAAGGGAGATTATGTGTGTAAAGCCACAACCCATCAATGACCAAGGAGTCCAGAGTGCTACAATGAGCAGAACAGGGTGTTCCTAGTTAACTAGGGTATGTGGCATGAGTACTTAAGGGCTGCATTATACTTTCAGAGTAGATTTAGGAAAGGCGGGTGCCTTTCTGCAGATTGCAATATGTGCACAGCTAGGTACATTCCCACTCTCATTTTGGCTACAATAAAATTCCTCATTTTTTAAGGAATTTCTAGAATTGCAGGAACCTTTTCCAAGTGATGGAGACATTAGTGTTCTCAAGTTGGAAAGAATCATGGTGCTGACCAGTGCCAATCCTTGTCTTCAAACCACATTTTTCTGTCTGCCCAGCTCCTCGATCCTGATGTGAAACTGCTATTTAAGTCCTTTCCAGAGCAGAAACTGCCAAGATCCATTCTCCCATGCTGCATTCCTCTCAATTCTGGCATGCATCTCATCTGGCCTTGGAATGTTGTCAGTTTTCCGATGTCCTAACTGCTTGACTTGTCTGTTCTGACATGATCCTGAATCCTTTAAGTCTGTCTGCTTTGGCAAATGTATCTCATTTTGACAATTCTCCCTTACTCTGAACACTGAGGCTGGCTATTTAATCTTCCATGTACTTCATTTATCCATACGTTACATTTGTCATTGCTTAAAGACCATTCTGTTGCTTTCTTTGCCCCCTTGGGGTCTTGAAAAATGTCTTGAGTACCATCCGGGGCTCGTTCACCTACACATCTACCAATGTGATACATGCCATCATGTGCCAGCAATGCCCCTCTGCCATATACATTGGCCAAACCGGACAGTCTCTACACAAAAGAATAAATGGACACAGATCTGACATCAGGAATCATAACATTCAAAAACCAGTAGGAGAACACTTCAATCTCTCTTGTCACTGAATAACAGACCTCAAAGTGGCAATTCTTCAACAAAAAAACTTCAAAAACAGACTCCAACGTGAAGCTGCAGAACTGGAATTAATTTGCAAGCTGGATACCATCAGATTAGGCCTGACTAAAGACTGGGGGTGGTTGAGTCATTACAAAACCTAAACTTAATTTCCCCAATACTAATTTCTCCCTACTGTTACTCACACCTTCTTGTCAACTGTCTGTAATGGGCCACTCTCTTACCACTTCAAAAGTTATTTTTCCTCCCTTGGTATCCTGCTGTTAATTGGTTTATCTCGTTAGACTGACCTCACACTTGGTAAAGCATCCCCCATCTTTTCATGTATTTATACGTGCTCCTGTATTTCCCACTTCTTATATTTGATGAAGTGGGTTCTAGCCCACGAAAGCTTATGTTCAAATACATTTGTTAGTCTCTAAGGTGCCACAAGGACCTCTCTTTTTTTTTTGCTGATACAGACTAACACGGCTACCACTGAAACTTGAATACCATAGCCTTTCTAGAGCTCATACTTCCATTCATCTCTAGCATTTTTCTTCTTGCCTTCATTCTGTAGGGTCCTAGAGCTCCTCATTCTGCTGCTTCGATTGGTCACTGTTGGTGGTGGTTATCAATGGGTATTGCAGTAATGAATAAGAGCCCGATCCATGGACCAGGACCATGTGCTAGGTGCTGTACAAAGAAAGAACAAAAAGATGGTCCCTGCCCCAAGCAGCTTGCTCTGTAGTACTCTGCATGTTAATATTTCTCCATAGTAAATATTTTTACTCCTGCAATATTGCTGGTCAGATGGCAGGTCAAACCCCTTGATTCATTTACCTACATCTATTTTCATACCAGGCAGGAGACTTTATGGGTCTGTTCAGTTAATAATTATGCATCCTGTGGCTTTTCTCCCACCTGACTGTAGTTGTCAAAATCTAACTTATAGCTGGGAGATTTGGGGGCACTTTCCTTTTCAGATAAAACTGTTCACAATCTGGAGCTTCTTGATTTCTCTTTGCTTGTCTCTTGATAGTCACACGCAGTTGAGATAACTCTTTTCTTCTTGAAGGATCTTGAGTGTTTTCTTTTTGACGGATCTCAGAGCATTTAACAAATGGATCTCAAAACTTTGCACAGGACTGATTTCAACCACTTCTGGGATGGAACGTTCATAATTTACAGCAAGATTACACCACAGCGTAGGGCAGAAAGTATAGCATAGGCTGACATTACATTGAAGATTTGCACCAGCCTGTAGTTACATGAGTTAGAATTGTATTCTTTGCATATTATATAAAATAAGCTTCACAAAGACATAGGCAAAGTCCCTATTCTGAAGAGTTTATGATCTAAATATTCCTCCTTGTATCATATGTAAATGGTATTTATGTTTGTGTAGCGTTGTATATAGTGTATGGTTAAATAACTAGCAAAGAAAGAATGGGGTTTTTTTTAAATAGGAAATAGTAAGCCCGAGAAAATGGAAAAAAATATTAGGATTAAGATGATTTGCCAGGTGGGGCACTTGGTACTTACTAGGTTCTAAAAAGACTTTTGAACTATCTAGAAAAATGAATACGTCCCAGGCGAAAAGCATACAATCCTCTATTACAGAATGAGAATTCAGTAGGTTGTCTGCAGGCATCTTTAGATGGTATCGCTTTCCAAAGAAGTTTGAATAAATTACATAATTTGAACAGCACTAAGGAAAGATGATACCTTACCGAAAGAAGGTGTCTTAATGAAGACAATCACTCAAGTGTTACTCTATCCTGGCACTTTCATCATTTGCAGCTGAAAATCAATATGGGACTTGAACTGAAATATTTTAACTGCAAGATACTTAAGCCCCTAAGCAAGAATTTGAGACAGCTCAGTGGGTGCGCTGGACAATTTAGATGTATAGCCCTCAATTAGTCCAGTAAAAAAAAAAAAAGCAGTACCCCAAAGCTATATTTATATTGAACACTTGAACAGGATACAGATGGAGTTTAATGTTTAAAATATGCTAACTTTTCCACTGGCTTGGGAAGCGTCTGTGAACCACAGCGTTTAAGATCCCTGAGTTGGGAAAAGGACAACTATAATAAGAACTTGCATGAGGTTTGGGGGTTGGTTTGTATGGAACTCTTCAGAGCAGTAAGAACTGTACGCAATGGTAACAAGTGTTAGGCCTGGTCCACACTAGGACTTTAATTCGAATTTAGCAGCGTTAATTCGAATTAACCGTGCACCCGTCCACACCAGGAAGCCATTTAATTTGACCTAGAGGGCTCTTTAGTTCGAATTCGGTACTCCACCCCGACGAGGGGAGTAGCGCTAAATTCAACATGGCTATGTCGAATTAGGCTAGGTGTGGATGCAAATCGAACTTACTAGCTCCGGGAGCTATCCCACAGTGCACCACTCTGTTGACGCTCTGGACAGCAGTCCGAGCTCGGATGTTCTGATCAGCCATACAGGAAAAGCCCCAGGAAAATTTGAATTCCTTTTCCTGTCTGGCCAGTTTGAATCTCATTTCCTGTGTGGACGTCGTGGCGAGCTCAGCAGCACTGGCAGCGATGCAGAGCTCTCCAGCAGAGGAGTCCATGCAATCTCAGAGTAGAAAAAGGGCCCCAGCATGGACTGACCGGGAAGTCTTGGATCTGATCGCTGTGTGGGGCGATGAGTCTGTGCTTTCAGAGCTGCGCTCCAAAAAACGGAATGCAAAGACCTACGAGAAGGTCTCCAAAGACATGGCACTCAGAGGATACAGCCGGGATGCAACGCAGTGCCACGTGAAAATCAAGGACCTGAGACAAGGCTACCAAAAAATCAAAGCGGCAAACGGACGCTCCGGAGCCCAGCCCCAGACATGCCGCTTCTACGAGGCACTGCATGCCATTCTCAGTGGGTCTGCCACCACTGCCCCACCAGTGACCGTGGACTCTGAGGATGGGATAGTGTCGAAGGGCAGTTTCTCGGCGATGTTCGCCGATGGGGAAGATGAGGAAGGGTTTGTGGAGGACGAGGCAGACGACAGCGGTTACAATACTGCTTTCCCCGACAGCCAGGATCTCTTCATCACCCTCACAGAGATCCCCTACCAACCCTCCCCGGCCGTTAACCCGGACTCCGAATCAGGGGAAGGATCAGTCGGTTAGTGCTATAAACATGTAAACATTTATTTCTTAACAAAACAGGAATAAAAACTATATAAAAAGAAGGTCAATGCATATAGGTATAGAACAAAAATCCTCTTGGGACAGTTCAACGAAGCTCTCTGAGAGGTACTCGAAAAGCCTTCTTAGGAGGTTCCTGGGGAGAGGTGCCTTGTTGGGTGCTCCGTGGAAGCACACTCTTCCGCGCCAGGCCATCAGGAGGTATAATGGTAGCATTGCCTCGACCAGCATGGCAGCATAGGGCCCTGGTCTGTGCAGGGATTCATGCAGCATTCGCTCTCTGTTTGTCCTGGAGACCCGCCTCAGGGTGATCTCGCTCGGCGACTGCTGCATCTAATTAGGGGAATTACTTTAATGTTACTATTGTGAATGCTTGACTTTTCCTTTGCATAACAATGACCGTCGTTTAACAGCCACGTGTTGTAGGCTGCAGAGGAAAAGCATACAGGGATCTTTCCCGGGGACAGCCGCGAGGGGCTGGAACAGGGTCAGACTTTATGCTTTCCAGATTGCCTGCAGCAGGAGGGCCCTGCTATCCATTAACTGTTAAGCAGCCTAAAGTTTCCGGCTTACCAGGCCTGGCTGCTACACGGATTCTGCTGTCCTGCCCCGCTTGTCCGATCTCCAGTGCAAGACCCCAGGCAATGAAAGCAAATGCCGAAAATTCGAACTTGTCCTGAGAGCACATGAGATTAGGTGCCCTGTATGGTCTTGTTCACAGAAACTGAGTAGACTGTGTTCAGTGTTCGCAAACATGTATATTTGGAAGGAAATCACTTCCTTTTTCCCATCACACAGTTGCGGCTCTTTCCTGAACTGCCCCGGCATCCCCCTCACAGAGGCTGGCGCAGATTAGGCGGCGAAAGAAAAAGACTAGGGACGACATGTTCTCTGAACTGATGGCCAGCTCCAGAGCCGAGGCGGCCCAGCAGAGCCAGTGGAGGGAGACCTTCTCTCAGCAGCAGCGCTCACACAGCGAACGGGAGGACAGGTGGCGGCAGGAAGACCAGCAGGCGACTCAAACGCTGCTTGGACTAATGAGGGAGCAAACGGACACGCTCCGGCGCCTTGTGGATGTTCTGCAGGACCGCAGGCAGGAGCAGAGAGCCCCCCTGAACTGTATCTGCAACCGCCCTCCCCCGCAACAAAGTCCTGTCCCCCCCTCACCCAAAATCACAAGAAGGAGGGGCGCTAGGGGCCGTGAAAACTGTCACTCCACCCCAGCAGAGCGCTCATGTACCAAACAGCTCTCATTCCCTAAAGTATGAGAATTGCTTGCCTTCCTGGCTCACCCGATCCCAAATCCCAGTTTCATCCCCCAACTGTGTAGTTGAGTATTAAAAATAGTTTGCTATTCATTACTGTTTCCGTCATGTTTCTTTGCAGAAGACTTTGTGTGAAGGGGGGGGGGAGGGGTTTGTTAATTGCATAGGACAGCCACCATTAACAGGGTACAGACATGGGGGCAGGATCAACAGCAGGTCACACACAGAGTGCAGTCAGTAGGCACCCGGGTCACTCTGCGAGGTGTCTGCTGCCCCAGGTCAGTCTGGGAGGTGTATGTTGCCCCAGGGTCCGAGCGCCTGCCATCCACAAATGGCAAGGCAGGCTGCCCTTACCATGCCCTTCCACCCTAGCCATGAACCTCTCCGATGCCCTGAGCCCCAGCCAGAGCCATCATCCACCCACACCTACTCACCCTTCCCACACACCCCTCACCCCTTCCTGCAAACCCACCCCTTCCTGCACACCCTCCGGTAACCGTCCTCCCCCCAGAGACCGCTGTAGGAGCAGGAGCCTGTCAGTCCTCGAGTGTAGAAGCGGTCTGTACATCACTGCACACCGTACCCACCACAGTCTGCGTCCCTGTTGGAACCCTTGAACGAGAATTCGTTAGTAAAGAAAACTTTGTTAATTAAAAATGTTCCAATAACTTTATTTTTAAACGTCTGTTGGAAGGGGGGAAACCTGGTGAACGGGGTATGTAACCGCTGAAAAAAGTCAATAGTAACTGAAAAAGGGCAGGTTCAGCTTCTCTGAAAAGAGACTGGACAGTCATAGGTTACCCTGCTCTCTGAGGAACCTAGCTTTCAAAGCCTCCCGGATGCACAGCGCTTCCCGCTGGGCTCTTCTAATCGCACGGGTGTCTGGCTGAGCGTAATCAGCAGCCAGGCGATTTGCCTCAACCTCCCATCCCGCCATAAAGGTCTCCCCCTTGCTCTCACAGAGATTGTGGAGCACACAGCAAGCTGCAATAACAATGGGGATATTGGTTTCGCTGAGATCCGAGCGAGTGAGTAAGCTCCTCCATCTCCCCTTGAGACGTCCGAAAGCACACTCCACCACCATTCTGCACTTGCTCAGCCGGTAGTTGAAGAGCTCCTTGTCACTGTCCAGGGCGCCTGTATAGGGCTTCATGAGCCAGGGCATTAGCGGGTAGGATGGGTCCCCGAGGATCACTGTAGGCATCTCCACATCCCCAACACTTACTTTGTGGTCTGGGAAGAAACTACCTTCCTGCAGGCGTCTAAACAGACCAGAGTTCCTGAACACACGCGCGTCATGAACCTTGCCCAGCCACCCGACGTAGATGTTGGTAAAACGTCCCTCATGGTCCACCAGTGCTTGCAGCACCATTGAAAAGTAGCCCTTTCGGTTAATATACTGGCTGGCCTGGTGGGCCGGTCCCAGGATAGGGATGTGAGTGCCATCTATAGCCCACCGCAGTTTGGGAATCCCATCGCGGCGAAGCCATCTAGGACGACCTGGACGTTTCCCAGGGTCACCACCTTTGAGAGCAGTAGGTCAACAATTGCGTGGGCTACTTGCATCACAGCAACCCCCACGGTAGATTTGCCCACGCCAAAGTGGTTCGCTACTGACCGGTAGCTGTCTGGCCTTGCAAGTTTCCAGAGGGCTATGGCCACTCGCTTCTGCACACTCAGGGCTGCTCGCATACGGGTGTCCTGGCGCTTCAGGGCAGGGGCCAGCAAGTCACACAGTTCAAGGAAAGTGCCCTTACGCATCCTGAAGTTTCGCAGCCACTGTGATTCATCCCAGACCTGCAGCACTATGCGGTCCCACCAGTCCGTGCTTGTTTCCCGGGCCCAGAATCGCCGTCCCATAGCATGAACGTGACCCATTGCCACCATAATCTCCACAGCGCGGCGTACCGTGCTTTGTGAGAGGTCTGTGCCACTCTGACACTTCACGTCCTCACCGCGCTGCCGGAGCCTCCTCGCCTGATTTCTCAGCAGCTGACTGTGGAAGAGGTGTTCGATAAGGTGCGAGGAGTTGACAACGGCCATAAGTGCAGCGATGATCGCAGCGGGCTCCATGCTCGCAGTGCTGTGGCGTCCGCGCTGTCACTGACCAGAAAAGTGCGCGAACAGAGTTCCCGCCGGCGCTTTCAAGGAGAGAGGGCGGGAGTGACGGTTGAATGATGACAGTTACCCAAAACCACCCTCTACACATTTTTCCCCCAGAAGGCATTGGGGGCTCTACCCAGCATTCCAATGGGAAGCGGGGACTGTGGGAACTGTGGGATAGCTGCCCAGAATGCACTGCTTCCAATGTCGACGCTTGCCCCGTTAGTGTGGACTCACAAAGTCGAATTAGTGTCCTTGGTGTGGATACACAAATTCGAATTCTTCAGGTCGAATCCACAAATTCGACCTAAGTTAAATCGAACTACTCCTGTAGTGTAGACATACCCTTAGCAAGCCCAGGGCCATGGAAAAGAGCACTGTAGTTTATGTAGGGACGTCAGCGTTCCAAGTGTTTAACATTTACCAGTATTTAAATATGACACATTTAAAAGAACAATATCAACCTGTAGAGAGCATCAGGATTTGGTCAGAATGAGGTGCAAGCACTGGGGTGCAGTAACTTAGTTGATAGAAACAATTTGAAGCTTTAAGTTCTGTAACGTTGGCAACAGGGTACTGAGCGGACAGAGTCCACACCAGGCACAATCCAGCACATTTGGCTGTCACTGCTTGGGACTTCAGCTAGAGATTGAACTGCCTCTTGTTTCTAGAATGGATGGCTCAGAGTTGAGGTCAGCCTTGGGACAGGAAATAAGGAATCTTGTTCCTCTTTTGCCTGACTGTGACTGGCTGGGCAATGGGAGAGTCTCAAGTCGGTTACTGCTCCCTGCTCCTTAAAGAAAAACTCAGCTGACTTTGCCCAGCCAGGCAATCTGAAAGTTCAAAAGGCAACTGGAACCTTTCTGTGGGAGTCTGATATGGACAATAGATGTCTGGCTTCATTGCTTAAAATTATTTACCTGCTCTGGCTAAATACTTGGGTTATTTCACCCAAAAAGTGACTTGTTGCCATATGAGCTAGCTGTTTAATTTTGCACCTTGCTCAGCCTGAACAGGAGCAGTGGAATGGTCAGTTTCATTTTCTGGATGTCTTGAAGAAATACAATTTTGTTGTGTTTTTAATTTGTCCTTCTATACATCCTACAGTAACAGCCCCAAACACTGCACTCCTGTTACTGTCAGCTCCTTGTACATTTGTAACCATTACTCCAGTATTTCTACCAGGGGCCTAGCACTAGAGTGGCACAGTGACTTCATTTTCAGTATTTCGTGATTGGCTCTTGCCACAATGTTTTGTAAAATGCCTGTTTAAAAACAAAATCTAAATGCTGGGCTTCAGCCACTTGCCTGACTGTGTTTATCCCTTCAGGCCAGTTTTCAGTTGGCTGTAAAACTGGTTGGAAACAAGTGGGAAATTTTTTTTGATGCATAACAGTTACACAAACGCCTAAATACACTCAGCTGCCAGTGCCCCTTCTTCCCACATCTCCCATTGCCATCTTGTCCTCCACACAACCTTCCCTCCATGATCTGCCTCCATCTCTCCCTCTTCCACGTCCTCCCTTCTCTTGCTCAGCCCCAACTCCTGTTTGCTTTGCTGCCTGAATGGCCTAAGGGGACATGGCTGGAGATCCCACTGAATGGATTCAAAATCAGTTTTGGGGGACCCATAGTATTGCAGTTATGGGCTTTGTGTGCCCTGCCTTTATCCTCCCTCTCCCCAGAGACACATCCTGGAAAAGACCCATTAGGTAATCGAGTCCTAGTGTTAGAATGGCCACTGCAGTCGCCCAGCCACTGACCGGTGATTGATCTCATGTAGTTGAGCAGGTGTGACACCCCACACACTGGGGAGCAGTGGGCCAAGTAATCTCTTGGAGGATTATTCTTCAGTCTAATGGAACTCTAAGCAATTTATCTGCCTGAGATTCGGTCTAAAATTTTCCTTTTGCTCATTGTTACTTTGCTAGTTGTTCTTCCCCTTTGCAAGACCTCTCCCTCCTGAGTGCTTGTTCTCTTCAGACACTGATAGACTGTATCAATCATCACAGTGACTCATTACAAAAATGACCCTTTCTGCGCCAGTACCACCCTCAAGCCTCCAGTTCACCAGCAGTTGCCCCTGTCCATCAAGCCAGCCCCCTGGTTTGCGTCCCAAACTGCTCATGCACAGCATTGACATGGCCCATTTGTTAGCGCACAGGAGAGCTGGTTGCTTTCACATTTGTAATAGTGTCCCCCCCCGAACATAGCCCTTGTCTGTATTAATGGTGGCGTGCTCTGCCATGGCTGGAGCAGAGAATGGACAGTGTGCACTTCAGGATGGACTGTGTGTCTGCAGAGTTGCTGGTCTGATTATGCGTGGGGTTGGAAACAGCCCTGGCATCTAATGACCAAACTCACGCTTGCTTCCTCCCCCCCTCCCCCTCTCCCTCCCCGGCCCCCAGTTCTTTAATACTCTGTAACATTAAAGAAGAGGGACTGATGTGAAAACCAGCTGGAGTCCTCAGCTCTCACACTTGCTCTGGTTTCACGCTGTTGTGATTTAGGATTAAGAGAACAGAGATTTCTATCAGATGTTGTTGATGTTAGCGCTTTCCTCCCCAACCCTGCACCCCCTCCCTTTGCCCTTCTCTCTGCAGAGGAGTCCGCCCTTCCTTAGGAAACCCAGACAGCAAGGAAGCCGCAGCCTCTTCGTGTTTGCTACTTTGGGATGTGCCTTAGCAATTTCCTCCAAGCTACCACAGCCTTCAGATTGGCATGTTTTGCTTTAAAGGACCTTGAAGTGGAAACTAGTAGGCTAGTGTGGACTAGACTCTTGGGTGTGTGCCCTTTTCTAGAGAGCGAGGGACATGGGGAAGATGGGTTTGGATTGGCTCGAGAGTCTTGTTCTCAGTCTCTTGCCCCTCAGTTCTGCAAGGCAGCAGCTGTTGTGGTGCATCTCAGCAGCGGTCACTAAGGGAAACAGATAGATAAATCCTCCTGATGCCGTATCTGTATATAAAGCATCTACTTCAAGCTGGACTCTTTTGAACATCTGGAAGGATGAAGTGGCTCTGAGTTCCAGGCCTCAATCTGCAGGCACGGAGTCAGTGCGTAGTAGGTGCCATGGCATGCAGCAGAGTGCTGCCAGGGCTGGACCCAGGGAGCAGGAGGTGGCAATGCGTCCTAGGTCCCCTGCAGCTCCTCAGTTGACGTTGCAGAGAATGACCTGAGGGACAGGCAGGACAAGAAGGAGCTGTGAATTGTGGGCCTTGCACTCTGTGTTTTTTCAGGGGCTGAAGTGTTTTGGTGGCTATGAAGCCAGTATAGTCCTAATCTCCCGTACTAAGATGGGAGAGCAGGACTAGCACATGGACAGCTCACCTTGCCTCCCTTTCTCTCTGAACTAGCAAGCTTGGGAGTGCTGCAGGAGCAATGTGTATGTAGCGCCCAGCGCAGAGAGAGAAGCTGATGGCCTCTGAGGATGGGAAAGCATTCTGCTCTTCTGAGCCACAGGTGCAGCTACCATAAGGGGTCTGGGGTTGGAAAGAAGGCAGGGCTACACTCCCTTCATCCCAGCAGCGTCCCCTCCTAGCAAGCATAAGGAAATCGTCATGATAGGAATGAGCTTCGGGTGCTCTGAGCACTCAGTTCAGTATCTAGTTCATATTGCAATGAACTGCTCTCAGGTTCTGGGATTACTATCAATTTATACCCTATAATAAACTATGGTTTTTATTACAATAGCTGGGGCTCCAGCTGAGACTGGGGCCCCATTGTGCTAGGCTCTTGCTCTGTGTTTGTAGAGATGTAACCCTTGCCCTAGTAGAGGAGGCAGAGCAGAAGTTGTATTAGCCCCATTTTACAGATGGGGCACTGAGAAATTCAGTGACTTGCCCATGATCACCTGTTAAGTCTGGAGCAGAGCCGTGACTGAATCCAGATCTCCCGAATCCCAGCCCAGTGCCTTAAGCACAAGACCCTCCTTCCTCTCTATGCAATCATTGTGTATGTGCGAGAAGGGGAGCTCTAAAACAGCTTTTCAATGGGATTCAATATAGTAGGTGAGCTCAACTTATTTAAGATACAGTCTCTGTGCAGACTTTATTGGCACCAGAGGGTCACAGAAACTCTCATTCTATCCTACCAGGGCTTGTCTTCACATACAGAGCTTCAGTGCGTTAGTACATTAGTGAAGATGCTACTGTGTTTCTCCCGTCGGCGTACTTAATCCAGCTCCCCAAGAGGCCGTAGCTAGGTCGGGGAGAATTTTTCACATCCCTGAGCAATGTAGTTATACGAGTGTGAGTCAGTAGTGTAGACCTGGCCTCAGACTAGCATTCTTCTTCTGTAAGGTTCTTTAATAACAATCCTCATTTCCCAGGACGAGCTGGTAGTCTGTTTCAGGATGCACCCATCAGCATTTTGATCAGGCCCCTGGCTCTGAGCCTGGCTCTTGTCTTCCCTGCTGTTGCTGCTGCTGCTTTAAAGCCAGCTCATCTTCTGGGCTCAGAGCTCTTCCAGCTGCTACACACAGGCCTGGAAAGCCTAATTCAATTGACTAATCTGCTGTTTGTTTGTTTGTTTGTTTGTTTGTTTGTTTGTGTGGCTCTTAACAGGAAAAGCTGCTCAGGACTGAGTAAGGATTGTGGCATCAGTGCAAAACTCAGCCAGTACCATTGGTCTTATTTCCTTTGTGTCCTGCAATTGTATTAGTCAGAGCCTTCATTTTTACATCTTTTCTCCAAGTTAAAAGCTGGAGCTTCAGTTCAGAGTTTGCCAGCATGAAAATCTAGAGGCTAAGGCCGTGCGAATGATGGCTCCTCGCTCCTCCAGAGCAGAGCTGGACAGGAAGTTTGCTGTGCTCACAGCTGGGCAACTGAAAATTATGTACATCCTGTAGGATCTGGTTCAGGTTTTTAATAATTTCTCTGTGTGCCCTGTACAGACCTTTCTTGTAACAAGGAGGAGAGAGTGAGGGTGGTTCTCAGGGGGATCTGTTTTTCACTGAAACACAGCTAGCTCCAGCAGTATAGCTGAGACAGCAACATCTGCTTTTAAAGGTTTGTTATTGTCATAAAAGTGACACTGTTAAAACCATCCTGTTCTTATTCAATGAGTCTGCTCCCTATGGGTCTCTGAGTCACACTGGCTCATTTTACTGACTAAAGTTCACGTTTGTATCCGTTTCCAGAAATGGTTTTTTCTTCAAGTGCTTGCTCATGTCGATTCCATTCTAGGCGTGTGCACGCCCACGTGCACAGACCAAGAATGGAATGGACATGAGCAACACATCTCACAGAACAACAGTTACAAAAGGTAGGTAACTGTTTTTTCTTCCACTTCCTGCTTGTCAGGGAACTTCATCCCTTCCCCTGGGGGAGGCCCTGGCCCCAATGAGCCAGGCATGGGTCACTTCCAGCCTGGATTGCTGTACCATGTCATACCTGAAGCTGATGCACATCCATCTACTACAGAGCATGGCTGCCTGCATTCTCTGTGGCTCAGGCTGCTAGGAGCACATCAGGCCCCTGTGCTACCATCCTGCTGCTGGCTCCCAATGTTAGTTTAAGGATTTTTCTTAGTAGAAATTATGTGAAATGCAGAAAGGCTCTGGCTTGATTCTGAGATCCCAAGTGGGGCCTGCAACATTGACTGGTAAAACGAGCAAGTGTAGATCCCTGCAGTGTCATTTCAAAGCTCAGCCACTCTGAAGAGAGAAGCTGAAACAACACAGAATAAGTTCTAGAAGGGATGTAAGTGCAGGGGGGGGTCAGGTTTTGCTCTCTCCTACACATGCCTCTCCCTGAAGTCGAGTTGCATGAGTTCTGACAGCAGAATTCAACTCAGCATGTCGTTACTGGCACTGTGAATAGGGTTGTATATGGACACAGCAATGCTTTAGAACTGAGATAGCAAACCAGGCGTAATAAAGGAGCGGGCTCTTGCAAGTATGGACAATTGTCATAAATCATTTAAACAGCCTGTTCAGAAAACGCCTGCAGCTATCATTTTGGTCCTGGAGGAAAAAGTAAGCAAGGCAGATAAAATGCTAAGCAGTGTTTTTACCATCTTGACAGAATGGTGCAGCTCTCGTTTGTACATGCAAATCGCAGAAAACAGATCCACATGCTTCGTCTTATAAAACCTGCCAGAAAAGGGACATTAGGAAGGGAGGGGACAAAATCCTTGTATGTTACCTTTATCTGGCCCAACATGACAAGTTGTATCTTGCCCAGACTTTTGGTAGCATCATAGGAATTTTCCAGAGGAATGAAATGTCTGATCAGGGATCCTGCTTCCCAATGTCTCTAGTTTCAAAGGAAGGTTTAAAACCTCATTCTGCACCTATTGTCATTGTTTTGTCCTGTTCCGGGGGGGGGGGTGGAGGGGGACGTGTTTTTTCCTGACCCCAGCCGGTGATCAGCTTATCCCCTTGAAGCATGACAGTTGATATTCCCTTTTAATTTTTACCTAGCTAACGTAACATCAGATGCTATTCTTATTCAGACAAATGTCTAATCCATCTTTGTGTTCTCTGAGCTGGCTCTGCACAAAGGATATCCGAGCTGAAGAGAAACGGAGAACAAGCCAGACAGTGTCCCGATGCTGTGTGACTGATGTTACAGGGAATGCACAGTGGTAATTACCGGCTTTTCCTGCTGCAGTTTCCTGTTCCTTTGGCTGGTAAGTTAATGAGGATTTGGAATAATCCCTTAATGTTTTATGTGCACGTAACAATAATTAGTGTTATGAGAAATTAGGGCTTTAAAACTGCAAAATATTGACACAGCGTGAGGAAATTGTGTGTTGCTGCCCCCCTCCAAATAAATAAATAAAAGTGGTGTTCACCCAAAATATATATCAAACAATTCCAGTTCAAGCGAGGTAGGAAGTCAAAACCTTCCCCAGACCATTGTGGTTTAGGAATTTGTTCCAAATACTACCCAGGAAACATCTTGTCTAAGAAAGCAAATCATGGAATTAACCAGAATCCTTATGGAACCTTTAAGACCTCACTGTGATGTTCTTTTCAGACAGTAGCCGCAACAAAGACTAATCTAAGTTCTACTTCCCAGCTCTCCCCATCCCACCTTCTCTTGCCTCCAAACTAGGGGCAATTGATAGAATCAAAGTCCTGCACTGCAGTGTTGTTGCTGAAAACTCCCAAATCCCAAGAATCTGACAAAAACTTTCAAGTAAAGTAAAAATGTTTTAATTTGATCACATTTTCACTGGAAAAAAGACCATTTCTAGAAATTATTCCCTGTTGGCACCTTGCCAGAGTACTCAGCCCCAGAGTTGTACTTGCAAATGCCAAGCTAGTACGGGGTTCTGCTCAGTACTGGATTTTGTGGCGAGGATTTTACAAGGCTTGTCAATGTTCATCTTAAAAAGATCAACTGAAAACACAGAACAGGCACATTACCGTGCAAAGTCACCCACTTTTCGTTAGAGCTGAGACTAAGAATCATATTTGAATCTGTAGACTCAAAGCAACAAGGGTTTTTGCATTTAGTTTTAGCTTGAAAACTCTTGAAATGTCACAAGGGTTTTGTAAACCCTCTGGAGCATTTTTTAGTGGTCGTAAAATGACAAATCAAACTAATTATAGTACAAAAAAGGTCAAGAATGTTCATAAACACTTTTAAAACCTTTTCATTCTACAGAATGATAATCTTGTTTGTTCAAAACATTTTGCCAAAATTTGTATGGAAAACATCCAGTTTTTCATTTTTGGGGGGTTGGATTTTCAAGTTTCTCCCCTTTCTCTTCCTTTCACCTTTCCCCCCACCTCCACCCTAACCGCCATTCTTTCCCATTGTTTCGTTTCTTTTCTTTTCTTTTTCTTTTTTTTTTCCATTTTGCCACTTTAAAGGGAGCAGGAGGAAAGGAAAAACATGGAGGAAAACCCAAGAAATGAACACTGAAAATGCTGTAGTTTGGGGATTCATTAAAAAAAATTAAAAGAAGACAACTCAGGAAAAAATGGGGGGGGGGAGTTAAAATTTCTACTTTTGAAAAATGCCATTTTTCAATTTAAAAATACTCAAGTAATTTCAATTAGCTTTATAGAGCCCCATGATGCTTTTGAGGTTCTCCTATCTCTGGCCTCTGCTCATCTTTGGCTTCTCTTCACATAAACTACAGTCTGTTTCTTCACTCCAATTTGGGAAGAATGTCAGGCATCCATCTGGCAAATTGTCTGCGTAGCCTTCACCGCAGTGTGGCATGCACTGAAATTAAGTTGTGTCTGTGTGACAGTGTTGAAAAGTATCTGGTTTATCTCCATCACTTCAAAGTAAAGGGGATCAAATCATGCATTGACTCACATCCAGCTAACTTAATGGGCCCATATTTGTTAGCTCCGCCTTCTGCAGGCAGTGGTCATTCTATGAATGACCTTTCATCACAGGGACATAAACAGAAACCATGGGTGAACTGCTGGCTCCGCTGAAGTCAATGGCATAACACCCATTGGCTTCAATGGAGTCAGGATTTCACCCAAAAGGTCCACCCTACCCAAATATCAGTCAGTGAGCTTCACTGTATTTGGAGATACCTGCAACATCTCTACAGTCCCTTAACCTCATTTCCTTCTTTCCTCTCCATGAAAGAAGGGTGCACTCTTTTTGGAGATTGCTGGCACTCTACAGCCTGCCAGTCAAATGAATGCTCAGTAGGAAGCCAAGATCAATCTGCAGTTTCCATGGGGTTACTTGAGGTGCACTTTTCTCTCATGGAAGTTGTACATGGGGTGATGTACCAGCTTTCTTTGTAATACACCTCAGTCCTGATCTGCAGCATCCTTCTATTCCACTCCTGAATTAGTCTAACCCAAACGGCATCTAGTTCTGCTGTTTTGCTCATTTCCACCTTTCGCACAAAGAGCTCTTCAGTTAAGGACATTTTACTTTGGCAATGAACACTTGGAAACGAGATGGATTTATAAACATATCAGGACAACTCGCTGACCTTCCTTGGCTAAACAAACTGCTCCTCTCCTTAGAGAGGCAAGGCCTGTGGGATCTGAATTGAGGCCTGCCAACAGGACCTCACAGTGGAAAGGAACCTGCCTTCCCAGCGGAGATGTTTGTGCCTTCAGTGAGTTCGCTCAGAACTTGGCCAACAAACCCTATGACTGTCCCAGGCAAATCAGGATATTCATTTACTCACTCATAAGATCCTTTTTATTTGGATGTCCAGAGAGCATTGTCTAGTGGTTTGAGCAGGAAACTAAGGGTACGCCTCCGCAGCATGCGGCAGCCCGTTGCAGTGAGTCCCAGGCTTGGGATTGCGAGGCTCAGGCTATCTGCTAAAAATAGCTATGTAGAAGCTGTGGTTTAGGCTGGAGCTCAGGCCCACTTCATGGGCGTCAGAGCCTGAGCCATTTTTAGCACAGTAGCCTAAACCTGGCAAGTCTGTGTCTGTTGACCTGGGCTCTGAGATTCACTGCCACTCGCTGTGTAGACGTACCCTTAAAGTTCCAATCCAGGCACTGACTTACTGTGTGATTTAAGGCCAGTCGCTTATACTGTGTGCCTCAGCTTCTACAGCTGTGCAATAGGATTGACAATACCCAACTGCAGGGAATATTAGTAAAGTGCTGCGTAGGCATAAATTGCTGTATTATTCCAGCCATACATGTTAAACCTGCCTCTACTCAGCTGATGTACCCAGCATTCCAAAGGCATACCAAACAAACCCCCCAAAATCTCTTCCCTTCCTAGGGCAGATGGGGCAGGGGTCATGAAGGAAGGGAGATGAACAGCAAATGTAAACCAGACTGCGCCCCCCGCCTTTATCCTTCAGGGCTCTGGTTCCAGAGGAAGCTGGGCTCAGGAGGCGTCTAGCTAATATCTTTTACAATATGAAATAGTCTTTATTTATCTTCTGTTTGGGCACAAACTCAACCCAACGTCCTGTTGGCCGCCTTAACTACAGCTGAGGTGTGTGCCTGGGAGTATTAGGGATTTCTCTACATCAATCCCCCAATCTCTTTGTTACTAGGCTGCAGTATGAGGCCCTTTCATTTACCATAGACGGTAGCTGCTCACACTCTCTCTGAGCTCCTTATTCAAAATGGTTCTATTTTTAAAAATCAGCAGACACGAGCTCCCCTAGTTCAAAGAGCATCCTGGGAGTCAGGGTTTGCCTTGTGCTGGGGTCTGGGCCTTTCCAGACCATTCTAATGCCATCTGAATAGAGAGGAAAGATGCTGAGAACCCTCCTACAGCCTAATTCTGCCTCTAGATACGTGCACATAACCCCCATTGGAGTCCGTTTTACCTGTGCTTAGTTGCATGTGTAAGTAGCTGTTGAGGACAGTTTTGTTCTATGTTAGTTGGGTGCAGTTGCTGTTGAAGTAAGTGGAAGTCATGAGCATGTGATCAAAGGCAGAATCCGGCACTCGGAACGAGAAGAATTTCACCTTTAAACTCTTCCCCCCTGAATACCCCATCCCTTATGTTCTAAGAACAGCTTTTCTGTCTGTGATGTTAGATTCCTCTCAAACGCAAGCTTGTGCTCAAATATATTTGTTAGTCTCTAAGGTGCCACAAGTACTCCTGTTCTTTTTCTCTCAAAGATGGAATCACGTTATTTTGCATTCAGAGAGCACCCATCGCCCGATCATCTCAAAGCGCTTTGTGTTGATCAAAGCCATGTGAGAGTAGGGTGACCGTATTTCCCTATGCTGAATACAGGACACCTGGTAAAATTACTTGTAGTCAAGTGAATTCAACGGCAATCAGTCAGAACTATGCAGTACAAACATTCAAATTAACATCAAGTTGACTGAGCCCCTGTTACAAAGAAATACTGCGTAGCTGAATTCTTTTTATTTACCTTCTTATCTTTAAGGCTTTAGGGTTCACATGGGGAGGGGTCACACACACCCCTACCTCCCCGTATGGGGAGAGGTGACGCACACGCTTCCATACACCTCTCTCATGTGGGGAGGTGACCAACCGACCTGACCCTCCCTCCCTGTCTGGTGCTCTCTGCCCTCCATGCTGGGCTGGGCCCCCAGGATGGACCCGCCTCTCCTGGTACCTGGTGCCGCGTCTTCCCAAGGCAACACGTGGGTGGGGGGGAGGGCACACAGAGAGAGCAATAGGGGCTGATTTATAACCATTTAACAGAGTAGAAAAGTGTGGCCCAGGGACATTAAGGGCCTGGGACACCCAGTGAAGTAAATAGGAGCTGGGGGCGCTCAGCTCCTTTCAAACTTGGGCCTCAAGGGCCAGATTTTGAAAGGCTTTGAGATACCTAAAGATGTAGCTAGGCACCTGGTGAGATTTTCAAAAGCCTTTGAGTGCCTAATTCCCATTGAAATCAAAATTGCACTAGGTGCCTATTTGCATCTTTAGGCACCTAAATACCTTTAAAAAAAAAACCCCTGTCCCTAAGTGACTTTCCTGAGATCATACAGCGGGTCAGTGGCAGTCAGGAAAGGAGCTCTGCAGTTCTTTGAGTGACAGATATTGCAACCCCATGAAGTATCTTTGGGAACCATGTGGTATTTTAATTGAAAGCATGAAAAGCCATTATATTGGCTGGGCCAACAATATGAGCTGTGGAATATTCATAGCCCTTTGTATCAATGTAGGCGGTGTGTATGGTGGGGTTTCCTGCAGAATCTGGAATCACTAGGGGCTGATTAATGCAAATTCCTTTACACCTGTTAGGCAAGAACCCAGCCTTTTGAAGCTTCGCCCTGAAGAGAGGGCCATTGGCTGGTGATTACCTGTCACAGGAGGCCAAAGATCTAAGGCCCAAACTGTGTTAAACATTTGAACTGTCCCAAAGTGGTTCTGGTTCTTGATCTGAAACCTGCCATGAATTGGTAACCTGGAGAGCAAACCCAGTTGAGGGGATTGAAAGACTGACACTGCCCAGAGCCCTGTTTGGAGTCAAGGGGGTGACCTCCGCTAAGCTTTTAGCATGTATCTAGGTTCCTTTATTGTTTTCTTTGTAATACACTTGCCCTTAGAATAAATGTACCATGCTTTGTGAAGGCTGGTTGGTAACTGGTGTACCCTGGAGAAAGAGTTAACCGCATATGTTGGACACTGGTCAGCCTGCTGGAGCAATCACAGTGAGATACAAAGGAACTGCAAGCCTAAAACCATGGTCTGGAGGGAGAGGGATGCAGGTCTCCAGCTAAGAGAGGTTACAGCTGGGAGCCTGAAACCTTATGTGGGTGCCCTCAAGGAAGACCAAGGCAGAGGGGAGTTCAAAGGTGCAGTTAACCCTGAAACTGTGATTCTTGGCTCCCAAACCCACGTTCAATTCCCTTGGCTATGTTCCCTCTCCATCTAGTCCAGAGGTGAGCAAACTACGGCCTGCAGGCCACATCCGGCCGCGAGACCCTCCTGCCCGGCTCCTAACCCGGGAGGCTCACCCCCAGTCCCTCCCCTGCAGCCTCAGCACGCTCCCTCCGCCAGCACAATGCTCTGGGCAGTGGGCTGCGAGCTCCTGGGGCAGCGCAGCTGCAGAGCCTGGCCTGACCCAGTGCTCTGTGCTGCGTGGTGGCGTGGCTGCCTGTCCAGGTGCTCTGGGCAGCACGGTAAGGGGGCAGGGAGCAGGGGGGATTGGAAGGATGGATGGGGCAGGAGTCCCAGGGGGACCGTCAGGGGACAGGGTGGGTTGGATGGTGCATGAGTCCCGGGGGGGGGGGCTGTTAGAGGGTGAGAAGGGGGGGGAAGTCAGAGAGGGGGCATTAGCTGGCCCATGCCTGGCTGTTTGGGGCATCACAGCCTCCCCTTACTGGCCCTCTGGCCAAAAAGTTTGCCTGCCCCATATCTAGTCCATCATCCCAGGTGGAGCGGTTACTGACAAAGATGACAATACATTAGAATATCTAGCTCTTAGTGTAGTATTTTTCCTCAGTAGTTCTCGAAGCACTTTACAAAGAGGTCAGTAATATTATCCCCATCTTACAGGTGGGGAAACTGAGGCAAGAGTGGCACAGTAACTTCCCAAGGTCACCCAGTTGGTCAGTGGCAGATCTGGGAATAGAACCCTGGATGCCTGAGTCCCAGCTCTCTCCATTAGGAAACACTGCCTTTAATACAAAAATAAAAGCAGAGATAGCAGCAGCGACCATGTTGTCATCCCCAGTCAGAAAGTAATTCTGGAAAAGTTGCCTTTAATTCTCACTATATTTCGTGTGGCAGGTTTGACTATTCAGGCTGCAGAACTCACCTACAGGGAGGAGAGCACAGAGTATCTTTTAATTAACAAGATTTTTTGAAAATTGCTATTTACACGTTCCGCTCTTAGCCTTTTTTCAGCTGCAGGGCGATGTTCTATTTTAATGGCCTGGGCAGGGACTTGAGGCATGAGACTGCAGCCAACTCAAACAGGAATCTCTCCATCCTGAACAGAGAGTTGACTGATGATAATTGCTATCTTCCTGAGCCTTTAAAGATCTGCTCTTCCAAAGACACTATCTTATCTGAAAGCCTCTGGCTTCCCACATGAGGGTATAAACATCTCTCTGAGGCAAGGGAACCCTTTGACATTAGGAAAGTACAATTCAGAATAAGTCTAAGAGGCTTTTATGTCTAATCTTGCTAAGTATTCAGAGGCCGTGAATGTCTTTTTATCCCAGGTTGTTGGGGGGTTGTTTCGGTTTTTGTGTGGGAGCACATTGTGCTTGGTGTTTTACAGCATCTCTGATGGGTTTTTTAGCCAAGCTGCCAGCACTGTACTTGTTTGGTCAGTACTTGTGTATTTATCCAGCATCTTCAGCACATAAAACCGCGGCTTCCATGCAGCCAATTCTGCTAATATCTTAATGCTCTGACTAATGTGGCTTTAGTGTAAATGTTTTCTGATTCTAATGTCACACGTTGCTCAGGAGCAAATTTTGATGGCTTCCTTTGCTGGCAGAGGATGTTTTGTTAATTCACTGTCTTTCCTATTGTATTTTTTTAATAGGTGGCAAAGTTTTTATTCTTTTTCCGTAGGGCTCAAGGATCCGGTCAATTAACAGAAAATTAAAAGCCTGTTGCATGTTTGTACAAACTGGTAATTTATTCATGTGATAGCTGAGGCCAAGGGTCTATGCTTGCCTCCCTCCAGCACTGGAAATCTCCTATTCCAGTGTGTTGCTGGAGTCTGTTATGGGCTCCTCTAGATCCCTTTATTTGTTCCCTGTTTTACATCCCTTCCAAACCCTCACGACCTTGTGTCACAACCACTCTCCTGAATGGGGCTGCATTCAAAGTCTGGCACAGATGCTTCTTCACTGGCCTCAGGAGCTGCTGCTGTGCAGAATGATATGAGGCACTCACATCACGCGAGGAGCTGCCTGCATTCCTTCTGCAAAACTCCAGTCTGGTGGTTTGGGAGAATACTAGGAAGGAGTCTTGTCCGCCAAAAGACAGTACAGAGCCTTGTCAGAAGCCTATCAAGCATATCAGTGGGAACCATTTAGAGATAAGACAAAGAAATTCCAGCATGAGATTTACCAGAATGAGAGAGGTGACTATCAAAGGTGATAAGTATGAAGTTGTTGTAGCCCTATAGGTCCAGGGCCGCCCAGAGGATTCTGGGGGCCCGGGGTCTTTGGCGGCGGGGGGCCCCACTTCGGCAGTAAGTCGGCGGCGGGGGGTCCTTTGGTTCCGGGACCCGCCGCCAAAGTGCCCCGAAGACCCACGGCAGGGACCCCCCGCCACCGAATTACCGCCAAAGCGGGACCCACCGCTGAAGTGCAGCCCCCACCGCGGGTCTTCGGGGCACTTCGGCAGCGGGTCCCGGAACGGAAGGACCCCCCACTGCCGAAGACTCGGCTGCACTCCGGCGGCGGGTCCCGCTTCGGCGGTAATTCGGAAGCGGGGGATCCTTCTGCCCTGGAGAGGAAGGACCCCTGGCTAGCAAAGACTGGGAGCGAAGAAGCTCCGGTGGCCCGGGCCCCGCGAGAGTTTTCCGGGGCCCCCGAAGCGAGTGAAGGACCCCGCTCCAGGGGCCCTGAAAAACTCTCATGGGGGCCCCTGTGGGGACCGGGGCCTGGGGCAAATTGCCCCACTTCCCCCCCCCCCCCCGGGCGGCCCTGTATAGGTCCCAGGATATTAGAGAGACAAGGTGGGTGAGGTAATATCTTTTATCAGACCAACTTCTGTTGGTGAAAGGGACAAGCTTTCAAGCTTACACAGAGGTGATAAGTATCATCAAAGGCTTTATTCCAAGCCAGTCATGACTTCAATTCACCTATCTTCACAGGGAGGAAGCCTGCAAGTTCTTCACTTTTCCAGTAACAATCAGAGGTAACTGCCAGACTGGATGTTTCCCTTCTTGTATTCCAGATGCACCTCAGGTGCTTTCAGTCCTTTCTAAGGGAGGATTTCTATATGGGATCCATCCCTTGTCTATAGGCCTCTCTCATTTATTCAAGCCACATATATTCAGCAACCAGAATTAACCCTCCATTTTCAAACGTTCGCTGATACCAGCTTCCAACAGGCTGATTTTTCTGTTTGGGGGAATGCACTGAAGATGCACATGGACAAAGTCTGTCAGGAGAGTTCACCTAATCATTAAGTTGGAATATATGCTATTTGCACTGTGCTGTCCGTGGGTCCAGCACTTTCCTATATAATCACTGTCCCTCCAATTAGGATAAATGGCTGTTTCTGTTTCATTACTGTCAAGTGAGTTATTAAAGTGCCATTTATGTCTCACGCTGCTGACAACGTATCTGCACATTCCTCTTCTCCTAGAGTTGTATCTAATTTCAGAAGCCTAGCAGAGAAGCTGGTTTACCAGGCCAGGCATCTTGTGGGGAAAATATTTTCTGGACAGCTAGTTTTCCTGAACTGCGTGTGATGCACTGATAGCGGGAAATACCCATTTCCTAATGTCCCTGAGGGTGAGATTTCTGAAGGCATTAGAATGATGGAAGTGATTTAAAGTAAATGCAGAAGAGCTGCTTTTAGGAAACTCATTTCCTGCTGCTACGGTGGAAGTGCATGCATGGCTGTTGTAAGGAAAACCCAGAGAGTGCAGCCTATCTGTGCCAGTCCCGGCTGCTTTAGCACACTAGGCAAAGTGATGATTTCTCTGCCCTCCTCCATCCCTCCCACGCAGCTACCGAACCAAATCCATACGAAAGGCCCCTTTCCAGAATTACATGCCATGTACTAGTCAGCCATGCAGTGGTGCCGGAATGGGAGGCCAAGGCCCTCCCACTTTTTGCCAGGGTGGACCCTGCCCCTCTTCCCCCCCTGCTCTCCCGCCAGGCCCCACTCCCCATCCAGGCCAGCAGCTGGTGGAGCCTGGCTGGGGATCCCGGACAGTTGTGGACCCTCCACCTGTCCGTGGTGCAGGGGGCGCTGAGAGCAGCTCCCAGCCTGGGTCCTCCGCCCAGGCAAGTGGAAGGTCCGCGCCGTGGCTCCTTACAGCTGCCTGCGCAGTTCTTGCCATGGGCGGTTGGGGTAAAAGCCACTGTGCGGGCAGCTGTGGGGAGCCTGGGTCCCTCCACCTGCCCTGGGTCCCAGCCCCCCCACTTTTGGGAAGGCTCTGCCGCCCCTGCAGCCATGTGCACCAGGCATTCTATTTCCCACATGCTCCACCCAATGATCTGTGCTGTTGGACACTCTCCTGCTATAAACATGGTGCTGCAAGGGCAGGATTCTGGAGCACATTAGGAAAACCATGACTCAACAGAAACAGATGCTCTCTGGGGAAGGGGTGGGGACACCAGACAGGCCGAAATGTTGCAGCCAGAGAAGAGAGATTTAAGACTGGTGAGTCACCCGAGTGGTCCCAGTGCTTTTCCAACAGCATCCTCCCTTGGATGTGGTGTCCTAGGCAGCTGCCTAACTTACTTTGCACCTAAAACCACACCTGCAGAAGAAGCCATTGTGGTCATCCTTTATGCTGTGGGGCAAAGTCTACCAGCCTGAGCTGTCAAGGACTGAGGCCCACCTGGTCCACCCCACTAGGAGCTAGCATAACACAGAACTTTTCAAAAAGCGTTAAGAGTTTGGAAAACAAAGTTTGTATTTTTGCTGTAAAATGGAACTGCTCAGAATGAAATGAGAATGGATTTGTTTGACTGAGGGCCTGTCTGAACTCCTGATTAATCTTTCCATTGATTTCAGTAGGAGTTGGGTCAGATCCCATTCAGATTATTGTTTTAAAAAAGCTGTTAGTCCCCTGTGCCTGATTCTCTTCTCTCTCAACACAACATGTGCCAGTCTGTCTCCCAAACAATCTCCTGGCAGCTCTCCCTGCTTCCTACCCATCTAGGTATTTCTATAGCCCTCATCACTACAATATCTGTGCACCTCCCAAGTATTGGAAAACAGATATCACAATAAGCATCTCTCTCCTTTCCCAGCCTGTAAGAGAAATAGGCACAGTTAGTTTGTAGGGTCTGTATGTGTGAGTGTGTGTGTGTGTGGCTGTGTGAAGAAATGGAGATGAATCTAAGTCAGAGAAATGAGTTTTGTGTTTAGCACTGCAAGGGGTCAGTTCTGTGGTCACACTGATCTCTTGCAGGAGTTCTACAAACAACCTAAATAGACCCTCGATATTGGTTTTCATTTTCCCAGCACTGTACTAATTGAAGCATCCGCACTACCCACAGCCACAAAGGAACCATTTCCACAGGCCTCTTAGGAAACTTCCCAATCTTCTAGCTTAGAGTTCAGAATGAAGGTCTGAGTTTCCTCAGTGGAACATGCAGCAGCGATGGCTGGGGAAGGGACTAAGGTGGTCATTTTCAGTCATGAGACAGTTTCCCAGTGAAGGCCTCTTGCCTTCAACCCTTCATTCCTTTCTGCCGCCCTGTCTCACTTACACAAAATGGGTCTCCTCACAATTCATTTTAATGATGGTGACAAGCAAGTCCTGGATCGGCGTACTATGTTGCTTGGGGAAAGCGCGCAACCCTACCAAACAGTGTGCTGGGCTAGATCTTGTCTGGGAGCATGGCCTTCCGGGAGTGAATGTACTTTGTGAAACTGCAGCATGGGTGTGTGTGTGGAATGCAGCGTCTTCTTCCCTTTGGCAGAGCAGCCCAAGGGGATGCAAGCAGGGGAGATCCAGGTATTATTCCCAGTGCTACCACTGTCTTGCTTTTGTGACCTTAGGACAGCTACATAATTTGTCAATGCCTCAATTTTCCTAACAATAGGGATATTTGCTTACTGTTGTGAAACATGGAGATCTTTGGCGGAAAAGTGTCTGTTTCACTGACGGTTACTAGAATGGTAGGCAAAACACGCAGTTTCTCCTATCCAACAGATGGTTACCACTATAAATGGAGGAATCTGGGCTGTTTCTCTTAACTTCAGTATCACCCTCTATGTTTTTTCCTTTCTGTTCTGAAGAACAGCTCCCCTCCTGTAATACCAGCCTGGACTTCTTTAAATAGAGGTGTAACACAGTGAAATATTATTCAACCATGAAACATTATTCTTGAAGGTCCCTCTTTTGAGGTGTCCCCTTCATCACTTGTACATCACAGCACTCATATGCCTCTTTTTAGATGTAGGCTCTAACTTTCTTGGTGAGCTGACAAATCATAGCCTAATAGAGCTTGCCAGTGCATAGGAAACATCCATTGCTTCTCTGCAGTGACTAGAAGAAGGTGGCTATGGTTTCAGGGGAGAGCTCATTCTGGAAATCCATCTGGGGACTTGTGGTAGCACTTCACCATAGGGTTTTGTTGGGGTGGGATCTCTGGACTGAACATGAATTACAAGTCAATGCATTAAAGCCCACCACTTCTTCAGAGTCTCCAGATGTAATCAGATTGCATGTTGTTCTGGCAAGGCAAGGCATGAATCATAAATTGCACTAATTTCTTTCTGGTGATCAGGGGCTAGGCGGTGAGAAGGGAAGCAGTCATGAATTGCTGACAGACTTACTTTCTGGAGACTTCATGAGAAGGGAAATAAAGATACTAAACAGACGAATCAGAAATATTCTGATAAGGAAAGGAGTATTGCATTTTCTGTCCTCTGGCATCTAAGCAGAGGCAAAGCCTAAATACTTGTGAATCAAAGTTTTTAAATCACCAGACACTACCTTGTCAACTGGGTTTGTTTCTAGCGTGTGTATTATTACAGGGAAAAGAAATGATTGTAAATGGGAGATCATTCTTCCCATTCTACACTAAGGCACTGGCTGCATTGCAGGCTGTTTGGCAACCATCTAGACCAGTGTTTCTCAATTGGTCACAAAAGGAAATTGGGGGCGGGGGATCTGAGGCATTGAAAATGTTATTACAATCTAAAGCAAAGATGATCTTGCTCCCCCACTCCCCACACACCTTTGTCCTTCAAGGTCAATTAGCCTCTGTCAGCATCTCAAAAAACCCACACAAATATATTATCTAGGCTTATTGTTATCATTGATGTAGTTTTTTACTCTTTTACAGTAAATGTAAGGGGGGGTCTCACAAAATGTTTTTGACTTAGAATAAAGGGTCACTAACCTGCAAAGATTGACAAAATTGATCTAGACAGCTATCGAGTCTCTGTTACAGAGAAGCCTGAATCAAGCACATAGGTGCAAAAACTCCCAAGGTTTGTGGTGGTTCAAAATCCCAGTGTAAATACTGAGACTTGGGGCACATCTCCAGCCTTTATTTTCAGCCTGAATAAAACCAAGTGTTGCTGTTCACATGTCGTGCTGCATGCACTCTGCTGTCTTCACCATGACTGATATTCCTGTGGCAGAGCACAGCAGAGCTAGGAGTTAAGGTGCAAGACTCTAGGCCCTAGCATCTTTTTTCCAAAGGGAAGCCCAACTTTAGTGTGTAGCCCAATCAAACATGGTCATCAGGCCCCATTAGTTTGTATATCCTGGAGCTCGGAAGGTGAGGGACCCAGCCAAAGGTTCCTGGGTTCAAACAAGATGTGCTACCCTAAGTTGTCGTGCCAGTGACAGACCGTCGGCAGGAGGGGGGAGAACTCCAACAGGAGTCTAAGGGCCTCAGGAGGGTCACAGAGAAAGAGAAGCTGCTTCTCCAGCACATGGAGTTGAGCTCACACCTCTCCAGCCACGCTCCTCCCCATCTTCTTGTTGCAGAATCATGGAGGAAAATGAGGAAGCCAAAGTTTGGAGAGTTGCATTTTCTTGAATGAAGAACTTGGTGAATTCTGAGCTTGGCTGAAAACCACAATGAGGCTCATTTAGGAAAAACAAACCAAAGCAAGAGCATCCATGTACGAGGCCAGAAAGTGCAATCTTTGTACACAAGAACTGTAGCTGGGCTCTGAATAAAACCCAGGGGTCTTCAGCAAGGCTCCTCCTCACCACTGTCTCTAATGCATATTGAGTATGGGCCTGTGGAGGGCCTACCTTGGGGCATCGGAGGTGCTGCCCCACGCAGAAAAAATTAAAATAAAATCAGAGTAAAATAAATCCACCTTCAATGCAGCCTTAGATGCTATTCACAGCTGTCTGTTGTAACCAAATATCTCTTCTGTGAAGGATCCAGGTGGAGGGAAGGGCCCCAAATGCTCCAGCGAGGCCCCTGTGATGCAGCACTGAGGGGTACTTCCCTAGCGGCCCTGAGGGCCTGAGCACATGGAGAGCTAAGGTAAGTTACAGGGCCCTACCTAAACTGTAGACTTAGGCTACAGGGGACTAATTTAGCTTATCCATGAATGGCAATGGCTGCTGCTTAATCAGGCCAGCGTTCATTGCGTTGTTTGAGTGCTTCCCAAAGTAGTTAGTGGTGTTTGACCCAGTGTTATGGGTGAAACCCTAAACTGTGGCCTACTGGTTGATTAGAGAAGAATAAGGACTAAAGAAAATGGAAATGTGGCCAGTGTCCCTTTTAGACTTGAGTTTTTATACAATCCAGTAGTTTGTTGTTTAAAATCGCTAAACTTTTAAGTGGCTTCACCTTACCCAGTACAGCCACTTTATCAGCATAACAGGCTATCCCTGGGGTGTGTCAGTTAAAAGGATTGTGGTGCATTCCTCAGGTGCCATAGGATCTACACTAAAGCATGGTAGAAAAATTATAATTCCCTGGCTGCTGGCTGGTTCGTTGTTCTTCCTTAAACCTCTTATTACTACACAATCTAACTGCAGCCCCGGCATCTACACGGCAGTTTTTAGGACCATAGTCTATCAGGATAATCTCCTGAATTTATTCTACCATGATTTGGTCATACAGAGAAGGAACCAAACTGCTTTAACCATGAACTTTACAGGGCTGCACCATCAACAAAACGCAGTTTGGTCCCATGCCACCCATACAGCTAGTAACAAACCCATCCTCTAACACAATAAAAATGTCTGTATAGCCAGGCCCTTACTCATTATGCAGTACAATGCAGTCAGGGGGCAGCAGACAGGCCTGTTGTTTGTACACTGAAATGGCTGACTCCACCCCTAATCGCCTACCTCGTCATGGAGATTCTAGTGGCTTATTGGAGCTGTTTTCCGGTCACCAATTGAACATGGAATAAACATTGATCTCTATCCCCTAGTCTGAAGGGTAGCCTGTTCCTTCCCCACAAGGTGTACAGTACATGTTGTTCTGGCTGCACACATGTCCTGGTGAGGAAATACAGTCATACTGCCAAGTCCTCTCAATATTGTAAAATTCCCAAACCCAGTCTGTCTGAAAATAGACCATGGCTGTGAGCAAATTTCCTGTTTTTTCAACAGCTCTCTGATGTGTGTGTGTTGGTGTATGAATGAAGTTGTAGATTTTTTTTTTAAGTATCAAGAAGGCGCATGTGTATATACTCGAACAAGAATATTATGAATGAGCCTCTTCAGAGAAGAACACTGATGAAAAGGACACTGTTAGTACAAATGACCACAGAAATATGAGAAAATACTCTGAAAGGAAAACACAGAGGGAGCTGGGTCCCATTTCCTATTGACCAGTATTATTTTCTTTTTACGTTGCTGGTAAATAGGAAAGATTTTCCAGTTTTAGCAGAACACTGAAATAGGTAGTGTTTGTCTTGGGTGAATGTTCTTCTTAATGTGAACTTGAGTGATGGTAAAATCTGCTGTCAGTGAAGCACTTGTATCTCATCAGGGCCGGCTTTATTAACTGCGGTGCCCGATTCAAATACTCCGCGGTGGTCTGGGGCTTTGGCGACACTTCGGTGGCAGGGGGTCCACTCCGGGTCTTCCATAGCACCAAAGGACCCCCCGCCACCGAACTACCGCCGAAGACCCCCAGAGCGGACCGCCGCCGGGTGAGTTTAAAAAAAAAAATTAAAAAGGCGCGGGGCCCTGGCACGATTGTGACGTCCCTATCTTTATTCTACACGTGAGTGCGCATGCACGCCATGTACCTGAGCCCGAAAGTTTCTCCAAGCAGTGTCCGTTGACTCGTACATGCGTGGTATCTCCCCTCGTGCTCCCAACTGAGGGCATAAGGGGCGGTACAGGTCGACACCTCTCCAGTTCCCTCTTACTGTAATCAAGTCTGAAGCAGAGGGGAAGGAGAGCACGTGGTGGAATACAGATAGGGACCACACATCTCGAAGAACCTCCAGTCACAGTAAGTAATCTCCTCTTCTTCTTTGAATGCTGGTGCCTATGTGAATTCCACATATGTGTGATTGGTGTGGAGGTGGGTGTGAGAAGGCTGGTGGCAGAGCTGTTTGTAATACAGCCCTTCTTATTCCTGCATCTGCAGCTGTTGCTTGAGTCAGGGCATACTGTGCAGTAAATGTGTGGAAAGATCGCCAAATGTCCTGCAATGGGACATCCGATAAGGATGCCGTGGAGGTTGCTTGTGCTCCTGTGGAGTGAGCTGGAACACTCCCAGCAGGGGGATGTTTGCTATCCTGTAGCATTCTAATATGCATCCTGAGATTTGCATAGAAATGCTCTGTGAGGATATGGATTGGCCTCTTGATTTTTCTGCTATGGTGACAAAGAGACTCAGAGACTTTGTAATGGGCTTGCTTCTCTGCAGGTAGAATGCCAGGGTGTATCTGATGTCAAGGTAGTGCAGTTTCTTGTCCTCAGGAGAGGCATGAGGTTTTTGAAAAAATACAGGTAAGGGAATTAATTAGTTGATATGGAATTTGGACACAATCTTGGGGAGGAAAAAGGAGGGTCTGTCATCATGGCCACTAGCTCTCTGACCCTTCTGGCCAAAGTGATGACTACCAAGAATTCCACTTTCATGGAGAGGTGGGTCATGGCACAGGTTGCCAGAGGCTCAAAGGGTGGCCCTGGGAGAGTTGACAGGACAAGGTTAAGGTCCCACTGGGGCATGGTTTGATGACTGCAGGGAAGGTTCAGCTCAAGTCTTTCATAAAGCATACTGTTGTAGGGTGCGTGAAGATAGAGTGTCTCTCCACAGGGGGAAGGAAAGTGCTAATCACTGCTAATGTACATACTGCGAGCTAAGGGCTAAACCTGATGTTTTCAGGGTAAGGAGATAGTCGAGGATAACTGGCATGCCCACTGTGGCGAGAGGGAATGGTGGTGGCGGCGCACCCAAACTGAGAAGCGGCACCATTTAGACCAGTAGCATGTTCTGGTTGACTCTTTCTTGCTTTGGTTAAGGCTCTCCTGGCCGAGCATGAGTTTGCTAGGTCCGACACCTATCCAAACACCAGGCTTGGGAGGTGGAGTGAGCTTGGGCTCGGGTATCTGAGCCTGTCGTGGTCTTATGTCAGGAGATCTGGCAATAGGCAAATCCTGATGGGTGGGGGTGTGGACAGTTTTAGATCAGTGAACCAGAACTGGGCCAATAGGATGCTAGAAGGATGATGGTAGCTGCGTCTCTGTGAATCTTCTGGAGAACTTGTGGTATGAGGGGAATAACGGGGAAGGCGTATTGGAGGTCACCCATCCAGGGAAGCAGGAAAGCATCGTCCTGTGAGTCACTGCCTATAGCCCCCCTGGAGCAGTACATGGGAAACTTTCTGTTAGTCTGGGATGCAAAGAGAGGAGTACCCCACTGTGCAAAGATGTTGGTCAGAACTGTATAGTGTATTTCCCATTTGTGGTGTATGTAGAGACGTCTGCTTAGTCTGTCTGCTAGGGAGTTCTGAACACCCGGGAGGTATGTGGCCTATATGGTAACCTGATTTGTGACACACCAGCTACACAGCCTGACTGCCTCCAGGCAGGAGGAGATAAGATCTCACTCCTCCCTGTTTGTTTATATAGACCACCGCAGTGATATTTTTCGATAGGATTTTAACATGGAGGGAATATATGAGGGGAAGGAAGGCCTTGCAGGCTAGGTGGACTGTTCTGAGTTCCAGCAAGTTTATATGCAGCTTGGCTTCCTGTGATATCCCCCTACCTTGGGCTGCATGGCAGTCCAGATAAGCACCCCATCCTGTCAGGGAGGCATCCATCATGATGGTGGCCCTTGTTATGGGAGGGCCGAAGGGGGTCCCCACCATGATCTTGGTCAGTCTGGACCACCAAGCAAGAGAGGTGAGAGCTCCTGAGGGAATGGTGGAGTCAATGAGGTCCCTAGTCAGCCAGTAGGTTGAGTGGAGCCAGGCTTATAGGTACTGCAAGTGAAGCCTGGCAAAGGTGTCACATAGGTGCATGCAGCTATATGGCTCAATAGGGAGAGGCATTAATAATAATTAATATATGGAGATATACCTATCTCATACAACTGGAAGGGACCTGAAAGGTCATTGAGTCCAGCCCCCTGCCTTCACTCGCAGGACCAAGTACTGATTTTGCCCCAGATCCCTAAGTGGCCCCCTGCAAGGACTGAACTCACAACTCTGGGTTTAGCAGGCCAATGTTCAAACCACTGAGCTATCCCTCCCCGATGCACCATTGTGCAGGGATTGTGGGTAATGCAAATGATCAGGCTGCTCATTGCATAAAATTTGTCTGTAGGAAGGAACGTTTGTGCCAAGACCGAGTCCAGCCTTGCTCCTATGAAATGTAACATCTGTGTGGGTGACAAAACAGACTTGTCTTCGTTTATGCAGATCCCTAAAGAGGCAAGGAGGCATCAAAGAGTCTCTGTTGCAAAGACAATTTCTTGTCGGGAATGTCCCACCAGAAGCCAGTCATCTAGGTATGGGAACATCATATATCCCAGGTGACACATCTGGGCCACTACTACTGAGAACACTTTCATGAAGACCCTTGGTGCTGTCACAAGACCAAATGGGAGGTTGCAAAACTAGTGGCATTGCTGTCCAATCCTGAATCATAGGAATTTCTTGTGTGATGGGTGAATGTCCACATAGAAATGAGTCCTTCATGTTGAGAGCTGTGAACCACAGCCCTGTAAGGGTCCCCCTGTCGGGTGAGGGGTCGCTCTTCGCCCGCTGGGCACCTGGGGACCAGGCTGCCCCACTACACACGGGTAGTACAGTCCAGGAGCCCACAAAGCCCAAGCCCTAGCTCAGGGCGGGCAACAAACACAGGTGCAGGGCTTAGACCCTCAGGCAGGGCTGAGGAGCAGTTCAAGTCTATAAAGCCCACTCAGGCCAAGGGGAGGGGGGAGTCTGCCACCCAAGGAGTGGGGCGGCAGGGGGGGACGCAGGCCCTCCCACTCCACTGCGTCCCAACCCATGGCCCTAGCAGCGCAAAGACTCTCTGCTGTCAGTGGGGATCCAGGCCGCAACACACTGACATGGGTTCGGGTGTGTCTGCAGCCTGACTGGGGTCGGCTACCCCCAGGCTACTTCCAGTTCCCCCCTCCTCGGATACCTGAGTCGTCGTGGCTTCAGCAGGGGGGTCGACCACCATCGGCTCCTCGGGGTACGGGTGCACGGGTGGGTGCAGCGGATCCTCGGGGTTGGTGGCCATGGTCCGGTTCGACTCCTCCTCTGGGTAGCGGGAGCGGGGTAGGCTTGGCCAGTCCTCCTCTGGGTAGCGGGCGAGGGGGAGGCTGGGTCGGCTGCTGCCTTCTGCGGCCTCCCCAGCGGGAGCTCGGTCGTGGACGTCCGGCCTCGCTGACCGTCGGCCCCTCACTGAGCCCGGAGAGCCCGCCTTTATACTTCCGGGTCGGGGCTTGACCCTTTCCGGGGTGGGCCCAGAACCCCGTGGCTCCGCCCAGTCTGGCCTCCGGCTGGGCTCATCGCCCTCTGGGGTCCCTGTGGGCCAGGCCACCTCACTACACCCTCGCCCCCCCCCACGCAAGTCTGGCTCCTGTGCGGCAGGGCCGGACCCGTCCATGCCTCCCAGCCGGGAAAGAAAGTCCGCATTTGCATGTTCTTTCCCGGCCCGATGGAGGACCGTAAAGGCGTAAGGCTGTAGCGCTAGGTACCGCCTCTGCAGTCACATGTTGTGGTCTTTCATTCGGGCCAACCACTGGTGCGCGGCGTGGTCTGTGACCAGCGTGAAAGGGGCTCCGAGGAGATAATACCGTAAGGCGTCACACGTCCATTTTATAGCGAGGGCCTCTTTCTCCACCACCGCGTAGTTCTTCTCCCTGGGGAACAGCTTCCTGCTGATATAGATGACCGGGTGTTCGGCCCCATCGATTTCTTGAGAGAGGACCACGCCGAGTCCCGCCTCCGAGGCGTCCGTCTGGAGGATGAAGGCCCGGTCAAAATCAGGGCTGCGGAGGACGGGTTCGCGGCAGAGGCTTGCCTTGAGGGTCTGGAATGCTGCGTCACACTCTTGGGTCCACCGTATCTGTCGTGGGCTGTCCTTGGCCAGTAATCCCGTCAAGGGGGCCGTGATGGTCGCGAACTGAGGGATGAGCCGCCGATAATAGCCGGCCAGCCCCAGGAACTGGCGTACCTGGCGCTTCGTAGTTGGCGGGGGGTAGGTTGCAATAGCCTGAACCTTCCCCACGAGGGGTTTTACCAGCCCATTCCCGATGGTATACCCCAGATAGGTTGTTTCTTGCCACCCAATACGGCACTTCTTTGGGTTGGCGGTCAACCTGGCAGCCCGCAGGGACCTGAGGACCGCGGCTACCCGGTTGAGGTGGTCCTCCCAGTGACGGCTATAAACGACCACGTCGTCCAGGTATGTGGCAGCGTAGTCCTGATGGGGCTGGAGGAGGTGGTCCATCAGCTGCTGAAACGTAGCCGGGGCCCCATGGAGGCCGAAGGGCATTCGAGTGAACTGATACAGGCCCGTAGGGGTGGCGAAGGCGGTCTTCTCCCTGGAGGCCGGTTCGAGGGGGATCTGCCAATACCCCTTGCTCAGATCAAGAGTAGTGATGTACCAGGCCTCTCCCAACCGGCCGAGCAACTCATCTACTCGGGGCATCGGGTATGCGTCGAATTTCGAGATAGTGTTGATGCATCTGACGACGATGCAAAACTGTCTGCTGCCATCCGGTTTGGGTACTAGGACTATTGGGCTGCGCCATTCACTCTGTGCTGCTTCGATGACCCCTAAGTCCAGCATGGCCCGTACCTCTTCGTTGACAGCCTGCCGCATGTGGTAGGGCAAAGGCCGGGTGGCCCCTCGGACCACCATACCCAGCTCTGTCTGAATAGTGTGCTGGACGAGGGTGGTACACCCCGGATGGGTTGTGAAGGTGCGGGGGAATGCCAATAGGAGAGACTGGATCTGTTTGAGTTGTTCCACCGTCAGAGTTGGTCCGAGCTGGGGGCCTTTGGGGTCCACTGGCTCTGTCACCTGGGGCCCCAGCTCAGGATCCGGCGGGTAGGGGTTAATTAACAGCCCCTCTCGCTCTCGCCACGGTTTCAGAAGGTTCACGTGGTAGCGCTGTTTCTTTTTACGCCGATTGGGCTGGTCCACTGGCTCTGTCACCTGGGGCCCCAGCTCAGGATCCGGCGGGTAGGGGTTAATTAACAGCCCCTCTCGCTCTCGCCACGGTTTCAGAAGGTTCACGTGGTAGCGCTGTTTCTTTTTACGCCGATCGGGCTGGTAGATCTTGTACGTGACAGGCCCGACCTGCCGGATCACCTCGTACGGTCCTTGCCACCGGGCCAGGATCTTTGACTCGCTAGACGGGAGGAGGAGTAGAACCCGGTCCCCGGGTTGGAAATCGCGAGTCTGCGCCCCGCGATTGTAGGCCTGCGCCTGAAACTCCTGGGCGTCTTTCAAATTCTCATGGGCCAGGGCCCCTGCCTGTGCCAGGCGCTCCTGAAGCTGCAGTACGTATTTCAAGAGGCCCTGGGCAGGGGACGGGGCTTGCTCCCATGTCTCTCGCATCAGGTCCAGGAGGCCTCGGGGTCGTCGGCCATATAGTAACTCAAAGGGGGAGAATTTTGTGGAAGACTGCGGGACCTACCAGATTGCCAGGAGCAGTGGTGGCAGTAGCTGGTCCCAGCGTCGGAGGTCGTCTGGGGGAAACTTCCGTAGCATGCTCTTAAGGGTCCAATTAAAGCGTTCGACCAGCCCATCGGTCTGAGGATGGTAAACGGACGTACGCAGCTGCTTAATCCCCAAGATTTCACACACCTGCCGTAACAGCCGAGCGGTGAAGTTGGTGCCCTGGTCCCTAAGAATTTCTCGGGGCAAACTGACGCGGGCAAAGATTTTCACGAGCTCGCCAGCGATGCTACGGGCCGTGATAGTCCGGAGGGGTATGGCCTCGGGAAACCGGGTAGCGTAGTCCAGCAGGACCAGAATATACTGGAAGCCAGCCGTGCTTTTGGGGAGCAGGCCCACCAGGTCCATAGCCACCCGCTCGAAGGGGGTCTTGATTAATGGCATGGGAACCCAAGGCGTCCTAGGGGTCTGGGCCGGCGCAGCCAACTGGCAGTCGGGGCAGGACTGGCAGTAAGTCCGCACCTCCTGATGTACACCGGGCCAAAAGAAGCGTGTTAGAATCCGGGACAACATCTTTTCATGGCCGAGGTGTCCAGCCGTCGGGACGTCATGGGCTAGCTTCATGACGGCTCGTCGATGACACTGAGGAACGAGGAGCTGGGTCTGAAGCTCCCCTGTCCGGGGGTCCTTCTCGACCCGGTACAGGTGTTCCTGCCGTAACTCGAAGTGGGGCCATTGGGTGGCCTGGTGAGAATCTATGACGGCGCCGTCGACGACGGCCACCTGTTCATACGCCCGCTTGAGACTGGGGTCAGCCCGCTGGTTGCGGCAGAAGTCCGTCTGAAGCGGGGGGGCCCTCCAATGTCTCTGAGGGGGAGTCCCCTGACTCATCCAGCTGCTCGGGGGGGTCAGACAGTTCTTCCTGGCCTGCTCCGGCCTCCGGGGGTTCTCCCCCCCAGGCCGGAGTGATCCTCGGGCGTTCCCCAGTGCGGCAGTGGAGGACTTCCGAAAACTCAGGCCAGTCACAGCCCAGGATCACCGGGTACGCCAGGCGCGGTGCAAGGCCCACTACCATCAGTCGGGTGACTCCTTCTACCGTTAGCTGGGCCTGAGCACTGGGGTACGGCCGAATATCCCCGTGGATGCACTGCAGCCTGATCGTCCCCAGGTGGGGGTTGGCCTGGGGCCCCAAGCCCTGGCGGACCAGCGTCTGATGAGAGCCACCATTGGGGACCCCTCCAGGACCATGGGCACCGTGATTTTAGCGGCAGGGGGACGTCGGGCGCGGCCTTCCCCGGAGTAAACCTGGCCGAAGTGGCACTCCATCGTCAGGCAGTCCTGGCATAGGTGTCCATACTCCCCGCAGGAGAAGCAGGGTCCCAGATCAGCTCGACCTGGCTGGGGACGTATTCCTGCGGCCCTCTCGGGAGAGCCCCAGGCAGCCCCCTGCCTTACGGGGGGCGAGGTGGGTGCTGGTCGCCCCGCAGCCTCCGTGGGTCGGCCTCGGGCTCCCGGGGGGGCCCTCGAGAGTCCGTCTGGGGCAGGGGGGCCTCCTCTCGGGGTTGGGGCGACCCACCCCGGGGTTGGCGACTCGAGGGGTCGGGGCCACGGCCCGAGGGGTCGGGGCCACGGACGCCTCCACCGCCAGAAAGTTCTCCATTAAGGTGACGGCAGCCGCCAGCGTCGAGGGCCAATGACGGAGGACCCAGGCTCTTCCCCGTGGCGGGAGTATATGGAGGAATTGTTCCAATACGATTTGCTCCATGAGTTCCTCCGGCTTTCGGGTCTCGGGCCGCAGCCACCGCTTACACGTCTCTCTTAGTTCCTGGGCCACCATCCGGGGCCGGGCCCCGGTGGGGTAAGTCAGGCCCCTAAACCGCTGGCGGAAGGTCTCCGGGCTCACGTCCAGGGCGTCCAGAATTGCCGCCTTTACTTGGTGGTAATCTTGGGCGGCATCCGTAGACAGGCCCCGATAGACTGTCTGGGTGGTCCTCGTCAAGTACGGGGCCAAGCGGGAAGCCCACTGGTGCGGGGCCCACCCCACGACGACGGCGACCCGCTCAAACGTCACCAGGAAGGCTTCCGGGTCGTCACTGGGACTCATCTTGGTCAGCCGGATTGGTGGGTTCGGTCGCGGTGCCCCCTCGGAGCCCCCCGGCTGGGTCTCCACGGGCCGGGGCAGTGCCACGGCAAGCTTTTGGAGGCATTCTCTCTGGAAATCCTGATGCTGCGTGGCCAGATCTTGCACCAACTGGTGCTGCTGAGCTCCTAGCTGTTCAACCAGTTGTTGCTGTTGCTGGTGCTGGGCGGCTTGCTGCTCTTGCTTTTGCTGGAGCTGGGCCGCCTGCTGGTGCTCCTGGCTTTCGGACAGGAAGGCGAAGAGCTGAGACAGATCCATGTCTCGGGGGGGGGGTCGCTCCCGCCCAGATCCCCTCTCAGAGGGGTCGAGGGCCCGCGCCCACATATCTGGGCAAAGGATCCCTGGTCAGGTGCCACGTGTAAGCGTCCCCCTGTCGGGTGAGGGGTCGCTCTTCGCCCGCTGGGCGCCTGGGGACCAGGCCGCCCCACTACACACGGGTAGTACAGTCCAGGAGCCCACAAAGCCCAAGCCCTAGCTCAGGGTGGGTGACAAACACAGGTGCAGGGCTCAGCCCCTCAGGCAGGGCTGAGCAGCAGTTCAAGTCTATAAAGCCCACTCAGGCCAAGGGGAGGGGGGAGTCTGCCACCCAAGGAGTGGGTGGCAGGGGGGACGCAGGCCCTCCCACTCCACTGCATCCCAGCCCGTGGCCCTAGCAGCGCAAAGACTCGCTGCTGTCAGTGGGGATCCAGGCCGCAACACACTGACATGGATTCGGGTGTGTCTGCAGCCTGACTGGGGTCGGCTACCCCCAGGCTACTTCCAGTTCCCCCCTCCTCGGATACCTGAGTCGTCATGGCTTCGGCAGGGGGGTCGACCACCATCGGCTCCTCGGGGTACGGGTGCACAGGTGGGTGCAGCGGATCCTCGGGGTTGGTGGCCACGGTCCGGCTCGACGACTCCTCGGGGTATCGGGAGCGGGGCAGGCTTGGCCAGTCCTCCTCTGGGTAGCGGGCGAGGGGGAGGCTGGGTCGGCTGCTGCCTTCTGTCGTGACCGCCGGCCCCTCACTGAGCCTGGAGGGCCCGCCTTTATACTTCCAGGTCGGGGCTTGACCCTTTCTGGGGCGGGCCCGGAACCCCGTGGCTCCGCCCAGTCCGGCCTCCGGCTGGGCTCTTCGCCCTCTGGGGCCCCCGTGGGCCAGGCCACCTCACTACAAGCCCCTTCTGGAGGGCAGGGATTATTGATGCCACTGTAATCATCCTGAATTTCAGCTTCCTGATGAAAATATTGAGCTGTCGAAGGTCCAGGATGGGTCTATGCCCTCCACCTTCCTTGGGGTCAAGGAAATATGGGGAGAAGAACCCTCTTCTCTGGTATTGGAGCAGGTTGCTCTCTATTGCTCCGTGGTGGAGTAAGGAGTCTGCCTCGTGTTGAATGATCAATTGGTGGGAAGGGTTCTCCAGGGGAGCCGCGTGGGAGGCTTGTGAGGAGGGAGGGAAAGGAACTCCATGGAGTATCCATGATGGATAATCTCCAGAACTAAACCATCCATGGTGATCTTGTTCCAAATGTGGGCGAAGGTGAGTCTCCCCAAAGATGATGGGTGGCAAAGTGGGCAGCATTGATGGTGGTGCATGGGTCTTGACCCGTATGTCAAAAATGGCCTTTGGCCCATGGTTGGGAGTAAGTGGATGATGTGGTAGTGGTTGGGGCTGGGATCTCGGTCACTTCAAAAAGATTCAGGTGGATGTTGGTAGTCGAAGAGACAGGAGGAAGGTGGCTGTGGTCTGAAGGGCTGGTTTTGATGTTTTCTCCTGAGGCTGGAATGTAGGTCCCCAGGGACCTCAGAGTGGATCCTGAGTCCTTCAGGGAATGCAGAGACTCATCCGTCTTTTCACTGAAAAGATTGATGTAGTCGAAAGGAAGGTCCTGTATAGTATTTTGGACCTGCCTTGGGAAGCGCAATGATTGGAGCTAACAGTCTGTACACATTATCAGCCCTGTGGCCAAGGCCTGGGATGCAGTATCAACCACAGCCACTGCGGCCCAGAGAGCTGTCTTTGCCACTAGCCTCTCCTCATCCACCATGGACCGGAACTGGGCCTGATCTTCCACAGAGAGTTTGTCTTTGAACTCTGCCAGCCTGGTATAAGTATTAGTCATATTTAGCCAACCTGGTAGTTGGCTATACGAAACTGAAGGCCTGAGGAGGAGGAGACAATCCTGCCCAGCCTCTTCGACCCTTTATCTGGCACCGGATTTCTGCAGGTACTGCCAAGCCCTTTCCACAGCTGCGTGCACTACCAGTGAATTAGGGGTAGGGTGTGTAAATTGGAAATCAGCTCCTTTGGCCAGCACAAAATAACATCTCTTGGCTCACTCTGGGGTGGGGACACATGATGCTGGTGTGTGCCAGACAATTCTGGCTGGTTCCAGTATGGCCTGTTTTAGGAAGGGCCACCATGGATGGTCCCTGTGGCTGTAAGATGTCCAGGAGACAGTGCTGGGGGTCCTGGACCAACTCCAGTGGGATTTGCAAGTCAGTCATCACCCATTGGAGCAGATCTTGATATTGTTGGTGGTCATCTGGCGGAGAGGGTGGCAATGGGATGACAGTGTCATCTGGTGATGAGGAGGCTCCAGTCAGAACTGGTGGTACCAGCTCATCATCATCCTCCTCATACACCAACAGAACCAGCAGACAAAAGGAGGAAGAGCAGTAGGACTCCTGCGATGGTGCTGGATGTCTGCTATAAGGGTCTCTGGGGCCCCGGTATGGTCAGAGGGGAGATCTATTTCTCCCCTTGGGAAGTGATACCAGGAGTCCCAGCCTGGGGATGGGGTCATAGCCAGGTGGAGAGGGTTACCGAGGCTCTGAGCTCCTGAACCAGGCTGGAGACATTGGTGGGACTATCTTCTCTAAGCCTGAGGATGGTGCTGTTGGTTCCCGGAGGCCCCCTCTGATGGATAGATAAGGGGAGTCTCTCCTGAAACTGTAGCAGTGGTTCCTCCTCTGGGGTAGGAACCTCCCTGAGAACCATTGGGTCCGACAGAAGTGGAAACTGTGGATAGGGGAGGAAGACCTCCTTCAGTGTCAGAAAAGTCTCCATACGGGCTGGAGTCTGCAGGGTTCCCATCGAGACATGGAAGGAACCCCGTTCGACTGCCATAGCTAGCTGGTCTCCATATTGCCAAAGCGGTACCTGTGGTAGATCTGGACTGTGGATGGGATTGGCCTGTTTGTGTGCCCTGGTAGCATGGTCACTGTCTGATTCCTCTTCTTCACCTTCCCTTCCAGTTGGGGGAGCCTTTGGCATCAGTTCCATGGTATCCATACATGACATTTCACCCAACCTGACACAGCTTGGGAGGGAATGTGCTTCTTGTGGGCAGTCCACTGTGGGGATCTGCCCTCATGCTCATGAGAATGTTTCTTACTCTCATGGGGAGCCCTGTGTTCTTAGTCCTTGGGCTTTGGGACAGTGGCTGCGCTCCATGGCTCATGCTTGGAGGGGCACTGCTGGCCAGCTGAGGCCTATGTACAAGGGGTCTTCCTGACCAGGATCAGAGCAGGGCCTCATCAGGTGCTCCCTCAGCCTGAGCTCTCAGGCTTCTCTGGTTCTGGATGGGAAGGACTTGCAGATGATGCACTTCACAGAGATGTGCACCTCACCCAGACAGAAGAGGCCCCATTGATGTTCGTCACTAATGGAAAAGGAGTGAGAGCAGGAGACACAGCTCTTGAAGCCTGGGACCCTGGGCATGGTCCCTGGGGTAAAGAGGGTTTCCCCCCAACTGGAGGTGGGGGATATTCTTACACTATACTAGACTATGTATACAACAAAGATATCTAAATAGCAAATATATACTATTAGAGATTAGAAGAGCGAAGGAGGACAGGTTTCCACTCAGACTATGTGGCAGTGAGAGGGAACTGGAGAGATGTCAACTCACACCGCCCCTTCTAAACTTGGTTGGGAGCATGGGGGAGATACTGCCCATGTGTGGGTCAATGAACACTGCTTGGAAAAACTTCCAGCTTCAGGCACATAGCACATATGGTACCCATGTGTAGAGTACACATAGGGACCAGCACTGGAAGATGAAGCTTCAGTTATCACTAATGTTACCACTTTGTTCTTTTTTTTTTACTGTAGGCTTTAACACTGAGGATATTCTTCTGGCAACTGAGGGGTGGATCTCAAATGTTCAGAATCTCTTCAGTCTAACACAGGACTGGAGATTGTATGGAGGCAAATTCTTCTCATGTGATTTGTTACTTCCATTCTCAGTCAGAATCTGGGAGAGGAGAACTGCACACACACAGAAACAATGGGGGGAAGAGGGAGGAAAGCTAATTGATTTTTTTCTAATGTTAGAAAAAGTTCAGCTTGGGTTCATGACTGTGACACCTGGGTGAAGGTTCAGGAACTGAGAGGAAGGAACTCCAATTCTATTTAAACTAAACTGGCTCTACTGTGCCTCACTAGAGGCTGTTCTCCAGCAAGTCAGATTCCAAATTATTCTTGAATTGAATTTTGAAGATACAGGCTAGTGAATATTGTCACTCTAGTTAGCTTTGTATTGATCTATATCTTAATCATCTCATCTCTCTAGATGTGTCCCTACAAAGTGCCAAGCACCTTCTTGGAAGTGTTGGGCACCCTCCTCCCCCGTTGGCTTCTGCTCAGCAGAGGAGCTGGCTCAGCTACAGGTATCCAGGGCTGCCCGTGGAGGGGTAAGTGGGGCAATTTGCCCTACACCCCGGGCCCCGCAGGGGCCCCCATGAGAGTTCTTTGGAGGCCCTGGAGTGGGGTCCTTCACTTGCTCCGGAGGCCCTGGAAAACTCTCATGGGGCCCTGGCCCCTGGAGCTTCTTCCACTTCGGGTCTTCGGTGGCAGGGGGTCCTTCTGCCCCGGGGTGGAAGGACCCCCTGCCGCCGAATTACTGCCGAAGTGGGACCCACCGCCGAAGTGCCGGGTCTTCAGCGGTAATTCGGCGGCGGGGGGCCCCCGCTGTGGGTCTTCGGGGCACTTCGGCGGTGGGTCCTGGAGCAGAAGGACCCCCCCCGCTGCCGAATTACTGCTGAAGCGGGGGCCCCCCGCCGTCAAAGACCCCAGGCCCTCTGAATGCTCTGGGCAGGTATCTGGCTGGAACTCGCATGTAACCTAGTGCCATCAGATCCACTAGAAATGTCAGGGCTACTCTTTCATTTTAAAAAAGCAATGGCCTGTTTTTCGAAGTTGCTAGTACCTGTGGCCTGCAGTGACTTCAGATGACATTGTGAGTGCTCAGCACTTCTGAAAATCAGGCCCTAAGTTTCTTGCTCCTTTCCTTGCAACTATAGCCTTCAAACTAGAAAACAAATTGAAAACAATGGCCAAGGATGCCTTGATTTTGGGGAGGACCCCAGATCAGTTTGCAGCTGTGACAGAATATACCCCTCAATAGTTACACTCAACACACACTTTTTAAATAATCTTTGTACATAGTATGCCTAGTAAGGTATAATTTGCCGGTCAGTATCGACCTGGTAAAATATGAGTGTCAATATTGTATGTGATGTTATCAGATTCCTCTATATGATATTAACACATGTTCCAAACCCCACAGCCCGACCCAGGCAGAAGTCAGGTCTGTCCTAAACAAAGGAAGGAATGTATGCTTTTCTTAATTTGCATTTAAGCAGTACAGAGAGACATCATTATTACTGGGGGGAGGGATAGCTCAGTGGTTTGAGCATTGGCTTGCTAAACCTAGGGTTGTGAGTTCAGCCCTTGAGGGGGCAATTTGGGGCAAAAATCTGTCTGGGGTTGGTCCTGCTTTGAGCAGGGGGTTGGACTAGATGACCTTCCAACCCTGATATTCTATGATGAGGGAGGGAAAACAAAGGAAGTTCAAACAGGTGTGGGGGAAAAAAAACCCAACAGAGAACATCCTTCCACATAGACTCTTTGTCTCCTGGGTTTCAGCTGAAAATGTTTTTCAAGAAGAGGACTGAAACTATAAAAATGAGGGACAAACACTCTAAGGCACACCCCCTCTCTCTCCCTGACCACCTCATTCTCTGCGCTTGAGAAGACAAAATGAAAGAGCCATTGGACTCTGGGGGAGGGCTCCTGGCCTGAAAATTTGGTCAGTAATCTGCTGGAGCATGTGGTGAGAAAGTTTGCTTTGCAACTAAGATAGTTTCTTAAGTAGATACTAGTAAGTGTTTTATCTTTATTTTTCTTGTAACCATTTCTGACTGTTATGCCTCATTACTTATACTCACTTAAAATCTCTCTCTTTGTAGTTAATAAACTTGTGCTACTGTTTTATCTAATCCAGTGTGTTTAAGTTGAAGTGTCTGGGCAACTCCGTTTAAAGCAATAAACTGGCATATTATTCCCTTAAAGGAATAAATGACTTAATATATTTGTACTGTCCAGAAGCGTGCAGGGCAGTACAGGTCATACATTTCTGGGGGAAGATCTGGGACTGGAGTTCCGTTGGGGTCACCCTGCGGTATAACCCAGGCTGGCGAGATACAGTATAGCTGGCAGGGGCAGCTCTAGATATTTTGCCGCCCCAAGCACGGCAGGCAGGCTGCCTTCGGCGGCTTGCCTGTGGGAGGTCCCCAGTCCCGCGGATTCAGCGGAACGCCTGCAGGAGGTCCGCCGAAGCTGCGGGACCAGCGGACCCTCCGCAGGCATGCCACCAAAGGCAACCTGCCTGCTGCCCTCGCAGAGACCAGCAGAGCGCCCCCCCCCCCCGTGGCTTGCCACCTCAGGCACGCGCTTGGCGTGCTGGTGCCTGGAGCTGCCCCTGATAGTTGGCAGACTGCGGTTACACACAGACATTCAGGGTGTGGCTTGCGTGCTGGAAGGCTGTTTGTGAGTGCCCCAGGTGGGAGCTACTACAGCAAGGCACTGTAAGACACCCAAGGTCACATGGCAGGGGTAACACATTCCCTGACTAGTCTGGTTTGTGCCCTGGTATGTCACAGCAGCTGTGGCAGTGCGGGCCCCAAAGTTTGGCTTTCAGAAGGGTCACTGTGAGAGCTAATTAATGAACCTTGAGACAAAAGATACTATAAGAAGGCTCAGCTTTGTTCCAGATATTTGCCTGTTCTCTTATTTTCTCTTTTCTGTAGTTTGATATGACTTCCCCATTATGCTGTCACTCTCACTCCATTTAATTCTCTGATTGGTATTTTTATTGTTTTGGAAAAAATGGCCTCATTTCAAAGTAGCTCTTTGATTGCTGTTGCATTCTTAACATCCTTGAGCTCTCCAGTGAGAAGTTTGGAGGGGAATAAGACTGACACTCCTCTACCCTCAACTCTTCAAAAGGAGCTCTCAAGCAGGATTGAGCCTCAAACAGGCCTAGGATCTGCTGCTTTGAATTAGGTCCTAGGTCCTTCTCCTCATTTTCACTACTCCTCTTTTTACTCCCTTGCAGCTTAACCTCCCAGTCCCAGGCATCCACAGGGAAACATTTCCAAACCCTGCAATCAGCTGGGAGGTAGGCAATGATGAAGATTCTTGTCACATTTTATAAGATGGGTGCTCTGAGATGCTTCCATCAGCAAGGCCTTCACCCGTTTCAGTTTCTCTCTTCAAAGCCCTTTCTCACACCGGATTGCCTCAGGAAAGCTGGCAGTGTCAGCTGGAAGCCATACCCAGTGAATATTTGTCACTGGTTCAAATCTCATTCAGACGGGTAGTGACCCAACCAGCTCTTGAGTGTTTAATGGCTGCATGAAGTGAGTTGGTACTGGTAGTCCCAATCAAGTGCCTAGTGGACGGGTGTTCACATCATGTCAAAGCTATTGGCATCCTGGGTGCCAGCTTTAGTAAGCACCAAGCCTTAACTACCTTCTCATCCCTAGAAAATTGTCCTTGCAGGCCAGGCTAAGGCAAATTGGTGGGGCAGTGTGTGGAGAATTCACTCTGTTGCTGAAGTGCTTTAATTCTGTGGATAAGTAGAGGACTGCAGTCTCCCTGGTGATCGAAATGCACTTTGAAAAAATCTTACAAGATAGAATAAATAGTACTAGCATCTCAGGGGAGTTTCTGTTTCTTCCCCTTGGTGGTTGACTCTCTCTCTCTCTCTCTCTCTCTCTCTCTCTCTCTCACTGTCTAAGGGAGGCAGCATGATCCTCTGAATAGGGGAGTGGACTGGGAAATGAAAGCTGAGTTCTAGTCCCACCTCTGCCAGTAATTCGCTGGGTGTAACCTCAGACAGGTCACCTCCCTTCCCTGTGCCTGAGTTCCCCCATCTGTAAAATGAAGGATAATAAAATGCACTCACCTTTAAAATGTACCATGATGTACTTCTATTGATAAGAAGTGCCACATTGGTGCTAAATATTTGACTAATACCACACCATATCTCAGTACTAAAATTCAGTTGCCAGCGCATTGTTATGAACAGTGATGACAAATGTGGACTGAAATACTCAGCCTTTTGTCAGCATTCAAATTTTGTGAAGCCCAGTCGCATTCTTCTGTGTTCTGAAAGCCACTGCCGCATCAGTGTCATTTTCTAACGATATTCCCTATTGGCTCCATTGCAGAGGACATACATTTGCCCTCTATGCTGTAATTCATACAGATCTGAGGCAGCCTCATATTGCCCCCCTCATACTGTGAGAGCCTGGGTGAGGCATACAGGTGATCAAACTAGAGGAATGATTGCTCACGAATTTACATCTGTGTGTAACGCCCATGAACTGGCCAACAGACCAAAGCTCGAAACAAAGCAATACCATTCAGCACGCACTAAATAAACAGTGCAACCCTCTTTGATACTTATTAGTGTTTACATAGCACTGCTTTATGTAATTATTATTTCAATTTAAAATCCCAATTTCCTTTCTTTGGACATAATGTCTAAACAGGAAAGAGCTAACCTTCCTGTTTGGAGAATTGCTAGTTTCAGAAGGAATACATTTTTTTCTTACTTGCAGTTTTCAAAGATTTTATTTTTAATACAAATGGAAAAGGCAAACAATAGGCTAGCTGGAAGGAAGGAAAAGACTACCTCTAAAACAAATGGGCTTTGCTATGACTAGATAGTCAAACTTTGCACTATAAAATAACTCATGTCATACCTGCAGTGACTTCTGCATATTGGGACAGGAAAGACTTATTTTTAGCATGCAACACACTAGGCATGTGCAATACAAAAAACAAAGGGATTGTAAGATGGGGAAATGCCCCTTTTGTCAATTTCTGTACAAAGGGAAAGGCTTGACCATGTCCTGGTGCCAGCTCTTAACTTTGGTAAAAGTATGACTTTATGCTATATGTTAAAACTGTGGTGCCTAAGGTGTGCCCACGAAATTTAACGCAGTGTACTTTATGGACTGGTGTTTTTGTGCATCACCGCACAGCTGAGAGGAATCAGAATATCTCCGCTGATATTCCTTAATACTCAACAGCTACAAGTCATTCTGTTTTAGCTCAGTGGGCCCATGTTTGTGGATTAGAATGAGCAGAGTTCTATCCTTGCTGTCAAGTATCAGGGGTAGCCGTGTTAGTCTGTATCCACAAGAACACCGAGGAGTCCGGTGGCACCTTAAAGACTAACAGATTTATTTGGGCATAAGCTTTTGTGGGTAAAAAAAACACTTCTTCAGATGTCCTGTAGGATCACACTAGGGGGCAGCAGAGACACAACTTTGAAAACCCAGCTGTTCAGGGCATCCTTACAAGGGGCAAAACATCTTTTTGTGCAGGTAAGCAAAGCGTTAGTAACTGCATATGCAAACAGCTCTTGTGCACACATGGACAGGCTCTTTTGCACACTCTGAGGTGTGTTTGAATATAGGAGGTGACTGAGGCATTGAGATTTACAAGTCTAGCCCTCTGGAACAGCCATAGTAGACCTGGTAGAGGCCATCAATTGAAAATGGCTCTGCTGAAGGAGACTTAACACTGTTGCTTCTCTTTCGGATTTCTTCTTTCTAATACAGGAACCATGCTTTGCTGTTTTACTTAACATCAAATAAACAGTACGAAACAAAGGTGAGGAGTCTAAACACATTCTGAAAGCGCCCCCCTCCAAATACTCCCTCTTTATTCAATGTACAGGGAGTGTTGTATTGTGAGTCTTGTGATAGTTGGTGTGCTTCTGAAAGCCCCAGCTCCTGGATTTCTGTAATGATGTGAGAATCTCCATTGTCATTTTAAAAAACAGTTGGTTTCAACTTCAAGCCCTCGGGTTGCATAGAAAACCTTGAAAAAATGTAACCTGAATGCAATCTAAAGGCTCAGAAACCAGAAGGTAAATACACCAAGACCAATTAAAAAAAAAACCCTCATGATTTTTAAGCCAGTATCGTGGTTTTCAGAGGCCTGACTCGTGATTTTTGAATGCTTGGGTTGGCAACAATTGCAAACACTTGCTACCAAGCATAGTACCATGAATTATTATTATCCTATTGACCTCAATCCAGTTATTCACCATATTAATGCACTATGCTTGGTAATGTGTGCAGGATCAGGCCCTAAGAAGGTATTGTGTCTCCATTCCTTTTTGCTTGGCACAGAACCCACTCCTGGTTGAGAGAGTCCCATTTAGTGTGACATGGTGTTTTGAGAGCTATGCGTACCCTCCCTGCCTTATAGTGAGCCCCCAGCTTCTGAGTTTGCTCCTTGGAGTTGTTTCTCTCCCACTTGCAGTGCATTTCCCTCCTGTTCCTGCAAATCTCTTACCGCTTTTCTGTGCTTTTCTCTTTGTGCAAAATGGTAAGTATTTTGCCAGATACAGTTCCTGTTTTGATGATTAAACTGGGCTGCATGAATTCACAGTTCCAAAAGGAGAGAGCATGTTAAAGCCACTGTAAAATTATCCAAGTGGCATGAAAAGATGGTGGGAAACGTAATCTGAAACACAGGCACTGGCAGGGAGACTCAGCAGAGCAGTAACGCTGAAAGAAACCCAGTTGTCAGCAAATGAGATGAGTTTGCAATGTGACACAATGGCAAAAAAGGAAATATGGGTCTGAGCAGCAAACATAGAGGTCTCAGAGTGCAGGCAGGGTATTGTCCCTCTTTATGGTCTTGTCTGTGCTTGTATTTTTTCCTATCAGTGGCCTCGCACCAGTGCAGCTCCCCTGGTGGTAGCAATAATAGAAACCATGGTTTAGGCAGAACAAGGAGAATACACTTCTACCCTGATATAACACTGTCCTTGGGAGCCAAAAAATCTTACCGCGTTATAGGTGAAACCGCGTTATATCGAACTTGCTTTGATTCGCTGGAGTGCGCAGCCCCGCCCCCATGGAGAGCTGCTTTACCGCGTTATATCCGAATTCATGTTATATTGGGTCGCATTATATCGGGGTAGCGGTGTACTTCCTAATGGTGGATCTATTAAAATGTGGAACAGTCACCCATGGGAAAGTGGCAGAAACCTCCATCACTTGGGACATTTAAATTGAGATGGGAGAAAATACAGCAGAGGACAGTTCTGTCCCAGCCAAATGATGGACTGTATGACTTTACAGTGATAGGTCTTTGCCATCTCTAGCACCTGGGGGACAAATTCTTTCTGCTGCACCTCAGCAATCCCAGTGACTTCAATGGGGTGGTACCAGTGCATCTGAGAGTATGTGGCCTTGTGATACCATGCACTATACATTATGGATATTGGTGTACGAGGATCCCTGGCTTCACCATGTTATACCTGTACATTATACATATATTTTGCTGATTTCCTTCAATGGCCTCAGAGACTTTGCCTGGCCCTGGGACAGGCCCTGGAGCCAGGACTCCTGGATGCCAATCCCAGCCTTGCTAAAGACTCCTTGAACAACCTTGGGCAAGTCACTTAACCTCTCAGTGTCAATTTATAATACCAGAAAAATACTTCCCCTGGCAAGGATTAATGTTTATAAAGCACTTTGCATGGGGGATGCTCTGAGTTTGTGTAGCATGTCTCTATCTGCCTCCACTTGTAGTTTATGGAGGTGAGTCATTGTCCTCTGAATCTTCTCTGTGCTGCTGCTGCAAATAAATTCAGTGGCTTCCGCCATAACAGTCAGTTTTAGAGGCTGTGTCACACTTTACTACCCTGCTCTGGATGCTCTCCAATGACTTAATGTCTTTCATCAAGCGACGTGAGTAAAACTGATGAGTGTATCTTTAACGAAAGAGCCATAAAATTCTAATAGAGCAGTAATGTTCCTAGCAAGCCTAAAGGGACTCCAGTCAATAGTTGCGGGGGCCCGGCTCAATTTATGGGCTTAATTCATCAAACATAGTCATTCCCCTTTTTTTGCACAGGATGGTTTTGGTGGTTCCTGCTAGAAGAGTAATATAAAGTGTGCATGGACGGCTCTTTCTTGGCAATCCCCCATGTCTTTGGGAGGAGGAGGAGGAGGCTGCATACAGGAGTTGATCAGGGGCCCCTGTGAGGAGACTGATGTGGTCTTCCCTTAGAATCCTCTCATTGTAATGGCTGCAGATCCATCAGCCTGGGAAGCTGTATTTGTTCATAGAGAGACACGAGGGGCTAAAGCCTGCAGTAGTTTGAGTGGATAGGAAATGGGAGTGGTTGGCTTCCAGTGCAGATGGAGGGATGCTGATAGCCCAGAACTCACGTGCAACTTTCTCGTAACAAACTAGCGAGGAAATAAGTATTAGCATGACTGACTGACTCTGAAAAAAGACAGGTTTCAGATGATAGCTCATCTCAATTGATTAGCCTCTGCCTGTTGGTATGCATACTTCCACCTTTTCATGTTCTCTGTATGTATAAATATCTCCTGTCTGTGTGTTCCATTCTATGCATCCGAAGAAGTGAGCTGTAGCTCATGAAAGCTCATGCTGAAATAAATTTGTTAGTCTCTAAGGTGCCACAAGTACTCCTGTTCTTTTTGTGAAAAAAGAGAAACTTTCAAGTAATTGCTTAAAATATCCTGGCATCAGCCACTTCATTTTTGGAACACCCCAAGGTGCAAAGGGAACCCGAAGCACTCAGGGCCACAAAGACTTTGTCAGGAAAACGTTTCTGCTTGGGGTATAGTATACAATTCAAAGGGGGTGGCGGAGGCCAAAGAGAACTGCCCCGTACTGACGTTGGGGAGGTGCAGCACGGAGTTACAGCCCAGGGGAAGGGCAGGGCAAAGGTGGCTGTGCTCTAATTCACAGCACCCTCCTGAGGGCTGCTTATGGAATGCGCCACTGTTTGAAACAGCTCAGAATCTCCAAAGAAGCATGTGCTACAGCTATCCCTCTCCACCCCCAAGCACACCCCTTGCACTGGGGCTTATGAGTGGCCAAAGTAGGGCTGCTTATGCTAGCCCTATGCTATGCCTGTGGTGGAAGAACTTCTCTTCCAGCTCCTAGTAATGCATTTCAGATGCCTATGTGCTGCTGGGGTGGGAGACACCATCTATCCCAAGGGCTTTTATCTTCTCAGGCAGTTCTGAGAAATGTAAAAAGTCTTCTCTTTCTAAAGCCAGAGTGATAAGTAAATCCATGTGCTGCGTATCCACCTCTGACCTGCGGGACGTGCACAGAGATGAGACAGTTGAGAATCTTGCACTTCAGAGAAGCTGAGAAAAGAGGTGGAAAGGCTCTGGTAGGTCCCAGCCATATCATGTCCGCACCTGCCAATTGTTATCTGTATTCCTATTGCACCTAGAAAACTTGATCGGGCCCAGGCCCCCATGGCACAGACCACAAAGACACTTCCTGTCCCAAAGAGCCTCTGATCAGAACAGACAAGATAGGCAGAGGGTGGGCAAAGGGGTAGAACCCACAAGCCTAGTGAATGGTGAGATGGCTGCAACGGGCAGGTGTCTCAAGTGCTGGGATATTCTTATGGAAAAATACTTTTTACAAATACGTAACAGTGGCCTAACTGATGATAGCTTTGAACCAAAATCCAAGCCCCAAATTTGACAGGGTATCGGAACAGAAATCTGAATATGAATTTCTCAGATATCTCTACAATGGGCTGATCCAAATTCCCAGATCCAACCCTTCTACTTACCCACCATCTGTGGGAGTTCACAGACCAGACCTGGATATGAATTTGGTGGTACAGACTCAAACTTGCTCCTAATACTTGAGCTGGAAGTGAAAAGCTGTGGGATAAGGGAGAGAAAGGGGAATAGCCTGAGCGTGTGAGATCACTGTAGTCAAAGTTTGATGTGCGACGTTTCTTGGCATAACGTCTACCTCACAGGGACACCTGTAAATATTTCACTAAAAAAATGGTCAGATGTGTTTAGGACACTGCAAGAACGGTATAACTAACAAAATTAAGTGCAGGCACAGGCTCTGTAGAAAGTACAAAGGGTTTTGGGATGGGCAGAGCAGCAAGCTCCTTTTCAAGTCTTTTTATATGCCACATTCATTATGAAAAGTCTTCAAACCTACATGTAAACAGCTACTGTGCAATGCTTTTGACTAAGAACGATTTACCTCAGTCCTAGAGGTTATCCAGTCCAATCATGCCCCCTAGAGGATGATGAGCCTAATTCACGATCTACTTTCACCAGCTTTTTTCTCACTGACAAAAATCCTCTATCATCTGGGCTACACACAGGGTTTGTTCCAGTATAACTGTCAGTTAGGGATGTGATTTTTTTTTTTAAATCAAAGCTTTTATATCAGTATAACCCCTAGTGTGTACACAGTTATACTGGTATAAAAGTGATTCCCATATAGGAGTAAGCTGGAACAAGCACCTTTATACCACATCCACACTTGGGGATTGTACTGCATTAACTTTACCAATGTAATTCAAGTGGCACAACTTCTGTGTACAGATGAGGTCTAACTGACCAAACAGTTTATGAAGCAAAGTCCATCCCCTGCCTCTTCATAACCCAATAATGGAAGGTTTGTTTCTCCCCGGCCCATACTGATATTTTTCATTTTGTTCATTGTAACTGAATTAATGTACAAAAACACATAGACACGCTCTTTGAAATGCTTCACACTCAAAAGAAAGGCTTAGTTTTCATAACAATGCCACTCAGGGTCACACTGCCATTGTAATGTACCCTGCAGACTGGCCGATCAAATCAAGCGCTTAGAAATATTTACTACAGAAGATGGTCAGCATAACCATGCCACAAAGACCAAAGCTTCCTTTTAATGCTTTGGTCTCACTTCAACATCAAATATTGGTAAGCAGCTCAGACGAAAGGTGCCTATTAGATTTCACTTGGGTTAGCTGCTGTTCATTTAAGCACAACATTTTGTTGCAAAATGTTATAATTTTTGAAAAATAAGAATGATTTGAGACTGGGATTTTTCAAAGGCTCTTTTGGGAAAGGCGGCTCTAGCCCTCCCAAATCTGAACAGGATTTGGACCTCTTTAACTCTCTCTGACACATTTGAGAGCCGCAGCCTTAATTCTTACGATGCTGATATCATGCAAACTGATCACTTCTAAAATGTGGTTTTCTAGATGCATACTGTCAGTTCCAGGCCCTAGTGAGCCAAGCTGACTATTTCAACAGGAGCAGAGGCAGCCTCAGAGCTAAATCAGGAAAAAGATGTGCAGACAGTTACTCAGCTGATACTGAAATGATCTTTATTTCCCCTTCTCAGAAGGTGGATGCAGGCTGGGAGTGCCTGCTTCAGGGAAACCTGTAGAACGCCTGTTGACTACAACACTCATGTCAACAAGGTAGTTTGCTGTTTGAAATATAGTAAAGTAGGTGTTGTGATAAAGTAAGGTGCTCCACATTCCATCTAATGCAAGGCATTCCCTTAGAGTTGCCTGCAGAGTCAGGTAGGGTATGTCTACACTACCCACCGATCCAGTGGGTAAAGATCTATCTATTGGGGATCGATTTATCGCGTGTAGTGTAGATGCAATAAATCGATCCCTGATCGCTCTCCTGTCGACTGCTGAACTCCAGCTCGGCGAGAGGCAGAAGCAAAGTCGACGGGGGAGCCGCAGCACACCACGAGGACGCGAAGTAAGTAATTTTAATTCGATCTAAGACACGTTGACTTCAGCTATGCTAGTCTCGTAGCTTAAGTTGCGTATTTTAGATCAATCCTCCCCCCAGTGTAGACCAGGCCATAGACTGCGCAGAAGACTGGCTTCAAGTTTGTTCAGTGATTTGGGTGTTCAAATCTCTCTAAGGTTTTTATCCACCTCAGTCCTTGATGCAGCTAAGCTGAAGAATTGTCACATTAAAACAGCAACAGTTGTAACTTAGGGCAGTTACAGGAATAGCATATTAAGGGATGAAAAGTCTAAGGTATGTAAAAATCCAGGGCTCTATGTATGCCAGCTAAATCTAAGAGTCCTAGGCAAACTGTGCTTGTTGTTTTAACACACGGGTAAAAGTAAACATGAACTATACTACAGCAATTACAGTGGCAAAAAGTGATACATTTCAAAGCATTTATACTCTTCTTTGAAATTAGTGCTAAAAGGTCATTGAGCTGAGAAAGCACAAGACCAATTCATCCAATGAGTGCATGGCCAAGTGGGGCTATACATGTAGGGTTATACACACTACCCTCAATCCACAGAGGCTCTCCCGGTGATGGCAGTGGAATATGTGCCCAAAGATCAAGGTTAGACTATGACCTTCATGTAGTGTCTAAACTTTTAATTACCAATATATATTATTTGTTCAGTGTCTGCTATAAGTAGACTTGGCAGAATTTGTTTTTATAATTTCAATGGACAATATCAATGTTTATTTTTAAGCATTTTTTCTATTTTTATCCATTTAAATTTTCACAGTAGTGGGAAATTGGGGGGGGGGGAATATCAGACAACAGGGTGGGGCAGACAGTAATTAATGACAGTAGACACGGATCTCAAAAAATTAAAGCTTTATAACTGATCAAACACAAATTGTCGACATCACATATCAAAATATACAAAGTAAATATCCTTAAATCAAACTCTAAGTTCTGAAGCAGCATTTTTCTTTCTTGGCCTATTTCTAAATGTTGTTTATTATTAATGGAAATGTTGGGTTGGTTTGTACATGTACGGTGAAATTGATGTTTAGTGACATTTACTGATAAAAATGTGATCCTTCCAAGCCTGGCTTTAAGGAAGAGGTAAATCCCTGCCTTTATTTAAAAAAAAAAAAAAATACTATGGTGTGGCTTTACAAAATGATCAAGTTCTGTGAAAAATGGTACCCAACAGAGAAAGAGAGAGAGTGTGTGTGTGTGTGTGTGAGCAACATGTACATGTCTTCCCCTACACTTACACCATCTTGATCATGCAACATCACAAGCAAGGATGATGACCACTAAAATATTCTGTGAGTAGGGGACCTTGTGGTGAATGGTAGGACTAGACATTGTGAGACCTTAATGTGGCACTGCCATCAGTTAATGTGCCCATTCAGTTTGGTTAGTAGTTTCAGCACATGGACCCACATTTTCAAGTATCCTATAAATTTGGTGCTTAACTTGCAATAACATGCACCTGTTTTTTGTAATTGCTGAGTACCCACTCCTCCCATTGTCATGGGGACCTGTGAGCACTCAGCATCTCTGAAAATCAGACCCAGGGTGTCCTAATCTGAACACCCAAATTTGAGACACCCATATTTGGTGACTTCTTTTGAAAATATGGGCCATAGTTCCTAGAGTGATTGAATTTTGTTAATTCCATTTGCTGGTGACTTTAAAGCTGACGCCATATTTATTAAAACTTAAACCAAGGAAGTTATATTCTACCCATTTGTCAGGGAAAGCTGAAGCATGGCCCATGCTTCTTTCCTGCCATGCCACAGGTGGAAATGGATTTAGAATATTTAAGTAACTGTCAAGCCACAAGCAAAAATGTAACTACAAAAGTCTGTTTTATAGCACTAATAATATGAACCATGAACAACCCTCCCAACTATGAGATTGTCCTTATAGTTTGCATTTCTGTAACACTGGATTTCTTTTTCACTTTTTTTTCTTTCAGAATTTGGTGAGAGAGGTTATTTAAAAACCAGTCTACATCTTGATGGTCTTCAGGCCACTGCATGTACTGACTTCTTTGCACAAAGATTCTAATTGGTTTGTATTTCATCAACTGATACTGAGAAAGTGATCCAACCAGAACCATAATGAGGACATCTTTCAGGTCACAAAAGTATCTGCTCTGGGCAAAATTAAAGGCTTCCACGCACCACCCATCCTTGAGGAACTGCGTTGTCACAATGCAAATGGTCTTCCTGCTGTTCCAAATGGCATCACGGATGTTGGTGATCTGTTCCTCCCCAGGCAGGAAATCTCTCTCTTCAAAGCACAAAGTAAATCTGTTTTTCTCAGAATACTGAGAGTCCAGGTGCTTTATCAATGAATTTTGGACCCACTCAAAGTCTTTGCTGCTATAGCATAAATATGCATCATATTTATATGTACTTGTATCTATTGCTTGCTTACGTTCTTTTAGCAGAGCACCTTTGATGGTCTTATACCAGACAAAACAAGTCCCTCGAAAGTGACTAAAAATGATGACTGCTGTTAGGAACATTATCAGAGTGACTGAAGTGAAGATGAACAGTGAGAACTGTAGAGGCTTCTGGAGTTCGTCTTCATTACAGCCATCAAGTGCCACTGAAGAGAGTGGAATCCTTGTGAAAAAAGGTGGGAGTACACAGTATGTGTCATTTTCTGAGCCAGCTAAGGTCACATTGGTTTGATTTAACCATGCTGTCCAGGTGTTTAAAGTGCAATCACAGAAAAACCTGTTGTTTGTTATATCCAGGATTCTCAAAGTCATGAAGAGCTCAAGGGCAGGTGAAAGAAGTTGGTTTTCAGACATATTAAGTGTCTTTAGGCTCTCAGGGAAAACACCAGGAGAAAGATAAGACAACAGGTTGGAGGCTAGATTAAGTCTGTTTAATGATGTTAGACCACTAAAAATACCCTGTGGAAGGGTAGTAAGGTAGTTGTTATTCAGGTGGAGCACCTCTAGTTTGGAAAGTGCCCCAAACACATCCAAACATAAACCTCTGTCCCACACAAGCTTTAACATGTTTTCTCCTAGATCCAAGTAGACTAACTGGTTATTTTCTATAACATTAACAGTTTTAACACAATAAGATAAACGATTTTGTCTTAACAAGATATACTTCACATCTGGAACTTGTAAAAAAATATAAAGATCACCCAGATTGTCCAATCTGTTTCTTTCCAAGTTAAGGAATGTCGTATTTATTCTCTGGTTACCTACAGATACTAGCTTATTGTCACTTAAATGAAGAGTGATCATGGCTGGGAAAGAAGGAAGAGTTGTAATGGCATTGTCCCGGAGATCCACCAACTTTAACCTTCTTAAATCCCTGAACGAATTCCCAGCAATTACTCCAATATGATTTCGTTGCAAATCAATATGCATCACATTCTGAAGCCCCTCAAAAGTGTAATCGTACAGCTCCCCCAGAATGTTATATGATAGGTTGAGAGTTCCTAGGTTTCCCAGGCCAAAAAATGCTTGTTTTTGGATCTGATTTATCTTGTTTTTGTGAAGGTTCAGCCATTCCAGGTCACCAAGGCTCTGAAATACATAAGGATCGAGAGAGAAAATGGAACCATATGAAATATCCAGTAAGCGAAGGCCACTTCTTGCTAGCCCTGCAAATGTATCTTGGTCTGGATCTTTGAGGTTCTTAAAGCCAAATCCTGGACCCATTATGTGATGGCTAAGCTTCAAAAAAACAATTGAAGTCCCATTCACAGCTGTGCAGAACTGTTGTATTATATCTACGCCCCAGCCATTACCACCGAGATCTAGGGTGTCCAGGACTATGTTTTTGAAAGGATTTCCACACTTGGCCCAGTCCATAGAAACTGAGTAGTATAATTTATTAGAATTGAGAATAAACAATATGAAGAATTTTCCCTGGAAGCTAGCAAGGTTTCCTTCACATAAGATGGGTATCTCGTTGTTTTTCAGGTCCACAAATCGCAGGGATTTTAGACGGTAAAATAAACGATGAGGGTGAAGGCGTTTGATCTTGTTTCCAGAAAGATCCAAATATTCTAAGGAGATCATATCTCGAAGATAGTCTTCTTCCAGAATGGACTCCTCAAGACTGTTGTGATATAGCTGGAGTGTGTGTACATTTGACAACTCCACAAAAGCATCAGGATCCAGATGAAGTATCTTATTGTCTCCTAAATCTAATTTTTGAAGGTTTGGCAGGTTCCTAAAAGCTGCTTTCCCTATGGTAACAGTAGAGACAAACTGGGTTCCAATTTCCAAAATCAGCAACTGTTCCAGCAGAGGGAAGGAGGATGCATTCACTTGCCTGATTTTGTTGAAACTTAGCCAGAGTATAACTGTATTATTGGGCACAGGTGGAACCTCGGTGAGGTTACAAAAATAATACTTGGCAATTTGGCCATAGGAATAGCAGCTTGTAAATGCAAATATTTCTTTGGCTACCAGCGACATTCCTAAGAGAAATACTAGATGATGTAACATTGTGATGCTGCAAGAAAAGAGAGAGAAAGTTGTAAGAACAAAATATGAAATTGTCTGTCTGACCAATAAAGTTTTGTAGCAAAGTTTGAATGCAACAGAATAAAAAACCAAGGCCAAGATTTTCAAATCATGAGGGATTTTGGGTGCATGTGTTTGAGTATACAATCTGAAACACCTTAAAGGGACCTGATGTTCAGTGGATGGGCTCCAGAAAATGGTGAGCAACCCACTCTAAAAATCAAGTTCCATGCAAAGTATTTTAAGATGGGCACCCAAAAATCATTGGTCACTTTTGAAAATCTCGGTCCAAATATTTAACAGTTGCACCTCTGATGTGACAACATTACCCTCAAACTCATTCCTTATTCAAAGTTAGCCAGACTGTTTTTTAAAAGTCTCGATAGTATGGTCAGAGGCTTTAGGTTAACACAAGTATTGAGATAATCATCCACCCTTCTGAACAGTGTAATCACTGCCATGTTCCTCCCCACTCCTCATTGCTAGTGGGGCTAGGTAAGACAATTCCAATGGCTAACAATGACATGTCACAATAGTCTCACAGACAAGGCACTTCCAAAAATAGTATTAAAAAAACCGGCATGCTTTCTTTTTGGAGCACCCATGAGATTTCTGGTCACCAGCAGAGGAACTCTGAATTTAACAAAGCAGAGTTTGACTCAGCTATAGGTTTAAAAGGAAAATGCTCATTTGGAGTTTCAGAATCTCTAGGACTATTCCAGTAATGTGAAGTTGTTTTTTAGGGTGAGAGCAATGCTTTAAAAGCATACACAGGAAAGAGGTGGTTGAGGAGGATATAGTAATTAAATAGTCCTTAGTAATTATTCTTATTGCTATTAGTCATCTTAAAATATTCTCCAGTTCAGGTGAAGCTCACAAGAGATCTAGCATATGGTATTAATGTCACTGATTTATTGTGTGAGACAAATATACCGTTTACAGCCTACTGCTTATTAAAAGGTTACATTTGATTAATTGTTATCAATTGACTGTACAGTTTCACTAATGGCACAGATTGCCCAGAAGCATCACAGTGAGAGTAAATGATTTCAAGATTCTATGCTGAACTCAGCTCTGTAGTACTGAAACCATGTATACTGTTAGTTTAGTACTCACAAGTTTTGCAGACTTTTGAGGCAGTAAAAAAATAAAAAATGCACATTGCAAACAGTAAATTACACACTTACCCAGTTTAATTCACAGACTGGACAATAGGGAGTCCAATGATATTGCAGCACTGTCAAATCTCGCAATTTTATCATGAATCTCACAATATTTGGTCGTTTTTCTGTTAAAGCCCCGTGTTCCTCCAGTCATATGATTACATGAGAATCTCAGCTTTCCTATTTATTTATTTTAAGTTTCTAGCTGTCATGGCCGCAGAGATAAGTTTGAAAATATGTACCCTAAATGCTCAAACACTAGACAGCACATAAAAATAATCCACCAATAATGCTTGAACAGCACTGATGTCGGCAATACTGGAGAAGAGGCCGCATCCTGAAGACCCTACACCAGGGATCGGCAACCTTTCAGAAGTGGTGTGCCGGATCTTCATTTATTCACTCTAATTTAAGGTTTCGCGTGCCAGTAATATATTTTAACGTTTTTAGAAAGTCTCTTTCTATAAGTCTATAATATATAGTTAAACTATTGTTGTATGTAAAGTAAATAAGGCTTTTAAAATGTTTAAGAAGCTTCATTTAAAATTAAATTAAAATGCAGAGCCCCCCGGACTGGTGGCCAGGACCTCGGCAGTGTGAGTGCCACTGAAAATCAGCTCGCGAGCCGCCTTCGGCTCCCGTGCCATAGGTTGCCTATCCCTGCCCTATACACTGGGCAGATTGGCAGAGGCCCTGGGGGGTTTTCGCCTTCCTCTGCAGTGTGGGACACGGGTCACTTGCTGGAAGATTCTCTGCACCTTGAAGTCTTTAAACCATGATTTGAGGACTTCAGTAGCTTAGACATAGGCTAGGGCAGAGGTGGGCAAACTATGGCAGCCCGTGGGACCGTCCTGCCTGGTCCCTGAGCATCTGGCCTGGGAGGCTCGCCCCAGCCCCTCCCCTGCTGTCCCCCCTTCCCCGCAGCCTCAGCTCACTCACTCTGCCACGGGTGCAATGCTCTGGGTGGTGGGGCTGTGAGCTCCTGGGGCAGCGCAGCTGCAGAGCCCAGCCTGAGCCAGTGCTCTGTGCTGCACGGGTACAGCGGCAGCGTGGCTTGGCTCCAGCTGGGCGGAGTGGCTGTAGTGCCGCCAGCCACCGGTGCTCCAGGCAGCACAGTAAGGGGGCAGCAGGCAGGAGGGTTGGAGAGAGAGCAGGGGCATTTGGGGTGGTGATCAGGGGATAGAGGTTTAGATAGGGGCTGGGGTGGTTGGGGGGGAATAGAGGGTTGAATGGTGGCAGCAGTCCTGGGGGATGGCAGTCAGGCAGGAGGGGGGTTGGATGGGGTGGCAGGGCGCAGTCAGGTGACAGGGAGAAGGGGTAGTTGGATGAGGCAAGGGCCCAGGGGGCAGTCAGGAATGAGAGGAGGGATTGGATGGGGCAGCGGGGGTCCGGGGGCTGTCAGGGGACAGGGACCCGGGGGTGGTGGATGGGACAGGGGTCCCAGAGGGGCCTTCAGGGAACGGGGGGTTGGATGGGGCAGGAGTGTGGGGGGGGAGATAGAAGGTGGGGGCTGGGCCATGACCCCCTCCCCTAACCAGCCCTCCATACAATTTATGAAACTCGATGCGGCCCTCAGGCCAAAAAGTTTGCCTGTCCCTGGGTTAGAGGTTTGTTACAGGAGTGGGTGGGTGAGATTCTGTGGCCTACGTTGTACAGGTGGTCGGACTAGACAATCATAATGATTCCTTCTGACCTTAAAGTCTATGATTCTTAACCATTTCTGATATACAGCACAATGCCAGTCATTGTTACTGATCTAGCACAGTGCATGAATTGTGTCTTACTTCATGTGTTATTGCTCAAGTGTTGCAAGTTACCACAGCCCTTGCCAGCCCGCTGCATCTGACCTTCCTTCCTTCCTTCAGCTCGTACATCCTCCTAGCAATTTTAAGTTCCTTATACCCAAGTTAGCTAAATATGTTAAAGATGAAAAAAATACCTGAAACACCTTCCCCTGTCTTCCCCTTTACCTGTAACAATCTGGGATCTTTTTCATACACATGCCCCAGTTAGAGCAGCATTCATGCAGCCCCAGGGCAAACTCACAATGTGTCTAGCATTGGAACTAAAGAAAAATCTTCCAAGCTGACAGTAGGGTGAGGGAATATCTTTTATTGGAACTACTAGTGTTGGTGAGCGAGACAAGTTTTTTGATGTACACAGAGCTCTTCTTCAGGTCTGCGAAAGGTACTGAGAGTGTCAACTAAATACAAGATTGAACAGATAGTTTAGCATAAGTAGTTAGGGACCATTCAAGGCAAAGGGGCCCATTAACACCCCCTGCATAGGACAAAAAACGGGGTTAGTGGGTTACAGATTGTTATAGTAAACCAGGGGTCAGCAACCTTTCAGAAGTGGTGTGCCGAGTTTTCATTTATTCACTCTAATTTAAGGTTTCGCGTGCCAGTAATACATTTTAACGTTTTTTGGTCTCTTTCTATAAATCTATAATATATAACTAAACTATTGTTGTATGTAAAGTAAATAAAGTTTTTAAAATGTTAAAACTAAATTAAAATGCAGCACCCCCGCCCCCCCAGACTGGTGGCCAGGACCTGGGCAATGTGAGTGCCACTGAAAATCAGCTCGTATGCCGCCTTCGGCACGCGTGCCAAAGGTTGCCTACCCCTGTAGTAAGCCATAACACCAGTGGCTTTATTAAGACCATGCTATTTAGTGTTTAGCAAAATTACAAATTTCAGCTCCCAGGCTTGTCTTTTGAAAGTGTTGTGATAAGTCTGACCTATCAGTTCTCATCCTCAAAGAAAACACTGGTCTACAATTTTTGAGAAGTCGTCTGCTTCAGAGATAAAATGTGCTATTTATTATGCATTTTGATGTGCTGAATTCAAATATGACAATTAAAATAACTGGCTACTGTTTAAGATATTTAAGTTTTTACATTTTGTCTATGTATATTGTGTAGATAGTAGAGTTTTAATCATAAATTGTAAACCTAGGTCTTTTCATGTGTTTATGGTTGCTTTACATGATAATATTTCACCTGTCCTGTTTATGTAACACTTTAAAAATCAGCAAAAGGGTTATATAAATAAAATTTATTATGAAACAAAAGGCAAAAAACTATTATGTACATAGTTTAGTCCTATTCAGTGTCTACTCGGCGCTTCTTGGCTTGTCTCTTGTATTCATTAAATGGAGCATCTCTTGTCACTGTCCAGCAATAGTCTGCAAGCATTGATGGGCTCCATTTGCCCTGATAGCGTTTCTCCATTGTTGCAATGTCCTGGTGAAATCGCTCGCCATGCTCGTCGCTCACTGCTCCGCAGTTCGGTGGAAAAAAATCTAGATGAGAGTGCAAAAAATGTATCTTTAGTGACATGTTGCAACCAAGGCTTTTGTATGCCTTGAGGAGGTTTTCCACCAACAACCTGTAGTTGTCTGCCTTGTTGTTTCCGAGAAAATTTATTGCCACTAGGCTTTCCGTGCCGTCTTTTCCTTGCCACGCAGTGCATGGTCAAATGCATCATCTCGAAGAAGTTCACGAATCTGAGGACCAACAAAGACACTTTCCTTTATCTTAGCTTCACTTAACCTTGGAAATTTTCCACGGAGGTACTTGAAAGCTGCTTGTGTTTTGTCAATGGCCTTGACAAAGTTCTTCATCAGACCCAGCTTGATGTGTAAGGGTGGTAACAAAATCTTCCTTGATTCAACAAGTGGTGGATGCTGAACACTTTTCCTCCCAGGCTCCAATGACTGTCGGAGTGGCCAATCTTTCTTGATGTAATGGGAATCTCTTGCACGACTATCCCATTCGCAGAGAAAACAGCAGTACTTTGTGTATCCAGTCTGCAGACCAAGCAAGAGAGCAACAACCTTCAAATCGCCACAAAGCTGCCACTGATGTTGGTCATAGTTTATGCACCTCAAAAGTTGTTTCATGTTGTCATAGGTTTCCTTCATATGGACCGCATGACCAACTGGAATTGATGGCAAAACATTGCCATTATGCAGTAAAACAGCTTTAAGACTCGTCTTCAATGAATCAATGAACAGTCTCCACTCATCTGGATCGTGAACGATGTTGAGGGCTGCCATCACACCATCGATGTTGTTGCAGGCTACAAGATCACCTTCCATGAAGAAGAATGGGACAAGATCCTTTTGACGGTCACGGAACATGGAAACCCTATCACCACCTGCCAGGAGATTCCACTGCTGTAGTCTGGAGCCCAACAGCTCTGCCTTACTCTTGGGTAGTTCCAAATCCCTGACAAGGTCATTCAGTTCACCTTGTGTTATGAGGTATGGTTCAGAGGAGGAGGATGGGAGAAAATGTGGGTCCTGTGACATTGATGGTTCAGGACCAGAAGTTTCATCGTCTTCCTCGTCTGACTCAAGTGCGAATGATTCTGGTGCATCAGGAACCGGCAGTCCTTCTCCGTGGGGTACTGGGCGTATAGCTGATGGAATGTTTGGATAATGCAGTCCACTTTTTCTTCTTTGACACACCTTTCCCAACTGGAGGCACCATGCAGAAGTAACAATTGCTGGTATGATCTGTTGGCTCTCTCCAAATCATTGGCACTGCAAAAGGCATAGATTTCCTTTTCCTGTTCAACCACTGGCGAAGATTTGTTGCACAAGTGTTGCAGCATATGTGTGGGGCCCACCTCTTGTCCTGATCTCCAATTTTGCAGCCAAAATAAAGGTGATAGGCTTTCTTAACCATAGTGGTTATACTGCGCTTTTGTGATGCAAAAGTCACTTCACCACAAACATAGCAGAAGTTATCTGCACTGTTCACACAAGTTCGAGGCATCTCTGCTCAATTTGGCTAAACAGAAATGTGTCCCTTTGCAAAATCAAACTGACAAATAAGAGAGCACGACACTGTTTGATTTCTAGAGCTGATATAGGGCAATTTGTTCAGCAGAGTGATGTAAGCTTTGTTATGATTGCATCATCCATGACTTCTAGGAATAACATGATGCAATTCATATCATGTATGACGCAATACCAGCTTCAGATTGCATCACTCATTGTTTTGCCTAAAAAGCAAGTACTGTCCAAACCCAGTCATAGATTTATTCATAGATCCAGTCAAAGATGTATTTTAGTCATTTCTGTTTTAAATTGAGATCCCTTCCCTTTATAACTCACTTATCCTCTGCTATTCCCAAGTCAAGGGTCGTATATACTGACCCAATAGCATATATTGAAAACTAGAGCCAATCAAATATTTTAAGCATCATTTTCGTTTTCAGTGACCCAGAATTAGTAAAGTTGGACTACATTTATTTCAGAAGCATTTTGGCTGTAGAGCAGTGAAACCTGCCCAATATGCAGAGAATAAACATGCTGATGAATGCTGAAGCTGCACAAAAGACTTGCCAGTATTTGCAGGCTCTGGGAGATATGCAAAATTTACCCTGCACTTCAGACAGCAAATGTGTTTCCTTTCCTGTCTAAAAAAGTGAGCAAACATTCTCAAGTATTGACAGGGACAATATGAATCCAAACAGGATGGCAACATCCTTCCCTGATCTAATTAGCTTTATTGGCAACACTTGGCAAAAACAAAACAAACTAGTGAACAAATGCTTTGGTTATAAATAAGCTGCTTTTTTAAAAGAGGGGAATGGTGAGTGCTTTGCTTCAATGGATCTAAACGGTTCTTTAGATTAGCTAGTGCTCCTCTCAGTGTCCCTCCCCTTCTTCCACCAATGTGATTTCTTCATTCACCAGATGCTTTTAGGAGAACACTGAGGTTCCACAAAGGGCCCGGCCTACTGCAAAATTCACCCTAAAACTACAGTCAGCAAGAGTGCTTCCTTCCATCTACACTGGGAAATCTTCTAACCAATTTTAAAACCAGTTCACCTCAAATGAGTTCTAAAAACTGCTTAGAGCTGTAGAGTAGGCCAGTTTTAGGCTAAGGAAACCTGATCTGTTTTTACTGAGACAGGTTAACCCCTGCTGAGAGGGAACTCAGAGCCTGGAACTGGAATACTGAGATGGAGTCTCAACATACACACTAACTGGTTGTTTATAGGGGCAGGTGAAGCTCCACTTCTTATTATAGACATTCCCTTCCTGCTTCATTGAGAGCTGTATGGTGGGAGGACCCATCTGTTATAACTAAGGGTACATTACTCACTAGAGCAAGGCCTGGGAGTCATGTAGCCTTCCCAATCCCAACTCCCTCGGTCTCCGTTTTTTTTGTTTTTGTTTGTTTTTAATTTCCTTCTGATGCCTAGGCAGGAAAACAAAATGAAGCTTGAATTCATGTGTCTAAATCCTGCAGCCATGGATCTGGAACTTTCAATGCCATGGTTCTCAATAACAAATTAACCAGTTACCTAATCCCCTTCTCAACAAGGCTGGTGTGGATACAGCCCAAGTAACTGGATAGCGTACTTAGGATTTCTGCAAGGTTATTTTGGCACAGGAACGTGTTTGCCTGAAACATCTTAGGTGCTCAGCTACTCCCCTGATGCGGCCATATAAGTGCCCAAACAGATTTTTTTTAGGTTAAAATGCCATCTGTTTTCATATCTCACTCTAGAGACATGATGGGTCCCTGGCTGCCTTCTCGCTCTACATGTCTGTGTACCCAGAAGATAAATCCTAATTATATGCATTGGTCTGTCAGTAAGTTCTGCATACACTAAACCTTTGGTCAGATCGCATTGCACCAGTAAAGGGCAAAGAATAGATTCTTGTTTATGCTTCAACAACAGAAAGAGTAGCCTGGTTTACATTTGGAAGTTGGACCAGTATAACTAGCTCAGTTAAAGGTGAGATTTTTTTTTTTAACAGAAGTAGTTATACTGGTATATCCCATAGTCTGGATGCAGGCATTCTGGTATAAAGGTCCTTTACACTGGTAGAACTTATTCCCCATCCACCATGGGATATGCTAGATCAGGGTATGTCTATACTGCAAGTGCTGTAGCATAAACACTAGCTACAGCAATGGAAGGGTTTCCCATCGCTGTAGTAAATCCACTCCCTTGAAAGGCTAGAGCTAGGATGATGGACGAATTCTTTCGTCAACCTAGTGGTGTCTTAGGTTGGCTTAACTGCATCTCTGAGGATGTGAATTTTTCGCACCCCTGAACAGAATAACTAAGTTGATCTATGTTTTAGGTGTAGATCAGGCCTTAGCATATGCACATACACGCTAGGGTGTTGTACCAATTTAACTATCACAGTATAGGTAAAGCAATCCAAGTTTTAATCTGTAGACAAGACCATTCCACACAAAGGTCTAAGTTCTCAGGAGGACACTGGTGCCACGAAAATATTGGAGGAGAAAACATTTTATCCATTAGCCTGATGGCTACCTCCTTAACATCTGATAGCAGCCAAACACCTAACTATAAAGGGTTGGAGAATTTTTCAACAAAACATTTTTCTGATGTAAAAATGAGATTTCTATTTCCATCAAAAATTGCCCCAGTTCCCCTCCATTTTCTGAGATCCTCAATATGAACCTGTTGCAGTTCACCTAGTGCTAGGTTTATATTGCTTGCGTGCACCAAGGCCATTATTTTACTTGTGGCTTTGTTTTGTTAGTTCTGTGATTTTGCTTAAACTTAAACAAAAATGTTTGGACAAATAGCAGGCATAGAAGTGTTCATCCTGAAAGTGAAAGACGAATGTTTAATAAAATAATAGCATGTGATACTTGGAGATCATTAGAGACATTATATTTGCAGCATCAAATATAGTGTGAATATAAGCACCACCACTATAATAAATAAAAGTGAAACTCACCAGTCTATTTTAGGGCCCAACCAAGTGAAGTGGAAAACGTAAACAAGGAGTCTAAATGGTGAAACGTATAATTTTTTTTAATAATCTAAGGAGTTTTTAGTAACAAATAAAGGTTTTTAAAAATATATATATTCTCTGTTGACAATGTCTCTCTTAAAAGGCAGGTTTGACCAAACCTCTGGGATAGAAAAGACAAATAGTAAAAGAGCCCTTTGCAGATTAAATTATCAAGGATAATTCCCTATAGATTTTTGTCAAAATCTCCATTAGATTTCTTTCAGAGTGGTAGCCGTGTTAGTCTGTATCAGCAAAAAGAACAGGAGTACTAGTGGCACCTTAGAGACTAACAAATTTATTTCAGCATAAGCTTTCGTGGGCTAAAACCCATTTCATCCAATGCATGCAGTGGAAAATACAGTAGGAACACACACACACACACGAAAAAATGGATGTTGCCATACCAACTGTAATAAAAGTAATCAATTAAGGTGGGCTATTACCAGCAGGAGAAAAAAAAACTTTTGCAGTGATAATCAGGATGGCCCATTAGATTTCTGTTGTCCCTGCCTGCAATTTACTTTCTTTGACCCAAATCCGGAATTCCTTACTCAAGCACACTATGCATTAATCTTAGTGAGTATTTTGCTTGAGTAAAGACTGCTGTTTTCTCTGCGAATGGGATAGTCGTGCAAGAGATTCCCATTACATCAAGAAAGATTGGCCACTCCGACAGTCATTGGAGCCTGGGAGGAAAAGTGTTCAGCATCCACCACTTGTTGAATCAAGGAAGATTTTGTTACCACCCTTACACATCAAGCTGGGTCTGATGAAGAACTTTGTCAAGGCCATTGACAAAACACAAGCAGCTTTCAAGTACCTCCGTGGAAAATTTCCAAGGTTAAGTGAAGCTAAGATAAAGGAAGGTGTCTTTGTTGGTCCTCAGATTCGTGAACTTCTTCGAGATGATGCATTTGACCATGCACTGCGTGGCAAGGAAAAGACGGCACGGAAAGCCTAGTGGCAATAAATTTTCTCGGAAACAACAAGGCAGACAACTACAGGTTGTTGGTGGAAAACCTCCTCAAGGCATACAAAAGCCTTGGTTGCAACATGTCACTAAAGATACATTTTTTGCACTCTCATCTAGATTTTTTTCCACCGAACTGCGGAGCAGTGAGCGACGAGCATGGCGAGCGATTTCACCAGGACATTGCAACAATGGAGAAACGCTATCAGGGCAAATGGAGCCCATCAATGCTTGCAGACTATTGCTGGACAGTGACAAGAGATGCTCCATTTAATGAATACAAGAGACAAGCCAAGAAGCGCCGAGTAGACACTGAATAGGACTAAACTATGTACATAATAGTTTTTTGCCTTTTGTTTCATAATAAATTTTATTTATATAACCCTTTTGCTGATTTTTAAAGTGTTACATAAACAGGACAGGTGAAATATTATCATGTAAAGCAACCATAAACACATGAAAAGACCTAGGTTTACAATTTATGATTAAAACTCTACTATCTACACAATATACATAGACAAAATGTAAAAACTTAAATATCTTAAACAGTAGCCAGTTATTTTAATTGTCATATTTGAATTCAGCACATCAAAATGCATAATAAATAGCACATTTTATCTCTGAAGCAGACGACTTCTCAAAAATTGTAGACCAGTGTTTTCTTTGAGGATGAGAACTGATAGGTCAGACTTATCACAACACTTTCAAAAGACAAGCCTGGGAGCTGAAATTTGTAATTTTGCTAAACACTAAATAGCATGGTCTTAATAAAGCCACTGGTGTTATGGCTTACTACAGGGGTAGGCAACCTTTGGCACGCGTGCCGAAGGCGGCATACGAGCTGATTTTCAGTGGCACTCACATTGCCCAGGTCCTGGCCACCAGTCTGGGGGGGCGGGGGTGCTGCATTTTAATTTAGTTTTAACATTTTAAAAACTTTATTTACTTTACATACAACAATAGTTTAGTTATATATTATAGACTTATAGAAAGAGACCAAAAAACGTTAAAATGTATTACTGGCACGCGAAACCTTAAATTAGAGTGAATAAATGAAAACTCGGCACACCACTTCTGAAAGGTTGCCGACCCCTGGTTTACTATAACAATCTGTAACCCACTAACCCCGTTTTTTGTCCTATGCGGGGGGTGTTAATGGGCCCCTTTGCCTTGAATGGTCCCTAACTACTTATGCTAAACTATCTGTTCAATCTTGTATTTAGTTGACACTCTCAGTACCTTTCGCAGACCTGAAGAAGAGCTCTGTGTACATCAAAAAACTTGTCTCGCTCACCAACACTAGTAGTTCCAATAAAAGATATTCCCTCACCCTACTGTCAGCTTGGAAGATTTTTCTTTAGTTCCAATGCTAGACACATTGTGAGTTTGCCCTGGGGCTGCATGAATGCTGCTCTAACTGGGGCATGTGTATGAAAAAGATCCCAGATTGTTACAGGTAAAGGGGAAGACAGGGGAAGGTGTTTCAGGTATTTTTTTCATCTTTAACATATTTAGCTAACTTGGGTATAAGGAACTTAAAATTGCTAGGAGGATGTACGAGCTGAAGGAAGGAAGGAAGGTCAGATGCAGCGGGCTGGCAGGGGCTGTGGTAACTTGCAACACTTGAGCAATAACACATGAAGTAAGACACAATTCATGCACTGTGCTAGATCAGTAACAATGACTGGCATTGTGCTGTATATCAGAAATGGTTAAGAATCATAGACTTTAAGGTCAGAAGGAATCATTATGATTGTCTAGTCCGACCACCTGTACAACGTAGGCCACAGAATCTCACCCACCCACTCCTGTAACAAACCTCTAACCCAGGGGCAGGCAAACTTTTTGGCCTGAGGGCCGCATCGAGTTTCATAAATTGTATGGAGGGCTGGCTAGGGGAGGGGGTGATGGCCCAGCCCCCACCTCCTATCTCCCCCCCCACACTCCTGCCCCATCCAACCCCCCGTTCCCTGAAGGCCCCTCTGGGACCCCTGTCCCATCCACCACCCCCGGGTCCCTGTCCCCTGACAGCCCCCGGACCTCCGCTGCCCCATCCAATCCCTTCTCTCATTCCTGACTGCCCCCCTGGGCCCTTGCCTCATCCAACTACCCCTTCTCCCTGTCACCTGACTGCGCCCTGCCACCCCATCCAACCCCCCTCCTGCCTGACTGCCATCCCCCAGGACCGCTGCCACCATTCAACCCTCTATTCCCCCCCAACCACCCCAGCCCCTATCTAAACCTCTATCCCCTGATCACCACCCCAAATGCCCCTGCTCTCTCTCCAACCCTCCTGCCTGCTGCCCCCTTACTGTGCTGCCTGGAGCACCGGTGGCTGGCGGCACTACAGCCACTCCGCCCAGCTGGAGCCAAGCCACGCTGCTGCTGTACCCGTGCAGCACAGAGCACTGGCTCAGGCTGGGCTCTGCAGCTGCGCTGCCCCAGGAGCTCACAGCCCCACCACCCAGAGCATTGCACCCGTGGCAGAGTGAGTGAGCTGAGGCTGCGGGGAAGGGGGGACAGCAGGGGAGGGGCTGGGGCGAGCCTCCCAGGCCAGGTGCTCAGGGACCAGGCAGGACTGTCCCACGGGCTGCCATAGTTTGCCCACCTCTGCCCTAGCCTATGTCTAAGCTACTGAAGTCCTCAAATCATGGTTTAAAGACTTCAAGGTGCAGAGAATCCTCCAGCAAGTGACCCGTGCCCCACACTGCAGAGGAAGGCGAAAACCCCCCCAGGGCCTCTGCCAATCTGCCCTGGAGGAAAATTCCTTCCCGACCCCAAATATGGCACTCAGCTAAACCCTGAACATGTGGGCAAGCCTCACCAGCCAGATACCCAGGAAAGAATTCTCAGTAGTAACTCAGAGCCCAACCCATCTAACATCCCATCACAGGCCACTGGGCATATTTACCACTAATAGTCAAAGATCAATTAATTGCCAAAATTACACTATCACAGCATACCATTCCCTCCATAAACTTATCAAGCTTAGTCTTGAAGCCAGATATGTCTTTTGCCTCCACTGCTCCCCTTGGAAGGCTGTTCCAGAACTTCACGTCTCCGATAGTTAGAAACCTTTGTCTAATTTCAAGTCTAAACTTGCTGATGGACAGTTTATATCCATTTGTTCTTGTGTCCACATTGGTACTTAGCTTAAATAATTCCTCTGCCTCCCTGGTATTTAGCCCTCTGATATATTTATATAGAGCAATCATATCTCCCCTTCTTTTGGTTAGGCTAAACAAGCCAAGCTCTTTGAGTCTCCTTTCATATGACAGGTTTTTCCATTCCTCGGATCATCCTAGTTGCCCTTCTCTATACCTGTTCCTGTTTGAATTCATCCGTCTTAAACATGGAAGACCAGAGCTGCACACAGTAGTTCAGATGAGGTCTCACCAGTGCCTTGTATAACGGTACTAATACCTTCTTATCTCTACTGGAAATACCTCACCTGATGCATCCCAAGACCGCATTAGCTTTTTTAACGGCCATATCACATTGGTGACTCATAGTCATCCTGTGATCAACCAATGCGCCGAGGTCCTTCTCCTCCTCTGTTACTTCCAACTGATGCGTCCCCAGCTTATAACATAAATTCTTGTTATTAATCCCTAAATGCATGACCTTGCACTTTTCACTATTAAATTTAATCCTATTACTTTTACTACAGTTTACAAGGACATCCAGATATTCCTGTATGATCTCCTGGGCCTTCTCTGTATTGGCAATACCTCCCAGCTTTGTGTCATACGCAGACTTTATTAGCACATTCCCACTTTTTGTGCCAAGGTCAGTAATAAAAAGATTAAATAAGATTGGTCCCAAAACCAATCCCCGAGGAAGTCCACTAGTAACCTCCCTTCAGCCTGACAGTTCACCTTTCAGTATGACCCGTTGTAGTCGCCCCTTTAACCAGTTCCTTATCCAGCTTTCAATTTTCATACTGATTCCCATCTTTTCCAATTTAGCTAATAATTCCCCATGTGGAACTGTATCAAATGCCTTACTGAAATTGAGGTAAATTAGCTCCACTGCATTTCCTTTGGCTAAAAAAATCTGTTACCTTTTCAAAGGAGATCAGGTTGGTTTGGCATGATCTACCTTTTGTATAACCATGTTGTATTTTGTCCCAATTACCATTGACCTCAATGTCCTTAACTACTTTCTCCTTCAACATTTTTTCTAAGACCTCACATACTACAGATGTCAAACTAACAGGCCTTCAGTTACCCGGATCACATTTTTTCCCTTCCTTAAAAAAAATAGGAACTATGTTAGCAATTCTCCAGTCATACGGTACAACCCCTGAGTTTACAGATTCATTAAAAATGCTTGCTAATGGACTTGCAATTTCATGTGCCAGTTCCTTTAATATTCTTGGATGAAGAGTATCTGGGCCCCCTGATTTAGTCCCATTAAGCTGTTTGATTTTGGCTTCTACCTCGGATGTGGTAATATCTACCTCCATAATCCTCTTTCCCATTGGTCATTCTACCATTATCCCTAAACTCCTCATTAGCCTCATTAAAGACTGAGGCAAAGTATTTGTTTAGATATTGGACCATGCCTAGATTATCCTTAACCTCCACTCCATCCTCAGTGTTTAGCGGGCCCACTTCTTCTTTCTTTGTTTTATATGGTTATAGAACTTTTTACTATTGGTTTTAATTCCCTTTTCAAGGTCCAATTCTACATGGCTTTTGGCCTTTCTCACGTTACCCGTACATATTCTGACCTCAATAAGGTAGCTTTTCTTGCTGATCCCTCCCATCTTCCACTCCTTGTAGGCTTTCTGCTTTTTCTTAATCACCTCTCTGAGATGCTTGCTCATCTAGCTTGGTCTGCAACTCCTGCCTATGAATTTTTTCCTCTTTCTTGGAATGCAGGCTTCTGATAGTTTCTGCAACTTTGACTTGAAGTAATTCCAGGCCTCCTTCGCCTTTAGATCCACAAGTTCTTCAGTCCAATCCACTTCCCTAACTAATTTCCTTAATTTTTAAAGTTAGCCCTTTTGAAATAAAAAATCCCCATACTGCTAAGCTGTGACGGGCAACGAATGACAAACTCAGAAGTGATCCAGGAGTATGTTGCACGAGTTCATACACACCTTAGGCCACATATTCTCACCTTTGAGCTCCTAAACTGAGACTGAGATGGAAGATAAATAAACTCAGTCTGCTTTGTTCTTCCTCCCTGCAGCCCCCACCCCATCCCATGCCTCACTTCTCAAACCACTCCTGCTCCCTCTTCTCTCTCCATTGAGTCCGAGTGGACAAACCCAAAAACATTGAAGCAGAGCTGCAAAAGCTAGAAGAGCCAAAGAGCTGAGTTCACGCTGGACAACCCTATGCAAAACTGAGTTACTTACAAGTACCTAAAACAGAGGGACAGATTCATTGCTGTGCTGGTGAGTTACTTTGAGAGCTGAACAGCTCTGGTGAGACCAAGTCATGTAACCTCCGAGGCTAGTGAATCAAAGAAGCTATGAGCCAAATCAAGAGTGGACCTTGGAGGGAGGGAAAACTGAGGGGAATTAAATAAAGTTCTCAAATTCCGTGATGCAGTGACCAGATGGTGAATGTCTCCAAATCAATGTCACGAATGTACCAGGAGAAGGTGATGATAGCATCCGACGAAGTGGGCATTCACCCACAAAAGCTCATGCTGCAAAACGTCTGTTAGTCTATAAGGTGTCACAGGATTCTTTGCTGCTTTCACCACCACTGTGCTCACAGAACTTGAATCTGACTCAGTCCCTAATCCTGTCTGCTTTATTTCCCAGAATATTAAAGGCTCTCCCCATTCTGCTACCATTATATAGTCAACCTCGTCTTGCTGTTCGGTGTGGGACTGGAGGACCACTCCCATCGCTTTAAAAAAAAAAGAGAGAAAATGAAGAAGCAGGAAATTATAATATAATTAATCTAACTCCACTCCCAAATAAAATTCTGGAGAACGTGATAAAATATTGATGACAGAAGCTGATAAAGGCATTATATGTAATAGGGAAGTCTGCAACGCTTCTAAGAGAACAGACCATGCGAGACCAACCTAATCTCTCTTTTTTAAATGGTTAGTAAGGCTATTGACAAGGGACTTGTTTATTATGTTGATCTAGGCCATAATAAAGCTCTTGAAAATAAGGTACAATGTACAGTAAAATTGGTTTCACGTGGTTGTTATACTGGCCAGATAAGAAAAGCCTGGTTGTCGACATCTTTGCCCTCATGACTAATTGCATTGCTGCTCTCCTCTGATTAGATCAGATTCAATTATTTATTAACAAAAATAAAGTGCCAAGATTTTTTTTCGCCCTCTGAGCTGTCACCTGTGCATTAATATTGTTAAATTGCGTTGAGAATATTCTGGAGCTGGATTTCATCCCAGTAATTACAATCTGAAAAAAAAATATTGGCGTTAACAGTGTTTTGGGCTATGTACTGAATGTGATCCCTTACTCTCTTCTTAAATGGGCTTCATAATACTGAGTTTAGCTCTAATATACAGTAGAACCCTACAAACACCAGAGTTATGAACTGATCGGACAATCACACACCTCATTTGGAACTGGAAGTACACAATCAGGCAACAGCAGGGGCTGCGGGGGGGTGGGTGGGTGGGGGGAAGTAAATACAGTACTGTACTGTGTTAAACGTGAACTACAAAACATTAAAGTTAAAAAAAAAACTCAGCCAAGATAAGGAAACGGTTTCTGTGTTTGTTTCATTTAAATTAAGACGATTAAAAGCAGCATTTTTCTTCTGCATAGTAAAGTTTCAAAGCTGCATTAAGTCAATGTACTTTTGAAGGAACAGTAACATTTTGTTCAGAGTTCCGAACAACCTCCTTTCCTGAGGTGTTCATAACTCTGAGGTTCTATGTAGCATTTGCAATCCAGAGCTCGCAAAGCACTTTATACAGCTACGTAGGCATCGTGATCCGCATTCTATAGCTGGGAAAACTGAGGCACAGAGCAGTTACTTCACCTAGATCACATAGCAGACACACAGCACAATGAATTGGAGTGAAAAGAACTCAGGTAGGTTGTCTATTTTCTTCTGTCTACATTTTTAGCACTTTTTAAAAAGTTCATGACAACCTCCTATTCTAATTCCCTGGATCCCTCTGTATAATGAGATGCATGCATGCTTCAAAGGCAGCCAAAGTTCTCCATCACCCTTTTCTATACTTCCACAGCTATTTAAAATAAAGCAGTGGTCCCAGGTAGGAGAAATAAAGTTTAAAGTGTATTTACAAAGTCTAATTCTATTACTGGGTTACTTACAAGGGCACTGTGACGTTTTACTCCATATTCTTTATGCATGATTTTTAGGAAAAGCTTTGGCACAAACTAGGAGTGGTAACAAGAAAGTCCTATAAGAATACTGCTTCTCACCTAGTATCTGTAAATGGGCTTAGAGCCTGGAACAGCAGAGAAAGCATAACCAATCTTGACTGCTGGGTGGAAGGGGAAACTGAGGCACATCGCCTCATGGCATTAATGGCTACATTTTATACCTACATTTTAAAAGATATTGATATCTGCATTATGTACACAATGCTATACACCACAATGTTTTCAGGCAACCTGGGAACAGATACCCAGAACTTTGCAAAAATGCCTATGGATAACATTACAGTGTTTGGTAACACTTGGAGGTTGCATAGCCAAAGCCAAAAAGGGATTTTAGATATACTGCCTCCGCATTGGTCAGTGACCAACCCTTTGGCAGTAAACTCAGGGAGAAAGTGTGATTTTTCACTTCATATTGTGTATGAAAATATGCTTATGATATGGATATGACATAACAGATCTATTTTATGCTAGATGGCTCATGTAATATATCATTGGAAAGGTTATGATTTACTGAATGTAATTATCCAATTTGAATGCCTGTATCACTTCTGTATCTGACGTTAGGAATCTTGACCATGTATCTGTATTTCAAATGTGCTACTCTGGATGTCACCCACACCTAGTCCTTCAGATACAACAATGGAAAAGCCAGACAGGGCTAATGCCCCATTAGCAAAGACAATGGACTGCGAAAGAGCTTAGTCTTTCTGTGGACCGTCCAGACAGCCTAGGAGTAATGGCTGCCACAGCCCTGCAGAGACATGCGTCTGAGTCACGTGGTACTGGACCCACCCTTTGGAATGCCAGTGTTTTACCACTGGAAGACAAAGGGTTCCCGCCGTACACAAGAGCTATATAAGGCAGGGGAGTAACATCACCAGGGTTCTCCTCTGCCTCCCCACCCCAAGAGACACTGAAGAACACCTGGAAGCAAGAACTGAACTGAGCGGAGAAGAGTTGAACTCAAACTGCAGGCAACTGCAGCTGCCTTTCAAGACTTCCTGTAATCTACCTGTGACCATATTTAGAGTGAGAAATTACTATTTGTAGACAATTTCTTTAATGAATAAAACTTAGAACAAAACAGATTACTAAGCAAATAAAATGAAACACGCAAACGGTTTGCTATCACTTTAACCACGTAAAATCTGCCTTTTATAGTTAATATTTGTTTTGTTTATTATTAAACCCAGTTTATTTAATTTCTAACTAGGGGGAGGGCAAGAAGTTGTGCATATCTTCCTCCACAGTGAGGGGGTGGGAGAATTTATGAGCTTAAATAGATTTCTCTACAGCCCAAGACAGCATATCTTTGGGCCTGCACTTCAAGGGAGGTGGACACCAGAGTGCTGGGGCAAGTCCCTTAAGCTGAGTCTTCCTAGAGCCGATCTCAGTGTCTGTGTCATTCTGCAGCAGGGTGTGGCCTTGCCTATGTGTGTGCTACAGGAGGCTTAAGAGCCTGGGTAAGCAAGATAGGTTTAAGGGGCCCATGCTGGCAGAACAGGCAAGCTCAGTGGTATCTCAGCACATCAGGTGGTATCTTGAAGGGGGGCGACCCATCACAGGCACAATGGCACTAAGGCTCTGCTGTGCCCAGTTTCCGCTAGGAATGGGCATAAGACAGCTGGTCCTGGCTCCCTGATTCTCAGGCAGGCCCCAGACTGGTGGATGGTCTAAACCAGGGTTTCTCAACCGTTGGGTCAGGACCCAAATTTGGGTCACCAGAATGTTTCAAACAGTTCCATGGCAGCTCCTGTGGCTCCTGTCCCACGCAGCCAGTTGGGCTTGCCTCCCTGCTCCAGATACTGCAACGTCTGGGGTCCCAGCGCCACTCAGGTTTGGCCCAGCTTTCATGATGTGAGTCTAAGTAGGCCAAATTTGAGTGAGTGGCACTGAAACCCCATGAGCCAGGTCACAACTCCACTCACACAAATTTGGTCCAGTTTGGGGAGGGGGAGGTGAGGCCAAATTTGAGCAGCGCTGGAACCCAGGAGGTTGCAACGCCCAGAGAGTGGAGAGCCAACCCCAGCCAGCCACAGAGCTGCCAATGTGGGGTGAGTGCAGGGCAGGCCCAGGGGTGGAAGTAACTTACAGGACTTACCGGTACTGCTGGAGTCCTGAGGGGGGCGTGGCCTCATCTGGAAGAGGCGGGGCCTCTCAAGATTTAAAGGCCCTGGTGCACTGGCTGTGGCTGGGAGCCCCAGGGCCTTTAAATCAATCTGGGGCTCTCAGCTGCAGAGGTGGCTGGGAGCCCCCGGGGCTATGGGGCAAATTAAAGGGCCCAGAGCTCCCGCAGTGGCAGGGAGCCCAGAACCCTTTAAATCCCCGCTGCGGAAGCCGGTGCGGTCTGGAATGGCGGTCTGGAACACCGTACCGGACCGTACCAGCTTACTTTCACCTCTGGGCAGGCCCCAACCCCTCCAGGCAGGGCAGGACCTGCTTGAAACCACCCCAGGGCCTCAACTCCCAGACTATTTACTGGGTCGCAACATGTCATAAACATTTGTGTCCTGAGCCCATAAAGGTTGAGAACCACTGCTCTAAGCCGTGTTTACAGCTCCCGATGAGCTATCCGCTCTCTGAATATAGTCTGAGTGTTCCAACCACAAACCATCCCCTCCCACTCACTGGCATGTCCCCTCTACTGGACAAAGGAGCTGGTTCTGCTGGTTATTCCAGCTGAAGATTCTGCCACAGTGGGGAAATTTCTCAGCAGGCCAGATGGGTCAATTTCCGTTCCTTTGCGTTGTTAGTGTCTCTCAAAGCAGCAGTGAAGTTGGAGAGAATCTGGCCTTTTTGAAAAGGGCTAATAGTATCAATGTGATTCATTTGTAGCACTTTAAGACAATCAATTAAGACAACTAATTGATCTCTACAACTCTCCTGTGGGGACAAGTATTACCCTCATTTTACCTCTGGAGAAACTGAGGAAGAGATGTTAAAGGACTTTCCCAGAGTCACAGAACCAGGATTAGAGCTCAGTTGCTCCTGCCTCACAAACCCAAACTCAGTCTGTGTTGACTCTCAATATTCCTTGAAAACTCCCACATGAGAAGAATTTTAATTGCTCTGATTAGAACAGGAAGTGCCACAGGGAAGAGTCTGTGTGTTTTAAAATATGTTTTCTTATCTAGTCACTGAGCAACCAAGAAGATTAGTAGTTACTCTGAACCATGTCTCAAACAAAGCAGCATTTAGAACAGAGATGAGGGATCCTTAGGTACTCTCACAAGTTAATTAGAAATGCAGCCAAGACCAAAACTCTGACCTGGAAGGATCAGAAAGGTAACAGGAAAGAACTTGGGCAGTTATAGGCTGGCTAGAGACAGCCCTTATTTACAAAAGGGAGGTCAGGGTTGACAAAACTGATTAAAATCTTTGAGGGAATGGCAATGAAGAGTAGATGGTGAGTAATGTACAGAATGTACTCTAGAGCTTCAAGTAGAGTTTCAATAGAGTATTGTCTTCAAGGTTAAAGTTTGTATAAAGTTAACAAGCACAAGTATAATGGTGAAATGAGTTGACTAAAAAAAATAAATACCCTAACCAACTTGGCTTTGTAACAGAAGGCAGAGAACATTGGCTAAGGCTTTGTCTTCACTACTTAACAAAGTGATGTTTTACAGCGAGCTAACAAACGCAACAGCTAATTTGCTGTAAAAGCCTAAATGGAGACAAGGCATCCATCTGACCCATGGATGACCTTGCCTAGTTTACCTCAATAAAATGAAAGTGACCGGTCTCCTCTGTGTTTTTACAGTGGGATAGCTAATGTGCATTAGCTACCACAAGGTAAAAACACACGTGGTTTTGTCAGGGAAGACCAGCATTGAATGGCTACAGATCAGATAGGTGGTAAGTGACATGTTAGGACTCCTTTATGCTTATCTTGTTTATGCTATACATCAAGGAACTGGCAAAAGGAATAGGCAGGCCTACTAGAACTAAGAGTGACAGCTGATACCCAAGGGGGGCATATCTACTTCTACAGGTAATTAGGAAAAATGGGGTTGAGGAGGCTCATGCAACTTAATGCGAAGCAACTAGGAGAGGAGTGGACAAACAACAAAAGAGATATATTCAGGGTGATAAGAGATTGCAAGACCCTGATGAAAAAAAGGCAGGAGACTGATGAGAAGAGATGCTAAAACCCCATATTCTCAATGTCTGGGAGGAGTTAAGAGTGCAAAGAGAACAGAGGTTTGTATCACTCGCAGAAAAAGAGCACAAGGAGCTGACATGATGACCCCTGGAATATGGTGCACAGTTGTGAGGCTAAGAAATACTGAGAGTACAGAAAAGGGTAACAAAGGTGAAAAATGCTCTCCAGGGCCCTAGATATCATGTTAAGAGATCTTTAAAAACATGAACTGAGTGTAAAACAATGCAGTGAAGTTTGCCTGAGTCTGCAGCCAGCCTGAAACACTAGCTTTGAGAGCTACGAACAGCTCAATGGAGTTTTAACTCTGAAACCTAAAGATGACCATTTAAATGTTAACATTGTTAACTATTTCACTGCTGATTGTTTTAAGAAATATCCAGCTAAATATGCTTACCTCACAATCCCAAACCATCTCTGATGCCTTCTTAGCTTCTCAAAGATCCTGTTGCCCCTGGATCCAGCTGACAAAACCTTATGATGTAACCAATGGGAGTTGCTGGATGTTAACCACTATTGGAAAAATCGGGTAATTTATTTAGGTCTCTAACTTTAGATGCCCAAGTTTGAACATTTTGGCCTAGATGCACAGCACACAGAAGAAGGAGAGAAGAAGAGGGAACATTTTGGCACAGCCCATTGATGTAATCTCTTACTCACATTAAAAAAAATCATGTCATGGGATCTACACCTTCCACAAAGACCAAAGATGAGCATGCTCCTCTTCCTACCTCAGAAAATTAAAAGGTTCTGTTTCTCTGGTAGGATCAAAAAGCAGACAGACCTGTGTTTGGGGTATGGTATGTCTGGAATTCTGGCTAGAACTACGCTTGGGAGCAACTGCGTAGGAACTTACAATTTACAACTTACAAAAGAGTGTCTGTGGCAAAGCCATGTGCATAGCTCCACTTTCTCCTGGAACGAAGATAGAGAAAAGTCAGATTTTGAGAGACACTGGCTTAGCTTTCTTCTGAAGTAAGGCCTAGGACAGAACACACTTGAAATGCGCTGTATCTTGTTTATACGGCATCATAAATGGGACTGGAATTGTACAGACACCTACAAGTGACATGTTGTTGCACTACAGAACTTTCTGTTGAGACATAAGGAATATAGGGTGAAGAGTGGGAGTAGAGAGAGTGAGAAAGCTCATGAGAGAGGTCTATTATTGTGTAGAGCATCTCATTAGTTCCTCTGAATTTAAAAAAATGGAGTAACAGTTAGGTGCACTGTCCAAAGGGGGCGCTGAGGAAGCCGTGACCCATAGAAAGCTGATTGGTGAGTTCTGAGGAGGTATGTGGAGGTACAGGATGTACTGGGCCAGGAAGGCTGTTCTAGGCATGAGAAAATGGAAGGAGTTACTTGTCAGAAGGAGAGATAAGAAACACCAAGTGGTAGAGCTTGGGACACGCAGAGGGGGCAACTAAAGATGAGATCTCAGAAGCTAAGAATCACTTCACCCATTGGGGGAAAAGCAGTGCTTTTGTGTCTTGCTATACATTAAGCGATAGTGTGGTCACCCCTTGCAATAAGTGTTCTTTTTCTTAAAGCCTGAATTCATGTGAGTATAAGGGGGAAAACCCCACCACACTAAATTTTGCTCTCTTATGCTTGCAGAGAAAAACTTGAAATGAGAGGTTACTTAGTGTAACTGAAGGTTCTTCAAGATGTGTGATCCCTATCTGTATTCCACACGTGGTACACATGCACACCACGAGCCCAAGTGCAGAAATTCTTCAAAGCAGTGTCTGGTCTTCACTGACAAAACTAATTGTAATTTTTACCTTGTGATAGCTTTGTTTGTATGAAGTGCCTGATAGAGCTGATGGAAGAGAAGAGCTGAGGTCTGGAGATGCAGGTGGAAATTCTGGTTGAGTTTCAAAGGGGATTTGAACAGATGATGGAGGGAAGGCGAGAGGAGACTGAAGGGAAAAATCAAGACTTGCAGGTGCAAGCTGGACTGAAGAACTCTACAGGGAGACAGACTACTGGGTGAGGAAGTGGCCAATGGAAGCATATGACTATAAGAACCAGGTCGAGGAAAAGACCAGCTACTGAAGGAGAAATAGAGCTCAGGACCAGGTTTGCGCAGTTGGAAAATGAAGAAGGGGCACAGCAGGCCGTAACAGAAGGTAGGAGGACAGGGAAGAAGAGAAGAATGTCTAGTCTTATAAGAAGAGGGGAAAGAGTCAAAGATGGGGAAAGTTCGGAGCACCAAAGGGATGCAGGATGACTTGCAGAGACTGAAAATGAAAATAAAAGACAAGAGGACTTGCAGTCAGAAAGAACAGGAGGAAACCTGTAGAATTACACCAGGAAGAGGTAGGTCTACAAGATTGGTGACTTCCTACTAAGAAGAACGGACAGGCCAGTCACCAGAGCTGATCTGGAGAACAGAAGGATGTGCTGTCTGACAGGAGCTAAGATAGGGGATGTGGACCTGAGACTGAAGAGGATCCAAATGGGAGCAGGAAAGAATCCAATGATTGTCCTTCATGTGGGAACAAATGACACAGCTAGCTTCTTGCCGAAATGCATCATGGGAAGCTATGCCAGACTGGGGAAGACGCTTAAGGAAATGGAGGCTCAGGTGATCTTCAGTGGGATTCTGTCTGTCCCTAGGGGAGGAGAATGAGGGCAAGACAAGATTATAATGATCGGTGCTATAAGGAGAGTTTGGGGATGTTTGACCATTGGGAGGCATTCATAGGCAGAGGACTGTTCTCATGGGATGGACTCCACTTGTGGAGGGAGGGAAACAGACTTCTGAGATGGAGGTTGGCACAACTGATTAAAAGAGCTTTTAACTAGGAACTCAGGGGAGACGGTTGGGAGATGCTCATATAATCTCCACAGTATTTGCAGCATACACCGCAACTTGGAGAGCCAAGTTTGTCACTAGTTTTCATTCATCCAGAAAAGACTGGAATTGGGCTCAGTCTTCCACTGGGAGTTTGTCTCTGAAATCTGCAGGTCAGATGTAGGTGTTGAAATCATATTTTGCTAATAAGGCTTGGTAATTAGCTTTACGAAATTGCAGATCTGCAGAGAAGACCTTCCTATTAGGAGGTCCAGTGTCTTTGGGCCCTACTCTGCCAGAATGGAGTTCTGTGACCTAGTTCTTTCTACATCCACCTGTACCAACAGCAAGTTAGGGGTAGGATGGGAAAATGTAAAGTCAGTTCCCTTGGCAGGAACAAAGTAGCGTCTTTTTGGCATAGGGGCACAAGATGCAAGTATGTGCCAAACTGCGCTGGCCATATCTAATATCGGCTCATTAATTGGAAGAGCTATTCTGGTCAGGCCTTGTGGTTGTAAAATGTCCAAGAGCCAGTGTTGAGGGTCCTGGACCTCTTCCAATGGGATCTGTAGATCATTAGCTACCCTTTGCAACAGCTCCTGGTATTGCTGATGGTTATCCAGCAGAGAGGACAACAAAGGAGTGACAGCATCATCCAGGGATGATAAGGAAGTCCCCATTGAAACTGTTGGTACTGTCGGAACCAGTTCCAGCTCTTCCTCTTCATACACCAATGGAGCCAGCTGCCGAGAGGAAGAGGAGTGGTATGACATGTGAGAGGGGTCTGGGTGTCTGCCATAAGGTCCCAAGGCCCCAATAGGGCAAGAAGGAGGGGTCCATCAGCCTTGGTAGTCCCAATCTGTACTGGGTCTCTTTAGGGGTTCGTATCCAGAGTGCTAGTAGGTAGCCTCTTGAATGCCTGTCAGGACTCCTGTGCTTTCTCGGAGATACTGGCGCCTCCATCTCCTCTAGCTCTTCCGATTCCAATTCCATTGGTAGCGGTTGCACTGTTGGTACTGAGGCGCTCCTTCCCGGGGGATGTAACTGCTCCTGAGACATCAGTAACGATTCCTCCACCAGGCTTAAGGATTTCTCTCAGGAGGGCAGGGCCCACAAAGAGTGAAGACTGTGGATAACACACATATATTTCCTTCAAAGGTCTCTGTAGGGCCCAGAGTCCAGGGAGTTCCAGCTGGGATGCTTGAAGAACCTGGCTCATCTGTTGCTCTTGTTCAGTCTTTGGATAAATGGCTCTGCACTGATGATAGGTCTTGACTTACATTCATTGATGAACTGGCAAGTATCTGTCTTTTTGCTTCGGTCCTGCTGTCACTACCTGAACTACCTGGATCCCTTTTCTTTCACGCCTCACCCTCCAACCTGAGGGGGTCTTTGGTGGAGCGGGTTCCATGGGTTCCATCTACGAAATCTCACCTGACCTAGACTGACTTGGGGAGGAAATGCATTTCTTATGGACAGTCCTCTGTGGGGATCTATCCTTGTGCCCATGAGAATGCACCTTTCATGCAAAGGCCAGTAAGAGTCATCTTTGGGCTTTGCTCTGAGGCCCACGCTTGGAGGCGTGCTGTTAGTCAGTTGAGGCCGCTGTACAGGGATGTCTCACAGGCCCAGGTTGGAGCGAGGCCTTTTAGCCTCCTCCATCAGAAACTTCCTAAGACAGAGCTCTCATGCCTCACTAGTTCTGGGTGGAAAAGATTAGCAGATACAGCACTTTGCAGATATATATGCTTCACCCAGGCAGTACAGGCACCGTTGAATCTTGATGCCCATCACTGATGGAGAAGGAGCAAGAGCAGGAGACACAATTCTTGAATCCTGGGACTCTGGGCAAAGTCCGCCGATTTGAGGAGGACTTATCCTATACTAACTATAAATTTATGCTAACTATAACTACTAAACTAGATATAAAGCTATTTACAAGGAGTTGTGTTTGCAGGTTATGCACAGAAGGACACGATTCCGACTCAGGCCATGCAGCAGTAAGAAGGAACTGGAGAGGCACTGACCTGCACTGCTTTGTGTATGCCCTTGGTCAAGAGCACAAGGGAAGCTACTGCGCATGTGCAGGTCAATGGACACTGCTCTGAAGAATTTCCAGACTCAGGTGCATGATACGCATGCATAGCCACGTGTGGGATACACATGCACTCAAAGAACTGGGACTTCCCCCCACCCAAAGGTTTAACTCTACAATTCAAATAAAAAGACCCCAAAGGTATTATTTTTTAAAATTTCATGATTTTTAAGCCAATCACAGTTTATAAATCTTAACTACAGAGACAGATAAACATGTATCTACTCACCCTATGCAAAGGGAAGTCAACTCACATGGTATAAAAAGATATTTGTGGCAGTATAGACTCACTGCAAGAAAGTCAACTAGCCAATATAAGGAAGATGCAAACAAAAGAAATGAAGGAGCGCAATAGGCTTGGGGAGTAGCCAATTTTCTATATGTTCCAAAGTCTCGCACCACCTGTACCAACAGCAAGTTAGGGGTAGGATTTACAGGAATTACAACTAGGGCCACTAGGTTCCAGTCAATTCACAGAAAACCCTGGCCAAACCTTAAGCCTCTGTCAAAACTGCTGCACCCGACCAAGACGAAATGTTTTGAGTCTGGGGAGGTGGTGGTGGCCGCAGGAGGCTCCCCAGTACTCATTCCAGCAGCTGGAAGCTATCTGGCACTCTTCACCTGCCACAACACAGGGCATGCCCAGACTCACATGCATGTTCCTGCTTTAACCTGAGTTCACTGAGAACCAGGACTACACCTGCAAGGCCATTCTAACTCATAATCTTATTTAGGGATATATCAATTGTGTAACTGAGCCTATCCTCAAAACCAACTAATTCTCTTTCAGAGCAATATTGCCTGAGCACTTACTGATGTTGACATTAAGTTCCTTTTTACAGGCTATGCCTTCATTCACTGGAGACAGACTGTTATTGTTTATCATCCACTTATGACCACTTGAGCCTGTCCCTCATGTAGTTGCTCTCTAAAGCAGTGGTTCTCAAACGGTTATACTGGTCACCCCATTCACACAGCAAGCCTCTGTGTGCAACCCCCCTTTTAAATTAAAAAAACTTCTTTACATATTTAACACCATTATTAATGCTGGAGCCAAAGTGGGGTTTGAGGTGGAGACTGACAGCCTGCAACCCCCCACATAATAATCTCATGACTCCCTGAGGGGTCCCGACCCCCTGTTTGAGAACCCCTGCGCTAAAGCAAAGAGCCAGCACCAGATAACCTCCCTAGCTCTCTTCTCAGCCCTTGAATAAGACTGCATACAGAAAACTCAAGTTCAACAGCTTCTGCCTCAGAGATAGCCAATGTACCCTGAAGATGACTTTGGATCAATAAATCTTTTTTACAACAAATCCTCCACTTACACCTCAGCAATGATGGCTTGGAAAATGGCTGTCTATAAAAATAAGTTTATTATAGTTTCTTCATCAAATAAAAAGGTGCAGTTAGAGGCTGTAATTAATATATAACTGAAAATTAAGCTCCTAGAATTAAAAGTATGCATTCCCCTGAATTATCTCCCCAGTGAGTTGATAGACAAGCTTCTCAGGATTATCTGCATGTTTCATTCTGTATTCATTATACTTTCTAGCTTCCACTAAACATCATAATCAATTTACTAAAACAATGAGGCTTTTGTCTAGATTTAAAATCTTCCCAATCCCACTTATCTACAGAACTTATAGTATCAGTTGTTTACGTACATGTAACTTACTTGCTTGCTTTTACTATAACAGGCAGGTGCTGTAGATGATAGTTGAATAACCAGGATGAAAGGCAGCTTTGCATATGAAAAGGAGCCAATTAGATATCATCTTTAATCCAATTAAAGGTTAATCAATGGCTGAAAGATTTTAGTCCCCTCTCTATAATGCTCATACATGAGCTGGTTCCAAACCAGACTCCATTTTACATAAAGCCCCCGCATTCCCGGGAGTAGGGGCAGAGAGGAGGAAGGTTCACCTAACTGTTCCCAGTCTGTAAATAAAGAAAAAGTAAATTAAGAGTGGAATTTTTGAAAGCATGAAGTGATGGCTTGACTGCTCCCATTAAAATAATGGGAGATTTAGCATTGGTGTCAGTGGAAGCAGGAGTTGACCAATGCTGAGTGCTTTTAAGAATGCTTCCCTAAGTGTTTAGCTAAGCCATATAGTCTAATTGGCTTTATTTACTAGATTAAAAATGGGATAAACAAACAAAAATTTAAAAAGGCATTATGGTAGACTAAGAGCAAGACAAGGACATAGGAATACCTGGGTTTGATTTCCAGCACTGGCACTCTGGGTTTTGGTTTGCTCCTCTGTAAAAGGGGGATAATAATATTTACAATGGTGGAGGAAGGAGTGATTACATTTTTCAAAACAATGTATGAGCATTATTTAGTAAAGAGCTAGCAGAGTACCCAGAATTCTTCCATGTCCAGATGCCAGGATGGATAAAAATCATTTAAAAAATGCTTTTTGAGGAAAAAATTATCTAACGATAGTTTTAATTAAGATACATTATAGCTCAAAGATATCTCATCATGGAATAGGGATTATAAATTGTAATTCTATAGTATGAGACAACATATTCATGTAATGTTTAAGAAAACTTTTGTAAGTGAGTTCCAATAGTTCATGGATTAGGGGCCCAATCTTATGGGGTTCCACAGGCTTCTGTATAGATTATTTAGGTTAATCTTTCTATCTATCCAAAGAACTCAGTGCTCAGTCTAGAAGATACCATCAGAGCTGCTTAGTTTTGCAGGTCTCAAATTGTGGATTGTGTCTCCAGAGGTAACATGCTTGTTAACAGCAAAAGTGTTTTTGAATAAATAAATAAATATATAGACGAGAGAAATAACAGACCTCAGCTCTATTGTCCCTCTGCAAATTTGTGTACACAGAGTAAATCCCTTACCTCTCTCTAAAAGCACAAAGTTTCAAAAAGTTTAATGAACAGAAGATTTTTGGGGGCAGAATAGATCGGGACAAGGAGAAGAAGTTTGGAGATAAATGTGAGAAGCGAGGGATATGCGCTTGTTTTGTTAAAATATTATATGTTTGCTGTTGAAGAAAAAAAATCCAGAATACTTAACGTTGTGGGTTTAGTTAAATAAAACAATTTAAATGTCTGTCTGGTGATGATTGCCTTCTAATACAGCATGACAAGAAAATTCTCCAAATATTAATGATTAACCTGTTGAATTGGAGATAGTTCACCTCCCAATGACTTCATAAATATCTACTTCAATTACCTTTGGTAAATGAAATAACCAAACAATCATTCATTTTCTGATATAGCTGTAAAACTAATCTGAAAAGTTTCCAAAATAAATCAGGTTTAAAAATGTATAGTGTGTACCTTCTAAAAATGAAACCTACATCTATCTCTGAGTTGTGAAGAATATGTATTAAGGTTATAACAACCAAAAAGAATGCACTTTTATGGAGAAAACCATGATTAAATCGAGTCTTCCTGACCAGTGATTTAAATCATGATTTAAATTAAATCCACCATGCCAGATGTCAGCGCTTCTTTTCTCTTATCAGCTTGAGTGTAGACTAAGAAGGGGTAACCTTCCTTTGCTGAGCTACACACACAAAAGAGGAATGCTCTCAGATATTTGGCCCAGAGCCGTAACTAGCTATTTTTGCGCCTGAGACAAGAATATAAAATTGTTTCGCCACCCAAGTCCCCCTGAAACACACACATACCCGCCCAGCCCCATGGAAACAATCCCCCATTCCCAGCGCCGCCCGTCCCACAGAAACAAACCCTCCTTCCCCAGCGCCGCCCCCCCGCCCCGAACATGTGGGCCAAAAAGGAAGGTGGTGGGGGGAGAAACAGCGCACATAAGGTGACCAGATCACAGCAGTAAAATAGGACCCACCCCCTCCCCACTCGGCCCACCATCACACCCCTCTTCACCCACAACCCACTGCTGGCTTGCTGCATCCTTCCTAGTCAGTCCCCCACCCACCACTTGCCTCTTTCACCTCCTCCCTCCCCTGCCCTGCCTCCAGTCAGCCCCACACCCCCGCCTCCAGCCAGCCCCTGCCGCACACCCTGCCCTGCCTCCAGCCACCCCACACCCTGTCTCCAGCCAACCCCTGCTGCACCCCCTGCCCTGCCTCCAGTCAGCCCCACACCCCCGCCTCCAGCCAGCCCCTGCCGCACCCCCTGCCCTGCCTCCAGCCACCCCACACCCTGTCTCCAGCCAACCCCTGCTGCACCCCCTGCCCTGCCTCCAGCCAACCCCACACCCCCGTCTCCAGCCAACACTTGCCACACCCACCTGTCCAAAGCCAGCTAGCCCCACACCCCGTCTCCAGCCAGCCCCTGACGCACCCCCCCCCGCCCGAAGCCAGCTAGTCCCACACCCCATCTCCAGCCAGCCCCTGCTGCACCCCCTGCCCTGCCTCCAGCTAACCCCTGCCGCACCCCCCCCGCCCTACCTCCAGCCAGCCCCTGCCACACACCCCTGCCCGAAGCCAGCCAGCCCCACACCCTGTCAGGTTATTCATTTATTTTCATTAAATCTGTAGACTAAATAATGAAATTAATAAATTTTCAAGATGAACGTGAATTAATTCTAATGAACAATGCCACATTATGCAGTATTCATTTTTGAAAGTTTATAATAAGCGATGCTCCAGGGGGAGGGGTGGGGTGGGATGTGCAAGGTGGAACTTTTCGCCTAGGGTGCAACATCCTTGCGGGCACAGGGTGGGGTGCAGGATGGGTGGAGGGGGTGCAGGCTCTGGGAGGGAGTGCGGAGGACTGTGTGCAGGCTCTGGGACAGAGTTTGGGGGCCAGAGAGGGGGTGGTGGATGCTGGGGGGGGGGATCACATGTGGCTTCCTTCCTCCCCTGCTGCCCCTTGCCATAATCTCACTGGGAGTGGGGGATGGGGCTGCCCAGTTTGCAGGAGTGGTGGGGGGAGGGGGGGTGGATCACAGGCTCAAACACTCACTGGAAGCCCCAGCAGCCGCTCAGGTGAGTGAGGCCCACTGCTGATGATCCTGTCTCCCACCAGAAGCCCCCACAGCATCTCCTCCAGGTGGGTGATGGGGGGAGGGGAGGGCTGCAAAGCAGGTGTGTGCCCCCCCCCCCACATGCTGCAGCTGGCTGCTCACCCTCAGCCCTCTGCTGGCCAGTGTCTCTTGTTGCCATAGAGGCAGCAGCTGGGAGAGCCGCAGCTTTCCTTCCGCCAGGGAAGGCTTTTTTCTGTGCCCCTCGGCTTTCTGTGCCCGATGCAAGTGCCTCACTTGCCTCGCCCTAGTTACAGCACTGATTTGGCCTGGTTTTTAGAAGGGCTGAACATCCTCACTCCCCCAAGGTCAATGCTCCACCTCTTTGAAATTCAGGCTGCTGATGTCCCTCTGTATCCACTATGGTGCTCAGCACACAGGTCTTAGTCACTGCTTGTTGCTCAACTGAGATAGGTCAGTAGTGACATGGGATCTGTGTTATCTCCCCTGCAGCAGGGTCTTAAAACAACTCAAAATCACTCACTCCGTATTTGCTTTTATTCAGAGGTGTAGCGAGCGCCCTCCGTACCCTCTGACCGGAGGGGGCCCCGCAAGGAAGGGGGCCCCTAAAAGTGGCAAAAAAAATGTAAGGTATAACTAGGTAAGTGACATTTATTGACGCTATTGCACAATCCATGTCGGTTTTACTGACAAAACCGTGAAGTCATTATGATACATCATAATGCTATTGGCTACATCAGTTGTCTGTCGGTCAGTTTCGAATTTTAGTTGGACCCATTCAAAGAATGTGTATTTGCGTTCATAATGGCAGTCGGCGGATAAATGTTATTAATTTAGTTGTTTAATTTTTTATTGTTTCCAACGCAGAAGCGTGCTTTGTGATGTCTAAGAGAACGTATAAGAGCGGAGCTAGTAAACGAAAGGCAGCAAAAGATGCCGAGAAGGAACTTGAGAAAATTCCAAAGTTGTCAACGTATTTTGCGCTGCAATCCAACGTACAGGTACAGGCACATGAAACGGACAGCGCTAGCAGCGACGAATCGTATCCAGTGCTTCAAGTGAGGTCGAAGGTGAAGCCAGTTGTTCTACCAAACAAACTGTGACAGATATTCCAGCTGCTGCCGGGAAAGAAGTATCTGAATCTGAACCACTGACTGATGATCCAGGAGATTGGCCGTCTATAATATCGGACAGGCAAGTGTGTGACATTGTTGCACGTGGCCCGCCGCAGCAGAATGAAGTTACGATTTCCATTTAACGAGGAAAGACGGAGGTTCACAAGTACTCATTTCTATCGAACCATGGCAAATGGCGAGAAAATAAGACGTTCATGGTTAATGTACTCAGTTCAGAAAGATGCCGTTTTTTGTTTTTGTTGTAAATTATTTGGCACTGGCGACATACCGCTACGTCGTGGAACATCTGCTTGGAAAGCACTGTCAAAAAGACTTCAGCAGCATGAAACAGGCAAAGGTCATCAAGACAGTATGGTGAAATGGTTTGACCTTCGGTCAGGCATAGTAAACCGTACATCTATTGACCAACTCGAATTGCAGGCTTTTCTGAAAGAAAGAGATTTCTGGAGAAATGTTGTCAAACGCATGGTTGATGTCGTTATTTTCTTGTCCGAAAGAAACTTGGCATTTCGAGGAAGTAATGAAAAGCTCGGCGATCCTTCGAATGGACTGTACTCCCGACGTGTCACATGAAGAACAGATGTCTGTGGTGTTATGCTTTGTTGAATGCAACGGTGTCAATATTCATGAAGCGTTTGTTGGCTTTCTTAATGTTCATGATACAACTGGCGAGGGCTTATTGGAAGCGTTTCCTGAAAAGGCAAACAACTTAGGAATAGACATTGCTGACATGAGAGGCCAAGCTTATGATAACGGTGCAAATATGAGAGGAAAGAATAAAGGAGTTCAAGCCCGCATGCTAGAAATAAATGACCGTGCCTTGTATGTACCATGTGGAGCTCACACTTGGAATCTTGTGATCTCAGACGCGGCAAAGTCATCGAAATAGCCCGTTGACTTTTTCGGTCTGATTAACAAAATATACGTTATCTTTTCTTCGTCACCTTCACGTTGGGATATACTTCAAGAACATATGCCAATATCTGTTAAAGGGTTATCGGACACTCGTTGGGAGTCGAGAATTGATGCTGTGAAGCCATTGCGTTATCACCTTGAAGAATTGTGCAATGCTTTGTCATCTTTGCGAGAATATGTGCTCGAAAAGAAAGATGGCAATACAGCAACAGAAGCCGGTGCGCTTTTAGACCATGTTACTACGTGGCCTTTTGTTCTGACTGTGTACACGTGGTACGATATACTATTTCACGTCAATAAAACCAGCAAATTAATTCAGTCACCAGATGTGTCAACAGACATATTGCAGGCAGAAGTCGGCGCTACAATGAAGTTTTTGGAAGACTATCGAAATACAGGATATAACTCTGTGGTCACAAATACACGTGAAATAGCAGAGCATATGGGTATTGAGCAGGTGTTTCCAGAAACCAGGGTGCGACGTAAGAAGAGAATGTTTGATTACGAATGTGCTGATGATTTGAGTCGTCTTTCTGCCGAAGAAAAATTCAAATCGCAGTTCTTTCTTGTTCTCACTGATCAGGCCATATCTTCTGTTTCGTCGCGATTTGACCAGCTCGTGGAGTGGTATAAGTTGTTTGGATTTCTGTACAACGCTAACAGCCTGAAGCAGTGTCACAGAGAAAATGAACTGGAGAATCACAGCAAAAATTTTGAAAGAAAAATGGGAGACATTGATGCCAACGAACTCATAATGGAATTGAATCGTTTTGTTTATGTCATCGAGAAAGAGAGAGGACTTGTCACGGCAAACAATTTTTTAACGTACATATACAAGAACAGCCTTCAGGAGATATATCCAAATCTTTGCATTTGCATCAGAATTCTTCTGACCACACCAGTTACTGTCGCCGGTGCTGAAAGGAGCTTCAGCAGAATGAAACTGATCAAGAATATCCTGCGCTCAACCATGACAGATGACAGGCTTTCTGCGCTTGCAGTTATCTCAATCAAAAACAAGATTGCCAGATCTCTGGACTATGACGCATTGATTAACCAATTTGCGGAGAACAAGGCTCGAAAGAAGCGCTTTGCGTAAATACAGAATACATGTACACTGTAGGCCTATGTATACATAATATGAACCCTGTATATTGTATAAAATAAATACCGCATTCCAGTTTCTGCATTGTAAGGGGCCCCGGACATATGTTCGGAGGGGGCCACGTTCTTTGTTGCTACGGCCCTGCTTTTATTGATTTTGTGCCAGGCAGGTGTCCAGAAATCTTAGATAATGTCATTCTAGAACAATTGCTTTGTGCAATGTGGACAGCTACCTCAGTGGGTTTTTATGGACTCTCATACCATCTGATATCTATTAATCACCATGTGACAATTTGCAACTAAAATCAGTGCTAAATCCATATATTATGAACAACACAGCTCACAGCTTGAATTCGAAGTGTACAAAAGTTATAGTTGCTCAGCGTGTTGTGCAGTGTGAATACTGTGAAAGAGGAAACTGGGGATATGCAGTGATGAGCTGCCAAAATCTTAACAACCGGTTCCCTATAAAAAGTTCTGATTTACAAGGGGGAGCGGGGGAGGGACCGGGGCAGGGGAAGACATACTCGTGGGGCCAGGGGCCCCTGCAGGGTCTGGGGCAAATTGCCCCACTTGCCCCCTCGGCAGCCCTAGAGCTTGCGGCCCCCTCCCCCCTTACCTTGCTGGCAGCTCAAAGCAGCAGGATGACTCCGGAGCTCAGCTGAGCTGCCCAGCTGATGCCGGCGGCTGGCCACGCTGCAACTGGGGGGAAGCACCGGGGAAGCCTCAGCCTCCCCAGGTGGGAATCCTGGGAGCAATAGGATGGTCTGGCCCGCAGACCGGAGTTCTTTGCCCACTCCCTGGCCCTTTAACAACTGGTTGTCCACGGAGGTCTAATTTTAGCAACCGGTTCTTGGGAACCTGTGGGAACTGGCGCCAGCTCACCACTGGGGATATATCTACACTGCAATTAGACGCCTATAGCTGGGCTAAGACACCTGACTTGGACTCGTGGAGCTCCGGCTAAGTGGTTGTTTACTCATGGGGTAGACTTTTAGGCTCGCTAAGTCCTAGAGCCTGGGCTCCAGCCTGAGTCAGAAGGTTTACAGTGCAATGAAACAGCCTGTTCGCCCAAGCCCTGCGTCAGCCTGCACAGGTCAGAGTTTTTAGTTACAACGTAGACTCCGGAATCCTAGGCTCTATTCATGACTGGCTGTGTGACCTTTAGCAAATCACTTTAAGTCCCCTGCCTCTAATGAGCCCTGGGTGCCTCAGTTTTTCCATTTATAAAATGGGACTAAACTACTTCACAGGGGTGTTGTAAGGACTAAATAATTCTGCTGGGATTTCCAAAAGCAAGTAGTGTTAGGGTCCCTCTGCTCCCCTGGCAGGAATGGGGCTGACCCTTGAGGTCAGGTGAACAATTTGTCCAGACAGAGGTGTTTGAAAATCCCAGGCTGCCTCTTTTAAAGGTGCTGTGGCTGGAAGGTGCCAAAATACGTCCCGCTGACTTCCCAGGACCTGTCACCCTCAGCCAGAGCACAGCTGCACTTGTCCCTGCCAAGCGCGCAGAGCTGGCGCCCAGACCCACTGCATCGGGCTCCCGCTGTCCGCCTGCCAGGCGCGGTGTAGTGTCCCCGCGCGGGGCCAACACCAGGCAGGGGAGCAGCGGTGCTGCAAGAGCGCGGGGAGCCCCCAGAGCCGCCCCGTCCCAGCCGCCACTCGCGTGGGTGGAGCCGCTTGCCTGCCGGCGGGGGGTCCGTGGCAGGGCTGGCACAGAGCCCAGGCGTCCCCGCCAGCGCCTCCCTCCCGCTTACCTGCGCCTGGGTCCTGCTCCGCGGGCAGCTCAGCCAATGGAGCCCCTGGAAACGGGCTGCGCTGCAGGCGGCGGCATGTCCCCGCAGCTCCCGCCCCCGGCCATGGCTCCACCCCCGACCCCACCTGGAACCTCCGTGCCCGGGTTCCCCGCGCCTCCCCTGCCCTGCTCCGCCCCGACTGGCACCGGGGGGGGGGAGCACACTCCGCCGGGCTCGCCTAGCCCAGCCTGAGCCCTCTGCCACCTGCCTCGCTGGTGCCTGCGGCGGGACAGCACCGCGGCCATCAGCCCGCGGGGGGGAGGGTTGAGCCCCACAGGTCAGCGGCGGTGCGGGGTGCGGGGCTTGACAGTTACCAAACAAAAAGCCAGTGACAAAGTCACGTCCGTCAAGCGAAGCTCAGGCCAGCCCCAGCCCCAGCCCCAGCCCCAGCCAGCGCGCTCTTACCCCAGGGCTAGGAGCGAGACAAGCTTGTAGGGGCCCAGCGGCGGCGGGTGCGAGACACGCTTCCAGCGAGGAAGAGGCTCCGTGTGGCTCCAAAGCTGTCTCGCTCCCCAGCCGAAGTTGGGCCACTACAGGATATTGCCTCACCCAGCTTGGCTGGCTAATATCCTGGGGCTGACGGGCCTATGACGCCCTTGCAGCCCCCTTAGCCCCTGCCATTTAATCCCTGCCTTTCCCCGGGTCCCTTCATTTTAGGTGTCCCTTGGGGGGGGGGGTGTTAATAGCGTGACCAGACAGCAAATGTGAAAAATCAGGATGGGGGTGGGGGGGGGGTAATAGGAGCCTATCTAAGAAAAAGACCCCAAAAATGGGGACATCTGGTCACCCTGGCTGTCAGTTGAACAAGGGCACATAATAGTAGTGGCCACTTTGGAAAAGTTTGGCCACTTTATAGCTATTTCAGTCTTGGTTACAAGCCAAAGGTTTGGTGACTCACCCGTGTCAATGTACACAACCAGATACCCTACTGCCTGTTGTTTGCAGTGTTGTTGGGCCCAGGATATTAAAACAAGACAAGGTGGGTGTGTGGACCGAGCAGTAATATCTTTTATTGGACCAACCCCGCGGAAGAGCTCTGCGTAGTGTGAAAGCTCGTCTCTTCCGCCTACAAAAGCTGGGCCCATAAACAATATTACCTCACCCATCTTGTCACACTACGATACGAACTGGTTTGTTGAAAACACTCCAGATTGTTCAGTGTAAACATTCAGTAGAAAAGTATCTTCAATGAATCCGGCAGTGTCCTCTTTTCATCGGAGGCTTCTCTTCAATCACTTCTGCTACTTTCATTTTTGATCCTGCTGCTAATACTCCTCCCTCCCCCTCCTCACTTTAGTCTAGTTTTACACCGGAGGAATATGAGGCCAGATAGACTAGTTTATATGAACACAAATTATTTCAGATCAGAAATAGCAAAAACTAGCAGCACATATGTAACAAAAAAACGTGGGTTTGATTCAGTTTGCAGCCTGTGCTATTTCAGAGCACTGGCATGATTTAGATTAGTTACTGATTAATTAATAAATCATTAGGATTAGCAGATGGAATATGGGCTCTGCTCCTGTGAGATTTATTCCCAGTTTAAGAAAATTGTAGATAAGATTGGATGGGAGCAAGACCAGTTTAGGTTCATCCATGGCCTACTGTTGACCCTCTCATAATCACTAAATTACTTACATTTACACACTCAGACAAGTTTATTCCATCAAAGTGATTCTAGTGTTGATGCAGTTTATACTGGCAAAACTGCAGCTATATTGCTAAAAGCACAGTTTTGCCAGTATAAACTGGTGTGTCTACATTAGGGGCTTTGGCTAGCTCAGGTATGTCAGTCAGGGAATCACATTCCTAACATACCTATGCTGTCCGTGGTTTGTAGTGTAGACCTGGCCTTACACGCACGCATGCATGCACACACATTCAGGGAAGGACATGCAGCCCCAACCAGAGGAGAGTAGACAGCAGCAGAGACTAAGGGAGGTCCCACTGATCCACAGGCTGCAGGGGGAGGTGGGAAAGCCAGTGACAGCCCTTAAGAGGCCTTGGAGATGTATCCAAGCCAGGGGAAGCAGGCAGAAAGGCAAGATAGGAGTGATGGCCACCCCCCACCCCCCCGCCACTTACCAGCACACTCCCTCACACATCAAATATCCCCAACTTCCCTGCCCTCAGTCTCTCACCAGGGTTGTCAACAGGTGGTGATTTTAAATCCAGGCCAGACCACCAACTAGGGAGGTGGTTGTGCTATGAAAATCTTAGCTGCATGGCTAGATATATTGGCTTCAAAAGTTCTGGCTGTCTGATTAGGCCTGGAATCATCTCATGCATTAGGAACATAAGAACGGCCATATTAGGTCAGACCAATGGTCCATCTGGCCCAGTATCCTGTCTTCCGACAGTGGCCAATGCCAGGTGCCCCAGGTATGGAATGGAACAGGTAATCATCAAGTGATCCATCCCCTGTCACCCATTCCCAGCTTCTGGCCAACAGAGCATACTTTTGCATCTTCAGAGCATAGTTTTGCATCCCTGCCCATCTTGGCTAATAGCCGTTGATGCACTTATCCTCATGAACTTAACTAGTTCTTTTTTGAATCCTGTTATAGTCTTGGCCTTCACAACAGTATTTCCACAAGGCAGAGTGCAGCCCAGCTACATCTGTGGGCTGGAGGAGGAGCGAAGTGCACACTGTGGGAGCCCCTTCCATGTAATGGCTCTCTGCTATTGGAGGTTTCACAGTAGGTCAGAACCAGGCCTGGATTGGAGGAATGAATGTCAGTCATCATCTGGGCTAATTCTAAGTGTGACAGAGCTGGGAAAGATATTTGCTGTTGCCTTTCCCACTGCTTCAAAGTGCAAGATTTCAGAGGTGGCAGCAGAAGCTGCAAGGTCTCTTTGCCTCATAAAGGCGATAGATACCCACTATCTTCTCCTCTGAATGAGATTTTGCTCGGGGACCATTTATTATTGGAACTAGTGCAGGGACAAGAAACTGGGGGGAAGAACAACAAGTAATGAGGTAAAGCAACGTGCAGGGTCAGGAAAAGCAACTGAAGTTGAGCAGAAACATTTGAATTCTCCAGCATCAGTCACAAAGTCTGTTTAGCAGCCCCAGTTACAGTGAGCGGACTGCTAGCAAAAGGCACTGATGTCCCATCCACACTACTGTAACATTTGCCGTTTCAACCATCATGAAAGCGTTTAAATCTGGGTGATGGCCTAACAGTGCAAAAGGCAAACTTAAGGCCCTCTCCACAATTTAAAGGGCTATCATTGCCTTGAAAACTAGTCCTGTTTCATATATATAAGTGAAAGTAATTCCAAACACTGCACCTGACCCTGAATGTTACAACTACTTTTTCTCATCTCCCACCTTGTTTCTGTAAAATCTACAAGGGAGAATTTAACTGTGCAGGTGAAACAACTGAAGTGACTTGACAACACTTTGGCCCTGCTCCACAAAAGTTGATTCCAATGGAAGTTAGGAGTCTAAATACCTTTGTGAGATCTGGGCCTTGTGACCTAATGCACAGTGAATAAAATGAAAGCAAAGACTTTCCCCCCACAATCTTATAGTCATTTTAGGTGTTAATTGTAACAATAGAGGGTAAAACATTTGTAGACAGAAATGTGTTTTTGAAACAGACTCTCTCTCCTTAAAGTCCCTGGCAAGGCATGCTATGGGGTTTAAGTTGTACAGGAATGCATTTCCACCTCAAGAGACTTATAGTAGGGCCTGGTCTACACTAGGACTTTAATTCAAATTTAGCAGCGTTAATTCGAATTAACCGTGCACCTGTCCACACCAGGAAGCCATTTAGTTCGACCTAGAGGGCTCTTTAGTTCGAATTCGGTACTCCACCCCGACGAGGGGAGTAGCGCTAAATTCGACATGGCTATGTCGAATTAGGCTAGGTGTGGATGCAAATCGAACTTACTAGCTCCGGGAGCTATCCCACAGTGCACCACTCTGTTGACGCTCTGGACAGCAGTCCAAGCTTGGATTCTCTGACCAGCCACACAGGAAACGACCCGGGAAAATTTGAATTCCTTTTCCTGTCTGGGCACTTTGAATCTCATGTCCTGGTTGGACATCGGGGCGAGCTCAGCAGCACCTGCAACGATGCAGAGCTCTCCAGCAGAGGAGTCCATGCAATCCCAGAATAGAAAGAGGTCCCCAGCATGGACAGACCGGGAAGTCCTGGATCTGATCGCTGTGTGGGGCGATGAGTCTGTGCTTTCGGAGCTGCGCTCCAACAAACGGAATGCAAAGACCTACGAGAAGGTCTCCAAAGCCATGGCACTCAGAGGATACAGCCGGGATACAACGCAGTGCCGCGTGAAAATCAAGGACCTGAGACAAGGCTACCAAAAAGTCAGAGCGGCAAACGGACGCTCCGGAGCACAGCCCCAGACCTGCCGCTTCTATGAGGCACTGCATGCCATTCTAGGTGGGTCTGCCACCACTGCCCCACCAGTGACCGTGGACTCTGAGTATGGGATAGTGTCGAGGGGCAGTTCCTCGGCGATGTTAGCCGATGGGGAAGATGAGGAAGGGTTTGTGGAGGACGACGCAGGCGACAGCGCTTACAATACCGCTTTCCCCGACAGCCAGGATCTCTTCATCACCCTCACAGAGATCCCCTACCAACCCTCCCCGGCCGTTAACCCGGACTCAGAATCAGGGGAAGGATCAGTCGGTAAGTGCTATAAACATGGAAACATTTATTTTTTAAAAAACAGGAATAAAAAATATGTAAAAACTATATAAAACCTTTTGCTTAAAAAACTATATAAAGAGAAGGTCCACACAGATAGGGATGGAACAGAAATCCTCCTGGGACAGTTCCACGAAGCTCTCGGAGAGCAGCTCGAAAAGTCTCCGCAGGAGGTTCCTGGGGAGAGGTGCCTTATTTGGTGCTCCGTGGAAGCACACTCTTCCGCGCCAGGCCATCCTAATGTACAGCGGAATCATTGCCTCCACCAGCATTGCAGCGTACGGTCCTGGTCTGTGCAGGGATTCGAGCAGCATCCGCTCTCTCTCTCTCCGAGTGACCCGCCTCAGGCTAATCTCGTTCGGCGACTGCTGCATCTAATTAGGGCAATTAGTGTACTGTTACTATTGTGAATGCTTGACTTTTACTTTGCATAGCAATGACCTTCGCTTAACAGCCACGTGTTGGAGGCCACAGAGGAAAAGCATACAGTGATCTTTCCCGTGCACAGCCGCGAGGGGCTGGAACAGGGTCAGACTTTATGCTTTACAGATTGCCTTCAGCGGGAGGGCACAGCTATCCATTAACTGTTAAGCAGCCTATAGTGTAGTGCTTACCAGGCCTGGCTGCTACACAGATTCAGCTGTACCGCCCCGCTTGTCCGATCTCCTGTGCAAGACCGCAGCCAATGAAAGCATATTCCGAAATCTCGAACTTGTCCTGAGAGCTCGTGAGACTAGGTGCCCTGTATGGTCTTGTTCACAGAAACTGACTAGACTGTGTTCAGTGTTTGCAAACATGTATCTTTTCAAGGAAATCACTTCCTTTTTCCCATCACACAGCTGCGGCTCTTTCACGAACTGCCCCGGCATCCCCCTCACAGAGGCTGGCGCAGATTAGGCGGCGAAAGAAAAAGACTAGGGACGACATGTTCTCGGAACTGATGGCTTGCTCCAGAGCCGAGGCGGCCGAGCAGAGACAGTGGAGGGAGACCCTATGTCAGCACCAGCGCTCACACAGCGAACGGGAGGACAGGTGGCGGCAGGAAGACCAGCAGGCGACTCAAACGCTGCTTGGGCTAATGAGGGAGCAAACGGACACGCTCCGGCGCCTTGTAGATGTTCTGCAGGACCGCAGGCAGGAGCAGAGAGCCCCCCTGAACTGTATCTGCAACCGCCTTCCCCCGCCACAAAGTCCTGTCCCCCCCTCACCCAAAATCACAAGAAGGAGGGGCGCTAGGGGCCGTGAAAACTGTCACTCCACCCCAGCAGAGTGCTCATGTACCAAACAGCTCTCATTCCCTAAAGTGTGAGAAGTGCTTCCCTTCCTGGATCACCCAGTCCCAAATCCAAGTTTCATCCCCCCACTGTGTAGTTGAGTATTAAAAGTAGTTTGTTGTTATTCACTGTTTCCGTCACGTTTTCCTTGTCAGAAGACTTTGTGTGAAGGGGGGGAGGGGTTTTTTAATTGCATAGGACAGCCTCCATTACCAGGGTACAGACTTGGGGGCAGGATCAACAGCAGGACACACACAGACTGCAGTCACTAGGCACTAGGGTCATTCTGGGAGGTGAATGCTGCCCCGGGTCAGTCTGTGAGGTGTATGCTGCCCCAGAGTCCTAGCACCTGACATCCACAAATGGCAAGGCAGGCTGCCCTTACCATGCCCTTCCCCCCTAGCCACGAGCCTCTCCGATGCCCTGAGCCCCAGCAAGAGCCCTCATCCACGGACACATACTCACCCTTCCCACACACCCCTCATCCCTTCCTACACCCCAACCCCCAGTCCAGAGCCTGCATCCAAACTCCGTCCCAAAGACGGCACCCCTCACCCCTTCCTGCAAACCCACCCCTTCCTGCACACCCACCTGCAACCGTCCTCCCCCCAGAGACCGCTGTAGGAGCAGGAGCCTGTCATTCCTCTAGTGTAGAAGCGGTCTGGACATCAGTGCACACCGTACCCACCACAGTCCGCGTCCATGTTTCAACCCTTGAACAGGAATTCATAATTAAAGAAAACTTTATTAATAATCAGTGTTCCATTAAAGTTATTTTAAAACGTGTGTTGGAAGGGGGAAAACCTGGAGAACGGGGTATGTAACCGCAGATCGAAGTCAACAGTCACTGAAACAGGCTCAGGTTCAGCTTCTCTGTAAATCAACTGGAGAGTCATAGGTTACCCTGCTCTCCGAGGAACCTATCTTTCAAAGCCTCCCGGATGCACAGCGCTTCCCGCTGGGATCTTCTATCGGCACGGCTGTCTGGCTGAGCGTAATCAGCAGCCAGGCGATTGGCCTCAACCTCCCATCCAGCCATAAAGGTCTCGCCCTTGCTCTCACAGAGATTGTGGAGCACACAGCAAGCAGCAATAACAACGGGGATATTTTTTTCGCTGAGGTCCGAGCGAGTCAGTAAGCTCCGCCATCTCCCCTTGAGACGTCCGAAAGCACACTCCACCACCATTCTGCACTTGCTCAGCCGGTAGTTGAAGAGTTCCTTCTCACTGTCCAAGGCGCCTGTATAGGGCTTCATGAGCCAGGGCATTAGCGGGTAGGCTGGGTCCCCGAGAATCACTGTAGGCATCTGCACATCCCCAACCGTTATTTTGTGGTCCGGGAAGAAACTACCTGCCTGGAGGCGTTTAAACAGACCAGAGTTCCTGAACACACGCGCGTCATGAACCTTGCCCGGCCACCCCACGTAGATGTTGGTAAAACGTCCCCTATGGTCCACCAGTGCTTGCAGCACCATAGAAAAGTAGCCCTTTCGGTTAATGTACTCGCTGGCCTGGTGGGCCGGTCCCAGGATAGGGATGTGAGTCCCATCTATAGCCCCACCGCAGTTTGGGAATCCCATCGCGCCGAAGCCATCTATGACGACCTGGACGTTTCCCAGGGTCACTACCTTTGAGAACAGTTGCTCAACGATTGCGTGGGCTACTTGAATCACAGCAAGCCCTACGGTAGATTTGCCCACGCCAAAGTGGTTCGCTACTGACCGGTAGCTGTCTGGCGTTGCAAGTTTCCAGAGGGCTATGGCCACTCGCTTCTGCACAGTCAGGGCTGCTCGCATCCGGGTGTCCTGGCGCTTCAGGGCAGGGGACAGCAAGTCACAGAGTTCAAGGAAAGTGCCCTTACGCATCCTGAAGTTCCGCAGCCACTGTGATTCATCCCAGACCTGCAGTACTATGCGGTCCCACCAGTCCGTGCTTGTTTCCCAGGCCCAGAATCGCCTTTCCACACCATGAACTTGACCCATTGCCACCATGATCTCCACTGCGCGGCGTACCCTGCTTTGTGAGAGGTCTGCACCACTCTGTGACTTCCTGTCCTCACCGCGCTGCCGGAGCCTCCTCGCCCGATTTCTCAGCAGCTGACTGTGGAAGAGGTGGACGATAAGGTGCGAGGAGTTGACAACGGCCATAAGTGCAGCGATGATCGCAGCGGGCTCCATGCTCGCAGTGCTGTGGTGTCCGAGCTGTAACCGACCAGAGAAGGGCGCGAACAGATTTCCCGCCGGCGCTTTCACGGAGAGAGGGCGTGATTGACGGTTCAATGATGACAGTTACCCAGAACCACCCTCGACATATTTTTCCCCCCAGCATGCATTGGGGGGAAATCCCAGGATTCCAATGGGCAGCGGGGAGTGCGGGAACTGTGGGATAGCTTCCCACAGTGCACCGCTTCCAAAGTCGACACTGGCCCCGTTACTGTGGACTCACACAGTCGAACTAGTGTATTTAGTGTGGATACACAACTTCGACTTCATAAGGTCGATTCCACAAATTCGAATTAAGTTGATTCGAAATAGTCTTGTAGTGTAGACGTACCCTAAGAGAAGACTGGTGTTACGCAAGGTGAAAGGGCAAAAAGAAGATGAAGGCAAGAATGAGATAATTGCAGGGCCGCCCGGGGGGGGCAAGAGGGGCAATTTGCCCCAGGCCCCGAGCCCCACAGGGGCCCCCACCAGAGTTTTTCGGGGCCCCTGGAGTGGGGTCCTTCACTCGCTCCGGGGGGCCTGGAAAACTCTTGCGGGGCCGGGCGCAGGAGCTGCTTCTGCTCCCGGTCTTCGCCAGCGGGGGGGTCCTTCCGCTCGGGGGCGGAAGGACCCTCCGCTGGCGAATTACCGCCGAAGACGGAGCGGGACCCGCCACTGAGTTCAGCTCGGTCTTCGGTGGTAATTCGGCGGCGGGGGGGCCCTTCCGTTCCGGGACCCGCCGCCGAAGTGCCCCGAAGACCCACAGCGGGGGCCCCCCGCCGCCGAATTACTGCCAAAGACCGGGCTGCACTTCGGCGGCGGGTCCCGATTCGGTGGTAATTCGGTGGCGGGGGGCCCCCGCTGTGGGTCTTCGGGGCACTTCGGCGGCGGGTCCCGGAACGGAAGGGCCCCCCGCCGCCGAAGACCCCGGGCCCCCGGAATCCTCTGGGAGGCCCTGGATAATTGTCAGGTGTGAAATGTTAGGGGAAAGCTGGAAAGGGCAGAGAATGGACCTTAGTCTTTTAATCAAAATGTGAATGTGGGGAATAAAAATGAAGAGCACACAAGATTAGACAGAACATTTCAAGTACAGGAGGAACAAAGAGTCAGTCCCCTGGAATAGAAAGAAGGATCTGAGAGTTGGCAAAGGTAATTTTGCAGGAGCCATCACTGCTAAATTGTAATTGGTTACTGTACTTAACCTCTCACAAATTAAGAGGGTGGTCAATAACAGGGCCAGTGGCTACAAGGGTAGGTGGCCTAACCTAAGGGATGATTGGCTTCCTCTCCTTATAAAACTGTAATAATTATCCCCAGCATTTGTCATATTCAAAGTACTCTGCAATCATTCTCCAGTTCATCCTTTGTCTGTTCCCTGAGGATGAACAGGAGAACGTCATTATTATAATAATCATTTTACAGATAGGGAAGAAACAACAAACATTAGCAACTATGTCCCAGGCCATGTGTGTATAGTCAAGAGTCAGAGCAGAAATTTAAACTCAGTGCTCATTCCCAATCCCATGCCTCAACCACTAGATCACCGCTGGTGAGGAGCTCTAGAGATGAGAAAATCTCTGCCTGGTGCGAAGGTTGCGGATCTCTCGAGGCATCTAGACAGACTTATGTGTAGTGCTGGGGAGGAGCCGGTGGTCGTGGTACATGTAGGTACCAATGACATAGGGAAGGGTAGGAGAGATGTCCTGGAAGCCAAATTTAGGCTGCTAGGGAAGAGACTGAAATCCAGGACCTCTATGGTGGCATTCTCAGAAATGCTCCCAGTTCCACGCGCAGGGCCAGGTAGGCAGGCAGAGCTTCAGAGTCTCAACGCGTGGATGAGACGATGGTGTAGAGAGGAGGGGTTCACGTTCATTAGGAACTGGGGAAACTTCTGGGATGGGAGGAGCCTATACAGGAGAGATGGGCTCCACCTAAACCAAAGTGGAACCAGACTGCTGGCACTAAACATTAAAAAGGTTGTAGAGCAGTTTTTAAACTAGGAGATGGGGGAAAGCCGACTGCTGCAGAGGAGCGTGTGGATCGGACACAGACTTCTCTTAGGGGAGAGTCTGATGATAGAGAATCTCCAGGTTATAGTCAGGAGCAGAGTACTGAAGAGTATAATGTAAGGGCCAGATCAGATGATAAACAGTCACATAAAAAAGAATCTGGCACATCAGAAAAAGGCAGGCTAATAAACAGGGACAAGTTTTTAAAGTGCTTGTACACTAATGCCAGAAGTCTAAATAATAAGATGGGTGAACTAGAGTGCCTTGTGATAAAGGAGGATATTGATATAATAGGCATCACAGAAACCTGGTGGACTGAGAGCAATCAATGGAACACAATCATTCCGGGGTACAAAATATATCGGAAGGACAGAATAGGTCGTGCAGGGGGAGGAGTGGCACAGAAAGTGTAGATTCAAATGAAGTAAAAATCTTAAGTGAATCCACATGTTCCATAGAATCTCTATGGATAGAAATTTCATGCTCTAGGAAAAATATAACATTAGGGATCTATTATCGACCACCTGACCAGGACAGTAATAGTGATGATGAAATGCTAAGGGAAATTAGAGAGGCTATCAAAATTAAGAACCCAATAATAGTGGGGGATTTCAATTATCCCCATATTGACTGGGAACATTTCACTTCAGGACGAAATGCAGAGATAAAATTTCTCGATACTTTAAATGACTGCTTCATGGAGCAGCTGGTACGGGAACCCACAAGGGGAGAGGCAACTCTAGATTTAATCCTGAGTGGAGCGCAGGAGCTGGTCCAAGAGGTAACTATAGCAGGACCGCTTGGAAATAGTGACCATAATACAATAGCATTCAACATCCCTGTGGTGGGAAGAACACCTCAACTGCCCAACACTGTGGCATTTAATTTCAAAAGGGGGAACTATACAAAAATGAGGGGGTTAGTTAGACAAAAGTTAAAAGGTACAGTGACTAAAGTGAAATCCCTGCAAGTTGCCTGGGCCCTTTTTAAAGGCACCATAATAGAGGCCCAACTTCAATGTATACCCCAAATTAAGAAAAACAGTAAAAGAACTAAAAAAGAGCCACCATGGCTTAACAACCATGTAAAAGAAGCAGTGAGAGATAAAAAGACTTCCTTTAAAAAGTGGAAGTCAAATCCTAGTGAGGCAAATAGAAAGGAGCACAAACACTACCAACTTAAGTGCAAGAGTGTAATAAGAAAAGCCAAAGAGGAGTTTGAAGAATGGCTAGCCAAAAACTCCAAAGGTAATAACAAAATGTTTTTTAAGTACATCAGAAGCAGGAAGCCTGCTAAACAACCAGTGGGGCCCCTTGACGATCGAAATACAAAAGGAGCGCTTAAAGACGATAAAGTCATTGCGGAGAAACTAAATGGATTCTTTGCTTCAGTCTTCACGGCTGAGGATGTTAGGGAGATTCCCAAACCTGAGCTGGCTTTTGAAGGTGACAAATCTGAGGAACTGTCACAGATTGAAGTGTCACTAGAGGAGGTTTTGGAATTAATTGATAAACTCAACATTAATAAGTCACCGGGACCAGATGGCATTCACCCAAGAGTTCTGAAAGTTGCGGAACTATTAACTGAGGTTTGTAACCTGTCCTTTAAATCAGCATCGGTACCCAATGACGTCTGTATGAAGTGCTGCCTGATAGAGCTGATGGAAGAAAAGATTCGAGGACTGGAGTTGCAGGTGGAAACTCTGGTTGAGTTTAGAAGGGGGTTCGAGCAGATGATGGAGCAAAGAAATGAGGCGGCTGAAGGGATAATCTCAGACTTGCAGATGGAAGCAGGACCAAAGAATTCTGAGGGGAGATTGCTGAGTGAGGAAAGTGGACGGTGGAAGCATGTAACTAAGAGAACCAGGCAGAGGAAAAGACGGGCCAGTGAAGGAGAAATAGAGCTCAAGAACAGGTTTGCAGAGTTGGAAAATGAAGAAGGGACACAGCAGGTGGTCACTGAAGGTGAGAGGGCAAGGAAAAAGAGAAAAGCAGCTAGCTCTACAGGAAGAGGGGAAGAATCAATGGAGACAACACCAAATATGAGCCCCAGGAGAATACAGGATGGGTTGCGGAGGATTGCAAGGGCGAACAGGAATCGAGAGGACTTGCAGCCAGTGGGAGCAGGGGATAGACCAGAGAATCATACTGTCACCAGGAAAAGGCAGGTCTACGTGATTGGGGACTCCTTACTGAGAAGAATAGACAGGTCTGTAACTAGAGCTGATCCGGAGAACAGAAGGGTGTGCTGTCTGCCAGGTGCTAAGATACGGGATGTGGACCTGAGGCTGAAAAGGATCTTAATGGGAGCGGGAAAGAATCCGTTGATTATCCTTCATGTGGGAACGAATGATACGGCTAGGTTCTTGCTGGAACGTATCAAGGGAGACTATGCCAGGCTGGGAAAGACGCTTAAGGAAATCGAGGCTCAGGTGATCTTCAGTGGGATTCTGCCTGTTCCTAGAGAAGGGCAACAAAGGTGTGACAAGATCATGGCGATCAACAAATGGCTCAGGCAGTGGTGCTATAAGGAGGGCTTTGGGATGTACGGCCACTGGGAAGCATTCATGGAGAGAGGACTGTTCTCTTGGGATGGACTTCACCTGAGTAAGGAAGGAAATAGACTTCTAGGATGGAGGCTCGCCCAACTGATTAAGAGAGCTTTAAACTAGGAATTTGGGGGAGATGTCCAGATAATCTCCATGCCGGAATTTAACACCGAGAGGGAAGAAAACAAAGTAAGAGAGGATACAGCCATGAGCAGAAGAATGGACATAAGGAGGAAGGGTAGTGTAGATACCAGTCTAATAGGTGATACTGGTGGTAGAATGTCTGTGCCTAACCAGATAAAGAATGTCAGTGAAGCCAAACGGCAAAAATTACGCTGTCTGTACACTAATGCGAGGAGCCTAGGAAACAAAATGGAGGAACTAGAGCTACTGGTGCAGGAAGTGAAACCAGATATTATAGGGATAACAGAAACATGGTGGAATAGTAGTCATGACTGGAGTACAGGTATTGAAGGCTATGTGCTGTTTAGGAAAGACAGAAATAAAGGCAAAGGTGGTGGAGTAGCATTGTATATCAATGATGAGGTTAACTGTAAAGAAATAAGAAGGGATGGAATGGACAAGACAGAGTCTGTCTGGGCAAAAATCACATTGGGAAAGAAAGCTACTAGAGCCTCCCCTGAGATAGTGCTTGGGGTGTGCTACAGACCGTCGGGATCTGATTTGGAGATGGATAGAGACCTCTTTAATGTTTTTAATGAAGTAAACACTAATGGGAATTGTGTGATCATGGGAGACTTTAACCATTTTAGATTTGGTTTTGGTGAGTAGTGAGGACCTCATAGAAGAAATGGTTGTAGGGGACAACCTTGGTTCGAGTGATCATGAGTTAATTCAGTTCAAACTAGATGGAAGGATAAACAAAAATACATCTGGGACTAGGGTTTTTTATTTCAAAAGGGCTAACTTTAAAGAATTAAGGAAATTAGTTAGGCAAGTGGATTGGACTGAAGAACTTGTGGATCTAAAGGCAGAGGAGGCCTGGAATTACTTCAAGTCAAAGTTGCAGAAACTATCAGAAGCCCTCATCCCAAGAAACAGGAAAAAAATCATAGGCAGGAGTTGTAGACCAAGCTGGATGAGCAAGCATCTCAGAGAGGTGATTAAGAAAAAGCAGAAAGCCTACAGGGAGTGGAAGATGGGCGGGATTAGCAAGGAAAGCTACCTTATTGAGGTCAGAACATGTAGGGATGAAGTGAGAAAGGCTAAAAGCCATGTAGAGTTGGAGCTTGCAAAGGGAATTAAAACCAATAGTAAAAGGTTCTATAGCCATATAAATAAGAAGAAAACAAAGAAAGATGAAGTGGGACCGCTAAACACTGAGGATGGAGTGGAGGTTAAAAGATAATCTAGGCATGGCCCAATATCTAAATAAATACTTTGCCTCGGTCTTTAATAAGGCTAATGAGGAGCTTAGGGATCATGGAAGGATGACAATTGGGAATGAGGATATGAAGGTTGATATTACCACATCCGAGGTAGAAGCCAAACTCGAACAGCTTAATGGGACTAAATCGGAGGGCCCAGATAATCTTCATCCAAGAATATTAAAGGAACTGGCACATGAAATTGCAAGCCCATTAGCAAGAATTTTTAATGAATCGGTAAACTCAGGGGTTGTACCGTACGACTGGAGAATTGCTAACATAGTTCCTATTTTTAAGAAAGGAAAAAAAAGTGAACCGAGTAACTATAGGCCTGTTAGTTTGACATCTGTAGTATGTAAGGTCTTGGAAAATTTTTTGAAGGAGAGGGTAGTTAAGGACATTGAGGTCAATGGTAATTGGGGCAAAATACAACATGGTTTCACAAAAGGTAGATCGTGCCAAACCAACCTGATCTCCTTCTTTGAGAAAGTAACAGATTTTTTAGACAAAGGAAATGCAGTGGATCTAATTTACCTCGATTTCAGTAAGGCATTTGACACGGTTCCACATGGGGAATTATTAGTTAAATTGGAAAAGATGGGGATAAATATGAAAATTGAAAGGTGGATAAGGAACTGGTTAAAGGGGAGACTACAACGGGTCATACTGAAAGGTGAATTGTCAGGCTGGAAGAAGGTTACTAGTGGAATTCCTCAGGGATCAGTTTTGGGACCAATTTTATTTAACCTTTTTATTACTGACCTTGGCACAAAAAGCGGGAATGTGCTAATAAAGTTTGCGGATGACACAAAGCTGGGCGGTATTGCTAACACAGAGAAGGACCGGGATATCATACAGGAAGATCTGGATGATCTTGTAAACTGGAGTAATAGTAATAGAATGAAATTTAATAGTGAAAAGTGCAAGGTCATGCATTTAGGGATTAATAAGAATTTTAGTTATAAATTGGGGACGCATCAGTTGGAAGTAACAGAGGAGAAGGACCTTGGAGTATTGGTTGATCACAGGATGACTATGAGCCGCCAATGTGATATGGCTGTTAAAAAAGCGAATGCAGTTTTAGGATGCATCAGGCGAGGTATTTCCAGCAAAGATAAGGAGGTGTTAGTACTGTTATATAAGGCACTGGTGAGACCTCATCTGGAATACTGTGTGCAGTTCTGGTCTCCCATGTTTAAGAAGGATGAATTCAAACTGGAACAGGTTCAGAGACGGGCTACTAGGATGATCCGAGGAATGGAAAACCTGTCTTATGAAAGGAGACTGAAAGAGCTTGGCTTGTTTAGCCTAACCAAAAGAAGGTTGAGGGGAGATATGATTGCTCTTTATAAATATATCAGCGGGATTAATATTAGGGAGGGAGAGGAATTATTTAAGCTTAGTACCAATGTGGACACAAGAACAAATGGATATAAACTGGACACTAGGAAGTTTAGACTTGAAATTAGACGAAGGTTTCTAACCATTAGAGGAGTGAAGTTCTGGAACAGCCTTCCAAGGTGAGTAGTGGGGGCAAAAGACATATCTGGCTTTAAGACTAAGCTTGATAAATTTATGGAGGGGATGGTATGATGGGATAGCCTAATTTTGGCAATTACTTTGGCAATTGATCTTTGATTATCAGCAGGTAAGTATGCCCAGTGGTTTGTGATGGGAAGTTAGATGGGTTGGGATCTGAGTTCAGGGCCGCCCAGAGGATTCCGGGGGCCCGGGGTCTTCGGCGGCGGGGGGCCCTTCCGTTCCGGGACCTGCCGCCGAAGTGCCCCGAAGACCCGCGGCAGGAGCCCCCCGCCGCCGAATTACCGCCGAAGCGGGACCCGCCGCTGAAGTGCAGCCCGGTCTTCGGCGGTAATTCGGCGGGGGAGGGTCCCCGCCGCGGGTCTTCGGGGCACTTCGGCAGCGGGTCCCGGAACGGAAGGGGCCCCCCGCCGCCGAAGACCGGGCTGCGCTTCGGCGGCGGGTCCCATTTCCCCCCTGCCCCAGCCCCAGCCTCTTACCCCCGGCTCCCTCCTCACCTGGAGTCTCAGCGCCTCGCCGGAACAGCCGCAGCATGCGGCCGGCGGGGCCTGAGCTCCGTCCCGCTCAGAGCCGCGTGGTGAGGGGGCGGGGCTGGGAGCTCCCCGCCGAGCGGAGGGAGCTGAGCTCAGCCTGAAGCTCCCAGCCCCGCCCCCTCACCACGCGGCTCTGAGTGGGGCGGGGCTCAGGGGCCCCGGCGGAGACTCGGCGCTTGATGCGCTGAGGCTCCAGGAGAGAGGCGGAGGCGGGAGCCTCCGCTGTTCTCTTGGGGGCCCCTGCGGAGCCCGGGGCCCGGGGCAAATTGCCCCCTTTGCCCCCCCCCTCTGGGCGGCCCTGTCTGAGTTACTACAGAGAATTCTTTCCTGGGTGCTGGCTGGTGAGTCTTGCCCACATGCTCAGGGTTTAACTGATCACCATATTTGGGGTCGGGAAGGAATTGGCAGAGGCCCTGGAGGTTTTTCGCATTCCTCTGCAGCATGGGGCACGGGTCACTTGCTGGAGGATTCTCTGCAGCTTGAGGTCTTCAAACCGCGATTTGGGGACTTCAATAACTCAGACATAGGCTAGGGGTTTGTTATAGAAGTGGATGCGTGAGATTCTGTGGCCTGCATTGTGCAGGAGGTCAGACTAGATGATCATAATGGTCCCTTCTGACCTTAAAGTCTATGAGTCAATGAGACTGGAAGTTAGCTAATGTGACGCCAATATTTAAAAAGGGCTCTAGAGGTGATCCTGGCAATTACAGACCGGTAAGTCTAACGTCGGTACCGGGCAAATTAGTCAAAACAATAGTTAAGAATAAAATTGTCAGACACATAGAAAAACAAACTGTTGAGCAATAGTCAACATGGTTTCTGTAAAGGGAAATCGTGTCTTACTAATCTATTAGAGTTCTTTGAAGGGGTCAACAAACATGTGGACAAGGGGGATCCGGTGGACATAGTGTACTTAGATTTCCAGAAAGCCTTTGACAAGGTCCCTCACCAAAGGCTCTTATGTAAATTAAGCTGTCATGGGATAAAAGGGAAGGTCCTTTCATGGATTGAGAACTGGTTAAAGGACAGGGAACAAAGGGTAGGAATTAATGGTAAATTCTCAGAATGGAGAGGGGTAACTAGTGGTGTTCTCAAGGGTCAGTCCTAGGACCAATCCTATTCAACTTATTCATAAATGATCTGGAGAAAGGGGTAAACAGTGAGGTGGCAAAGTTTGCAGATGATACTAAACTGCTCAAGATAGTTAAGACCAAAGCAGATTGTGAAGAACTTCAAAAAGATCTCACAAAACTAAGTGATTGGGCAACAAAATGGCAAATGAAATTTAATGTGTAAAGTAATGCACATTGGAAAAAATAACCCCAACTATACATACAACATGATGGGGGCTAATTTAGATACAACGAGTCAGGAAAAAGATCTTGGAGTCATCGTGGATAGTTCTCTGAAGATGTCCACGCAGTGTGCAGAGGCGGTCAAAAAAGCAAACAGGATGTTAGGAATCATTAAAAAGGGGATAGAGAATAAGACTGAGAATATATTATTGCCCTTATATAAATCCATGGTACGCCCACATCTCGAATACTGTGTACAGATGTGGTCTCCTCACCTCAAAAAAGATATTCTAGCACTAGAAAAGGTTCAGAAAAGGGCAACTAAAATGATTAGGGGTTTAGAGAGGGTCCCATACAAGGAAAGATTAAAGAGGCGAGGACTCTTCAGCTTGGAAAAGAGAAGACTAAGGGGGGATATGATAGAGGTATATAAAATCATGAGTGATGTTGAGAAAGTGGATAAGGAAAAGTTATTTACTTATTCCCATAATACAAGAACTAGGGGTCACCAAATGAAATTAATAGGCAGCAGGTTTAAAACAAATAAAAGGAAGTTCTTCTTCACGCAGCGCACAGTCAACTTGTGGAACTCCTTACCTGAGGAGGTTGTGAAGGCTAGGACTATAACAATGTTTAAAAGGGGACTGGATAAATTCATGGTGGCTAAGTCCATAAATGGCTATTAGCTAGGATGGGTAAGAATGGTGTCCCTAGCCTCTGGTTCGTCAGAGGATGGAGATGGATGGCAGGAGAGAGATCACTTGATCATTGCCTGTTAGGTTCACTCCCTCGGGGGCACCTGGCATTGGCCACTGTCGGTAGACAGATACTGGGCTAGATGGACCTTTGGTCTGACCCGGTATGGCCGTTGTTATGTTCTTATCAACAAGATAACATACTCCATTTGTGCTATACAGGTGTCCATTGCCTGGTTCTCCGCAGAGTCTAGAACAGGGGCTTGTGGGACCCCATTTTAATGGGGTCGCCAAGGCTGGTGTTAGACTTGCTGGGGCCTGGTGTTTTTGGGGGTCGGGGCTGGCTGCCCCTGTCGCTCCCTGTGGTTGACCAACTCGACCACCAAGGAGTTGGGTACCAGGTGGGAATACAGATACTCGTGCCCCTTAGTGGGTACGAAGTATTTGCACTCCACCTTCTTAGAGATGGGAGCCAACAAGGCTGGTATTTGCCACAAGGCATTTGACATTTTCGCCACCCTTTCATGGAGCGGCATGGCCACATTGCCAAGTGCCAGGGGGAACAGCACATTGAACAGGGAGTCTGAGGGCTCTTCCATTTCCTCAGCCTGGAGATGGAGGCTCACTGCCACCCTGTTTAGTAAGTCTTGATGGGTCCGGTAGTCCTCCTGTGGGACAGAGGGGGGCGGGGCCACAATCGGAGGATCCACCACATGGTTGGACTCTGGGCACGGCCCCAAGGAAGCAGGACCCGTCAACTCCTTTCCTTGTGGTTTAGGAATGGAGGCTGATGGTGCTTCCAATGCCCCAGCCACCGAGCGAGCCCCCACTAGGGGCTGAGCCAGAGGCCACAGTGCCCACTGGTATCACTGGGCCACCCACGATGCACGGTGCCATTGCACTTGCTGAGGCACCAGTGGGGCCGGCCGATCAGGCTGGCTAGCCTGGCCTGTAGATGGGTGACTGTGAGTGAAGGTCGGGCTGGTGTACAACACGCTGCTGCCTCTGGACCAGGAGTGGCGGCGGTGCCGGGATCTACATCCACCACGGGACCGCAACCTCGAAGCAGGAGAACGGTACCGACGGTAGTAGCTGCTCCGCGAGTGATCTCTATGGACAGACCCACGACGGTGAGGAGCCCGGAGCTATGGTGCCTTGGCGGAGACTTCAAGCAGGATTCCTAGTGGGAACGGCGTCGCCAGTCATGCCGCGATTGACTGCGGTACCCCCTTTGAGTCAAGGACCGTTGGCGACATCTGCCACGGTCCCATCTGGGTTCGCTTCCTGAAGACGAGAGGTGCCTGGAGTCCCGATCGGATGGCACCCACCCAGACAGTCTGGCCGGTGTTGAGGGCGATCCACATGGACTGAGCCCTGAATGGTCACTAGGTCAACCGAGACCGGTACTGGGCCGGCGGTGACTGCGGTGATCCCAGCGGTGGCTTGCCTCTGGAGCGTGGGGCCGACATCGGCGGCGCTTCCAGCACCAGCACGGACATGATGCCCTTAGCCACCTGGAGGGCTTCGGGTGTAGATGGCATCTGGACATCTGGAGAGGCCTGCTCCGAAGGGGCTGGACTACTCTGCTCCATGTGAGTCGGAGGCCTAGGGCCTGATGGGGACTGAGAACTACCCGACATGGGTCTAACCTCTGTCCCAGACTTCCCTCAGTGCTGTTACAAAGAGGGAGTCTTTCCGGTCCTCTTGACATGTCCCGTGGAAGGGGAGCGGTGCCGACTAGTCGAGGGTACCGGAGGGTCTCCGTGCATCGATGCCACAGTGCCGTGTACCAGATCAGAGCGGCGTGCCAGGGTCGGGGCCAGCTCTGACTCCATCAGGATGGCCCGGAGTCTAATGTCCCTTTTTTTTTTTAGTCTGGGGCTTGACCGACTTGCAGATCTTACACCTTTCACTGATGTGGGTTTCTCCCAAGCAGCGCAGACAGTCTGTGTGCGGGTCACTCCTTGGCATAGAACATCTAAAGGAGCCGCATGACTTAAATCCCGGGGCACGGAGCATGCCCCGGTCCAGGCTCACTAACTAAACTTCACTGAAAACTGACTGACTACAGGTACTACTGAACAAACAGTTCTGGGGACAAGCTGCAGCAAGGCTGGAGCTGAGCAGTTCTGATGCACCTTCGCTGGTGGCAAGAAGGAACTGGGGGGGGGGAGGTGGAGTGCGCAGCTCCTCTTATACAGGACCCCCATGGTTACAACACTGAAATTTCAGATGTAAACCTCTGAAACTGACTATTTAAAAAACTTATGACCATGAACTGATCAAAATGGACTATGAATTTGGTAGGGCCCTATCAGTGTACGATGGTGGGAGAGCTCCATATGAACACACAGTGGGATTCAAACTCATAGTGCTGATGCTGCACTGAAGTCCTGTCCTTGCATGGGAAGTTCAGCTGTAGGGTCAGGAAGTGTCATGTGCATACAGCTACAGCAAAACTGAGTGGATCGGCCAACCCCAGTCCTAGCCTCCTGGCTACTCTCCTAACCATGAGGCTGCTATGCTAGCACCATGCAGAACTGCTAGCACAACAAGGTTGTGAAGCAACTCTGGACAGTGCAGGCCATGCTAGGGGGTGGTTGTCCACTGCTGTATTTTCATATTTGTTCAGGCACCATGGTGCACTTTTGCATTTTAATGTCAATGAAGCTACATCGATTTACATTAGCTTAAGGTTCTGGCCAACAATCGCTTCCGAAAAATCAATCTTTGTATATTTCTTTTAGACGCAGAGATAGAAAGTGCTATAATACATGAAAATTAATACTGCTATTTACTTGTTGCACGCTAGCAACAGACATGGCTTACTTGTTGCAGGCCGACATGATTCTGATCATAAATCATCTGGTGATGAGAACCTCAGCAATGGCGAGAGCTAATTTGTCATTGCAAGAGGAGAGATTTTTAAAATGTCACCGTTTGCCTTTGAGTACAGCCTTGTGCAACAAGTGCTGTTGGAAATATCCACTATAGCTGGACTTTTTGTCCTGTCCTCTTACAAGACAGCATTAAGCAACATCCTGTACAGTACACAGAGTTCTGGCTCACAAAGGAAAGAAGAGCACAAGGCTCTAGTTGCATGATCAGTTTCCAATGCCTAACAAAGGAACTCTAATTTACAGAGTGATTTTTTATAAAAGCCTTTGCCAGATTATGACACCACATTCAATCTGAAGCTTTTGGGGGTTGTGTGTGTGTAAACCTGCCATATAGAAATCAAAGCTATCAGGTTGTCACTGAACAATCAACAGAAGATATTCAGCAGCCACACAAACTATTATTACAGCTGAAAAGCCTCTGCTGAATAAAAACTTTATAGTTAATTATTAAGCAGCTCCATCTTTAAAAAACACACATAACAGTGCTTTCAGTACATGGGTACCAGCATATCAAGGTACAATAGAAGTATCTCATGTATAAACATGCTACAAAGGAGAAACTACTTACTGCTACACTGCATAGGAGAGGCAGTGTGAGCTAGTTGCAGTAATTGGGGACCGTGAATTGGCACACCTGGTTTCTATCCAGGGCTTTGCCACAGACTTGGTCTATGGCTTTGAACAAGTCACTTGACCTCTCCTTGCCTCTTTGTGAAGTATTTTAAAATACTTACATGAAAGGTGTTTGATAAATGGATTTGCATTTCACCTACAAATGCTAAGCACTCACAACCACTACTGAAATTGACGTGGGATTGAAGCCAATGGGAGTTGAAGGTGCTCAGCACTTCTGAATGTTAGTCCACTCTCTTTTCCTTATCTGCTGCATGGATGCTGTTTACAAGCCAGACTAGGACATACTCCTTGAACAACACTGGGGTTTCTGATCCTATTCTGAATTCACCTTGAATTATGGCCCTCGTATAACAGAGTTGACACCATCCTAAAGTTTGCATCTGAGCATTTTTTTAAAGAAGATGCTTCTAACATGATAATTATTTTGGGATGATGTCAAGTTATGAATATGGGATACTTCAATAGAAACTTTATGCTTCCCTCAAGATAAATCCAGGGTGATTAGTGCCAGATTACTGTAGGAGAAGATATACACTGATGACCAAACTAACACCTGCATCACCACCTCAGGCTATATTGCAGCTGCTGTATTTGACAAACCAAGAAAAATCACTTTGTTGTATTAATTGGTCATTCTCCAAGGACACACATGAGGTGTAGCAGCTAAACCAGAAGCTGCCTTTGTGGCAGGGACTGGACAACCACCGTGTAGTTTCAGTTGCTACATCTATCTCAAGCTGTGACACACACACGGTGAGTTAAACCCCTCGCTGGATGTTTTTGCATGCAACTTCCCGCTTTTCCCGTGCAGTTGCAGGCACATTTTTGTGACCACAAATCTGTCACTTCTAAAATGCCATTTTGCGGTTTCCACTGCGACGACAACAGAAATACCAGGGGTACTTCCCCCACCCCAGTGAAAAACACCGAAAAGCTTAATGAGGAAGCCTATTTGTGGAGTTTCATTTATTTAGCCTGTGTCCCCCCGATCGAAGCATTGATCAATTAAAGCATGGAGGTGGAACGTTTATAAAGGGTTAATAAATTATTAATGACTGGTTAACCAATTGTTTATATATATTGTTATAGTCTCCAACAGGCCAATAGGTTGTTTATCACCATGGCTTATAACGCTCAGGTCTGTAACATGATTATAACATGCATCAATAACATACAAAGCCTTGCTAAGCCATTTATAAATGGAATCTTCATATAAAGTGTGACCAGAATAGTTACTGAAAGATGACCAAAAACAGACATTTTCTTGCACGCATGAAAAAAAAAATTAACTAGGATTAGCGCTGGACTTATACTGCAAAAAGGATTTGTCCTCAGCTCAGGATCAGGCCAAAATGAACTTAACTGAATCCACGAAATGTGAATAGCCATGGATGAGATCTAAAGTGAACGACCAATACTTTCTAAGTGAAGTCCCCAGTTGCACTTTGGTGATTCATAAATTAATTGACAATTTATTTCATGTATTGCACTGACTAAATGTATTTCTTATTGCACCTTTGGCCTCTTGCATATTGTACAACAAGCAGGTTAAATCTTCTTGCGGGGACACAATGGTTTCATCTATAATGGGTCCCCAACCATGCAAAAGCAAAGCCATTGCTTCTGGTGTCCTCTCTAGACCTGCACCATAATAAAGAACTGTGTTAATTTGGATATGTTCCAGTAATAATAAGGCACAGTTCCTGTTATTCCTTGTGTCTCAGCATTTAAAAGACCAGCCTGGAAAAGGTTTTAAAATACCAAGTATTTGAATTTTTCCAGCTGATTTTCACAGGACGTATAGACAAATCTGTTCATTTTTCAATAAACTCACAAATTCCAAAGAGCCCAGACGTGTACACAGGCTGGGAAGGGAATGGAAGGTGACTCCTGGATATCCTTAGGCTTTTTGGAAAGCTTTTATTAAAGCTACACACTCAACAGTTTGTTCACCAAAATGATGGAGACACAAAAAAGAAATTACAGTATGTGCTTGGACATCTTTTCTTCCCTTAGAAAGTAGAGGTGAGCCCAAAGAAGATCCTCCAAGCCAACACCTTCCAATTTCACATGGCTTGGATTCAGCTCCAAATGGGTTTCTGTGAGTTTTGTTCTGAGTCAACTCTGAAACTGCAAAGAGAGTATTTTCTCATTCTTATGTAGTCAAAAATCTTGCAACCACAGCACAAAGAAGTTACACTGGGGATTGATCTGGCTCAAAAAACGAACAGAAAAGTAATGACAGTCGGACAGTGCCGTCTGATTAAACCAAATAACCTCACTGATCAAAACGTAGAACATTCCAGCAGACTTGGGGCTCCCAGCACTGGACACTGGAATAATTCAGCATGTTTTATTTTGACTTGCAAATACCTACATTATGATTATGGACAACTGAAGCAGCAACTGGTTGGCCAAAGTTTCAGCTACTTGAGTTACTATCAGATCCTGGTAAAATGGCTCAGAATTTAGTCATCATGCTTTAGAGATTATCACTATGGCCAAGAAAGAGGGAGGGAAATGATCAGGGTTAATGTCGGAGGGCCCAATACTCCCAATTTAAAATGGTCTCCGTGGAATTATTCATATGATTAACAGTTGGACGCTCAGGCCTATCTCTATTTTTATACTAGTCTAAACAACATACAAGCTTGATTAACCCTATTAAATCTGCCTGTAACAGCTTTCAGCATATTGGTGTGTCTAGCAGTTTGCACATACACGGACTGACCTGTTGGTCCCTGCCCATTGCATCCCTCTGAATCTCCCATTCTATGCAGTATCAATAAGCCAGCTAGTGATATCAGCAGTGTGTGAACAAAAGGAAGGATGAAGATCAAAGCCAAAGCCACCAGTAATACCAAAAGAAATGCTCTGTGAAACAAATGATTAAATTGCACACACTGAACTCCAGTGCAATTGTGGCTTAAAATCAGCACCTTCAAGACAGCCTTGTGTCTCACAGGTCAGTGAGGAGAGCTGAAATTATGAAGAACAGTCCACTGGTATGGCTGTATTGCTTCACTCTGACAACTTCCTCAAGTGTGGAAATAGTGGAGGGGACGTTGTCCTGTAGCAGAAGTAGTAACCTTTTGTACACATATGAAATAACAAAGTATAAAAATGGCAGAGCTGGTCACATTTGGCATGTCAATTCCTCTTTTTTTATCTAGTGCTTTACAAATTCTAATTAATGAAGCCTCATAATGCTGCAGTGATGTAAGTAACATAATCCCAGTTTTAGAGCTAAGGAAACTGAGGCACAGGGACTTGCCAAGGATCATACTGACAAACTTCAGAACAGAGGCCTGGAGGCCTGGCTGCCAGTCCCCTACTCCCCTTGTGTAGCAGCTAAATCACATTTCTATCCATAAGCAAGTGGGATTTGCATGCAAAAGTTCAGCAGGAAGGACAGCACTGCCTCATGTCCACCTTTGTGGGCCTTTGCATTCAGCCCTCTCCCTTCCAGGGTTTCCACTTCCTTCCATCTATCTCATCCAGTGTCCATTTGACCCCTAAGCACTACCTTTGCAAACACCAATCCTCTCCCTTCTGGAGGTTCTGATATTTTGGTAAGTGATCACCGATCAGGTATCAGAGGTGTAGCGAGCGCCCTCCGTACCCTCTGACCGGAGGGGGCCCCGCAAGGAAGGGGGCCCCTAAAAGTGGCAAAAAAAATGTAAGGTATAACTAGGTAAGTGACATTTATTGACGCTATTGCACAATCCATGTCGGTTTTACTGACAAAACCGTGAAGTCATTATGATACATCATAATGCTATTGGCTACATCAGTTGTTTGTCAGTCAGTTTCGAATTTTAGTTGGACCCATTCAAAGAATGTGTATTTGCATTCATAATGGCAGTCGGCGGATAAATGTTATTAATTTAGTTGTTTAAATTTTTTATTGTTTCCAACGCAGAAGCGTGCTTTGTGATGTCTAAGAGAACGTATAAGAGCGGAGCTAGTAAACGAAAGGCAGCAAAAGATGCCGAGAAGGAACTTGAGAAAATTCCAAAGTTGTCAACGTATTTTGCGCTGCAATCCAACGTACAGGTACAGGCACATGAAACGGACAGCGCTAGCAGCGACGAATCGTATCCAGTGCTTCAAGTGAGGTCGAAGGTGAAGCCAGTTGTTCTACCAAACAAACTGTGACAGATATTCCAGCTGCTGCCGGGAAAGAAGTATCTGAATCTGAACCACTGACTGATGATCCAGGAGATTGGCCGTCTATAATATCGGACAGGCAAGTGTGTGACATTTTTGCACGTGGCCCGCCGCAGCAGAATGAAAGTTACGAATTTCCATTTAACGAGGAAAGACGGAGGTTCACAAGTACTCATTTCTATCGAACCATGGCAAATGGCGAGAAAATAAGACGTTCATGGTTAATGTACTCAGTTCAGAAAGATGCCATTTTTTGTTTTTGTTGTAAATTATTTGGCACTGGCGACATACCGCTACGTCGTGGAACATCTGCTTGGAAAGCACTGTGAAAAAGACTTCAGCAGCATGAAACAAGCAAAGGTCATCAAGACTGTATGGTGAAATGGTTTGACCTTCGGTCAGGCATAGTAAACCGTACATTTATTGACCAACTCGAATTGCAGGCTTTTCTGAAAGAGATTTCTGGAGAAATTTATCAAACGCATGGTTGATGTCGTTATTTTCTTGTCCGAAAGAAACTTGGTCTTTCGAGGAAGTAATGAAAAGCTCGGCGATCCTTCGAATGGACTGTACTCCCGACGTGTCACATGAAGAACAGATGTCTGTGGTGTTACGCTTTGTTGAATGCAACGGTGAAGATGGTGTCAATATTCATGAAGCGTTTGTTGGCTCTCTTAATGTTCATGATACAACTGGCGAGGGCTTATTGGAAGCGTTTCCTGAAAAGGCAAACAACTTAGGAATAGACATTGCTGACATGAGAGGCCAAGCTTATGATAACGGCGCAAATATGAGAGGAAAGAATAAAGGAGTTCAAGCCCGCATGCTAGAAATAAATGACCGTGCCTTGTATGTACCATGTGGAGCTCACACTTGGAATCTTGTGATCTCAGACGCGGCAAAGTCATCGAAATATGCCGTTGACTTTTTCGGTCTGATTAACAGAATATACGTTATCTTTTCTTCGTCACCTTCACGTTGGGATATACTTCAAGAACATATGCCAATATCTGTTAAAGGGTTATCGGACACTCATTGGGAGTCGAGAATTGATGCTGTGAAGCCATTGCGTTATCACCTTGAAGAATTGTGCAATACTTTGTCATCTTTGCGAGAATATGCACTCGAAAAGAAAGATAGCAATACAGCAACAGAAGCCGGTGCGCTTTTAGACCATGTTACTACGTGGCCTTTTGTTCTGACTGTGTACACGTGGTACGATATACTATTTCACATCAATAAAACCAGCAAATTAATTCAGTCACCAGATGTGTCAACAGACATACTGCAGGCAGAAGTCGGCGCTACAATGAAGTTTTTGGAAGACTATCGAAATACAGGATATAACTCTGTGGTCACAAATGCACGTGAAATAGCAGAGCATATGGGTATTGAGCAGGTGTTTCCAGAAACCAGGGTGCGACGTAAGAAGAGAATGTTTGATTACGAATGTGCTGATGATTCGAGTCGTCTTTCTGCAGAAGAAAAATTCAAATCACAGTTCTTTCTTGTTCTCACTGATCAGGCCATATCTTCTGTTTCGTCGCGATTTAACCAGCTCGTGGAGTGGTATAAGTTGTTTGGATTTCTGTACAACGCTAACAGCCTGAAGCAGTGTCACAGAGAAAATGAACTGGAGAATCACAGCAAAAATTTTGAAAGAAAAATGGGAGACATTGATACCAACGAACTCATAATGGAATTGAATCGTTTTGTTTATGTCATCGAGAAAGAGAGAGGACTTGTCACGTGTGGGGTTACATCATCCCTATGCTGCCTTGGTGGAAACTTACAGCAGCAGCACATCAAGAATAGAGGGGTTAGATAAAGTTGTTATGAGAGAGTTGAGAGCTAGCCAGAGGGAGGCAGACGCCAGGTGGCCTAGCTGGGATTAGTTTCAAGGTGATAAACAAGTCCATAATCAGATGAGTTGCATGGGAAATGGGAATCAGTAAGCAAAGGGCCATGCGTGTGAAAAGCGTGTGTATCGGACAAAGAACCAATCAGCAGCAATGTGATGTTGGTGTGTCTGACGTTTGCTAATATGGAGAAGTCTATATAATATGATGCTTTGTACTTAATAAACGATTCTGCTTGCAATCACATTGGTTGTTGTGCTTTATCCGTCCCGCATGAGAATGCAACAGTCACGGCAAACAATTTTTTAACGTACATATACAAGAACAGCCTTCAGGAGATATATCCGAATCTTTGCATTTGCATCAGAATTCTTCTGACCACACCAGTTACTGTCGCCGGTGCTGAAAGCAGCTTCAGCAGAATGAAACTGATCAAGAATATCCTGCGCTCAACCATGACAGATGACAGGCTTTCTGCACTTGCAGTTATCTCAATCGAAAACAAGATTGCCAGATCTCTGGACTATGACGCATTGATTAACCAATTTGCGGAGAACAAGGCTTGAAAGAAGCGCTTTGCGTAAATACGGAATACATGTACACTGTAGGCCTATGTATACATAATATGAACCCTGTATATTGTATAAAATAAATACCGCATTCCAGTTTCTGCATTGTAAGGGGCTCCGGACATATGTTCGGAGGGGGCCACGTTCTTTGTTGCTACGGTCCTGTCAGGTATACTTAGAGCAAGAGCTCAAGAGGCTGTAAAATGAAGATGGTGGTCATGATCTCTACTGGGAACAGCACATGGAGGGTGGGCAGGGCCATCAAGGAGGTTGTTTCCCTGATCCTGGAGCCAGTCTTACATCTGAGTTTAGAGTAGCCAGGAAGCTGTTGTAAACTTTGCCTTGGGTGATGGCTTCTACGGAGCCAGACGGGAGCATGCTCTGGAAACTGTCCCTACACTATAGGGTGAGGTCAACTCTGTCCGGGGCTTGCTGCCAGTCTCTGCAGATTTTGGGTACATCTACGCTGCAATAAAACACCCCTGGCAGGTCCATGTCAGCTGACTTGTGCTGCAGGGCTATAAAATTGTAGTGTAGATGTCCTGTGACGGGAGGAGGGTCCCAAAGCCCAGGCTCCAGCCCAAACCCAGATTGCCTACGTTACAATTTTATGGCCCCGCAGCCTAAGGCCGACATGCATAAGCCGCAGATGATTTATTGCAGTGTAGACATACACTTTGGGCAATCGGGTCTACGCCCCACGAACACTGCTCACATCTGTTCCATTTCCTCCTGTTGCCTTGTGGAAGCTTGACTGGGGTCATGAGAGAGACCATGGAGCCCAAGTTCCACTGGACAGATAACGACTATCATTTTAAAAGTCAGACTCAACTTGGAAATCATATTTGCCTGAAAATGATGTGCCTACTATTACAAGTAGCCCCCCAGATCGCTAATTTTGTTTCTTTACTTTGTGCATTTGAGAACTTTTGAGTATAGTCACTTTCATTGCAGTGTTGCTGCTCGGTTGCCCTCCCTGCCTCATGCAACTACTCTGTTCAAGGGTGGATTGCAGTGACCTGCAGCAGCAAAGCTGAAACAGAAGAGGCTGTAGCCAGAGGAGTGCACAGAAGGGAAGGTGGGAGTGGGGCAAACACATTTGGTGGTGTTACTCTCAGGCCCATCTATTTTTCTCTACTGGCAAACGACCCTTATAGGGTCTGTCTATATTGAGATTTTTGCACTGATGTTGCTACACAATGCAACCCCCAGTGCGTGTGGGCCGCAATAGTGTAAAACCAGTGCAAAAGATTAATAAGACTGGGACTTTTCAGCTTGGAAAAGAGACGATTATGGAGGAATAAGAGGTCTATAAAATCATGACTGGTGTGGAGAAGATAAACAAGGAAACAATTTACTCCTCATAACACAAGAGCTAGGGGTCACAAATGAAATTAATAGGCAGCAGGTTTTAAACAAACTAAAGGAAGTATTTATTCATACATCTCACAGTCAGCCTGTGGAAATCTTTGCCAGAGGATGTTGTGAAGGCAAAGACTATAACAGGGTTCAAAAAAGAACTGGATAAGTTCATGGAGGATAGATCCATCAATGGCCATTAGCCACGATGGGCAGGGATGGTGTCCCTAGCCTCTGTTTGCCAGAAGTTGGCAATGGGTGACAGAGTATGGATCTCTTGAGGATTATCTGTTCTGTTCATTTCCTCTGAAGCACCTGGCATTGGCCACTGTCAGAAGACAGGATACTGGGCTAGATGGACCATTGGTCTGACCCAGTATGGCCGTTCTTATGTTCTTATGGAACTAAATATTCTTTTCAGAATATGTGGGGAGACCTTAGCTTGTTTGCAAATGTTTGGTTTGGGATTTAGAAGTCCTCTGTTCCAGAACGATATAGGGAACCGAAGGCACAGTTGTATGGCAGGAACCTTAACACCAATGTAACAGATTGTTGTAAGTGCTACAGATCTGCAGGGATGCAGATGAATCAAATATGGTAATTTATTTTAAAGAAACTAAACAAGCCGTTTAAAGCATTCTCTATCAGAAACCTGACTTTTAAAATTAGGTAGTTAAAAAAAATCCAAGTTGACAGAGTCCCTTTAGCATCCTTCAAAACATACTTATCACCCTCCACACAGTTGCTTTTATTCTCCCCCACCCTCCGAAACTACTAATGCCTTGACTCGTTTTCCTTGAAGCTCTACGTCATTCTTTTCATTCTGTAAAAGAAAAAAAATTCACCAAATGTCAAAGTTCACAAATGTGTTTTATTTGTATTGCACTTGTGAATATTACACAAAGCTCCCTTCTGACTGGTGGCCAAAGACACAGGCCCACCTTTGTAGGCGTACAGATCTATTGTACAGAGTATAAATATGTAACTGCATTGCAGAAGTTGTATCTTTCCAGCAAAAGCACTTATAAACACTAGCAATTAACGTAGGGATACAGCTTGCATTAAGCTTTGCGATTTCAGTACAATTATGGGCTAGTATTGACTCTTCTTAACCAGTGACTCTTTCTTTCTGGGCTCTAATTTTGACCCTGAGTCTGATCTGCTTTAAAGTGGGCTTCCTCAGCTACTTCTTAAATGTTTTGATATTAATTTTTAAATTTAAAATTAAAAAACAAAATGAAAAAGAAGGGGAATAAGATCAGGCTCAATCTCCATGTCTAATGTGCAGTTTGGTTTTTTTAACCAAGTAACCAGTTCAGGGCCCTCCTGAGAGGTGCTGAGAAGTCAATGGGAGTTGTCGGACTGGCCTGAAGAATCCATTAATAGCATATTTGTTGATGAGGGTGCAGTGCACTTCTGATGCAAGATTTAAACGGGCAGCTTAAGAAAAAGGATCCATTAGGAATCATAGAATGGGGAGGCCAATTCATCCATAAACTATAATGTAAATAAACAATGTCACTGGGGATTGTAACACTCCATTTATTAAACAAGCAGTGTTAGCGACACAGTATAGAGCAGCACATGGTCAGTGGTGAATGGCACTCAGCCCCCTGTAGGCTCAGGCCTGTTTGGTTTCCTCCTAGTGGAACCACAGACAGTAACAGTTCTGATTGTTTCCTATAAAAACTGGATTTAAAATGGCAGGTATTATCAGATCTACAGAAGAAAGAAATCTATTGCATGAAGATGCACCATTAATGGTATGTCTTGCGGTATCAAGGTGTGTCTTAGCAGTGAGGATGCAGAACAGCACAGCTTTGCTTGGCAATTCTTTCCCCACTCCATAAAAGAGAGACACTCCTATACCACAAACCATCAGTGAAATGTATTTATAATAGAAACTGCCCACCCCCTTGGAATGCTAACTCTGAAATTCCTGACTCTTACTGGCCACCATCCCAATGCTCTTAGGAAGACGTTTTGTCCCAAGACCCTTGTTGAGAGGCAGCAATTATATCAGGGGTGGGCAAACTATGGCCCGTGGGCCACATCCGACCCTGCGGGACTGTCCTGCCCGGTGCCTGAGCTCCTGGCCAGGGAGGCTCGCCCCAGACCCCTCCCCTCTGCTGTCCCCCCTTCTTCGCAGCCTCAGCTCACTTGCTCCGCCACCGGCGTAATGCTCTGGGTGGTGGGGCTGTGAGCTCCTGGGGCGGCGCAGCTGCAGAGCCCGGCCTGACCCAGTGCTCTGAGCTGTATGGTGGCAGCGGCGGCAGCGTGGCCCAGCTCCAGTCGGGGAACTCTGCCTCTAGGAAATGGACTGATATCACCTCTCATTTCACATCCCAACATCTTGTCTGAGAGAGACAAGTAACAGTGTGAAGAGCGGATAGAGAAAGCAAAGAGGAAAGACTAAGAAGAAGAAAAAAGCAGAGGGGAAGTAAAAAGCAAATATAGAAAGATGGAGGAAATTCATCTGAGCACAAAGAAAGTCTTATCCATGGCAGACAAGAGTCACTGCTCCAAGCAGAGCTAATTCAGGCACCATGAAGTGCAGGGGCAAGAGTGAAGAACGGAATCAGCCCAAGGTACCTGAAGCATATTCTCATGGAATCTCTCTCTTTGTGCCTTTATTTCATTTTGAATCAGTCCCAAGGCCTTCCCATAGTGCCCTGCGAGGGTGTTTCCGCTGGCCTTCATTGCTTTTAACCCATCTATTCTGCAGGCTTCTGCTTCAAATATGTTATTGTATGGAGTTCCTTTAATCATCCAATAATGACTGCATGGATCTTAGCCCAGCTCCTTCTGCCTTGTCCAGAAGGGGATTTCTTTCTGACTCGCCAAGGAAAGCTGCCACCATCAGATCACAAGGTGGCTAAGTTTGAGTCTCAGCTGTGTTAATGTTAAAGGTCTCTCTCTCTCTCTCACACACACTCTCTCTCTCTCTAGCCAGCAGATGGGGGCATTTTCTGTTATTGTTAAATATTGGCTCTTCTGCTCATGGAAAAGGTGTGTCTGGAAAGTCTGGGCCACATTGCTTCCGTATGGGGAAAACCCTAACGAGCATGAAGGACACTACATGAGTTCCTACTGAGGAGCTTTCTACCAATTATTCTGGGGCACAGGCGGGAGAGCGGCAGGGCTTGGCTGCTCCTCTAGGATGGCTCCCTCACGTTACCTGCAAAGGGAAGGAGCATGCATAAAATGACCTGAAACAGGACACGGCAAAGCAAGGCCCCTGTCTCTCTGCCATGGCAGCGTAACTCCCTCAGAAGCAGCCTGGGAGGGGTGGGTGTTACAGCTGCACAGTGGGATTTGTTACTGGTTCAACCGGTATTAGTTTTGGAGCAGATGTGCCCTTGGAGATCCAGAGAAGCTGCTCTCTGGTTCCTCCCTGTCCCTGTCCGCTCCCCGCAGAATCCAAGAGAGACCAAAAGACAGGAGCTCCACGTGTAGAAAGCCACAGGTGTGCTGCTCTCCCCTAGGTCCAGGTTTGGCTTTTAATGTGCCATGCTGTGCTAACCGCTGCATTAGGAAGCGGAGAGGATCAGGCAGCCTTATGAAACTCCTTTTGTGGAACCAGAAGAATGCTGAGGGGAGGAATATTCTGCATGAACCTGACAATCTGACCATGTCAGTAATATAACTACTGCCTTCTCTGTAGCTCTGCACTCAGAAACTATTGTCTTCAGCTAAATGCGGAGGGTGAATGACCTTGCAAAGTGCACAGGGAGTTTCCAGTAAAGAGCCCTGCACCTATTGAACAGCCAAAGCTAGAAGTGAAGAGCAGATGAACACAATCTCAGATTTGATATAGGGTGAAAGTAATAGAAAACAATGGCAAAGCTCCCATTGGCAGCAGTGGGGCTCGGATTACACTCAAGAGGCTCTGAGTGGAGCCCAGGTATATGGAGTACTTCCATTGCTGGAGTGGAGAACAGATCTGGCTGGAATCTGTGCAAACACCAAAGGGATGGCGAACATGCAGAAGACAATGCACAGGATACATGACTATACAAATAACTCTGAAAACAGGCTGAAATGATGAGACCTGGGCTAAGGCCAGTTATTTCTCCTAAATCCTTTGAGCCAGTGCATCTGTGACACTTCTGGAAAGGTCTGAGAGTTGGCCAGTCAAATTTGCCTGACACTGTTATTTTTGAGAATTTTTTTCAGGGGCAGATATGACGTCCGCAAAGATACAGATGCTCACTGGTTCAGAATGAGGCCTCAGAATACCTCTGTCTATATTCTTCAGACCAAACCTGTTGGATCTCCTGTTCATACTTCTATGTTAAAGGCTGACATCTTAGTTAACACTTCAGTACCAATATATGCTGCAATATCCTTAAAGAGAGGTTTGTCTGCTATTAGCAACTATACTTCTGTCTCCAAATGGTTAATGAAAACATCTCATACTGGCGATGACAGGAACATGTTTCTGTTTTTTCAGTCTACATTTGGCAGCGCTGTGTGCGCTGTCTGCACCAGCATTCCTCCTCTCGCTAGGTGGGTCTTTCACATGTTGACAGGAGAGAAACTTTTTTTTTTTTTTTTTCAAAATAGGACATTATCAAACCAGGGAAGCTGGCAGAGGGACTGCAGAGGAGATGTAGCTGCTGGAACTACTTTTAACCAGTTTTTGAAACTGGCTAGATTTCAACAATGATGTTATTTCTTTAAAGATGACTATAAAATTGAGTTTGCAAAATTCCCTCACCTGTACCAAAACAATAGATACTTATTTATAGTGCATCTCTGCCCCGAAGCCTTTGGGAACCTCCATGTGTCCAAAGGCCTGAGTAGTTTAAATATTCCTTTTATTTTTCGTAGGTTGCACGATTTTCAGTGTCACTTAGGGGCTTCAGCAGCTTCTTGGATGCAATGCACCAGCAGGTACTATGTTGTGGTCATCCTAGCAACCATATTACGCAGCTGGAACTGGTTCATAGAGGAAGATAGTGGGTGCCTTTACAAAAATTAATACAATGAGCCCTATTAACAACAGCTGATTTCCCTCCCCCCCCTTCTCAGCTCTTCCCTGGAGTGGGGGAGTGAAAGGGCTTAAGGGTACCCCACAGGAAGGAATTCCCAAGTGTGCCTTCCTGGTCTCTCAAAGGAGTTTTGCACTTGGGTGGTGGCAGCACCTACCAATCCAAGGTCAGAGAGAAGCTGTAACCTTGGGAGTTTAATACAAGCCTACAGTGGCCAGAATTAATTTTTAAAATTCTTGCAGGCCCCCACCTTCTCCACTCGAAGTGCCAGAGTGGGGAATTAGCCTTGACATGGTGGCAATTGTCATAGGCGCTGACTCCGTGGGTGCTCCGGGGCTGGAGCACACACTAGGAAAAATTGATGGGTGCTCAGCACCCACCGGCAGCTCCCCACCCCACTCCATCCCAGCTCACCTCCGCCCCGCCTCCTCCCCTGAGTGCGCCGCATGCCTGCTGTCCCTCCCTAGCTCCCAGTGCTTGCGCTGCGCTCGGGGAAGAGGCGGGGCCGGGGTCGGGGTCCAATAGGGGCGGGGAGGGAGCAGAGTTGGGGCTGGGACAATGGGTAAGGGGTTGGAATGGGGCGGGGCAGGGCCAGAGGCGGAGGGGCACGAGCACGCACTGGTGCTGGGGAAAGTTGGCGCCTATGGCAGTGGTGGGATCACTCTGAACCAGAGGCACAGACCTCAGGATTTTAAAAGGACACATTTTTCCTTTTGGCGGCCTGCAAAGCCAGGGAGTTTCTTTTCTTTTCTGCCTGAGGGGGAACAGGCACACAAAAGGTTCAGCCTGCAAAGCCAGGGAGTCCAACAAGCAGTTTATTTTTTTTTCTAGTTTTGTGGCAACAAAATAGCTAGGCTAGAGTAGGGCAGCCTGGTGCATGAGGTTGCAGTCAGACACCTAAACCCTAGAGCAACCAGTGTTCCCAAATTCACACGCTACCGAGAAGACAGACCCAGATTAAGCCCAGACATCCAGCTCCATGACAGAAATGCAGGGAGGGGATGGGGGACCAGAGATTTCCCTGGAGGGAATGGTCAGCCATCCCCAACCCGAGATCCAGGTGCCAAGATGGAGGGATGCCCTTAACCCAGACCGAGTTCTAACTGCGGAAGACAGGAATTTCTTCCTGCAAATGAAGTGCTTGGAGGGAAAAATGGAGGTGAAGCGCTTAGAAGCGGAGACAGAGCGGAAACACTTAGAAGTGGAAAGGGCTAAGCTGGGTCAGCCAGGTAGCCCTAACAGTCCTCCTCCAGGTATCGCTCCCCATTCCAAGAAATTCCCCCAATACAAGGTAGGCAATGATACAGAAGCCTTCTTAGAAAATTTTGAAAGGGCCTCCCTTGGGTACAACATCCCTACAGACCAAGATATGGTGGAGCTGAGGCCACAACTCAATGGACCCTTAGCAGAGGTGGTAGCTGAAATGCCTAGAGAACACTGAACAAGTATGAACTTTTTAAACAAAAGGCCAGAATTAGGATGGGGCTAACACCAGAGCATGTCCGTCGGCAGTTCAGAGCCTTAAGGTGGAAACCAGACATGGCATTTTCCGAACACACCTATCACAGAGTAAAAAATTGGGATGCCTGGATATCAGGAGCAAATGTTAGGTCCCTGGAAGATCTGTCTCTCCTAATTCAAATGGAGCAATTCTTAGAGAGTGTTCCTGAGGAAATAAAAAGGTACATCCTAGATGGGAAACCCAAAACTGTAATCGAAGTGGGGGAGATCGGAGCCAAATGGGTGGAGGTGGCGGAGAAGTAGAAAGCTAGTTGCAGTTGGTGGGGAAACCAGAAGGGGCAACCCGAAATGACACCCACCATCGGAGTCAGCCCAAGGCCCCACCTCACAAGGAGGAGCCCTTCACACAGTCAGGGAGACCCCAGATGTCCGCTCGTCCCACCACCCTACTGTCCAACCACACACCTCGCCCCAGCCCACAGTCAGCTGGGCAATGCTTTAAATGTAATGAGCTGGGGCATGTGAAGGCCAACTGCCCCAAGAGCACCAGCTGACTGCAACTCATCACCCCAGGATCCCACCGAGAGCTGTCAGGCCCAGATGCCTCACAAATACCCCCAGAGCGAAGGGAAAAAGAGTGTGGGCAGGAGGAAGATTACTACATGGAGAGACACTGGAGCACAGGTGTCAGCTAGCCACCAATCCCTGGTGGACCCCAAATTCATCAACCCAGAGCCTCAAGTGACAGTGCAACCTTTTAAGGCCAACTCTTAACTTGCCTACAGCCAAGTTGCCTGTCCAGTACAAGGTCTGGTCAGGAATATGGACTTTTGCAGTCTCTGATGATTATCCCATTCCTATGCTACTGGGAGAAGAATTAGCCAACTATGTGAGGCTAACAAGAAGGGTGGGGATGGTCACCCGCAGCCAGGCTAAACATTCCTGAGCCTTCTACAAGGACCCAAACTATGTCCCCTGGGGACCCAGTGAGTGGTGTGGAACCAGACCCCAGACCAGAGTCTATGGCAACAGCTGTAGATCCAGTTCCTGGGACCCAGCCAGAACCAGCCCAAGGACCGGAACTGGTGGAGCAGTCAGCACCAGACCCATGTTTGCAACCCCACCAGAGTCAGGGGAGCCAGTACCAAAGGGTGCCACAGAGCCTGCACCTGCAGCAGCAGCTAAACCAGTGCAAGAAGCTCAACTGGAGCCTGAAATACAACCTAGTGCACCCACGGAGAGTGGTTCACATCGACAGAGACATCCCCATCACCTGCATCACTTCCACTGGGACTACGCCCAAGTCCACAACCCAGCAAGGAACTAATGTCTCCCGCATCAAGGGAGCAGTTCCAGGCAGAGCAGCTGTACTGTAGGAAATCTCCCGTTCGATGGCTGTGTTGAGATATGGAAGTAGACATCTTGTAGGTCTAGGGCCAGAAATCAATCTCTGTCCTTGCTCTAGAGCTGGAGTAATGGCTGCTAGCATGACCATCTTCATCTGTGCCCTCCCATATTTGTTTAATGCCCTTAGAACTAGAATAGACCTCCAACCTCCCTTTGCCTTGGGGAATCAGGAAATAACGGGAGTAAAACCCCTTGTTCCTGAGTTCCATTGAGACTGGTTCTGTGACCCCTAGGCATAACAAATGATATATTTCCTGATTAAGTAGTTCTCGTGAGAAGGGACCCTGAAGGGGGACGGGGAAGGAGGGTTGGAATGGGGGAGGGGAGACATATGAATTGAATGGTGTAACTCTTCCAAATACTCTCCAGGACCCATCTGTCAGAGGTGATATTCTCCCAACTGCTGTGAAAAAGGGCCAGGCAATTTCTGAAGGGGCGTGACAGGTGTGTAGGTGGCAGCTGATGTTGCAAGGTATAACTGTTCAGGCGCTCGACCAGCCCATCAAAAGTGCTTAAGGAGGCAGGTTGAGAGATCATGGACTGGGGTGAAAACTGCTTCTGTTTTTGAGCCCTGGTCCTCTTATGCTGCAGCTCCTAACAGTGCTGAGATGGTGAATATTGAGGAGGCTGTGACCTGTGCTGTGGCTGAGAGGTATATCTTCTCTTCTGTCTCACAGTGCAGATTCCTAGGGAGTGTAATGTGCCCCGGGAATCCCTCAGGATGTGGAGAGAAGAATCTGTCTTCTCCGCAAAGAGTTTGGGCCTTTCACACTGGAAGCCTTCTGCAGCTCTTTGGGCAACCCAGAAAAGCATTTCCAAGAAGCCCACCTCAGTACCACTGTCATGGAGAGCGGGTGGGCTACTGTATCAGCTACATCCAGTGTTGTCTCTAGCACCAGTCTGGCAATTAACTGACCCTCTCTAAGAATGGTCTGAAACTGTTCCTTTTGTGTCCAGTAAATGTTCCAGAAACGCATTAAGTTTCCCATAATTAATAAAATTGTATTTGGCCATGACAGTTTGACAGTTCATGACTCTAAATGGTAATGTTGCTGACAAATATGCCATCGTGCCAAGCCCAATCGTATGGGGTCAACTTGGCATTATGTTGCTTGCTCTGTGCATTAACCACATCCATTATGATGGAGTTTTGTTGCACCCGGTACTAAGTTTTCTCTGGGCTGCTCTTTTAGAGATGGTACAGTAGTTGTCTGTCTCCTTAGGGGGCAGTACCGTTGCCTCAGAGCCTGACTGCCAGAGCCCCTGGCTTCTCCAGGTGGTGCAGCCCTGCTGCAGAGAGCAGAGCTCATAGCGAGGCCCCCTTCTGGGTACCATGCTTCAGAGCTGCTGGTGCCGTTGGTATGGAGGTGGCTGCACTGGGGAACCCCTCTGGCAGGCCAACAAGTCGGAGCCCATGTTTTTCCAGTGCTGTCGGTACAGGGGTGGCCACACTGGGGAACCCCTCTGGCTGGCCAACTACTCGGAGCCCTTTTTATGAACCTTTACAGGGGGAGTCTGCTGGGTTTTCTTCACAACTCTACCCCCTTTGAAGTTAAAGGCTCCAGGGATGATCCAGAGTCAAATAAAACAACTACGGCTCATGCTAATGACGCAGATAAGGAAGGGACCACTGCTCACTCCCTTCGAGGCCAAAGGTGGTTGAGAAGGAAGTGGTGGTGGGGGTGGTTTTGCTGGCGCAGTGCTAGATAGCCTCCAGGCAGACCACAAGGGAGGGAGAGCACAAGCATGGGCTCAAGGGACACTGCTACCAAAAATCTCTGACTAGAGTCGCAGGGGCGCACATACACTTACAGTGGAGCACCCGTAGGGCACTACTCGAAGAAGAAATGATTGTCTCTTGCCCTCTCTACAAAATAATTTTTTTCCTGCTTATTTTTCACCTTAGAAATTTCAGAAATATCAAGTCTGCTGTTTCTTGGTTTTCCTGGAGATCTCAAAAATGTAGGTTGTGAGCTCTTAACCCTTAAATGAAGGAGCTTGTGTGCAGAATCTGTAACAGAGTTTTTTCCCCAAGAGTTTCTCACATATTTATGTTAAACAGACGTTAACAAAAACAAACAAAACCACAATAAGAATAGTACCACCTTACCCTCCCAATCTGCTTTCACTTGCCAGGTAAGCGTAGTATCATAATCTTACCAGTTCTCCAGTGACCTAACATGTCTTCCAAGAAAAAACATAAGACCTGAATTTCTAGGGGGGAATTTTCAAACATGCTCAACATTGCTGCACGTAACTTTATAAATCCACTCCAATGTAAACAATCAGAAAAAAATATTAAGCAAGCAAGCAAGCAACAAACCGTCTGGAAAAACCTTTCAGGCTATCTTGCATATCATAAAGAATTAAACAGGGCACAAACTCAATTTTTTTCCCCTCTGTCGGTCACATTTAATACAGCACAGCACCGCGACCAAAAGACTATGGGCAGCTTTCACGTATACATGTTTTCTATGGCATTTTCAGGTCTACAAAAAAAGGTTCAATAAACCATAACTCTCAACTGATACTTTGAAAGTGTTTAGAGCTAAATTCTTCATTTGAAAAATAAATGTCCAAGTTTGGAACAAGCTTCCCTTTCTGGCCACCTCAGCAGGCTGACTGCAATACAATGTATTGAGCAATGCCATCTGCGGACAGGCAGACATACACTAACCAGGCAGCTACCACAGTAGGAGTTAACATAAAGGAAGGAAGTAATTTCACAAGAATTGAGATTTTGCAAACTGTTAACACAAGGGACTGTGGATAGCAGCAAGTACAGATTTCACTATATTTTATAGGATAAATGTAATATGTTTAATATTTTGCAAATCTGTGCAACAATACTATAAAACGAAATCATTTCATTAACCCTGTGCTCCAGAGGGTCTTCCTTGCTTGGTATCACAGCACCCACACAGTATATATGCTGGGATGGCAAACTGAACCAGGAATTGGCAATACAAGCACAGCTGAATATTGTGGAAATGTCCTCATGGCCTGTGCATGGAGGAAATCTCATAGATATTGATATAACTGAGAGAAGTGTCAAAGCAATTTGCAGGCCTCATTTAAGCAACAATGGAAGATGATACCATGTGCCTCTTACCTTTCAACATCATGCTTTAGAGATTCTGATCTCAGTTAGACTGGGGCAACCGAGATCATAACAACCATTGTCTCAATGTTACACTCTGCTCCCTCTCCCTGTTTGTTGTATCCACTTATTGTCTCATCATATAGCTAGACTGTAAGCTCTTCAGGGCAGGGACCATCTCCTCCTTCTATGTTTGTACAGCGCCTGGCACAATAGGGCCCTGACTGATGTCTGGGGCCTCTAGCTGCTCTCACAACACAAATAAATAAATAAATAAATAAATAAATGAAAATAACAGTGTAATCTGGAGTGACTCTACTGATAACAGAAATGCTTCTGATTTGTTCTACTGCAGTTGAAACTAGATTTAATTGCTATATTGCTTTCTTTCTTTCAACCAGCCCGCACAGATGACAATCTGTCTCAGTCAAGATAACAGTGAGTTATTGCTTAAACCATTGTAAACTTAACATAAGGTTCTTATTTCACTTGTGCCATGCTAGAAACGAGATGGGAAATTTGCTTGGCAAATGAATAGCTATGTTGAAGCAGGGAGGAATATTCCTTATAAATAATGTATCACATAACCCCCCAGGAACATACCATAGAGACAGGATTTGTTTGCAGTGGTTAGATTGTGCCCCAGCTCCACATGAGGAGAAGGAGAGAAATGGAGCCACAAGTGGATCAGGAAGCCTGCTGTTCCATTCTTGCAAAGGAGGAAATCCAATTTCAACAGCACTCTAAGCACCGTGCATTTTCTTTAAACAAAACCACTGTGTCTATTTGTACCCATGATGAGTGCATTTAAGGCTGACTCCATTTCCTTATTTCCTTTCAAATGTTCCTGCATGGAAGCTAACATGGTAGCAGAGCACTTGGTTAGTAATAACAAATTCTATGAAGGTCAACTGGATACAAGCTGGTGACTCAGAAAAGCACTGAAATACATGTAATGTCCCTTATTTTTTTAAAAAAGGTACTATGGTATAGTACTGTAATGACCCAGAGTACTACCCCATACAGTAGGGACACTGTAGTGCTTTGGGTTTTGGCCGTAGAATAACCTATGTATATTTGTATGGGATGGTGAAAGAAACGGGGAAACAAGACAGTCGTTTAACACCTCCTTCATCGTGACCTTGTTATTTTAACACTTTCTAAATCCATTCATTAAATAACAGGATTTATCAAATGTAATGTAGAAGTGCTGCATAAATACAAATATTGATACTTTACCTTGAACATTATATATTATATAAATCCTACTTTACTTAAAAAAAAGCTCCAGATCATGTCTTTCCCTTTCTTTCTTTTTAATTTTCTTTAAAAGAATGTGTGTGTGAGAGTGTATATATATATAGATAGATAGATATAGATATATTTATTTTTATCATAATGTCAAAATTTATACGAGTCGCATCTCTTCTGTTATGCTGTCTGCAGACAAGGTCTGAAATGATGTTAGCAAGAAATAAACAACGGCTTCCTCTTAACCTGGTTAATACAGGAAATTCAAAGGAATTTGTTTTCTTTTTTTCAGATTTCAACACTCATTAAAAAAAATATAATAATAATCCTTCATATACCAGGGTCCATAGATAGTATAGAGCAGCCTTTATAAGCAAATCTACACAATCTGACATGCTTTCATGAGGCAGTTATACTTGTATCAAAATTCAACAGTGTTTCTACAGAATCATCCGACATCCCGCGATGCAGAGATACGTTAATTTCAGTTCCAAGAATTCACAGTTCTTTTTTTACAAATGGTCTCATCAAATCCCCAGGATTCATTTCACAAACCTGCTGTTCAATTGCTGATGCTGCTAACCACACAGTTGATTAAGATGTGCACACAATCTGGTGACATCACACGGAAGATCAAAAAATAGGAAAAAATCTTTAAATAGTCTTTTTATCTCTCTATCTGTATGTATATATGTGTGCATGATTCATTTTGCCTAGTGCGATCATATAATGAACAAATTTTGTGCTGGTTAAGGGTCTTCTTCCATCAATGGAATTTCTAGGGGGAAAAAAAAAAGAATTATTGGCTTTAGCCTATAGACTGCTTGGATCAAGGGGACCTGTCATTTATTTGCCTGCAGAGTGCCATCTCACACCTACCAATTGGTGATATACAAATAGTGCATGATGAAAGGCTGTACTTGTGAGCAAAACATCCCCAGTCTAGTCCCTCCTCAAGACTAGCTTCTGTTGTGATACCAAGAATTAGCCAACTAAAACCTCCCTTCACTCCAAAATAAACAAGGAAAAACTCTCCAAGGAGTGGCTTTGTTGCCACTATGAGACTTGGGGGTGAAGATTCCTCCCTGTTCCATTCCTGGAGAGCCAACTCTCCTTGCTACCTGGCTAGGGCTTAGCCTGGTGGGGTAGGGGAGATGAGACCCTAAAAGCACAGAAGAATTTGTTTTGAAGAAAGCATAAAGAATAACATGTATGCTGCAAATAATTCCTGCTCTGAAGCACAAGCACATAAATTGTATTTATGGACCATTACCTTTGACACACATCCCATGTAACATATCCAAGCAAAACTTACCATCTGCAATATCGATACTTGGGCTTGTGGATGCAGCCTCCCCAGTGGTGCTATTGATCACCTCAGTTCTATCTGAAATAGGATGCACGCCCATTTGGCACACAGAAGATGAATATAAACTTTGGAGAAGTTCGGAGGAGCCTGATATGCTATCACAGCTCTCAAATTCAGCAGGTAATGTGTCTGTATCTCCTGGGCCGGGATAAGCTGGAGGGTTCTGATCTTCTGTCTGCAAAACATGCCCCTGGCCTGCAGGAGATGAGTATCCTGGTGCCAAGGCATTCAAACCACTGCTCACAGCTTCATCATAGGAAGGCAGCATGACAGGAACACCATCCACTACCACGAAGTCGGGGTCGCTGGTGGAACTCTCCTGGGCACCTCTACATCAAACAAAGACAGATTATCATGGAGTCTTTGAACATTTCAACAACATCTTGAAGCAACCACTTCAAGATGTAACATTTTTCTAATCACATGAAATGGAGCTATACAACGTCATTAACATTCACGGGAATATCTGCTTCACAGATCTGCAAAAATCAGCTCAGACTGATAGGTGTGTGCAATTTGTTATGATGAGATAAACAAAGCCAATAACTGAGGCATTGTTTAGAGAAGGAAAGGAAAACAGGTCTGAGGCAGAGATAAGGAGCATTCTCTGTTGTCCCATGCACAGTAAATATCAGGGATATAGAATCATACAGAATCGGGGTGAATCAATAAGTGTGTGAATCCCTGAAGAGATCAGCACTGGAGCTAAAAGGGTAGGGGGTATTTGCAGCACATGCAAAACTATACGGAGCTGATAAGTGCTGGATGACGCAAGCTTTGGGGTTGAGATTTTGAGCTTGCTTCACCCTCAGTTTGGAAGGATGCACATTCTCCCCCACCCCCACACTACTAAGAGGATATTTTCAAGCAAACCACTTTTTTCAGGATATAAAATTTTGGATCTGTTAATCTCAAAAATGTCAATTAGATTACAATGGAGTCCCACCAGGATCCCATGTGTTTTTAGGATATGGGAACATCTGAAAGAGGAAGACAGAAGCGTATTTCAGCAAGTCAGAGGAACACAGGCCAGGACACCTATCACTGGAGCTGCCTCTTAAATCTAGAGGCCTTTTCACTTGCGTATATATAATTTAGGTGAACTAGTCCATCACCTACATTGGCACAGGGATAGACTAGTTGACCTATATATCTTTCCCATCTCTCATTTCTACAAACGACGTAAAGAAGAAACACACACAGAGAAAGAAAGACAGACATGTCATCTAGCAGTCTAAGCACAGGCCTGGGTCTAGAAATATGACTGAACTAAGCTATGACACAAACTCACTTATGTAGCCTTGTCTAGTCACTTAATCCACAAACCTTTGTTTTCCCATTTGTAAAGGAAGGGTAATAAGATTTACTTCCCTGTCTTGCAAGGAATAGTATGAGCATTAATAGCAAGTAGTTGATGTCTGCACAGTCGTGAGCGAGTGAGTTAATGAACATCCTGGAGGGGTTTCAATGGTGGCCTCACTGAAGTTTTAAAAAAATATTTCCATTGAGAAAAACATTGTTTCTGAAGTTTATGCTACTAAGCCAAATATATTTAAAAGAACCTACTCCCCAACCACCAAAATTGACATATTAAAACATATGGCTTCTACCTGTAAGTATATCCGATCAAAGACAAAACTCTCAGTATCAGTTTAGCGATTATTATAATCGCACCCAATGTGAATCTGGCAAATTTTGCTTCTTCTTTTTCCCTAGAAAAGGCCAGAAGTTTCAGGGGTCCCAACTCCATGGGTTGCCTAGCTATCTTCCCATTCCCTCTGTTATTTATTGTTCAATGCAAGAAAAGAAGACATTTGCAATGTCATTTTATTTCCTCTCCAAAGGGCATTCAGTGAAATAACTAAATTAAAGCCGTCCATCTCCAGTACCAACCTTGGAAGAAAATGCGTCTTAAATTTGGTCTGGAACATCCTGGCTAGAATAACCAATAGAAGTACCAGTAGAACACTGGTGGCAGTAAATGCCACTATTTTCCACGTAGTCAGGAGGGTTTCCTGTGTATTTGGCCAAGTTTGCTCTGTAGCAAAAGGACAATAAAATAATTGCATTAGATTATTATTGTTGTTTCATATTTATACTGCAGTAATGCTCAGAGACCCCAATCAGGATCAGGGCCCTAGGTTTTGTATAAATACATAGACAAAATCCCTACCCTTAAGGCATGTTATCATAAATTACTAGATCTTTCAGTGTCTTCCATGCTATTTTTATTAATGTGTTTGTAATCTGGATTTATTTACAACAAAATAAAGAAGATCTAACAGACATTTAATATGCACCTTTTAGCATTTGTGGAGCTAGCCGCTGAAAATTCAAGATCATAAAAGCAGAAAATAACTACATCTTACTAATGTTTCAAAATGAACCTGTAAAATTTAAGACATGACAAAAATGTAGTTCGACAGGCAATGTCAGCCTGTGATTATACTGTTAAAATAAAGGGTAAACTCCCTCAGAAGTTGTGAATTTAGTGCTATTTTTACCTGTTTTGACACAGTATACTTGAGCTGAGGGAAACCATTCTCCTTTTTGGCAGGTGATGTATTTGTAGTCATTGGTAAGGGTGTAACCAGGATCACAATAGAATTCAACCACAGTTCCATGGTTATAACGCTCACAAGGCCGCGGATGGCAAATATAATCTCCATGAATCACCATTGGAGGTAGTGGACAAACTTGGGCAAAAAGAAAAAAAAAGAGTCAACAACAACAGCAACCATTTCATACAGAATCTCTTCAGTGTATGGATTTGACATGACACTGTATACAGGACCATATACTGCCCCCTGTATAACTGAACACCAAACCATATTAATGCTACTGGAAGCCTGAATTCTGACCGTGAATCACATGTCTCTGGTGCAGTGTGGGGGAAGGAATGTAGTGCCCATAGCTAGGTCAGAAAAATCACATACCTCAAGACCTCCTCCCCAGAACTCAGTGCGTTTATCATGAAGATGGGGCCTTTCTGTGGACCTTTTTTGGGTGGGGGTGGGGGTGGTAAAAGTGAAAGGGGGCAAATCATAATTATGGCAGAAAACTACCACTCTGTAATCCCCCCTCTACCCTGAGGTTTTGGGGCAAGCACCTTTACTAGGCAGCTGGAATTCAGTCCTAAGGTCCTGTTAATACATACATCATTAACACTATCAAATAGTTTAAACAATAATTCCATTCTTAAAAAGCTTATGCTACGAAACCAATTGTTGTAAAATATACTGTAACAGAGACAATACAGGTAATATTGCTAAAGCAATTAAAGCCCCTAAAATATATTATTTTAAAGCCGGTGTCAGAGTCTGATAACTTTACTCAAGTCAGGTAGCACTTCACGTTGTGAGCAGCCCCATTGATTTCAATGGGCCTGCTTGGGAAGTAAGGAATTAAATGCAACAGTGATAGATTCTGGCCCTGTATTAATAAAGCATACTACAAAGGGCTATGCAAATAAGAAAGAATTGCAATATAAACATGCTTTAAAAAAAAGACAGTGAAAGAAAAAGAAATCACTGTGTTGGGTGGACGAATTAAATGAAGGAACATTTTTAGAAAATAGCAGTAGCTGAAGTGTTTCAATGCATTGCTTTTTTGTATAGCAGAGAAAGCCTCTTTACCAAAAATAAGAAATAAGATTAGTTGACCACTAGTTTGGTTACTGTTTCTCAAAGCTGCTGCTGTGATTAATAAAATGACTACAATATTGAACTGAGCGTTCTGAGAGCCTAAAGTGTCCGAATTAGCTAAAAGGGTCCGTTTATTTCTCTTCAGAGGTGTAACAAATAACCAACAGAATCAGTGCCCCATGAACAGGCTGTTCATGCATCTGCTATGCAGTAAAGACTCACTGCATAGATTTAAATAATGAAAATGCCATTTCTCTAAAACAGAATCTCCACTGAAATCACAATTCAGTTGCTTCTCTCTGTGAATCTTGTTACATGAATAATGGATTTAAACGCTTAAACAAAAAAAGAAAGAAAGAAAACCCACAACGAGACATTAAACGAAACTTCAAGAGCGGCTGATTATAATGTGCAGCACTGTCTACACTCTATACCCTGAAGACAAGCTTTGTTTGCATTTTCGCTAGCAAGGCTTAATAATAATGTGAAACCCAGAACAAGTAATTCACACCAGAGGCAATACTTTGCATACTTTCCAAAGTGGACTAAACCCAGAGGAAGCAGGAATGTTTATTAGGAAATCCAGAAAAGGTCTGAAGGTCTCTTTTCTTCTGCCTAAAACAATTCTTCGAAGTGTGGCTCAAAGGAGGGACACCAAGACGACAAGGGACAATGCCTATTATCTAGATCATGGGCAACCTCACTACACCAGTCTATGAAAGCACAATCCCAGCCCACTACCATGAGACATAGTATGTTTTATTACTACATTTATTGCCATCTTCCTATGGTCCCCTGCTATCTAAACTTCTTTGCAGCTGGGTTCAAAGCAAGCTTTGCAAGATGTAACAGGGCTGCCAGAGATGTGTCAATATACAGTACTGCTCCAGCCGTGTGCAAAATAAAAAACTTCCCATCACAGAGATCAACTGCTTCAAGAAGCAAATTTCTAATCTAAAGCAATGACACCTGCTGCCTCTCCTGGCGCTCAGAATCCCCAGTCTATTAATGACATTAGGGGCTGCATCAATCTTCTGAATGCACAACACTGGCCTTCTAGCATTCTCTGTTGGCCCAGTAACCAAGCATTTTTCAACAGTAAGATTAAAAAGAGTACATTGCCGGCTCAACTCAGCTATGATACTGTCACAGCCTGCTTATATTGGGAGACGTATTTTATTAAACCCTGAAAACAGGAGCATTAATCTTAGTGTGTTCCTAATGATAAAATTGAAGATGGTGCCACATCCATTGTAAATGTCCTCCACGTTTCAAGGGAAACTCATATTGCTGCTGCCCGAGAGCTTTTGTAAACAATCCGCTTTTTATCTTTGCAGAAAATTTGTCTTGGGTAATAAATAAAACGAAATGAACCTGTTTTAAACACGCTTGCCTGCCAATGGCTCTTTTTATTAAAATACTTATTATGGACAACAGATGGGAAAAGAATGGAGCAGGTTGAAAATGAGCAAGTTAAACTTAATTCAGGCAGTACTCTATTCTTATTTCAGTTACCCAAGAGAATAAGGGCTTTTCCCTCACTTCAGGCATGTCTCACTAATGAATTTTATGCTAATCCAGTCTAAAGAATCTTCAATGCACTTCAAAATTTGCATAGAACACAGGCCTAGGGTTATATTCAAGTCTGCAAATTGAGATATTGATACTTGTAATCTAGAGGTAATTAATTATTTTTGTCAAGGTCCAAATTTCTTGGTCAAGGTATAGTCAAGGTCCAGACTCCAGAGAAAATAATACAACAACAACAACAATAGTAAGTGAATAAAAAGTTTTTGTGGTCCATTGAAAAGCATCTGGTGGTCTGGATTTGGCCCACGATCCACCTATTGACTACCCGTGGTGTAATCAGTAACATTCAGATTTACAGAGTCCTTATCAAATCGAAGCAAGCAAGCTACATTGCAAATAACCCCTTTCGATCCGTTAATTGAGTATGGAGCAGTCTGTTATATTCCCAGTTCTCTTCACAAACCACCTTGTGTAAAAAATAACTAAAGGCCTGATTCAAGTCAATGGAAAGACTCCCAGGGACTTCAAATACGCAGGCACTAAAACAGCACTGTTTTTCGGGTCTGACCATGGAGGCTGCTGAACACACTTGCCACCCAATGAATAGAAGGTTCTGAGCGCAGCAGGAGGCGCTAGCCACTTCACAGGATCAGGCCTTACATTTCTGACACCTTAATTATAATTAAAACAGGATGGAACTCTATAGCTATTAAAACAGGATGGAACTCTATAGCTATTAAAATTGAATGCTTCCGCCGACGTGCACAGGCAGAAATTGTGGAAAAACAACATCGCTTGCCTCACAACCTAAGTCGTGCAGAACGCAATGCCATCCACAGCCTCAGAAACCATCCTGACATTATAATCAAAGAGGCTGATAAAGGAGGTGCTGTTGTCATCATGAACAGGTCTGACTACCAAAAGGAGGCCGCCAGACAACTCTCCAATACTAAATTTTACAGGCTACTTCCCTCAGATCCCACTGAGGAATACACTAAGAAACTGCACCATCTACTCAGGACACTCCCTACACTAACACCAGAACTAATCAACATACCCTTAGAGCCCCGACCAGGGTTATTCTATCTACTACCCAAGATCCACAAACCCGGAAATCCTGGACGCCCCATCATCTCGGGCATTGGAACTCTCACTGAAGGACTGTCTGGATATGTGGACTCTCTACTCAGACCCTATGCCACCAGCACTCCCAGCTATCTCCGTGACACCACTGATTTCCTGAGGAAACTACAATGCATTGGTGACCTTCCAGAAAACACCATCCTGGCCACCATGGATGTAGAGGCTCTCTACACAAACATCCCACATACTGATGGAATACAAGCTGTCAGGAACAGTATCCCTGATGATGCCACAGCACACCTGGTTGCTGAGCTCTGTGGCTTTATCCTCACACACAACTATTTCAAATTTGCTGACAATATATATCTCCAGATCAGTGGCACCGCTATGGGCACCCGTATGGCCCCACAATATGCCAATATTTTTATGGCCGACCTGGAACAACGCTTCCTCAGCTCCCGTCCACTCACGCCCCTTCTCTACCTACGCTACATCGATGACATCTTCATCATCTGGACCCATGGGAAGGAGACTCTGGAAAAATTCCACCACGATTTCAACAGCTTCCACCCCTCCATCAACCTCAGCCTGGACCAATCTACACGGGAGGTCCACTTCCTAGACACCACGGTGCAAATAAGTGATGGTCACATCAACACCACCCTATACCGAAAACCTACCGACCGCTATGCCTACCTTCATGCCTCCAGCTTCCATCCCGGACACACCACAAGATCCATTGTCTACAGCCAAGCACTGAGGTACAACCGTATCTGCTCTAACCCCGCAGACAGAGACCAACACCTAGAAAATCTCCACCAAGCATTCTCAAGACTACAGTACCCACACGAGGAAATAAGGAAACAGATCAACAGAGCCAGACGTGTACCCAGAAGCCTCCTACTGGAAGACAAACCCAAGAAAGAAACCAACAGGACTCCACTGGCCATCACATACAGTCCCCAGCTAAAACCCCTACAACGCATCATCAGGGATCTACAACCCATCCTGGACAATGATCCCACACTTTCACAGGCCTTGGGTGGCAGACCAGTTCTCGCCCACAGACAACCTGCCAACCTGAAGCATATTCTCACCAGCAACTGCACACCGCACCATAGTAACTCTAGCTCAGGAACCAATCCATGCAACAAACCTCGATGCCAACTCTGCCCACATATCTACACCAGCAACACCATCACAGGACCAAACCAGATCAGCCACAACATCACCGGTTCATTCACCTGCACGTCCACCAATGTAATATATGCCATCATATGCCAGCAATGCCCCTCTGCTATGTACATCGGCCAAACTGGACAGTCTCTAAGGAAAAGGATAAATGGACACAAATCGGACATTAGGAATGGCAATATACAAAAACCTGTAGGAGAACACTTCAACCTCCCTGGCCACACAATAGCAGATCTTAAGGTGGCCATCCTACAGCAAAAAAACTTTAGGACCAGACTTCAAAGAGAAACTGCTGAGCTCCAGTTCATCTGCAAATTTGACACCATCAGCTCAGGACTAAACAAAGACTGTGAATGGCTTGCCAATTACAGAACCAGTTTCTCCTCCCTTGGTTTTCACACCTCAACTGCTAGAACAGGGCCTCATCCACCCTGATTGATCTAACCTCGTTATCTCTAGCTTGCTTCTTGCTTGCTTATATATACCTGCCCCAGGAAATTTCTACCACTTGCATCTGAAGAAGTGGGTATTCACCCACGAAAGCTCATGCTGCAAAACGTCTGTTAGTCTATAAGGTGCCACAGGATTCTTTGCTGCTTCTATTAAAATTCTGTTTCTTGTAGGTGCTCATGTGTGCTAGAAACCAGTATATCACACCGGTGTCCTACAGATTAAACAGACCCTATCAGATGAAATATGGCCCCAAATTTAGGTTGCCAAACTGAAGACGAATAGCAATTTTTCCATGAAACTAAAATGAAAAATTCCATTGCACGTTAAAAACAAACAAACAAACAAAAAAAACCACAAACAAAAACAGTTCTCACTGTGTTTGTAATCCACAGACTGAAGCCTTGGGCTAGTGTAGGAGAGATCCAACAAAATGAAAATGGCAACAAACTGATTAAAACAAACCGAAGTGAAGCTGACAAGCCTTTGTCATGGTCCAAGCTCAGAGAAATGTGAAAAGAACAGAGAGACAAGCAATTCCACTTCAAAAATTCTTTCAGCTTTAGTAATCTATGCCATTATTTGTAACATATGTAAAGAACCCTTTTACATTATGACTTTTAAAATGACAGCATCCTTTTAATATCTGTAGATTTCATTATTTTCAGCACTTCATAATGCTTTTTCAGACTTTAGTTCAGTAATTACACCCTACAGTCTGGAGAATCTAAAATCACCTTTTCTGAGAGTTAAAAAAAAAGAGACAGTTTTTGAGTTCTTAACTCTTAACTTGAAAGCTTCTCAGTGGTATGTGTGTGATTCATGTCTTATCTTCTGCTGATTTTGAAATATGTGACACTGGGTAGCCAAGATCAAATGAGCCTTGTTCCTCTGTATCAGGGGTCAGCGACCTTTCAGAAGTGGTGTGCTGAGTCTCCATTTATTCACTCTGATTTAAGGTTTCGTGTGCCTGTAATGCATTTTTATGTTTTTAGATGGTCTCTTTCTATAAGTCTAAAATACATAACTAAGCTATTGTTGTATGTAAAGCAAATAAAGTTTTTAAAATGCTTAAGAAGCTTTATTTAAAATTAAATTAAAATGCAGAGCCCCCCGGACCAGTGGCCAGGACCAGGGCAGTGTGAGTGCCACTGAAAATCAGCTCGCATGCTGCCTTCGGCACCTGCGCCATAGGTTGCCTGCCCCTGCTCTATATTTTTGTTTCCTGAGAATTCAGGTGTTCTGGGCAATGGCCACATTCTGTAGCAGACTCATTATTTGGCAGGGTGTTTTGCAGCTGCACATTCCAGATGAAACCCCTAAATGGTTAAGCAGAAATAAACTATCCTTTCCTCCTGACAGGAGAGACAAAAATCATGTCTGGCTAACATAACAAATCCCTCCTGGGATACTCAACACTACAGTTGGCGAATGAAACCAAGGGAGCTGAGTTTGATGGGATGAGCTTGTACAATTTTTTCTTAATGACAGCAGGAGCTAAGGGCTCTAGTCTGAGATATATTCAGTGCCCCCAACTCCCACTGATTTCAATGAGGGTGTGCAACAACTCATAGGAAGTGCTTATAACCTTGAGACCGGAGGCGCTGACTTTCTGGTTTCCCCGGGCGTGCTCGACCTCCACCCCAGGCCCTGCCCCCACTCCACTCCTTCCCCCAAGGCCCCACCCCTGCCCTGCCTCTTCCCACCTGCACCCCACCCTTGCGCCACCTCTTCCTGCCCCTGCTCCTTCCCCTCCAGTGCCTCCTGCCCACCACTGAACATCGTCGGTGGGCGGGAGGCACTGGGGTGGGGGTGGAGCTGACCTGTGGGGCCGTTGGTTATAGCACCTCCTGCCCGCCAAATTCATTTTCTGAAGCTCACTGTAAAATGCCCAGGGCTAGATTCTGTTCTGTGTCTCCTGAGAGTGCAGACGGCACAGGGAGAGGCGGCAGCGGCAAAGGTAGGTGCTGCTGCACCTTATGGCAGCCTCCACAGTCTGCTCTGCCGTTCAGAATCCTCAAACATTCTGCACACCCCCACCTCAGGGCCTTCTGGGGAGCGGCTGCAGCGTGGGGCCACTTACAGCTTAGACGCTACAGAAGTTGATGGTATTTCCTCAGAACAGCTTCCTACTCATTGTGGACAAGTGGATTTGCCTGCAGGATGTTAGCCTATTCCTACATTTTTGGCATTGCTAACTTCAGGAGAGATTCTGGGCATTCACATAACTCCAAGTAACCTTAATAGGGAAGCAAGAGAGATATAGTGTTACATTTTTGGAAGGTACAGACTGGAAGCTGACATTGTGTTACAATTAACAGTACACAACAATTTAGTTCCTTAAACTGCAGGGGTCATAGTTTCATGGGCATGATCACAGAGTTATTTTTCATCCTGGCTGGTATGCTTAGTCTTTGGACTTCTGCTAAATGGTAGGAAAATTATTCAAGCTTTGCCTGACAAAAAGAGCAATATAATCTGTTGATCCAGGGCATTTCAAAGCCCATCTTCTGCCTTTGAATCAGACTCTGAATCAAATACGTTTTTCCTCTGGTTAGCAGCCTGCCTCCTGTGTCAGACTACCAGCTGCTTTTCTGTCTGTGCTAGATTACCTTCAGAACATCCCTGTGCATGGCCTGATTTTTAATGTTTCATACGGGGAACATAATCAAAACGCAGGTGCTTTCAACAAAAATAACATTTGTTCGAAATGTGCTGTGCATCCCTGCTTGTTATTTTTTAAAGAATGAAAAAGAATTAAGACCAGTCTTTATAATGAGGCCAGTGCAAGTAAAAGCTGCCGTGGGCAAAGTGCAGGGAAAGCACTTTTTCGCCTTTCGCTTAGATAATAATGGAGATCTGAAATGTCCTGGCATGCCTGCGAAGTGCATACCATCTGTGCACAGATCAGGAGAGAGAAGAACCTCTCCTGCCCCTCTTGTCTGTCATGCTCATACACACAGTGCACACCAACAAGCTGGATACTTGAAATCCAGCCATCTGCATTTCTCCCCTTCCACAAGCAGTCTTAGTGTCCCCCGTGTACCGGAAAGGCAACCGGACTTCATGTTAACTAAACTGACGTTAGACACCAGTCTACTACTGTACTGTCAGCAAAACTCCTTCCCTCTCTTTAATTAATGTGAAGCAGATGGCAATGGAAAAAACAAGGTGATTTTCACATTTGTTCCACAGTGACCAGATAATCACTATTTATTTTATTGCGAAGGAGGCGCACAGGAAACCTCAGTCTCCTAAACATATGTTCCATTACCTTCCCCAAGGCTTATCATCTTGTCATAGGCTTTGAAAACCAAGGAGGAAGAGCATTACTTACCTTCCAGATTGATCCACATGACCAAAGTGCAGTGAAAGTCATTAGCTCCCCATTCACAGGAAATGAGAGCTGTCTTTTCAATACATACTTCCTCTAATCTACCATCCTGAAAGAGGGACTCTGACCTCTCTGAGAGGAGCATTCGGGAGGTAATGTGCTAACCTTTCCCATCATCTTCATCCTGGCCCACTAATTTTCACTCTAATAATACTCCCCAGCAGACAAGAAGCAGGTGGCCCCTTCACAGGTTAGTGTTAGCAATACCACAGCTGGCCACTAGAGGGGAGAATAGAGCCAGGAGATCTAGTCATTTTTCACCAGGATACTCAGATCCATTATTGCCAGTGTGAAGTTTTGCCCCATCCCAGCCACCCTATATATCAGACTTCGGGGTGGATTGACCCTAGTGAGCATAGAGTGCAGCTGCTCCAGAGAGGCATTCACTCCAGAGAGGGCAGGTGGTGCTGCCATTGCTGCTCTCCCCTTGGGGTTCTGCCTGGAAAGGACGGCTTTACATTCTGGCTGGGGGACCGGGGCACTGCCAACAGAGTCTGCCCAGGAGTGGTGCTGAAGGAGCCTCTCCCCCCCAGGTGGCCTGACCCAACTACTCTGGAATGGCTCCACCCCCTTTTGGTTGGCTCCAGGATGCCAGTAGAGAAAAGTGTCTCTTAAATACTGACTTAAAAGCAATTACCTCACATCACAATGTAAACATCTGCACAATTTGAAAAATGAGGTTTTAAAGGTAACCTATAAAAGAAACAAAAAATGATGTTTGTGCCAATTTCTGCTTCTTTATGAATATTGCCACTAAAAAACATTTCACTAACAACAGTGTCACCCCCACTCAGTCAAACGCCCAGTTAAGGGATCATTCTTTCACAAACCCACACAACCTAGTATCTAGTTCTAGTCTATCTGACAGACTCGGCTACTCCACAAATAACTATCATGCACCTCCAACATGTGCACGTGTGCCCTATACACACACACCGTATTACTCACGCTTGCACTACAACACGAAGCCTTAACTCCAACCTCATATTCCCCCATTATAACATATATCACTACAGAAATTACTGCAGTGCCTATATCTTCATATTTAATTGAAGTGGCATAGGTGTCAGAATCTTTCACAAAGAGCCTTTTTTCTTCTAAGAATTTTGTCAGGAGAATGCGGTAACAAGAACACACAAAGGGATGAGTGCTTTAAACAAAAAATAAAACAGCCAGTAGTCTTTAGTCTCATGATATCATCATCCAACCAGTTCTCCAGTTGTCCATAAAGACTTCTGGAGAAAAATCAGTAGCCAAGAATTGATATGTCTAATGCGAAAACAAGCAAGAAAAAATATCTTATTTTAGGGCTGGAAAGGGAAGGAACAGAAATTCTTTACGCATTATAAATAAGCAAAAAAGGGCACTTTTTCTATTTTTTTTTTGCATCACTGAAGTTATAGGATCATGAAAATAGATTAAATTAAAAACATCTTTCATTCTCACCTGCAAAATAAAAATACCTCAAATTATATACAAGTCCCTTCTCAACCCACAGCGTAGTCTGACACTGGTAGGAGAGAGATTTATTCTCAGACTCAGCTGGTCTGCAACTTGTTGAGAGCTGGAGAATAGAGGAAACCTCAGACCCAATTGCTTAAAAAACAAGCATTATAAAACCACAATGATGTAGAACAGCTTCATAAACCATAATTTACTTCTAATCAGTTTCTCATGAAACAGGAGTAGAACAGGAAGCTTTATTAGAGTAAATTCCTATTAATCATGACAATAAATTAACAACTTCCTATTTGCAAATGAAAAACACTGCCAGGGTCACGAAAAGAGTCTCTACGAAGAGTAGGCATTCTGGATACAAAGTGGGGCTGACAGTGTCCTCATTTGCATTCCAATACCCAGAATGCATTTCCAGTGTACACACACCTGTGTAATAGCTATAACAGGACAAACTGGAAAGTTCTTGTGCATGTGGAATTCGTGCTTTGACACTGAAGAGGTGCTTTCAAGGAATTTTTCAGATTGCCCCACACACCCTGCAGCAAAACAACACTGAATTAAAATAATCTCTAACAACAACAAAATCACCACAATCAGTAAAGACAGTAGCATGAAGACTTGTAACTGATACAACTTAAAGTGACAGAGTTATGAGGTGATCACATCGATCATGGAAAGCTGTTAAAAGGCACCAAGAAGAATCTTGTGGCGGGTATGATGGGGTCTCCACCACACACAAGGTCTGAGCAGGTTAAAAGGGCCGATTAACCTGATAGGCTGCACCTGGAGGAGAGCCAGGGACTGATGAAGCCCATCTATGGGAAGGAGCTGGGAAAGGCTCATAAAGAGGATGGCAGGGAGAGGCTCTGCAGTCACTACCTGCAGAGGAGGGGAATTGGCAGAAGACAAGGAGATGGCCTAGGGGGAGAATAAACCCTGAAATCCTCCCTTGGACTATAGACTCTGGCAAGAACCCAAAAGGGTGTGCAATAGCCACAAGGAGTAGAGGAAGCTCCACTGGTAACCCCAGAGGGCCAGAGTTAGAGAAGTAAAGTAGGAAAGAGCCCAGGAAACAGGAACAAGTTCCCGGAGCAGGAGCAGACAGTGGTTGGTGGGCACAGAGTCCCTGGGCTGGAATGCGGAATAGTGAGCAGGTCTGGGTTCCCCTAGCAGCCACTGGGGAAGTGGCTCAGTCTGACTAGCAGATCTAAAGACTGCCTGAGACCATTTGTCCAGAAGGATACACCGGAAGGTACAATCTATAGTGACCTAGCCCCAGAGCAAAGCCACGAAGAGAGAGCAACCCAAATCCAGAAAGAGACGCATACACACACACTACAGGTGGGCAACCGAAGGAGGGGGGCATCAGACTGGTCGAGAGCTAATCCCCCGATGAGCCACAAGAAGGCACCGCAGCAGTGAATAGTAAATTCCGTCACAGAAGGTTGAACATGTAAGAATAATATGCAATTGGATAGCACCTTTCATCCTAAACTCTCCCTAGCTCCTACAAACACCAGTCAATTAAGCCTCACAATATTGTGTGTATATTTTACAGTTGAAGAAAAGAAACACAGAAGAGTTAAGCGACTGGTTGAAGGTTACACAGCAAGACAGTGGTAGCTCACAATAGAATCCTGGTCTCCTGACACCCAACTCTTTGCTCTAGGTACTAGACCAAAAATGTCTTAATTCTGTGTAATCTCCAAGAACATCTGTTTGAGTACAAATTGTAAGATTCAGAGAAAAACTAGCTATATTAACATAGCACAGCCACCTGAGCGTTCACATGGCGAGCAGCATTTCTCACCTTACAAAAGTTGTGAAATGAGTTGAATAACTACATTTTTAATGAAAACCTGTTTTTCTAGTTGCCTCCGACAAATTTCTTGCTGAAAATTGGTATCAGGCTCATACTGCTGGTGTCCCACTAAGTGAAAGATTACAAAACCGGTTCCCATTCTGTTTTTATAATAGTTTCACACTGAAATAACTTTCTGTGCTCGTTTAACAACCACTTCCCTTCCCTGTGACTGGAGGTACAAATCATGGGTTCAGTTCTGCAAGTCCCCACTCGAGTAAAACTCCCACTGAACTTTCAGACTGGCCTCTATGGCTGTTGTTAGTAACGCAACCATTTGCAGCAAAGCAGCTAGGGAAATGCTGATCTTAATTAAACACTGTAGTTTCAAATACATTTCACAGTTTATACATGGCAAGGCACAATTCTCCTAATCTTTTGCACAGAGGTGATAACCTAAACAAGTGCAGCTTTCATTTAAACTACAAATTTTGGTTATGATCTTGCTGAGGTGCTAGGGAGTAAATGACACCACTTTGCAAGATGGGGCCTTTTTTTTTTTTTTTTTTTTTTTAAAAGAGACATGAGCTGAATCATGTTTGAATACATTTATGCGCTGTGCTGGGAGCGCATGGAGTTTGGAGCACTGGGGCTGCAATTACAGCAAGTACTGTATTAGTCAGTCACAACATTATCTACCTGCTGCGCATTGTTTTTCCTTCTGTAAACGTGTTCCCCAATGAACTCAGTACATCTCTGAATGATGATGTGTTGTCTCTTTAAAACCTCCAGGGCCAGACAGTCAATACCTGGCCTTGCTATTCAGGCTCAAAATTTGTGGGTGTGAGTTCAGTTTGATGTTCATAATTATTTGCATGTGCAGTTGATGTCATTTAGGCATCCCACTACCTGAATTGCTGCTACAATCAGGTACTGTGCTTAGGTGTCCAAACAACATCAATTGCATCCACAATCATAGGCAGGAGTCCAGATTTGAGCCCTGTTCCAAATCAGGCCTTTAATTTGGTACTGATGTAAAAAAGGACATTCCAGGAAGCTCCATCTTTCTGGACCAGTGCTTTCTGCCATGTGTGATGGATGTGAAGCTGAAATAATTTATGAATGCTGAATACTGACCTGTGCAGACTGTTTGTGATTTTAAATCCTTTTTCCTCTAAAAGTTTTGTTCCTAACTAGTGAAATAAACAGTGTTTTCGTTTTAAGAAAGCTGCCTGGTCACTATATACATGAATGGTCAGAGAGTTCCTAAGGGAAGAACCACAGCTGCTGAACCCAGCCAGATCTGCTGAGTAAGCATGACTCATGCACAGGCTACTATAGTCCAGGATCTGGTCAAAGAGTGGAGGACTGCATGATTCTGCCTCAGGAGAGGCACATGCACAAGGCCTGAGGGGGTGCACTCAGAGAGACCAGGAAGCAAACAGACGCGCAGCTTAGAGCCTTGCAACCTGACGGAACTTGACTACAAGTGTCGGGTCTGAAAACAACCTGAACCTCTTGGGCTTGGGTCGGGTAGACTCTGATCACCTTGGCTTGCCTGCAGAGTTGGGGTGGCAGAGGTTACGTGCCTTGCTTCTGCTGGCTGCCACTGCCTTCCTGCACTGTGGAGCATGGTGTCGATACATTGCCAGTCACTCTGCAACATGTGCGGTGCAGCAAGGCAGGAGTAGGGCACACAGCCACTGCCATGCCAACTCCACAGGCAGGAGGGGGTCAGAGACAGACTGCGGCCATGGGGTCTGGGAAGTCCCCACCAGGCTGAGTCCCTAGGATGAGGTGGTGGTTCTGACACAGGTTTGGGTCAGTTCTGAAAATGACCTGATACTCTTGGGTCAGCTGTGCTTGGCTTGGGCTTTAAAATTAGACCAGAGCAGACTCTAATGCAGTAATCCCTACATTACATCACCATACAAGGCCAGGGTGATATCAGAGTACTAGTGACATAATTCTGATTCCAACCCTTTGTTTGCTTATAGCCTCTTCTATTAATTGAGTTTGAACCTTTGACTCCTGCCTAAAAGGTGAACAAACCGATTTAGCACGTAATATAGATATAGTTTAGACTCTATAGTGAGAGGGCCAGATCTTCAGCTGGTGCTAATCAGCATAACTCCAATGACATGCAGTCAATGGGGCTGCACTGATTTCCACTAGCTGCGGAGCAGGCCCAGTGATGGCAGTAAGTGGACTGAAAAAAATAAATAAATATGACCTTGATGCACAAAGTAATATTTCTCTCTCCAGTGACACAGCGTAGAGCTCTTGTTCTGTTAGAGGTGCACTGTCAGATAACATTTAAGTTCAATATAAAACAGCCCTGAGGGAGAAACCAGATCTGCTTTCCCTTTGTCTAATCCCTCACACATTTACAACACCGTGGATAAAATGTATCAGGCATCTGTGGGCAAATGTGAAACATGAGGGCAGGAAATTATGGTTTCATGAAAGTTCCGATGTCTAGCTGATTTGGGAAAGGCTAAGGAGTTTCTGCAAAGGACACAGGTGATACAGCAAGTGTAAAATGGTGATTTGTTTCAGCTTGATCCATAGGGCTGCCATAGTAAAAGACCGAAAAAGGAACAGACTACAAGTTGTCTTTCGCCTTTCTTGTAATGCTATGAAAACGCAGGGTGCATCAACTTCAAGACAATGAAGATGAAAGAACATTTCTTCAATGCAAAGAAGGTACAGTCATTTGAAATGTAATATTGTTTCACAGATTAATCATTTCCCCCAAATTATGATTGTAGATTCAGTTAATTTAAAAATAAGAAGCACCATTTCCTTTAGATTTTTCAACTAGCCAGGCCATCTTCATAGATAAATGAAGTAGGGAACAGGTCACCATTGGTGTGAATGTAAGTCTTGGTAGGTGGTTGAGAATCAGGTTGAGGCCACAAGACAGGATGGTGTCTCTAATGTGGGAGAAGAGATTACCCAGACTCTTAATTCTGGATGATACCAGGAGAGCAAAAATGGAGAATCCCTCTACTGGGGTATGAAAGGCTGATATGGCAGCCAGGTGTACCTTGACTCAACTGATGGACAAGCTGGATGTCTTCAGATCCAGCAGGTAGGAACCAATTCCAGCTACAGGTGCAATGGACAAATGGACTGAACCACTGGACAATTTTTCTAAAAATTCTGCAGGGAAGAAGAACAGGTTGATGTTTTTCTGCTGTTTAATAACTTCTGCTGCACATCCATAGAGCAGGAAACCTATATTCCCAAGAACCATCCAGGAGTCACACCCTGAGGTGTAGAACCACCAGGCTGGCACGAAGCATGCAACCCACATCCTGAGACAGCAGAACAGGAATGGCTGGGAGCTTGATTGATGGCTGGATATTTTGTTGAAGCAGGTATGGGTAATAAGCTTGTCTCAGCCAGGTAGGTACTCTGAGGATAACTCTGGCCTCGTCCTGCCTGATCTTGTTCAATGCCCTTAGAATTAGGGGTACTGGGGGAAAGGCACAGAACAGACTCTTCCTCCAAGGTTAAAAAAAAGGGATCCCCCAGGGAGTGGTGATCCAGGCCTCCTGTCCTTGACCAGAAGAGGGGACACTTCCTGTTCTCAGAGGTGGTGGAAATATCGATCTCTGACATATGCTGTGCAGGGCCGCCCAGAGGATTCAGGGGGCCTGGGGCAAAGCAATTTCAGGGGCCCCTTCCATAAAAAAAAATCGCAATACTATATTCTCGTGGGGGGCCCTGTGGAGCCCAGGGCAAATTGCCCCACTTGCTCCGCACCCACGGGCAGCCCTGGGAAAAATAAACCTTCTGCATCTCGGCACAAACCCAGTTTTGAGAAAACTTCTTTACAAGGTATCACTGGTTCTCAGCATCAGCTAGTGCTAAAAGGCACTAAAGCTCCTTAAAAGGGTTGGACAAATATTTTCCGTACAAACTGTTTCTGGATCGAAAACTAGGGGTTTTTAAAAAGCAGAAAAAAAATCACAGACAATGTCTGCTTTCCTTCAAAATTTGTTTGTTTTTTTTAATTGAAAAGCTGAAATTAGTCTGCCAAAACCTGAATATGGTTTGGGGTTTCAGTAGTGTGTGGCCAAATATTTGCTGCTTGCTGTGTTTAAAGAAACAATAAAAAAATTCTGCTTAAAAAAAATCCAAAACTTTTGAACCACCTCAGCTTGTGACCAAATGCCTGAGCCCATCCAGTCAGATTTTTCCAGGTTTCTGATACTCTGCTGGCTTCCTTGACTCTCATCTGTCTCCATAACTTTGGGTTCATTTAGGTTAGAACATAAGAACAGCCATACTGGGTCAAACCAAAGGTCCATCCAGCCCAGTATTCTGTCTACCGACAATGGCCAATGCCAAGTGTCCCAGAGGGAGTGAACCTAACAGGTAATGATCAAATGATCTCTTTCCTGCCATCCATCTCCACCCTCTGACAAACAGAGGCTAGGGACTCCATTCCTTACCTATCCTGGCTAATAGCCATTAATGGACTTAACCTCCATGCATTTATATGTTTCCTAGAGACTGGCTCCATGGGGTCCCTCACAAACTGGAGACGGTTACTGTGGGTTTGTCTTTAGTATAGCTTATGTACATACTCCACGAACTGAGCATTTGCGCTTATTCCAGAATCTGGGATGAGCCTATGTTGTGAAAACTGAAATGTTCAAAATAGCACATGCATGTGGATGGACACAGGCTGCTAAAATTAAATTAACCCAGGGGTTCTCAAACTGGGGGTCAGGACCCCTCACGAGGTTATTACTCAGGGGGTCACGAGGTTATTACTGGGGGTCACAAGCTGTCAGCCTCCACCTCAAACCCCGCTTTGCCTCCAGCATTTATAATAGTATTAAATATATAAAGAAGTGTTTTTAATTTATAAGGGGGGGGTCGCACTCAGAGGTTTGCTATGTGAAAGCGATCACCAGTATAAAAGTTTGAGAACCATTGAATTAACCCCTCTGAAGCCTCAGGGAATGCAGGGAAGGGGAGTCTCCCTTGGTAGGGTTGGGAAGGAGGTAGGTGGTGTAGATATTGCTCTTCTCATGTGATCCCTCCCCCAGTGGCTAATTTTAAATGAAGCTACCCTCCTCTGACATGAATGTCCCTATGGCACTGGAATTAGACTATAATTTGGCATTTGAGAAGTGAAAGGGATGGTAGCCCTAATGGAAAAGCTAACAGCTTGGCTCTTCTGCAAGCCTCAAACTGCTGAATGTGCTTTAGGGTAGGGAAGGCTGTGCCTCCCAAACAGCCTGGCCCTGCCCCCTATCCGACCCCCACCCACTTCCTGCCCCCCGACTGCCTGCCCCCCTCGGAATTCCCAACCCATCCTGTTCCTTGTCCCCTCACCGTCCCCCAGAGACCCCCCACCAACCACCAGCCCGGGACCCCACCCCTGCTCCCTGTCCCCTGACTGCCCCGACCCCTATCCACCCCCTCGCTGAGTCCTGACAGACCCCTGGAACGCCCATGATCCAACCCCCCCATTCCCTGTCCCCTGACCACCCCCTCCCTGTGCCCTCACTGTCCCCGGGACTTCCTGCCCCTTAGCCAGCCCCGGCTCCTTACCCTTGGCTCCCCCCTCACCCGGAACCTCCAGGACCATTCCTCGACAGCTGCAGCGTGGCTCCAGCGAGGCCCCTGAGCTCCGCCCTGCTCAGAGCCGCGTGGTAAGGGGGCGGGGCTGCGAGCTCCACGCTGAGCGGAGGGAACTCAGGCCCCGCTGGAGCTCGCAGCCCCGCCCCCTTACCATGTGGCTCTGAGTGGGGCGGAGTTCAGGCCCTGCCACAGCCATGCTGCAGCTGTTAGGGGACGCTGCTGGATGCACTGAGGCTCCGGGAGAGGGGCAGAGGCGGGGTCGGGCCGGAGCCTCAGCCATTCTCATGGGGGCCCCTGCGGAGCCCAGGGCCTGGGGCAAATTGCCCCACTTGCCCCCCGCCCCCCCCCCCGGCGGCCCTGATACTGTGGAGAACCTGAGTGTCCAGCTCCAAATAATAATCGAGGGAGAAGTGTCGGCTGAGGCCATTGACTGTGGTGTTCCAGATGCCTGGGAGGTAGACCACTGAAATCTGGATATGGTGGGCTATGCACCAGTTCCAGAGCTTTATAGCTTTGGTGCACAAGGAGGGGGATTTTGTTCCTCTCTGCTTGTTGATGTAAAACATGCAGGACACTTTGTCCATCATGACCCTGAATGCATTGTCATTAGGAATGGAGGCAAGAGTTCCTGACCGTCTGAGTTCCAACAGGTTGATGTGGAGACTGGTTTCATGCCCTATCCATCTGCCCTGATCCCTGAGGGTATTGCAGTGGGCACCCAATCTTAACAACGATGCATCGGTTGTTAGAGTCATTGATAGGCTTGGGTGACAGAAAGGGACACCTGCACAGATGTGGAGTTCTGAAAATGCAAAGGGACCATCACTGCCCTGTCCAAGGTGACTCTGGAGCACAGGCAGTTCTGAGCCAACCCTGGAAGCAGCAGAGCTATAGCCTTGTGTAATTGGTCACAAAAGTGCAAGCTGCCACATGGCTCAAGACAGTTTTTTTTATTGTGGTCCGAGAGCTTCCCTGAATTGTCACTACCAGTCCTGACAAGGTCACAAATCTGTCTAAAGGGAGGTATGCTCTGGCTGTCACAGAGTCCAAGAACACCCCTATAAACTGTATCCCTTTGTACCAGTATTATCATGTATTTCTTTACTTTCAGCTGGAGGGCCAACTCTTGGAACAGAGCAAGGGCCTTCTGGGTACATAATATTGCCTCGAAGGAATGGCCCTTGAGTAGCCAGTCATCAAGGTACAGGAAGACCAGAATCTCTTCCTGCCAAAAGTAAGCTGCCATTACTGCCAGAACCTTTGAAAACACCCATGGGGTTGAGGATAGGCCGAAGGGGAGCACTTGGTACAGTACTGGAAATGATCTTGGCCTGTGGTGAATCGGAGGTATTTCCTGTGCAATGGATGTATAGAAGTGGACATCTTGTAGGTCATGGGCTCAGAACTAATCCCCTTTCTCTAGTAAAGGAATTAGAATTGCCAGAGAGTTACCACCCTGAACCTCTGAAGCATCACAAACTTATTCAACTGGCTTAGATCTAAGATCAGCCTCCAAACCTCCATCCTTCTTGGGCACTAGGAAGTATTTTGAGTAGAAACCCCTGCCCTGTAAGGGAAGGGACCAGTTCTATTGCTCCTAGTTGGAGGAGAGAGACTCCACCTCTTGCCTTAGTAGAAACTTGTGAGACGGGTCCCTGAAGAGGGCTGGGGAAGGGGAGTGGAAGGGAAGGAGTGACAAACTGTACGGTATAGCCTGATGTTATGTCCTCCATGACCTATTGGTCCATTGTGATTTGCTCCAAGCCTGGTGGAAATGGATAAGGCAGTCCCCAAAGCGAGGGAAGCAGGCTAAAGGGCACAACTGTAAATCCAGAAGAGTGGGAGAATTCAAACTCTTGACCAACCTATCAAAAGTGCAGTTTAGATGACATCTGGGTGGTCATGTGGGTGGCTCTCATCCTCTGAAACCTGTGTCTCTTTCTGGAGGGTTCTGCATGTCTATGGTACCCCGAGAACTGAACAGGGCGTGAGCTCAGGGCAATCTGTGACCTACTAAAACACTTCTTGCTTGTAGCTGTGTAAATGCCCAAGGAATGTCGGGTAACCCTGGAGTCCTTCAATGTGTGCAGGGCGTCATTTGTGGTCTCCAGGAAAAGCCTATGACCATCAAAGGGGAGGCCCTCTACTGTGTTCTGAACCTCTCTCAGAAACCACAGAAATTAGAGCCATGACACCCTTCGCATAACTACCACCGCAGAGATGGATCTGGCAGCAGCAGCATCTAGGGATGTCTGGAAAGCAGCATCTAAGGATGTCTACCAACTGCAATTGCTCCCTGCAGTCGTGTGGCAGCTGCTCAATACAGGCTGTGAGCTTGTTGTAATTAGTAAGGTTGTATTTGGAGACCGCCTGATAGTTTGCGATCCGGAGCTGCAGGCTGGCAGATGAGAGACTTTCCTCCAAAGAGATTCAGCCACTTATGTTCCTTGTCATAAGGGGTATATCTCAAAAAGTGCTGCCTACCCCGTTCATTCATTGCATCCACCACTAGGGAGTTAGGTGGGGGATGGGAAAATAAAAAGTCAGACTCCTTAAGGGGCACAAAGTACTTATCTGCCCTTTTGCACACTGGTGAGGCAGTAGAGAAGGAAGTGAGGGCAGTTCCCCCCCCCGCACACCTAGATAGCCTCGGTGTCTGCCATGAAGAGGCATAAGGCGCTTGCGCAGGCCAAACAGACATTGCTAGCTAGAAATCTTCAATCAAGGGCTTGAGACACACATGTGCACCTGAAGTGGGACCACATAGGGCCACTACTCGAAGAAGAATGATAAGCAACTGAAAACAGAATCTTATAATGGCAAGTATTGAGCAACCTTAACTATGGCATTAGCAATTATCATCGAGAACTCATGGAGGATGGATGCGGTTCCAGAGGGCTAAAAAAGGATAAATATAATATCTATTCTTTAAAAGGGGGTACAAAGAGGACCCCAGTAAAGCCGATTGGTCTATACTAACTTTGATACCTGGAAAGATACTGGAACAAATTATTCAACAATCAATTTGTAAGCACCTGGAGGATAACAGGATTATAAGAAAGAGCCAGCATGGATTTGTCAAGAACAAATCATGACAAATCAACCTAATTGCCTTCATCAGGGCTACCGGCCTAGTAGATGGGGCGGGGGGAATAGATGCGAGGGATCTTATTTTAGTCAGGCTTTTGACACAGTCCCACATGACATTCTTGTAAGTGAATTAGGGAAGTGTGGTCTAGATTAAATTACTATAAAGTGGGTGTTTAACTAGTTGAAAGACTGTACTAAAAGTAGCTATCAATAGTTTGCTGTCAAACCGGGAGAGTTCTCTAGTGGGGTCCTGCATATGTCTGTCCTGGGTCTGGTACTATTCAATATTGTCATTAAATGACTTGGATAATGGAGTGGAGAGTATACTTATAAAATCTGCAGATAAAACCAAGCTGGGAGAGAGGTTGCAAGCACTTTGGAGGACAGGATTAGAATTCAAAAGGACCTTGACAAAATTGGAGAATTGGTCTGAAATCAACAATATGGAAGTCAATAAAGACAAGTGCAAAGTATTTCACTTTGGCAGGAAAGATAAAATGCATAGCTACAAAATGGGGAATAACTGGCTATGTGGCAGTATTGCTGAAAAGGATCTGGGGGGTTATAATGGATGGGAGACAAGACCCCTGAAGTCTGATGCTTCTTAAATAAGTCACTTAGGCCAACATTTTCAAATACCTAAAGTTGATTTACAAGTGCTGGATGGAACTTTACAAGTTTTGCGTGTTCTAGTTACACCAGTCCCACATGACACTTGAGAAATGGAGTTGTCAGCTATAAGACTCTGTCCTACCCATATGGAAACAGAAAGGACCCAAAAATCTCAAGATAACCCATTCTTGTACTATCTGAAACATTTGTGGTTTGTCCATCACCTTATATATGGGGTTTCTACAAGTAATCACCAGGGAAAAAAATTGGTCTTAATGTTACAACAGAACAAGCCCTGTACCAAAAGTGATCATGAGGAAGGATGAGCTTGTGATTAAGGGACTGGATCAGGACTCAGGAGGTTCAGGTTCAATTCCCCACTCTGCCACAAACTTCCTGTGTGACCCTGGGCAAGGCCCTTAATCTCTGTCTCAGTTCCCCATCTGTGAATTGGGGATAATACTACTTTGCCTCTCCCACCCTTTCTTTGTCGTGTCTCTTTAGACTGCAAAATCTTCAGGGCAGGGATTCTCTCATACTCTCTGTATACTTTTAAGAAGCCTTCCACAATGGAGCTCTAGGTGCTAATATAATACAAATGATACATGCCCTCATTAAAGTCAATGGGAGTTTTGCTATGTACTTTGACGAGAGCTGGAACAGGCAGTTCAGACTGTCATCTGTGTTAAGTGAGCACAGGGAAATGACATACAAAATTTTCAGTTTCATACATTTGTGTTTGTGGGTTTTAATGCTCCTATCTAACACATTAAAGACATTGGGCAGGTCTACACTATGGGGGAAAATCGATATAAGATACGTGAATAACGTAGCTGAAGTCGAAGTATCTTATATCGAATTACTTACCGTCCTCACGGCGCGGGATCGACGTCCGCGGCTCCCCATGTCGACTCCGCTACCGCCGTTCGCATTGGTGGAGTTACGGAGTCGACATGAGCGCGTTCGGGGATCGATATATCGCGTCTAGATGAGACGCGATATATCGATCCCCGAGAAATCGATTGCTACCCGCCGATACGGCGGGTAGTGAAGACGTACCCTTACTTCTGGCTTATCCTGTTTCATTTTGTAATTTCTTTTATGATATCTGACAGGCAGTCTCTCTTTCTAATAATTTTATCTGTAACACTGTATTACATGTACTACAAAAAATAAAAAGAAAGATGATTTATGCAGGGCTGTTTTGTGGTTAAATTTCTAGGATGTTAGATCAGAAAATCAGTTCCTGTAGGTGGAACCCTCACACTGGAGCCCTTTTAGAAACTGGACTGCTAATTAAAAATAAGAAACACTCCAGTACTTTTGGAGAGTACATCCAATATTCTTAATGCAGAATCATGCAGTATTAGATTGTGCATACACCTGGCATGCAGGCTGAAATGAAACTTGATACTTAATAGTATTTACAAATGCTTTTAGTTCAGAATGGTATGGTGCTGAATCTTCAGCTACTCAGGCTGTCCTTACATGAATATAGATTCATTAACTTTCTCAGCACTTCATTAGAAAGACAGCAGATTACATAGTTTTTCTATTTTAAGTATAAACAGTCTTCATTGTTACAATCTTCAGCTATTATGATTACGATACCGACAGAGCAAACATTATGTAAGTAACTTTAACAATTAAGCTATGCGATGTTCCAGATTACACAGTATACATACAACAAAACAGGAACTTGAATGGATACACTTTGTATGTCCTCAGGAGGCTGTGGGCAAAATGGAGCTAAAAATTGTAGCCCTAAGTTCAAATAAAATATATCATGTTAATTGTCCAAAATTAAAAACAAACAAATAAGCTGTTTTACCTTCCACATCAAGGCACCTAGGTGAGCTATGTGACCAGATAAGGTTATACATGCACTCAAGGAACTTTGTCCCCTTTAGTTTATATCCAGGAAAGCACTGATAATATACCACTGTTCCTACTGGGAAGGAGGACTCGAACTCAGATATGTTAATGTAACTATGAGGAAGAAGCAATGGCCTCAGGCAACCTGCAAATTAAGAAGAGGAAGGTATCTTTTATTATGAGGCGCTTGTCTTAGTCATTGTAACACATCTTGATTATGGTTCCCAAGTTGAGAAGCACAATACTTCCCATCCTCCCCACAGTGAATGGCATTCCTACTTAATCTCTCTCTTAGATGTCAATTGTCATTAACTCATTTCAAGTTCTTTTATTGCTTAGTCCACACATTCTGCCAAGATAAGATATACCCTCTGCAAATCCAACATAGCATTAATGACAATTGCAATGTTTTGTTTTGCACACCCACACATTCACCAGGTTAGCAGTTGTCACTTATTATGTGATATTTGATTCACATGTATGCAAACAATGTTCTGAGTGGATATTGAGACTTGAGATTTCAAGTTGTGTACTGAAATAAACTAGAATTATTTTGTTCACTGCCTTAAAAAATGACCCTCTTGGTAATGACTAATGGTGTTGATTTTTAGCTTGCAATGATTTTGAGGAATGATGATTAGCAATCTGGGAATGAAAAAAGCCTTATGAAAATTTATGAGACTAATAGAAGCTGTTTGTTGTGGCAACAACCACTGTTAATAGGCCTCTTGTCACTATCAGGAATTCCAGAAGGAAGGTCACATAATTTCAAGCCTTGTTAGACAAACTGTAAAAAATTAAAGTCTTACTTTATCAAAATAAAAGCTACAGGACAGATCTTCCAATTTGAGTACATTCCGCAAAGTGCTGGGTACCGTCAACTCCCTTTTCTTGAGATGCCCAGCCACCACTTTAAAAAAACAGCTTCTAACTAGTCCAAAGGGAGGAGAATAATTCAGAGCACTGGCAATTTGGGGAGAGGGGACGGAAACTTACTGCCAGGGGCGGCTCTAGCCATTTCGCCGCCCCAAGCACGGCGGCATGCTGCAGGGGGCGCTCTGCCGGTCGCTGGTCCCGCGGCTCCAGTGGACCTCCCGCAGATGTGCCTGCGGATACTCCACCGAAGCTGCGGGACCAGCGGACCCTCCGCAGGCATGCCTGCGGGAGGTCCACCGGAGCCGCCTTCCACCCTCCTGGTGACCGGCAGAGCGCCCCCCGCGGCATGCCGCCCCAAGCACGCGCTTGGCGTGCTGGAGCCTGGAGCCGCCCCTGCTTACTGCAGCACGTTCAGCCCTCAGCACAACGGCTTTTAATAGTATTTTTACTAGTTCATGAATCCCCTTCGCTCAAATAGAGCCACAATGGCCCTATTTATTAGCTATTACCTCCTCTTCTGTACCAAATATAAAACACATTTTTTATTTTTATTTTTTTTATTCTGCAGGCAAAGAGTCCAGACTATTAAATGTTGCAAGTTTACCATCAATGGAATTATACCAGGGTGAATTTGGCTTCTTGGCTAGATTTCTAAAGATATCTATACCCGTCACGAAGAAGGTAGGCATCTAGTAAGATTTTATAGGTGCTTTAAAAATCCCACTAAGTGCCTATATGCATCTGTAGACACCTAAATAAATACCTTTGACAATCTGGTCCTACGTGTCTAAGTTCAGACAAGGTTTTGTTTGGATTTCCAAATAAAAATGACAGAGCTCTGATGCATGGGCCCCAACGGACAACTGTGTAAGTGCAAATTTCAAAAGTACATTGTGAAATGTAGTATTAAAACCTGGTTATAATTCCTTATGTGACTGTACATGATGTGCAGAAAATCATATTACATGTGAGCACCCAGTTCACTGTACTATAGTAAATCTAACCTGCCCTTTCCTCAGACATTTAATCTGGGTTCATAGAAAGATGGTCTCCCATTTCTGGAGGCAAGAGAGTTTGGAGGGAGGACCCCTCCAATATGCAAGTTTCACAGAGCATGGTATATAAAAAAGTATGAAAAAAAATATCAATCTTCTAGTACAGTTAAATGGAGGTCTATCCAGAAACAAGGAGCCTCCCATTTTCACTAGGAGCGTAGAAACTTTAATTCCACAAGAATTCAGCTTAAAAAACAAGAAGGACAGTGGCATCGTCCCGTGGTTCACAATTCTTAGTGATCCAGCAAACTTTTTTTCCCTTTAATACATAACTAAAATCCTGTCATTCAGTAACGAGGAGTGTGTAATTCCAAAATCAGCCCAAAAAGATAGTCTGTGTTATTACACATCAGACAAATGCACTTGTGAAGGGTATGTTTACACTGGAGCTAAAGGTGTAATTGCAGCTTAGGTAGACATACCAATGCTAGCTTTGATTGAAATAGCACCTAAAAATAGAAGAAACAGCAGTGCAAGTGGTGTGAGGTGCTGGCTGCCCTGAGGACACATCTTGGATGGGATCATACTTGGGTGGCTACTGCTTGTGCCATCGCAGCAACACTTCTATTTTTAGCATGCTCGATCAATCAGAGCTAGTGGAGGTGTCTCTACTTGGACTGACAGTTGCACCTCCAGCTCCAGGGCAGGTATCCCCAAAGTCAGATGCGAGCAGATTTATGGGCCACACTTATGCTTTGCACTTAAGGACTGTTGTCATCTAGGCCCTGATCTTCAAAGGTATTTAGGCACCTAACTGAAATCTACGGGAGTTGGGCACCAAAATACCTTTGAGGATCTGGGCCTTAGTTACCAGGCTCAGCTTCTCTCACCCAAAAATATAATTAGAAGGTCATATACATTTTCCCCTATTTTTAAACAAATTAACTTTATCTACTCTAACAATTTTTCACTGTTTTTTCCTTTGCTAAAATTGCTAACTTGGCAAACAAATAAAGGCGTAGAGGGGGTTGGTATTAGAAAACAAAGCCATTCACATCTATCCATCCCAGTACTGTCTAATGCCTAAAATCATTGGGCCCATTTCTCATTTACACCAAGACCTCTTTATACTGCTCTGAGAACTTGAATGGGGCCATAGCGTAACGAGAATCAGGTCCTAGTGGACAAGTGCTCACCTCATATTTAGCACTCATGATGGCAATCCTAACAGACCGGATACACCCAGAACAGATGCTAACTCTACAACAAGACTTGAGAACCATTGGAGAGCAACATAAGAAGCCAGCACTGTGATTGCCTGTACTGTACCTGTTTCATAGATACCGGATTTCATATCGCTTACTTGCACTAAATTTACTTTAAAAATGTGGTTAATGTTGAATTAAACAGGAGGAGAACTAAGGTGTGTATTTAGGGGGCAATATCAATCCACTGCAGCTGAGGTGTGTGTAGCAGCAGTTGTCTTTTGTTCCATGGCTTTAATATCACACTGGAGGAAAGCAATGGAAACTACTGCTCATCTGAATAATAGACCAGAAAAATTCCACCTGTAAACTGGGTGAGCAGGTCCCTTAAATGCAAAACAAATAGTGTTTGAGTCTGTCATCATTTGTTTTAAAATGGCCGGGGCACTTAAAACCACTACACAAATGTCCTTTGCACCAGCATGCAATGGTGCAAAGTGCATTCACCATTTTGACTGGAAAAGGTGATTTTCTTAAGGGTTCTGCTTTTTCTGCTAGCATCTACAGACACAATTTATTTAATCTCTAAGATATGTGCAAAGCAACGTTGGACTATGGCAGTTGCCTAACTTCAACATGCTGGTGCCACATGGCAGCGATAAGACCTTTCTTTGTGAAATATGTAGAGACTCTGTGGCATGTTAAATAAAAAAAAAATATAAAGCCAGAATTAATCACTCAAGGGCTTGTTTTATCTTTTATTTGGCCACAGCATATTTAGGAACCATCTCTTAAGTGAAATTTGATTATTTTTCTGCTCTCCCTGCATTTTAAAAGATTTACAGAATAATGGGAACTATCCAACTGATAAAAAATACATATGCACCATGCTGACAAGTCTTAATGTTCAATGCTTTCTGCAATCCCCAACGCCATTAAAAATACAATAGTTCATTACTACATTTCCAGATGTGTTCCAAATGTATGGAAATAACTTGAAAGGGGCTGAGCATCTGTGATTTCAACTCAAAGGGGGCTCAGCACTCTCACGTCCAAGCCCCAAATGACAGTATACTTCCTAAATTGTATTATACACAGAAGACCTGTCTAGATAAGGAAAAGAGGTCAAGGTTAGCCAATCCTAATCTTTCCCTTGGTGCAGACGCAGGTTAAAACACCTTTTATCTTGACTAAAATGGTCAAGACTAACCCCAGGGGAGCCTAGGATCAACCTCAACTAGCTAAATTGGGGTTAAAGGTGCTAATCTGTGGCCATGCAAGAGAAATGGGTTGTGGTTAGATCAGGGTATTTAACACAGGTCCACTAATGGCAGCCTAGCCTCAATCACTCTTCTCAAGGCTAGACAAACTCAAGCTGTCGCCTTCTCATACACCTTCACTAGCACTAATGGCTCTGCTGGCCAAATTAGTCCCTGTGCAACTGCACAGTGTTCAGTCAATATCCGTGGGTGTAACTGATTTAAAACTTGGTGAACCACTCAGTCGATCATGCACAAGATGAAATAGACTCTAACTTGTTCTGTCCTAGTTGCATCAGCTCTGCAGGGCTAACGAAGTGAAAAGCAGTAAAAAACCTAATTCTTTCACTAAATGAAGTAGTGCACAGGTTTAGGTGGCCCAAAGGGCCTTGTGCTGACCTAACAGGGGTGAATTTCAACCTGTTTCATTAAAAGAAGATATGCCCTCCTCCGATTTTAGACTAGCAGAAAGTAACATTTAACATAAGATTTTAAAATAAAGCTACCCTGGAATGTGGAAATTTAGCTCCAAAAGCAAATAATAGGGATGAGCAAATCCAAAAGCCTTTGCAGAAATACTGTACAACTGGATCTATCAGCTTATTGTTATCCTCTTTAGCTGCAGAAAAAAGTGCTGGTAAATGATTACAAGGTGTAAGAGCTATAAAATAAGGTGCTCTGGTGTACTATACCTTGACAAATGGGCAGATTATCCCACATTCCATCATCTTGACATATTGAAACCATGTTGTCTAAGTCAGGGTAACGGATCTGGAATCCTTCATGACAACTGATTATTAACTTATCTCCAGTCCTGTATGTCTTGTTATGAACCTCTGCATCTTCAACATGTGGAGCAAGGCAATCTGTGACTTAACAAAATTATGTATTATTAATTTAGTTACAAAAGAAGAACCATGGCCAGCTGCTCAATAGTCAAGCTCTTAAGCAAAGATAACCCATAATATACCTGTTCTGGTTAAACAGTTTGCTGTCTGCACAGCACAAAATGCAATTCAGTTAATATACATTTTCTTAGTCACTCATCAGGACCATAGTCCACTGTATGATAGTAGAGTCTGGTGTGTTATAATGAGAGTATGTATTTCCAATTGTTGTATACAAGCAGATGGAGAGCATAGCTAGATTGCTTTTAATATTCTCCTTCCATTGCAGCACAAGTTAAACTGCGTGTACAGTAAGTCAGTGTAAGCAGGAAAGAGCTGGGAGAGGGGGCGGCAGGGGTGGAGAGGAGGAAAGAAAAAAAGAGGAAATGCAGATACTGTGTAAGGAATAAAGAATTACAATTTAAGTGAAGAGAGAGATTGAGAACCAACTACATTTATAAGGGTCCACTTAGATCTGTTCTATAAAGTTCACACCAAATATACCTTTATTTTAAGCTCCTTGTCAGCTAAGTCCCCCAGTACAGTATTAATAACTAAATCTCTGATTAGTGGCACATTTCCCCATTGCCTGGGAATCTGTACATCAGCAGGGCAGCAGACTTAATTTAACCCCACACCCTCATCCCACCCTGCTTGCCTTTCAGATCTACTTGCTGTGAATCTAGCTGTGGGATGGGGTTTGCATATTTATATCTTTCTCCTTACACACGGTCAGTGTTTAGCCAATAGCAAGACCCACATTACTAGCGTTCAGTTTGCTCATTTGTTTTTTGCTTTTAGTGATTTACATTACGATCACTCACAGACAGTAACGGAATAAACACATAGCTGAAGAGATCACGTCATGTTATCCATTTGCAGACATCTGTCCACAGGCTGGTCATAGAGAGGCCGCAAAGTTGTAATTCACATGCATACTTAACCTTCCCAGGCTGCATACTGTGCATATTAGGCAGAGATGCTGAATAAGGTAAAATCAATTGAGGATGATGTCCAGGGCTTAAATTCAGTCAGAGGTGTCTGGAGTGGAGCTCCAGTAAATGTTTTCAACCCCCGGAAGCTTTTATAGCAAGGGCGGGGGGCCTCCCAGAAATTCTAAGGGTACGTCTACACTACAGGACTATTCCGAATGTGCATAAACCGGTTTTGTAAAACAGATTTTATAAAATCGATTGCGCACGGCCACACTAAGCACATTAATTCGGTGGTGTGCGTCCGCGGTCCGAGGCTAGCGTCGGCTTCTGGAGCGTTGCACTGTGGGTAGCTATTCCCTAGCTATCCCATAGTTCCCGCAGCCTCCCCTGCCCCTTGGAACTTCCGGGTTGAGATCCCAGTGCCTGATGGGGCAAAAATCATTGTCACGGGTGGTTCTGGGTAAATGTCGTTAGTCACTCCTTCCTCTGGGAAAGCAACGGCAGACAAGCATTTCGCGCCTTTTCCCCCTGGATTGCCCTGGCAGATGCCACAGCATGGCAATCATGGAGCTTGTTTTGCCTTGTGACTCTCACCGTATGTGTACTAGATGCCGCTCACAGAGGCGATTCAGCAGCGCTACACAGAAGCATGCTTTTGCTTTTGCATGACAGCAGAGATGGTTACTAGCCATATTGCACCATCCAACCCTTCCATAAATTGGAACTAAGATGATCACGGCTACCAGTCCTTTTGTACCATTTGCTGCTGTCATAAGTGCCCCTGGCTGCTCTTAGCCAGGGGCGCAAAAGCCAAAATTGGGAATGACTCCCTGAGTCAATCCCTCCTTTTTGGTATCTAAAAATAGAATCAGTCCTGCCTAGAATATAGGCAAGTGTACTAGATAACCACTGTATCATAGAACCAGAGAGCACAGCTGCTCTGTGTCAGATCCTGCAGAAATTATGATCTGTATGCTATTCACAGGGGGTGCTCCTGTAACAACCCCACCTGTTGATTCCGTTCTTCCCTCAGCCTTTCTGGGCTACCGTAGCATTGTCCCCTCACTTGTGTGATGAAGTAATAAAGAATGCAGGAATAAGACATGGTGACTTGTTAGTGAGAAATGAGTGGAAGGCAGCCTCCAGCTGCTATGATAGTCCAGACAGGACATTAAGCAGTGTGTAGGAGAGAAGCCCAGCATCCCTCTGCTAGTCCAGGGGCAACTGAATCTTTTCTTTACACATGAAGGGTGGGGGCTGATGGAGCTCAGCCCCCTGTTGCTATGATGACGATGGTTACCAGCCATATTGCACCATCCACCAGAAAAAATTAGGGCCAGGCGCCCTTGATCGACCTGACGGATGCTAGTCAGCATGGTTACTGCCCCATGTGCCAATAGGCTGATGACGAGGACGGTTACCAGTCCTTTTGTACCATCAGCCACCCATGGCAGGGGGGGAGTGAGGATGTTGGTGTTGACGGCTGCAGCATCGTGTCTATCTGCAGCATTCAGTAAAGATAGGGTGACATGTAAAAGAGTCAGAGGATTGTTTTCCCTTTCGCTTCTGGGGGTGGGTGGGGGGGTGAGTAGATTGCCAAGCTATGCCCTGACCCACCGCAGACACTGTGTTTGACCCTAGAAGCATTTGGAGCTCAGCCAAGAATGCAAATACTTTTCGGAGGCTGCAGGAACTGTGGGATAGCTTCAGTCCTCCAGTCCGTTACGCTTGTCACGCTGCAGTGCGCTGAGTCCCTGCTATGGCATCTGTCTGGAGATTTTTAAAAAAGGATTCTGAATTTCATCTTCTGTAACGGAGCGCTGATAGAACGGATTTGCCTGCCCTTACAGCGATCACATCCGCATGGTCCGTGCTGGAGCTCTTTTTTTATTTTGATTTCGGACTGCATCGCCACCCGTGCTGATCGGAGCTCCACGCTGGGCAAACAGGAAATATTCAAAAGTTCGCGGGGCTTTTCCTGTCTACCTGACCACTGCATCCGAGTTCAGATTGCGGTCCAGAGCGGTCACTGGTGCACTGTGGGATAGCTCCCGGAGGCCAATACCGTCGATCAGCGTCCACACTAACCCTAATCCGATATGTTAATACCGATACTAGCGTTACTCCTCTCGTTAGGGAGGAGTACAGAAACCGGTTTAAAGAGCCATTAAAATCGATATAAGGTGCCTCCCAGTGTGGACGGTTGTGGCGTTAAATCGGTTTTACGCTCCTAAAACCGGTTTAAACGCCTAGTGTAGACCAAGTTAAGCCCTGACGATGTCTATTTGTAAAAATGTGTAAACTGTATGTGAGGCATTAGTTCAAAGGATGAGAAAAATTCCCTCTTTCCAGAGAGGATGGAGCAAATTCTCTGCTGCATGCGTTCCAGCAGTTGTACACCAGTGTGCCTCTGCTGAAGCCAATGGAGTCGCAACAGTGTAAAATGGTGTAAAGGAGTAGAGACTCAGGCCCAGTGTGTGTTCAGTGGCCAAGATTTTCAAAAGTTACAAGCGATTTTGGATGCTTCAGTTTTTTGGTGCCCAAACTGATATGCCTTAAAAGGTATTTGCTCAGCACTGTCAGAAACTTCCCTCTGAAAATCAGGCCCTCCACATAAGTACCTCAAAACTGAGCTGACCCAAAATCAATAGCCACTGTTAAAAATCCTGTGTTCACTATATGAAATATGAGGAAGAATGGTGGAGAACTGATACACAGGCACAGACACACAGTGGTGCCAAAGCAGCAAAAGTGGAAAAATACACAAATAAATAGATGAAACGAAGGCTGGAAGATGAGGGAGGACAAAGAGAGAGAAATTCTACTAATACTAAACAGTTAACAGCCAGGTAAATTAATAAGAGAGAACTGTATACATGATTCAGAAAGTTCATCCTCCTCATAAATATAAAACAACATTAGAAAGAGGAATAAAGGAAATCTTGGCGAAATATGCTCATGTAATCATCTGTCTGAATGCCAGGAACCAATTCATGTCAGAGACAGCAGTTAAGAATTTGTAGACACTGGAAAATAGGAGAATAAAGGGCTCCAAATAAAAACATATATATACACATCACGAAATCCCTTTTTGTGCTGCTTTACAAACATCTTTCTCCCAGGAGATGATCACCCACACTATTACACAAGGAGCCTAACTACCTTGTTTTGAAAAATCACTTGGGAGCTGCAAATTTTAGGGAACCAAGAGAAATCTTCTGCCAGTTTCACTGATAGTATATTTTTAAATTTACAGTTCAGGAATCAGTCAGTCATCCATAAAGAAGAGAAACGGAAACATCTTGCTTTCGAGCTGCTTGTTTATTAGGGGCACAATTTCTAAGCAAGGCCTAGACATTTAGAACTGGACTAGATAAACCTCTAGCAATGGCACGCAGATGAACCTCTGTTCTATGATCCTTTCAGCCACCAGATCTCACTGACTTTAATTGGAGACTGGTGCCTTGCCCCAATTTAAAAACACATCCCTCTGTGTTTTCAATTTATACCTGTCCTTTCCGGATTACATTTGATTTAGCAGACTTTATGATGTCATCTGGAAACAATTAGTAGTAAAAAATGTGACGATTTCCCAATACCTTTAACTATTTCACTACTGCTGAATTTGCCAGGTATTTTGGCAGAGCACACCAGCTGTCCACTGGAGTGTTCATGGATGATGGTGGGTGTTGCAGGGGAACAGCAGCAGCAGGGATTATTAATTTATAGAGCACCCACATCTTGGATGATGTGTACACTAACAAAAAGTTAAACCCACGCCATGTTAAAAACCCAGACATTCCCTCAAAAAACTGGAGAGCTAGTGAGCATGGGAGTGAAAAGATGGTGTCCTGACCCAAAAGAAAAGCCTTACGCCAAGTCTTGAATATTGTCACGAGGGGGCTTCAGTGGAAGTCTTCAGGGATGGAACGACATAGACATGGATCCCAATTCCTAGCCTGATGCAGATGGAAGGTCAGGAGAGATGGCAAGAGACAATACCGATGAAAAGCTTACTCATGGGATAATGGTGTCCTGCTGCTACATAAGGATAGGGAACTACTCACCCCTCCACTTATATGTTTACCCTTTGCTTATATGCTTAAAGTTTAAGGCCTTTGCTTATAAGCTTAAAGCTTAAATAGTGAAATTAACCCCTTGCCCTGCTAGGCCCAAGGCCTATAAGGCCTATAGCTAAACAATTGCTATGTAAGAGCAAATGTTGGAACTTCTGCAAAACTTGTTTGTCTGTACAAGGGGCACGGAGGGGGGGAGGGGGAAAGGAGACCAGAGAAAGGGGAACTGAGGGAAGGAACAAAGAGGGCCCATATGTGCCAGCTCAGCCACAATGCGACACGAGCCTTATCCAATGCAACCGCAAAGGAGGAGTCTTAAAACAGGCAGACCACAACGTAACTGCCAAAGCAGGAAAAACCTAATATGGAAAATATTAGGATAGCTTGCTTGTTTTGCACAGGTTTATTTCAAATAAGGCAAATTATATTGAGTGATAGTTTGTGGTTTTAGCCTTTATAAGCTTGGTAAAATTTGTAACAGCCAGGGCAGTTAACCCCATGCATGGGGCCATGCTGACTCTCCCTGCATATATGCTTGTATGAAATAAAGGAGCCTCAGGCTGTCTGATCTAAAATCAACGGTGTGGACAGTTTTCCACAACAATAAACACAGGAGCAAACTATACACTGAGATGAAATACGAAATTTTATTTTCAAAGCAGAGAAAATTAATCCTGTAACTATGATCTATTACAGTGACTTCATTCCTGTTATCCCAAATGATGGCTGCAGACTGAAACACTTTACTCCGATGGATATTAGCAGAATACAGTGGCAGTTGCTCACTGTAGCATTATTAGCCCACTACACCCTGGTTGGCTTAAATAAAAGAATAAACTGCTGTAGTCTTCCCCTCTATAAACTGGATGAGCTGCCACAGATTCCATTTGGAATAGCTGAAAGTAAGTGACCGAACTGAAAGACTTCTTCATCAGACAGAATAAAATGTGTTCCCGTCACTGCTTTTCTAGGCACTCTTCAGCAAATCCCCTGGAAGGGGAAACCACATCACATGTTATAAGTGATCTTTTACCAGCATTATAGAGTAAAGGCTTCTACTTGCATGCTCTGCTTAGATCTAATAGGTCAATGTGAAAGCAGAGGAGCCCAAACCATTCTCTGTGAGACACCTTTGTGAACTTCCAGCGGCCCAATGGCTGTAAATGGAGCTCATCTTTCATACCAAGGAACATGTTTGTCTGTTCCATTCTGTTGTGACACTGAAACATACACGACCTCTTCTAAATTAAGCTTTCAGGGATTATTTCTTAACTGCTTCATGCTTCCAAGAACAGCACACAAAGGCAGCTCAGAGGGACGACAGGACATGCACACAACAGTGAAGAAATCCAGTACTTCAGGTGTGTTATCGTAGAGTTGCCACCAGAGTGGCTTGTATTTTCTCTATGCAGCAGTGCTTGTTAAGGGGCAGGTATAGGTCTTCCAGGATTAGGAGGGAAATATGACAGGAATGGCATTATTAAGAACATGCTCAGTTTTAGGTTAACTGATTTTGACAGTGTCCTCATAAAAACAAATACAAGGATCAATATTTCCTCATTAAGTTGTATTTTTGTAATCTACGGAAAAACTTGGTCTGTGAGTGCTATAAAATAAAGTTGGTAGAATTAGGCTGGTATGATAATTCTGTGGATGGTAAAGAGATTATATTTCTGCAGACATCACAGGATTCCTGCACTTTGTTAATTATCGTTACTCGTTGTATAACAACAATGCCTAGAGGCTCCAACTGAGACTGGTGCCCCACAGAGGTAAGCACTGTAGAGACAGACATTTTCTTCTTTAATGACATGTATAGAAATTTGGAGCAATTAGTGGTGAAGCAGGCTTTTAATATTTTAACATCCATCACTATAACCCATCAGAAGGTGAAATAATCTTTGTGTTCCAAGCACTATTTGACTGTTTAAGACAGATGTTGATTGTTATATTTGCCAATGTGCTTTATGTAAATTTCAGGTACTGCCATCTGGACCATTAAAATAGCTGTTTTTAATATGACCAACAATGAGACAGTCCCGGACCTGACGAGCTTGCAGTTTAAATAGACAAGACAGAAAAAAGATGGGAGGAAGAACATATTATCATCTTTATTTCACAGATGGGGAACAGACACAGAGAGATTAAATCATTTGTCCAAGATCACACAGGAAGTCTATGGCAAAGGTGGAAACTGAACCTCAATTTCCTGAGTTGCCCTCAAGGCCATCATTTCTCCCCCTCGGGCAGCCTGGCACTGAAAGAACTCAACAGTAACAAACAGCCTTGGAGAATGGGAGTGAGAGAGTTCAGCCCATAGCACAACAGAGCATCCTCAAGTAGACTGTGTAACTGTAGATTTAGCCGGAAAGGAGGTAGATAGCACTTGTTCCTAGTAGTCTGGTAGTTTCAGCAGCCACGTATTGCAGAGGGAGATTACTGTGTAGAAAACATGACACTTATTCTTAAACAATAAATACGGAATTCTCACCTTGCTGCCTCGGGATTTACGTGCATAATCCCATTAGAACTGATGGAAGTTACATGCATCACACATTGTAGAGCAATACGAGACTATAACTGTAAGTAAACAGATTTTTGACAAGTACATTTATCATGTATATAGATGTGCTGTGCGACTTTGTCCTTGCATTGACACTTAAGATCTTCTGCACCTTAACAGGAAATGGAAGGTCTATTTAATCAAATCAATTGACTGAAAATCTCCTGATAAGCTTATTCATTTTTAAATGAATAACTTTTTATATAGATTGACATTTCATAGTCTTTTAAATAGCACTAATACCTGAGATTGTAGAGCAAATATAAATTTTAGATTGTTCTAGCATATAACTGTTGTATGTTAATGGTTTTTAATGCTCAAGTTTTCTAATGTTGGTCATATTAAAAACAGCTATTTTAATGGTTCAGGTGGCAGTACCTGAAATTTACATAAGGCATATTGGCAAATATAACAATCAACATCTGCCTTTGAAAGTCAAGTAGTGCTTGCAAAACAATGATTATTTCACCTTCTGGTGGGCTATAGTGATGTTTGTTAAAATATTAAAAGCCTGTTTCACCACTAATTGCTCCAAATTTCTACACATATCATTAAAGAAGAAAATGTCTGTGATGCAGACTTTTATGTAAGTCACTAAACCTCTGACAGGTGCCAGGAGAACCCAAAAAGGTGTTCCAACTCCTTCCCAACTACACTCCAAATGTGCCGTGCTACTATATTGCTCATCAATCTACAATTCTCCTGCTTTGTGACTAAGGCTCCTATTCAGGAAAGCATTTTTATAACCGCTTAAATCCCACAATTAAAGTTAGGTATGCGCTTAAGTGGTTTTCTGAATCAGGGGCTTATTAGCAGGGGGATGAACTATATGATTTAAATCATTCTTTTCTATTGCTAAATCTATTTGGGTTTCTTTGTTGTAGGGGTTTTTTTTTGTTTTTTTGATTTTTTTTTTAGTAGTACGGTATTTAGACCTCAGTTCCGAAAAGCATCCCTAACCAGTAAAGTATTATGTTTGGCTGCTTTCCTGAATCAGGGCCTTACTCTCTGGGGTCCCAATCTAAAATAAAGCACTTAAGCAGATACTTAACTCTAAACACGAGTAGTCATGTGTTCACAGTGAAGCTTATGCTTCAGTGTTTTGCTGGATTAAGGCCTTGACAGGCAATGATATGTTATGCCCAATGGTGTAAGTTAATGATTGCCTACGGTGAGATTGTTGGGCACTCAGCCCATCTCATTACCATCCCCCAAACATGGGGTGAAATCTTGACACACACACTCACAATGAACTTATGGGAGTTTTGCCATTGACTTCTATTTCATCCATGGATGATGATAAACCTTTTTGTGTACACAATAAAAATGCATTAATGCTCGGTGTAACAGTTGCAACAAATGATGCATATATTGGCTCAGAGATATGCAGAACCCCCAAGCAAACACTTAGCAATCTCTAAAAGAAAATAAGTTTTTACAAGAACTTGTCTTTTTCCCCCTAGTTTTACTGCTAATTTTAAACATAACTATTTCCATTGTCGTTCCATTTTCATTTTTTCATCAACACTCATTTGGTTAGAGAGTATGGATGTCAATGCCAGGTGAATGGAATATGCAAGCGTGTGAATATTACGCACATGTGCTGTTAAAATGTGGCTGATTTTTTCTTTGTAACTATTTTGCTGGTAATGAGACAGTGAAGTAAAAACAAAAAAGTTACTGCTATTTTACTGTGCTATATCTACAGTATTATTTCTGCCACAGCATGAAATGTGCAAAACATTGTATAATAGAAGTGTCTCTTTCAGAAACAGGAAAATGGGATTGAACTGTCCTGGGAAGGTGGTAATTTCCTGCTTTGCCAATGGAATAAAAGAGCAAAACTCTCATGTCTCCCTGTTAAAAATTAAATCAAAACAAGCAAAAACTATTGAGATTTACTGAAAGAAAAAGTATCAGAAACAAACTGACTGCAAAAGGTTCAGTTATGATTCAGAAAGAACATGCCACCAGGATATAATTTTATCATCCAGAACCATAAGCCTCTGTTCTTTTCATGCTTAGAAGATGTGGTTCATAACCACTGACAAAATATAAAAGGGGTTTTCCGTCATAATATATTTGCAGTTACTATACACCTTGGGCTAAGGCTTAGTCACATAGCCTTCAGTTGTTTCTTTTGAGTCAGATCTACCCGTCTAGGTTATGGTATTTTATCTTCTTTTACATGAAGGGAGCCTTAGCAAATAAAATTCGACCCTGATCTCACTTAAGTCAATGGGTAATTTGCTACTGACTTTAATGGGGGCAAAAGTAGGCCCTAAAACACAACAGGTAAACAGTTAGGTAAAAAAAAAAAAACACATCAGAAGAAAAATTCTTCTCGGATATAAAGGACTAGTTGTTCAGCTGGAGTAAATCAGCATGACTCCACCAGCTGAAGATCTGCCCCCCAGTTTTTAATATGATAGAGAGATAATACTCCCAGCCAAATATTATTTAAAGTTTCATAGAGGCAAAGCATTCACACTAAATCCTGCTGACACTTTTTATGTCTCTTGATTATAAGTATCTCTGCTGAACAAAAATAAATCCATTGTAGAAAGAAGTGATAGTTTTAATATACTTGGTGAAATGAATAGTATGTACTACTTGGACACATTTTTGGCCAGAATTAATGTTTGTGATTTGATAGTCTAATCCTGCTCCCATCAAACATCTTAGAAGAAAAAGTAGCAGTGTCTCAAATACGTAAAACCAGATACATTTTTAAAGAGATCATATTTACATAAAACAAAAATCAAGTTGGTTTTACCCCATGAATGTCTGAATTACTTAAAAGTAAACGTATACAGTACCAATAAACTACTGCTTGCTCTGCCTATTTCATCCTCTAATTAATTATGAACTATGTACATGTAATAAATAATAATTGATTTAAACCTCTGATTAAAATTCATTTCTAATGATACCAAAGATGTATTATATTTTTATAGTACAATATTACTGAAAGGATCACTAAGTGAACAGTAACGGTAATAATGTTTCTGTTATCAGTGGCAGTATTCTCTCTCTCTCTGTGTTTTGACAAAAGCAGTGATAAATCTATTTGTAATGGGACTTTATTACTTTCATGGCTAAGATTCATTTACTTCCCCTGTTCCTGCCTTAACAACACACACAGGCATGTTCTAGCTAATTTATCTGGATAAAAACTTCTCAGAAATTAAAACACATATTGAATGTAATCCTATGAAATGGGTTCTAGGCTTTTGCGCTCTGCAGAGAGACATAATGGTATGTATGTAAGTGATAACAATTGAGATTTGTGAAATGTTTAAACAAAATTAACTTACCTTCTTGTAGGCACACAGGTTTATCGCTTGGTTTCCAGCACAAGGAGCCATTAAAATGTCTCACACAAATCTTTTTCGAAGGACCCTTAAGCCTGTATCCTTCTTGACAGTGAAGCCGGACTACAGCACTTTCAAAGAAAACACCTGCACTTGGTGTCTTGTATCCATGTTCAGGGACTCCAGGATCAGCACAAGCATGGGGGTCATCAAATCCTATGTGAACAAACATGTAAGTCAATTATGTTCATTTATTACTCAAATAAGTGCAGTCTTCCTTTTTCTAGGATTCACCACGTTGACAGGCTCTGGAGAACAGCGACAGCCAGTGGCGAATAGTGACATAACAATCACCCACTGCAATCCTGGAAGCGTATGGGAGCCCTTAAACCTCCTATTAGTGCCTGTCAGTAAGCTCATCACTAGGGGCATTCTAGGGCACCCCATCCCCACTGGAAATGACCCACCCCCAATCTCCAGTAGGAAATTCCAGGTGCTGAGGTACTTTGCCCCTTCTCATAACCCCAGCCACACACCTATTGAGCTAGAAGTAGAAGCGATGTCAGCCTACCCACTCAATATCTAATCAAAGTCAATAAAGACCTGACCCACATGTCTGCAGGGAACAAAGCAGAGTAACCTATCTGTAGCTCATCACAGGAGCTGGGGGACCAGAGTGATTTGGAAGAGCCAAAAGAAAGCAGGGAGGAAGAAACAGAAAAAGAGAAAGGGGGGAGGGGAGGAATAGGAAGGGACAGTGAAAGGGAAAGCATAGAGGGTACGAAGTCTAGCTGCGATCCAAGGAATCGGGTGCTAGTCTAGGACTGAGCTGGTTGGGGGCAGGATGGGCATTTTGGGGAGTGTCAGTACATAGGAAAAAGTGACTTTCTATGTTGGGTAAATGAGATCCCACAATGAAGCTGGCTTGTGGGTCAGTTCACATATTGGTAAAACCCTGGTTGAGGACCACTAGCAGGAGTGAACACCAGGAGGGATTATGTTAAGACATTTGCTTTCAGAGAACTAACTAATCAACAAACAGCCATGAATCACATTTGTAAAATGAGCGTCTAGCACTTTTTCAAGCTCACTACAACGTATACAGCATCTTACACAAAATGTTGCCTTTTTTATTTTTTTGGCTGAAGAACTACTAAGGTTTAGTGTTGTACTGAATATGTACAGCATACTGAAGAAGCAAACAGCTCTGCAACAAGATCAGCAGGGGGGCAATCAGCCAATGGGAGGGATGCCTGGAAAAATTTGAAAGCCATCAAACTATAGATTTAATGTTTTGATTTTAAAAGAACCGTACCATAGGGCCTCAGTAATTTCCTGCATGATAAGCCTCAAGCGCCTCCACTGTACAGTCAGTCCAGGCTCCATGGCTGCTCTGAACTCCACCAGCTGATCACACCCCCAGGAGCCACTCCCCCACTCCCAACAGACCCCATCCGCCAGGGGCTGCTGCAGGAGGCATTGGGTAGGAGCTACCTCCACTAGGTCTACACCCTTGGGGTTCTCCTGTACCATGAGGAACCCCAGCTAGAGGGATGCAGCCAGTCTCCACTTCCTTTGCATTGCTGGAGAAGCACAAGGGGGAGCTGCACAGGCCACAGACTCTTACCCTACATATTCCCATCCCCGGTTAGATGAAGCTCACCCTGAGCAAAGAGTCACAGGAGCTTAAGTCTCATCTGTGATGATACTGTGAAACAAATCCCAAATACACACAGTACAGACATCATACAACTCAGGACCTACTGCACAAAATACACATGCCTCCACCACTTTAACAAATGTGGTGATAGTACAGCCATGAATTCATTACACTGGTGGGGTTATATATCTCATACAAGTCTGAGTTATGGGGAGGGGGTTAAACTCATTACCTGAGATTCAAAGACAGCTCCTTATGCTGCCAGCCATAGAAGCAAAACCCTCCAACTGAGGCCAATCATGGTCTCTCTCAGCAAAGGATGAGAGGCTTGGAAGCTATCTTGGACAATACAGGGGGAAGAAGGTGGTCTTGTCTCTCTTTGGGCCTTGACCAGAAAAGTCATGCCATCTTCATGGGCGTGTCAGCCTCCTGCACATAGAACCAACCTATTGAAGGGCAGGGGAAGGTAAAAACAGCCTCCAAACAAATATCCCAGTCCTCATGCAGAAACAGCAGATCTGCTCAGGGAGAAGCTGCTCATTTAAACCCTAGACTGGTTGGTGACACATTGCATCTGTGAAGGCAGAACTAGCCAAATACAATTGGACACTCAAAGAATCTGCCCTTACATTCCATCCAAACCCAGGGATAGCTTGAATTTTAGCATCATTTAAATGTGAATGGTAGTGTAGCAGAATGTGTGCCATCTCTTGAAGGAGGTTCCTAAGTGCACAGTGGAGAGATGTGCAAACTGCCTGGTTCAGAAGTCATGTGACAAAGGATACAATGGTGCCCAGATCATATGCAACTTACAGAGGAAAAAGCAATTTAAGCGTATTCCTGAACCTGTTAAAGCCAAGTATGCAAAGTTACAGCTGCCCTGGCCTCTTATGAAACCCTGGAGTACATGGAGCAGGAATGTTTTCTTCTTCTGCAGTCTGATTATGTACTCTGTCTGCTGATGCCTTTCCAATGACCTTTTGCAACTCAAAATTCTCACTCCTCTCAAGGAACTTTTAGCAAAATATTGATCTCTTAACCCAGGGGTGGCCAACCTGAGCCTGAGAAGGAGCCAGAATTTATCAATATACATTGCCAAAGAGCCACAGTAATACATCAGCAGCCCCCCCATCAGCTCCCCTCCACCCAGCTCCCAACACCTCCTGCCCACCTATCAGCACCTCCCCCTCCCTCCCCGCACCTCCTGATCAGCTGTTTTGTGGCATGAAGGGAGGCTCTGCGGGCGAGGAGCGATGGCATGGCAGGCTCAAGGGATGGGGTGGGAAGGGGCAGGGTCTGAGCAGTGAGCACCCCCCTCCTCCGCACATTGACAAGTTGGTGCCTGTAGCTCCAGCCCCGGAGACGGTGCCTATACAAGGAGATGCATATTAACTTCTGAAGAGCCACAAGTGGCCTCTGTCTTAACCTATGTCCACCCCTCAGACACACTGCAGTTTCCAGGAGGGAACTGGAACAGCAAGGAGAAAGTGGAATTATATTCCCTGAAACTTTCCCAAACCCCTGCTTCAAAGTGTTTCCCACAAGCTACACAGTAATATAGGCAGTATAGTCCAGTTGCTGCTCTACAATATTTCAGGTTTCTTGTCAGTGGAGAAAGGAAGGGTGAGGGAATGATACAGGGAGGAAACACTCAGACCGATTACCTATAGAATTATAGAATATTAGGGTTGGAAGGGTCCTCAGGAGGTCATCTAGTCCAACCCCCTGCTCAAAGCAGGACCAATCCCCAGACAAAATTTTGCCCCCGTTCCCTAAATGGGCTCCTCAAGGACTGAACTCTCAACCCTGGGTTTAGCAGGCCAATGCTCAAACCACTGAGCTATCCCTCTCCCCCGATTATACAATAAGGTAATTTATCTTGCAGTAGTTAAAAAAAATATGATAAAAGCCAAACCCACAATTCTTTTCAGTAATTGCCCAAAATATCCACAGCAGATTTAGGACAAACCTTGGCCCCACCTAAATCAGAGGGAAGTTACTTACATGTAATTCTGCTTTTTGAAAATATGGAGCCAGATCCCAATTAGCATTCAGGTACCTTTATACTGCTTCAAAGACACGAAGGGAGGTAGAAAACTGGTTTAAAACAGCAAAGCCAGTTCAATGCCACTTCTTCCTGCCTCCTCACCCCACACAGGGAAGCAGGGAAGGAAGGAAGGCACTGATTGGAGTGCATCACATTCTGTGGAGTTCCCCGCTCCACATCATGGCCCCTAGGGGGCCACTACAAACAGCTACAAATTAGAGCAACTCTGAGGCTACTCTGTGTTTTGACAGAGCTGCCCCAGAAAAAGACGGTGTAACCTTCCTTTCCACCACCCCATCCACCCGCACCAGATATACCAAGTATTGTTCCAGGGCAGCTGAAGATTTAATCCATCATCATGTATAATTCTCAAAACAAACCTGGTACAAAACCCAAAAGTGAGAATCCAATAATAAAAACCAGGAGTGTTTCTGGTAGCTTTAACTGGACTAGGATTTGACCCTCTCTCTCTTTTCATAACTTCATTTATAGTCTGGGAGCCCAAACAGAAAACGCTCTCTGAATTTGAAATTCATAGCATTTCCCTACATTTTTATGAAGATATTAACCTCAGGAGTGATTTTACAGGGGGATGGCATATTATGCAGTGGTTGCTTTGAGAATTATGGATGTTTTTGTAAATCATGTCTGTGACGGTTTCATAATCATACCACTATGATGAATATGGGGTGCAGAGTGTCACAATGTCAAGCTGTTTTCTGAAATTTCTTTAAAAAGCCAGAGTAATGACTAGTATCAGAGGGGTAGCCGTGTTAGTCTGGATCTGTAAAAGCAGCAAAGAGTCCTGTGGCACCTTATAGACCAGGGGTCTCAAACTCAAATGACCCCGAGGGCCGCATGAGGACTAGTGCATTGGCCCGAGGGCCGCATCACTGACACGCCCCCTTGCTGCCCCTGGCCCCACCCCCAATCCACCCCTTCCATGAGGCCCCGCCCCTGCCCTGTCTCTTCTCCACCTCCTCCCCTAAGCGCGCGCAGTTTTAATAAATATATACACTCAGTAATGCACCTCACTCAAAAGACAAAACACGCACTTAGATTTACTGCCTAAGGCTCTGGGAGGGAGTTTGGGTGGGGGAGGGGGTCTGGATGCAGGCTCTGTGCTCGATGCAGGCTCCAGGCTGCGGCAGGGGGTGGGGGTGCAGGCTTTGGGACGGAGTTTGGGGATAGGAGGGCTGTGGGGCTGAGAGCGAGGGGTACATGATGCAGGAGGGGGCTCAGGGCTAGGGAAGAGGGTTGGGCTGTGGGGTGAGGGCTGTGGATGAGGGGTTCATGATGCGAGGGGGCTCAGGGCTAGGGAAGAGGTTTGGAGTGTGGGGTGAGGGCTGTGGATGAGGGGTTCATGATGCGAGGGGGCTCAGGGCTAGGGAAGAGGGTTGGGCTGTGGGGTGAGGGCTGTGGATGAGGGGTTCATGATGCGAGGGGGCTCAGGGCTAGGGAAGAGGTTTGGAGTGTGGGGTGAGGGCTGTGGATGAGGGGTTCATGATGTGGGGGCGCTCAGGGCTGGGGCAGAGGATTAGGGTGCGGGGGGATGAGGGGTTCATGATGTGGGGGCGCTCAGGGCTGGGGCAGAGGATTAGGGTGTGGGGGGATGAGGGCTCTGGCTGGGGCTGAGGATTAGGGTGCAGGGGGATGAGGGGTTCATGATGTGGGGGTGCTCAGGGCTGGGGCTGAGGATTAGGGTGCGGGGGGAATGAGGGCTCTGGCTGGGGCTGAGGGTTTGGGGTTGGAGAGGCTCAGGGTAAGGGAAGCCTGCCTTGCCAGTACTGGCGGAGGGCAGGCAATAGGACCCTGCACCCTAATCCTCAGCCCCAGCCAGAGCCCTCATCCCCCCGCACCCTAATCCTCTGCCCCAGCCCGGAGCGCCCCCACATCATGAACCCCTCATCCCCCCGCACCCTAATCCTCTGCCCCAGCCAGAGCCCTCATCCCCCCGTACCCTAATCCTCTGCCCCAGCCCTGAGCGCTTCCCTTCCCCCCCCCAGCCCGGCCCCGGCGGGTCCCGCTTCCCTTCCCCCGGCCCGGCCCCGGCGGGTCCCGCTTTCCCCCCCCTTACCCGAGCGCGTCTCCGGCGGTCCCGCTCAGAGCCGCGTGGTGAGGGGGCGGGGCTGGGAGCTCCACGCCGAGCGCAGCGCTCAGCCCAGAGCTCCCAGCCCCGCCCCCTCCCCACGCGGCTCGGATCGGGGCGGGGCTCAGGGGCTCAGCCGGAGACTCGGCGCTCTATGCGCCGAGGCTCCAGGAGAGGGGCGGAGGCGGGAGCCTCCGCTTTTCTCTTGGGGGCCCCTGCGGAGCTCCCCTGGGGAGCTCCGCGGGCCGCAGGGAAGAGCTCCGCGGGCCGCATGCGGCCCGCGGGCCGCATGTTTGAGACCCCTGTTATAGACTAACAGATGTATTGGAGCATGAGCTTTCGTGGGTGAATACTCACTTCGTTGGATGAATGTCCTTTATCATGGGTATAATTATATATTGGGGTCATCTTATGCTGATTTCATTACGGCAAATTCACTCTAGATATTTTCTCTGCTCCCACTCTGCTCCTTCAGCCAAGGCCCTGCCCTTGCTCTGCTTCTTCCTGTCCCCGCTCTGCCCTCCTCCACCGAGGCCCCACCATCGCTCCGCCTCTTCCTGTCCCTGCTCTGCCTTCTTCCACCGAGACCCTGCCCTCGCTCCGCCTCTTCCTGCCCCCACTCTGCTCCCTACATTTCCAAAATTTGCCAAAAATTTCCCACCTGGGATCCCAGACTCATTAGTTAAGATTCAGTCTATGCTGTTGTATAGAAGGAGCACAAATGTTTGTCTCTGATACAATAGATAACATTCCAATATTTCATGTCTTTTTTCCCTTACACTATATTGTGTCACTTTTTCATCTAAGCTAACTTATTAGTAACAGCCACTGTGAAATTATTCTGTCCCATCATAAAAATGAAATGAACGCCAATCTCATCATATGGAGCTGACATCTTTGCGTTGTGACAGGTTTAAATAAATGTGTTAGTCTCTAAGTGCCACAAGTACTACTCGTTGTTTTATCTTTGCCTTGGTCACTTTAGAGCATGATGAAACCGGGCAAGAGTTTTCAGCATGAACCATAAGATAAATCTTTGAAAAGAACCAAAAAGATGCTCCAAGTATGAAAAACAATTATTTTTGTTATAACAGAAAAGTCTTAGATGCACTCTTCGCTGCTAGCCAATAGAGTAAAAATAATTTCAGAACCAGCGATGGCTCCATTCCTTTGCAAACTGTTAGATAAGTCCCTGGAGAGGAAAGGAATACAACCTTTATTTTGTTTACTGGAGTTTTTCTTGCTATGTTGAACTGGCTCTGACCCACCATCATAGGGAAAAAAATTGCAATGTCCAATACTACTTATATGATTGTAAGATGCAGAGCCAGATTCTGATCTCAATTACCCCAGGGTATCTCCACCGGTTATTTGGGAAATCCAAAGGATAAACAGTAAAGTTGCATCATCAATAATGATGTTAAATGTTGTTCTGATTTAAACCCACAGAAGTAAAGACTGCAGAATTAAGGATAAAATTCTACCCACCCTTCACCATCAGGATCAAAACTCCATCCTTTAGCCAACTTGTTAGATCTATGTACTGATGCATGTCTAGGGCCTATCTTGTAGAGTTGTGTGTAATAACTAGGGCTGTCAACGGATAAAAAAAATAAATCAGGATTAATCGCACTGTTAAACAAGAGAATACCATTTATTTAAAGATTTTTGGATGTTTTCTACATTTTCAAATATATTGATTTCAATTACAACAGAAAATACAAAGTGTACAGTGCTAACTTTATATTTATTTTTTATTACAAATATTTGCACTGTAAAAAACAAAATAGTATTTTTCAGTTCACCTGATACAAGTACTGCAGTGCAATCTCTTTACCATAAAAGTTGAATTTACAAATGTAGATTTATGTACTAAAAAATAACTGCATTAAAAAAAATAAATCAATGTAAAACTTTAGAGCCTACAAGTCCACTCAGTCCAACTTCAGCCAATCGCTCAGACAAACAAGTTTGGTTACAATTTGCAGGAGATAATGCTGCCTGCTTCTTGCTTACAATGTCATCTGAAAGTGAGAACAGGCATTCATACAGCACTATTACAGCGGGCGTTGCAAGATATATACATGCCAGATGTGCTAAAGATTCATATGTCCCCTCATGCTTCAACCATCATTCCAGGGAACATGCATCCATGCTGCTGACGGGTTCTGCTTCGATAATGATCCAGAGCAGAGCCAACCAGCGCATGTTTGTTTTCATCATCTGAGTCAGATGCTACCAGCAGAAGGTTGATTTTCTTTTTTGGTGGTTCGCATTCTGTAGTTTCCACATATGAGTGTTACTCTTTTAAGACTTCTGAAAGCATGCTCCACACCTCATCCCTCTCACTTCAGATTCTTAAACCTTGGGTCTAGTGCTGTAGCTATTTTTAAAAATCTCACATTGGTACCTTCTTTGCGTTTTGTGAAATCTGCAGTGAAAGTGTTCTTAAAACGAACAACATGTACTGGGTCATCATCTAAGACTCTTATAACATGAAATATATATGGCAGAACACAGGTAAAACAGCAGGGGACATACAATTCTCCTCCAAGGAGTTTCAGTCACAAATGTAATTAATGCATTATTTTTTTAATGAGTGTCATCATGATGGAAGCATGTCCTCTGGAAGCATGAAGGGACATACAAATGTTTAGCATATCTGGCACATACATACCTTGCAATGCGAACTACAAAAGTGCCATGAAAATGCCTGTTCTCACTTTTTGGTGACATTGTAAATAAGAAGAGAGCAGCATTATCTCCTGTACATGTAAACAAACTTTTGTGTCTTAGTGATTGGCTGAACAAAAAATAGGACTGAGGGGACTTGTAGGCTCTGAAGTTTCACATTGTTTTGTTTTTGAGCGCAATTATGTAACAAAAAAAATCTACATTTGTAAATTGTACTTTCACAACAAAGATTGCACGACCGTACTTGTATGAGGTGAATTGAAAATACTATTTCTTTTATCATTTTACAGTGCAAATATTTGAAATAAAAAACAACATACTTTGATTTCAGTTACAACACTGAATACAATATATATGAAAATGTAGAAAAACATCCAAAATATTTAATAAATTTTTATTGGTATTCTATTGTTTAACAGTACGATTAAAACTGGGATTAATCATAATTACTTTTTTTTAGTTAATCGCATGAGTTTACAGTGATTAATCGACAGCCCTAATAATATTATTGTGATAAGGGACTGTTGACAATCCTAGATTAAATGTCCCAGGATATCCTAATAGTTTACTCCAGTGGGGACATGTGCTACATTTATTTTTATCAAGGAGTAATCTGCCATTTTTACAGGCCTCCTAAAGTCTGCATTAGGAAGCAATTGCCCATGGATCGAGATGCCTATGTTAAGGAGTGTTTTATTAGGGTTAGCCCTATAAAAAGCTTTAAAACATGGAGCAAATCCTATCCTGAGGTGTCCTGACAATATCTGGCAGAGGGATTTCCAGAAGGTGAGCAATTTTGTGGGTAGCTAAAATTTTGGTTCAGAATTGAACTTGGTTTGGAAACCTCCAGACTTCTGAGAGATAATTGGCTACTGATTTTTCAGGCTTTTTATCATGAACATGATGAATCATTATATAACAGACAATGTAAAATGTAGAATTTCAGTAATACAGTCATTTCAAATGGATTATAATGGTTCATTATCTACCCAAAACAGAGCTCTGCTTTTTTAGTCTTCTGATTGATTTTTCATCATATTTTTACACTGACAATACAAAAGTAATTTAGATAGCATGAACCTGAATAAAATGCTCTCTCGAACATGCCATCTTGTCCATGTTGGGAGAACTGCTATATCTTTATGACCACAATTTGGTCCAGTAGTAAAATGCAGCCTATGGCAAAAAACCCTTCTGCATCAGGGACACATCTTATTGCTGCCAAGTAACTTCCTCACCCCTGAGCTACAGCAGAATGTGTTATTACTAGGGCTGTCGATGAATCACAGTTAACTCACCTGATTAACTCAAAAAAATTAATCACAATTAATTGCACTGTTAAACAATAGAATACCAATTGAAATTTATTAACTATTTTTGTTTTTCTACATTTTCAAATATATTGATTTCTATTACAATACAGAATACAAAGTATAGAGTGCTCACTTTATATTATTTTTATTACAATTATTTGCACTGTAAAAATTATAAACAGAAGAGATAGTACTTTTCAATTCACCTCATACAAGTAATGCAGTGCAATCTATTTATCATGAAAGAGTAACTTACAAATGTAGATTTTTTTTTGTTTCATAACTGTACTCAAAACCAACAATTTACAGGAGATACTGCTTCTTATTTATGTCACCTGAAACATTTGTATGTCCCTTTGTACTTCGGGCACCATTCCAGAAGACATGCTTGCATGCTGATGATGCTCATTAAAAAAAAAAAGCATTAATTAAATTTGTGACTGAACTCCTTGGGGGAGAATTGTATGTCTTCTGCTCCGTTTTACCTGCATTCTGCCATATACTTCCATCTCTGATGATGTTCATTTTAAGACATTTTCACAACAGATTTGACAAAACACAAAGAAGGTACTCTCCAAAATCAAAGGGACGAGGTGTGGAGCATGCTTTCAGACCTCTTAAAAGAGTAACACTCCAATACAGAAACTACAAAACCCAAACCACCAAAAAAGAAAATCAACCTTCTGCTAGTAGCATCTGACTCAGATGATGAAAATGAACATGTCAGTCCGCACTGCTTTGGATCATTATGGTGAAGAACCCATCAGATGTTTAAAGAATGTTTCCTTACACTTCATTTCATCCTTTTCTGAATGTTCCTTTCTGCATTCACCCTTCCTCATCTGGTTTCTTCCATCTTCTCTCCTCCCATTTTCTACAGCTCTAAATTAGAGTCCATCTCCCATCCCAGGAACTCAAGATTTCCAGATCATGCTACTGGTGAGCTGATTTCTAATCTGCATATGGCAGATTCCTTCTCTTTCAAACCACTGGGTAATATTACATTGTTAAACATCTGCTGCCTGTCATCCCAAAGGTGGTTGCATTTCAGTGCTGGATGAAGCAATCCCTTGTCACAGCTTTTATTTCAATTTGTTATGATTTTAGAGGGATAGAAGAGTGCTATGTAAATGTGCGGTATGGTTAACGTTATAATGTATTTGCAGCATTTCTCTTTGGCTGTAACATTATGCTGGCGTGTGGGGTTTCCCTCAACCTGGTATGTTAGTCTTTGGGCTTACCAAATTGGGTGGTCTTTTCTCTGTCTTTCTACAGTGTCAGGAAGCAGAGACTTTGTGGCTTACAGGGGGACTGGATCCCCAGCTCACACTTCTCAAAAGCAATCTGCATGTGCTGCAGCTGCAGCACTACCTTAAGTCAAACCACAAGAGGAGGCCACAAGTGCAAACATGCTGAGGGCTCGTTTGTCTCCTGCAAAGAAAAAAAAAGTCATTTCTGTCCCTTTAACAATCAGTACCCTAAGTGCCTCTGTTTTAACCACACAGAGTTCTGTGCCTGGGGCTACTTATGCTTCTTCGTAATCAGTGACGTTAATTTAAGCATCTGCTTACCACTACAGAAAAAGAAGGATCTGCTTATAGCATCTTCCCTTGGAAGAAGTGAAATGAATTATAAATCTGTAATTTCATTAGTGAAATCCCTGCTAAAATGTAGCCTCTCTCTAATCCCTTAAATCACGGGCTTCCTCAAAGCATCAGCAGCTCTGTGAAACCCAGCCCTGCTTAAAACACAATTCCCAATCTCATTTGCTATTCTTCCAGAGTGCATCCCAGCTCACAGCGTTGTTGGGGGCTCCTGCTTCTCACACTGTACAATCATATCAAGAATAGCATAACAATCCACTGAGAGAAAGGCAGGTGTTCCAATTACTATGCAGAAGCAGAATAGCAAACACACACTCCAGGGGGGTGGAGAGTTGGCTTAAACCACAAACTGATCCATAAAACCAAGAACATTATTAAGCAACAATTTCCTTCACATAACCCTACAAGTGGGGTGGCAGAGAAATAAGGAACTATTGTGCACTGCAATCCACAGGCACCAAAACCTCCCAAGCACAACACAAAAAGAAGACACGAGAACTGCAGAAGTGAGGCAATAAGCCATGAGAGAATGTTAGATCCTTAAATGGACTGGGGATATATTAATAATTAGGGTTGTCAGTTAATCGCAGTTAACTCAGGCGATTAACAAAAAAATTAATCGCGATTAAAAAAAATTAATCGCACTGTTAAACAACAGAATACCAATTGAAATTTATTGAATATTTTGGGGTGTTTTTCTTCATTTTCAACTATATCCATTTCAATTACAACACAGAATACAAAGTGTATAGTGCTCACTTTATATTATTTTTATTACATATATTTGCACTGTAAAAATGATAAAAGAAATGTACGAGGTGAATTGAAAAATACTAAGTACTGCGGTGTGATTTCTTTGTCATGAAAGTGGAACTTACAAATGTAGGTTTTGTTGTTACATAACTGCACACAAAACCAAAACAATGTAAAACTTTAGAGCCTACAAGTCTACTCAGTCCTACTTCTTGTTCAGCTAAGAGAAACAAGTTTGTTTACATTTACGGGAGATAACGCTGCTCACTTCTTAATTTCAGTGTCACCTGAAAGTGACAACAGGCATTCGGATGGCACTGCTGTAGCTGGCCTTGCAAGATATTTATGTGCCAGATGCCCTAAAGATTCATATGCCTCTTCATGCTTTGGCCATCATTCCAGAGGACATGCTTCCATGCTGATGACGCTTGCTTAAAAAATAATGCGTTAATTAAATTTGTGACTGAACTTGGGGGAGAACTGTATGTCTCCTTGCTCTGTTTTACTCGCATTCTGCCATATATTTCATGTTCATATATTTCAGTCTCGGATGATGACCCAGCACATGTTGTTCGTTTTAAGAACACTTTCACTGCAGAGTTGACAAAATGCAAAGAAGGTACCAATGTGAGATTTCTGAAGACAGCTACAGCACTCGACCCAAGGTTTAAGAATCTGAAGTGCCTTCCAAAATCTGAGAAGGACGAGGTGTGGAGCATGCTTTCAGAAGTCTTAAAAGAGCAACAGTCTGATGCGGAAACTATAGAACACAGACCACCAAAAAAGAAAATCAATCTTCTGCTGGTAGCATCTGCTTCAGATGATGAAAATGAACATGCATCGGTCTGCACTGCTTCGGATCATTATCGAGCAGAACCAGTCATCAGATGGACGCATGTCCTCTGGAATGGTGGTTCAAGCATCAAGGGACATATGAATCTTTAGCACATGTAAACATCTTGCAACGCCAGCTACAACAGTGCAATGCAAACGCCTGTTCTCACTTTCAGGTAACATTGTAAACAGGAAACAGGCAGCATTATCTCCTTCAAATGTAAACAAACTTGTTTGAGCAATTGGCTGAACAAGAAGCGGGACTTATTGGACTTATAGGATCTAAAATTTTACATTGTATTATAGTACATAATTCTACATTTGTAAGTTCAACTTTCACGATAAAGAGTGCACTGCAGTACTTCTAACGGGGGAATTTAAAAATACTATTTAGTTTGTTTTTTTACAGTGCAAATACTTGTAATCAAAAATAAATATAAAGTGAACACAGTACACTTTGTATTCTGTGTTGTAATTAAAATCAATATATTTGAAAATGTAGAAAACTTCCAAAAATATTTAAATAAATGGTATTCTATTGTTTAACAGTGCAATTAATTGTGGTTAATTTTTGTAATCGCTTGACAGCACTAATAATGATATATTCATAATATGAAGTAATATAAATTGGTTTAAAGGTGGCAAACAGAAAAGTGATCATGAATTCATGGAGGATAGGTCCATCAATGGTGTTATTTATCCCTTCAGATAACAGAAGAACCAGAGATCACCCAACGAAATTAATAGGTAGCAGGTTTAAAACAAACATAAGGAAGTGGTACTTCACACAACACACAGAACACTGTGGAACACATTGCCAGGGATGTTTTAAAGGCCAAAAGCATAACTGAACTGATCTAATTCTTTTTTTGAATTCATAGAGGATAGGTCCACCAATGGCTATTAGCCAAGATGGTTAGGGACATAACCCACAGTCTGGGTGTTCTTAAAACTCTGACTGCTAGAAGCTGGGACTGGATGACTATGGATGGGTTGATTACTTGATAAATTTCCCTGTTCTTTTCATTCCCTGTGCAGCATCTGGCATTGGCCACTGTCAGAAGACAGGATACTGAGTTAGATGGACCCTGGGCCTGACACAGCATACTCATTCTTATATTTTTAGGACTCTGCAACTTGCTTCCCCACTTGGTTCAAATCTGATGACCTTCCAGGCACTCTGCAACAGGCACTTGTTTGATAGGATGTTTGTAAAGCATTAAGGGCATAGTTCCTACAATGACAAAGGGGTAGAAATAAGTCTCAGTTGTAATGATTACATTAATGTTGCTGGGATGTTCCTATATTATCAATATGCTAGGGTGCTGAGCGCCTTGGGTAGGCATCTATTTAATTATTTTAAATCTAAATAAAATATAAAGTAAAATAAATAGAGATACAGGATTATTCTGCTGACACATCTGTCAAGCAGACCAGCTGAGTCTCATCACCTCCAACTCAGAAGGACAAAAGGCCAACGGAGAGTCTGAAGGCAAAAAAGGGAAAGCTAAAGGATGAGATATAACTACTACCATACTATCTACTATTCTTAAATTAAGTATAAAAGAAAATCCCAGGTGGGGTGAGTTTTAGACAGAAATCAAGCGTGTGTGTGAGAGCGCGCACACAGAGTTCAACGTTGGCTGCCTATGTGGCTGTTTAAAGGGACCTCCTTCAATGCAGCCTCCCATCCCCCTTTGTTCTAGTAAAAGACTAGAGTAGGGCTCTGGGGGGCGGGGTCTAGGGGCTCCAATAAACTTTGGGGGCAGGTTATCCCATAACTGCCTAGTGCAGGTTTCTTGTCCCTTCCTCAGATGCATCTAGTGCTGCCCATGTCAGACACAGGATACAGTACTATAGACCACTGGTTTAATCCAATGTGGCAGTTCCTAAAGGTTCATAGGCAAAGAGAACCCTCTCTTAAGTATACCTAGACAATCGTAGATCCCCACCTACGTGACAAAAAATGACTGTTAGGCTACAATTTAATTCAAACAGTTTTCAAGAAACATTTTACGCCCTCAAAAAGATTCCACAAAGGCTGAATAGGGGCAGAAAGAAGGCTCTTTTCTCAAAAACTACCCTCTATAGTGAAGGACATTTGTGTATTTGAATCTATATAAATAATAAGAATAATTAAAGCCCATATCGTCAATCAACTCTGCACAGGTGCAGGGGTCCACCCAAGCAATATTTGTTGCAGAATCAGGTCCTAAATCTTGTCAATTTATCTGTTATTTATATTTTTGTCTGCATTTTATGAAATCTGAGGGATGAAGTGACAGCTGGGTCAGGAACTGTCAAATCCAAATACCGGTATGCAGATTTCGAGTGGATTCACATACATATCAGGTCCAATTCAGACAATCATCAAATCTTTAATTTACGTATACGGCCAAAACAAAATTTTAAAAGATGCATTTGTTTCTTCCTGGAGCAGTGTGTTTATTCTTAAAAAGCATCAGTCTGTCTCCCTAATCATAAATTCCTCCTACAATTAAAGTATATATATATGCCTCTTTACAAATAAGCCATTTCATTTATAATGCAAGCGGCATTTATTGTTTCCAGCCTCTTTTTGGTTTTTAAAGCTGACAAGTTTGACTGCATAATTTATTAATCCCTATGAAATAACAAATGTTACACACTACTGTGCAATTCTCTGAACTTTGCATCAATTAAATGAAAGACACAATTTAGAAAGTAAATCTGCCAGTTGTTCTTCTGACAGCATTTAGCTCATACCAACACAGCTTACGTTTCAGTTATAAAAACTCAGCATAACTGTCAAAGGAGTGTATTTTCATCTTTTATGTCTGAGCTGGAATTTATACACAAAACTCTCATGGGCTTAACAGAAAGTTTTCTAAATTCTTGCTGTGAGACTATACCCTTAGGTATGCAACATGAAGTAAAATAAAGAAAATCAGAATGTTACTTCTATGGCATTTTAAAAAAAATATTTAATATTCATTGCTGTTGTGTTTATCATACATTTTTCAGCAGTATGGAAAAAAAATAATTACTATTACCATTCGTTAGTTTACTCTATATATGCATCCCTGAAAACCCCCCAAAAACAACAGAAATGAAGCCTGAGGTGGTTAGTATAATAATACTTATTCTAGGCCAATAGTATAAAATACATTTAATCAAAGCAAATCCAGAACAATAAAGTGTCACTTAAACCATGAAACAGAATACCTGGTTTCCTTCAAGGCACAATGACAACTTCAGGAATCAAATACTCATGTACATGGATGGAGGTTTCAGCATTCATGCTCTCATCTATGACAAATTTCACTAAATAATAATCCACTTTGGAAGCGGGCTAAGCCAAACCACACACAGGCGCTTGTAGTGCAGAATAAGTGTCTACACAGGGAGCTAATGAGGAATAGCTTTGACAAATACCTATTCCGGGCTATTTTCCCATGTAGACAAGCCTGAAGAGTACAGAAAATGTGTGTTTTGCAGGCTGGCTACTTATTTAGTTCTAGGTACAAATATAAAGAACCAAAAAACCAAGATACAAACTCCTACTAGGCCTGGCACGTTATTTACCTAAGAGACTGGGACAAAGAAAATTGGCTAGGTGCTTTTGCTGAAAGCAAGGTGTTTTTCAGTTGAGGATCCCCACAAGGTCTTTGGACGTTGCCTCAGGTCATATGGCATTTGGCAAAATACTTCTATTCAAGTAAGACTTTTAAATGGGAACATTTAGAACATGGCCTTCCTTTGTGCCTCTAACGTGCATACACAAATAATTCCAAGTTTATGTCACTGAAATGTCTAACTACAGGACTGTCGCTGTACATTAGGTAGATAGACATTTCTGTGAAATAAACTGCACCCACAATCAACTGTACTATGGACACAGAGAGGGGCCAGGCTGGAAAAAAAAATAAAATCAGGCCCTCATTTACTTTAGGAGCTAGATGTTATGGCAGGTGAATTCTCTGTGAGGAATGGATTATTGAATCAGTATTTTATGCTTCTAGAAAATACTTTTTTGTATGTTTTGTAGAAAGCACCTAGACACAGTTCAATTATGCATTCTCTATACATTGACGAATAAAATAGTCTCCTCATCTGGATTTAATACTTAAGGATTTCAGGATACACTTTTACTACCCATCCACCCCAAGCCCTTTCACATTGCAATAACTCCAGGAACAATAATACTAACTGTAATTTAATAAGGGCCTCAAGGCACTAAACTGCAAGAACACAGCAAATAGCATTATGCAATACCAGATTTAAGTCAATACACAAAAATGTAATAAATGTGTCTCAACGTACGTATTCAAAATAATAAGGCCACATAAAAATCACACAGGACTCAAATATTCTGACAAGCAACACGAGAAAGTGGGAGAAGCATGTTTTGAACTAAATTCTGCCTTCAGATCCAAGCAAAGAGCTCGCACCGACTTCATTGGGACTTGTATGTGTACATACTATGGCAGAAATTGGCCCCTCAAGTTTAGATTTAAAAATTGCCAAAGCTGAAACCTGTGGGAGTGACTTAACATACCATTCACATAACTTTTAAAGTGAAATATTCCCTCCCAGCAAAGAGTGCTTTCGAAGACATGGGCCAGATCCCCAGCTGGTATAAATTATCATAGCTCCACTGACACCAATGAAGTAATTTCCAGAAGCTGAGTATCTACCCCTTGGTATAAGTGTTCCCCTAAAAATGATTAAAGAAAGAAAAAGTACCAAATTGGACCAATACCCCCACCAAGTCCAGCAGCCTGTCTGACAGTAGCCAGACTCTTCCAAGGAAGGTGCAAGAATCATCTCTGTAACAGACATTTATTGGCTATCCTGACAATAGGAGGACTTTCTTCTTAAGACCAGGCACTTGATGTCTGGCTTACATCTTGAAGTTGGAAGGTTAATACCCCAACACATTTTATCCTATCTAATGTAACCAGAGATATTCTTATTATCTTGTGGCAATGAACTCCATAGGTTAACTGTGCACTGCATTTGAAAAAAAGTGTTTCCTTTTTATCAGTTTTATATTTGTTGCCTTTTAATTTCATTGGGTGTCTTGTTGCCCAGAGGAGAACTATGATCACAAACTTGACCTTCTTTAAAACAAGTCCCCTCTTATTAATCTCTTCTCTAAGCTAAATAGCTCCTAATCTTTGTAATCACTCCCTAAATCAAAGTCTTTCCAGGGCTCCAAATCATTTTCATTGCTGTTCCTTGGTGTTTTCCATTTCTGCTATATGCTTTATGAGATGGGTGACCAGAACTAAATACAGTATTTGAAATGACGGCGTACCATCAATGTATATAATAAGCACTATCTTATTTTCAGATTATTCTCCATACCTTTCTTAACACAAGCTAACATTTATTTGCTTCTTTTATTACTGCTGCACAATAAGCAGATGCTTTTATTGAGGTGCTTACAACACCCAGAGTTTTGTTTTCTTTTCTGGAGTGGTTGTAGTTCATAACACAACCATCATCTCGCCCAGCCACCTAGCTTTGTTAATGGAGTTCCTTAACGTCTTTTCTGAACTTGACTAACTTACTGTTAATAATTGTGTATTATATGTAAGTTTGCCACCTTACTGTTCATCCCCTTTTCCATGTCACTGAAGGAATACATTAAACAATATTAGCCCTAATAGGGATCTTTGGGGCACTCTTCTACTAATCTCCTTCCATGCTGAGAGCTGCCCATATATTCCTATGCTTCACTAATATTAAACATCCAGCACAGGTTTTAGTTTGTGGTTTCCCTTAACAAGTGTACATTCCTTGGAGATAAAGGACAAGTTTGCTTGCTATTTTCAGAGAATGATATAAAATGAAACAACTGAATACAAAGGAAGCAGAGATCTATTTGGGCATAGCTAATGAACCACCATCATCAAAATGAAATGGCTGTATTAGTGAAATTATACATTATAAATGCTCTGAACTATAATGAGTCATCTTATTCATGAAGAAAAGGCTGTAAAAATGATAAGTAGGTTACAACAACAAAATGCAGAAGTGGGTTTCTAACCCTTGTTTCTTCCCGTCCTTTTGAATCAGAATTGCTTCCAATTCAGTTTCCACAATACCAAAGGGAAATGCCCCTAAAGCTTGGACGCTCCTTCCAGATACAGTCTAGACGGCTTAGTAAAGACCTCAAACCTCTTAGGAAAGCACTCCATTCTAGGGAAGTCACTATTAAAATACTTTTATAAGCACCTCTCTAAAATCTGTGGACCTCTGGTTTTGAGCAAGGAGGCTGTCAAAGTGACAAATAGTAACTCATCAATGACCCAGGAGTGAGACTATCAGGACACTAGGTGGGTGAGATAATATCTTTTATTCGACCAATTTCTGTTGGTGACAGAGACAAATTTTTGAGCTTACACAGAGGAAATGTACACAGAGTGTCACAGCTAAATACAATGTGGAACAGATTGTTTAGCATAAGTAGTTAACACATTTCAAGGGACCATTCAAGGTGAAGTGGCCCATTAACATCTCTACAGTCATAGGAGGAAATGAAGATGGAGGGAAGGCAGCTGGGGGGGAGTAGCAGGTTACAGATTGTGTAAGTAGCCATTAATCCAGTGTCTTTATTCAGTCCATGATGTTTAGAGTCTAACAAAGTTAGAAGGTTCATCTTTTGAAGGTATTGTGCAGATTTCCTTTGAGGATGAGGACTGAGAGATCAGATACAGAGTGATCACTCAGTGAAAAGCGTTCATCCACAAGTGAGGGAGGGGATAGCTCAGTGGTTTGAGCATTGGCCTGCTAAACCCAGGGTTGTGAGTTCAATCCTGAGGAGGCCACTTAGGGATCTGGGGCAAAAATTGGTCCTGCTAGTGAAGGCAGGGGGCTGGACTCGATGACCTTTTGAGGTCCCTTCCAGTTCTAGGAGATTGGTATATCTCTAATTATTACCTACGTGATATGCTGATTTTGTCTTTTATCGCATTTCTATGAGAGTTCATTTGAGCGCAGAATGATTGTCTGGTTTCATTCACATTGTTGTTGCTGGGGCATTTAGTGCCCTAGATGAGGCACACCACATGTGATGAGCAAATACAGGTCCCAGGGATCTCAAAAAGTGTGTTGGGGGGGGGTGATGATCATGTAGCAGACACATTTTGCATCTGTTGTTCTGGCAGGGTCTGGTGCTGCTTTGATTCCGGACAAATGAGCTAAACTCCCTCATATTTCCACCACAAATTCAACCACCACCACCCATCCATTAAACTCCTTCCAGAACATTCCCACGCTAGCATCAGGTTCCAGGTCACCACATTCAGCTTCCGCAATGAAACCCTACAGACAACCATAAACCCAGGGAATCACCACACCTACCTTCACAGATCCAGTAACCACTCCAAATACACCAAGAAATCGGTTATTTACAGCCAGGCACTCAGATACCAGAAAATATGCTCCAGGTCCAGGATATAGATCTTAATACACTTAAAACCACCTTAATCAAACAAGGGTACGCCACCAGAGAAGTAGTTTGCATCAGGGAATGGGGCCACTTAACTACCCCGAGAGAACCTGCTTCAATGCAGAAATAAAAGACTCCTCTGACCATACATGCCTAGTTGTCACTTACCACCCCACACTGGAACCCTTATGGGGTATAATCAGACAACTGCAACCCATGCTTGATGGGGACCCCTCCTGAAAGAAATTAAATCGGAAAGAAAGAGCCTGTGAGCATCATGGAAATTGTTTTGAATAGCTGTATCATGCCATTCACAAAAAGATATTCATATTTAACCCTCTGATTCCATCTGGGTGCTAAAGGAAGGTGGTTGATACAGGAAGTGTATGGAAAAAGCAGATGGCAGTGGAGAGCAGCAGCAGCTGTAGGCAGAAAGGGTGGCTGGAGCACCCATTCCTGAGCAAGTTCATGGAGAATCTAGCCAAAGGCCAATTTGATGCACATCTAATTGAGGTCAATATTGCAGACCCAGAACAATCTGTATTCAGGCCAGGACATAGAACTGAAACTACTTTTAGTGGCGTAGATGGATGATCTCCTGCTGTCAACAGACAGAGAGAAGACATGCATTTTTATCCTCCTAGACTTCTCTGAAGCACTTAACAATATCGACCATCATACTGCTGTCTTGCCTGAGAGAGAGACTTCTTGGGAGCTAGTTGTACTAGGTCGACTCAAATCCCACAGGAACTAAGGATCATTATATCCTCACTACCTTCCACTCCAAGTTTTTCTTTGATTTGCCTGGTCTAACAAACACAAAGCAACATGGGTACATAAGGCAACGCATTGCTTCACAACAATACACTAGAAGATTTATATTTTGTGGACAACACAGTTCTTCTAAGTGACAGCTAAACCAACATGCAAGCAAAGACTGAAAGATGGGGTTAATAATGAGTTACAGAAAAAAAAACAAATTTAATGAGAACCCCAGCAATTTCCAATTCAAACATTACGTTAGATGGAAAAGGTGAGTCAATTTACATATCACGGCAGTAACTTGCAAGGTAAATGGGATATCCAGAAGGGAAAAATGTCATGAATTGGCAAGGCAGCACCTGCAAGAAAAAAAAAACAAAACAAAACCAAAAAACCCTACAACTCAAAAGCCCAAACTACACATTTTCTACTCCAATGTTATTTCCACCTTAATATGAGGATGTGAAAACTGGAAATCCATCAAAAAGTACAGACAGACGTCTAAATGACTTCAAAAGCAAGCGCTCAGAAAAGTGCTTGGTGTGAAATGGAATAAATTTATAACAAATGCCAAGAGTCAGAGATTTAAATAATCTTTACCTCCAAATGATCCAGAAAAGAAGATGGAAATATCAGGGACATGAGTTAACAATGTAACCAGAGCATCTGCCATTGCAGAGGTGCCACTGAGTAGCTGGAGGAGTTCTCAGAAGGGGCCGGCTGAAATAATCTCTCTATTGAACAGTACTTAGACAGGAAAAACTTATGGGACTTAACAGAGAGGACACGCAAAGAGCGGCCCAGGATAGTCAGGTATGGTTGAGCCTTGGTCATGCCCTAAAAGGGATGTCTGATAGCGAGGGAAGGATTCATATTCAGATATTTAAAAAACACTTACCAAAGCAAAACACTCCAGTGTTCACATTTCTCCCCCTGGGAGAAAATAAGTAACAGACTCACATGACACATGTTAGTCACACTGTTTAGTACACTACTGCAAGGCACTCAGATATGACAGTGATGAGAGTCATGGGCAGTGGGTGAAGCCCCTTTTTGGAGAGGCTAGACCCTGGCTCCACCCCTTCCACCCACACCCTCCCCATGACCAGAGCCCTTCCCCCCAGCCACAGGAGTCCTGGGCTGGCTAAAGCCCTGAGTGCCCCCCTCCACCTGCCTGGAGGAGCCTTGGGCCAGCTGAAATCCAGAGTGCCCCCCCCCCGCCTGGAGGAGCCCCGGGCTGGCCAAAGCCCCAAGCCTCCCCTCCGCCTGGAGGAGCCCCGGGCTGGCCAAAGCCGCGCCATGCCTCCCCTCCCCAGATCCAACCTGCCCAGGGGAAAAGCATCTGTTAGAAGACGCTTTTGATATGCCCCATGCAGGTCCCCGAAACCTGCATGGGGCATAATAAAGCAAAAACTTCACCACTGAACCTCGCAACCGGGGGTCACGGCCTATTATACCCGCTGCCCATGATGAGAGCATGATGATAAATACCTATATAGAACAGAATAGAGCAGGAAGCGGAGGTGGGGGTTGAAGTGACAGCTGCAGAAGGGGAAGCAGTGAAAATGAGAGAAGCTGGAGAAGCAGTAGAGAGGCTTTGCTGGACTGGAAAGGGCAGGTGAAGTAAAACCTCAGGCTGTAGGCTGGGTGAGAGCGGTTTGGATGCAGCCATCATTAGAAGCTGGGAAGATGAGGAGGAGGAGTCAGGGCAGTATGAAGTGTGGGGAGGGATTCTAGAATGCAGAACAGCAGAAGGCTGGGGGAGTGGCACGGAACCAGTGGGGAAGAGACGTGTTGACAGAGACACAGATGTGAAGTAGAGCTGGGGTGGGGGGGCAGAGGTGGGAGGTGGCATTGGTGCTAGGAGAGAACTGAAGAGAGGCAGAGCATCTGCACTGCACACTTCTGACATGAACAAGCACTGACCTTCCTCCAAAGAACTATAGGTGGCCATTACATGCAGCACAATGACAGTGTTGAAGACCTAGGTAATCAAATTTATACAGTAACAAAAATACACACACCATGATTAGTCAACTGTGATATCTGATGCTCAAAATATTTTAGATATTGGTCCGGTTCTTCTAGAGATATTCATATCCCAAGCTGCCATGCAAATAGAGTCATCATTTCAAAGTACTGGAGGCAGAAAAAGAAACAGCTGTTATATATATTTTCTATGGATAGCATCATTTGTCTGATTAGCTGGAAGTTAGGAAGGGTCTGAAAGTAGCAACGATATAGTCCATTGTTCTTATTCAAGTAATACTGATAAGAATTTTAGACACCTAAACAAGCAACTTATTTAAATGTTATTTTTCTTTGTAGGGTTTAAGGTAAGTATTCCCCTAGCCTCTTCTCCCTCAGTGCTGTATTTCTTTCTGACATAACAGCTACATCAGATTTATTTTAAATAAATAAATACATTTTAAAAAGAGTGCATTCGGTTAGATCTATACATATGCTGTGCTAGAGAAAGGCCACATACCCAGATCTGTTTGTGTGCAGGTAACTTCATGCTGCAGTGATCAGACCAAAAATTCCAAACTAAGGCTGATGCTTCATCCTCAGCAAACCTCACTATCCTGAATTATGTAGCAAGGGGGTTTAGAAAAGTGCAAGACCCTACATCCTTATGCTGCAGCCTCCAGCCATGTGCATAATGGGTTGCCTGTCTCAAGTCTTTCCTTTTCAGTTCCCATATTGTTTTTATTAAGTACTGGACTCTGACTTTTTCTTGTGAGGATAAATGTTGTTTGTGAGTTAGATGGTGAGGCCCTGGGGCAGGCAGGGATCTTACCTTTTACTTAAATGTAGCACCCTATATGGCCTCCTACATAGATTATACTTAAAGATGGCCCTGATAAATTCTTATCTTTTAATTATGTTTTGTGTTCTTGAAAAATCCTGGAGGTACTTTGTGGAATTTCCCTTGCCTGCAGCTAATATTCTCAGTATACAGTACCATACTTCAGCACAGGGACACCATCCTTTATCTGACTTCCAAGGTAAGAACTGTTGTGTATTTGGTTGTCATGGGTTTTGTTACTATGGCAACTGAGTTAGACTATTAAGGGATAGCTCAGCCGGTTTCAACCGGCTGAGTGAGCTCTCTTTTTCTGTAAATAAAATGGAGGTTTTGGTTAGCTGTCTGCTCTCTGGCCTCAAGTGATTGCTTCCTACACCGGCTGCCCCTAGGACTTAACAAGAACTAATTGTTCCAGTACGGCAAAGAAATACATTTACTTCTGGAAGCATTTTCGATCTGATCCACCTCAACTATCCCTTGGGTCACAAGGGATGCGGTCTTGACTCTATAAACTGTTTTACGATGAATGGTAGTGATGTTCTAACATCCTTGGCAAACACAGCCACTCCAAACCAGAATGAACTCAGCAATTACTGAATGTCATCCAATCAGTGCCAATAAAGCTTCTGGTTCATATGTACTCTGACAGCTAAAAAACGCACATGGGTACACCCATTTCAAAGTGTACTTTACCCAAACAGAAGAGGAAATTGTTTTAGATTTAGAACAGTGAAGAACTATATTCTTCCTGGTAAGTACATTGTGAAGTACATGCTTTCCTTTCATATTGAAATCTTGTAGCATTTTAGTCTGTTCCATATGTTAACAGATTTCAGCAGAACCATGAAATCCTCGGTGTTTATAGGCACATAAATGTGTCTTGTAGGAGCACGGGAAAATACGTTTTCACCCAGAGCTTTTTATACAGTGATTATTTTAATATGATGACTAATGTGGGTGTTGCCTTCTTTTAGGGTGACCAGATGAGAGACATGAAATATCGGGACACATGGTGGTGGTGGGGGGGGGCGCCGGAGCAAACACACAAAAAAGGGCCGCTGAAGCATAGGAAAAATTGGTGGGGGCTGAGCACCCCGGCAGCTCCCCACCCCGCCGCGTTCTGCTTCTCCCGTCCTCCCCTCCCAGCGCTTGCGCCACCATACAGCTGATTCATGCAAGGGAGGGAGGGAGGAGGAGGAATGCGGTGTGCTTGGGGAAGAGGCAGGGCCAGGGCAGGGATTTTGGGAGGGATCCAATGGGGCAAGGAGGGGGCGGAGTCGGGGCGGGGCTGGGGCTGAGTTGGGGGCGGAGGGGGTAATAGCCCCTTCCGCCTGTGCGCTGGAGTGCAAACTATTGGGACAATTCGCGTCTTGACCAATGTTTGTCCCGCATCCTGACAGAACAAGTAAATATCGGGACAGTCCCGATAAAATCGGGCCATCTGGTCACCCTACCTTCTGTCTTACTGCTTCCTGCTCCCTATTCCTATTCATTTTCTGGTTTCTGCTCCTTGGACTCCGTGTTCCAGTTCCTATGTTTGAGTGCACATAGTGTTGCTGTATCATTGTGAATGGGGCTATGATTGGGAGAGGATGTAGAGAGAACATGGCTTGACCACTAAGACGAACTCCATTCCATGAAAAAGTTGGAGAAGCCTTGTTCTTGCGCTATTGAGGTGTTATTTAAAGGAAATGGTGACAAAGAACAGAGCAGCACTTAAAACCCATCATCTTTTTGGTAAGACAGAGACATGGGTCAGCACATGACTCGTAAGAGAATTATCCAGACTCTTTATTGCACTGTGAACAAGTTTCCAGTTCTCTAGCACCACACAAGAGGGTTGCAGTTGTAGATAAGGATAACTGGACTAGCATTTGTCATTTCTACAGTTGGAAAAGAATAAATTCAAGGTCCTGCAGCTGTGTGAGGTCCGATCAATCCTGTCACTCAGAGAAAAATAGTGTAGAAGTTGCAATACGGTTGTGATAGTTCTAATACACTGCTTCCATCCAGCTGCAGTGGGCGTGGGATAATGAGGCACAAAGAGATATTCCTTAGATAATACTAACAACTAAAATGAAGTGTTGAATGATTTTATGTATGTTTTGAGTGCTTGGAAGAATTACCTCCAAAATAATTTACAAATCTGATAAACTGATGGGCTTATTTTTGTGCCCAGCATGCTCTCGTTATAAACATGAACAAGGCTCTATGCCCTACTAATCTGTTGTTAAAGTGCACACTAATGCGGGAGCTGGACTCCGCACATGGACACAGGTACAATAGCTCCTGTTAGTTGAGAAGATGAGGCTGTTCCTTTAGCTTATCAAATAGAGAAGCTGTGCTTTGAAATGGGAGGTCCTGAGTTCTAATCCTATCTGTGTGTGCCTGATCAATAATTACAGTATCTGAACGTGCATTATCAACAGTCAGGCTGGGCTGCAATTCCTTCAGCTGTTCTTGCCAGAAAGCATTTCCTCACCCCATTCTGAATGAACCTGCATCACTGGCCATCATCTCTTTCCTCCCCTCAAAAAGACTGGAATTATGAACACTGGTTCTTTGGTGTGTGCCCCCTGTATCAGCCTGGTCCTGTGAGTGTGTGCGTCCCACATACATGTATTTGGGATTTTTTTGAGCCATATTAAGTTAAAGTAGCCACAAGAGAGAGTCTCTGAAATCTCAATATAATAGAAAGATATTATGACGAAGGGAAAATAATTAAAACAATTATAGTTGAGAAGTTAAGTTCCAAGAAAGGGTAGTTATTACTTCAGACTAAGTTCTACTAACATGCACGGGTTTGTGAAAAGCAGATGTAATTTATTGTAGGATTTGCTCCATTCAGCAAGGTAAAGTTGAGGAGAAAAAGAAGAAAATTCCTTGTTCTAAGTGGTCAGATAGCTTCAGGACCAGTTGAGTTTTGCACAGGACACTAGAGCAAGCAGGTTCAACTACTCAACAAAAAGAATTAGCTTCAGGGGAGTAAATAGAACCAATTGAGATCAAACAAGCAATGTCAGCCTCTAAAACGCAGATATTTAATGTGCAAGTATAAATATTAGAACAGAAGCCAAATTCTCAGTTCTCCTGACACAAACTTGTAATTAAACAAAATTTTTATTACACATGCAAACACACACCATGGATAAACTACATATGAGGCTCCGCAGCTGGATGGAAAGGAAGAAAAGAAAGAAGATTCTTCATAGGGAACTTTCCCAGTTTTTGTTACCATCTTCCCATTAATTCTCTGGACTACTGATCTTCAAAATGTTACTAATAAACAAAACTAAGGTAGCTCTATCATGATTTGCATCCCATTCCTGGCACAGTCCTTCAAAGTGAATTTGCCTTGAAGTGTAAAATGGTTTGAGATCGAGACAGCAGGTGGTAACTGTTCTCTCTTATAGCACATTTATTGAAATAATGATAATTTGTTCTTACTCTCTGACCTATATCTGAATTGCTTACTCTGTCTTGTTCACACAGTTTTTTGTGTGTTTAAAGTATTTAAAGTATGCATTTAAAGTATATGAACAGTCATTCTCAACTGTCATCCCCCTAACCTGGAGGATACTGCCAATCTGACTCCCATGCCATAGTAACAAGAACCCATGTTTTGGTCTGCTTGGAGTGGAATGAGGGAATTTTCCATTTCTCATCCTATAAACAGGAAGGGATGGTCGACTGGCATCACTGGATTGTTCACTAGATAATGCAGATGACTGGCATTCACCAGATCCTTTTCAGATATTGAAAGCATCGTTTTTACACATCAACCCTCCCCTCTGTGATTTCCCATGTGGGTTTCTCATCTCTTGTGTAAGTGGGCTCATAGACCCTATCTGGAAATCACATGCATAAAAATAATTTTTAAAGTGTTTCCCCTCCCCACATATTTTATGTAACACTACATGCAAAGAACCTAGGTTAGACTAAGGGATAAGGGAGCTAGAATTAAGGTTGCAGAGACGATCTTAACGCCAGCATTTCCTAAATTTGGTGTGTTTGACTTTGCAACCTTATTGTTCTTTTAACCTAGTATTATTACACATAATTTTCTAGGTTTCTAAAAAGGAAAAGTGATATAACAAATCCCATCAGGTGGAACCATATTGACCATCTTCCCTCCCAGTCAACAGAAGAGCAGAGATTAGAACTCGTGATCTCCAGGATTACAGTCCAATACCCCCTTCCCATAGGCTAAAGGGGCAGTTGCTATTTCGCAACACCTGAAACTCAAAATATGTGGGAACATGGAGCATGCTCCATGAAGAGGAAGGCCCATGGAAGCCATGGAGCATGCTCAGTGGAAGCATGCAGAAAGAATGTTCAGACATTTTATCAAGTCTCTGACAAACTCTACTGAGCGTGTACAGATGGTGTTTTTCTAAGTCCCATAGCTTGACCAGATCATGGTAGAGTTTCATAGGGACAGCAAAAAAAGCACCTCCTAGCCCTGGCAAATTTCAAGTTCCTGCTCCAAACCTTTAAGAGATCTGGAGCTCTTCAAAATAGCAATTGTGAAAATAATTTAACATTGGCAAAACTACCTATCTTCCCCTAGCCTCATTCTCAAAAACAGCTGAGTCCTTTTTGCTGAAACTTTTCAAAACTGTTCAGCCACAGACAAAGAGCATGCACGGGCATTTTCACCCAAATGTTTATAGTCTGGCAAAAAGTATAAGCAACTGAAAACAGGGGCTCATAATGGAAACTGTTAGTAATTTTAGTGCTACCAGCTCCCCCTTCTACAACACAGCTCATCATACCTAACAGTCATTTGTTATATAATCAACCCCTGATGTCAGAGAGAAACTGAGAAATAGGATTTCTATCAAGCTTTCTCTGCAGGTGACTGTGATCCACTTCTCAGATCACCTAATTTCTCTCTGCAGAATCTTATCAGAATAGACTAAAATAAATAAATAAATAAATACATACATACATACCTTTACACTTCTGCTACGCCTTTCACGCTAAATAATGCCTAGGTCTTCATCTGTGATTTTTTAAAACAGGGACTCTTTTGCATTGCTTTTACTACTATTGTGAACTGAAAAAAATACCACCTGTGGCACAATGGGAAAATACTCTGTATACAGAAAATGCAACCTAACATGGCATCAGTGGAAAACTGACACTGATTTTAGATTCAGAAACAAGACCAAAATCATCAAATTAGAAACAGGTTTTCAAAGATGTTATCTTGATATAAAGGCTCCCAGCCCCACATGAGCTTTTCCCCACATGTTTGGAGCCCTATTTCCCACCTTTCTTAAAACCCACATGTATGTGAGTTGTTATTCAAGTTTTATGCAGAAAACAAAGACATTCAAGTGATCAAGAAATAAATGCCAGAATGAGATAAGAACATAGATAAATCTGGTGCTAGGTCAATAAAAGAGAAAGCAGAGAAAGTGGATCCCTTTAAAGATCTGCTCTTATCATTTGCTTTTTCTTGACACCTCCTGGCACAAGCACCACAGTTCTTGTTATGGATGCAGGGTGCTCTCACAAGGTATAATAGACAAGGGTGCCTAGTACAAATGCAGTGGAAAAAAAAATCAAGAAAATAAATTTTTTGGCACAAAAGGGTGCATTTTGTGCTGGTGTAGGATCAACACTCCTGGAGACTAACAAACTGTAGTCGGTCAAAGCATATTAGGGAAATTTTAATGAAAGGCAGCAGGGTCCACACAGAGAGTGTGTTGGCACGCTGGAGTGCTATAGATTTAAACCCCATCTTGCTGTGCAGTGAGTGCTTGCCTAGACACGCCCTTCAGTAACTGCATAGACACTGGCAATGTGAGCTTCCTTTCACCCCAGTGCACCTCAACCCTGTGCTGGCCAGATCGCTTTTAAAGGTGAGAGTACTTCAGCTTCCAGGGTCCATTCCAAACTTGGCCTCCATTCAGAGACTGCAAAGGGCCAATTAGGATGCTTCTGTGGTGTGGACACCTGAGCAACTGGAACCAAACTCAGAACTGCCAACTTATTGTACATGCTAAATCATCCAATGCCAGTTAGCAATAATTCTCGGTCACTATTCACTGGAGCAGAATCTGAACCGGCTTAAATAGTACATTTCTATAGCCCATTATCCAGACCCCTGAATTTTTTTTTTTGAAGTAAACTAGCTCTGAAATGGTGCCAATACATCAGAGTCATTTTATGTATTATTTAACCAAAATGTTGATGCTACATGTTCAGACTCAGAGCAAGCAAGAAATGTCTCAAAACTCAGACAAATATGTTGCTGAATTTACAGTAATTTTGCACTGCTTACTTAAAAGCATTTAATATATTTTCTGTTGTATTCCCTTCCTGCACTACCAGACTTTGATCCTATCTGTGCAATGGATGAAAGGTATTCTTGAAGATTGATTGTTAAACAACCACTAGCCGAGATAACTAGCACATTCCAATAAAAGCCAGTTCATATGACCTTTCACATGTTTGATTTAACCAAGCCTGAAACATTCCAACCAAGCCATCTGCTCCTGTAATAAAAGCAGTAACACAAGGAAACTGAAGAATGTGAGCTATCCCCCCAACGGTTTGGTCCTAGTTATGCCAAGACAGCACACAGTCACGTTGCATGTTCATAAAGACACAATGCAGTAAACTGTTCCAAATTTCAGCTGATGTAGTTGCCAAAGGCAAATGTCAGCCATAATAATTATTATAATAAATAATAGACCAGATGCAGAAGCATTGCCCTACGTAAAGCCTGAAGTGGCCTTTTGATTTCTTAAGTTCAGTCTCTCTACTTTTATCTCGTTACACTTAGTGAAAAGTTCCTACTGTTGCACTTTTAATTTGTACTTGGAAAGATTGCTAAATTGCTTGATCTTGATCCAACCCAACAGCAACTCTGGAGGGGAGCCAGGGAGAGCAAGAGATAGGTGGTGCTATACATAGATTAAACATTTTTAAGGCCAGATTTTCAAATAGGTGTCCACTCAGCACAATATACAATTTTGCATGCACAGTATACAAAATAGCACATGCACATATGTACCTGCACCTTGCAGGTGCAAACCTCTGCATATGCACATTCAGAATTTAAATATCTACACACACAAGTGTTAGAATTTGCAACTACAAAAGCTTGCATTTTTGAATGCTCGGGTGTTAAAATTTTTCATGTGTCAACCTGTGTGTCAAATCTACCATTCCCGAGCAACGTAACTGGGGAGCGGGTGAAGAACCATCATCTCCAGCAGTACATACTAGACTCCTCAAAGCCAGGATAAGGCAGCTAGATGGCACTCTTAGCTATGGATAGATATTTATATTCAGATTGCTGAGACACCTTGTAATAGGGTGGCTGGACTTGCACTATGCTGGCTTTGAACACTCCTCTACGATAGATCAAAGCAGATTACTGCAGGCAGCTGTTCTTTTGCTTTGACATCACTCACCTGTGAAGTCCCACAAGGCTCAATCATTTCCTCCCATCCTATACACAGCTATGTAAACCCCTGCAGAAGACAGAGATGCTATGGACTCCTATGCCAGCTGTAGATGGATAACACCCATCTTTACATGGCCTTCACATCAAATACAGGCAGTACCCTCACAGAGCTCTCTTGATGCTTCAGTGAATATTGCACCTGCATGAAGGGCTGCTATCGGAAACTAAATCCAATCCAAGACAGAGGTGATGTTAATAGGAAGACAAAAGTGTTCTGGAGAACTAACCAAGCCATATCATCACCCTCAATCAAGGGTAAATGCTTTCCCATCCTGAAGTCTTGAGGTCCTTCTGGATTCTTTACTGCTCCTGGACATCCAAGAGGCCCTTGAGCAGGCTAGAACAATCATGTCCATTTGTGAGAAAGGCAGCCACAAGCTGCATCACCTCCAGGCTCTCCTACCAGAACTCACTGCTCCTGGGGATGAACAAAGAAACTCCAGAGGGTCCAATGTGAGATGGCTTCCCTTCTAACCAGCAAAGCGTGCTGAGGACACATTACCCCTACTGCTCTACATACTGCACTGGCACCTGGCCCAAAAATCCAATTCAAGGTCTGGACTTTCATCTTTAAAACTTTCAACAGGATGGTCCCCAACTATCTCCTAAGCCACCCCCAGCTGCTCCCTGTTTGTAACCATGAGAGCTGCACTCCCCTCAATGATCCTAGAACTCACCTTGCCTAGGGTAAGATTTGCAAGTGCAGGAGATGCAGCTGTCTCAGTACAGGGCCCACTTCTGTAGAGCTCCCATGCACAGGCTATCAAGATGACCATTAATGTTATCCCCATCAGAATAAAATGTAAGACCCGCTTCATTCAGTTATCTTTTCTACAATAACTTCCTTCATACTCAGATTGTTGAGAGACAGAGCATGGTGGGTGGATTGCACTGTGCTGTATTTGTTTACCCTAGAGGAATGTTCAAAGCCAAGGAGTAAATTTACCCAACATGCACCCTTCCTCTGTGCATCATTAAAACAAGGGGGAGAATAGCGATTTTTGGCTGATTGCTTTTTGTGACTTTGGTTGCACTGAGAGCTCAAATCATCAGCACCTTATTTGTAGATTAGGTTCAACAGAACTGCATGGGTTGGCAGGGGCTAAAAATCAACAGTTAAAATGCATGGGTCAAATCAAATCCACCAGCCTTTACTCACTGAGTTCTATGGACATCAATAAAGTTTTTTTGGCTAAATATAAATTGCAGGATTTGGTCCCAAATGATATACAGGCTTGGTATACATACCATTGAGGCAGTATCTAGTATAGTAAAAGAAAATGCTGGAAACTGGCAGAACTTTCTCTGCCTCTCTTCCTGCAGAAGCAACTGAGGAGAAAAAAGTGTGGGAAGGGAGTCTCATGAAAGGTCACCTCAGAGGCTGAGATTGCGTTTAGTCTCATTTGCATTTTAAGAGTGTCCACACGAGCATCAAATGTTCTCTCCGATTTTAATAAGTTAAAGCCCCCACCACCACCCATAGCAAGTCAAGATGGATTTACCCAGCACAGAATTTTAGGGGGTTAATAAGTAAGAGAAAGGAACTGGAGGTGTTGCAGCTATGATGGTATACAAAGAACAGAAGGCAGGAGACCAACTCCCCTCACCCATTTGCCACACACACTTGCCAGAGACTGAGATTAGCATCTTATACATGTAAAATCTCTGCTGTTAATCAGCAAGTTCCTTCTCTTGGGTGTCTTCTGAGCTGGCAATGGAAACACACCATTGAAATAATACACTCCCATTTCAAAACTGAATAGAAATAAATCTTGGTAGAGAAATGTTTCAACTATATGGCTTCAATTTTAAATAAGCTATTTAAATGCTACTGCACTCCTCATTCAGACTCTCCCATCATTTATAACAATAGAGAAAAGAGAGTCCCCACCATTAGATCCCAACTCATTTTGCTTGAAGGAGATAACTTATCTTTCTTGCGTGGGAATGCAAAACCAAAATGCATTGGGCTCAACTAAGCCTGCATGTAGGCTGCAAACATGCATCCTCCTTGCGTCATAGAGAAGTTCTCTGCAGCAACTTGGCCGACTGCAGGCCAGGCAAAAGCCAACAGCACGGCTAGCAAGTCCATAAACTACACAGGTTCACTGCCTGAAAACCCACAGAGGAGGAACTTAGCAAGCTTTGATATCAACTATGGATGAGTGGGGAGAATGCTTTCATACACCCACATTTCATATACTCACATTTACTCAGGCCTTGCACATTGGAGAAGATTATACACAGCTATGTAAACCCCTGAAGATTTTCACCCTTAATATTTAGTCTCAGGAACAGCCATTTCATCGGTAGAGGTGAAAGAGTTAATAAAATATTTTATGCAAACATAAAATTGATGTTATTTATTTTATTTAAGAAACGACTGCCACAACCCATCACTTGCATATTTTATATATGTTTAGCTAACACTTGCTTTGGAAAAGAATTAGTAGCTAGAATACAATGCAAAAAACCACTTCCCAAATCCTCAGATTTAAGATGCTTTGAAACCCCCCCACAAATTACACAAAGCTTAAAGCAACTCAAAGATTGTGTCACAGTCCATTAAAACCCGGAATTTCACAGTTAAACTTGATACTCATGCCACCAGTCAAGTAAGTAGAGGTAAATTCACTGAAGTGATGCATTTCCCTCCATCTGGAAACCTCTTGGTCTTACCTACTTATTGCATTTCAGAGTATATAGAATTATCTACTGATCTGAGACCTCCGTAATAGCTAGGCACAGCAGAGCACTTACTAATAATGTGTCAGCCTTAACTAATTTGCTGGTTTTAACTGATTTATTTTGCAACTTGAACTTCATTTAAACATTATTTGGGTGCATGATGTGTGGGTCTGCTTTGTTTTTTAAAATATGTTATTGAGAGAAGTGTTCTGCCATATAAATGATGAAATACATATTTACAGCTTTTATGAACTATTCATTGTGTGAATGTGTTTAGGGGCTATTTAAAATGCAGATTATTTACACAATAGATTATAAATAGGGGCCTACCAAATTCATGGTCCATTTTGGTCAATTACACAGTCATAGGATTTTAAAAGTCGTAAATGGAATGATTTCAACTATTAAAATCTGAAATTTCATGGTGTTGTAATGTAGGGGTCCTGACCCAAAAAGGAGTTGTGGGGTGGGGGTGGGGTCACAAGGTTATTGTAGGAGGGGTTGAGGTATTACTACTCTTACTTCTGTGCAGCTGCTGGCAGCGGTGCTGCCTTCAGAGCTGGGCAGTTGGAGAGTGGCGGCTGCTGGCCGAGAGCACAGCTCTGAAGGCAGAGCCACTGTCAGTAGCAGCACAGAAGTAAAGATGGCCTGGTATGGTATTGCCACCCTTCCTTCTGCGCTGCTGCCTGCAGAGCTGGGCCCTCAATCAGCAGCCGCCTCTCTCTGGCCAATCAGCTCTGAAGGCAGTACAGAAGTAAGGTTAGCAATTCCACGATCCCCCCCTAAAATAACCTTGCGACCCCCCTGCAACTCTCTTTTGAGTCAGGACCCCCAATTTGAGAAACACTGGTCTCCCCCATGAAGTCTGTATCGTATAGGATAAAAGCACACACAAGACCAGATTTCACAGCGGGAAGACCAGATTTCATGGTCTGTGACGCATTTTTCATGGCCGTGAAATTGGTAGGGCTCTAATTATAAATGCCCCTTTAGAAATAACGTGTTTTTTTTCATATAAACATGTATTTTTAAATACATGGTTCTGTGTCTTTATTGAAAGGTGAAATGTTTCAAAAAATGAAATCCCAAATCAATTAGCTTCTTTTTTATTTTATAGTACTTTTACTGACCAACTTTAGCAAAAATATTGCCAAACATACTGGGCTAATATATTGGGCCACTAAAGTCAATTTATAACAAGGCCAATATATTTTACCCTAGGAGAGTATTGGCCAAATGGATGCTGTTCAGGGACCCCCAATATAGGGGTAAGGGCTTGTTCCCATCTGATGGTGTTCAAATGACCTGTAGTCCTAATGGGTAGGTCTCTTGATTTGGGGTCCAATTTACAAAGGAGCTGCGATATTGCAACTCCCATTGATTTCAGCAGGAGTTACAGGGCCCAGTAGGGTGACCAGACAGCAAGTGTGAAAAATCAGGACGGGGGTAGAGGGTAATAGGAGCCTATATAAGAAAAAGACCCAAAAATCAGGACTGTCTCTATAAAATTGGGACATCTGGTCACCCTAGGGCCCAGCAGCTTGGAAATCAGGTCGCTCTGACAATAAAGCTGTGGCTTCCAGAGTTTCTTTTCTACCTCAGAGGGTCAGCAACATTGCAGTTAGGCGGTGACCTTGAATGTCAAGTTTTAGCTCCAAGCAAAAATTGTACAACTGACTTATAAGTTTCTGACTAATAGGAGTTTATGATAGAAACACTGATGCAGTCTTAAGAGTGGTGCAAGATGCCATCTGCTCACACAGATTAGCCATCACACTAAAGCTCCTCAAAAGACTAAAACCCTAAATCCTCCTATTTTGACTTTGTGAGTTGCATGTTTAGAGCTGACAGGCAATAATTTCTGATGGCGGGTCAGTCAATTATACACGAGATGTGCTCCATAGAAGAGCATACCACTTTAAAAAAAATGGCACTAATTATGATTAAAAATAAAGTCAAAGGAAGTTAACTATATATTTCTAAATAACCTTCAACGTACAAGCAGCCCTGGTGCCTGAATTCTTCTACCTATTCACTCGGGACCTGATCTTGCTCCCACTGAAACCTATGGCAAAACTCCGATGGACTTCAATGGAGCAGGATAGGGTCCAGAAGTGACCCAGCATGGCCTAGAAGCAGCTTCTAGCTTCCTTATATTGCCCTATCAATTTATGGCAACCCTGTTCTAGGTTGACAACTTCTAAGGTCAAGAAGGTAACTCATTCTCCATATCCATTCAGTACACAGCCAATCTCTCAAGACTGACAACAAGCAAGCTAAATTAATGTCAGTTGCAAAGGGGACACAAGACAAAGACCTACACACTAGGACCACAGGTCAATAAACACCATCAGTGGGGACAACTTTAGGTCTGGCTCTGGTCAAGTCTGTGTTTCATCCCTTATTTATTATGGGCCAAATTTTCAAAGCACTGCTTCTATTTGTGGTTGTAGAACTCTGCACGTACTATTTTTGCACACAACCACATGCATACAAATTACAGCCTTTATGTGTGCGGGTCCATTTGTACGCACAAACACCCACACCCTTCCCCTTGGGTGCTAAGTAATTTATCACTGTGGTTGGTTAAGTGGTAGTCCCTATACATGTAAGCAACCAGAACTCAGACAGAGTTCCAATAAGGAAATTGATTTTATTTCACAAATGGCACCAATTGAGACAGATATTGCAATCTCATGCACCATCTTTGAGGACCATATTGTATTAAGTTTATGTATCACTGTGGGCCAGGGATTATACACAACTCCATGGGGAGGGTTGCCACAACTCCTCCAGAAATAAAAAACAAGGGAGTGGTGATTAAAGTAAATCACTTAGGTTGTGCATATCTCCAGGAAGATATCAGCCTTGGGGTGGTTGGCATATACTCATTGAAATTCGGTTTTCAGAGACCAATAGACAAAGAGAGCTTTTGGCATCAAAAGGCTGCATATGAACCAACTCAAGGTCCTCTTTCTGATCCTGCAAATGGACTGAACCTTCTGTCCAGTGGGAGCCCCAACACTTGCCCAAAAGTTGGAAAGACTTTGGCTTACTAGGGCTTCACTAGACTGATTGGTGACTCCTGGTACATTTTATGTGTGTTCAAATCTGTCTATTGTTTTTATTACATTTTTTATGTAATGCTTTTACCTTAAAATAAAGGTGCTTTATTAGAAGGAGCTCTGTGGTAACTTAGAACTGCTGGCAATATACCGTTCATAGCCCTGAGAGAGAGAGAGAGAGAGAGAGAGAGAGAGAGAGAGAAAACGATACACAGGCACTAGCCTTTAGGCACACTAGTTTGCTGAGGATGCCATAATGTAAGGCAGGGAGCTGTGCAGCCTTAAAACCCCAGTCACAAGGGAATGGGACAAAGGTTCCTGGCAGATGACAGCTGGAGACCTGACTAGGAACTCCTGGAGTGGACGAGGGAGAGGAAGAAATAAACGTGGTTACCCTGAAATTGTGACCTGTGCAGTTAACAGAGCGAGACTCAGAAAGAGCCTGACTCTTAGCACATCATATCCTTAAAAGGTCACAGTGGTCAGGTGGATGCAATGAAATGAAATCCTCCCACCAGAGTATTCTTTTTCTGTTTAAATGCCTCCCTGATGCAGAAAAAAATTAGCAACTGTCCGAGAATGTTAAAATCCCATTCTCTAGCCCGAGGACTGCTGGTAAAACCTGGGTAATAGTTTTTCTGCAGCTACAGTCACACACATGCCCATGATATTATCTGTTTTTTCCTTGCCAGCTGAATTCTTGTAAGCAGGCACGGTCCTGAAATTGACAAGATTCCTCCTCCCTGAAGAGCTGGGAGAGTAGAAGTCTTGTCAATTTTACTCCTCTGCCAGCTCAGGGGATCGGAGAAAGCAGGGAGAACAGACTGACAATGTAACATGCACAAAAACATCCCTGACCCTATGTGCTCTTGGTAGATCACTTAGCAGAGGATCTAGAATTTTAACACAGCTGGAGCCACAGTCCTGAATAGCTGAAGAAGTTTTTTTTTCTGTATCATGGACACAGTTGAATATTTTTTAAAAATAACTCTTTTTTAGAGTAGGGAGGCATTTAGGGCCTGTCAACCATGACAGCGGCCCTTTAATTCCTAAAATCTATCTAACAACTAAAGACTCTCTGCTGTAGACCATAATACATAACCTTCCATGTTATAGGATAGGACGCGTGATAGGTCTTGATTCCCCAGCTGACCTTTCAGTACACACAAGCTGCAGTGATCTGCATGAGGAGGATGCAAATAAGCTTCATTCCTACTGTGGCACTTTATTCTTGCGTCTGGTGGGCTCGCTACAAGAAAAAGGATTTACATTCAGGCAGCGTTCAACACCCACGACCCTGGCATATTTAGCAAGAGGTAGAGTGATTCAGCAGCAAAGAGGCAGCCTCCTCCAATGCACGGAGAAAGGCTTAAAAATAATATAACTGCCTTGACTGTGTCTCCTAATGCCGATTAGCTCAAAGCTGCCACTTATGACGTTTGAAAACTGCCTGCGCAAGTGAAACTGTACATGTAAAAGATTACTTGGAACTCGCTAGACATGAATTCAAGACTGGAAGAAATTATTAAATTACCCCAAAGACAGAACACCATAGGGGCAGGCAGATGATTACTAAACAAAACAATATTCTTTACAGCGCTTTGAAGGGGAATGGCAGGAAAAAAAGAATTTAAAAAGGGATAAGGGTGGCGCAAGAGGCTCTACTGCACCACACTGCCCTGCGGCACTACCTAATGGATGCAGGAGTGCTCAAACATATTATCTGCAATCAATATGTTGACCCTGGAATAAAACAGACATCCATAATCAATGCTGAAGGAATGCAGGATTGTGCCTGGTATACTGGAGAAACGGTTCAAGAATAGTTCATCCTTGTGGGGAGCTTACCCTTGTGCAACTGTCAGAGTCAGTGTCACTGTGAGTTATCAGCCACAGTAAGTGCTGGCTGAGTAACTTAAAACTGCCTGGAGCAAGCTTCAAACTTATTTGAAAAATGTCTGTCTTACTTTCTGTAAGCTTGCGATTCCCTGTTTACACAGGGCACATTCTCCTCTTATTCCTCCTTCTCTGTCCCTTCCTCCCTTTTTGACTCACATGCACCAGGATGAAACCCCATTACAGAGAATTAAGTATTGCTCAATGAGATTCTTGATCCATAGGTTTTCCTTATAAATTAAATTCAAATTAGATGTACACAAGGCTAAGTCTTTCCAGTAAAGGGGCTGTGTGTACAAGCTCTCAGAAAAACTAAAACTAAACTAAAATAAAATAAAAAATAAAAAATCCTTTCCTTCACCTTCATGCACACGCAGTAATCTTCTCATCAAATACGCTGCCTGAGCAAAAAAAGCTACTATATCTGAAGCACAAAGACCCAACACACTTGTATTATGAATGCAGCGCTTTTGCTTTGGTTATACTGTTATCAAGTATCTGAAGAGCATTTAGCAGCAACTTAGGCTTTGGCTACACTTAAACTTCAAAGCGCTGCCGCGCTAAGTGTAGTCAAAGCGCCAGCGCTGGGAGAAATCTCTCCCAGCGCTGTCCGTACTCCACCTCCCTGTGGGGAATAACGGACAGCGCTGGGAGCCGCGCTCCCAGCGCTGGGGCTTTGACTACACTGGCGCTTTGCAGCGCCGCAATTTGCAGCGCTGGAGAGGGTGTGTTTTCACACCCTGGTGCAGCGCTGCAAATTTGTAAGTGTAGCCAAGCCCTCAGGTTTTATCTACACTTAAACCATTACAGCAGCACACTACATTCACTACAGCAACAGGAGGGGTTCTCCCATCACTGTAGTTAACCCACCGCCCTGAGAAGCGGTAGCTAGGTCGATGGAAGAAGGCTTCTGTTGACCTAATACTATCTACACCAGGGGTTAGCTTGGCTTAACTACATTGCTCAGGGGTGTGGATTTTTTTTTTTAAACACCCTGAGTGATGTAGCAGGGTTGATCTACCTTTTTGGTGTAGACCAGTAGTTCTCAAACTTTTGTACTAGTGACCCCTTTTACCTAGCAAGCCTCATTGTGTGACCCCCTTTTAAATTAAAAACACTTCTTTACATATTTAACACCATTATGAATGCTGGCGGCAAAGTCAGGTTTGGGGTGGAGGCTGACAGCTCACAACCCCCCATGTAATAACCTCCCAAGCCCCAGTTCGAGAACCCCTGGTGTAGACCTTGCTTTAGCTGCTTTCCCCTACACTTTCAGAGATGCTTATAGTTTTAGTTCTATTCAATAGGTAAAGCTTGTTGTAAAATTAGTTGTAAAGTCACACTGAGGTCATAGAGATAAATCTCTACATGCTGCTTTGAGTACCTAAGGGGTTACATTTTTCTCATGAGATGTGAACTGTCAAAACTATTTGCCAAATATATCTTTAGTGATAAATGTGGCAGCTCTACAGCCTTCTGAACTGTCCTGGCCAAATGCAAAGTCCTTCATAATGAAAGCAGGAAAGCTTTGGTCTAGATCCTGGTGAACACTGAGGGAAAATATCGAACTTTGGGTTAAATTTGTAAAAGTGCCTAAGTGACTCAGGAGCCTAAGTTCTATTTTCAAAAGTCACATAGGCATTTAGGCTCTAAGTCGAACTGAACGTCAACATGATAGACTACCAAGGCCCAGATCCACACAGGAACTTAGGTGTTGCAATGCCAACGACTATTGCGGTATGTGGATTGGGCCCCAGCGACACGACAGGTGGGGGGGGGGACACTGTTCTTCACCTGGTTTGAGGATCCCACTGGGTCTCAGGCATCCAGAACCTAGAGCAAGGCAGCATTTTGCATGCCCAGAGACAGAAATTTAGGAGGTGTCTAGGGAACTTTCACAGCAAAAACTGCAGCTCTGGCTGAGATTAGGCAGCAGCTCAGCAGGGGTTTTGTGGTCACAGTGGTATTTACAATTTGGACTTAGGCACCTAACTCCCTTTGTGTATCTGGTCCCAAGTGCCCAGGTCAATGCTGAATAAAGGAGACTCCTAAGTCACTTAGGGTAGGTCTACACTGCAAAACAAAACAAAAAAACCAAAAAGAAATCATGGCAGCAAGTCTCAGAGACTGGGACTCCAGCTCATACTACAGCACCAAAAATAGCAATGTAGACATTCTGGGTAGGCTCTGAAGCCTGAAAGGTCTATGTGGCTATTTTTAGTGCCATAGTGAAAGCATGCGTCTGTAGGCCCAGGCTCCATGGCTCACTGTGATAAGGTTTTTGTTTGGGACATACCCACATGTACTTTTAAAAATGTTCAACCTTTGTTCTTTTTTCCAAGTCCAATATTTTCTCCATTCACTTTTGTTGATTTTTGCCATCATAATGTAACAGCGACAGACCTCGGTTGTTGGCGGGATCAAACATGGGACCTCTGAAACTCAGTGTATGAGTCTCTATTGTATGAGCTAAAAGCCACATGTCTCTTAGCCAAGGCTGTAGCAGACTCATCAATCGCTAACTGGGCGAGGTGCCACTAGAGGGGGACAGAGCACGATGCCAAGCTGGCATGGGTTACAATAGCTCCTCTTTAAAATGAAAACGAGAACTGCTTAAGACAGCTGCAGCAGTACGGGACTCTAATGAAACCTTTCCGCCAGCCTCTACATTGGCTTCCTATAGACTTCAAGATCTCAGTCCTTATCTTTAAAGCGCTCCATAGCCTGTGGCCATGACAACTAGAACACCGACTGAAGCTTCAGGACAAAGACTATGGTTGACAACTTCGCTCCTCTGGCACAACGCAACGCTCAACAATAAAAGTAAAGCTCATTTGTGCAGGACACAGAACTTTCTCTGAGGGTGGTCCGAGACTGTGGAATGAATTCCCAAAGGAACACAAACCTCCCAACTCCCATTCCAAGTGTTCGGCACATTTCTTAGACCTTGCCTTCTCTGATGAACACGTAGCAACAGGTATTAAACACTACCAAAACAAGACACTCCACTCCCTCTGGGGAGAAGATGAGAGAACAAACATGTGACAGATGTGTAGTCACACTGCTTAGTGCACTACAGGAAGGAGTTCAGATACTTTGGTGATGAGTGTGGTAGAAGAGCAGCAGCCACAGCAGATTTACATGGATATGATGTAGCCACAGTGGCACAGAGAATGGATTTCCATCTTGAACGGTTCTTTGCAACTTTTCTTCCTTCGGCAATAGTCAGTATGGGACAGTTTAGACTTCTTAAATCCCTCAGAACTGCATCTTCCAACTTCACTCACGGTTGGCCCCGTGCTCTACTTCCCTCAGTCTCAGCTCTATAAACCTTCTGTAAAAGCATACCTTTTTCTGCACATTGGACATGACCCCACCAATGCAGGCATCTTGATCTCAACTGATGCAAGATTGCAACTCACTGGGATTGTTTCAGTATCTCCCTGTTTGTGACAAAAATCAACTCAACAGATGCTAAGAATGCGCCATAAGTTTTGAAGCTGAAAACTGATTAGTTTCCTCTCCTCAGTTGTCTTTAAACTCTCCTCCTCTGTTTCTGCTCCATATAAGAGAGTTATAATCACTGCCACATTTGAACACTCGTATCTCAGTTGTCTCATAGACATTTCCACTGCTCAAACATGGGCTTCTGAAGACGCTGATATGCCAACGAAGCAAAACCTGCCTGATGTGCATTCCTCGGATATAGAACCTCCTGCTGTCAACCGACTACCCAGATAGATAAAACTAACAGATTCAGTGTCATTGCCTTCTACATGTAGCATCAGCAGGTCATTCATTTCTGTTTTATAAGAAGCATGCGTACCTTTGCTTTTATCACCACTGATCATAAGTCCCATAAATTCTGCCATTTTCCACAGCTCTTCCAGTATTAGCTGTAGTTAGTCAGTAGTCTCTCCAAGACAGACAATATTATCCATATACTTGAGATCGTCTAAAGATTAATCTTTAAATTTCATACCCCATACTTTGGCCTCAATCAGCTTTGTCATTAGAAAGTCTATTAAAATATCACTTATGTTTTCTAAATAACACATCCCTGGTGTACTCCTGATCTTACTGAAAACCAGTCTATAATACAACCATTGACCCTCACACAGCTTAAAGTACTATGGTACAGTTTCTCCCCTAGGCATACTAAGTCCTCAGACATCCCATATTGGCCTAGCAGTATCCACAATGCTGATAAATTCAGAGCCAAAAATCAGCAGTAAAGTCTATAAATGCAACATTAACTTCCTTTTGTTGCTCTAAATGTTGTTCAATAACATTCTGAAGAGCATATATAGCAGGAATTATAGATCAGTCTGTTAAAAAACTACATTGGTTGTCTCTCACTTTTGGGTTGAGACAATATTTCAGTCAATTCAGTAGTATGGTATTTACAGTAATAGCAGGGTTATTCCCTTGTAATTTGAGCAAGATGATTACTCTCCTTTTTTAAACAAGGGATGATGCGGCCCCTTTTCCAACCTTCTGGAATGTAACCAGTTTCCTCAAACTTTTAAGACAACTGTATGAAACCAGTTAACTAAATCTGTGCACCCACTCTTTAGCAGTTCCAATGAAATATGACAAGGTAATTTATCATCATTTCTTCTAATGTCACTGACCTGTTTTCTGCTGGGTTCACTTTTGGATTAAGTTGTAATTTTCATCTTGGTGAGGGATCAGTTCATTAATTTAAAAAAATAAAAAATGCTCAGACCAAAGCTCAGGTTGTGCATCAATATCCTGGCAGTATTCTCCATTTTTATCCTTAACTGGAGGAAGCCACAAAAATGGACATCTCAAACACACATTTCTGATCACGTCTTTCAGAGGCTTCCTGTGCCGTACTATTCCACCATTGATTATGATTGCTCCAACAGGCCCTCGAGTGTGAAATTCCCCAGAGTACAATCTGGACAGGTCGCCTCAAATCACCAACCTGGTATGTCTTTTACACTGCTTCGCTGTGAGAACAACCACTCCTGGTCCTGCTCACACACAGCCACTAGCATGCAAAGTCACTCCCACCTGAACTGAAAGAGTGTTATAGCTAACCACTCAAATTACATTACAGGACAACACTAGCAAATTCCCAGTCTCAGACCTGTCCCCAGAAATGTGCATCTTGCGCTGACCAGCTCTTTCCTTCTATGCAGTACACACTCATAGAAAGTCTGTCATTTCATTAACAGAAAATGATATGCACAAATCTTTCAAATGGATGTTCCCAAACACTACAATCCAAGCACACTAGTTTAGATAATAAACTTGTTTTATTGTTTTAACTACAGAAAGAAAGATTAAGTGATTACAAGTAATGAGGCATATAAGTTAGAATTGGTTACAAAGAAAATAAAAGATAAAACACCACTAAATATCTAACTTGGCAAACTAAATGAATTAAATGCAAAGATTTTTCTCACCACATGGTTTTTGCCGTCTTTACTGACTAAAGCCTCCCAGCCAGGACCTCTCCCCCAGTTCAGGGTTTTTTCAGGCATTGTTGCTGCCGTGAGCAGAGAAGAGTGGAGAACAGTAATCTGTGTTAAGTGTCCTCTGTTCTTATACCTCTCTCTTCTCTTTAAGGATTAACTCCAGCCAGGGTACAGGTGACAGCCAGTCTGTCACATGGGGAAACCCCATCTGTTACATTGTCCAAAATGTAAATTTCTTGTTCACACTTTTCTTCCTGCCAAAGAATCTAGGTGATAGTCTACTTGATTATGCTGACACCTGGCTGAGGTACTGGCTAACCTTTTGTCCCCGAGGAACTAGTTCGGGCAGCTTTTCTAAACTTGGAGCATGTCTCAACAATGTCATACAGTAAATTCTTATAACTTTATATACAATATTGCTACACACATTTTACCAGGGCAATAATGTTCAGTAGATTATGAGTTTTCAAATGATAGTTCACAAGGCATACTTTGTACTTTATCATCATTTTGTAAAAAGGGTGAACATAAGAGTACACACACACACACACACACACACACTCAAGACATGTCTGTTACTCTATTGCCCATTTCCTTCTCTCTTCATTGACTCAATTCAGAACTTCCAATCCATTCTGAATTGCACTTCTCCCCCCCGCCACGCACAGTATAAAAACCTGAACAGAATAGACTAGAATAATAATGGCTATTCAAACTTCACTGGGAGAAGTAATGAGAATGCTAGTATGAATATTAACTTAAATATAAGTTAAATATAATGCAACTTGCCAGGGCTATGAGTGCATTAGCAGATCAGTAAAGGGCTTTCAGAACCAGTATAATTTTCCAAATTCTGGTCTTGGATCAGTGACCACAAAGAGAAAAAAACTGACCCCTGATCTATTTATTTTAGCATCATTACACAAATTTTGACCCCTGAAATTATTATTTGGAATAAACTCTCACTATTGGAACTGAGAAAAGAAATGATCCAATCTATTCCAAAGTCTGCTATATTGCTACTGTAGGTAAATTCCTGCCTCTGCTACTCCTGCTCTGTTTGCAGGTACTCCAGCAGCTCAAGTTTCTAAGTCTTGGTCCTTGAGAACCATAAAAAGGACCCTTTGCAAAAGAATAGCAACAGATCACCTATCAACTTCACTAAGCCATTCTTTCAAGGACTGACACTGTAATAAGAAAAAATCGAACAGCTATAAGTACATCCTGCTGAAGTTTGATTAAAGAAGGAGCCCTGGAGTTAAAAACTCAGTGGTGGCAGATCATCCTTAGGAAACAACAGCTGGTGTGGCAAGACAAGTAAAGCCCTTGGACCAACTCTCTTCTCTTTAGAGCTAAAAATAATAGTGACTCATGTCAGCATCAAATTGCTGCTGTTTAGCTTTACAAATCCTGGGCCATCAGGCCTAGATATGCAGAATCATTCCGTTCCTAATATACAGTATGATAGTGAGAACATGAACATTTTTGAGAGGCATCTATTGACCCTTGGATTCAAATATCAGCATCCATGTATAGCATCTTGCCCACCAGATAAGCCTGGTGTAAATGCCAACTTGAGTCAGATAAGACAAACAAGCCCAGACCTACCCACCACCTGGGAAGCGAAGCTACACCCAAACCTTTGAAAGGTTTTACCGCCAAGATAAATGTCCCATTTCACCTCCTGTGACAGAATGTCTGTCAGTCATTTATATTTCATGGCAAAGGAAACATTTGAAAAAGGTTTTAAAGAGATAGCAAGATCAAATGATCTGAGAAATGCTATACTTGATTTTGGTAGATAAGAAGGTCGCATTGATACGAAGCATTGTTAAAAGGACCTTCACCCCATCCTCAGATAATCTCCTGGAGAAGGCACCAACCCTCACTGTGTGTTTTATATTCAAACTACAGTTTTGAAAAACGAGGTATAATGCCCTGGATTGAAGGGGCCAACAAGGATAGGGATGGGGACAAGAGAGTTTTCTCTGGACATTGGAGGGAGAGGCTATTAGTTTGATCAGGAGTGTAAAAAAGGACTTGCTTTCTAGAAACGTGAGATTTTCCTTTTTCCCTATACCTAGGTACCACCAAATTCACAATCCATTTTGGTCAATTTCATGGTCATAGGATTTAAAAAATCATAAGTTCATGATTTCAGTTATTTAAATCTGAAATTGCACAGCGTTGTAATTGTAGGGGTCCTGACCCAAAAAGGAGTTGGGGTGGGGGAAGGGGGAGTCTGCAAGGTTATTGGCGGGGGAGGAGTTTGCAGTACTGCTATCCTTACTTCTGCGCTGCTGCTGGCAATGGCGCTGCCTTTGTAGCTGGGCAGCTAGAGAGCAGCGGCTGCTGGCCAGGAGCCCAGCTCTGAGGCAGAACCACCACCAACAGCAGCGCAGAAGTAAGGGTCGCATGGTATGGTATTGCCACCCTTACTTCTGCACTGCTCCTGGCAGGGCGCCGCTTTCAGAGCTGGGTGCCCGGCCACCAGCCACTGTTCTCCAGCCACCCAGCTCTGAAGGCAGCTCAGAAATAAGGGTGGGAATACCGAAGCCCCCCTAAAATAACCTTGTGACCCTGCTGCAACTCCCTTTTGGGTCAGAACCCTCAATTTGAGAAACGCTGGTCTCCCCCATGAAATCTATGTAGTATAGGGTAAAAGCGTACAAAAGACCAGATTTCAAGGTCTGTGTGACTGGGGTCCCAGGGGAGCCAACTGAGGTCACTCTATTAGGGTAAACTGCAAAGAATAGGGAAGACAACCCCCAAAGCTGGTGGATATTCCAATACTTAGATTTACTAAGCCAGCACAAAACAGCTTCTATAATATCTCACTGGTTACCAAGAAGTCAGTTCTCTTAAAGTAACCCAGCCTCAGGCCTCCACCCAGACACCCAAGTGAAATATGATGAGAATTACTAAAAATCTTATTCATCATATAAAAAAGTTCTACCAATCCCAAAGGATCAGACACATTAACTCCCAGGTTAATTAATATATCAAAATGTTACCCAAATACACACTTTCAGCCAATTCTTATCAACTAAACTAAAAATTATTTTAAAAAGAAAAGAAAAAGTGTATTGGTTAAAAGATCAGTATACATACAGACATAAGTACAGTTCTTGAGATTTAGAGTCATAGTAGAGATGGTGAGCTTTGTAGTTGCAAAGAGTTCTTTCATAATTAGTCCATGTTCAGATTCAGGGTGTTCCAGCTTAGGACTGGAGATCTCAATTTTAGGCTTAAACTTCCCCTGCATGAAGCAGATCTGAGATAAAAAGGATCAGGACCCCAGGCATTCTTATACAGTTCCAGGTCTTCCTCAACAGCTCTGAGTCCTTAGGCGAACAATAGGCAATTATGGATACTTTGAAATAGACTTATTTCCTAAGCATCACGAATAATTAGCTACACAAATTAACATAAGGCAATTTATCCATTAGGCATTATATCACAAACTTTAAAGAGACATATAGACAATGACATTATTTCATCCAAGGTTCATCTAAATGTTAATATTCCCTTTTGATCTTTGAATCAACAGCTATAGTGACAGACAGGAACTGTCTGTTTACATGGCTAATGTTTAACAAGAGTTGAGTACACACATACAATTAGTATCACCTCTAATTTCTAACAATATAGGTTTGCATTTCAAAGTTCTAGCCTATCAACCAAGGAATGGTCCTAATTACCATTTATATACTTTTCTAACATGTCTCTAAAGGTTGAAACTGGATCATTTATCCTGCTCAACCCTTTCTGGCCATGCATCACACTTTGTATAAGATTCATTGCAATTATACAACAGTGGTAGCAACAATGATTTGCATGGTCATATTTTAATTACATAACATCACAGTCCATGATGAGTTTTTCCATGACCGCGAATTTCGTAGAGCCCTACCTATACCTACGGCTGTGGCTACACTACAATGTAAGTGTGAATTAGCCTCCCCCCTTGCAACATAATTTATGCCAATTTAAGGACCGGTAGGGAGAGCGTTATGTCGGTGGGAGAGTTTCTCCCACCAACAAAGCTACTGCTGCTCACAGGGGCTGGAGTAATTAAGCTGACAGGAGAGCTCTCTCCCATCAGCTTAGAGCAGCTACATTAGAGAGCTTACAGCTAAATGAAGAGGAGCCAGCTTCTATGGGATTTTGCAAAGTACTGAAATGAGGTATGTTATGCACAGTTTCTTTTATTTTCATCTATTTTTAATGACTTTATTTTAATCTGATTTTCTATTTTTAATAAATCTTGTTTCCAATAAAACTTCTACTTTGTGAGTGTTTCACACAAGCTGCCTCTAAAAGGCAGAAATGGTCTTCAGTCTCTAAGGGAAGTAAAGGTGGCAAAAAGGAGTTTCTGTAACCTAATCCCTCAATAAGGTGTGCTGCAAATGAGTAGGGTAGGGAGTCCAAGGGAAGAAGTGTAAGAACCCAGGGATGATTTCACTTAAATTTAAAAATAACTGGCTAGGCTTAGGACCAATCTTCCCAGTGAAGTTCTTCTCTCATCACAGTCCTTTCACAGTACCAGGCAGGCTTATTCAAGGAAGACAGAGAACAGACTGGAAGATTTCATTCTGCTACACAGGAGCAGTTGTTCAAGTTGCAAAACAGTGCTACAAAAATCAGGGATTTACCAGATTGAGATAGGGAAGTGAAGTTGAAATAATATGCTCAGAAAGACAGCTTTAACATCACCTCATGAAGAGGGGAAGCAAGTAATTCCTCTGGGAATTCAAGGTGCACTATGACATACCCTTGGTAGGGGTATTCATCCATGCTGAGGCCACACAGACCAATGCCAGTCAGTGGCTGTATAGGCAGGTGCCTAAGCATCTGTTGGTAGAATGACTGAAATATAATAGTCACTTGAGATCCAGTGTCAAGCACGGCTTTACACTCCACCCCTTCAATCCTCACCATGACCTCTGCTCGCGGCCCTATCAGTCCTGCAGGGATCCCAGCTGGACGGTCTCTTTGGGGGGAATCTTCAAATCCTGTAGGTCTAGGTGGTCTCCGTCCCCAGACCTTCTGGCAGCTACTGGGTCTCTCCCAACTGCTCCTCAGCTTTTCATACACTAAGGAGGGGTTCTCTTCCTTATGGCAGTTAGCAGCACTGTGCCCATCCTGACCACACCGGTAGCAAAAGAATTGCCCTTTCCCCCTTCGCCGGGGTGGGACAGTGGCTCTAGATACTGACTTCTCCATTGTCACAGTCTGAGGTTCCTTATTCCTGGCAACCTTAGCTCGGTCAATGATGCTCTGCAGCTCAGCTATCCGTTTCGTCAGGGCCTGCATTTGTTGGGCAAGTTCCTCTGTGGTGCTCACCATCAGTACACTGGCCATTTGCAGTGGCGTGGTGCTGCCTGGTTCCAATGTTTGGGCTTCCCAACACTCGCTGGCAGTCTGCCTTTCTTCCTCTTCCCTGACCTCCTTTATCAGCTGGGAGTAACTCGGGGGATGATCCTGCCGTTCTCTTAGTCGGAGATGAAGTAGGATCGGGTTCTGATACTGAGTCCCTCTTACAACTTGAGCCAGTCTGGTCTGACCCATCTGCTCAGCAGTCACTGCTCCCCTCATAACAGCTCTTTGAAGCAGTCTTTCCAGCCTCTGTATATAGGCTGAAATTTTCTCACCCCTTTGCTGTCGGGAATCAAGGAATTTACAGTAACTGTCTTCAGGGCTCTCTACGCTCCCAAAGGTATTATCAAGGGCCTTTAGGCAGTCCTGCACACTAACCCCAGGGTCAATTAGCTTCAGGGTGCGAATTACATCTAGTGCTGGGCCACTAAGGCTCTCTATTAGACATCTTCTCTTTTCTACATCGGGTACGGCCCACTCCCGCAGCATTTCAGTGGTATGCTCCAACCAGGGCTCAAACTCCTCTTTCCCATCAAATAGCCTTAACTTACGACAAGAGTTTGACGTAGCATAGGCCAGCACAATCTTTTCCAATATATGCCCCAGTGCTTTTGCCCAATCATAGGCTGCGGCTGCCGCCCCTGAGCTAGAGGCTGCAGGACTGGGGCCCATCAGACCCGACATATTAGCCATTATACCAACAGTAATTTCCTCAAAATATAAACGCAATTATTTCCCAATACAGTGGAACACTCAACATGTGCTTGCGAGGGGTACTGACCCAGGGATCCCGGACGAGCCCCCAAAAATGTAACCCTTCTGCCGGGCCGAAACAATAGCAGCAAGGGCCGGGTTCAATACATAGGGGTCCCTTCCCCACAACATAATGCAAAACCAGCTCGAGCCCCCACCCAGTGACCTGGGAAAATCTTACACACACCCCTGGGCGCCTCGAGGAGGCAATACTTCCCCTCTCGCAAGCACAGAGTCTTGTGTAGCAGAAAAGGTTTAATACATGATAAACAACAAGCATTAAATTGGGAAAATACCTCAGCTAGAGTTCATGGGTCAAACCGTGAGCAAAGACCCACCCCAGCAAATTGTGCCGTGTCCTTCTCTCAGGGCCCTTGAGTCCAGCAACCCCCAAATCACCCACAGTCCCAAAAGTCCCACCATCCAAAAGTCTTGGTCCTGGATCAGTGCAGCCCCAGAGTCTCTCTGCAGAGGTCCCCCTCCCCAGCCTGGGTAGAAAGGGGCACCTTACGTGGGTTCGGGGCCAACTGCCCTGCCTCGTCATGGGGTTCTGCTTCCACTAGTCGTCCCCGCAAACAGCTCAGCTCCGCTTGCTCTGTGGGCTGCTCCGCTCTGCCAGCTGCTCTGGTCCACCAGCTGTCCTGTGAGCCACTCCAGCCGTCCTCACGAGCTGCTTGGCTCCACTCACCCAGTGGCTGCACAAACTGCTCCACTCCGCTCTGCCAGCTGCTCTGCTCCACGGTATAGCTTCAGGCTCCCCCACTCATAAGCACAGTACTCAGTGCTCTCAGCTCAGCAAGTCCAGCTCTTCAGTGATTTCAGCTCTTAGTGAGTCCAGCTCATAGTAGGGGAGCCCCAATGAGTTCAGCTCAGTAACCTGTATCTAGATTCTTAAGGGAATCAAAAATTAACTCTAACATTCCACAGTGGAGAGAGGCACAGGTGGAACTGGTGCTTCTGGCTCACACAAGAAGCCTGCACCACCCAGTACAGATCTCTGTCCCCAGCCTCTCTCCTTTCAATGGGTTTTGGAACTCATGTGCCCCATCTAGCAAGTGCTATCCAGCTGACAAGGAAACCCCCCATCACAAGACAATTTTGTAGTTCCCCATTTACCCAATCGGGGTGACAACATTTCATTCCTCCTGCCCCAATAACAACGAAATTGGGGCTCCCACAGCTGTGAAAACAACCATCCCATACTGCTTTGCGGTATGCTAAGTGGGGTGGGAGTGCCCATGCAAATAACTGAAATGCTAATGCGAATACTGGAACCTGCCACTCTGCACTCCCCATAATCTACCACCAGATGTCAGGGTAAAGCTCATCCTGACTCTGCTTACAGATAAGATCTTACACTTAGAATGAAGTCTTTGAGTGCTATCTGGTAGTCTTTGCAGACAGCACATAAGATCCAAATTTGCCCTTGCAGCACTCAGCTGTGATGATAGTTCTCATAATCCCAGGCTTCCCAACCTGAAGGGAGGTCACTGTGATGCAAGCCACTGAGAGTAAGGAAAGACGACTTGCAGGGGAATGGAAATATGATCAGTAGGAAAAATCCCCAGACCCTACCACCAAAAATTTAAAAAAGAAGTGACAAAAACCAACACACTATTTTCAGTTTAACGTATACAACATGGGGCCATTTACTGAAGAGCTACTAAATCTACAAAGTTCTGGTTCAGCTGCCTGAAATGCTTTAGTTTTGCATTACAAAAGAAATATTGACCACACAATCACCTGAATAAAAAGCTACAAAAAATACCACCACATATAGAACAAAAGCTTTTTATAATATGCATTGTTTGCTAAAGTAGCAAGGTTTTTTTTTCTCCCCATCCAATCAACTTCAGAAATTAAGTTGAAAATAACAAGCCTGTACAATTACTACAAACATCAGATGGTAGACTGCTTGGTGACATCATCTAGCACAGTGATGGGCAAACTTTTTGGCCCGAGGGCTACACTGGGGTTGCAAAACTGTATGGAGGGTCTGGTAGGGAAGGCTGTGCCTCCCCAAACAGCCTGGCCCCTGCCCCCTCCCACTTCCCATCCCCTGAATGCCCCCCTCAGAACCCTCGACCGATCCAACCCCCCCCCCCGCTCCTTGTCCCCTGACCACCACCTCCCAGGAACCCCCGACCCTAACCGCTCCCCCAGGACCTCACCCCCTATCCAATCCCCCCTTCTCCCTGTCCCCGACTGCCCCAACTCCTATCCACACCCCTGCCCCCGACAGGCCCCCCGGGACTCCCACGTTTATCCAACCCCCCCCGCTCCCTGTCCCGACTGCCCCCCCCCAGAACCTCTGTCCCATCCAACCGCCCTGCTCCCTGTCCCCTAACTGCCCCCCCGGGACCTCTGCCCCATATCCAATCCCCCGGCCCCCTTACTATGCTGCTCAGAGCAGCATGTCTGGCAGCCACGCCACTCGGCCAGAGCCTGCCACGCTGCCCTGCAGGACCGCGCAGCCCCACCACCCAGAGCGCTGCCAGCGTGGCTGCGGGGGCGGAGGCACGGGACAGTAGGGGAGGGGCCGGAGGCTAGCCTCCCTGGCACGGAGCTCAAGGGCCGGGTAGGACGGTCCCGCGGGCTGGATGTGGACCGCGGGCCGTAGTTTGCCCACTTCTGATCTAGCACCTACTGCTTTAAAGTTTTCTTGACGTAATAAGAACATGATTCTTTAGACCATATTTAGAACAATGTTGTATAAAAATGCAGACTTTTTAAAGCACATTTCTAAAAGAACATGATTCTCTGATCTGAGATGCTAATGTACCATGGAAAAAAATTTAGTTAATATAATCCAGGGCTAATTTATAATATTATATAGTAAACAGTGTGCTCTCGACTTAATTTTTACACTGTATTAATATATAACAGTGATTTTACTATCTTTTATAAACCATATGTTTTAAATAACTTTTACCCTCTCATTTATTGGTTGATCCTTACCCACCAAGGCTGACTGATGATATTTTTGAACACGATGGATTTACTTGTTCTATCCAGAGGATTTTCCAGAGAATCCATTAGGGGAATTGAGTAAGTTTCACACACACAGAACCTGGATTTGGAAACCACATGGATCAATAGCATCCAAGACAGAGATTTCCCATCAAATCAAGTCACTGTAAATAGGTATTTTTCAGCTTATTTGTGACAACATCCCTCTCTCTCACAATGAACCCAATTTATGTGATCTATTTCTCTTTCATTTGGAATCTATTTGAGGAAATACAGGGCTGTGTATTACATAAAAATGAAATGGAAACTGAATATGCCAAGCCCAGTGCTCCTTTCCAACACCCACACAGATGGCACTCAGATAGAAATGTTAAACGCAGTGCCCATGCCTCACCGCTCTGCTGCTCTCCTTTTTCTTCCTCCTTAGCCTTACTAAAGCTACTTAAACTACTTGAAGATATCCTTGAAATGGCTGCTAATGAGTGTAACAATTTTTTCCAACTCCCACATTGTTTATTTTTTTACTTTCATGGCAAGTGTGCGTGCGTGTGCACATAAGATTAAGACTAACGTACATGCATGTGTGCATAAAAGCACACGTGCACACATCATTATTAGTCTGTCTCTTTCTCCACATCCTTCTCCTCATCTGTGGGCCCATTCATTTAGTTTCTTCCTCCTGAATCCTTCAGTTAGTACAAAGCAGCATGTCCGGTGATAAAGAGCCCAGCTCCTCTGAGATGCTGAGTGTGACAGATTGGGGGGGGGTATGTCTGTGTGTCAAACCATAAACTCCATTTTGTTTTGTGAATGCCATTGTTGACTGTAACCTTCATTGTGACTGTCACTTTTGACTGTACTCACCACATCTGAATAAGATATCCAGTTTATATTGAAAAACCAGCCTGGCCCTGACACGGCCAGTCTCTTCTGAACAGTGTCCTGCTCATGCAGGGGTGTGGGACACTTTGGAGAGAGCTAACAGTGAGAAAGCCATCAAGGATCATTAATGGTGACTGACTCTTCTCTTTTGGAATGATGGGTTTTCTACTGGTAGGGCTACTGATTTCTGAATGACTCCCTACACCGGGGCTGCACTCTGGAATTTCCTAAAGCACATGGGAAAAGGGGGCAGACTGTTTTAAAAGGTGAGTGTTTCTCTGAACAGGGAGCCAGACCACTGCCACATGCAAGAAGGCCAGGCTAAGGAGAGAGAAGGCTGGTGGAAGGGCCATCTAGCCTATGAACCCATACCAAACCCAGGGCTCACAAGAGGAGCGAGATCACACTAAAGGGGCTGCATATTCAGGATTGTGTTGTTTTCCCAAAGATCTGTAACTCTCAAGTGTTTCAAGAATAAAAATACCTGTTTCTTTTAAGCAATTCCCTTGCTAAGTCTGTGTTCCATGTGCCTGCCATTGTTGTCCCTGAAGGGGTTAATTGAGAAGCTCAGAGTGCCCACAGTCAGGCGAGGGAGTGTGCATAAGCTACCGGGGGCTCAGGAAGGCTGGTTCCAGGGTTTAAGGTAGCCAGCTCTGCAGAGCACCATATCCCAAGGAAGGGGTACAGATGTGAGGTCTACACCTGGGAACGTGCCGTAGCATTTGTCTACACTGCAATAAAACACCTGTGGCTAGCCCATGTCAGCTGACTCTAGCTTGCAAGGGTTCAGCCTGGGGGGCAGGGGCTATAACACTGTAGTGTAGACACTTGGTGTCCTTCCAGAGTGGAAGTGGGCAAGTTTCTGACACTGAGCACCTTCTGAGAGGCACAGAGCCCTCGCCAGGAGGGACAGATGCTGAACACTTCACAAGATAAGGCTAATAGCCTGTGCATTCCTACATTTACTGTTTCCTCATAATGATAGTCATTATTTTGTTGTACTTCCCCTTGTGTTCTCAGGTTACCATCTTTAAGGTTAAAGCAGCAATTAGTTCCAATTAAGCTATTTTAAAATGCACTCATAATTCCAATTTATATGCAACCAACTTAATTACTATTTATTTTCCTTTTGGAGTGGATCATTTGTATATTCTCTGAACGGTGTGTTATTCATACAGTATCTTTAAAAATATTGTAGCAATTGTGAGAGAGATGTGATGCAGAGAAATATGCCTGTTTCACTCAAAGGCATCATGCTTCCCGAATACTAATTAGTGTTACAAAAACATTGGTGTAGCATTGTGAGTTTACACAGAACTTTAAAAACCATAGATAAAAAGACACATTCCTTGCCATGAAGTGCTTACAGAGGATCTGATGCTGAACTTATGTTGAGTACCGTTTTCTCAAGTGATTAGTTCCACTGACTTCACCATTAAAAACCCACTATTCTTGATTAGACTGTAAGCTCCCAATACACCTCTAAGTCCCCCACATTTCATCCCCACCTAGAAATGCTCCAGACACCTTTCTAATACACTTCTTGCATAGCTCCAGACTATTGTGCGACACAAACATTCCTAGATAATAACCACCCCCAATTTATACAGAGGAGGAGCTAAGGCACAAGGACATTAATTAGTAACTATCTCCAGAAATTCTGGTGCATGATGCTTGCCCAAGACCACATAGGATGTGTATACATAAAAGCCAGTTCACCTGTGGTCCAGTCTATTATCTTAGCCACAGGACCATCCATTTTTTCCCCTGTAGACTCATTCATTACATAGAAATGCCATCATGTGAAACTATTTACTACGCAAATTCATCAGTGCCTCACAGTGCCTTTCAGAGATCAATATGCAGGAGTAGCCTCTTTGTACAGACAGCATAGGAAAATTAGGCCAAATCTCTATACTTGACTGAGAGGCACCAGGCTATGGGGATACGGGTTGCTCTGGTATACAAGGGACCTGTTCTATTCCTGGCTCTGCCTTGCAGAATCTCTGCCAGCCCCCGACCTAGCCTGGCCAATGTCTCTTTTGATCGCTGTTGGGGAGGATACACAATCTAGTTTTAAAACAAACGTAGTGGTGACCTCAAAAAACCGGAAAAACAGAAATTTCATCACCTTAATGACTCCTTCATGGGTTGTCAGCAAGGTTTGAACACAGAACTTTTAGATCTACACCACAGGCCTCTGCCACTTGAACAAACACTTTGCCAGTGAGTTACACAGCTATTTGTTAGAAAGCAGTAGAATATTGGGAATCAGGATTCTTTCTGTTGCCGGCACAGAGGCCCGAGGCGACAGCAACAGTGGTTCGTTGCCCGGTGTGCTTCGCTTCCAATAAACACACGAAGGTGGAGAAGCAAAAAAAGTTTATTTGAGCCCAAATAAGGTGCAAGGGAGACATAGCAATCTCAAATCCTGCACACAGATACAAGCGGTTTTCCTCTCTTTATACATAACTTCAGCTAAGCATTCCCATCACCCCCACACTCCTCCTCTCCCCCCCACCTTTCATTCCCATGCAGCAAATACACTTTGCAATAGCAATTACCTTAAGCAGTTAAGTCATACTTGGCAAAAACCACTTTAGCTCGTTAGTAACTCTTCTGTGAACAGTTATCTTGTTTTACTTTCCTGGATCTGTTATTCTGCCACCCCCCCCTTAGCCAGGTGTAAGCAGGCTTCATCATTATCTCCTGGCAGTACCACCGTTGAGCTAGCTGTTGTACATTCCATTCTCGGTTACTGGCCTGCTAGGTTAATTAAAGTTCAAACATAAACATGGAAGTACTTTGGTCAGACATGGAGTGACTTTAGTTCATTCAGGCCTACTACAGAAGGCTTTATTGACACTTATGGCTTTCCACCCTCCTGAGTTACCTAGGGTTATGCCTAGTGACACCAACATTTCTATTCCTAATCTTGGGAATGAAGTGTAATCTAGTGGTTAGAGCAGGCAGGATTAGAAGAATTTAGCATCTTTGTAAACAACTCATTGTTGGGATGCAGTATTTCAGGATGCCCTTGATCGTAAGAACAGAAGAATGGCCGTACTAGGTCAGACCAAAGGTCCATTTAGCCTAATTTATTAGATAGAAATGCCATCATGTGAAACTATTTACTACACAAATTCATCAGTGTGTCTCACGGTGCCTTTTAGAGTATCCTGTCTTCCAACAGTGGCCAGTGCCAGGTGCCCAGAGGGAATGAACAGAACAGGTAATCATCAAGTGATCCATCCCCCTGTCACTCATTCCCAGCTTCTGGCAAACAGAAGCTAGAGACGCCATTGATGGACCGATCCTCCATTAATTTATCTAGTTCAGGGGTCAGCAACCTTTCAGCAGTGGTGTGCCGAGTCTTCATGTATTCATTCTAATTTAAGGCTTCACGTGCTAGTAATATATTTTAACATTTTTAGAGGGTCTCTCTATAAGTCTCTATAATATATAACCAAACTACTGTTATATGTAAACAAGGTTTTCAAAATGTTTCAGAAGCTTTATTTAAAATTAAATTAAAATGCAGATATTAGTTTAGTGTGATCCTTGCCCTTGCTTTTCCTTGCTGAGTTTTCCAATGTCTGGTGACACGTATTTGGATACTTTAAGCTGCAAACAGGCTTCTGAGTGATCAGTTGGTAACCAGCTGGCAGGAGGTCAGCGGCTGGAACCCCAGATCGGCAGCTGAGGTGAGTAGAGCTGGCGGCTGGTAGGGCTGAGCAGGGCCAGAGGCTGGACGCTGTCTGGCAGGGGGCCGGCGCTGGAAGTCCAACCAGAAGCAAGGTGAGTGGGGCTGCGGCGGGGACCCTGGCTGGCAAGGGGCCAGCAGCTGGAACCCCAGAGCAGCAGTGGGCTGAGCAGGTCAGCCCAGCCAGCTCTGGGGTTGCGGGGGTGGGCTGAGCATCTCCGCCCGCCCCCGCTCTGGGGTTTCAGTCACTGGCTCCTGCCAGCCGGGGTCTCAGCCCACTGCCAGCCTGGGGTTCCTTCCCCCAGGCCAGCAGCGGGTGCTGAGTGGGACCCCGGCTGACACGGGGCCAGCAGCGGGAACCCCAGAACGGCGGCGGGCTGAGCAGCTCAGCCCACCCCACGTGCCATCAAAAAAATCGGCTCGTGTGCCACCTTTGGCACACGTGCTGTAAGTTGCCGACCCCTGATCTAGTTCTTTTTTGAACTCTTATGGTCTTGGCCTTCACATCCTCTGGCAAGGAGTTCCACAGGCTGACTGTGCATTGTGTGAAGAAATACTTCCTTTTATTTGTTTTAAACCTGCTGCCTATTAATTCCATTTGGTGACCCCTAGTTCTTGTGATATGAGAAGTAGTAAACAACACTTCCTTATCTACTTTCTCTACACCAGTCATGATTTTATACACCTCAATCATATCTCCCTTTAGCCGTTTCTTTTCCAAACTGAAAAAATCCCAGTCTTATTAATCTCTCCTCATACGGAAGCTGTTCCATATCCCTAATCATTTTTGTTACCCTTTTCTGAACCTTTTCCAATTCCAATATATCTTTTTTTGAGATGGGGTGACCACATCTGCACACAGTATTCAAGATGTGGGTGTACCATGGATTTGTATAGAGACAACATGATATTTTCTGTCCTATTATCTATCCTTTTCTTAATTATTCCCAGCATTATGTTCACTTTTTTGACTGCTGCTGCACATTGAGTGGATGTTTTCAGAGAACTATCCACAATGAGTCCAAGATCTCTTTCTTGCGTGGTAACAGCTAATTTGGACCCCATCGTTTTATATGTATAGTTGGGATTATGCTTTCCAACGTGCATTACTTTGCATTTATCAATATTAAATTTCATCTGCCATTTTGTCGCTCAGTCACCCACTTTTGAGAGATCCTTTTGTAGCTCTTCGCAGTCTGCCTGTATCTTAACTATCTTTAGTAATTTTGTATCTTCTGCAAATTTTGTATCACCTTACCTTCACTTCCCCCAGTCTACTGTAGCTCCTGTCCTTTCTGCCAAGCTTATCTGACTCTTTTTTGTAGGTTTTTCCAAAAATGGAAAATTTGGCTTTAAACAGAATCTCATCTGCAACCTCAACTATGGTAAGCCTACCACCTCTCCATAACGCACAGCTCAATGGAGATGTCGGAGGCTGTGCTTCTGAACCTAGAGCACCTCCTCTGTCCCAGAGGCCTTTACCTGGCTGCGAGTAGTAGCTGTAAGGTCTGTCTGCCACAAGGCTATGTCCTTCCAGCTACACATCTCAGGGAGGCAGTTCCCCCTCTTCTTAAAGTCCTTCAGCAGTCCCAGTGACAGAGGAAAAATATAAGTCTGATAGTCCACAAACGGTCTGGGTTTGCCCCACTATGATTACAAGGCAAATGGACTATTAATCTCTTAGCAAGGGCTGAGTCTCTAACCCCTTATCGGTCTGTGAGGCCCAGGCTGAGTGTCCTGGGCTTTAAGGAAAGAGAAAACAAAATAAAGAAGGTCCCTTCATTTGTCCAGAGGCTCGAGGCGGTAGAGGCCCTTCAGCAAGTTTCCGGGTCAGCAGTTCCGCTCTGTGGTTGCAGGGTGCTCTGCTGCCTTCCGAGTGCCTCCCCTCACTGTGTTTGGATCATGCCTTTTAAGTAGCCACCCTTCTCCGGGTGGAACAGGCATCAGCTGACTGTGCCCAGAGGACCTCATTAACCCCTTCCTGGCTGGGGTGGGACATTTCCTACCACAGGAGAATATGCAGAATGTGACAGCAGCATAGCCATCTGGTGTAAACTGCAAGGAACTGAATTGAACTGTTTCTTTCCCTTCATGCAAGGAAAACGTCAGCATTATTTGCAGGAGGAAAACAGTTAGTTGTAGGAAGAGAAGACGTTTTTGAGTGCAGCCATTCAATTGCTACTGATCCCAAAACAAATGACAAGGGTGGTGCTGTTTTCTGACAATGGCTTGTAGAGAGCTGGCTGTTCACATGGAATTGCCTCTCCTTATTTCCAGCAGCTAAAGCACATTAAAATTACTTGCAAACACATTCAATACTTTGCTTATCTTACCTTTCCATGTAAGAAATTGCTGTGGTTGCTGCAGAACTGTTATATGACAGTGAAAAGTCCTGTGATCATAACTGGGAGTGACATCTATGGGATATCCATGAGATACTCTCTCACTATTAATATGTGTTCCTTACTATGAAAAAGTATAAGAACCCCATCCCACAGACCATCAGCTAGTTCTAAGGAGAGAGAGAGATGGCTGGTTTTCCAAGGGTAATACTTCTTTATTATTCACATAAAGATACTTCTGATATTGGAAAAATGTGATGTGCCACCTGAGATATACACATCCCCACACACCTACTCCTGTTCGGAGGTATTATGACAGATAAATCTCACCTGCAAAGATCAGATTAACAGTCTGCCTGTGTAGTTTCTTTAGGCAACACATAGGGCCTGAACTTGCTCCCAATACAGTGAATGGGATTTCTGTCACTGACTTCAGTGAAGATAGAATTGAGTCCAAAAAGATAGAGATTTTTACTACACAAATGTGGCATCAAAAGAAAATTGTAGATGTTGCCCACCCCACAGCACCTCCTTTTTAAATTGCAAGTCATTTTTCCTTTGCATTGTCATGGAAAAAATACAGTCCAATGAACAGGGCACTGGGCCAGGAGATCTATTTCCAGAGTTCTATTACCAGCTCTGCCACTGACAATGCAATGTGACCTTAAGCAGAGTAATTTCACTTTTCTGTGCCCATTTTCCCCCAACTACAAAGAGAGGATAATGATACTTAACTTCCTTTTTTAAAATGTTTTGAGATCTAGGGACAAAAAGGGCTATATGAAAGAGCTATGAATTATTTATTATTTATTATTATTATTATTATTAACAGGCAACAATTTTTACTAGAATACGTTTAATCTTTTTTTTAATTTGATGCTCCTGGCAATGTGTTAGTAGTCTGCCAGCATCACTAACTCCACATATTACCTTTCTAAGGCCAGTAATGTTGACAATAGAGAGAACTGTTCAACCGAAAAATTCTCCTAATAAAGACTTGAACTTCCTCACGGAGTGGACACTTTGTATCATTCCTTAATAATAAGCAGAAATCCAACTCAATATGGACACTACATCATTAAGAAGATATGACTAAAGGAAAAAAGTGATTCAAGGGTCACTCTTTGTGAGTGTGAAAATATGTCTGACACATTTTGTCAGCATGTGCTTGGTGTGCACAGATGGTATTAACAAATTGTTCTAATGTTTTCAATACGTGAAAAAGAAATGCCCCAATTTAGACTAATCATATGAGCTAACGAGCTGTTTGGGGAAGGCATCAAGAACCCCTTCTGCAAACACGGGGGGCCAAATTAGCACCAACAAACGGTGGTGTAAGGTGGTTAGAGAACATGTACACCTCTACCTCGATATAACGCTGTTCTTGGGAGCCAAAAAATCTTACCGCGTTATAGATGAAACCGAGTTATACCAAACTTGATTTGATCTGCCAGAGGGCACAGCGTCCCGCCCCGGAGCGCTGCTTTATCGTGTTATATCCAAATTCGTGTTATATCGGGTAGCATTATAACAGGGTAGAGGTATATAAATGTTAAGGGTCAGTACTGCAATTTGCTCCAATCTGACATAAAGTTGTTCTGTGTAAGCCTGACTCTCCCACCGAGAGAAGTTGGTCCAATAAAAGCTACCAGGTGGGTATGGTAATGTTTCTAATTCCCTGGGACCAACACGACTACAACAATACCACATACATCCAGTGGGTGTGTAAACCACATGTAATTAACATGCTGATGGATTAACAAATAGGAAGAAGTTGAAAAGAAGTAGGCAGGCTACTTTATCTTACACTGTAATTAGCTGGATTTCCTGCAACACATAAACCTTCAGGCTCCTCAGTGTGTAAGTTGCACATAAAATCAGTGCACTGAACAATACATTTGTGCAAGTTACACCATTTTACCCTTTACACTCATTTTCTGACCAATTTACATGAGATGTGTAACCTATGTTCACTACTGAATTTGGCTCAGAGTCTTTCAGGATGTTGTATTTGCTTACATCAGATCTGAACTGGGGTCACATTCTGCCCTCTTCGGCCCTACCAAAAAACCATCCCATGCATTTTTGACATCAGTGGGGTTGCAAGGGTGCAACAAGTCATGGTTTCTAGTGAGGTTTATTTTGTTACAAGAAACATATGAATATCAGAGAGGCAGACGTGGTAGATACTTGACAAATTCAAAGTGTGTGATCAAAGCTCTATACAGAGAAATATCCATAAGAAAAGCTGTAGAAATCAAAAGGGATAAAATATATCTACCTTCATTAGGGATCTTTACTTACTAACCTTTGAGGCAAACAGTGTTAAATATTAATCTTTTACTTTATGTAATAATAAATACTTTTCACTTCACAGCATCTTCCATATGAGGCTCTCCAGGTACCTCACAACTTCTCTGTGTGGAAGAGATTATTGTGCAGCGAAAATCAAATCATCTTTGCAAACTTCTACTCACCCACTCATGTGGGATGAAGGATAATCATCATCATATTTTACAGTCCAGCCAATCACTGTTCATTTTTTCATTAGTGCCAATCATCATGGCAGAGAAAGCAGGCACACAAATTTGGATCATTCTGTAAGGATGTGCTAAGTGATTTGCCAAAGGTTATAGTGCAAGTCAGGGGCAGAGCTGGGAACAGAACGCAGATCTTAATTCTTATTCCCATGCCTTAGCAACAAGATCAACCTCCTTCTCATGAAGCGCTAAGGGACTTCGCAAGAAGGAACTGCTACTAATATTAGCCTATCAGATAAGTCCACATCTCAGAAGGCTGTGGGTGGACACACCACTAAGCAAACTATCTGTTGTCATGCCAAGGTGTGTAGAAGAACTTGTCATTTTAAATTAGAATTACGCAGTGGAATGAATTTAGAACATATCTCAGCAGATATATGAAAGGAAGCTACACTGCGGATACATTAAAAGATATGACAATGCCTAAACCAGCTCTTACAAAGTAACAAGCCACGGATGATACTGTAAAGCTAATTAATGATTTCACCAACCTCAGTTAGATATTCCAGGTTGAAAAGAAGGGTGCTGTCTGTTTTGCTTGTCAACTGAGGCAGCCACACTGAAAGGGGACAAACAAAATATGCTGCCTACAGATATATTTATTGGGGTGTCAGTCAAATAGGAGTCTGTTCAGAAAAGACTCTTTATAAGATCTAAGAGTCTGCATGCACCAATTAAAAAAGAATCTCAAACAGTTTTGTGTCTCCAAAAACCACCAAAGACAGACAGTAGGTTGTCAAAACAAAGGCGATACACATCCCTAATGTGAACACAAGTCATCTGCATGCAAAGGATTTGACTTATCCAGATGGAACAGTTCTACTTTGCTTGGCAACCTGAGAAAGATTTCTTATGGAATCATCAAATCCAGAATCAGGCACAGTCCAGACTGCAATACAATAAAAACCACAGAGCAATAAAAGTTCAGCCTATATTTACAAGCAAAAAGACTATTCTTCATGGTTTCAACAGACTCCAAAGCATGTTTGAGTACCTCACAAAAAGCCACAATGCAACACCCTTATTCACAACGAATAGTACCTTACATGTACTCTCAATGGGAACTATTTGTACAGTATGGGATTACTCAGTGTGAACAAAGGTATCAATCTGGTTCAAAGTATCAACCACTAAAAAACAAACAAGCTGACATTGATTCAAACGTACCAAAAATACTCCTTCAAACTGCAGTAGTGAGCTTCCTCAAAGGGCTATCCAAAAAAGAGTGACATTCCAAAGAACTAGAAATACTCCAGAGCCAACGAAGAAAACAAAACAGAGAAATTAGCTCAAGTGCCTCTCCCGTTACAACGGCAAAATCGAAAGCCCATGTCCAAACTCAGAAACTGACTAAAATAAATCTTCACATGGTGAATTCTTCGCCCACAGTCATTAGAAAATTCCGAATTCCTGGAAAAATTAACATACTTCCAGAAAGCTGCAATGTTTGGAAAATATATATATTTAATATCCCCTCAGAATGATACATGTACAGCCATGAACTCTGTAAATTGCTTATGTGCAATAAATATCTTGCCTTTAGCACCAGCTATGCATTTAGTGTGTCTGAAGGTCTTAACATTGGTTATTTCTATTATTAAAAACACTTCTTCTTCATTATAGACTAACAGTAAAAAGCACAAGATGAGCAAAGATACCAGGTGACTAGAAGAAAGTCCCAAGCTAACATCAAGGGGGTTTAATTCCTCTCTGGTGTGAATATAGTTACATACACCAGGGAGGAATTAGGCCTACTGAGCTTTGAAGAGTTTGTTCTTTTGACTTCATTTGTGGAGTGAATTTTCTGATGGATCATTCCAGGAACCACTTTTGAGCGAGTAAAAATACTACAGGCAGATTTATTCTTTGTAAAAATCACTGACAAGAAAAAGAAAAAAAGAAAGGTTATAAATAATATTGATTTGGGGTGAAGTGGCAGAACCTTAAAATCAATACAGTTTATAGAAAAGTCAGATATAAAATAAAAGGAGCTATACAAGTCATGACAAGATTATTACTTAGGGCCAAATTCTGCCCTCAGGTAAGAAAGGGAAGAATGTATTTTCATCCAGTAAATGAAAACAGTGCTCCATGGCAAAGTCTAACCTATCATTTTCTTCTTTTTCAACATATTAGTTAGTTTTTATTTTTGCCTTATAGCACATTGTTGTTGTTGTTGAAGATGAACCACTACTGAAACAAAATAATAAATACTTTCCACCTGCGTAGCATCTAATTTAAAATAATCAAAGCTCTTTATAAACTATTAGTTATGTTTCAACACCCTGCTTGGTGAAGGCCCTATTTTACAGATAGGGAAAACTAAGATACAAAGAGGTTAATGGCCAAATTTTCAACAGTATTCACTGATTTTGCATGCCTTAATATTTGGATATCCAACTTGAGAGTACTATAGAAGCCAGATTTACAAAAGTGCTCAGCAACCACAACTCCAACTAAAGTCCAATCGGCGCTCAGCACTTCTCAAAAATCACACCGTGTCTCAAGTTGAGCAGTCAAAAACTGAAGCATGCAAAACAAGTGGCCGAAGTGGCTTGCCCAAAACCATAACAGAGTGGGAAATAAAGATGATGAGTCTTGGCTCACAGTCTCCGTCTTTAACCATAAAACCCCATTGTCTCACCACTTCCACCCTTCAGAAAAACAGGTATATGTATTCTACTACATGAAAGATTTGTTGATTTAGCAGACTGTGTATATACAGTACTTCTCATTGGAAAATAATATTGCTTAGAAATAAAAACCTATATTTTTCACTGGTTCTTTTAATCAAAGTTGTTTAATGCATTAATTTTCAGTGGGATCAGGACAAGAATTTCTCTTTTGCCTCAAGCTGGCCTATAACAAAAGCTCTTCATATTAACAAACAATATATTGGATTCATATCATTCTTCTGAACCTTTCATCCTGAAGGATCCCGAAGTGCTTTACAAATGTAGTTTGACATAGAAACAATATCAGGTTTCACTACTGAAGTGAAGCACAGCATCTGTTTATTAACATCCACCACCACACAAGAGTTCTGCACAGGTAGTTAAAGAACAATGACTTCCAGAGGCTCAAAAACTGTAGTTTACAAAGCACCTTCCATTAATCAGCAATTAATTAAGTAGTAGGATATGGAGTTTGGGACAGGACATGGATCCATGGGGCATACTCTCTCTTATGAGGTGGCCCACAAAATGAATGTTGGCCTATCCAACTGAAACTGCAAAGGAAACATAGGTGGGCAGAACGTCATTACACTTTAAGAGCTGAACAGGACATCAAAGTTAACACACTATTCTTGTGAAATATGCCACCAAATGAAGCAGGGTATTTAATGACCACACACTTTTTTTTTTAAAGACTCATCAGAAAGGCAGCACATCTAAAAAACACAGGGTCTCTTTTAGCACAGGAAGTATGACTGCAAAGTGAATTTAGCTGGAATATTAGCAGCTTCAAGGGATTTCTACTCTAAAATGGCATTATATTCTTGAGAGGAGAAAAAGATACGCCAGCTTACAAATGGACCACATAGTTTATGAGAGAAAGTGTGTCAGTGTAAGAGCTGCTTGAGTTTCTTCTCATGCCTGTTAACGCAGGCCAAAATTTTCAAACTTGGGTTATCCATTATTAGGCACCTAAAATACACTTCTGAAAATAAGGCAGTTTTTCTGAAGACAATGGGAGCAGCACATAAACACCAAAAATAGAAGTGGTGTGAGTAATAGTGGATTTGTGAGCCTAACTGCAAGCACCGAAGTTTGAACAGTTTGACATAAATCAGATGCATGAGAAGAACCCCAAGCTACTCTTACACTGCCTCTCAGTCTGCCATTAATTGTGTGATTCAATTGCAAAACAGCTCATTCCCCCCCCCCCTCAAAAATATAACACCATTTTACAGTGGAAATCCTTTGAAGCTGCTAATGTTATTCCAACTAAGTTCACTTCACAGCACAGCAGTTTATCTGAAGACTTTTCCTGCAATCTAGACCTAATTAGGGAATCAGTTTCAAGCAATTTGGTAATTAAACACATCTGCTTAAAATACCTCAAAAGCCTCAATAAAATAAAAAAGGTGTAAAAAATTGTAATTAAAATCATAAAAAGAGCAAACATGAACTGGTCCTTTTTCAAAGAGGATGCAATGGAACTGAATTTTAATGTGTCTTTCTTTAGCCCCACATTAGATGTTTTCCCCTCCACCAAACACAGAAAAGGTTTGCTTCTCCAGATGCAAAGAACAGCAAGAGAGCTAACAGAAGAGGATTCTTGCTATTATTATTAAAGCATTACATTATTTTTAAATAAAAATTCATGTGTGGAAATATTTATTACTACTTGCTTCTCTCCAGCCAGCATTTGGGCAAGGCTGTCTCTTGTCACCACTTTAGTGCCTTGGGTAGCTGTCTCCACATCAACCTACATGGTTGTTCTTTCCTGCAGGCAGCAGGGAATGCTCTCTCCTCTCCTCAGTATCTGTATGCAGGTATGGAAGGGGAAGCAGGGTGTATATGAATGTGAGAGGGTTACCCTGTTAGCATCCGTGTGTGTATATATGAGGGAAGTTTCTCCTCTCCTTTCAGCCTGTGAGGAGGAGTGTATCGCTTGCCAGCATTTATGTGTGGGATTTTTTCCGGAGAAAGGGGATTCAGTTCTCTATGAAAGGGAAGAGAGGGGGGAGGAGAGAGAGAAGTGTGAGGATTTTCTCCTATTAGTATCCATAGTTTGTTTTTTGGAATGAGAATGAGGAGGATAAGGAGGGGGAGTCTCTCCTGGCAGCACCTCTGTGCATGTGTCTAGAAGGGTGGTGGGCAGAAGGTTTCTACATATGCATATAGCAGTGGGTCCTGTCAGCAGGCCTGAGTGTTGGGGAGCAGGAAGGGAGAGAAGGGGTTCTTGCATCTCAGCATCTGCGTGTGCATAGGCACATGCAGGGGAAGGCTCTCATGCAAGGAGGTGTCTGTATGCAGTGGGGTGCAGGACAGTCTCTCAAACTGGCACTTGTGCATATGGGGGTCAGAAACTAGGGATGTCTCCAGTGCTCGAATTATGGGGAAAATGCCAGGGGACCCTGAATGTCAAGTGGCTTGATTTAACATAAACAGTAGCAAGAAATAAAGCGGGGGGGTTATAAGACAGAAATAAGTTAGCCTTTAAACACAGCAAGGACGCCCAGCAGCCCATCACTTGGGAACCCGCTTGCCTGCAGCCTGCCAGAGCCTCTCTCTCTTCATCGCTCTCTCTCGCTAGCTTGCAGGGGCACTGCTGCTGCTGCCGCCGCCTGTCAGTCACATGAGTTAGTCACTCACCGCCTGTGATCTGTGCAGGGCCGAAGCACAGCGCCAGCTGAAGCCACAAGACCACCACGAAGAGTCTCCGGGGGGCCGGGGACTGCTGCTGCTGCTGCTCTAGGAACGGATCCCCGCTGCTCGGGTTCATTCCATGATACATCTTTTATCCACAAAGGGCATCCGGTTTGCAATAATCTGTAACAAGAAAGAGAATATTATCTAGCCATCTCCCAGCGATCTCAGAGCTGAGGATCAATCTTTCCCTTCCTCCAGATGAAATCTCTGCCCATTCTTCTCCGAGATGTAATCCCATTCCCAGCTCTGATATGCAACAGAAACCTCTTTGGGGCAAGGACCTTGCCACCTACACATGTGGACAGGACTATGGACACCAAAGACAGGATATAAAATGATGAGTATAATCATCTTTGTCCAGCCTGTCCCCCACCGTCTGTTCCCTGACATGCAAACCACACTCCCCCAAATGCCCTCTCCTAATATGCAATCCCCTGCCCGCACGCTGCATACACAGGAAACCCCTGTGCCAATCTGAACTCTCCTTCTACCCTCCACAATAGCCAAGACTCCCTGGGAATGGGATGCAGTTTCCAAACAGCAAATCAGCCTCAATGCAAAGAGGCAGCACTGAAGCCACCTTCACTGTGCTGCTCCATGCAATTCACAGCTTGCCACCATGATAAAGTCTTATAACCACCTAGGGTCTCCGTTCTGCCAAGACCCCCCGCCCCGGCTTAGATCTCTGGTCTTATAAATATCGCAACGCTCCCAATTCCACCCAGGAGCTAACTGTCGTGGATGGGGTGGGGGCTGTTACTGAATGCAGGCCCCAGCTTCTGTTAATTCTTCCAGAGGGAAGTGCCCGATTCCCCCTTTAACTCCCCACCCCGGCTTCCCCCGACACCCACTTCTAGCGCTGCTCCCCTTTACGCTCCCCCATTTACTGCCTCCCCGCTTGTCGCTGCTCCCCGGTGCATGGAGCCAGGTGGGCACTGCGCCTTACCTGAGGGCTGCCCGCCTGCATGGAGCCTCCTTGCCTGCCTCCCGCGGCGAGCCCCCAGCTGGGCACGACCCGCCGCTGCTGCCGCCGCTGCCGCCTCCTCCGTAAGCCGCGGCAGCTCCCCCGCCCGCTGGGGGGGAAGGGCTGAGCCACACACGCGGCGCGCGCCGCCGCTCGCGCTCATCCCACCTGTGTCTGGGGGAGGGGGGCGGCTCCCGAGCCAAGGCTGCGGCAGCTGCCAATGGGAAGCCTGTGCCCGAGCCTGCACCTGCCCGCTGCACGAGTCGCCTTCAAACCCCCTCCCAGGAGGGAAGACCCCCTGCCTGCTCAGCCCGCACAGCCCCCACCCTCTCCGCATTGCCCTGTGCTGTGTGTGCATGGCAGGAGCAAGCAGGGGCTGCTGCTGCTGCAAAATCTGCTGGGTCCCACTCTTCTGCAGGGACTGCGGGAGAAAGCAAGAGCCTGGGGTGCCAGCCCTCCTGGGCTCCCTGCTATGCATACATGACAGCAGCGGACAAAGTCTTCTGCCTTTTTTTTTTTTTGTTTTTTGTTTTTGGCAATACACTGTGCTGCATGCAGGGCAGGAGCTGACAGGAATTTGTTGCCATGATGCTCGTGTCCCCTGTGCTGCATGTACAGGAGGGACAGGCAAGAGTCTGCTGTAAATGTTCCTTTGCCTCATGCTTAATATATGTCAGGATTAGGCCAGAGCATGCAGTAAACACCCTTACTTGTGCCACCTGCTACAGGCATATCAAGAGCTAGCAAGAATCTGCTGCAAATCTTCCAATATACCCCATCCAGCATGAGGCATAGAAGCCTCATAAACTTAAGTCCACCTATGTTAGGTTGATTTACAAGCCTCATAAACTTAAGTCGACCTATGTTAGGTCGATTTACAAGCAACCACAGAAATTACAGAATGACAGCCAAATAGTAGTAAGTAACACAGTGTCTACAGCAGGGGTGGGCAAACTTTTTGGCCTGAGGGCCATATCGAGGTTCCGAAAGCATATGGAGGGCTGGTATAGTGTATTAAATTGTTCCCTGTAGGAATGTGCTACATACGGTTGAGGGTCTGGTGCTCCATAAGTAGCACATTCCTACGGGGAGCAATTTAATATACTACACCCAGGGGCTATTGCAGCCATGCTGCCTGGCAGGAGCTTGCAGCCCCGCCACCCAGAGCGCTGGCGGCACACTGAGCTGAGGCTGAGGCTGCGGGGCAGAGGCCAGGGGCTAGCCTCCCTGTCCAGGAGCGCAAGGATTGGACAAGATGGTCCCACAGGCCGTAGTTTGCCCACCTCTGATTTAGGCTGTGATCTTGCAAGGTGCTGAGCGCCATTCATGTCACATGATTTGGCCCTTCTGACACTTTTTTGTTTGTTTTGCTGTTGTGAAGTGTGTCTCATATTAGATCGTAGTAGAATACTCTGAGTCAATGACAGAAAACATGTACAGACATTTGAAGACCCATGGAAGAGCTGTTTGAGGCCTGGTCCACACTGTGGGGGGCAGTGTCGAGGTAAGATATGCAACTTCAGCGAAGTATCTTATCCCGACTTACCTCCCGTCCTCACCGCTCGGGATCGACGTCCGCGGCTCCCCCGTCGACTCCGCTACCGCCACTCGCTCCGGTGGAGTTCCGGAGTCGACGGGAGCGTGTTCGGGGATCAATATATCGCGTCTAGATGAGACGCAATATATCGATCCCCGCAAAATCGATCGCTACTCGCCGATTCGCCGGGTAGTCTGGACGTACCCTGAGACACCAACAATTGTACCTGTTCTTGTAAGAGCTGGAAGCACAATCATGACACAGGCCAGGTTTCTGTAGCTCCAGCTATGCTAGGGGCGGGCAAACTTTTTGGCCTGAGGGCCACATCGGGTTTGGAAATTGTATGGAGGGCCGGTTAGGGGAGGGGGTCAAGAGCTGGCCCCCACCTCCTATCTGCCTCCCCCCCACCAGGACTTCTGCCCCATCCAAGCCCCCCTGTTCCCTGACAGCCCCTCTGGGACCCCTGCCCCATCCACACACCCCTGCTCCCTGTCCCCTGACCACCCACGGACTCCTGCTGCCCCATCCAACCTCTCCTCTCATTCCTGGTGGCCCCCCTGGGACCTCTGCCCCTGTCCCCTGACTTCCCCCAGAACCTCTGTCCCCAACTGCCCCCTGCCTCCCCATTCAACCCCTCTCCTTCCTGACTGCCCCCCAGGACCCCTGCCCCCATTCAACCACCTATTCCCCCCAACCCCTATCCACACCCCCACCCCCTGACCACCACCCCAAACGCCCCTGCCCTCTATCGAACCCCCCTGCCCCCTGCCCCCTTACCACGCTGCCTGGAGCATCAGTGGCTGGCGGCACTACAGCCGCACCGCCTGGAGCTGGGCCATGCCGCTGCCGCCACACAGCACAGACACCGGGTCAGGCTGGGCTCTGCAGCTGCGCTGCCCCAGGAGCTCACAGCCCCACCGCCCAGAGCATTGTGCTAGGAGTGGAACGAGTGAGCTGAGGCTGCGGGGGAGGGGGGCAGAAGGGGAGGGGCTGGGGCGAGCTTCCTGGGCCAGGAGCTCAGGGGCCAGGCAGGATGGTACCACGGGCCGTAGTTTACCCACCCTTGGTCTACAGGGATGCTACTTTGCCCTAACTTCGCTGACATAAGCCCTACACCTCTCATAGAGGTGGAGTTATTATGTTGGTGTGGTAGGGCACTTACATCGGCGGGAGCAAGGCTGTAGTGTGTATGCTGATGTAATTAGATCGACTTAAGATGCCTTACCAAGCACTTACACTAACTCTGTAGTATAGACCAGGCCTGAGTTTCTGTGGCACATGGTGCATTCATGACAGGAGCCTAGTACAGTCATATAGCGCTTTCTGTGTGCATGACCAGAGTCTTATGAAATCCCTGTTATTATGAGCCACTTCCAAAGATAGCTATATATCAACCAAAGTGTCTTCTTCCACCTTGTTTGTGCTTCAAAGCAGGGCAAATACATAGGCAGCCCTGAGGGCTTAACATCATTGAGCCTGTGGTATGTTTGACCAATTATACATAACATCCTATGTGAGACATGATTAATTCCTATTATTCCATCCCCAACATTCCTCACAGATTGTGTGGGCAAAAAAAGGGTGTACTACAAAGCTCTTTAGTCTGGTATTTGCCTCAGGTGGGCAAGGGAAGAGCAATCAGGACTGCTGGCTGAAGCAGTTTGCCTATTAGGAAGCTGTATTTAGTCAGTCTGTAGAATTCACCACCACGGGATATCATTGAATCAAATACAGTGTCTGGGTTTAAATAAGGATTGGAAAACTGTATGTCTTCAGGTGACATTTATTGAGTTAGCTAGTGTTTATGTGCACACTGCCTTCTACTGGATAGAGTCAGAACTGCTCAACTGAGCGTCAGGCCCAATATTGCTAAGGCCTTGTCTACACTACAAGACTATTTCGAATCTACTTAAGTGGAATTTGTGGATTCGACCTTATGAAGTCGAATTTGTGTATCCACAGTAAATACACTAATTCGAATTTCTGAGTCCACAGTAACGGGGCTGGCGTCGACTTTGGAAGCGGTGCACTGTGGGAAGCTATCCCACAGTTCCCGCAGTCCCCGCTGCCCATTGGAATGCTGGGTAGAGCCCCCAATGCCTGCTGGGGGGAAAAATGTGTCGAGGGTGGTTTTGGGTAACTGTCATCATTGAACCGTCAATCACGCCCTCCCTCCCTGAAAGCTCCGGCGGGAAATCTGTTCGCGCCCTTCTCTGGTCGGTTACAGCACGGACGCCACAGCACTGTGAGCATGGAGCCCGCTGCGATCATCGCTGCACTTATGGCCGTTGTCAACTCCTCGCACCTTATCGTCCACCTCTTCCACAGTCAGCTGCTGAGAAATCGGGCGAGGAGGCTCCGTCAGCGCGGTGAGGACAGGAAGTCACAGAGTGGCGCAGACCTCTCACAAAGCAGGGTACGCCGTGCCGTGGAGATCATGGTGGCAATGGGTCAAGTTCATGGTGTGGAACGGCGATTCTGGGCCCGGGAAACAAGCACGGACTGGTGGGACCGCATAGTGCTGCAGGTCTGGGATGAATCACAGTGGCTGCGAAACTTCAGGATGCGTAAGGGCACTTTCCTTGAACTCTGTGACTTGCTGTCCCCTGCCCTGAAGCGCCAGGACACCCGGATGCGAGCAGCCCTGAGTGTGCAGAAGCGAGTGGCCATAGCCCTCTGGAAACTTGCAACGCCAGACAGCTACCGGTCAGTAGCGAACCACTTTGGCGTCGGCAAATCTACCGTGGGGGTTGCTGTGATTGAAGTAGCCCACGCAATCGTTGAGCAACTTCTCTCAAAGGTAGTGACTCTGGGAAACGTCCAGGACATCATAGATGGCTTCGCCGCGATGGGATTCCCAAACTGCGGTGGGGCTATTGATGGGACTCACATCCCTATCCTGGCACCAGCCCACCAAGCCAGCGAGTACATTAACCGAAAGGGCTACTTTTCTATGGTGCTGCAAGCACTGGTAGACCATAGGGGACGTTTTACCAACATCTTCGTTGGGTGGGCGGGCAAGGTTCATGACGCGCGTGTGTTCAGGAACTCTGGTCTGTTTAGACGCCTCCAGGCAGGTAGTTTCTTCCCGGACCACAAAATAACGGTTGGGGATGTGCAGATGCCTACAGTGATCCTCGGGGACCCAGCCTACCCGCTAATGCCCTGGCTCATGAAGCCCTATACAGGCGCCTTGGACAGAGAGAAGGAACTCTTCAACTACCGGCTGAGCAAGTGCAGAATGGTGGTGGAGTGTGCTTTCGGACGTCTCAAGGGGAGATGGCGGAGCTTACTGACTCGCTCGGACATCAGCGAAAAGAATATCCCCGTAGTTATTGCTGCTTGCTGTGTGCTCCACAATCTCTGTGAGAGCAAGGGCGAGACCTTTTTGTCCGGATGGGAGGTTGAGGCAAATCGCCTGGCTGCAGTTTACGCTCAGCCAGACACCCGTGCCGAGAGAATATCCCAGCGGGAAGCGCTGTGTATCCGGGAGGCTTTGAAAGCTAGTTTCCTCGGAGAGCAGGGTAACCTATGACTCTCCACTTGCTTTCAAGAGAAACTGACCCTGGGCCTGTGTCTGTATGTGTCGATTTCGATCTGCGGTTACATACCCCGTTCTCCAAGTTTCCCCCACTTCCAAAGCACGTTTTAAATCAAATTAATTGTTACACTCATTATTAATAAATCTTTGTTTTACTTTGCATTTCTGTTCAGTTGCTGAAACATGGACGCATACTGTGCTGGGCACGGTGTGCACTGATGTACAGACCGCTTGTTCCATAGAGGAATGACATCCTCCTGCTCCTACATAGGTCTCTGGGGTGGGGGACGGTTGCAAGTGGTTGTGCATCAAGGGGAGGGATTGCAGGAAGGGGTGGGTTTGCAGGAAGGGGCGAGTGGTGCCTTCTTTGGATAGGGGTTTGGATGACGGCAGTGGGCTGCGGGTTTGGGCGTAGGAAGGGGTGAGGGGTGTGGGGGAAGGGTGAGTATCTGTCCATGGATGAGGGCTCTTGCTGGGGCTCAGGGCAGCGGAGAGGCTCGTTGCTACGGTGGAAGTGCATGGTAAGGGCAGCGTGCCTTAACATTAAGGGGGTGGCAGGCGCTAGGACCCTGGACAAGCATACACATCACAGAATGACCCGGGGCAGCATACACCACACAGAGTGACCCTGGTGCCTACTGACTGCAGTGTGTGTGTGCCCTGCAGTTGATCATGCCCCCAAGTCTGTACCCTGGTAATGTAGGCTATACCGTGCAATTATAAATCCCCTCCCCCCCCCATACACAAAAAAATCCTCTGACACGAAAGACGTGACCGAAACAGTGAATAACAGCAAACAGCTTTTAATAATCTAATACACAGTGGGGGGATGAAACTTGGATTTGGGACTGGGTGAGCCTGTAAGGGAAGCACTTCTACAAATGTATAGCGTGAGAGGTGTGTGGTACATTAGCGCTATGCAGTGGTGCAGTGACAGTTCTCACGGCCCCTACCGCCCCTCCGTCTTGTACTTTTGGGTGGGGGGGGCAGGACTTCTTGGCGGGGGAGGGCGGTTGCAGATACACTGCAGGGGGGCTCTGTCCTCCTGCCTGCGGTCCTGCAGAACATCAACAAGGCGCCGGAGCGTGTCCGTTTGCTCCCTCATTAGCCCAAGCAGCGTTTGAGTCGCCTGCTGGTCTTCCTGCCGCCACCTATCCTCCCGTTCGATGTGTGTGTGATGCTGTTGACATAGGGTCTCCCTCCACTGTGTCTGCTCTGCCGCCTCGGCTCTGGAGCATGCCATCAGTTCCGCGAACATCTCGTCCCGAGTCTTTTTCTTTCGCCGCCTAATCTGCGCCAGCCTCTGCGAGGGGGATGCCGGGGCAGTCCGGGAAAGAGCCGAAGCTGTGTGATGGGAAAAGTAACTGATTTCCTTGAACAGATACATGTTTGCGAACAGTGAACACAGTCTAGTCAGTTTCTCTGAACAAGACCATACAGGGCAACAAGTCTCACGAGATCTCGGGCCAAGTTCGAGATTTCGGAATACGCTCTCATTGGCTGCGGCATTGCACAGGAGAGCGGACAAGTGGGGAGAGACAGCTGAATCCGTCTAGCAGACAGTCCTGGTAAGCCTTACAGTACATTCTGCTTATCAGTTAATGGATAGCTGTGCCCTCCCGCTAAAGGCAATCTGGAAATCATATACTCTGACCCTTTTCCAGCCACTCCCGCCAGTGCACGGGAAAGATCAATGTATGCTTTTCCTATGTGGCCTACAACACGTGGCTGTTAAGCGAGGGTCATTGTTATGCAAAGTAAAAGTCAACCATTCACAACAGTAACAATACACTAATTGCCCTAATTAGATGCATTTCATGAACGAGATCACCCTGATGCGGGTCCCTCGGAGTCACAAAGAGCGGATGCTAAGGGAAGCCCTGCAGAGACCAGGACCATATGCGGCCATGCTTGTGGAGGCGATGATTCCCATCTACATAAGGATGTCCTGGCGCAGAAGAGTGTGCTTCCACGGAGCACCCAACAAGGCACCTCTCCCCAGGAACCTCCTGCGGAGGCTTTTCGAGGACCTAAATGAGACCTTTCTTGAATTGTCCCTGGAGGATTATTGTTCAATCCCTATATGTGTGGACCTACTTTTCATATAGTTTTTCATTGAAAATTTTATATATAGTATTTCTATTTTTTTATACCTGTTTTATAAAAAATAAATGTTTACATGTTTCTAGCACTTACCGCCTGATCCTTCCCCTGATTCAGAGTCCGGGTTAACGGCCGGGGAGGGTTGGTAGGGGATCTCTGTGAGGGTGATGAAGAGATCCTGGCTGTCAGGGAAAGCGGTTTTGTGTTCGCTGTTGCCTGCGCCGTCCTCCACAGACCCTTCCTCATCTTCCCCATCGGCGAACATCGAGGAGGAACTGTCCAGGTTCACTATGCCATCCACTGAGTCCACGGTCACTGGTGGGGCAGTGGTGGCAGACCCACCTAGAATGGCATGCAGTGCCTCGTAGAAGCGGCATGTCTGGGGCTGGGCTCCGGAGCGTCCGTTTGCCGCTCTGACTTTTTGGTAGCCTTGTCTCAGGTCCTTGATTTTCACGCGGCACTGCATTGCATCCTGGCTGTATCCTTTCTCTATCATTGCTTTGGAGACCCTCTCGAAGGTCTTTGCATTCCGCTTGCTGGAGCGCAGCTCCGACAGCACAGACTCCTTGCCCCACACACCGATCAGATCCAGGACTTCCCGGTCTGTCCATGCTGGGGACCTCTTTCTATTCTTGGATTGGCCGGACTCCTCTGCTGGAGAGCTCTGCATCGTTGCAGGTGCTGCGGAGCTCGCCCCGATGTCCAGCCAGGACGTCAGATTCAAAGTGCCCAGACAGGAAAATGAATTCAAATTTTCCCGGGTCATTTCCTGTGTGGCTGGTCAGAGAATCCAAGCTCGGACTGCTGTCCAGAGCGTCAACAGAGTGGTGCACTGTGGGATAGCTCCCGGAGCTACTAAGTTCGATTTGCATCCACACCTAGCCTAATTCGAGCTAGCCATGTCGAATTTAGCGTTTCTCCACCTGTCGGGGTGGAGTACCAAATTCAAACTAAAGAGCCCTCTAGTTCGAATTAAATGGCTTCCTGGTGTGGACGGTTGAGCGGTTAGTTCGAATTAACGCTGCTAAATTCGAATTAAAGTCCTAGTGTAGACCAGGCCTAACAATTAATAGAGATTCTCCTTCAGCTCAGGTGGTAGGAGGCCTATGCTTTTGAAGCAGATCATGGTGCACATATGGGCAACTAAAGTTCCTGAACACATGCATGTGTGTTAAGGTAAGATAGGAAGCTGTGGTTAGAGTAGACCAGAATAGCAGAGCTCACCCATTTTGATGGTTTTTCTCACAAGTCTGGAAATTATGTGGTGGTAACAGGACCCAGCAAGTGGAAGAAAATGGGGCAAAAGAAGAAACATAAATGGAAGGAGTTTCTCTCTCCAAGTGGGGCCCTAGCCAGCCAAACCCAACTATATGCATTGGGGTGTACTGCAGGGGTTGGGTAGCAGTACATCCCTGGTGCTCCTCACCCCAATTTCTACCAAAACGGAGAATCTATATTGATTCAGGCTGTTAATTATAAAATATATGCCACGTGATATATGCCATCATGTGCCAGCAATGCCCCTCTGCCATGTACATTGGCCAAACTGGACAGTCTCTATGCAAAAGAATAAATGGACACAAATCTGATATCAGGAATCATAACATTCAAAAACCAGTGGGAGAACACTTCAACCTCTCTAACCACTCAGTGGCAGACTTGAAGGTGGCAATTTTGCAACAACAACAAAAACTTCAAAAACAGACTCCAAAGAGAGACTGCTGAACTCGAATTAATAAGCAAATTAGATACAACTAACTTAGGTTTAAACAGAGACTGGGAATGGTTGGGTCATTACACTAATTGAATCTATTTCCCTATGTTAAGTTCTCCTCACACCTTCTATAGGTCATCTCAATTATCACTTCAAAGGTTTTTTTTCCTCCTGCTGATGATAGCTCATCTCAATTGATTGGACTCTTCCAGTTGGTATGCATACTTCCACCTTTTCATGTTCTCTGTATGTATAAATATCTTCTGTCTGTGTGTTCCATTCTATGCATCCGAAGAAATGAGCTGTAGCCCGTGAAAGCTTATGCTGAAATAAATTTGTTAGGCTCTAAGGTGCCACAAGTACTCCTGTTCTTTTTGCGGATACAGACTAACACGGCCGAAATTTATCATGAAAGTGTAACTTACAAATGCAATTTTTTTTGTTGGTTACATAACTGCACTAAAAAACAAAACAGTGAAAAACTTTAGAGCCTACAAGTCCATTCAGTCCTACTTCTTATTCTGCCAGTCACTAAGACAAACAAGTTTGTTTACATTGACGGGAAATACTGCTGCCTGCTTCTTATTTACAATGTCATCTGAAAGTGAGAATAGGCATTGTCATAGCACTGTTGTAGCCAGCATTGCAAGGTATTTACATGCCAGATATGCTAAACATTCATTTGCCCCTTCATGCTTCGGCCACCATTCCAGAGGTGAATTAGGTAAAAAAAGAATGCGTGAATTAAATTTGTGATTGTACTCCTTAGGGGGAGAATTGTATATCTCCTGCTTTGTTTTACCCACATTCTGTTATAGCAGTCTCAGATAATGACCCAGCACATGTTCATTTTAAGAACACTTTCACAGCAGATTTGACAAAACGCAAAGATATGAAATTTCTAAAAATAGCTACAGCACTCAACCCAAGGTTTAAGAATCTGAAGTACCGTCCAAAATCTGAGAGGGATGAGGTGTGGAGCATGCTTTTAGAAGTCTTAAAAGAGCAACACTCTGATGCGGAAACTACAGAATCCAAACCACTAAAAAAGATAATCAACCTTCTGCTGTTGGCATCTGACTCAGATGATGAAAATGAACATGCATCAGGCCCACACTGCTTTGGATCATTATCAAGCAGAACCCATCATCAGCATGGAAGCATGTCCTCTGGAATAGTGGTTGAAGCATGAGGGTCAGATGACTCTTTAGCACACCTGGCACAACAGTGCCATGCAAACACCTGTTCTCACTTTCAGGTGACATTGTAAACAGGCAGCATTATCTCCTGAAAATTGTAACCAACCTTGTTTGTCGGAGTGACTGGCTGATCAAGAAGTAGGACTGAGTGGACTTGTAGGCTTTAAGTTTTACATTGTTTTATTTTTGAATGCAGTTTTTTGTACATAATTCTATATTTGTAAGTTCAACTTTCATGATTAAGAGATTGCACTACAGTACTTGTATGAGGTGAATTTAAAAACACTTTTTTTTAGTTTTTTACAGTGCAAATATTTATAATAAAAATAAATATAAAATGAGCACTGTACACTTTGTGTTCTGTGTTGTAATTTAAATCAATATATTTGAAAATGTAGTAAACAGCCAAAATATTTCAAATAAATGGTATTGTATCATTGTTTAACAGCGCGATTAATCATGTGATTAATGGCAATTCATTTTTTTAGTTGCTTGACAGCCCTAATATTGATATATAAATGGAGGGTATGGTGAATGGGAGAGAGGGGGGTTCTTCCTCAGATGAGGCTGAGCAACCCACTGCAATTTTCTGCAAGTTAGATTTTAAGACTGTTCAGAAGAGATTTTTATGCCAAATCAATGTATTACTGATCTGATAAAGAGGTGGGGGAAGGAGAGGGATGCCTTTTGGTTCCCCTCATACCCAGGGAAGGACAGGGATATAACGGGGGAAATGGATCTTCTATTAGTGGAGAGGAAGAAAATCACACACTTTCTGGGATGGTTTTTCCTTTGTCGGGTGCTGTTGCTGCTCCCTTTACCAATAGAAAAATCTGAGAGCAGCAGGAACACCCCTGCCAGGTTCTTTCTGCTGCTCTCACATCAGACTCACCTGGTGGGTCTTCACATCACCAGCCAGATCAACGAGTGAGAATGGCTGAGAACGGCTTCCATAAGCCAAAGAGAGACTGCAGCAATCTCTCCCCTTCCCCCACGTACACCATAGCACAAAAAGCCAGCTATATTATGGAGTTGCTTCTTCCTCTGAAGCAATCAAGTGTTGGCCAATACAGTTGGCAGAATATCTAAGTAGTTTGAGCAATGTTCTGATGCAGTATGGCAATTCCTATGTTATCTCTATTCAGGAGACCCTTATTTTCATCCCTGACTTCAACGTGTTGGGGAGGGTGCCAATGAAACATCTCCCTTCTGGATGGAGAGGGGACAAATGGAAAAGAGTGTCCCTTTTGATAAATAGTTATTGCTTAATCATTGGCAGCTGCTATTGAAGTTCCCAGTGTGCTTATGTCTGTACAGAATGCAGAGAATGCACAGTCCTTTCCCCAAGGAACACACAGTCTTAAAGTCTAATCCTGTGAAAAGCCAAGTACCCTCAATTTCAGAGCACCATGTGCACAGGGCTAAGGGATCAAGCCCTAAGTAGACAAACTCCCCCCATCGCATACACAAAGCACTAGGCAATCAGGAAGTGGATTTATCACACAATGGTACAGCTATTTATTTTGTATCTTAATACATTAAAAATAGCAAATCCTTTGGTGAGTGGCATAACGACACTAACTGACTTCATGGCACATGCATGTTTCGAGTCAGGACTGAAAAGAGGTGAGGATGGATATATGGTTCACCAAGTTAGGGAAGGGAAGGCATTTCAGGTGAATGAATCCACCAACGCTGTCCAAACAAAATACTCACATATCCTTCTGGATTCACTTTTCATCAGTCAAAAGTTCCCAGAATCTCTCTGTCACTGGCTGAAAGGGCCCTTTAAGGAGATTGGGAGCCAGTCTCACTTGTGCCAGATTTAACCCACTTAGCAGGTGTACAAGGGTCACATCACAGAGGCTGCTGGGGGAGATACAAGTGCAAGCCTAAGTTCAGTCAGTAGAGGTTCTCGGAAGATCAAACCTAGGAATGAGCACTCTATTAAAAATTGACAGAGCAGACATAAAAAGGCCAGTGAGGAGGCCTAGGTTGGGTATATAGGAAACAGTTCTGGGAAGAATAGAGAGGGCATTACACATGGCAGACAGCCCAATTGTTTAGTGTCTCAAGGCTGCAGATCTGTAATAGAGGGTGGGTTGGGTTTCCCCCATGCTACCACTTTGTGAGGTGGGCTCCTGCCAACAAGGGAAAGAAGGAATTGACTGGAACCCAGGAGAGCTAAGAGCTGAGCTAACAGCTTGAGGAAGAGGACAGACCCTGAGAGGATGGAAGAATGGTTTTGTTTCCTTTTGGACTTTAACGCTGGAAGGGATGGACTTTTGTGACTTAGCTGGAGAGCTAAGACACCTTAGTGACTGAAAAGTGCTAGAAGATGGAGCTTGACCATCTGAGAGAAGGGCAGAGGCAGTAGATGGGCCTGAAACTAGCTTGTATGAATCCCTGCTATACACCACAAATGAAGTACAGCCACTAGTGAGCATATGTCCCCCTCAACATTTCTGTGGTTCACAGCTGCAGATCTCATGCTCTTTCACATTTGGATGCCCCCCTCAACATTATATATATATATATATATATATATATATATATATATATGGTTGGACCTATGCCTCTGGCCTATTGGAAGTAACAGAATCTCTCTGGGGATGAGGTGGGGGGAAGAAAAAAGGGAGAACCACTAGCCAGCCCCAGCCCCAGCATGTTGGAATCATGTCAAAACTCTGGATACATCCAAAGCTCTGCCTTCCAAGTTTCACCCTACCTCAGTCAAGTCACATCCATTGCTCACTCACATGAACCATGCTAAAACCACATCCCACGAACCAAAGCCACCCACCTCCATCCAGACCCAAGACAAAAAATAACAGCACCATGCCTGATTGCCCCAGAAACACATTCCTGTTATTTAGGAACATGCACAAAATAAGTCCGAGGGAGATTCTTGCTTAGTTACAGCAGCTCAGGTTTGGTTCCATCTGGTGAGAGGCAGTTCTGGCTCCGTTCCAGATAGTTCGAGGGGGAGCTTTTCAGCTCTTCCTAGCTGGTGTGAGCAGGTGGTTTTTGGCTTTTTTCTAACATACAGAGGTGTCTTAGTTTGATTACAACTTAGCTTCAATTTGAGGAGCTGTTTCCTGCTTACTCCCAGCTCATTTGCAGGTAGGAGGATCCAGTAATGGTGACCACCTAAATTTCAAGAAAATATAGGCCAACTCATCGAAAAAAGCTCCCTGTTAAGGACCTCCTCCCTCCCCCTTTTCAGCACATGTGTGTGGGCGCACACAGTTTTATCTGTGGTACAATATCATACCTGTGTGTGATTATTGCTTGAAAACAGACCTTTTATTTGATCAAATGCTCCTGAACTCCTTACTGGATATATATATGGTTTGGTTAGAGCTAATGTGAGCATTGTAGGGAAGGGAATATTGCAGGCTAGTTCCAGCTGGGCATGGGTGTAAAGCAGGGGTGGGAAAACTACGGTCCACAGGCCATATCTGGCCAATCAGACCATTTAATTCGGCCCTCAGCTCCCACTGGAGAGCGGGCTCAGGGGGGTTCCCCGCTCCAGCTGGAGAGTGGGATTAGGGGCTTGCCTACTTCTCGTGGTTCCCAGGAAACAGCTAGTATGATCCCCTTCTGGCTCCTACATAGTACATGGAGGTGTGGCCAGACAGCTCTGCATGCTGCCCCGTCCAATGAGAGCTGCAGGGGTGATGCCTGCAGACGGTGCAGTGCGCAGAGCCCCCTGGCCATGCCTCAGAGCCGGAGCAGGGGACATGCTTCCGGGAGCTGCTTGCGGTAAGCGCTGCCCGGAGCCTGCACCCCTGAGCCCCCACCCCCCCCATGCCCCAATCCCCTGCCACAGACCTAATCCCCCTCCTACCCTCAAAAGCCCTCAATCCCAGCCCTGAGCCCCCTCCTGCACCCCAAACCCCTCATCCCTAGCCCCACCCAGACCCCTCACAGCCCCCCTACACCTCAACCCGGAGCCCCCTCCCACACCCTGAACCTCTCACCCCCGCCCCCCCCAGAGCCCACCCCCCCAGCCAGAACCCTCACCCCCTCCTGCACGCCTACCCCCAATTTTGTGAGCATCCATGGCCCACCATACAATTTCCATACCCCGATGTGGCCCTCAGGCGAAAAAGTTTGCCCACCCCTGGTGTAAAGGGATGGTAAGTCTAATAGTCCATGGCCCTTTTTATATTTTAAAATAATTAATCACAGAGGTGACTTCTTCTGAGTGAAACTCCTCGCTTCTCTAAGAAAGAGATTGGGCTAACAGAAAATCATTTCAAACTGTAAATACACATCACTTCAAACACCATTCAGACCCTTGTAGCCACAAACTAACTTCCTTTTTTTTTTAATTAGCCACAAAGGGGAAAAAAAGACAATACTATGAAAAAAATCTATATGTAAAAATAAGGAAACAATTTAAAACAAAATTAAATTAATCCAGCTGATGTTTAAAGGGTGTGTGTGTGTGTGAGAGAGAGAGAGAGAGAGATGAGTCTGAATGATTTGTAACACAAGACCATTAAGCCCCATGTCAGCTTAATGACCTATAAAACACACCTTGTCATGTCCTTATGGTAGGTATTTTCTTATATTTGTAACAGGCTGAGCATTTCCACACAAACTTGTGATCAGTTGATGGGTTTGGCAGTTTATTTCAACCTATTTATATGCTCAATATACAGAGAATTTTCCAGAGAAATCCTCATATCTGCAGTGTGGTGTATTTCTGCTCTTACTTGGAAATGTTAATAGTCCCAAATCTCAATGGTGCAAATTGTGTCCAAATACCATAATGATGGGCACCTTACGAATCCATATAATAATACATGGAAGCTTTTCAGGAAAAGGCTTCTAATTTTAAGTGTGTAAAGTGCCTAGTGCAGTTTTAGGTATTATATAAATATTAAAAATCCATATCTATCCTATCTTCCAAACAACCCAGCTATCCTAATTAGTAATAGGTAACCCTCAGAAGATTAGGATAAACTCTGAGAAATTCAGGGGATTTCAAAGTTTATCATACCTTCTGGGATCTCCTTTCCATCCTATTTATCTTACCAATTTAATTTATAGTGCAATTATAATATATCTTGGTGCCAAATGTACAATTTAAAAAACAGCAGTCATCTAAAAGACTTTTCCTCCTTATTCCCCATCTTGATTTCACCACTGTCCTGCAAGGCCTGGTCTCTCTTGTTTTATTCTTCCTTAAAGGATTGCTGTCCCCATAATCACTGTGATTGCAGGAAAGCAATCATTCCAAGCAGGCTCATTTAAGGTGGTCACTTGGAAAAGAGGCTTGCCTAATAAGCCTGGTTTCAAGCATAGGTATGTAATTAGTGCAACAATTATTACTTATAACAAATTTTGAATCACTAACACTTATGAAGGTTTAAGAATAGCAGTTTTGCAGTTGCTGAGTCTGATCCTGCACAGGTGCTAAGTGCTGGGTAACCTCAGCTCCCACCAGTTATAAATGGAAGTTAAGGGTGTTCAGTTTCCCTACAAGAGAGGGCTCTAGTAGAGGCCTCCCCTTTCTTAATATAATTAGTATTGCTTGGACCACGAGTGTGCTCAGTCCTTGAAGGAAATCACAGGAGACTCGAAAGGATGGTTCTCTTTTCATCAGTGAATCATCGGCACTTACATGCAGCCCTATCTAGAGTCAATCCACAAGCATGAATAACTAGACATCAGTATAGTTTTATCAATTAGTGCTAAATCAGCTTTATTACAAAGACTTGAGGCATAGGGAAGACCTGAGATTGAACTACTTTTTTTTTTAAACTAATGACCTACATAACTGCTTTTGCTTTGTTTCTTTAAAATAATTAAATAAAAGCCTAAATGAGAGAGCATCTTGATGCCAAAGAGAGGTTTAGTAAACATGAAAGTAGTCTCTATTCTCTTATTTCATTCAACAAAACACAGAAGAAATTAAACACAAATATGAAGCCTGCACAGATTGCAAACTAAACAGCTTTAAACAGGAGGTCTATTTCTTTAGCTGGATAAACAAAACATTACATTTTGTACTCTATTGATTAGAACTAAATCCTACTTGCCTTGCAAGAGTCATCCCACTGATGTAGTTACTCTTGTGGGAAGAGACAGCAAGCCCTTGCTTGGTTATTTCCAGTTGAAGTATTCATCAATCACACAAACAAACACCATTTTAAAACCAATTCCAGTATTAAAGCATTTTAAGAGGTTATTAATACCTGCCTCTCTCATACTCCACGACAGTTCAGCTTTTTGATATACAGTATTGGATTTGCAACACCACTCTAAATATGAAAACTATCAGCATTATGTTGGAACCCACAATGAAGGTTTCTAGGATTCATAGTAAACTTTTAAGTGCAAGTCAGGGGGTCTAGGATACCTCAGGATAAATTTAGTAGGATACAGTACCTTTCACTTCCAAGTCATGGTTTCCAGTTCATTAGTTATTGAAACTCACTACTAACTAAGGGCTGGCTTGTGTAAAAATGGGTTTGTCTACTAGGAAATGGATGGAGACAAGTGGCTGTGTTGCAACTGGCAACCCTGTCTGCCATCTCAGGACAGATGGCTAAGCATGGAACGGGATATAATCCAAATCAGACATTTATCCCTAGAGATGGTCCCTTGAAACCAGGCAGTGCAAGCCATTGGATAGGAAACTAGACTGGGAGCCAGTACACTGAAATCTTGACTGCCATGGAAGTTCTTGAGAGTTTTGCCATTAACTTCAGTGGGGCCAGGATTTCACCACTGAATTTCATTTCTGGCTCTGCTACGGACTCAGCATGTGACTGAGTCTGTACCTTACTTTCCCTCATCTATTCTGGAGGTAATAATGCTTCCCCTCCTTTTGTAAAGTACTTTGAGTTCCATGGGTGAGAAATGCTACAAGTTCTCATTAATAATAAACAAGACTATGTATTGGTAGAGCTGTTGAAGCTTGCCCTGTCAGTGCTCATTCTATACCTATGATATGGATAAATAGAAGAGCTCCATTTCCAGAGCTGTCTAATCTGGTACATTTCACCAAATCATCATTGGTTAGGGTTTTTGTGTGTGTTCCAAAGATTTTAATTATCCATATATATAGTACAAAATCCATGCTCAATATGCTACATTTTTACATTCATTCTTATTTGTATTACAGCAGTGCCTAGGAGCTCCTAGACTCTGTACAAACACAGACTACAAAAATAAAAAATCCCTGCCCCAAGGTGCTTACATTCATTAACAGCAACTATGTGCATTCCACCCAGAATGACTTGTAGATTAAGGAAAAACAACAGTAAGGAAGACCTAAGATAAAGTCTCCATGAAAGAACAAAGTGAGCATGTGCCTTCTCTGCAACAGGGGCTGCAATTATGAGAACAAAATGGCTGTTTAAGTCAGCATATAGGAAGGGTTCTTAGAAATTTAAAGATGTAATACCTAGATAACACAAGGTATCATAATTTTAAAGCACCACCTAATTATATTCCAAATACACCTCTACCCCGATATAACGTGACCTGATATAACACGAATTCAGATATAACACGGTAAAGCAGCGCTCCGGGTGGGTGGGGCTGCGCACTCCGGTGGAACAAAGCAAGTTTGATATAACGCGGTAAGATTTTTTGGCTCCTGAGGACAGGGTTATATCGGGGTAGAGGTGTAATTAAGATTTTGGATTTGATTCTATCAACATAATTTTAAATCAGCATTTTGGTTATAGTCTATTTCCACAATTTGAATTGGTGGGAAAATTTCATTTCTATACAATAAAAATAGAAGCAGCGATACATTTTTTAAATGAAACAAAGCATAGATTGTGTCAAATTTACCCTATTGAGCACTGTAAGTCTCCAGATGTCTAAACACATGGGTCAAATTCAAACCTGTTGTAAATTGATGTAATTGCATTACAGGCAATGGAGTTTCTCTCACTTATGCCAGAATTATCTATTTGTACATTTCTAGAGTCATAAACATTGGTTTATATTTGACTTCATTTTATAGCAGAGCAGTCAAAGAACTATCAAAATGTGATTTCATCAGTGTTACACTAGTATCATTGCAACTTCCTTCAGTAGTAGCTCTAACAAACATCAAGAAAAACAGCACACAGCTATTAAATCCAGGAGACGTGGCCCTGAATCAAAAACATTATGGCCAGATCCACACATCCCCAAACCTTTGGAGAAATTAAGTATCAGATCTTTGTCCATTTCTGGTTTCCAGTAAATTATTTATCCTCCAGCTGCAGCCACTTTCTTTCTTCTAGCATAAAAGGAATTAAGTTAATCCACAGCCCAGTTACAATGGAGTTGTGCCAATTACATAAGCTGTTTGTTTCACTGGAAGTATGTAAAATTTTCCCACCTGTGATCTTTATTCCTTACCTGAAAGAGTTAAGCTATCATAAAGGTGATATTGTAACATGGCCATCTAGGAACTTACCTGTCATCACTATACTACACCATGGCCACTTTGAACTTCTGAGCAATAGCAGGGCTGGCATGTTGAGCCTGCTGCTCAAGAAACACAGCTTGAACTAAAAGGGAATCTCCATTAGCAGATAATCATATAGGGCCAATGGCAATAATACACGGTTGTGTATTTCTGATTCCATGCAGTAGAGGGCAGCATATAACCTAGCCAGTTACAATATGAGCTTCACTAACAGAGGGAGAGTGTCAGGGTAAGAAGGGAACGAGCATTCCCTAGGCTAGAGGGAAGGAGAGAAAGGCAGCCCTCTGATAGCAGCACTTCAGTGTAGCTTGAAGAGTAAAGGCCAGCAGCACTCACCACTGCATGGAGGTTGTAAAGCAGCTGGAGCGCTGCTGCCTTTGCCTGCTTGTTGCTTCCCTGTTTACTCTACATGAGACCCATTATGCCCTTCAATGAAGGTGGATCCTGTGGGACTTCAATGGAACCCATACAACTGTTGCATGAGCTCCCCAAAGGAGCCAGTTGTGGCTTTTCCTGAATAACCCAATTTTCAGGTTTCCACAGAAGCCACCCTCCTCATTGCCTATGCTTGCTAATGAAAAACTAACCCTTCCTGTTAAAGTTTCACTAACAAGTTAGCTGTCAGGTTCCTGCTTCACTATTAATTATTCCCCTTTTATTATACTGAATGCTATTTTTAGTGCTTCACTCTTTTTTGTAATTAGGTGCCATGAATATAATATTGTTTACATTACACTGGAGTTTTACTTTAAGTTACATTGTTCAGATACAGCTATAGAACACAAAATGAAACTGAAATAAATATACCCAGCATATTCAAACAGAACAAATTTTTGGCATATACAGGAATGATGATTTATAGAGATGGGACCAAGAAAAAAAATTTAAGATAATAGATTCAGAGAGTTTAGTGCCAGAAAGGACCATTAAATCTAGTCTGCCTTCCTGTATATCAAAGGTCATTAAATTTCACAGTTAAACCGGAACTGAGCTCAACAACTTGCATATGACTGAAACGTAACATTTTTGGCTAAAGCATATTTTCCAGAAGGGCATCCAGGCTTGATCTGAAGACCCCAAGAGATGGCGATCCCAGCCCTTACCTGGGGAGTTTGTGACTGTGGCTAATCCTCACTGTTAAGAATTTGTGCCTATTACTAGTATCAGAGGGGTAGCCGTGTTAGTCTGGTTCTGTAGAAGCAGCAAAGAATCCTGTGGCACCTTATAGACTAACAGACGTTTTGCAGCATGAGCTTTCGTGGGTATCCCACGAAAGCTCATGCTGCAAAACGTCTGTTAGTCTATAAGGTGCCACAGGATTCTTTGCTGCCTATTACTAGTTTGAATTAGTCTGGCTTCAGCTTTCAGCCATTTGTTCTTATTATGCCTCTCTCTGCTAGCCTAAATAGCCCTTTGGTACCCAGTATTTTCTCCCTGTTAAGGTATTTATACACACTGTAATCAGGTCCCTTCACCACATGTGTTGACACTGCAATTAAAAACCTGTGTCTGGCCTATGCCAACTCACTCGGGCTTGCAGGTCTCATGGTAAGAGGCTGTGTCACATGGTGCCTCCATCACTACCTGGCCAGTTCAGATGGTTCCACAGTCCATAAGCACCAACTTCTAGTTTTCCCTGGGGCTGCTCCACCCCTGTTACATCCCCACTGCCCATCAGCTTGGCTGGTTGGTGCTGAGCACCCACTATTTTTTTCCATGGTGCTCTGGCCGTAACCATAAACACAGGCTGCCTGTTTATTCTTCACCAAGATGTTCATTTATTTCCCTCTTACATCCCCATAACACAGGCTGGGCTCCCTCCTCGGCTACCTTTGTAGTTGGTTTCCTCTCCTTATATTCTCCCCAATTACATTGTTAACCCAGTGATTGCCACCCAGGTGTTCACAATCCCCCACCAGAAAGCATATAATTGCCCTTAGCTGGGCCTGCAGCCTTCTCCAGGCTACAGCTCTGTCAGTGGTCATGATGCTGTGATAGCAACCTGTCACAGGCTGTTTAAGTGCCGTGTAGATGCCCAGGCCCTGCAAGATGGGCGAGTCCCACAGTTCAGGCTGCAGCCCAAGTCAGAACATCTAGACCACCTTAGGCCCAGACCTGCAAGCCCCAATCAGCTGGCATAGGCCAGCCATGGATTTTTAATTGCAGTGTAGACATACCCTCAATCTTTTTGATAAGCTAAACAAAGTCATCTCTTTAAGTCTCTCCTTGTAAGACATTTTTCCAGCCCGCCAACCATTTTTATGGTTCTTTTCTACATCCTCTCCAATTTTTCATCGTCCTTTTTAGAACGTGGGCACTAGAACTGTACGCAGTATTCCAGGAACAGTCTGACTAATGCTATAGACAGAGGTAAAGTCACCTCCCACTCACTGCTTACCTGTTTATACACTCAAGGATTGCTTTTACCACAGCATCGCATGGGGAGCTCATGTTCAGTTTGTCCACTATGATCCCTAAATTCTTTTCAGAGTCAGTGTTTTCCAGGAGATACCCGCCCTATCCCCCCGTTGTATCCGTATGGCCTGTGTTCCTGGGTCCTAAATGTATAACTTTGCATTTGGCTGTATTAAAACACATTTTGTTTGAATGGGCCCAGGTTACCAAGGGATCAAGATTGCTCTGTACGACTGCCCTGAGCTCATCATTATTTAGCACTCTGCCAATCTTTGCGTCATCTGCAAATTTTAGCAGCAGTAATTTTATAGTTACTTCAAAATCATTGATGAAAATATTGAATAGAGATCTGGTTAGCCAGTTCTTAATCCTTTCAATGTGTGTTCAGTTGATATTGTATAGTGCTATTCTTGTAATCAGCATGTTGTATGGTATTAAAGTCAAATGGCTTACAGAAGTCTAAGTATATTACATCTATGCAGTGGCCTTTATCAACCAAGTCTGTAATCTCAAAGAATGAAATCAGTTTTGATAAGAGTTCACACACACACACACACACACACACACACACACACCTACCTACCTACCTTGTAGGCTGGTGATGGTGGTCAGAGACTCTCTCCTAAGGGGATGGAGCTGCTGACCGACATGTCCCAAGTAGTACACTGCCTGCCTGGAGCCCACATCAGAGATGTTACAGAAAGGTTGCCAAGACTCATCTGTCCCCCTGACACTACCCATGCTGCTCATCAATGTAGATACCAAGTATTATACTGAGCAGATTACCATGACTACAGGGCTCTGGGAGGGAGGTTGAAGGAGTTGAGAGCACAGGTGCTGTTCCTGTCCATCCTCCCAGATGAGGGTAAGGGCCCAGGCAGGAACACATGCAGTGGGGAGATGAATGCATGGCTGCACAGATGGGGTCTACAGAGCTTTGGCTTCTTTGACTAGAGGATGCTGTTCTAGGAAGGAAGACTTCTGGGAAGAGATGGGGTTCACCTGACCAAGAAGGGGAAGAGCATCTTCAGACACTGACTCACCAACCTAGTCAGGAGGGCTTTAAATTGGAATCAAAGGGGACAGGTGACAAAAGCCCACATGTAGGTATGAAAAAAAAAGAGGTGACCTTAACAGAGTGCTAAATGTTGGGAGGGAAATGAAAAATTACAGTAGGGTCATAGGAGCAACAAGAGGAAAATCAGTGGGGGAATCCGGTCAACATCTTAGATATCTATATACAAATGCAAGGATTATGGGGAATAAACAGTAAGAACTGATAGTATTAATACATAATTTATCTTATGACTTAATTGGCATCACAAAAATGTTTACACTTGTTTTGAGATCCAGAAGGATGTGAGAGACAAACCAGTTGAAAGACTCTGGGTGAATGTAAAGGCGGTGAGGGGAAGAAACAGTGGTGATGTCATAGCTTGGGGGGAGAAAATCTACAATAGACCACCAAATCAGGAAGAGGAGATGGATGAGGCATTTCTTGAACAAACAACAAAAATATCCATAACACAAGATATAATAGTCATGGGAGACGAACTACTCAGATTTCTGATGGAAAAGTAATAGAGCAAAACAGAATGTCCAGTAAGTTCTTGGAATGTACTGGGGGTAATTTTTTTCAGATGGTGGAGAAAGTAACCATGAGGGCAGCCACTTTAGGCATAGTTCTCACAACAGGGAGGAGTTGGTTGCAAATTTGACGGTTGAATGCAATTTGAGAGAAGTGATCTTGAAATGATAAAGAAAGAAAGGAGTGAGAGCAGGAGAATAAGGACAATGGACTTCAAGAATGCAGACTAAAACTCAGAATTGGTAGATAAAGTCCCATAGGAAGAAAATCTAGGGAAAAATGAGTTCAGGAGAGCTGGCAGTTTCTCAGTGACAATGTTAAAGGCACAACAGCAAACAATCCTAATACGAAGTAAAACTAGAAGAGGCCAATATGGTTCCATCAGGAGCTCTTTAATGATCTGAAAATCTAAAAATCTTACAAAAAGTGGTAACATGGACAAATTGCTAAAGATGAGTACAAGAGAATAGCACAAGCATGTAGGGACAAAAATCAGAAAAACTACGGTATAAAATGAGTCACATAAAAGGCAATAAGAGGTTCTTAAAATACATTAGGTGTAAGAAAGTAAAGTGTAGGGCCTCTACTTAGCAGGGAAGGAGAATTAATAAAGGACAACATCAAGAAGGCCAAGGTGTTTAATATCTATTTTTCTTCAGTCTTCACTTAGGGTGACCTGGTATCAGATTTTCGACCAGAATACCCGGTTGAAAAGGGATCCTGGTGGCTCCGGTCAGGACTGCTGACTGGGCTGTTGACCTGCAGCACCACGCAGCAGGGCTGGCAGGCTCCCTACTAGCCTCTGTGCTGCACAGCTCCCGGGAAGCAGCGGCATGTCCCTCCTCCAGCTCCTACACATGGAGCAGACAGGGGGCATACCTGGCCCACCCCTGGCCCAAGTGGTTCCCGACCAATGGGAGCTGCCAGGGTGGCGCCTGCAGATGGGGCAGCAGCAGTGCACAGAGCTGCCTGGTCATGCCTCTGCGTAGGAGGCAGAAGGGGGACATACCGCTGCTTCTGGGAGCTGCTTGAGGTAAGTGCCACCCGAAGCCTGCACCCCTGACCCCCTCCTGGGTCCCAATCTCCTGCCCCAGCCCTAATCCCCCTCCCACCCCCCCAAACCTCTTGGTCCCAGCTCAGAGCACCCTCCTACACCCCAAACCCCTCATCCCTGGCCCCACCTCAGAACCCACACCCCCAGCCAGAGCCCTCACGCCCACACACACCAACCTCCTGCCCCAGTCCAGAGCCCCCTCCCATACCCTGAACCCCTCATTTCTGGTCCCACCCCAGAACCTACACTGACAGCCCATAGCCCCTACCTCCTCCCACACCCCAACCCTCTGCCTCAGCCCAGAGCCCCCTCCCATACTCTGAACCCTTTGGCTCCACCCCCCTGCCCAGAGCCCTTTCCCACACTCTGAACTCCTCATTTCTGGCCCCACCCTGGAGTTTGCACCCCCAGCTGGAGCCCTCATCCCCTCCTGCACCCCACCCCCCTAAGCCAGCCTGGTGAAAATGAGCAAGTGAGTGAAGTTACCAACTTCCCATCCAGTGATGAATTCATCTTTATCTGTCATAATGAGGTCAAAACAGAGATACCTTGTGTTGGGTGCAATACCTTTGTATTAGAAAAATAATCATTTATAACAACTTTAGAAAATCTAATGATGTGTTACTACTGGATGAATGAGAATTACAGCATTTGTCTCCCAAATTGAAGTTCCTCACACATTGTTTAAGGAATGACAGAACTCATGAAGTTTTAGTATGGGACATTTGAATCCTGGGTTAGGATAGCTCTATTCAGAGCTAAACTTCCCTCAGGGGTGGGAGTACTTGGCTGAGTAAGTTTAGTTTCGCTCATGATTAGTAACAAGGGATGAACAGTGAAGTTTGATCCTGATCCAAAGTTCATGGAAACAGTATTTTCATCAATTTCACCATCCCTGAAGATTTAGTGAGCACTGACAGCGATCTTGGTGCTGTAATAAAACACAGTCCTTCCAAGACACTTACAGTCTCATCCGGGCACAGAAGACTGGAGGATGGACTCTAAAAAGAGCAATGAAATAATTGGCTTTGCTGCAAAATCAGTTATCACTTCAGAACACAAATTAGGCACCTTAATTAATGTATTAGCCAGAAATATTGATCGCTTAGGGCCTGATCCTGCATCATGGAACTCAATAGACCTTTTGCCATTGAATTCAATGGAAGCAGAGTTCAGTTCTACAAGAACATCCCCATTGACATTATTATATTTGAGTCTAGGTCATAGTTCAATAAAAGAAAGGGGGTAGGAATTTCAAAAGCCAGGTGTCACATTTAATCCTCCTTAGAAGATGTTGGATCTACTTTCCTGCAGTTTGATTTCACCTGGAATTGCAGGGTCCTCAGGCTGAATTACAATGTTGGTAATTATTCTACCACACTTCAGTGTAATTTACCACGTGTCATACTGTCTGAATGCAGGGAGCCCATGAATGTAAATGAGAGGAATAATTTCATTAAATCATTTTTTTACAACTGCATAATTTCAGTAATTAAAACCTTTACTTATATCAATTGAGAAGTGGGAAGAATATTACACTAATGCATTGTACTTCTAATGTAAACATGTTGGAGTGCATGGTCTTTTCCCCCCAAAGTTCAGTTTAGCGGGAATTGGCATTCCTTTTTGCATAGATCTGATTCTTCAGCCATATTTACTGCACTCCAGAAGTTTGAGACATGTACATTTTTAGGTAGTGTTTAGGGTATTTGAGGAAAGATTTCATTTTAGGGAAAGCAAGCCAAAGACATGGTACGGGACCCAAAAGGTGCAGGGCAACGGAGAATCAGCCTCTCTCTTAAGGCCTGATCTAAAGCATTTTGAAGTCTGAGATTCTGATGGACTTCACTGGGTTTTGGATCAGCTCCTAGGGCATGATTTTCTGAAGGGCTGAGAACCCAAAACTCCATTTGAAGCCAAAGGACATTTATAAACAGGGAACATTTTTTTAAAATTGTTACTCAAAGGTTAATAAGAATCCCAGAGTCACATCTATTAGTACATGATGGGACCTTCAGAAATGAATATAATAAAGTATGTTTTTTACAAAATATGATTTATTTCTAAATCTTCTGAAGCTGAGATTCAGAAATCATTACACTAAAATAGATCTGAGGTTTTAGTTTCCTGCTAGTGAAGACATTTAAAACCTCCAATTCTGTATTTGGAGCTGAGCAGGGGGATGTGGGTATTATTGGGGTTCTGGTAGGGAATAGGAATCTGGCCACACAGTTCTAATTGCAGGATCCAGGCCTAACAGTAAAAATGAGAAAAAAAATCTGTCAAAAGTATTTAAAAATAGAAATCAGATCCTTACAAGTTCAACTAGAAAGATACATGGCACATTTTTCATTGCCCCATCTCTATTTCTCTGGCAGAAAATTTTATCATCTCTCTGCTTTTTTCAGGAGAGTTAAATTACTAGTCAGAAGTGCAAACCTTTCACACAATTTACAGATTTTACTTTGTGGATTACATAAACTGGGGCAATTTCATATATAATAAATCATAAATTATATAAACCAGTTTATTAGCTGCTCAGAGCTCTGTCCAGAACTGTGAATTTAATTAGTTTAAAATATCAACATCGTAGCTGATCTTGATGTAAAAAAACCCAAAACAGACATATATGAGGAAAAATATTTGGTTAATTACCCTGGTGGAGAGATGCTTCCCTTTTCAGCCACTTTGAAAGGTCTTTTCATTCTGCCTTTGTCTGCGCTGCTTACCAGTCAGGGGCTGTGATCCTGCCCCCATTGAAGTCAGTTGGTGTTTTGCCATTGACTTCAGCAGGAACAGGATCAGTCTTAAACTCTTTAGAATCTTCCATCACTTATTTCTGTAGTCACATGACCGATACTGGTGCTTGTGACTTCTGCATGTGAACATAGATAAGAGCATGCATTGGAGTTACAAACAGAAAAGTCCCTGATGAGAGTATCCAATTTCCAATTCCACTTAGTCCATGCTTTGATGTGCTCACCAGACTGCAAGATGTAACAAAGAAATAAAAGGGACCGGATTCTGTTCTCAATGACACTGATGGCAATTTGGAGAACTCTACTGAAGTAAGTAAATATAGACCAGTGTAAATTGGACCAGATTTAGCCCACTGATTGTAACCAGCATCTGCCTGTTCTCATCATTGTCGTGGTTGAACATTGACAGTATCAGAGGGGTAGCAGTGTTAGTCTGGATCTGTAAAAGTAGCAAAGAGTCCTGTGGCACCTTATAGACTAACAGACGTACTGGAGCATGAGCTTTCGTGGGTGAATACCCACTTCGTCGGATGCATCCGACGAAGTGGGTATTCACCCACGAAAGCTCATGCTCCAGTACGTCTGTTAGTCTATAAGGTGCCACAGGATTCTTTGCTGCATTGACAGTAGATATTGTTTAAAAGTGTGCTGCAAGTATAGAATTTAGCAGTAAGTTCCCAGGTCTGTCTCAACTTGGGAGGCAATGGAAGTCTATTTTTCATGGTCATTGACAGTCTTCTGCTGGAGACTAGGGGAACACTGCACTGGAGCAAATCAGCAGTTACTTTATTAGAGTTAAACAGTGAGAGAGCAGAGCTGAGCCATAGACGTCATGGTCTTTCAGGTAATCATAGGGGTGGAGGTTGGGTATATGAAAAAGATGCTTTGATTCACATAAAGCTAATCTTTGCTCTGGAGGGAGTTAGTTTAATGTACAATAATAGTTCCTGGGGGGAAGTGGGCAAAGATAAAAATTCAAGTGGGCAAAAGCCGGCGCAAGGGGAAATTTAAGCTGCATGAAAGTGGAGAGTTAAAAAGAGGAAGTGGTCTGCCAAGTTTGTTGTGTTTGTATTGTAAGGGGAAAAAAACCAGGCAGTATATTCTAATGTCTAGTATTCCAGAGGAAGATAAAATTGTCTACCAGTCAGAGCGTAGAACTGAGAGTCATGAGTTCTAGGTTTTAGTCCCAGTTTTGATGGGAACTTATTAATTTGTATTACCATAGTGCCTAAATCTTGAGTGATGGAGCAGGATCTCAGTGTGCGACGGTGCTGTACAAAACACAGAAGAAAAAGATGGTCCCTGCCCTAAAGAGACAAAAGATATAGACCAATAGGGGAGTGCAAGGAAATAACGAGACAATGCTGGTTATTATGTATCTCAGTTTGGGTAAGTAACAATCTCAGTAAAACTGGGCTTGTAATCTATACCTAAGAAGGGACCCTTAATTGGTTGTGAAACACAGAGTATAGGCTGAACAGTGCTACGTAAATACAAAGTAGTAGAGGTGGAAGTCATCCACTGCAGAAAGTAAATACACCTCTACCCCAATATAAGGCGACCCGATATAACACGAATTCAGATATAACGCAGTAAAGCAGTGCTCTGGGGGCGGGGGCTGCGCACTCTGGCGGATCAAAGCAAGTTCGATATAATGCGGTTTCACCTATAACGCGGTAAGATTTTTTGGCTCCCAAGGACAGCGTTATATCGAGGTAGAGGTGTATAAGCCAGTAATTGTGTCGCTGGAAAGTTTGGAAGAAACTTCCAAAAAACAGATTCAGGCAAAGATCCATTTCTGAGGCAGAAGTCAGAAAGAAATCAGGGTGAGGTGTTACTCAAATCTGCTCTCCCTTCTCAGATCCACTCAGTGCCTGTTCTCTGGCATCATCAACTGGAAAGAATTGCAAGGGAATAATCCAAACAGCCTGGCAGGATTTCCACAGTTTAAAGCAATACTGTCTTGCATCCGAAGACAGTATTGCATCCTGTCTAATACTGTCTTGCATCCGAAGCAAGCAATGTCTTGCATCCGAAGAAGTGGGTATTCACCCACGAAAGCTCATGCTGCAAAACGTCTGTTAGTCTATAAGGTGCCACAGGATTCTTTGCTGCTTCTACAGAACCAGACTAACACGGCTACCCCTCTGATACTTAAAGCAATACTGTAAATTACAACAGGGCAGCAGGACCTGAGGGAAGGGTAAAGACAGTATAACTCATCTAATGAAGATGATAGCCCTGATCCTGCAGTTGGATCTACACGAGAAAACTCTGTGCCCATTGGGGGTTCATCCAAGAAGAGCTGTTGTGGGGTATTGGCCCAAGGCAGGACATGATAACGCCTATAAGACTGTAGAGGGAACGATTGACGGTGGTCCAGAGGACATAGTTAGGAGTAGTGGGGATAAAGTGAAAAATATAAGCCGAATATCAGAAAACCTTCTTGACAGTGAAATCTATTAGGCTGAGGAATAATCTTTCAGGGGCAATGATGGAAGCGCCATAGCATGGGACTTAAAAGATAGGCTCATTAAAATGCTAGTAATAATCGTGCATTGGTCGGAAGAAAGAATGGGTTACTTACTAGGTCTTTTCTGTCTCTAATGTCTATAAACCTGTGACGATTATATATATATATATATATATATATATATACACACATATACATACATATATAGACATTTAGTTTGAAGATGGTTGAAATAAACTTGTGAATATCAGAGGAAAAATTCCTCTTCATGAAAAAAATAGCTATAAAGAGTCATGCTGCTCTCACTCTGTGTCTACACTAGTCATACTTCTACTTCAGGGAAGTTGCTACAGATTTACACTGGTGAACCTAAAATCAGAATGAGGCTTAAGTTTTGCTCTGGTTTCTTTAACGAACATTCAGAACCTCATTTGGTGGGTGTTACTGGGAGACTGCCAGTTGTGATGCTGCTTTGGAGACTGCCCAGAGGTGTTTTTGATTTTTAAATTCCTCCCAGCCAACATGCAGCAGACAGAAGACCAGGCCAAATGCCACATAAGCCTAAAGATGCACTGTTGTATGGTTGAAATAACAGGTTTTTCAGTAGACATTTGTGAATTAACTCAAGGGGGACTTTAGCTGTTCTAGCTCTCCACAGTGAATCATTGCTACAAGAACTGTTTTCCAGAGGCGTGAAGAGGCAGTGACTTAGTACTTTCCTCTTAACAGGCTTTCATCTTTGTTTTTTCTTTGTTTGTTCTCTGTAGGATTGATTTTCCTCTTACTTGTGCACGCACTACAGAGGTGTAACTCCACTGATTCCATTAGAGTTACCCCTGATTCACACTGGTCTAAGTGAGAGGAGAACTGGGTCTTACTAGTGTTAATATTTCATGGGACTGTCAAGGGTGCCAGTTTGTTTAGTATCGGACACTGGCTGGGTGCCAGATATAGTCTGTAATATTCTCATCCCTGCAGCGTTAGGGAGATGGGGACTTTAATTTCAATTTACCAGTGGGGAAAGTGTGTGAAGAGATGGTCCATGACTGTCCATTGCTGGATTTACAATAGCCAGGGTTACTCTAATCATGCCCAAGACAGGACTCGGTAATGCTCATTTAGGGCCAGACTGGGAGGTACTTACATTGATGAGTAGTCTCATTGATTTCATCTAAGCTCCTTTCCCCACAGTCGCTAGGGTTGAACAATTAACCCCAAAACCCAGTTGTCCATGCTTCTATCTTCACTGTTCCTGTTCTAAAATATACATTAAGATTCCAGGCTTAATGCTAATCTTGCTCTCCTTGTACACTGGTGTAGCTCCATTGGCTTCAGTGGAGCTATTCCTGATTTGCACCACTGTAAGTGGGAGTGAAATCAGGCCAACAATTCTGTACTCCAGTCATGCACCTAGAGCAGGGGTCTGCAACCCGTGGCTCCGGAGCCGCATGCGGCTCTTCAGCCTCCTTGTTGTGGCTCCCTTCGGCCTTGACAAAAGAAAAAAAAAGAATAACGGTTATTTATTAATTTAATTTTTATTTATATATTATTTTATTTTTGTTTATTTTGTTGCACAGTTATCTTGGAGTTCGAGGTGATACTTTAACATCGAATTTTTAAAACGTTTTTATAATTTGTCAATTAAAATATGCGTCACATCCACGTCTATAGCCCTCACCTTTACCTGCAGGCGGCTTCTTGAGTGTGCGACCCCCGCGGTAAGCTAACCATGAATACATCCGAAAAAAGAAAAATCTCAGAAGAAAATAGAGAGAGTTTAATTCTGCATGGACAGATTCCTTTGCCTTCACTGCCAATGACGCTGGCTTACCTGTGTGCTTGATATGTGGCGAGAAATTAGCAAACAACAAAAAATGTAACGTTGAAAGACATTTTCAAAACAAGCATTCAGCATTTTCTGAAAAGTACCCAACTGAAGATGGGCGAAAGAGAGCGATTTCGGAACTACTACGGAAAGTTGAGCAGAGCAAACATACTTTCAAGAAGTGGATCAACTCTCCAAACTCAACTACAGCTGCTAGTTTTGTGGCAGCTCATGAGATCGTAAGGAGGGGGAAGCCGTTCACAGACGGAGAATACATGAAAGAATCGTTCATAAAAATATCAGAGCATCTATTCTCCGAATTCAAAAACAAACAGGAAATTATTCAGAAAATTAAAGAAATGCCTCTCTCTGCAAAGACCGTCAAGGACAGGACCATTAAAATGGCAACAAACATCACCAGTAAGCAAATTGATGACATCAATTCAGCTCAAGCATATTCAATTGCCTGTGATGAGTTAAGTGATGTAAACGATATTGAGCAGACAGCACTGTTATGCAGATATGTGAACTCTGATGGGCCGCAGGAAGAACTGATTGAACTCATACCGCTAAAGGGCCAAACGCGGGGACAGGACATTTGAGAGGCTGTTTTGAGTTGTCTAAAAGCCAAAGGAATAAACACCACTCACCTGGTGTCAGTGTCTACTGATGGTGCACCCAGTATGAGAGGAGCACAGAAGGGCTTTGTGAATTTACTTCAAAAGTCGCTGGATCGAGAGCTGATGACGTTTCACTGCATCTTGCACCAAGAAGCACTGTGCGCTCAAACATTCCCCCCTGAATGTGTGGAAGTGATGAACCTCGTTATTAAGATAGTGAACAAAATAATTGCAAATGGGTTAAACCACCGACAGTTTTGTTCATGGTTAGATGAAGTCAAGAGCGCATATTTGGATCTCCTGCTGCACAACACAGTTCGGTGGCTGTCAAGGGGAGACGTGCTGAAACGCTTCGCTGCTTGTCTGGAACATGTGAAAACCTTCTTGGAAAGCAAAGGCCTCAGCTATCCCGAACTGGGAGACCTCGATTGGCTGGAAAAGTTTTATTTCATGGTGGATATGACAAGTCACTTAAACACGCTGAATTAAAAAATCTCCAGGGAAAGGGAAGCACGGCCCTGCAGTTGCTGGAGGATGTTCTGGCGTTTGAGCGCAAGATGACAGTGTTTGCCAGAGATGTACAGAGAGGTACGCTCTCTCACTTCCCCTCCCTGAGAGAGTTCAAAGAAGAGAACATCACATAAATTGTGATTATTTACACCGTGCAATTATGGCAATGCAAGCTGCATTTGGAGAAAGATTCAGCGAGTTCAGAAAGGAAAAAAACACTCTGTCCTTCCCTGTCACACCACTGGACATCGACCCATCCCTGCTGAACATATCCGCATTCACAGGGATAAGTCAGCCCGATCTTGAAATTGAACTGGCCGACATAGCGGATAAAGACTTATGGGTGTCGAAGTTCAAAAGCCTGACAGCAGATCTCGAAGAAGTCGCCCGTCAGAAGGCCACTCTCGCTAAAGAGCACAAATGGAATGATATTGAAAACCTCCCCAAACCCGACAAACTTGTTTTTGAAACATGGAGTGCCATTCCCGACACGTATATGAACATGAAAAAGTATGCATTTGGAGTCCTGTCCATCTTTGGCTCAACATACTTATGCGAGCAAGTTTTCTCGAGCATGAACTTCATAAAGTCCAAATATCGCTCCCGCCTCACAAATGAGAGCCTACAGTCCTGTGTGAAGATCAAAGTCACATCTTACAGCCCCGACATAGGTAAGATCAGCATCGAGCTTCAGAAACAGAAGTCACATTAAACAGGTGAGAACACTAGCATTTAATAGGCTATTATTATTCAGAAAAAAACATTTATTTCAGACCCGGAGCTGATGTAGTTTTTTATTGTATGTTCAGGTGCTTCGGTTGATTGCTGGCCGAGGAAGAAACCCGAAGAGGATGAGAGCACACTGAAATGGACTTGTCAAAAAATGTTCCTAATTTTATGTTTACTTTTTAAAAACTGCTAAGCTGCAACTATATGTTTTTTTATATTAAAGTGGGCTACGTTTTATTTTAATTTTACACAAATACGGGAAGGACTCAAAAAGGCCTGCATAGTTCAGTGTTTAATTTATTTCAAAGTAGGCCTACACATGCACACTGCACTTCTGTTTGTTGTATTCTGTTGTTGTAACAGGTAAAATTAAAAAAAGATTAAAACTTTTAAAAGTTTATAAGCAGTGTTATATTTTGTGGCTCCAGACTATTTTTCTTTAGTGGAAGAGGGGGCAAAATGGCTCTTTTGATAGTAAAGGTTGCCAACCCCTGACCTAGAGCAATGCTTGCCACCAACAGAAGAGCAGATCTGCTCATTAGGTATTTTGGCATTCCCCTTCCCACTTCCCCCAAAACCCTGAGTTGACTTACTTTGAGCCAAACTGATACCATTATACTGGGTTACATCTTACACCATGAGATCAGCAGTTCTACTGAAGTCGATGGAACTACTTGCTGCATCAGATGCTAATCACAGTGAGTAAAGATCTCACAGTCCAGCCCTTTACGTAAGGCAGGAGCAGCAGTGAGAATCTCTGCAGAGATCCAGGCCAGGAGGAAGCTTCAGAGGCTCTGAAAACTATACTCCATCAGCAGGAAAAGAAGTCACTTCTCCCTGCCCTCCAGCTAACAATCTACTCTGGGTAAAGAATGGATTCTCACTGCACTGGTCAAGGCTTTAAACATGGCCTAAAACTGGTACTTTACATGTAAATCCCTGGGCATGGGAGAGAAGAATACTAGAGTACATCACCACCTTCCTTTCCAAAATTTACCTACCTCCTCAAAGCTGTTTGCAATAAACAGTCATTTTGAAAACCAACCTAGAGGTGGTCAAACCTTGTGGTTTGAATTTCAAGTGTGACGTGGATCATTAGTTATAAAAAAGGGATGATCTTCACCACTGTAAGAGAAGCTGCGCTAATACACAGAAAGTCTGTCTGACTTCTGCTACTTTCTAGTGTAGCGTTATCCACCACCAGTCTAAAGTTTGCCTGGTTTATCAGAGACTACAGTAATTCATTTCTCATTACTTTCCTGTACGGAAGGATTAGCCTATTTAAGGACCTGAGGGAAGAGTTCCATCTGCAAGGAGGAGAGAAAAATGTATCAAGCATTGCCCCAGAGACAATACCAAGAAAGCTGCTTACAGAATCTGTGAACTGATATTTCCTGGGAAGTGCACATGAAATCCAGGGAGGAAAGAAGAATTACTGCATGATGTCTTTAATTTCCTAGAATCATAAGCTTGGATCTTAAATACTATACTCAGAGCAAAAATTTAAGGTTCCATGTCCCTCAGAACAACTTTTACCACAGTCCAGGAAGCATTGAAAAAGGAGACTGAATTTATATTAAAAACTGTCAGGAAATTATCCACCAAGGTGAAACCAGACCAAGGCCCATGGGTGAGCCTTGTATAAGGGGCCCACTCTTTGCAAAAAGTTTGGCTGTGATGAGAAGGAAAACTGCAGTGGGGAAGGATTATGTCCCTATGTATCATTGAAGTGACCCACTTGTTTCTGAAGAAGAAAACTCCACAGAAGTTCTCTATAAAGATGCCAACAGTGGCATCACACCTTTCAACCTCTCCTTTTCCAGGCTTTTCTACTAACATATAGTAGAAGTTTCAGATGGATCTGGAAGTGTTTTGACCCCTGGGAAAAATGGACAAACTATATTGTTGAAGGATATGTTTGATTGTGAAATAGTTCTACAAACTCTCAGTCTATTTATTGAGAGACATAATAGTCCCCTGGACCTTGGTTTTGCTAGGTTAAACAAGCCGCGCTCTTTTAGTCTCCTCTGATAAGATAGGGTCTCCATTCCCCTGATCATCCTAGTAGATGTTCTCCATGCCTGGTCTAGTTTGAATTCAGTTCTGGTCACCCATGTTTAAGAAAGATGTACACAGTATTTCACATGAGTTCTTACCAGTGCCTTGTACAATGCATTAATACTTTCCTATCTCTACTGGAAATGCCTCATCTGATGCCTTTTTTGCTTCCACATCACGTTGGCAGCTCGTGGTCATCTTCTAATTGACTAATACATCCAGGTCTTCAGTATCTTGTGTTTCCAACTGATGACTCCCCCACCTTATAGCTGAAATTCTTGTTATTCACCCCTAAGGGCATGGTCTTGCACTTTGTATTATTGAATTTCATCCAGTTTCTGTTACTCCTGTCCTCAAGGACATCAAATTCTTCCAGTGTAATATTCCCACCCTCCACTGCATTGGTGATGCCTCCCAATTTATTTTCTGTCAAAATATGTACAACTAAATCTCCTGGCCCAGGCCACGCATCACTTTATAAATAGACTAGCCAGAGCCACTGAGATCCAGTTAAGTGAACAAGAAGATCATTATTGAAGACATCTAAATACAGGGATAATTGAGTGATGAGCAATGGTATTTTTCATTCCTTTTCACTGCAGAAAAACCCAGCCTATCACTCCGTAATATACTTTACTTTGCACTTGCATAATGAACTTGCGTTTTCTTTAGTGGAGTCCCTAAACAGCAGGCAAACATAGCTCAACTGAACAGACTCTGCTGAATCATAAAGACCCTAAACTTGAAGAGGCAGAAATCTAATTATCCCCTGGCCCTCACCACAGATCAAGTCTCTCTGAGTAAAGGTTGATGAGCATGACTAAATGAATATAGAAATCTTTGCTATTCCAATACCTCTAGCTAGTTGCTGCCCAGGGGAGCAAATAATGGACCCGAGCTGCATATTTTACACAGCCTCCAGCGATTTCATAGGAAACAGAGGTGATCCTAATAAGTGGTCATTATATATTGCAGCACCACACAGCTTGTCTACTTTATTCCAGAAACTTGTAACTACCTGGAAGGATGTACTTAAAAATAATTAATCTGTATAACAGTGCATTTTAAGGTAATTTAAGTAATGCCCAAGTTAAAGCAAGTTACCACAGCAGTTCATTGAGAGCGTGATCCTTTGAGGAGCTGAGTGCCTTCTAGCTGCAGTCCATTGCTGATAGTCACTCTTGCCCCTTCCTGACGTTGCTCCCTGTTCAGGAGAGAGGCACCTTCCAGTCTGGGAGCTGACGTGGAACTAAAACCTCAGGGGCAGGTTTGGCTCCAGATATTTGGTTCCAACCCACTCTGCCTGGTAATTTGGAACAGAGGCATTAACGTAGGAAAATGTTAAAATTCTCAAACCCAAGAGCCTGTGGTTGGTGTGCCTTGAAAATGTGGACACAGGCAGTTTTAAGTCAACATTATGCTTCCTGATCTATGGGCCATCTGGCCACTCTGCCACTCTCTGGCCTGGTGTAAAGTAGAGAAGCCTCAGAACTGCTCTTTATTATACCAGCTGTCCATGACCCCAAAGGGCGTTTGCAGCTGGGGATCACTGGGGCACAGAAATGACCTGGACATGCTCTGGTTTCCTCAGGACACACCACCTCTGCTGATGGCCTGGAAGGGAGTGGTGTACGGGCTATTACAGTTAGTCTGTACCATCTGGGGTTTCCCCTGTGCATGGGAACTGCTCCACCTGCAGCTAAATTGGCTTTGAGGATGCTTTGTACTGCCAGTAGCACAAAACAGCCTTGCTGGAACCAGGGATCTAGCCCTCCGACTCTGTTTTGCCTCTTGGCGGACCACCCACTAACTTGGGCATGTCAGAGTAACTGCAGCAATCCCTAAGAGCACATTCACTTCAGTTTATGCTGCAGCTGCCAGACTGCTCTGATTCAGTGGGGCCTGAAAAACTGAGAGGGAACTGTACATACTGTGTGAAAGTACAAAGAAGGGCAGCAACTGCGCCATAGAAACACATCTGTATCCTGAGATAATTATGTGGTATGATGCAAGACAACATGGGGTCAACCCAGTCTGCTCCTCCTCTCCAGCCCATCTATTATAGACATACCGGCTAAAATGCCAGTTCCCCCTCACCCCCAAACAAGAACCCTGGGACAACCTACTAATTGTATACCATGCATGTCCATGGAAATACTCTAGTGTGCTGCTTTGGAAGGCTCCTGAGCATATGGGAATTCACAAATAAATCAGATGTCAGCGAAGTTCAAGGAATACAAAAACTTCCTTGTAGGGAAATAGATTCGATTAGTGTAATATATGCCATCATGTGCCAGCAATGCCCCTCTGCCATGTACAAGTGGGAGAGCACTTCAACCTCTCTAACCACTCAGTGGCAGACTTGAAGGTGGCAATTTTGCAACAAAAAAAACCTTCAAAAACAGACTCTAAAGAGAGACTGCTGAACTCGAATTAATAAGCAAATTAGATACAACTAAATTAGGGTACGTCTACGCTACGGGATTATTCCGAATTTACATAAACCGGTTTAGCAAAACAGATTGTATAAAATCGAGTGTGCGCGGCCACACTAAACACATTAAATCGGTGGTGTGCGTCCACGGTCCAAGGCTAGCGTCGACTTCTGGAGTGTTGCACTGTGGGTAGCTATCCCGTAGCTATCCCATAGTTCCCGCAGCCTCCCCCGCCCCTGGGAATTTCCAGGTTGAGATCCCAGTGCCTGATGGGGCAAAAATCATTGTCGCGGGTGGTTCTGGGTAAATGTCGTCAGTCACTCCTTCCGCTGGGAAAGCAACAGCAGACAAGCATTTCGTGCCTTTTTTCCCTGGATTGCCCTGGCAGATGCCATAGCATGGCAATCATGGAGCCTGTTTTGCCTGTCACCGTATGTGTACTAGATGCCGCTCACAGAGGCGATTCAGCAGCGCTACACAGCAGCATGCTTTTGCTTTTGCATGACAGCAGAGATGGTTACCAGCCATATTGCACCATCTACCATACCATAAATTGGTAATAAGATGATCGTGGCTACCAGTCCTTTTGCACTGCACCATTTGCTGCTGTCATAAGTGCCCCTGGCTGAGATCAGCCAGGGGCGCAAAAGCCAAAATTGGGAATGACTCCCTGAGTCAATCCCTCCTTTTTGGTATCTAAAAATAGAATCAGTCCTGCCTAGAATATGGGCAAGTGTACTAGAGAACCACTGTATATCATAACCAGAGAGCACAGCTGCTCTGTGTCAGATCCTGCAGAAATTATGAGCTGTATGCTATTCACAGGGGGTGCTCCTGCAACAACCCCACCTGTTCATTCTGTTCTTCCCCCAGCCTTCCTGGGCTACCATAGCATTGTCCCCCCACTTGTGTGATGACACAGTGACTTGTTAGTGAGAAATGAGTGGAAGGCAGCCTCCAGCTGCTATGATAGTCCAGACAGGACATTAAGCAGTGTGTAGGAGAGGAGCCCAGCATCCCACTGCTAGTCCAGGAGCAACTGAATCTTTTCTTTACACATGAAGGGTGGGGGCTGATGGAGCTCAGCCCCCTGTTGCTATGATGAAGACGGTTACCAGCCATATTGCACCATCTACCAGGAAAAATTAGGGGCAGGCACCCTTGATCGACCTAACTGATGCTAGTCGGCATGGTTACCAGTCCTTTTGCACTGCCCCATGTGCCAATAGGCTGATGATGACAATGGATATCAGTCTTATTGCACCATCAGCCACCCATGGCAGGGGGGGAGCAAGGATGTTGGTGTTGAGTGCTGCAGCATCGTGTCTATCTGCAGCATTCAGTAAAGATAGGGTGACATGTAAAAGAGTCAAGAGAGGATTGTTTTCCCTTTCACTTCTGGGGGTGGGTGGGGGGGTGCGTAAATTGCCGAGCTGTGCCCTGACCCACCGCAGACACTGTGTTTGACCCTAGAAGCATTTGGAGCTCAGCCAAGAATGCAAATACTTTTCAGAGACTGCAAGAACTGCGGGATAGCTTGAGTCCTCCAGGCCATGAGCGTCCATTTGATTCTTTGGCTTTCCGTTACGCTTGTCACGCAGCAGTGAGCTGAGTCCCTGCTATGGCGTCTGTCTGGAGATTTTTTAAAAATGATTTTGAATTTCGTCTTCTGTAACGGAGCGCTGATAGAACAGATTTGCCTGCCCTTACAGCAATCACATCCGCATGGTCCATGCTGGAGCTCTTTCTTTATTTTGATTTTTAACTGCCTCGCCACACGTGCTGATCGGAGCTCCACGCTGGGCAAACAGGAAATATTCAAAAGTTCGTGGGGCTTTTCCTGTCTACCTGGCCACTGCATCCGAGTTCAGATTGCTGTCCAGAGCGGTCAGTGGTGCACTGTGGGATACCACCCGGAGGCCAATACCGTCGATCTGCGGCCACACTAACCCTAATCCGATATGGTAATACCAATACTAGCGCTACTCCTCTCGTTAGGGAGGCGTACAGAAACCGGTTTAAAGAGCCCTTTATATCGATATAAAGGGCCTCTTAGTGTGGACGGGTGTGGCGTTAAATCGGTTTTACGCTCCTTAAACCGGTTTAAACACGTAGTGTAGACCAGGCCTTAGGTTTAAACAGAGACTGGGAATGGTTGGGTCATTACACTAATTGAATCTATTTCCCTATGTTAAGTTCTCCTCACACCTTCTATGGGTCATCTCAATTATCACTTCAAAGGGTTTTTTTTCTCTCCTGCTGACGATAGCTCATCTCAATTGATTGGACTCTTCCAGTTGGTATGCGTACTTCCACCTTTTCATGTTCTCTGTATGTATAAATATCTCCTGTCTGTGTGTTCCATTCTATGCATCCGAAGAAGTGAGCTGTAGCCCACAAAAGCTTATGCTGAAATAAATTTGTTAGTCTCTAAGGTGCCACAAGTACTCTTGTTCTTTTTGCAGCTTTTATTAGTTGATTAATTTCATATGAGCATCCTGGAGGAAATGGGCCTGGCGAAGGTATCTGAAGGAATTTATGGAGAGGGCATTCCAAGTGTAAAAGATTGTGTGGAAAGAAGTGCGACAATGGTTGAGGAAGAAGCAGACAAACAAGACATCAAGGCTGGAATATTCAGATAAAAATCTAATGATTAAAAAACCCAGCTCCAGACAAAGGCAGCAGCTGGCACACAGGCCTCTGTATATGATTTCCCAGGAGACACAGGATGCCTATCATTTCACCAAGTTTGCTTGACCTTTCACAGCATCCTGGCTCCTAAAGGTCAGTGACCATTTGTTAAACTTCACTGCACATCCATCTGTCACTCCATGTCTCACCAGCCTTGCCTCCCAGAGGAGCAAGCAGCAGCAGATATTTGCAGGGCAGACAGGCCTTAGCTGCGACATTCAGGATCCCAAACACTCTAAAGTCTGGAGATAGGGGGAGGGATGTTTGGATTGGTGGTTTGGTTTGGCCCGGCCCATCACAGAGAAAGGGACCTTTAGTGAAATTCAGATGTAGGTCCAGACTCTGACCTAGGATTGGGTGTTGGGGGCCTGTGGAAACTGACTCTGCTACTAAAGTGATTGCCACATGAGTAATGACCAAGGGTAACTGAGGGAGAACAGAGGATCCCCTGTGGTGGGATGTCTGGGATGGGAAGCTGAGTCACTCCATGTGGTGATGTCCCTGGCCCTTCTTGACAACCACTAATTGCTCCAGCTAATGTATCCTCCCTGGCCAGCAAAATGGCTAGAGCCACTCTTCCTCCTGCATTGCAATCTGAGCCAGTGTTAGAACTCCCTCTGTGACCTCAAGCCAGTTTCTGAACATCTCTGAGCCTCAGATCCCTCATTTGTAAGAGTGAGTAGAGGTGCTGTGTGGATTAGTTTATGAATATTTATAAAGTGCTTTGAAGCGGCTTTACAGAGAGTCCTATACCTCAGGACTAAAATAGCCTCTGGAGCACTACAACTCTTCACACAGACACAGGTCACTGGCTAGCAGATATGAATAGGGGTGGATCAGTGCGTGAGCCCCATCACCTCTACAGAGAGGCACAGCTTTACCATGTTCCTGACGTGGCACCTCACCCCATACAGCAGAACCATGGTGCGTCTAGGCAGACAGGTATCTCTGTACCCGCAGGAGAGCGGAAAATTTAGGCTGAATGCAGAAAAATCCAGTTCTTTCACTGTTTTGTACAACATCCCAGCACTTGCATCTAGTTCTGTTTGGTAAGAGATCTCAGGATGAGAATATTCCATATATCATCTCACCAACAACCAACTATAGCATCTAAACAAAATCTGTAGGTCTTTAGGTGATCAGATGGGCTGGGAGTAATTCCAGGAGAAGAGAGTTAATTAGTTCAGAGTAAACCTAGCAGGGGTCTAATTACTCAGGGCTTGGCTACACTTGCAGCTGTGCAGCGCTGGGAGTTACAGCTGTCTTCGGACAGCTGTGTAGGGAAAGCACTGGAGTGTGGCCACACTGACAGCTACCAGCGCTGCAGTGTGGCCACATTTGCAGCATTTGCAGTGGTGTTGGGAGTGGTGCATTATGGGCAGCTATCCCAGTGTTCAAGTGGCTGCAACGTGTTTTTCAAAAGAGGAGGGTGGGGTGGGGTGGGGTGGAGTGTGACAGGGAGTGTGGGGGAGAGAGAGAGAGTGGATTTTTGGAGCCGACACTGTCAGCTCCCTGCCTTGCAAATTCCGACCACTTCCCCGACCCCTCATTCACTCTTAAATGCAAATAGCCTTCAGACCAGATAAGCAGCTGCTCTGAGGGACTCCCTTCCCCCCCGTCCACCCTCCCTCCTCTGCTGTGCAGTTTCTCTCCTCAAGCAAACACTAGCTGTGGACATTCATCCCCCTGCCTGCCTCATTCACAGCAAACAGTAGCTGTGTTTGTTTTTTAGATAAGCAGCTCCGGGATCCCTGAGTTCACAATAAAACAAAGAGAGGCATCATAACAAAACAAAGAGAGTTCTTTAGTTAAAAGCATTATGGGAAAATTCTGGAGGTCAGTTACAGCGTAGTAAGATTAATCACTGTTTACACTGGCACTCCAGCGCTGCAGCACCAGCGCTGCAGTTATTCCCCAGGCAGAGGTGGAGTACAGCCAGCGCTGTAGCCAGGGAAATACAGCACTGTATGTACCTTGCAAGTGTGGACGGTGAGTGAGTTGCAGTGCTGTAAAGCCACCACCAGCGCTGCAACTCTCCAGTGTAGCCAAGCCCTCAGATTGTTGATAGCCAGTTGTTTCTAGAGCACAACTATAGGGCATTACAAAGCTAAGAAAAACAGTCCCCATAACACTCCAGCACATGAGCTGTTGTCACAAAAAAACCACATCGAGTTGTAACAATAAAAAAAACGCAATTTCTGACCAGTATGTGCAGTGATAATCAGCTATTCATGACGAGGCATGTGTCAGCAGGCTATGCTGCAGCAGAGATTCTCAGTAAGGAAGATGCTAGTAACCCATTAACCCTGGAATTGCCTTCCCTACGGTGTCCAGCTACCCCTCCCCACTGGTAGTCCAACTACCATAAAAACAAGATCAGTTCAGAACTTTCAATTTCCCCCTCTTCTGTCTGGCAGCAAAGATGCTGTAGCATATATAGATAGAATACTAATCTCTGTTTTACATATATTGAATTTTAAAAGTTCTAAGAACTCTGCCTGCCATTTTGTTCTCAGAGGTACTGCAGCCTGGTACAGAAGAGGCACACTGTGCTCTCATAACTATTTAACTTGTTATTGGTTTCCTAAATCTAAAACCACCAACTAAACAAATATCTAGCCATTCAGATTCAAAGTATGTAGTTGTTCTTCGTGTAGGAGAAGAGATATGTCCAGAGCAAATTCCCTGCTCAGCTCCCGCTTTCTTGTGCTGTAAGAGGTGGATCTTATTTCAGCATCTGCATTTTACTAGGGTCGCCCGTGACTAAAATTACTGCTGTATGTGATCAATGTGAAGGCGAATTCATCATTGTGCTGCAGCCACTTTGGTTATTTTTAGGGGTTTCTGTTAGTGTTGCTTTATAATCCAGGTGAGCTAGGATGGTGCTATGCAGGGCTGGCTCTACCATTTTTGCCGCCCCAAGGGAAAAAAAAGCCTCTCAGACTGTGCCACCCCAAAAATGGATGGAATGCTGCCCCTTAGCATGTGCCACCCCAGGCATGTGCTTTCTCCGCTGGTGCCTGGAGCCGGCCCTGGTGCTATGAAGGGGTGTTTTCCAGGGATTCCAAAATTTAGGGACAAAAATGTATCCATCCTTACTCATACAGAGTTCTCATAGAGTTCAGTGTGAAGTTTGCCTGAGTATGGACTGTTGCATTGGGTCCTGATTAACAAGTGTAGATGGCAGATGAGCGGGACTCGGAGTAAATAAGCAGCTATAGAACTGTTTCCATTATCAAACAGCATTGGTTTTATAAGGCCAAATCCGGCTCTTAGCTACACCATTGGAGTCAATGGTTTTGCATGAGTGTAACAGAGCAGAATTTAGCCCATATATTAAACATTAAGAAATGGGTTTCATGTAACTCAAACAGAACACACTGAATGATTTACATATCATTTGCATAAAGTTTAGGACTACTCAAGCACTGAAGAGCTCTGAGTAACTTGAAAGTTTGTTTCTCTCACCAACAGAACTTGGTCCAATAAAAGATATTACCTCACCCACCTTATCTTTCTCCTCTCAACGCTGGTAAGTCAAACATGTGATCTAGACACAGTACCATGTGTGGACTGAATTGCAGCTGCTGCATGCAGTAACGCCCTGCTGAGCCTGTCCATTCTTTTCTTTTAAGCAGACTGTCTATGAAAATTGACAGGAATCCTACAAGAATCCTATGGTTTGAATCCTGACATTCCCATTCCATCATACACAGTGCTGATGGTTCACAAGAGTGGAGCAGATGGGCATAACAGGAGAAAAGCTTTTTGGTTTAGAGATAAGAAAGTAAGCCCCACAGTTTATGGTTTCAGTGTTACTGTGTGAAATAAAATATGAAGCTTTGAAAGCCTTGAAATATTGCTTTAAAGTGCCAGAGATGATTGCTGCATCACACAGAGACCATTGTGTAACACATTAAATCTGAGCCAAGAACATTCATACAGAGTGACATTGTTATGTAATTTATAGAAGAAGAACTGCATCCCTGTGAAGATGCCAGCATGAGGTATGTGCACCACTTACATCCGGACCTAGTTAAACCCAAGGTAAGTGGAACTTGCATAGGCCTTGAGCTGATCTTTTGGATAAACGTACTGCTTAAAGGGCGTGGGGCAGAATCTGCAAAGGGATTGCAGACCCAGCACAAACAAAAATGTTAGAAAACCGAGCAGGGTTGCCAAGGAGCACAATTTAATCACTGTCTTACCAAAACTGCTGCTCTCAGATTATGATAGATCCTACTTTTTTCAGATCACTTGAAGCACAATTTAAGAGGGAATTGCATTTATATTAAAACTGTTTATTATATAAATCCAGTATATTTAGAGAGTATTAATCATGGATCAGAACATCCCATACTTTACAGGTGATAGGAATGGAGCCACAGTTTGCAAATAGCCCCTTCTTTATAATGGGCCTTCCCAGAACCCCAGATCCAAATAACTAGCATTTTGGGGTGTTCAAACTATGGATGCAAGTTGCAGCTTGAGCCCACCTCCAACATAGACACTGGGCTACTGGGACTCAGACTTTCTTTGTATCTTGTCTGGTTCCTCCTACTCCCAAGTGTGACACAGAGGCCATTGGTACCAGCCAGCAAAGGGCTTACCAAGAACTAAGTTCAGGAAGGATAGGTCCATCAATGGCTATTAGCCAGGATGGGCAGGGATGGTGTCCCTAGCCACTGTTTGCCAGAAGCTGGGAATGGGCAACAGGGGATGATTACCTGTTCCATTCATTCCCTCTAGGGCACCTGGCATCAGCCACTGTTGGAAGACAGGATACTGGGCTAGATGGACCTTTGGTCTGACCCAGTATGACCATTCTTATGTTCTTAAAGAACTCCTATCTCAGACCTGACAAACTCACTACACCTACTACCGCTTTCATGGTTTTTATCCATGAAGGGTAGCATATGAGGTCTCTACTGAACGCTTGTAACTTATGAATATTCAGTCATTGTGAGATGTGTGTATGGGTAATATTTAAGGAATAATGTAACTATACTGGAAACTATGCCTTATGAGTAAAAGTGAGTCACCTGACTCATATGTCTTGAGTAGGAAGGAGTTGTCATCCCTTCCTGGTTAGCCAGTGATGAAATGTAAGGTTCAGAACAGTCAATGGAAACCCACCAAAGACAACTGCAAACAATCAAAACCACTTGGAAATAAAAAGGAAGATTATTCACAAACAGGGCAATTCCCCTGTCTGTTATAATCACAAAAGACACTCTGCATCCATTTGCTGAGAAGCCAGCTTGTGGAGCAGGGGAGTTTCCCTAAAGACTGGATCCTGGTTCCCGTGAAGCCAGCCAGCTCTGAAACAGACCAAACTTTGGGGGAAAACCTACTTTATTAGAGAGGAAAGGGTAACCATTGATAAAGTGTAGGTTGTAGTTCACATTTTAGTATTTTGTTTTGTATCGTAACCATTTGCTTCCATCACTTTCTCCTGTTTCTAACTGCATCTCTAGTCTTAAATAGATTTTCTTTTATTATAGGTGCTCATAAGTGCTGTACATTATACAGGAGCAGTGAAGGAAGGTAAAACTGGGGCACACTGCTCCTTTGGGGTCAAAGTACCTGGGATTTCTGTGAGCACCAGTGTCAGGGGCTGGACAACATAGTGGAATGCTTCAGGGGAACTCTAGGACTGGGATGCACCTCTTGTTAACCTGCCAGGCAAAGACAGGATTGGCATAGCCCAAAGGAGAGTGCCTAACAAGCTAGTGCCATCAGGGAGCGAACACCAAACTAACACAAGCAAGACTCCCTCATGCTGGAGGCAGAAGATAACAAGATGATGCGCAGTCCTGGCTACCTCAAAAACCATCCCACAAGGTCACTGTTATTGCTCTATACTGGAGCAAGTCTGGACATTGGAGACTGTTCTTTGGCCTCCCTTTACAAAAGGTGTTTGGCATGTGGGATTTTCACTGAAAATCCTTGCAGGTTAGGACAGTGGAGCCTTAGTGCAGCCTCTGAAGTGAAGATAGAAGTATCTGAATTTGATGGAGAGAAGAATGACTTACAGAGAGCAATGGCCTTCTCCTCTGCGTCCTCCCCCCTCACGAAAGGGCTGCTGTTAATGTCCACTGCCTCTCCCTCTGCTCCACCCACATGACCACTCCTTTGAGCCCCTTCACTGACACCTTCATTTCTTACTTGATCAAATTCAAGAGCCTCATGCTTACTTTCAGAGGCCTACATAGACTTTGTCGCTTCCACGTTTCTCCTCTCATTCCCTCCCACACTCTCTCTAGATTGCACCCAGTTTGCCCTCCTTACCGCTTGCTCTTTGCATTAGTCTTCCATCCATTCTCAGCAATGACACCGTCTTTCATACGTTTGCTTCCCCCTATGCCTGGGACTGTCTCCCACTTCTTTTCTGTCAAGCCCCTCCGAATCTTCCTTTTCTGTCAAGCTGCTTTCCAGCCAAAAAATCCTTCCTGTATCAGTAACCTCAGTCTTGGGGCCCAGCTCTCCACCGCCCTAAACCTACTGCTGTCATTTGCATCAAGGCAATTTGGGTGTGAAATATTAACCAGTCAGAACGCTGGCTTTTTACACTTTGTGTCATGATGTAAGTGACTGCATGAGGTGCGGAGTGATGGAGAATCAAGCCTCCTGGCTCTCAGCATCCTCACAGCTGTTGTCCTGTCTTTCGTCTTGTTTAGATTTGATTGTAAGATCCTGGGGGCAGAGAGAGACCACATGACATTTACAGCACTAGATCTTCATTTCTCATCCCCAGCATGTAACAGTTAAGATAGACATGCTGCACCCAGTCCTGTTCTGAGGGGGAGTTTTTTGGTTCTCTTTTTAAATGAGATTTCTACAGCTGAGTCATTCTGTACACACCATGAACCAAATCCTCCTGCTGCTGCTGCTGCTTGCAGCCCCATTGAAATCAGCAGGGGGTTGCATCACTATAGTAGAAGAGAATGTGACCTCATTCTTTCTGGGACTAGTGTTCCCAGCAGCTATTTAACCACAGAGTCACCTTTCCAGGCCAAATACAGGTCCAAAGCACCTGCCCAGGTCATAAGCTTTTCATAGAATATCAGGGTTGGAAGGGACCTCAGGATGTCATCTAGTCCAACCCCCTGCTCAAAGCAGGACCAATCCCCAGACAGATTTTTACCCCAGTTCCCTAAATGGAATGCTTCTCTGCTTGGCTTTTTTTTTTTTTTTTAATTCTCCAAGAACATGAATGTGACCATGACAGGAATCATTTAACAAGCCATGCAAACTCTGCCCTCATTAGTCTAAATATGGGAGAAGCAGCAGGTACATGCAGAGTGGCTATTTCTTAACAACATGAACTTAAGAATGTAGGGCTGGTTGCCAGCTAAAGGATCCCTTCAACCAAGCACAAATTAAGTGTAAAGCATGTGAGAGTTCTGGCATATTGCAGTAATGAGTCCCCCTGGACTTTTCAATTTGGACTTCTCATAAAATATCTGATCTGGATCTAAATTTTGAACACCCCCAAATCTGGAGGTGCTTGGGCTTGGAATGTTCGTTTAGTCCATTATAAAGATAGGAGTCATTAACAAAATTTGGATCCAAGCTGGCTTCAGATTTTGAACCCCATCCCCACTCAAAGTTTGGGGGCATCCAGTTCTAGGCTATGGCCCCATCTCTATACTTCATAGAGCTTGTGAAATGCTGTGAAAAACCAATTTCTCTTGCCTTGTCCCAACATCTCCCAGGGTAAGAAGTAGAAGACTTGGACCTTGATTCCAAGAGAATCTTTTTTTTTTTTTAAATCAAATCAGTGTTGCCTTTCTCCTCTTCTGCAACAAAGTGAAGATAAAGGAGTAAGCTGAGAGGTGCAGACCTAACACCAAGATTTTCAAAAGTAACTAGTGATTTTGGGTGACCAGCTGGAGACATCTTAAATGGGCCTGATTTTCAGATGTTGCACAGTATTCACTCTTGAAATCAGACCTATTTAAATACTCTGCAATATCTGAAAATCAGGTTTCTTTCAGATGTCTCCAGCTGGTCACCCAAAAATCACTAGTTACTTTTGAAAAATCTTGTCCTAAACCCATAAGAACCCGTAAACACGTGGATGAATATTGTAAGTCCGCTCTTAGCTACTATGACAACAGGTGTTTAAGATACCTAGATACGATACGCGAGTTAGAAACAGAGGGATAACGACACATAGGCAAAGACAAAATTTGGAACTGGAACAAGGTCCAATTTCTTGAAAGCATCAAGGGTTTGCTTCTGGCCCATCTCTTGCTTTGGATGGTCATTTTTAGGCTTGTATCCTGAAAAGGTTGCTTGATTGTAAGTATTATGAATGGTCCTGGTATGCAATTCCCAATGGTCCAAGCAAGGACAGAAGAACCCTTTGCAGTCATTGTGGATGTCACCTCTGTGTTTGCTGGAAACTAGGCATTGCACCATGGCTCTTGGAAAGTACCTCTAACAGAAGCCTAATTTATTGAGTTAGCCAATGTAGGGGAGAATGTTGCCCAAGAAATAATTTCATTAAATATTTTAGGAGACTGAAATGATGATCACTATGACTACATCTCTTTAATATTCTGGTCCAAGACCTAATAATTCTGGGTCATCATTTCTTTGCAGTTATACTGGGCCAATATAATGGAATTCTCATGCCTTGATGAGTAAGAGAGAGTAGACTTTTCCCCCTCTGTGTTAACGTTTTGTTCCTTTTGCTGGGGGGAAGGAATAAAATTGCTAGCTCAACCAAAAAAAAAAAAAAAGGTGGTTTGAGTCTGAAGGGGACGAAGTGCCCATTCAGTGCCTAAATTTAACTCACTGCTGAGGTGATCAATATGACTTCATTGAAAAAACTTTTAGAAAACAAATATATCTATGATACTTATATCTGATCACCTCACAGTCTAATGAATTTATCCTCTTGACATCCTTGTGAAGTAGGAAGTGCTATTATCCCCATTTTACAGATGGGGGAAATGGAGGCATAGAGAGATTATGTGACGTGATCTTGATCACACCAGAATTCTGTGGCAGAGGAGTACTTTGGTTACCTCTTTTTATTCTTTATATTAGCAAAGACATTGCTTGAAAACAGAATAATTCCTGTGACCTTAAACAGGGTGCCGTACTTGAGGGCACTGAAGTAGCTATCCCTTTAAGGATTTCAATTCCTGATTGTTATTCCTTACACTTTCCCCTTTCTCTTCAATTTTTTCCACTGCCATTTATTCATTACACTCCCCTTCTCTGCACTACAAAAACATCTCCCAGGAATAATGCTGCCACGCTATGGTCCTCTGGGGTTTAGGAGCACATGTCTGCACTAATCTCACCACAATTACCTCTCCATATTACAAGATAGGAGTCCAGTCACTATTTTTAGACAAGCTCATGAGGCCTCAGAGGGTGAATACAGCCCTTTGTACTAAGCCATTAAAATAACCAGCCTCTTTCTACTGTGTATTGTTTTGCTTGCAACTAGGTTGTCATAATCTGTCTGGTACACAAGGCATTGGGACCTATCACAGACCCTTCCAGACTACCAATCCCTTTAGGAATGAATGAGGCTAGCTAGAGCTATTCTACACAGTAGTTCAGTGCCTGGCACATGCACACACTAACTTTACCGGGGGAAAAACTCCAAAGATACAGGGCATTATTTCTAAAGAGCTTTGTGTTCTTCTGATTAAGAGCACTATACACCTGCAAAGTATTATTAGATTACTTGCTTCCCATTATAGGCCTCCAATCTACAGGCAGTAATCCAGAGAGGAAGCTATTGCACAAGACTTTGGTTTTCAGTTCTTCACAAGACCATTGAGACATGAATCCAGATCCAAGCTATGTGACGCATACCTGTGTAATTATCACTGTGCATCCATTGCATCCTAGGATGATTATCAAAGGCATGGGAAGAATTCCATCTGGGGAGAGAGTAAGAACATTTGTACCATTCAGTTTAGTGAGGAGATGAGCAATGTTATTACTAACAAGGTTTCCTGCCCTCCCTGCCCTTCTGTGGAATGAATGACTGCCTGAGGTCAAGCTTAAAATCTATGGGTCAAATTCATGGCTGCCCTGAAGCCCCTTTCCACCAGCCACAAAGCATCAGCTCTCTTCTGAATTCCCCGTGCAAAGGAAACCCTTTGTGCAGGAGGCATTCCAGGAGCGTGTTGGGAATTAGAGGGGAGTAGTGAGATCTATGGACCTGGCATCTCTACATCCCAACTATTATGCAGCTTCATAAGGCCCATGGGACCTTGTCCATGAGGCACAAGTTAAGGCAGCTCTGAGGACTTCTCTATCTTCTGCCAGGGACTGAACTGGCCTGAGCTGCCCCAGAATCAGGGTGACATTTGTGACATAGGCTTAAGTACCTGAGAATTCACCCTGGCCTGCTTTAGAGTTCTCCTAGCCTAGCCACAGTGCCACATAGCTTGAGGGATGTGATAAAAGTACAGCACCTTGGAAATCCTCCTCCAACCCTCTTTCACGGCATCACCACCATAAGAGTCTTTATTAGTGCATGTGGGTTTAGCCAGCCCTAGAACGCCTCCCTGTCTGTGCCTCACAGCTAAGATAACAGAGATGTGAAATGTGACAGTTAATGGGAAGTGTAAGAGGTGCCTTACCTGGAGGAGACCAGTTATACCATAAAGGTCCAGTGTCTAGATGTCCTATTGCCATAAAGGGCATTATGCATCTCTCAATTATGTGTGTCTGTGTAAGGAATACAAGTTTCCATACTTGGGCTGGGCAATAAAGGTAGAGTAATTTAATTCAAGTGGAGCATGTGACTACCTTTTCATATTGTAACTAGCCCTCGCACTCTTCAGCTCTTTTAGCTGTCTCCATGCCCACACTGACCACAAACAGTTTTCCTCTGGGGAGGGATTGCACCCCCTTTCCTTTGACTGGTCACACAAGTCCCCATAACTCACTCCTGCTTCCTTCCACCTACCTTGAAGTCAGTTTAAATCTCTCTTGAGCACTGGGTGGTGATTACCAATGCGGTAGTCAGTCTAGATTGCCTTAAATAGAAGCAAATCTTATTGAAGTCAATAAAAAATCATTAGGTCAACATTATTTCCAATAGACCCCTCCTAAGCCAACAGTGGAAAAACTAGGTGGGCAATAAGCTTACATTCCTAAGCATGAAAATGATACCTATGGGAGGACACAAATGGTCCCCCTACCCCCACCTCAAGAATCCCACCATGTGTATCACAAGCTCCATTGCTCCCCTACTTATCTTAGGAGGGCCTGTCTATGCTAGAAAAAGGACAATGGGTGTCAGCACCCGGTTTTCCTGGGCCACCTCAAGAGTGGTGTTAACCATATGAAGGGAGAAAACCACCTTCAACATTGTTCCAGGGAATATCAGGTGAAAATTCCAAAAAAAACCCACGCACCATCAACCCCAAGCTCCTTCCTCAGTTTCCTTCCTTTTATCACTCTAGAGTCCACTCTCACATGGTCACTTTTCCTCTCTCATGGTTGCTCTCCTGTCCTACAGCATACAAGCCTGATCCTGTGCCCACTGAAGAAGTCTTGGCCATTAGTTTAAGTGGAATGAGGATCGGGCCCATTGGTGTTCCTCCTGTTAGCATTCTATTCCTTTGTAAGCCACTCAGAGTATTAGTGTGGAGGGGGTAACTGAATATATCACTCTTACCTCCATATCCTATACTTGGCTTCTCACCCTTTGCAGTCCACTTTACAAACTAATGAAGTTATGTTTCTCCTCCATCCCGCCCCCCCACATACCACACATCCACTCTCCCTGCTTCCCATCTGTATAGCCATGCTTCTGTTTCTCATACAGAGAAACTACATCTGCTCTTTGCACACCCTGCAGAAATACAATTCCTTTTACATCTCATCAGCCCAGCGGTGTGTTTGTTTTGCAAAGAGCATGCTGACAGAGCACCAATTTCATATGCAAAGAAAAGGTCCTTTTGGGAAGAAGTGTGCCTCAAAGAATTCTTGAATCTGTAAAAAAAAAAAAAAAAGGAGGCTGAACACTTTGCTATGACCCTTCGTACCCATCTGGGGTTTCCCCCCATTTCTGTTCAACTATTAGAACATTCTGCCTTTTCATAATCTGCATTTATAAAGCGTTTCCAAATATCATGATAACTCTCTGCACTTCCATGGCACCTCCCAAGGATCACAGCGCACTTTACAAACATTAAGTCGCTTAGCCTCACCACTTAGTGAGAAACAAGAACCATTGGGATATTTTCAAAATTTTCAGCCAGCAGAATGAGGAGGCCCAGCTGCTCTCACCACTAGAGCAGAGAGGCAGTATGTCTAGTAGTTGGAACCCATCAGTAAAAGATTCAGGAGGTCCTGGAGCAAGATTCTATGTTGTACCACTTTGAGGGACGGGGCAGTAGGACTAAGAGCTTTAAACCATTATTGTGTTCTCCCAATTCTGCATTGCTCCAGGGCCTAAGCTGACTTCCCTGCCACAAGCATAACTGATAATATATTATGCAACCTGCTATGGCAATCACTTCCTGGCTGTCCTGGAGCAGCAGTGCTGCCCAGAATCTCTATATCGCACACACACTTTCATCCCCAGCCTCATCCCCAACATGCCCCTGCTCTGGGACTTATGAGGGGGTTCTCAGAAGCCAGCTACAAGAAGTAGGGGACCAAAGCAGAGGTGAGATTCCCTGGGCTCTAGTCCTGACCTAGCCACAGACTTGCTGTGCAACCTTGGGACAGTCACTTCATCTCTCTTTGTTTCAATTTCTGTGTATGTAATTGGGAGCAATGATAATTGCCCAGTTTGTAAAGCGCGTTGAGATATTTAAATGGCAAGTGCTATAGAACAGCTAACCGTTACTATCATTATCTTCAACCACTGCGGACCTTTTTCAGGTTGCCCTGGACACCTGGAACAGCCTCCCAATTAATGTGTGCTAAGCTCTCCTCTCTCTTCCTCCCTGTCTTACGTACTCTTGAAAAACTGAAGACCTGCATGAATTCCAGCTATTATTTGTATTACAGACATGCCTAGAGGCCATTTTGGGTATAGCGCGGGCCATACATGTAGGAAGAGACAGTCCCTGTTCTGCAGAGCTTACAAACTAAATGACAAGAAAGGGAAGAGAGTGAGTTGTTGTGGAAAATTGACCACATGGTTGATTTTAGATCAGACAGCCTGAGGAGCCTTTATTTTCATACAAGCATGCATGCAGGGAGAAACAGCATGTCCCCATACAAGGGGTTAACGGCTCCTCCCAATTACAAATTTCATCAAGCTTATAAAGGCTAAAACCACAAAATATCACTCAATATATTTTGCCTTATTTGGAATTAACGTGTGCAAAACAAGCAAGCTATCCTAATGTTTTCCATATTAGGTTTTTCCTGTTACTGTTCTTTGGCAGTTACGTTGGTGGTCTGCCTGTTTGAAGACCCCTCCTTTGCGGCTGCATTGGATAAGGCTCTTGCCGCATTCTGGCTGAGCTGGCACATATGGGCCCTCTTTGTTCCTTTCCTCAGTTCCCCTTTCTCTGGTCTCTTCCCCCCCTCCCCTCGGTGCCCCTTGTACAGATAAACAAGTTTTGCAGAAGTTCCAACCTTTGCTCTTACATAGCAATTGTTTAGCTATAGGCCTTAGGCCTAGCAGGGCAAGGAGTTAATTTCACTACTTAAGCTTTAAGCTTATAAGCAAAGGCTGAACATATAAGTGGAAGGGTGGGTAGTTCCCTATCAGAGTGAAAGGAAATATTGCCATCTTACTGAGGGGGCTCACAGATTAAGGCCCAGATTTGACTGTCAATGGGATTGTCCCCTAAGTGACTAAATCGCTTTTGAAAAAAAGAGACTGAGGCTCCTAAATCCATTAAGTGTCGAAACACTGAGAACAGTGACACCTAAATAGCTTTAAAAATCTGGGCCCAAGTGACCTGGCCAGACTCACATACAAAGCCGGTGGCAAAGAGGAGAACTGAACCTAAACCTCCTAACTGCTACATCTTGACACCTAGTCCACTGCCTAAATCCAAGGCCATCTTTCTCTCCATGACTGGTCTATATAGTGCATTGAGTGCTAGTGTTCTCACTCAGGCCTTTAGACTTGTGAGCTCTTCAGAGAGGGATCTCGTTAGGCACAGTTCCTATCATACTGCATTAATCATCTTCTCCCATTAAACCCACCGATAAGCACAACATCCAAAATGTTTTACTCTTTAGCAGCATTCCCCCTCCTTTGCTAAAATTTACTAACGTAGCTGGAGTTCAAGATGCATCTTTGTGGACAAGTTCTGTTTTTCTCTCCCCTCCCCTGCTGGCTCAGCGTTTAACACTTCCCACCCCCACTCCCCCAAAAGGACAGGGAGTAAGGACAAGAAAGTAGGGCTCAGTTAGGCAGGACAGATTCCCCAGGAGAATATTCCAAAGGGAAATGCTGCCGTCTGTAACAGCTGAAGTGGAGAGGAGACCATTCAAGCACATCAGGTTAGGTGTTTGTCTCTGCAACATTCCAAGTTCCACAGCAACTCCCATGGAGAAAAGCTGCAAGTATTTCTTTCAGCCATAGCAGTGCTTGCACCATATAGCTACAGGGTAAAAGAACAAATCTGTGCTCAGCATGCCTCTGCTCAGCAGTTTCTCACTATTGTTTAGAGCAGAGGTGCCCAGCCTTGAACAGCTGCTGGGCCATTTCATCGCTGAACATGCTTGCAGAGAGACATGGAGTAGTTGCAGAAAGGTGTTCTGACTCTGCATCACCTTGACTCAATGTCATAATCTACTGATGCAACATAAAGCCATCACCCAGCAGAACTGGAATATTAGGTGGAGGTTGGTTTGGGACCCTCTGAAACTCCATTCAGTACATTTCTTCTCTGCGTCTTGTTCCTTTCAAGGATTCATAGGGTGAGGCATCGCTCCCCTCCACCCCTCTCTTCTTGGATGGAAGCCTTAGCCAAAGGCCATCCAATTTGCTTTGCATTCTCACATATTTCAGGGAGCTCTGCAGTGACTGATGTCCTGGTATTCTTCTGGGCAGAGTGAGAAGAACTCTGATCAGACCAATGGATGCCACAATAGCCACATTTAGGGTCTTGGACAGTCACATGTGACTCTATAGCTCTGAAGTACAAATGGCTGATTTAGAGTTAAATTGCCATTTGCAGCACACTGGTTGGGGAAGGCTTGGTGCCTTCCAAGATCTGTTTCTGCTATCTCCATGTCCACCCCTTTAACCTACTTCCAGCCTCAGCACTGTGTCCTCCTCCCTTTGGAGCCATTCTTCCTCCCAGCGAGCATGGGCTGCTCAGACATGATGCAAGAGACCCCAGACTTCTCACAGGGGCTGAGTACACCTACCCATAGAAGAGGTACGTAGCAAGCTCTGGAACTGTATTTGGATTATGCTGCCTCTAGGTCATCCTTCAGACCTCTAAATAAACTGTCATCATTGCCTGGATTTCAGCCAGTTTAAAGCCCTGGCACCTCTGCAAATTCTCTCCACTCTCTGGGCTATAGATGCTGCACTTTGCAGCATGACACACTGGTATCATATGCACAGACTCAGCATTCATCCATTTCCTACCCTCGTTATATGCGCACATCTGCAAGCCGGCACAAGGTTTGAACTACTGTATTCAACCCTGACATCATCATCTAAGAGGAGTAAAGAGTCAACCAGAGCTAATCTTACTAGAGTGCAATATAATTAATTTCAAATGACTTATTTAGTGAAGTTGTAATGATCAGTGTTGTGTTATCTCCCCTGTTGACAGGCCTATTAGTTTTCTGTTGCCTTGGGGTGTGAGACAGAAGAGGACTGTAGTTAAATAGCAGGCATGTGTAAGCCAAATGTGACATTAATAGTATCTCCCTCCCTCCCCACTCCTTTGTTACTTGCTCACTTGGCTTCTGCCACGTACAGAAAAAACTATTGGTGATCAAAGGTCAGCTCAGTCACTTATTACCAGCTGTGAACAGTATTAATCAAAGTTATATTTCAGCTGCTGGAACACAGTAGAAGACTTTTTCAACCCCTCAGAATGCCATTAAAATTATACCAAACCCAGTCTTGAGGAGTTTGGGTCAGAGTCCACCCAGTGTGTAATAACAAAACAAACAAAACACACCCTAAGAAGTTGCGAGTGTAAAAAATGCTGGACTTGTAGGGCTCAAGTCACTGATTAGGAGAATTCTGTTTATTTTTCAGGATAAACATTTTTCCATCATAACATTCAGGTGTGTATAGAGACAGATCCAGAGCATTTACTCAGGGCTGGACATGTCCTAGGCAACTTTCTCACATGGTGCTTCCCCTCCCCATGCAAAGGAGAGGGAGGAAAGCTGTTTCTACAACAGTGGCTCTCTGTACTCTGTATTAACTTTCTGTTGAGCCGCTCCACCCTGTAGTTTTTCAGGCAGATCCACTGGGTGGGCATTGTCTAGGAAGCTCCTGGAAGCACAGCTACAGTGGACAGGAACTGCCAGGGAGCTGGGGGATGGTGTCACAGCAGGCCCAGAGGGGAGGCAAAGGGCTGGCCTCCTGCTCCCTGAAGTCTGCTGGGGTTGTAGGCTAAATCCATTTTCTTCCTCAGGGTGTGGTGCGGTGTGCTTCCTCCTGAAGCATACATCCTCTGGGACTTCTCATGTGAAGTCAACCCTCCACCTCATTGACAAGGAGAGCGGTCACCAGTTCACCCTGGGGTGTTATTCCAGCCCTACTCTTGCTGACTTCTAATGATGGCCTGACTTGAGTCCAATCTCAGAAAGATCTTCGGGATCTCTCTCAAACTGAATTACACCTTCTGCAGAGAAGCCCATTCTGAACAATCCTGATCTCAATCTCAGACTGCTATTGAGAACAGGGCCTATTTCCTCCTTCAGCTGAATATGAGCCAATTATTTGCCCAGAAGTTCCATCAGTACCATAGCTCATGGCCCTTTAGCCCAATCTCCATTCTGAGCCAGGCTGTGCGCTGAATTATCCATGTATTGTAATTGCTCTAGTTATCCACTTTTACATCTAAGCAAAATGCTTCTCTCTCTCTCTCATCTAGCCTCACAACAACCTCGCTGAGTAGAGCTAAAAGTGCGCTTCTATTCTGAAATGGAAAATGGCACCATCTAACCTAACAGAGCGGCTGCTTGTATTCAAGCCCTATAGCTGACTTTAGTGACAAGTGAGCTTTTGCTGCTTTTTACTCCCGTGAGCCCTGCAGGGCCAGCTAAGCAACAGTGAGCCACCATCTATCCCTTCTAGCAGCAGAACCATTTAATAAGCTCCAAATCATTTGCATTTGAAGGTGTCTTGAGGCAAAGTCACCATGCCTCACCTCCAGAGCACCTCCCCATGCCTGGGTATGGCATTGCCAGGCTTTTTCTGGTCAAGTACCCATATGCATCAACTTCCCCTCTTTTCCCTGGGTGCTCAATCCCCCCACCCCACCCCTGGCCCCACCCCCACTCCACCCCTTCCATGAGCCCCCCCCACCTCTTCCCACCCCTTCCCCAGTCCCCACACCAACTCCACCCCCTCCCTGCCTCTATTCCAACTCCTTCCCTCCCTGCCTCCCTCCCTTGAGCATGCAGCTCCCCGCTCCTCTCTCCTGGAGTGTGCTAAGGCTGCCAAACAGCCATTTGGCAGCAGCCGGGCAATGCTGGGAGGTAGGTGGAGGAGCGGTGATGCAGCACTCTTGGGGGTAGGGGGGAGGAGGAGATGGGGCAGAGGGTGAGGGAAGCTTGGCTGCCTGTGGGTGCAGAACACCCACTAATTTTTCCCCATGGGTGCTCCAGCCCCAGAGCAGCCACCGAGTTGGTGCCTATGCAAGCCCCCCTGTAGTCATTCTGGTGTCCAGTGTTGTACATGGTCTAGTCTTCCTGCCAAATCACCACTCAGTCCATGCCCCTGCAAGGGATTAACAGAGAGGTCCAGAAAATAAACTGGAAATCTAATGACCTTCAGGCCTGGCTGACACTTGTCATTCTTTGCTTCTTTTATTCTTGACATTCATGCTTCCCCTCCCGGTCTGGGGAAGAGGGGGAGGAAGACTCACCTTCTCCTCTGGCTTCAAACCCAGGAGACCCTGTTTACGTGGCTAAGGCCTGTTCTGTCAATGCCTCAGCATTTTCCCTGGACTGCTCCTACCTTTATCTCGCTCACTGGTATCACCACAAGAGCTGCAGGCTCCGATTTCCCCACCCACCTTGACTTTGGTGGTTCCTCACAGCATCTCCTGGGGCCAGCTACAGAGGTGTTTCCTAAAAGCCGACCTTGGCTCTTCCCTGCAGCAGTGGGACTGTACGGCTACCATTTTCTCTGCCCCTTGCCTTAGAACAGCCCCTCTCTCTGGCACTGGAGTTACACCTGACAGTCAGTCTGCCTTAGAGTAACCAGTATTACCCTCCTCCTAACAGGAGTTCCCCTTCAGCCCTCTCTCTGAGCTGGGGTTCATATCTCTGGCCTCTTGCCTTAGAGGAGTCACCCGCAAGGTTTTTACCAGCTTCCTTCCACTGACCCCCATTCCCAATTAGCTTTCCAATCTGGAGGGTTCAGCAGGCCAGTCTTCCCCTGGCAGTGTCTGTGCGCCATGAGGGAGGAGGAGCTGCTCCCCTTCTCCAAACTCTTTCCCATTGGGTTGGATGAGAGGGGAGCCTCACCCTGCCTCCTCTAAGGTTTCAGGCCTTAAAAGGTACAGTCTCTAGATTCCTTTCCCAGGATCCTTAGGTTTCTATATATTTCTACCAGCCCTTTAAGAGTTCAGAAGAGTCCAAGCCAGGTGGTAGGATGGGCTCACCACTAGGCACTATTGCCATCAGTGGCACACTACCCCATCACAGGGTATAATGTGAAGACAATGGAGTTGCACAGGTGTAACTCACAGCCTGGTGGATCCTTTATTAATGGTGATGGAGAAAAAACCCAGCCTTGCTCTCAGATACCAGGATGTGTTTGTAGCATTGGTAGTGATAAAGTTAACACATCCTGTTACTTGCAAACTGAGCACATTTCATATGGATATCACCGAGAAGCAACAAATGTGGGACCCCACCACCCCGTTGTTACAAGATTCACTTTAAGAGCAGAACTTCATTTTCTCCAGCAATGTTTGGGAGGCTCTTTCACCCCCTCGGATGGAAAGAACATCAGTCTTTGCTTTTCATTTGTATTACGGTAGCACTTAGAGGCACCTCCCATACTCAGGGCCCCATTGGGCTAGACACTGTAGAAATACATCATAAGAGACCCTTCCTGCCTACAATTTAAATAGACAAGACAAACACATTGGGAAGAAAGGGAGTATTATCCCCATTTCACATATAGGGAATGGAGTGAAGTTCTGGAACAGCCTTCCAAGGGGAGCAGTGTGGTGACAAGAAACCTAACTTGTTAAGTTTCTGGAGGGGGTGGTATGATAAGATTGCCTAGAGTGGCACATGGACCATCTGCGACTGCTATTAGCAAATATCTCCGGCAGCTGGAGATGGACACTGGATGGGGAGGGCTCTCAGTTACTACACAGAATTCTTTCCCAGGTGTCTTGCCCACATCTGCAGGGTCTAACTGATTGCCATATTTGGGGTCAGGAAGGAATTTATCCCCAGGGCAGATTGGCAGAGAGACCCTGGGGAGGTTGTGCCCTCCTCAACTGCCTGGGGCATGGGTCACTTGCTGGTTTGAACTAGAGTAAATGGTAGAGTCTCTGTAACATTAAGTCTTTAAATCAAGATTTGCAGACTTCAGTAATGCAGCCAGAGGTTATGGGCCTATCACAGAGGTGGGTGGTGAGGTTATGTGGCCTGTGCTGTGCAGGAGGTCAGACCAGATGAGCGTGATGGTCCCTTCTGGCCTGAAAGTCTATGCCAAAGGACATGCACAGGGAGTTTGTGACACAGCTGGGAACTGAACCCAGAGCCATACAAATCTAAATCCAATACCCAGCTATACAACAATCCTTCCTGTTTCCCATCCATGCTGTTAGAATGGTATAATAGGACCTAATGCATTCTCATCACCACCATATAGAAGGAGACATACAGGGCAAACAAGAAGAAGTGGTTTGGGGGGGCTCAGATGGAGCCTGCTACCATTTCACACAAGTTATAATCATCCTGTACAGAAGGCAATTCCGATCTTTTATTGCTTGTGCAGTACCCCAGCTGTAGCACCTGGGGCACATCACATTCAATTTGAAAGCAAACACATCTAACACACACTAGTCACTGAAATGGATGATGCAAATAAGCGCTCGCACTGGAGCCAGGCCTTGCTGTGATAATACTGTCATTAAGGGGCAGAATGAAAGGGAAGCCTAGGACCAAAACCTGAACCACCACCACCATCTTGAATTAATACATGGTTAAAGCAAAAGGGCTTTGTCCCTTTGGGTGCCCAGCCACTTTCCCATTCCGGACTGAGCTCTATTGGGATCTGTACTTAAAATTCCAAAGGGCTTTTGTTCATGTCACTTTAGATAGTGATGCACCTGCTTATAAAAGCCTTTAGCTAAGAACACTAAAGACAGGTGCTCTCTAGGGAAAGGATTGTTAGAATGATCTGGGAACTATAGTCATCGTTGTCATCAGGGGACCTGGAGCTTACATAAAGAGATTCTTTGTGTGCTGAGCTCTTTGAGGGCATATCTGAGGAAGAGGTTGGAAACTCATGGAGTGTTGTCACAATTGGAAGAGGCTGGGGTTACGTGAAGCACTTTTTAATATACATCTCTACCCCAATATAACGTGACCCGGTATAACACAAATTCAGATATAATGCGGTAAAGCAGTGCTCCGGGGGAGGGTGCACGCCAGCAGATCAAAGATAGTTCAATATAATGTGGTTTCACCTATAATGCGGTATGATTTTTCTGGCTCCTGAGGACAGCGTTACATCAGGGTCAGAGCCAGCTCCAGGGTTTTTGCCGCCCGAAGCAGGAAAAAAAAAAAAAAAAGCCGTGATCGCGATCTGTGAGAGCTCTACTGCCACCGCTTCAGTCTTCGGTGGCTGGTCCTTTGCTACGAGAGGGACTGAGGGACCCACCACCGAATTGCCGCCAAAGAGCCGGACGTGCTGCCCCTTCTCCTTGGCTGCCCCAAACAGCTCCTTGCCAGGCTCATGCCTGGAGCCAGTCCTGATCGGGGTAGAGATGTATCTTAGTGTCCGTGGCCCCACACATTGTAAATTGTAGGTGATTTTCCTGTTTTGCAGTGATTGCTACTGATCAGGCATATTTCAGCCAGTGCAGTAATTGCCCTGAATTGTGCTTTGTGCATTCCTTTAACAATCTCCACTGCTATGCACATCCAGAAACAAAGAGCAAACCTATGTACTTTCCACTCTGAATGGCTTTTATTTTAGATGAAGGAAAAGCAGCAAAAAGGAGGAAGACAAGTAAAGTCTCCATGAGAGAACATGGTACATCTCTCTTCTGTAACATGCTGCATGCTCTCTGCCCAACAAGTAGAGCCCTGCGCGGATACAAAATTTATGTCCGCAGACATGGGCAGCAGGTTATATACATCTGTGGTGCCCGGGCTCCAGGAATATTCAGGGCCGGGTGCCCTGCTCCAGCAATATTTGGAGCTGGGTCTCTCCCCCGGCCCTGCTTGGATCAGGCCCCGGCCCCCGCGGGCCTCCCCCCACCCCTCCCCCACTGTGTCCCTGCCTGGAGCAGGTCCCAGCCCTCGCCTGCCACCCCTCCCCCTGCGTGTCTCCCCCTCCGCCGCATCTCTGCCTGACAGAAAGCAGCGCGCGCCTCTCCCCTGCCTGCTCTGTGCTGCCAGAGATCGGCCCCCGGCAGAACTGCTGTCTGCTGCCCCAGGGTCCTAGTGCCTGCCCTCCACTAATGGTAAGGCAGCCTGCCCTTACCCTGCCCTTCCGCCCTAGCCCTGAGCCTCTCGAACGCCCCAAACCCTCATACCCAGCCAGAGACCTCATCCCCTTGCACCCTAATCCTCTTCCCCAGCCCTGAGCCCCCCCCGCATCATGAACCCTCATTCTCAGCCCCACAGCCCTCACCCCAACCCTCTGCCCTAGCCCTGAGCCCCCCCACATCATGAACCCCTCATCCTCAGCCCCACAGCCCTCACCCTGCACTCCCTCTTATCCCCAAACTCCCTCCCAGAGCGTGCACCACCTCCCCCTTCCTACGCCCCCACCCCCAGCCCAGAGCCTGCACCCAAACTCCATCCCAAAGCCTGCACCCCTCCTGCACCCTAATCCCCAGCCCAGGACCTGCACCCCATACTTCCCTCCAAAACCCCACCCAGAGCTTTAGGCAGGTGGGGGCAGAGTTTGGGGGGGCAGAGTTGGGGGGTGGGTTCTGGGCACCACCAAAATTTCTACAAACTTGCCACCCATGTCCGCAGATGCAGATAGCCACAGATATCACCTGGATTTGCAGTAGCCAGTGCCCAGCCTGGTCAGCATCTCCTGTCTGGGAGCATGCAAGCCACTTGCACACACTAATACAACCAGGGACAACTGATGGTCGGTCTGGTGCCTGCCCCAGTGGGCAGGGCTGGGGGGCAGTACAGCCACTCTGGAGGACCTGCCCAGGCTGGGCACTGGCTCCTGCAAGCGGTGGCCTGACATGCTGCCGCTTTTGCTGCTGCAGTTCCTGGTAGAGTCCTGCAGCTCCACGGATACCTGCTTTATATCCATGGATATCGCATCTGTGGATATAAATTTAGTATCTGTGCCAGGCTCTACAACAGGGTCTCCAAACTTTTTATGCCCAAGATAACTTTTTGAATCCAAGAGCAACCCAGGATCTACCCCACCCCTTCCCCAAAGCCCCCCTCCCTGCATCCTCTGCCCCCCCATCACTTGCTCTCCCCCACTGTCACTTTCACTGGGCTGGGGGAGGGGGTTGGGAAGGAGGTGCAGGCTCTGGGCTGGGACCGAGGGGTTCACAGTGTGGGAGGAGGCTCTAGACTGATCCTGGGACAGGGTATTGGAGTGCAGGAGGAGGTGAGGGGTGTAAGCTCTGGGAGGGAGTTTGGGTGCAGGAGGGAGCTCTGGGCTGGGGCAGAATGTTGCAGTGCAGGAGGGGTTCTGAGGTGCTGACTCTGGATGGGGGTGGGGGGTGCAGGCTCCCACCAGGCAGCACTTATCTCCTCAGCCAGCTCCCAGTCAGTGGTGCAGTGAGGCTAAGGCAGGCTCCCTGCCTGCCCCGGCCCCATGCCGCTCCGGAAAGGGAGCAACACTCCCCTGCAACCCCTGAGGGGGGGCATGTGGTTCCGCGCGCTGCCCGTCTCCGCAGGCACCACCCTCACAGCTCCCATTGACCATAGTTCCCCGTTCCTGGACAATGGGAGCTGCAGGGGCAGTGCTTGCAGGCAGGAGCAGCGCACAGAGACCCCTGCTCAATCCCAGGGCCACGGGGGCGTGCTGGACACTTCCAGGAGTGGCGTGGGGCTGGGACAGGCAGGGAGCCTGCCTTAGCAGCAGCCCCACTGGACTAGAGATCGCAATCGACCAGTTGGTGACCACTGTTCTACAAGATGGCAGCTGCCCTCTGCAGACAGCAGGCTCCTAGAAATATAAAGGCGCAGTAACCATCAAAAATTCAAAGTGCTAAATCATATAACTAGCCTAGCACAGTAGGGTCCTGGTCCATGACAAGGGCTCCTTGCTGCTACAGTAATACAAATACGTTATAATAAACAGATAAACTTAAGACCACACTCAAGCATTGCCATATTGTGTCAGACCAGTGGTCCATCCAGTCCACTATCCTGCCTCAGATAGTGACCAGCACCTGATACCTCAGAGGAAAGTGCAAGAACCTTTGCACCAGGCTGATATGGGATAATCTGCCCCTCATCCTAATCCCTATTATTTAGTGATTGGTTTAAGACCTGAATCATGAAATTTAATATTTGTTAGAAGTCACTGAATATTTCTATAAATGTCCATCTTGCTAAATTCTTGGCCTCAACAACATGTTGGGGTACAGGTTCCACAGTCTAATTATGCACTGGTGAAACTTTTTTTTCCCCCTTGTATCAATTTTTACTTTAACACCTTTCAATTTCATTCAATTTCTGGGATGGCCAGAACATGGTGCATTTCTTTATGAGAGACTAGCAAAGGAGCGTAAGCTGAAGAGTTAGGTTTTTGTAAAAATGAAAATGAGGGAGTGGGGGGAAGATTTTGGTTCAGTTTCAATGTTAAATTTTTTTTTTTGCGTGTTTAAGTTAACTATCGCCCAGCAGTGTTGTGAACTCAGGCACACCAGCACTGATTTAATGCACAAAGCACTTGCTGCTGCAGCAAGGGCCGGGATTTCACTCCATGGGTATGTCTACATGGTATAAACCCCCCCACAGGAGCAAGTACCAGCACCAGGCTCTAACAGAGCTGGGCTTGCACTAATCTGTAGACAGGGCTCAGGCTTGCCGCTGCTGCAGGGTTCCCCCTCCCATCCCCCACCATGTAGACATACTCCATGTGTGTAATTTTATACACACGAGTAGTCCCAGTGAACTCAATGGCACTATTCACATGCCTAAATATTTGCAGGGTTGGGGCCTGCAGGAAGGAAATGGGTCCTTTAACAATAGGATTTTTAACTGGTTTGCCTTTTTAATACTCGTCAGTCCTTATATTCATTTTTGTTTTATACTTGCCTATATCGTTTATATACTATTTGCAACTTATAAATGAATCCTGCAGTGTTGGGAAGGGGGTTAGCTTTGTTTGAATCATTGTGTGAAATGACTCCTTTGGGGCCAGACTGTACTGTTTGTTACTAGACTGCTCTATCTGTATAGAAATAGTAGGTTAGTTCATAGATAAGGTGCCAATAGATGGCAAACAAACCAGTGGTGCTGGAACAGTTTTTGGAGTGGGGTTGCTGAGCTGCACCCCACCTTTGCCCCAGTCCATGACCCTCACCATACCCTAGAGCTGGGGCCGGGAGTAGGGCTGTGGAGGGGAATGCAGACAGGGTAAGGCAGCAAAGGCTGGGGCCACAGATAGGGGCAGGTGCAGAGCCAGCGGCCGGGACCTTGCATGCACGGCTAGCAGCTGGGCAGGACTCCTGGGGCTGGCAGTGGAGCAGTGGAGCATGGGGCCAGCAGCCAGGCAGGACCCCACATGCAGGGCTGGCAGCTGGGGCCAGCAACCGGGACACTGGGCACAAAACCTGGGGGTGCTGAAGCACCCCCCGCACCTCTACTTCCCGTGCTTATGAAACTAATAATGTGGCACAGTTGCTGAGTTTTGTAGGACCAATAAAACTTGCGCACGATAAATGGCTTCCTCATTACATGAGCTCTTAACAACACTCTTACTCATACTGAGTGGCATCTGCAAGTTGTCCCATTGATTTCAGTGGCACTACTCAAGGGGTAAAGTGATCCTCAGAGTGAACAAGGGTCTCCTAATCCGGCACTTGCAGTTTTAGCTTTCCATTGGTTGAAGGATTTGCCAAACAGCTTGTACTCACTTACATAAAGTTAGAGGCCAGGAGAGTTGGCTGGTAGAGAGCTAAGAGAAAAGCTATTAAAAAAAAAAGCCATTACAACTCGAGTGTTTCCCTGCTGTAATTAGGAAGTACACTGTAATGCAGTTAAGAAAAGTAATTAGAAGTAAATGTTTAGGGAGTATAGGTTAAAGGCAAGCTACAGCACAATTTTGTCTGGCATCTGTATTATTTAAAGGTCTACTGGTGGTTTCAGATTGGTTTTATAGTGTCTCTAGATGACCTTTATCCCCAGCCTTCTCCAGGAAGCACTCCATTTGCAGTTCTCAAGTCCCTACATACACTTGATCACTTTAGCTTATCAAAAGCTGCAGCAAAATACGCAACACATTCTCAGCCTAATACAGAGACTCCAAAGGGCTCTACTCAAGGTTCATTAGGACCCTCACTAACCAAATGATTCTAAAGGAGGCACCCGTTTTGTTCCAGTCTTCTATGTCCATCCATTCCTTATACCTCACTCACTGATTCTAAATTTGGGTATGGAACCTCTTGTTTTTAGGCCCCCATAAAATAGCCTCAGGCTGGGTAATCAGTGACATTTGAAGGAAACCAGATAACTGAGTGAAGAGTACTTGACAAAGCATGTTTAAATGGATCCCAATCAACAGCATTTTTTTCAGTGCTAAATCAGACATCTGTATGACAACGTGTGATCTTTCACTCAGAAAGCACAGATAAAAATATGTTTTCAAGCCATAGTCATTTGGCTAATAAATTTCATGGGATTATGGCTTGAAAACATACTTGTTACCTGATCAAATGCTTGTAAGTAAGTCCTTATTGGATATCAAACACTAAAGAAGAAAGACCTTTCAAATCAAGGTCATGCTAATAGTGTTTATGAACAGGACCCCGCCATATCCCCGCTACTTCCCAGGATGCCCGGAGGCCCAACAGAACCAAATCATGGCGAGTGGCATATAGACACCCTCCTTCCCACTTCCAGCAGCCTTTTAGCTTCCTTCCACCTGAAAGCATGGACCATGCTCAGTCCTCCAGCATCTCACACATTCTCTATCTTTGATATGAAAGGGATACTGTCAAGTTAAAAAAAAAAAAAAAACACCCCCAATCAAAAGTACAATTCCAAAAGTCCTCACTGAGTCAGACTTACTATTATTTATATTCCAGTAGCACCTCCAGATTGCAACCAAGATTGTGGCCCCACAGGGCTAGCCACTGTATATACTGTTACAGCATGTCACCCACCTCTCCCAAGCACCCCTTCTGGTCAGATGTGGCTGCAGTCTTTAAACAATCCCCGCCTTGGTAGCAGGCTGTAACCCAGGACTTCTTCCCTGGAGGCAATGGTTTTGCCCTAGACCCAGCTGGGCTACCAAGTAGTTCAGGTCCCCTGCTGGGGGGCTTATTGCTGTCCAGTTGTAGGCCACTTCTCCAGGCCCCCCCCCCCACTACTCCAGGCCCCAGCCCAGGGTCCCTAAGAATAGCTGCCACATACACCCCATATCCCTTTAACAAAACTGCTTTCAGTTCTCTAGGCCACTTCCCCAGCCATCATCAAAGCTTCACTCCTACCTCAGGGCTCCTCTATGTTCAGGTCCAGCCAACCAGCAAGAAGCTCTTTCTCACTCCCTGTCAGTACTGAGCTGTCCATGGTGCTGCAGTTCCCTTTGGCCAGCCAGGAGCACCAGTAATACTCCTCTGACTCCAGCAAAGAACTGAGTGGGGTTGGCACTGCAGGTCCTTTTATACTAGCCTGCAACAACTCTGATTGGCTAGCCCCCTGCTGCCTCCCCCTGATTGGCTGCTTCCTGTGCAGTCTCTATAGGCTGCTTGGAGGATTTAGCTCCACTGCTTCTTTCTTGGGAGGAGTGTGGCAGGACCCTGAAGTCTTCAGCAGGGGGCCTCTGGGCCTACTCCACCCCATCATGCATACACATAAAAGGCCTCAAGAAGCAATGGGAAAAAACAGATAAAAGGTAGGAGAAAGGAGATATTATTAACTCCACTTTATAGATGGGGAACTGAGGCACCAAAAGATTGAATGAAGGATATTCTCCCCTTTTTTAATCAGATGGGGAAACAGGGACACACAGAGAGTAAGTGACTTGCCCAAGGGCACACAGAAAGTTAGTGACGGAGCAGGGAATTGAACCACAATCTTCTGACCCCAATCTATTGCCTAAGGCACACTATAACCCTTCCTTTTTTTTACTCAAAGACCTCCAATTTGGCTCATCTAATTAAAAATAATCAAAGTCTCTTATTATCCGAGTTAGCAATAATACCACAGACTGGTATGAATTGTGAATTTCCTATTCTGTTCCACCTGTACAGTTTATTTACTTACCTTTTGCACGTCTCCCAGCATGGACAATGGAACTTGCCTAGTCAGTTCTTCTTTCAGGTTCTCATGCACTCACCAACTGTTACAAAGTTTGGGGTGCAGATGGTTTGGAGGGGGATGTACAAAAGCAATCTACAGCGAAAAACCTGTTGAACTGAAATTAAGATCGAAGAAGGTGGGAACACTTTATTACTATTGGGATTGACCACACCCTCACTATTATTGGGTCATCATCTCTGGGAGCTCATCTCAAAGGATTTTGACTAATGGTGTTTACAGATTAAAGATATAATTGGTTCTTTATCATTTTCTCTTGTTTTCCTCTTCTCTTCCTCTCCTTTCCCCTGTTTAATTTACTCCATGTTAATTCCCTCTGAAATCACATATATTTTTCTAATCTCCATTTCTACTGACACTTCACTTCTTACTGAGCAAGGTTTTCACAGTGGAAAGGTGTCGCCTAATGAACAGCATAATGTCCTTCCGGGCCTTCACTGGCAGCCTAAAACCAACAATATTAAAGCAGGACCAGCTAGTCCTGGCTGAAGTAACAGTTACTACTGCCCTCTAGCAGGAACATGTGTGGTGCTACAACAAACTACTCTTGGCCTGAGGGTACACTAGGGTAGTAAAATTAAAGAATAATGCTCACATGTGAGTAATCCCTGGTTCAGTGCTAATCACGCTTTCTGATTCCTTGCTAGCTCCACTGAAAATTAATGAACAACTATTAAGTGCAATTAAATAGTAACAAAAGGGAATATGCTGTAAGCTATACTGGACCCAGCTGGTCATTGTGGTTCTTAAACCTCTAATGATCACATCAGCTTTTTTACACACTTCACCTTTAATCTCTCAGACACCTCCAATTTGAAATGGCTTCTTGAAAGATGATCAGGTAAAGCAACCAAGGTAAAGAGGAACAGTCTCTCTCTCTCTCTCGCACCCTCTCTCTGTTTGCTGCCAACATAGGGATTTCAAACCAAAATTGAGGTGGATGTCTCTAACGTTCAGGTATTTGAGGGGGGGAGTGGTGGTCCTAGGACACTGCCCCATTGGGGAACTAAAGTGGGCAATCCCCTTCTCCTACAGGTGAAGGATTTTTGCCTGAAGAAGTGAAAGACTCCTGGAAGCCCCAATTCTGCTGCTATCTGCAGCTGGACTATTCCAAAAGAGGTTTAGTTCCTTATCAAAATAAATAAATAAAGGTGGACCTTTATGATTTTATAACCATATAGTTATATGATTTTATAACCATATAGTGTTGTGCTTCCCTCCCCCATTTCTGCACTTTCCTTTCTTTAAAGGCTTCAGCCAACATTTTTAAACCTGGGTGCACAAAAATAAATGGCCTGGTTTTTCAGAGGTGTTGACTGCAATGGGCCCTGTGGATGCCTAATGAAAACTCAGCGTAGGTATCTAGCTGTAGGCACTCAATAGGCTCCAAAGCATATTAACTTATCTTTGACTTGGAGATCACAGCATTGTGTTGCCTGGGCTGCTTACTGGACTTGTGTGCTCTGTGATGCTGTTGCCCTACCAGATTAGACAGGGAAGTGTGTTAATGCAAACCTGCCAAGTGAAGCTGAAAGATACCTATGCTGCTTTCTGTACCTCCTAGTGGTTTCACTGGTGATCCAGCACTCAAGTCTCTGAGCCACTGCTGAAAGTGCAGCCTGGGGGACAAGCCAGGCAGCTGATCACATGGCTACATCTCTGTCTTGACAGGCTTGTGAATACGTGTGAGTGGTGCTCCTGCCATCCTTTGTTCACAGTGCTCTGGAAGACTGAGAGATTAATGTCTGGCTGTCCTCACACCACAGGTCATGAGGTTAAAGCAGTTATAATGTTAGAAGGAGATTCTACAACACGAACAAGGGAAACGATGAGACAGTCCCTTTGCATGAGGGGGAAACAGTTTCACAACCATACCTGCTGAAGAAGCTGAAAGGAGCCAGACTAGCCTAGCTTGGTTAAACACAAGAGATCCTGCTGAGATCGAGAGCAAATGGGTGCATCTCCCACTGAGATCAACAGAAATTGCACCCATTTCTGCCAGGACTGGATTTGG